>NC_056468.1:11653260-13134698 GCF_008729295.1 Plectropomus leopardus
CAACAATGCAGTTTAACTATTTATAGAATAAATAAACTATAATAATAACAATACAATCACACAAGTACAAACCCAAAGAGAGTCTATTATATCTTATTATTATATCTTATATCTATCTATTATTATATTATTATAAAATATATATATTATTAGAATATTTATAATAATACACCAAGAAACAGTAGCTCTGGTGGCTCTAGGCTGCACAACAGCTTCATCAAAGCTGAAAACTAGCTCATTTACTGAGACATGACTTCCCGTAAACTTTTACTAACACCAAAAGGCCACATGATGGTGCTCTTTTCCATATAATTGAAGCCACTTGGTGGGTATGAAGTTGAAGAATCCTCTCTAACTTGGTCTCTACACACTTCATGGGTATTTTTCTTGCCCAAAGGTTACAAACCGATATGCAAGGATAAGGTTCCCTTGATTTTGCACCTTTCATATGCAAGTGGTATCAGATAAGCTGGCAAGAGAGCCTGTCTTATTGAACCAAGTTGATACCATACCCTGGATTTGAACAAAGGAGAGAATTCCTTATAAAAAAATATATGCTGTTGTCCTCTATAGTTGTGATTGGTTTTATTCTTAAATCCTCCACATGTCAAAACTGTCAAATTGCATTAAAATCAACATTAAAGCACTTGACCCTCTGGGTCAGTTAATGTGAGCTGGGACAGAGGATCACATTCACAGACATGTTTACCTCGCTTAACTGCAACATGATTAATAGTGTTAAATCTATGGTAGCCTATATCCATTTGATATATTAACGATATTTGCTTTCTACAAGCTGTTTTTAGAGTTCTGATCAACAGAAAGGGGCAACATGTTTCATTTCTATATAAACAGTACAAGACAGAAAAAAATGTTTGGTGGCAAGTGGTCACGAGGGAGCATAAGAATGCAGTTAGTGCAATTAATGCATGCACATGTAATTAAATTGTATTAATGTAATGCAATTTTAAAAAATGTCAAGAGTCACACATAGAAGTAAAAAATATGTACGTATAAAAAAAACGAATATCTAATGCTACATTTATGATATAATGAAAAGAACGATGAAAATGATAAAACCCACCAGAGTTTGGACTAAAGCCACCAAGGTAGTGTCAACAGACACAGCTGAAACTGAAACAACCTCAGATTCTGTGTCAGTCCCATGCTTAAGTGCAGGAACTTTTGGGAGGAAGTAACCAGTGAGGCAACGCCCTTTATAATATAAAACCCTCTACATATCCAGCCTTAAGGCCAGGAAAGCAGAGCCATTATCCTAGTGGTTCTTCGATCTGCTGGGGATTGCCAAAACTTCCTTTTTTTCTATTCATCGCAGCTTCATTATTTTGACAGCAGATGGTACTGCTGTCCCATTGAGCAGTATTTTACATGAACCTTTTCAACTCTGTTACCTACAGTATACAAAACACCCTGAACAGACAGACCTTAGCATCATTTTAACATGAAATTTGTACAGAATGCAATATCACAAGCAACAGTACCAATATCCGTTATCCATGAAATTGTCTATGAAATTTTGATTCAGACATTTGACCGCCCTGCTGTCTTTAAAAGCATCTGCGATTAATTCAGAAAAATGTATCGTTAAACTAAAAAAAGGCACTGAAAGCCAGGTCATTTTAAGACGACCATTCAAATTGAATACAAATTCAAATAAGATCATATCTGATTTAAGTATTAGACTGTTATCTTTTCCAACACCGCTGAACTCATAACGACAAGCAGAAATACCACAAATTAAAAATCTATGACTCAAAAAGGCATAACTTAATGTTCTGCAATGTTTTGATCATTTCTTTTTGACATAGCGTTCTTATAGTTGCACTTTATCAAAATTTGACGTTATGATGCCCCTGTAAACAAATTAACAAGTGAACAATTTTATCCATGCTATCCCCATCATCCATTAATGGAAATAAATTGACATCTATGATGCTTTGTGCACAGACCAGTCAAAAGTTATGGACAATATTTCCCTCATGTCAAATTTTTAATGTTAACACTTTAGAATTTCTTTTAAGTAATGTGGAAAACTTAGTTGGTACAAACGTATTTGTATGGTTTTTTTTTTTTTTTTTTTTTTTTTTTACATTATTTAAAAGAAAGTGTTATAATGCCGGTCATATTATCTGCCCATAGACCTCTAGTGGCGGAAATAAATACAAATACATTGCTGTTTTTGTTTTCTTGTGTAGCATAAAGGAACTATAACTGCATTTAGTTTGCAACAGTGTTGTGATTGACAATAAAATAACATTGAACCCTAATTAGGTATCAGTGTTATTCACAGTTCTTTCAGCATTTATTCTATTTTGCAACAAATAAATCAGCACTCTCATTTCAATTAGGTAGAGTTGAACAAGGACCCAGAGGGCCACATGTTGATCTACTGAGGTTTAATATTACAATGGGGTTTTTTTTTCATACTTTTAGCTCTTCGGAAGACATATCAACACAAAAAATAAAAAGAAATGGTGTGTATCTAATGTGAAGGCTATAGCCTATAGCCAAAATACCTAAACCGAATCATGTCTCCTTGATTATCTATTGTGAAAATTTTAAAAAAGGGTATTTCCCCTCTAATATGGTCACAATATGTAAGTTATTTATTTTCTTCTTCTTCTACTTTTTTTTTTCCTTGTGTTTATATTAGTAGGTTACCGTAATCAGCAACTCCTCATTTAGTATCAGCAGTTGTTCCATGAAATCATGTGTTAGAGGGGATTTTATTTTGAAATTAGTCACCGGAAGTCGTTTAATTTTATTTTGATATAATTAACGCTTTTGGAGATTTTCAACGGCAATCCATACAGGTGCGCCTGGACATTTTCGCGTAATTTGCGGGCGGCATGAAATGCGTGTTTACTATGTGAATGCACGTTATTTGGCGTTCCAGGCAGAAATGCGCGTGGACAGCGGAATGGCTCCGCACCTCACACACTGAAAACCGTGCAACTGGGACATGCATTCACTTTAACACAGCGGACCAACAAGCTGGTGTAGTCTGTGTAGCAGATTCACGGGGAATAAAACGACGTCTTGGTTTCCCTGCAATAACATTGAATTACTGGAGCTGCGGGAGGTGGCTCTGACGGAAGATTTTAGTTTAAAGGATAAGGGAAAACATACAAAATCAGATGTGAGAAGACAGGTGCGTTTCGCGATTTGCACTCGTTTTTTTTTTCTTTTTGCAGTCTGATTTTCGGCCGGAGCCTGTCAAATGCAGCCTCTACCTGACAGATGTGTGGCACCACAACTGCAGCCTACAGGTCTGTATCGTCAGAATGAATTTTGCATGCCGTGAAAAACAATCAGTACTAGCGTTAAGATCTAATACTCGTGAGAAATCATAGAAGCAACAGAGACAGTGATCCTTGCTCTGCATCCACTGCACCTGAACAGCTTTCTGTGTGGAAAATGTCTGAGTGATATTCTGTCTGCTAGGATTATGATAGCATCTGTCTGTTTATGCACACTGCTCTGTCCCCTCCGCACAAATCTGATGACAACCACAATTATTTTGCTGCTGAACCAGCTCATATACATTTTTTTTGTCCCTGCACTTTAAGTAAACAGTATTGCCAAGAGGCACAGGCCACACTGGGACTATAGCACAGATTTGGTTATTGTTATTTCCTCTGAAACAGAGCCTGACTGTTCAGAAATAACTCACAGGATAGGCTAAATCACAGCTTACAATTGTGTTTCTGCTCTTCATCTTTTGTTCAGAGAGCGTCTCTTGTCTATCTGCTGCTGATCTGCTGTGGTCGGCTGTGGAGGACTGAGACTGCCACAGCTGCAAATCTCATCATCATCATCCTCAACGTCTGCCACTTCAAACACGACAGGACACAAGAGGACAGAGGCTGCTTTTGGCTAATCAAAGAGCCAGCGGTCACAAAGCACCTGTGGACGATGACTCCAGCAGAGCTGCATGCATGAAAGCAGCATGAGATAACTGAGGAGTACCACACTAAACGCTGATTGAAGCTTTTTCTGTTTGGCGCTGATGAAAATGTTCCAGCTGACTGACAGGGTTGCAGTGCTGTTCTAGCCCGGGACATAGCCAGCAGCTGAAGCACAGACACCACAGAGGAGATGGCTCGTCCAGGATCAGGGTTGCTGGTGCCTGTCAATGGGCTGGGGTACCCCCCTCAGAACCTGGCCAGGGTGGTGGTCTGGGAGTGGCTGAACGAACATGGACGCTGGAGGCCCTACAGTGCTGCGGTTTGCCACCATATCGAGAATGTACTGAAGGGGGATGCCCGGGGTACTGTGGTTCTGGGGCAGGTGGATGCCCAGCTCTCTCCTTACATCATCGACCTGCAGTCCATGCACCAGTTTCGACAGGACACGGGTAAGAGAAATGTCAATTTCTTGTTTACTGACACAGATGTCAGGGAAAAAACACATGACGTAAATAGAAAACAACAGTCATCACTACATTATGGGGATGTTTACACAGTAGTTCTATCATCTGAAATAGGTAACTGAATGAATCATTTCTGACTGTCCTCACCACACATGATGTCATATTATCACACTGGGACCGATTAAAACAGAGCCAGCCTTGATCTGGTTGCTACACAAATCTTATGTAACTTCCAGGGGAATAAATGAGAGTCCTGAATGCCCTGTCTGCTTTGGGACTCATGTAGATGAGCCACAGGTTGAGCTTAGAGATGTTGCAACAAACAGGACACAAAGATGACAAGTGTTGCGATGATTTATTCATTCAGGAGCGCCTTTATGCGGCTGCTGGAATGCCATGACCTTCCCAAAGGTCACCATGTTGGAAGAGCTGTGCATTCATCAGGCAAATGAGTGCTGGAGCTCAGAGTGGTGCTCCTCACTCTTCTCGGCTGATTGTATCTATCAAATGTGGTGTCATTTAGATGTAAGAATGGCAATCAAAATAGCGCTTGGTGATACAATAACTATACACAGTTCTCACAGTGCTCTTTAACCATTAATTCACCTCAACTGATTTCACGCCATATGATGGACAGATACAGTAAGTGGTTATACATGAGACGCTAAAGCAGTAACCTCACAGTGTATAAACTACTGAGTGGTAATTTAAAAAGTTTTGATGTTAAACGTGGGTTCTACAAAACAGCATGGGATCAACATTATGTACAGTGAGCGATTGGTTACCTCAGACCCTAATGTGCTAACGGTAGTATAATAATAGTGAAAATAATCTTTGTAATAATATGCCCTTTTTAGTAAAATCCACCCGGCACAGCCTCTGTTTGGTTGACTGTAATTCTCTCTGATGACTGCTACCTTTTTAAACAAGACCAGATGTTTTTGTGCTCCACCAAGGCTCAACAGACTCTCTGTGTTCATCTGTGTGTGTGCATTCACCTTCCTGCTGTCCCAGTGTTTGAAGCAAAGATATGGGGGAGGTTCTAGACATCTGTTAGAAGCAGCCTTGTAGAAATTTCAGCTGCCTGAATTATTCTTCTCCTCTGATTCAGCTACACCGTGCTAGAGCTAGTAATAAATCAAGCCACTGATTGTGACTTCTGTGTCAGATGCTCCAGGGACATGTTGGGTACACAAGAAAAAAACATGTCATCACCTCATTGATTAATATTAACAATGAGAAAAACTCACTGTAAGTCAGTGACAAGTCTCCTATTTGAAGGCGTTATGTAACATCGGAGCATTACAAGTGGTACAGGGAAATGATACAGAAGGTGACCTCTCTGCATGCGGATTTGCATTATGTCACCTCTCATTAATTTTCAATGCGTCTTTCATATTTCCATACATGCATATTTGTGGATTTATTTGACACTGCTACTCAGAATACAGAATAATAAGGAATAGAGCTCAAATTTTAAAGGTCACTGGAGTAACTGTTAGTCTGCCTGATTATGGAAAAAAAAAAAAATAATGTAATGAAACGTTTCTGTAACTGGTTAAAAACTGCAAAAATACCAACAGCTGTGATGAGTTGTAGTCATGTATGCACTTTCTACATGTGTTTTTGTAATAACCCAGCTACAGATGGGCGTTTTTAACAAGCCCTGGCAATACATTTTGTGGTATGTGTCACTGGGCGAAGCCATGTACTTGCCCCTTTAAAAATAAATGTGAACATTAAGTAATGAGAAAAAACAAAACAAATGGGCAGATTGTTTTTAACTGAGGTTTTTTAAAAAAAAAAAAAAATCTCATCCTGTCCTCCTGATATCACGAGTGGTGTACTAAAGGGTATATACAGAATTATGTGGTATACCCATCTCCTCTGGCAGTGTACCTTTTACCCACCTATCAGCCAAAAAGCTATTGGAATATATCCACAGTTTACACACTTCCTCCACAGTAACCCACCAATCTACCGAGTAATACACTCACCTCATCAACTACCACTACACCACTGGATATCACCCGTGACGCCATTGTTGAAATATTAAAGGTTCCCTATTATGCTTATCTTCAGGTCCATGCTCGTACTTTGGGTTTGATTGGTGATTGTTGCTGGGTCTTACACCTCTTGGCGTCTCTGCATTGTTATCGCAGTTGGGGAGATGACTGTAACGGCACAATATTGGCACTTTCTATCTTAATCGATAGATCTATCTTTCACTGAAATTGCTTTGTTAGGCAACAGCTTGAGTCTATGTTTACTTCCTGTCAGCTGATGTCATTCATATCCACTCCAAAACAGTCTATGTAGTATATTTCTGACATCACAAATTTGCAGAGGCCTTGCAGCTTTTAAGGGCACAATTTCTTAATTCAGACTGTGTGCATTTCTCTGCAGATTGAACATTTTGATTCTTTCAGTTTTTTTTTTATATAGTTCCTTCTTTATATATGAAATAGAAACAGAAAACTCAGTTTTTACAATACGGGACCTTTAATGCCGCACACACAGGAAACAGGCTTTATTACTCACTAGGCTGATAAAGCATTTTTTAAAGTGCTTTTTATAATTACATCATCAGAAAAATCCCAACATGTAGACACCACCAGCACTATTTTAATCACTACAATATCCATACATAACAGAAGGACTATGAAGTAGTCAAAACTGAGTGTGAAGGCTATAGAAGGGATTGAAAAAGCCACAAACCCCACATGACAAATATATTCTGTATTTATTGTCTATATATAGCATTTAGTGTACATAGCACTTGATATATTAAGAGTTTTTTTTTTAAATTTTGTATTGTAGAGTAATTTTCTTTAATGTTTGAAATGCTGAATAAGAGAGCAGCATTTCTGCCTGACTGTCAGGAGGGTTGTGGAGATGCCGGGCTGGACCTCTGCTCTCCTAGTTGGTGTCTTCCCTTCTGATAGAACATAACACAGAGCAGCACGCGTGTCTGAGGTTGACTGGCTGCGAGATGAGCCACTGAGCCGTTTGTCAGCCATTACCACAGCGCTGGGGCTAGGCCTGACGTTTATCGGTCCTCATTGTGCAGGTCGGTGTGTTACCTTCCCCCTTGGCTGGGATAAACCTGTCACAGTGTTGCCTGACGGACAGCAGCCTGCACGCCCGCTGCCTCCTCTCCCCCCTCTCTCCCCCTCCTCGGCATGATCCGGTCCTGTCCCCAAACATGGGCAAACCACTGCCGGACCACAGCCATCGATCCGTGCTCCCATGAGGCCTCGCTTCCAGGCTGCTGTGATGTTGTTGCTCACACAAAGGGCCTCAGTGAGTTTGTTTCAACATGGATTGTGATGCATCTGTTTCACATCGGATGTTTGCTATATTTGTAGCTCAGCAGGTCACCCGCAGCCACTTGCTCTGTTGCAGGCTTATGGAGTGTCCCTGTGGGGAAACCCCATTTTGTCGTGGAGCCAGTGAGCTCGTCCTCTGAGGCTGTTTTTTTGGCAAGAGTTGGAAAGAGAGTCGAGAGTGTTTGGTGTCCCCTGTGTGTTGATATGTCCTTGTTTCTGTACATCAGTGAGTTTGCTGATGACGGTGCACTCTGCCAGCTGTGGCAGCTGTGGTGTTTGTGTCCTGTCCCTACAGGCTTTGTGGGGGTGCCCTGCTCCTCATGTGGGTTTGGGAGGAGCTCCTGTGGGTGGGAACCAGGCAGAGTTACTCCAACTAATGAGACAGCAGCTATAGTTTATCTCCATGGCTCCCTTTAATCAGAGCATCATGACGACAACACATGCACCACAGGCGATGTGGCAGGGCCCCTCTCTGTGGAGAGCAGCCTAAACACATCTGTGTTTAGTTGGCATTCAGAAACACAGGGCACAAAGTTCATAATACAACTGCTGGTGAAGAACACCAGTCTGTGGTGAAGTCCTGAACCCCAGTGCTTTATATATACAGCATGACTGAAGACTTAGAGGCTTATATATAGTGTAGATGAATATCTGACTGAAGGCAGGGAGAGGATTGGCTCCCAGCCAGGGAGGATCGATCTGTTCTCCTCCCCAGAGGGGCGTTTGAACCTCTAAACACTGCTGTGGACTGATCCCCTTTCACTACACCCACTCCCATAGCCAAACACATAGGCTTATCTGCCATCTCCATCATATACCAACACTTGTGGTCTGTCAGATGGATTTCACACTGCAGCTATTGCTTCTGCTGCCTGGCTTTTAAGCATTTACTACTGTATTTTCTCTTATGATGGAGAGGTGGCACAAAGCAGAGAGACCATTAAGTGAGCATTAGTGAGAGATAGTTGAATCAGTGATGTAACATCAGCACCTTTCAAAACTTGAATATTTTCCATAAATGAAGACAGATTCTGTTGGTTACCATGGTCATATCACTGCAAGAGGATTTTACCTTGTAGCAGGTAGTCATTAAAGGCACAGTTAACAGGTTTAAAAACCTATCACAACAGCAGAAACATGACATTGTCTTACAAGGTGATGTTTTTATTAATGAACTGACTGGCAGGAGTAAGAAACTCAACCATTTTCTCTATAATTCAACCATGACAAATAATTATTAATATCACTAACAATACAAGTTACATGATAAATACATATAGTGTTATCAGTGTTATCAATAAACACATTTCACCTTTTCACCTGATATCCCATCCCTGCAGTTATTGGTGCAATGAAAATGGTGCAATTGAAGCTCGAGCACCATTTTTGCAATAACTGCAGGGGGGAGGGGTCAGATGTGCAGAACACACATGTGCTGCTAAAGTAAAGGTGTAAAACAAACATCAGCCTGACTGGCTAAGGCAAAATGTCTCACAAAAAGTTATGAGCCCCCCAAAAAAGAAGCCAGAGTACAGGTAGAAAAAGAAAATGAAAGGAGCAGAGAGGCAATGGCCATATTTCTGGCCAAAACAAAGCACCAGTTATGACAGGTGAAGCTGAATGTGGCAGCCTAGCAAATACAACCTGCTGTAGCGAGTTCAGTTTTAAGCTACAGACAAGAACTAGTATCATATAAAACTAGACACTAAGGCATCCTTCCGTAATTGCTGGATGCAAATGCATGCAGACAAGTTTGCCATAATAACTTAAAAAGTGAAAAATGTCAGGAGTGCTTTTATTTCCCCTTAGTGTCCCAAAAAATGAGTATTTGCAGGTTTAAATGGTTAATAGTTGATGAAGGGGAAACATTGCTGTTCATAGGTTATACAGGGCTGTGGCGTGTAGTAGCGCACCACAGAAGTTGATCTCCTAGCAACACAGGCCTGCAGATGTCAGTCAGCCATTGCCAAGGGAAACACCCACCCAGAGGCTCAAAGATGAGTTTTTTTTTTATCATAAATATGCTGAAGAACTTTTTAATCCTCATTTAAAGAAATGCAAAAGCATCTGCAGCATCATTGCAGCTCATAGGTCCATCAACAAAATTTCAGTTCAACTTAGATCAAAGAGACAGCATGGTGTGTGCAATTTATGTCTGAGTCTATTATCTTTGTGCTCCTGACGTTGCAAAGGCCATTACAGTTGCTCGGTGCTCACTGTTGTTAGATGGCCCATGTGTGACTGCAGAGATAACCCCTATCAGCGGCTGCTGGCTGCTGTGTTGCCGGAGCAGGCTTTTGTTTGTATTGGTTCCACAGGCGTGAGAACCTCCTCTCCTCTGGCATATTTCCCTCAGCTAACAGCCCTCCCTGACTAATTACGGTGAAAAACACCAGAAAACAAAGACGAGATGGTCATGTTCTCATGTCTGTTTTGTGTTAAGCTGACAAACAGCAGTAGCTGTGGTTGTGGTTTGGACACTGCCTGTAAACTTGCAGTGTGTGTAACACTGCAGATTGTCAAAGAGGGCGGCGCTTCAGGTTTTTGTCTTTAATGCAGTTTTGTATGTAGTAAATGTGTGTGGGAACTGTTTTGGTGGTCTGTGGGAGGAAGCTGTAAAAAGGATTCCCGCTATGTACGTGCTAAAGGTCAGGTGCTGTATGCATCAGCTCTGACTGTGAAATCCCACTTGCGTCAGAAGAAAGCAGAATGAGGAAAGAGTGGCGCCCGAAGGCTCAAAAGTGTACATTTAGAACAGAGACGTCAAGAAACAAATAGGAATGCAAAACAAGACGGAACCAGGGGCTTTTATACGTGTCTACAATTGGAGCACATGTGCACACATCAGCAGCACTGTGATGTTTGCTGACACGCTGAGTTGTTTCGCAGTGTATGCTGTATGCTTTAAAGGCCTGGATTTTGTAGGACTCCTGTTTGTCATTATTCTAGATCTTAGGAGGTACCATGTTCAGCAGGCCTGTGCCCGACTCAGAATTCTGCCAGTCCAACTGGATGTGTATTCGACGATTCGTTTTGTTTTCCATACAAAGTTTAAAGCCTGAACGGGATCCATGGGGCATTCAGTGACAGAGGCATTCATGTAAACAAGCTAACGGTGCCAACGATAAGTCGAAAATGTGCAACAACATTTTTTGCTGACATTAGATATCAAACAAAGCCAGAGATTGCATTGTATTAAGTTGCTATGAGCTTTAAATTCACCACTTCTTGAGAATGAGGTGCATTTTTTGTTTTACTGTCCTGCATACAAAGATATAAGGGATGTACTTTTCAGTAAAACAACCTCCATTTATGTTGCTTTCTTTTGGTTGGATGATTATGAAAAATTGAATTATGTTTTTGTGTGGCAGAATTTGTTTATCGGGCTTGGGATAGAAGACACAGTTTTGTTTGGTGACTGAGCAGTGCTGGATTGATCACTGCAATGATATTGTAATGGTGTCTTATAAACCCATAAGGGCTGGGCACATGTTTGTGTGCATGACACAGGGTAAAGAAATCAGTAAAATCAATTAAACTAAGCAGACGGTCTCTCCTCTCTCTTCCTTTGTGTCGCTGCCTGCATGTCCGCAACTTTTTGTCAAAGAGTAGAGTGAAAGTCAAGAGCACTAACTCTGCAGCAAAATCTGGCGACCACAACGTCCCCAGAGGTACACTGCAGAGCAAACTGACTAGCAGTCGACTGAGGGGTCTCCAAGTGATGATTCATATCTCCGACTTTAAAGGGGGAGCTCTGATATCTTTAGATATTCAGCAAGTCACCTTCCGACTGCACTTTCAGTCATGTGAACTGTAGACAGACATATTGTGTAATAACCAAGTTCTTTTCTGTTCGACGTTTCTGTAACCTTCATCTGTCAGTGAAGGTGTTTAGCAAATTCAAAATGTTGCTTATCCAAGGCGACTTTAAGGTGTCACTGTACACAGGGGTTCATTATAGCTCGAACCAGCTGGCTGAATTCCACTCAGATGTCGGCAGGAAAGGGATTGGAGTGGCGCTGGGGTGAGGGAGGAGGAGCGGGGGGGCTGACAGAGGTGAGGAGAGAAGGGGAACAGAGGGAGAGGTGGAGCGTTTTCCTGATGGAAAGTGACAGTCAGGGTGGAGGGAGGGATAATAACACTGAAAAGACCCTCAGCTGTGCACATTCCCCTGCTCTTTCGCTCACACATACAGCTTTTGTTTCAGCGCTGCAAAGTCTCAAATATAAGGCCTCAAAGTGTGCCGATTTTAATTATCTATTTAACATATTTTTGTCAACTGTCCGACTGCATGTCATATATTGTAGTAAAGAACAAAGGCAGATGCCAGAGTCCAAAGTGGGTTTTTTTTTTACCAGCAACCATCACAAGAAATATTACAAGATTCTTTGTTTATACTGACACAAAATGTAGAAAATTAAAGGGATACTCTGCCGATTTTCAACTAGCTTTGTATCATAACAATGGGAGTATGTACTGTGGTAACCCCCCCCCCCCCCCCCCCCCCCCCCCCCCCCCCCCCCCCCCCCCCGACACACACAACAAACACACACTGAGCAAAAGTCTGACTGATGATGCAAAACATGTAATTTGGTGCTATTTTAGTGTACTGTTTAGTTGTAAGAATGTTTGTGACCGAGCCGCTGTGTTGGAGAAACGACTCAAACTTGCGACCAACTAGCTCAAAAAAACAAACAAAAAAAAAAAAAAAAACTCAGATCAAATTAAAAAATGAAGTAAACTAGATAAAACTAGGCAGTGGTGATAGAATATAAACCAATATATTGTCACTACACTGCCTATTTCTTTCCAATAATGTTTTTCAAAAACATATTTTAATGTCCTGTTTTGCTACAAGCAAGAGTTTGTAAACAGGAAGCGGGCACCATGATTTTTTCTGTGTGGTAAAAACGGATGCTGAAAATAATGTGATCAAACAGTAAAAAAAAAAGTGCTGACAAAATATAAACCAAGATTCTGCATTGCCTATTTCTCACCTCGGATGTTTTCAGAAACATCTTGTAGCTTAAGGTTGCTTTAAGATGAGATTGTTTGTCAACAGCCAACCACAATATTGTTTCCTGTCAAATTACATTACCTCACCCACCAGTGGGAACGTTTATTAGTCTGTCATGGTGCAATGCATTTGGGTAGTCGTAATGTTTTTACCTCTTGAGCAAAAAAATTGCCACAGTCACTTTTCTCTGGTCATGTAGCACCAGTTTCAAAAGCCTTTGCTTCTGCATAGACATCCCAATCTCATGAAAAAAACCCACATGGTTCTACCTGTGAAACACTTCTTTTAGTAAATTTCAGCATTTGAAGTTCAAATGCACCAATTTTTAAAAGTATACATTTACTTTCAGCGCTGCAAGTTGAAGTTGCAAGTTATTTTCCTTTTTCTTTTTTTTTAAACCTGGCTGTCAATCATTCTTTTGATTTTCAACATTTAGTCTGTGTAAAAAATTGTTAAATATACCCACCTTAATTATCCAGAGCCTATTTGACATCTTGAATTCACATGTTTTGTCAGATAGTCAACAGTCCAAACCCAAAGATATTTGATTTACAGTAACCCAAACAGACAAAAGGAGCAAATCCTCAGATTTTAGAAGCTGGTAAGAACAAATGTTGAGTAAACAGTCGTCGGAATGAATCTTCTGCGCATTCATAAATTGAATAATAATTTTAGCACCATACTTACTTACTAAATACTTTGTAAAACATCAGTCAGGGGACTATTTCAACTTCAGAGCAACCTTTGTTCCCAAGGTTGTAGTGCTTTGGTCGGCTCTGTCCACATCCTTATTGCGTTGCAGTGATGAGCAGGCTGTGCAGCTTCTGGCAGCCTGCGGCAATAGTAGCAGAAGCGTCTCTTCACATCTCCTTTTAACTTCTGATCCAGTGAGTCACCACTTTTAACTTCTAAAGTGGATATCATACTCCTTTATCAGGGAAGCAGCTTTAAAGCTGCTCTCTGCGCCGCTTGCTTATCAGGCTGGTCTGGGAGGTCAGTCAGATTGTGGCCTGTCGTCTGCCTCGGTCCAGTCTGCTGCTCTAGAATAGGAATGAGGCATCATCCCTAAACTCTTGCTCACATGTCTTGACAGATTGCTATTTGAAACATGTCTAGGATGTTAATCAAAATTTCAAAAGTATTCAAAAGCATTCTCACACTCCTCTCCCAGTAATGTGATTCACTCAGGAAATGTTGACCCAACTCTTGTGCTGAAAGAAAAAAAAATAGCTTCATGGCACACAAGCTCTTCAGTATACAAACCAGATGTTTGGGAGCTGTCATACTGCAAAGGGACAGAGTGTTCCTACTGTAACAAATGTGGTGTCTTTGATCTACAGGAGTGTGTGGTCTAACATTTACAGAAAGCATCATTTGACTGAGACCAGAGCTGCACTGATGCAACTCGGGCTGCCAGCAGTTGCAGCGAGCTCCCTTGATCAGTCTCGGTGAAACGCATAAACACAGCGCGGGACTTTTTTGTTTTGGTCTCAGCATTTTCACTCATTTTATAAAAAAACGCACCCTTAGCCTACTTTAGCACAGCAGCGGCAGCATGACAAATCGCTAAAGCTGAAACTGGGATGGCTTTCTCAAAAGCATCTTACTGGTAAGACAGTCGTCATTGTTCCAGTGTAAGCCACTGTAATGGCCAAGAAAGATCTTCCTACAGTCTGAACACACAGGCAGGAGTCACAACTCTGCTGTGATCCAGTTACTCAAACACTCTGAGGGAACAACAGAGTCACTTTTCCTGTCATTAGCCTACATATGGTTTTTCACAGACTAAACTGACTGTATTCAATACAGCTTTATTTTTTTCGCGCAGTGCCATTTAAAATTAACATATTATACACACAAACCACATGCTAAATGACAAAGGAAAGGAAAATATAAACACTAATTGACCACGTGAACATGCACATTTTTACTTATCCTTATTAATGCACAGGGTTTAAAAAAAAAAAAAAGAAGACATTTTTAGCCACGCTTGTGTCATGGCTCTAAGGATAGCGACCCCCTGACTTTCCATCTGTTACTATTTTAGGCAGCACGAGGTAGAGTGGGTGGTCCACTAATATGAAGATTGGCAGTATAATCCTTGGGTGAGATACTGAACCCCAAATTGCTCCTGATTGCTCCTGCTGCTGTTCCATTTGTGTGTGATTCTGTTTAAGCTCAGTAGCAGGTGGCACCTTGCACGGTAGCCTCGGTCACCAGTGTGTGAATGGGTGAATGTGACTTGTAGTGTGAAAGTGCTTTGAGTGTCCTGAAGATAACTAAGGCACTCTGCAAGTGTAGGTCCATTTACTGTAGTGTATCATTATTTAAGAACTGTTGTGTTGATGTTCCCATTAGCCTCAGCTGTATTTTATATTTAGTGCTATATAGCAAATGTAAGCATGCTAACACCAAGATGGTGAACAGGGTAAATATTAAACCTGCAGCATGTTAACATTGTCAGTAGTAGTAGTAAGTATATAGCATGCTGACTTAAGCCTCCTTTGCGCAAAGCACCGCCTTAGTATAGCCGCTATTATGGCTGTTGACTCCTTTAGTAGTTTCAAAACATATTGGTTAGTGCTGCTGGAAGGATTAGTTGATCAACAGTATATCTTAACAACAATTTAAATCAGCATTTTTAAATAAATAAAAAAACATTTAAGTTGTTATATCAATAAATGTGAAGATTTGTGAGTTATTACAGGCCTGTCACTGTGTATTGAGTATCCATGGGCTTGTACATTGATCCATATTTTTTGTATGCTTTTAAAAATTGAATGTAAAAAAAAAAACAAAACCCAGTTACACATAGCAATCTTGTAAACTAACTCCAGTTTGTTTCATTCATTGCAAAAATGTGCATTACAAGGCGAAATAGAGAGACTTCCTTGGCTTACCTTCACTGGAGGTACCTCCCTGGCTGTTGCTGGTCACTACCTGCATCTCGCTTTTGGCATTATGGCTACCTGAAGGGGCTGAGCTGTCTTCCCTTCTTGTCTCCACATTGTCACTCTGTCTTTGTCTGGTCCTCATTCTCTATTACATCCTCTTCCGCATCATCAGCATCCGCCTGAATATTACTATGTGATCGGTTGAAATAGGTTATCTGAGTCAGCACTGGGCAATATATCAATATTATATCCATCTCGTCATATGCGACTAAGTATTGTGTTAGATTTTGGATTTTTTAATATTGTAAGTGTCGTGTTTTCCTGGTTTTAATGGGTGCATTGCAGTAAAGTGATGTATTATCCTGAACTTGCAGACTGGTCTAGCTGTTCAATTATTTGCCTTTGCCCACTTTGTCATTTTATTCATGTTACTTATGATTATTTATCAAAATTGTCATGGTCATATATTGATATTGAGATATTTGTTCAAAAAATATTGTGATATTTAATTTTCTCCATATTGCCCAGCCCAAAAAGCTACTGTGCGCCCTGCCTTCACTGCCTCTTAGTCAAACAGCTTTTGACGAATGAAGGTTTCTGCGTCAGTTTGTAAACATGATTGACACAAGAGGTCATATTTATTATTAAATGTGTGACAATTTTGGATGAAAAATACAAGCTCTGTGTGCACAGGACTTCTGATGTCTGACTAAAGAAGCCATTTGAGGACTACACCTTGTGCCCTTGTAACTTGTAATGGACATTTTTTTCCACTGTTTTCTGAAGTTCTATGGTAAAAAAAAATTAAACATTTACTAGTTAAAACTAATTCTAATTAATAAAAAAAACTATTCTAACTAACTATAAAACGATCACTTGCAGTCCTAATATCAACTGCACTGTAATGAATAAATGGTCGAGTAACTTCAGCTGTAGATTATGATATGGCAATATCATAGATAATGCTTGTGGTTGTTTGTTCTGCTTGTAGTACAGAGTGACTTGCGTTCTGAATGCGCAGTCATTGGCCGTTCAGTTTAATGGAAATGAGAGGAGGAATTACTGCGACAAGGCACGGGACGAGCACACGCATGCACATACCAGGCTGACATTCCCTCACACTCCTACTTTGAGCCATACAAAAACAATCACTTATTTTGATTGTTTGCAGCCCAGGCGCTCAGCTGAATATCAATGTGAGTCTCTCTCACTCACCCTCCTCTACTCTGCTCTGTTCTTCGTGTCACCTGTAAGTGCTTCTAAATCATGGTTCCTTGGGAGAGTCCAGGCGCTGTGACTGTTCAGCGTGAGGAACGTCCCGCAGTAACCTGTGAGGTGAATAATACTTGAGGCCCCTGTAACCTCCACTGTTGCCTTCCAACAGAGCTACTAACACACCATCGCTTTTTTAAATTCTTTTTTAGACATTTACTTATTAATGAGAACTTGCAAACTCTCTAGGGATTTATATCACTGGTGCCTCAAGGTGAATTTTTATCAGACTTCAATGGTAATTGCTCCTACTCTGTTCTGTCCTTTGTATGGATGCTCTCAGTCAGAGAGACATTTGTCAATTCAAAAGGAGATGAAAGTCATTACAACAATGTCTTAGGTAAAATGAATGTTTTTTTTAAGGCTATTTATTTAGTACTTTAGATGGAAGTCCAAAGCTTTAAAGAACCAATCAATTAAAAAAAGCCACCAATACCATTGATACTTTCATCAGAAAAAAACGATACTTGGAATGGCAGGAAAAAAGTTTAAAAAGAAATAGAAGAAGAAAAATAGCAGAAGAAAAAAAACTCGGGGAGAAAAGGGAAAGCATGAGATGGAGGATAACAGGTATGTAATTTAGCTAATATGTAAAGGTGAAAAACAAAGAAAATGTAATGTGAAAATGATGGATGTGTAGCCCAAGTTGTCACTTTCATCCATCTTTAGATTATGTTAAAAGAACAGACGATAGAAAAGCTTAAAATGAATTGAGTGAGCAATTATGTCAAATGAGCTCAATAAACGCATGAAAGCTAATGTGGGTAAATAGCAAGCTCCATCACGGTCTGCGCTCAGCAGCTGTCATGTGAGACATTCAGGTGGACATTGAGAGCAGTTGCAGAGTACAGTGTCTCAAATTATTAACTAAAAAGTTCCCCAAAATATTATCTAAGTCCTGCTGTGAGAATTTCACTCATTATATGAGATTAAGCAGCTCCAGAAGATGTTGTATGTGATACAGTAGGTATAAAAAAGGGCTTAAAAAGGTTGTGGGGTTTGTTTAGACTGAAAGTACAACTTCGATATAGCATGCTTTGTGTCTAATACAGGACCCCAGAAAAAAATAGATGAGTGAGTAAAATAATAGATAAATACATTTGCTTTTTCCAGAGAAACCTTTGCGTTATCTTGCAAATATTTTGCACTCAAGAAATATAATTGTGGTACTCAGTCATAAGCTGTTTATTAATAAACCATGGTCAAGCCAGCAGGCAGCCACCGTCCATCTGAATTATTATTGTAATTATTAGTATTGTTGTTGTTGTTGTTGTTATTATTATTACTATTATAATATTATATTATTATAACATGAAAGAAAAGTCTCTCCCCCATAGTCTGATACAATTAAAATTTAAATAAAAAATGTAAAATTAAATAAGTCGATTACCTTTTTGAAATTGAATCCACTCCTCCCTTATTGAAAAATCCAGAATTTTGAAATATACAAATATTTTTTCATTTCTAAAGTTTAAGTGCTGGACAGACGATATCTCCTGCTGAATAATAACCCATTCTCTGTGTATATTCTCTGGAGGTTTCAAGTTTCCACATCAGTTTGTACATCTGTGTTGACTCAGATTTAAAGTGAGCATGGCACATTTTTTAGTGAGGGAGGACTTGAAAGTAACAAACACTCTAGTTGGCTTGAAAGGTGGGTGTTAAAGTAGATTCTATTAGTGACCAGATTTAACACGGTACTTCGAATTCTCCAACTACTACTGCGGGATATTCTGTGCTTTCTAGTTTTATGGTCAATATGTTCCAAAGTGTGATCATTTTTTCCAAAGTACGGTTAAATACACTGCCTCCAGCTGAGCTTCAGATCTTTAAAGGTAGCTCTTAGCACGTCTTTTGGGTAGTGTATCACGTTAATACCAATAATCCCACTCCTTACACCCTCTATGTGTGCAGCATAAATTGAATTTCAAAGTTGACCCTCATCTGTTCTAGAGTAATTAAGCATTTCCAGAAAATCATTAATGATTTATTCACCATAGCTCCATATATATTATGTATGTCTCTTGCAGCTATTAGAGCCTCGAGAGCATGAAGTCATACGCTTGATCTGATTCTATGCTGTAAACAACCTTTCATTATGACGCAGTATCAGAGTGACAAAAGTGAGGGTTTTACTTACAATACCTGATTTCCAGGAACAGTATCATTTCAGCAGCTCTCTTCCACCTCTCTCTCACCGCAACCAAACTGATGACTCCTGAAAAGTGGATTTGTGAAATGAATTTCTCCACAGACTTTGACCCTCAAAGTCAATGTACCCCTGTTACACCTCTGTAGGCTTTGATAAAGCCCATCGGACTTGTGTTCAGGCTTTAAGCTCAATAAAAGCTTTTAGTGATACAACAGCAACTTTCCAACGAGGACATGACCCTGATTTTATTCCAGCCACTGACATTTAGCCTCGAAAAGCAAGAGTCGGCTCCCTGAATATCCTGTGTTCCTCTTTGAATAGACTTTGTAGTGAAATTTATGAAAAGTGCACATGATACAAATATTGCAGTAAAAAATAATTGAGCTATTAAGATGAGCTATTAATGCTAATAAAATGAGCGCCTCTACATTAATTTTGTAGCATGAACACAGAGAAGATGTGATTACACTTGTGATTCACCAGGGAAAAGGTGTGGGACTAATAATAAAAACTCCTTTGGAAAGTAGGCTGCTTAAGGAGAAGTTGTGTTTGTTACAATATATGGATAAATCATTTCTGTCCCCGTAGGGTGGTCAGATGCCCTCTGACCTCTCTCACACTGTGTCCACTTTAGTGCTGATCAAAGCTGACCAGTGTAGTCTGGCACAGAGACAATTTACTGTAATGTAGCCAGACGTTTCCTCTGATAAGACCTGACTGTGTCTGACAGCCATGAAGTAGGTTATAAAAGCCTGTCTCAGCAAACTCATTTACTGCATGCTGTTCATCTCAATGAGTCAGACTCCTTTTATTTGTCAAATGTAATATTCTGAGCAGTTTTTCCCCTCTAGGTGCCTCCCACGAACAGCCTTGACGTTATGATGTCATTTGGTAGAAAATGGTATCTTTGTTTTTCTATATCTGGGTATAATATGTGGTATTTCTGGCTTTTTCCAGAAGATTCTTTACGATCTAATGCTCACATTTTTGTGTATGATAAGTATAGAGTATGCACACAATTGCCCACAGGTCATATAGAAGTGAGTCAGAAGTGTGTGACGTTCTGACAGTGTGATAAGAGATGAGCTGGTGGTTATGCATGCATGAACATATCTTCCTTTTTTCTAGAATCTGACCTCACTCTGCCATCATTTGCTAAGTTCAGTTTGTGTGCAGTGATGGTGCAGTGTACATAAACCTCATCAAGTGTGATTGATTCATGATTCAGTCATGTAGCAGTTAGTGTTGCATGTACAGAGTGGCAGAGGTCACCTCATGAAGAACTGCGTGAGCTCTTTCTCAAAGCCTCCGCTGATGTCGTGCCGCCATCAATCAGCTTTCCGCTGAGCAGGCAAAATGGTTTCACTGATGTACAGTCTGTCGTGCTGGTGTGACGGCTGACATGAAATATCGTGTTGTCACAGATGAATACTGCACCATGTTGGGGTGTGGGTTTTTTGTAGATGTGTGCGTGTGCATGTGTGTGTGTATGTGTCACCTTCTCTTGTGTTAAATAGAGGGAGGGAGCGATGCAGTCTGCGGTACAAGGTTAGCTGTAGGTCTAAGTGATGTGTTGGTAATGAAACATCATGATATTTATACTGACATATTAATGCCGCACCACAATATATTTATATGTTAGCGATAGAAATTGTGTACTTTTTGATGTTGATATATGTTACGATATGTCAAATATACACATAAATCATAATTTCATTGTTTTGTTAAAAGTTAAATGCTAACTAAGTAAAACTAGGTTTTCAGCAAGAATACAGGATTGGTGTAATGTTATTTGTAGTCAATCTGAAGAAGCTCTTTACGAGGATTCAGAGGTTGATTGTACATGGCTCCCAAGCCGCCATGGGGGCAGAGCCCACAGCTAATGGTGCTAATCGTGTGAACGTTGCTAACCGCACGAATGGTGCTAACTGCACGAATGGTGCTAACTGCACGAATGGTGCTAACCGTATGAACGGTGCTAACAGTGTGAATGGTGCTAACAATGGCATCAGTGCTGAGAGCAAGCCTTTTTGACCTGGGGGGGAATAAGGGGGGTGGGTACTACACTTCTGGGACAACACCATCACAATATTGGCGATAACCAATAACCGATAACCGTTTGGGGACATTTCAGCCCAGCGGTGATTGTCTAGCCATTTGGACACATTCACAGGAACTCACATGCACTAACATGCACATGCTGCTGAACCTGCTGCTACGACAGTGAATAGAGAAACTTGGATTACAACACACACAAGGATGATGTTACTTATAGTTGTTTACTGCTATACGACTCCTCTGAATGTCATACAGAGCTCCACAAATAGGATGCAGTATCCTCTTGCTCCAGAAGTTCAAAATGAAACATAAAAATGAAAATTTGGCCCAAATGAAAACACCCTGGCAGATTTCCACTTTTCAAATGAAATGTTCACAAAGTCTGAAGAATTGCAGCTGACAGTTACAGCTCAGTGATACATGGTAAATACAAAAGTTACATAGTCTTTCTCCAGTAATTTTGGCATAGTAAACATCCGTGTGCAAATGTCGTTTTTACGATAGAAACCTCAGCTTCATGTGACTTGTATAGTACACTCCACAATATTTGCGTTTTGAATGCTTCATATAACATATTGGTTTGTTTTGTCAATCTGGTTCATGCTACAGGCATTGCATTTTCACGTTTGAGAAACAGTCTTTAGTTTTTTAATATGTTGTGCTGTGCAGTATTACTTGGCAGACCTGTGTTCACATTGGACTGATGCCAGGATAAGAAAGCTCTGTAGCGCCCAGGCATAAGAAGTCATCAGTTGGCAGCTGTCGGGGATGGGAAGAAATGTTGTGATAACATTAAAAAGCCTCTGTAGTGCACGGGGGATAAGCAGGCAAGAATCCCAGAAAATTAGCAAATGTCATACCTCAGAAGAAAATGTTGAAATGTTGTCAAGAGCTACATCGACCAAATAAGCTGTCGCTGTTTTCAGTTTTGTCATACTACGAGCCAGTTCTGCTGTCTTTAACTGGAAAAATTAACAACGCAGAATTTTGTTTTCCATGTGTGAAAGTGACTCTATGTGCTAACAAGAAACCTGTTTCACTGTAACCCTGACACTGCTGCTTGGCATTGCTGGCCTGTGTCATGTGTAGCCAAAGCTGCAGGTTTGGGAGTGTGTGTATGTGTGTGTTATAGCCAGTGCCTGGAGCCGTGCCTCCTACTCCCTTGCCGTGGTGACGGCACGGCATGGTGCTGACACACTAACGAGGTTCCTGCTGGACGTGATGAGGCTAAAGTGGTGTGAAGTGTATGCGATTGCAGTGAAACACACAAACGCGGACACACTTACCTCTTCAGTTTGTACCACTTCTGGTACACACACATACACACACACGTGCACGGAGTGATTACACACACAAAGTGAGTCAGAGAGCATCCTTGGCAGAGCTGAAGCTCCTCAGCTGAGGACGGTCACGACATCCACCGAGTCAGAAGGTTGTTTCAGGGTCTGTTGCTTCACTGCGGTAGAGTTGCTGGCAGGTGGACAGGACTATAACTTCATTTTCTGAAGATTTTTTTATCCTCTGTATCTTTTTTTTATGTTACCCCAGTAACTGCAAACTCTGCACAAGTGCACGGTAACTGGCCAGCTCCCCAGGCCGGGCTGTGGGAGAGTCTGGAGTTTGAAGGGGCTGAGGATGAGGACGGTTGCAGTGGGAGTTAAGCCACTTTTCCTCACCACTTTGTCTTGCTGGCAGCAAAACTGTATTAGCGGGGCCTGTTTTACTGCAGTGTTCACTTTCTAAGCTTGGGCAGAAGTGAGACATCCTCTTTTTTTTCTTGTTATTTGGCAGAAAACCGCCACTCATCACATGCCTCCTTCAGTATCTACTCCCTCCCTCCTTACACACTCACGTAGCATTTCTTCTCCTTCGTTTTCTTCCTCCTCTCCTTCACCTGGCCCTTCTCCATCAACCCCCTCCATCTTCATTTCCTTCTCCCCTCCTTCCTCCATGTCTTTTCTTCCTTTTTTCACCCTTTCCTCTACCTTCATCCCTCCTTTCCAATCGTCTTTTCCCATCACTTTCCTTTCCTACCCTCTTTTCCTCCCTCCTCCATCAGTGTCTCCCCCTGCCTCGCGACCAGCGGCAACTTTCCCACTTTTGTTCATCCATCACGTTTGCCGACAAAGAGGACAAGGACGCTTAAGGGAATCCACGTCGCTATTCACCAGTGTAGCTCATCATAAAGAACTGCATTCTGGGAAAAAAATGAAAGTGTCATCTCAGTATAGAAAATGAGCTTTAACGTGTGATTTTGTGAGAAAAGAGCAGGGGAGCTGCAAGATTGTAACGTATAATGCTGTTAAACCAGCTTTATGCCAGACTGTCATCCTCATTATTATGGTCTCTGATCTCGGGGTATTTGTTAATGAGCAGATAATGCTCTTACAGATCTCTCCGACTTTGATGTACAGGTATGACAACGCCTTTTGAGCAAGAGCGTTTTTACATCTGAAGCCTCTGATACAAGCGTTCAAATGAAAAGTTCACTTCTTATCATATTCATAGTATGAGATCTTTTTCAGCCAGATGTTTTCTCTCAGTCTGTGATGCATTTTTAACGGCTCTGCAGTATTCTGTCTCTTCATCATCTCTAATAGCCAGCTTGGATGTATTGTTTGTGAAGGCCTTTTTGGGAGATGAAAGTCCTTTTTTTTCCCAAGCTGTGCTCTGGGGTTTATGTGAAAACATCAAACGTGCTTCAGTTATTTTATTTCCCCCATACTGTAGAATGTATTAGCATATTCATCATGTGATCACTATTCATATGTAGGATATTATGAAAGATGTATGATGATAATTCATGGCCTGTGCATGCACTGACGCTGTGCTGCTCACATCCTGTAGGTCTTTTGTTTGAACAAAAGTTGATTATC
The DNA here is from genome assembly GCF_008729295.1 of Plectropomus leopardus. NCBI lineage: Eukaryota > Metazoa > Chordata > Actinopteri > Perciformes > Serranidae > Plectropomus > Plectropomus leopardus. The sequence goes on from NC_056468.1 coordinate 11,677,252, forward strand.
TGTTAAAATAAATGAAGAGCACTTTCCGCTGCCTGAAAAATCTGATACTTGTGCACCAAATCACAGTTTGACAGAGGAGGGCTTATATGGAAGCCTGTATTTATGTGTGTTACCAAGTTGAGGAGGAGGTGCAGCCAATATATATATAATACTAACATAACATAATACTGAGAAATTTTTCAACAAGTCTTAGCGGGGATTCAGACTGAAAACAACCCTCCGTCACAACAGTGCAGGGTTGGGGCGTCTTCTTTAAGGTACCACTGAGACAATTGAAATCTAATCCAGGAAGTACAGTCTGGGATTTATTTTAGAATATGTCATCAATTTTCAGTTTGCAGTACAAAGTAATCTACCTATTTAAGGAATTTGTGCATGCATGTATTTGATTGTCCGACGCAGCACTTTAATGGATGATGTCACTTTGCTGCCAAATTTGATCTGAATGAATAAGAAAGGATGACTTCAGGATGTTTCATGTCTCTGATAAATCAGAGAGGTGTCCACTTTACATAGTTTTTCCACGGAAGCACAGACAAGTGTTGATTTTTACACTGTAAAATGTTCTGCTGCTGTATCTTCGTCACAATTTAAAATAAAAATGAGCCAGAGGATCCATATCAAGATTGCTTCTTTATGTAATGTGTTGTTAAAAGAATACAATCGGCCAATATATAGCGCTGGATTTTTTAACTTTCAAATATTTGTATCTGTATCAGCCTCAAAAGTCCAGTATTGGTCCGGCTATAAAATGCACCCAGTAGTTTAGATATTTATATCTGGATGATGTTGTCAACTGATTGAGTAACAGACCATTGGTGCCATCCATAAAGTTTTGCTGCAGCATGGAGGAAAAAATGCTTCATTCAATGTACATATGAGCATCTAAGTATACTTTAAGGCAGACTTGAAAAACTGAGATTTCCCTAATAAGGAGAAGCCCACCTTGGATACAATTAAACTCATTGTCACTTATCTGTTCACCATATTTATGCTTTACATTTTCTCTGCTATACAAAACCTTGGAGGGGTCCACTTCTAATCTCACAAACTACTGGATCAACTAGCCTAATTTTTTGTCTGCACATTTATGACCCTTTATGTTCAAGAGTCTCTTGTGGTGAGACAAGAAATTTGTATAATTGACTGTTTTCTTAAACAATTTTGCAGTCTTTGCAGTCTTGCTGCAACTGGGTATTGGTCCGTACCGCACAGTCATACCACACTGGGTTCGTTCAGATGAAGAGCATTTTGCATGCCCAAGTTTATAGACTTGCAAATTTTGTTGATTTTGTAATTTCTCCTTGATATTTGTGCCTCTACCATGAGAAAGCAAGCAGACTATTTGGTAATTTGATTTTTTATGTGTTGCTTTTATTGTTATTTCCTACTTTGTTGTGCTATAGCTGTAATGATGGACATAGCCACCATAATGCCATAATGTCACGCATTGGTTTGTTGACTGCCTTTTTTAAATTTGATTTCACGGACATCTGGCGGAATACTGAGTGCATTTTTCCATTTGATGTACAGTATTTTTTTTAGTTGTATTCTTGTAACTTCACCTGTCTCGTCACAGTAGCAATTTTCTATTTTACTTTTAACAGGCCTTCAGAGAACCTCTCTGCTTTATGTAGCTTTAGTGAGAGCAGTGACAGCCTAACAAACAACATAAAAGGTTTTCTGGTGAAGTAAAAGTGAGAGTAGGGTGAGAACAATGCTGTGGTGTTCCGTGCATTGTTGTTCAAGTAACTAAAAGCCACTGAAAAGAGATTTGTCTTTCACACAAGCAACAAGCTGTGGCTGCATGTCTGTGGCTAGAGCTCAAGCAGAAATGGATGTTCCTGTCTCTGCTGTCATAAATCTCTCATTGTGCGAATGTTGAGAAGTGTTGCAAATTAGTGAGTTTAGTCTGGAAAGAAGACCTCAAGTGTTGTTGTTTCTCCTTACTGTTGCTCTAAGTTTAACTGAAACTACCTACTGGCTTGAAACAGACCTCTTGTCATCTTTTTGACTACTTGTCTGTGAGAAAAGGAGAAATATACCATCAAGAACAAAAAGTGAAATAATTCAACAGTTTAAATACAGGGTGAACAAAAATTAGAACACAAATAATTAAACTGCTGATTCCCTGTGCCGTCGGACTGAAGCCAACCTCATCAACCCAGGTGTCACATCTGTTAGGGGTGTTTCGGTGTGTACCACTGGGCCTGAAAAACATTGTAGGGGAAACATTGAAAAATATTGTCTGTGTAGGTTCTCAGTCATCCAGGTCATGGTAATCCGAGGTTCTTTCTGTTTGGTTGCCACTTTAAAAGAAACCTCGGACTGAAAAATATTGATTTTTTTTTCTTTAAAGGAAAAGGCAGTTAGTTGTTCGTTCATTATAAGGGACCTTAGACTGTCTTTTTTTCTCCACTGGCCATGCTGTTGACAATGCAATGCATTGAGTACCAACTTTTAATTGTGGAAATTCAGTAGATATAGCAAGCAGGAAACTTTGCAGCAGCGCTGTCACGTGCAGCTCATGTAGGCAGTGTGTCTCGGAGCCAAAATAACTGATTACCTCATTAGGGATTGCCATCATATAACTGTTTTTATAGGCTAATATTAGGCTACTCTCTGTGATGAGTAAACGGAAATTGAGGTGTAAAATTGACTGCGTGCACATTTAATTAGTTAAATGATGGAATAAAAGTTAAACAGGAATTTTGATTATTGAAAAAAAAAAGTCATTTCAACAACAATATAAAATATTCCCTGGTTCAAGCTTCTGAAATGTGAGGATTTCCTTTTCTCCTCTGTTTTCTTGTTTTATGTTATTTTAGACTGTTGGCGGACACAGCAAGCCGTCTGAAGCTGTCACGTTGGTCTCTGCACACTTGCAGAGGGTATTTTAACTATTTTTTGTACATTTTATAGATCAAGCGTTTAATTGATTAGAAGGACAAAGTCATTGACAGTAATGTTTTAATGACAGAGGAGTTTTCTTCACTACTCAAACAGTTTTTTTCTGTTCTGTATAAGCTGTGTCTCTTCCCTGTCATGGATCCGCCTGTTCTCCAGCAGAGACCACAGATTAGCTAGCTTTAAATACCTCTCAGACAACATTGAGCCGTATGATGCTGGACCTGTTACTGGCCTCTCTCCTCCTGTAGTTAAAAGGAAAAATGCAGCACTATGTTTTAATAGGATCAACGCAGCCCCGGGGAAATTGATGAGGCTTGCCAATTTTAAGTATATATTATAGAGCTTAAACCGGGCCGCTTCTCCTCCGCCTTTCCTCCCACAGCAGCAGCATGAGAAGGAGTATTAACTACAAGGTGATGTGGGCCCTAATTCAATGACACAGATTCCTGCTTCCTGTCCAAGTGTTGAGCGTCGTGTGAGAGCAGGATGGGGTCCAGTGAGTGACAGAGTGGAAAATGTGAAGAATGGCTCAGCGAGACAGTGTTTGGTGAGGAGCCAGGAGAGACGGTGGAGAGCGAAGGGAAAGCTGGCGTCAGCAGCAGATGAGATGAGTGAGCGGAGGAGGAGTTGACTCTGATGGCGCTGTGCTCAGGGAAAGGAATAGTAGGAACGTTCACATACGGGCAACCCCCCCGCCTCTCTCCCAGCCCTAGGGACGGCTTCCATGACAACAAAACCTTTCCTCAGTGTTTCTGTGACAACAAAAGCCTGAAACTCATACATTTTGCAGCAGCTGTTCAGGTGTTACCTGAAGTAATCAGGTGCATGAATCTTTCCATTAAGAGCTCTTTCATCACGCTTTCCTATGTGACCGCAGGTGTTGGCGTGAGAAGAACACATACATCAATAGCCTCTGTGACAGATTTAAATAGGGTTTACTCCCTAGATCAATTTTAGCTGAAGAAAAGTGAATTAGGTCCTTCAATGTCACAGTTTCGCTCCTATTTTTATGTTAGTTATTTGATTATTTAAATCAGGTGTGTTCAAAGTCTGGCCCTGGGGCCAATCATGGCCCTCAGACCAATTTTAAAAAGCCCTTGACTTGTTGTTCAAAATAAACTATATGTGGCTCCATTATTTGTTCATAAAACCGGTTCACTTTTTCCGTTTACCTCATGATGGCAGGGCTATCCACGCAGTTCGTAGGAACTACGCAGGGGGAAAGAATGTGTTGTCATTAACAGACAACAAACAAGCAAACAAACAATGACCTAACAGCACAGACATTTCCTATTAGGTAGCAGACATGACCACGGCAAAGTAGGGGTGTAAGAAAATATCGAAACACTTGAGTATCACGATTTTTGAAATACCATAATCTATCGCCTTGCCTCCAGTATTTCAACATAACATTGAATCGTAACTTACGTTGTGTATTGTTTCGCTAGATTCTTGCCAACACAGAGCCCTACAGCAAAGACTTGTTAAGTTGACAGTAAATTATTTTTTATTGAAAGATAAAACAGTTGTATTTGTCTCATTTGTACACTTTATTTTTTCATATAACCCACATGATGCAAGAGGCAGCTGCCCCCCTGATATTTTCACATTTACTACGTAATGCAGCAAACAAGAGAACATAATGATATATAACAAAAATGTCAGAATTATTATTTTTGATTAATAAAAGGAGTCTGCAGTTCTGGTTTGAAGTTAAATTACATCTCCAGGTCACACTGTTTATATTTTTAAAGATACAACATGTGCATTATTGTGTTGTGATAAAAACATCCACAAAAAGGAGCTACAGAGCATCAGTTTGCCAATCTGCTCCCTCTCCCTGCAGCAGGCCTCTGAGGGCTGTCAAGGATGTTGCAATTTAATGTTGCATGTCCTTCCATTTAAAAGAGTGATTCAGACATGCCTTCCTTCACTTCCAGAGCAAAAACAAAACTGTCAAGGATGAAGAGTGGCACGGCCTCATGTGGCGAACAGACTGCAGGGAGTTTTACCCCCAGCTAAGATGTGAGAGCGCAGCCAAGCTCACCCTGAACCCACCTGGCCCTGTGCGGCAGTGGGGTTAGAGTCCCACTGTGAGGCCTGATGTGACTATACATCACACGGCTATAGCTCACCCGAGGGGAACCACGCTGGCGTTGGGCAAAGACAGTTGGAGGACATCGTGGGAGAGAGGACAAGGGAAGTGAGAGGAGGGCAGGAAAGATGGCTGCCAAAGGCACACAGGGTCAGACAGGAAGTGGCCACTCTCGCTTAGTTTCCTGATAGGAAGAGCGTAAAGGGTCACAGAGAGAACACCAACAACTCAGGCCTGGTTTTTGGCAGAGGCGGGTGTATATACAGCAGAATGGGAAGCGGAGTGCAGAGTTTCAGGCTGTATGTTTTGAATTAAACTTCCCATGTGAGGTCCAGGACTTGTGTGTTGTTGTGGACTCTGCTCTTTCCTCTCAAGGTGTCAAAGAATGCAAATATATAAAGAATTATTCTGTGTTGTTTTAACTTGTTTCTTTTTATAGTTTTTGGCAATATTTTTAGTTGGTATCAATAGTTGTGCTTATAAAGTGAGAAGATTTGGGAATGCAGCAATATCTCTAAAAAGGAGTCAAACAAGGCAATAAAGGAGCGGTCAGGTCTGAAAGAAACAACCAGATTCACCAAAGTTATTAAGAAGTGAAAACAAAGGTGCAAAGTAGCATTTACATTCAGCAAAGCTCGATGAGGAACAAGATGACTTTGTAATTCAAACTTTAAAGGAAAAGTCCGACATTTTGGAAATTTGTTTGGACCTGGAGATGATTAGCTTAGTTTAACCAGCCCGTTTTCAGTCTCAAGTCGTCAAATAGTTTTTGGCATAAGTGCACTACGCCAAAAGGCACCTTTTTCGTGCACACAGAATTTTGCTGAGCGGCGTCATGTTAGAACATGGCCATGTAGTCAGATATTCAATTTTTCATTTTATTTGAATGGTTTTAAGCCTTTATTTGCTGGGAAAATTTAGCAGTAGCATTAGCATTATCACAGTCAACCATAGCTGTAAATGCACCACGCAAACTAAAAGAAACATGCAACCATATTTGGACCCTATAGTCCAAATATGGTCCAAACCTGGTTCCAAAGAAACCAGGAAGGCAACCGCCAAAATGCCAAAGTCGAGGCTTTCGAGTTGAGGCACAAAAGCAGTCCACAAACCAATGGGTGATATCATGGTGGCTATGTCCAATATTTATACAGTCAGCGATAAATGATGGAGACAAATGGAAACAGCTAACTTCAGCACCTCTGAAAACTCACTCACTTACTTGTAAAAAGCCTGCGATGAAAATTTTGCGTAAGAAAAAGTAAGTGTTCAGGAAAAAGTACTTGGAGTATTAAAGTAAAAGTACACAATGCAGAAAAATCTAAAATCTCAAAATGAATGAAAATCTTACTTTTTTGTAATCTTTAAAAACCTGAGTATGTTTTTAATGTTTTAAATGTGCAACAGGTTCATTTTTAACCAGATGGAATACTTTCAGAACCACAGTAAGTGTTGTTAAACAACCCTCTAAACTTTCTAGGTTTTTCAAAAATCACTGGGTATTTATTTTTTGGAAAACTGGTTGTTAAGCTCTGCGACTTAAATTAATACTACATGAGAGTCCCAGACTGGGGGTAGGTCTTCAAATGCAGAGCAAAGCTCTGTCCTTCCTCACTTTAACTACAGTGAAGAAATCTGACTGCCAAACAGCCATCCCTCAGAGCCCACTGAACTCTTTATAGAAAATCTTTCAGCTGAGCACATTTCATGCAGCAGCCTCCACCAGAGCTCTCATGAACAATTATCAGCACTAATAGGCTTTTAAAGAGAGATACTGTTTATCTCTCCACACCAAAGTTGAGATGTTTAAACTGATGCCTGGTAATATCACATCTGCATATGTTCAAGCATTTATGAAGCTTGTGTTAAACCTACCACTGAGCAAGACTGTGTGGAGCTGTCACTAATCATGGCCAGAAACACAAAGCCATGCTGAAAGTGTCAGGCCTAATGTATCCCCCAGGAGCCGCAGAAATAAAGGGTTTGGACGTGTGGCTCGCTTTCCACCGCTACACTAAAAGTACAGATAAAATTATTGGCTTTCAGAAAATGAGTTAGTCTTTTATAATGAAATCCATTAAGGTGAAATCATTGTTATTTTCAGTATTATCCTCAGAGAAAATGCAAGAAATCAAGCAAGCAAGCAAGCTGTGAGCAGGCACGGACGCAACTGGCAGAAAACGTTGTGCATAGCTGACTGAGTGAAGACGTGAGAGACACAGGCAGCTGGCTCACGGAGCAGTCATCTGTGAGTGTGTGTGTGTGTGTGTGTGTGTGTGTGTGTGTATGAGAGAGAGAGAATCTCAGCAGCTCCAAATGAAATTAGCCGTCAAGCCAAGTCCTTTAGCAGCAGTCTGCAGCAGAGACTCAAGGTCAGACTTGCTGATTCTGCTGATGCATTTTACTCTCCGGAGCCAAAACGGGGCTGCCGGATGAGGGGTTACCGCTGCCCACCAACCCCTCTACTCGCTCCCACATCCATTCATCCTCTGCACACACTTCCTTCCCTCCATTATCACCCTGGTCCTCACTGGCAGGGGAGTGTGCATTTACCCGTTAAATTAGGTGTGGGGGGGGTGGTGACGGTCTCTGTCGGAGTGCCTGGATACCCTTGCCGACGTGCAGCGGGGAGATGGATAGGCTAAGGTGTCCTGATTTCCCATGTGACTACAGTAATTGTGTTATAATGGAGGTGGGAGCTGAGTGGCCATCAGCAGAGGTACAGAGGTACAAAGCTACCGGCTTCACGCCCCCATCCTTCCTGTCGCCATACAGAACAGTAGACTGCAGACTGAGACAGCAGGGGATTGTGGGTATGATGTCTGTGTTCCTGAAAGGCCATGCACGCAGTTTAATACACAGTCAGAGCTTCCTGGCAGGAGGGATCTCACTAGCTTGTGCACCCTAGCTTGTTGCAATTCTGTTTGTATCTTTAGCTGCTGACTTAATGCTACAGTATGCAACCACATCCCCGCAGGCAGGTAGTGAAGTGTTACACCTGATCCCCATCAGTTGGTCATGTTGCTTTCTCAACACTTGTTAGCTCCCTTGATGAGCTAGAAACTGAAGCAGCATTAAAACTGCATCCTGCCTCGGGCTGATGTCGCCAGAGATTAATCCACTGATGCTTTTTTTTCTTGTTATCATTTACACAATTATTCATTTACTTAATTAATTGTCAGAGAAAATGACAAATTCTCAGCACAAGTTAACAGAGTTTAATGTCATGAAATGGGGAAAAAGCAAGCAATGTACCCAGATATCTGAAATATCTGGCATTTTTACTTATTAAATTAGCGTCATCTCATTTTCCACCAATAGACCAATAAATAAAATTAATTAAAAAAATGAATTGGGTACTCAATCAATTTTACACATGGAATTAATGCAGTTTACTACCTCAGCTTGAGCTAGAGACTTAAAGAAACAATGTAAGATTTAGTGGAGTTTAATGGTGAAGATTGCAGATAGCAACCAGCTGAAACTTCTGCGGGTTAGGATTCCATAAGTGTTCATTGTTTAGGAGGTTTTTACCAGGAGCCGAATTATCTGCAGGGGTCTCTTACTTGGAACAGGAGATTAAAACCAGTAAAATAAAGCAGTTTCACGTAAAAAAAGAAAACCCTCAAAAATCTGTGTTTTTCCAACATACTTGTCACAGAGGGGCTGCTAACTAAGGTGGCCAATGCAAATTATGAATGTCCTTATCTAGAGCTAGCATTTGATTTGTCCGTTCTGGGCTACTGTAGAAACATGGCGGTACAACACTGCACTCTCTATAAACAAGAACCAGCTCCCTATAAACAGCTCATTCTAAGGTAACAAAAACATAAGGACTATTATTTTCAGGTGATTATACACTGAAGAAAACCTACTTACATGCTAAACATTTGAAGTCTGATGAAAGATGCTTTCCAGTTGCATTAAAATATAGAATTTTGGATTTTCTTGGAGCTTGACCAATATTAGAGACTAGAAGTCAGTTCCTTTGTTTTACTCTCTCTTGCAATTCCCCCAACTTTATGAAAGTGACACACCATATTGCTGTAGTAAACTTTTAATGACACTTTTAATTAATTTTCAAGCAGCTTTCAAAATGAGAACAGTTTTTTGTGGACAAATCAGTTAATTGACCTGAATCTATAATGCTAAGAGAGGTGTCAAAGATGCAGAACATAGACAGTCAGTTAAAAAAATGCAATGACTTAAAGTCTTCTGCACTTCTATCATGAGTGATGTTTTTTTTCAGTACTTTCTTCAGAGCCCTGCTCATATAAAAATGCAGAGTAGCTGACTATAAAAAATGTTTTAGTGATTATCCTCATGTTCCTTCTTTTCTGTTCTTTAGGCACCATGAGGCCAGTGCAGAGGAACTTCTATGAGCCGTCGTCCGCCCCGGGGAAAGGTGTGGTGTGGGAGTGGGAGAACGACAATGGCTCGTGGACGCCGTATGACATGGAGATCTGCGTGACCATCCAGAACGCCTACGAGAAGCAGCACCCCTGGCTCGACCTGACTTCTCTGGGCTTCTGCTACCTCATTGACTTCAACAGCATGTGTCAGACAAACAGGCAGAGCCAGCGCAAGCGACGCCTCCGAAGACGCATGGACCTGGCCTACCCGCTCATCATGGGCTCCATCCCCAAGTCGCAGTCGTGGCCCGTGGGAGCCAGCTCTGGCCAGCCTTGCTCCTGCCAGCAGTGCATCCTGGTCAACAGCACGAGGGCCGCCTCTAATGCTATCCTGGCCTCGCAGCGGCGTAAGCTCTACGGAGGGACAGCGGGCAACCCGGGCGCCACAGGAACCCTCTCTGTAGTGCGACAGAGCAACACCTTTGCTGGAACCTCCCTCTGGTCTCCGACATCCGCCTCCTCCGGCCCCAACAACAATAACATTAGTATGGGAGGTGGGCAAGCCAAAGCTGAACAGGTGCAGTTGCCTCTGTCCTCTGCCAACTTCCCATGTTCCCCCGTGATGCCATCTCTTTCATCCGCCCATGGCCACCACGCTCTCACCATCAACGGACAGAACAACCTGAACCGGCCGGGCACGCAGCGCATTTCCATGGGCACTGCCAGAGGAGCCATCCCACCAGGGTAACGATGTTTGCAAACACAATCATTCATCCCCCCTCATTTTCTAATTTGGATTTTCTAGAGTCTGCAGCAGCCTGTTACTTGTTATAGCGCGGGGATAATGCTCCGATTCGGTTGAATTTACAGTTCAGCTGAGGCAATAGGAGGATATAAAAAGCAAAGAGCCAATATCCGTTTCTGCTTGTCTGCTTCACAAAGCTTCAGCCTGCATGTGTGTCTTGTATTGTACTGTCATTTTCCGTCTTTTTCTCTCCATCTCTACTGATTTATGAATGCTTTCTTAAACATGCTGATCAGTGGATCTGTCGAAAAAGCCTTGGGTCCAGCTGATTTTACTAAGGAAGAAACCCTCTCTTTCATATGTGTGTCTGCCATGGTTACTGCTCCATAATGAGCTTATGTTGGCCCCAATAGGCGTGAAATACTGCAGCTCTTCTGGATCGTTCTGTTGCCTCTGCTTTGAACTAATTTGTTACTATCACTCCACGCTGTGGTTGTTGTGTCATGGGAAGTGAAAAGAATCTGACGCTGTATGTGGAATTTCCGTGTGTGTGTGTGTGTGTGTGTGTGTGTGTGTGTGTGAGAGAGAGAGAAACCGCATCTTTGTTTCATGGTGTGTGTGTGTGCACGGTCAGGCATGTGAAGCGGGCTCTGGTGTAGCCGTGGAAACCTATTTGCCATGGAGGCAGAGCTCCACTGGGGAAGAATGAATAATGGATCAAGGAAAAATGGGAGCTTCAACTGAGCGCTCTGACCTCAGAGCGATTCAGCGAAAGGAGCTGAGGAAAAGAAGTGTGTCTAGCGTTGTAACCGATACTTCAGTCCCCTATCCTGCTTTCTTTTACTAAAATAAACCCGCTCCTGATCTAATTTGATTCCATTTTGTTCTCGCCGCTCATGGGGGGAGACACACTTACTGCATGTTTGAATAATGCCGTCCTTCACCAAGGCACACATGCTTTAACTTTCTGTGGCCTAATTTTATGTCACTGAAAGGAAACGTATAGGCTCATCATAGCAGGCTATGACCTTGTTTTATACAGAGAGCAGGTGGGGTATGATGGGTCCCAGTGCAAAAGTATATGTGATAGAAAAAGCCAGCATGCTATGACATATTCAGGGTCATTTTCTCCATATTTTGAAGAATTCAGTGAAAGCTCAGGTGGACTTGTGGATGAAATGTGACTTTTTCACCTGGCAGCACAAAAGGGGTTTGGCAGAGACAGAGCGAGTGAGAGAGCAAGAGAGGAAGAGGCAGGAGGTGAGGTGGAGTGCGCTGATTCTCAGGCGAGTGGCTCGACACAGGATGAGTGTGGTTAACATACACACAGCAGGACACAAGAGCTCACATATTCACACACACACAAAAAGTGAAATGTGAACTCGCTCGCGCATTCCCACAGGCGTGCTACAGACAGATAACAGAGGAACCCACACAGAATGTAAAACATCGAATTTGTGTTTCACACACCCACACCCTAATAGAAGTGGTGCTGGGTGCAAGGAAGGTATTTGGCATGCTGTGGTTTGTTTACATGAGTTTATGTTGCTGTTTTACGTTCACAAACAGCCATACTCAAGTCTAATTTTGCTACATTAATATACAATCACTAATGATTTAAAAATGATGGATTTCATTTGTTCCAAAGATAACACAGCACAGTGTGTGTTTTTTATGACCTGGGTATCATTGAAGACAAGGTCTGTAGTTCAAATATTGATCTTCTGTTGTCTGAAAAAAAAACCAACAATGCTGGTTGTTGGCTATAAATGGTGGTGGTGGTAGGGGGGGAGGGGGATTGTGTTGCTCTATGCATCTGTCTTGCGTGCACAAATATTAGAAGTGGCACCATCTGCTGGTTTGTGTAAACACATCAGTTTGTCTTATCACTCGTTTGACACAATGCGCTATATCACCACCTGCCTTTACATGTTGCCTGCTATAAACTGACAACCCATTGTGAAACAAGGCCATGTATAGTGATGACAGATACAGTCTGATATAGATTTTTTTGAATTATTGAGCTCACACATTGTTGCATGTGCCAAACACAGGCAAAAGGGTCTTGTGTCTTAGTTACTTACTCCTGGCTTTACTGTTAAACATAAATAGAGCTTCAATTTCAGATAATTTTTTATTAGAAAAGCAGCAAATTTTCACATTTTAGAAGCTAAAATGATTTGATGAAGATTTCATGGATTTAATGCCTTTATGAAAGTAGTGGTGGAATGTAACTAAGTACGTTTACTCAAGTACTATACTATTATACTAAGTATAAATTCAAGGAACTTGTATTGTACTTGAGTATTTAATTTTCATGCTACGTTATACTTTTACTCCACTACATTAATTCAGATTTTGTAGGGCAAGTTCTTTTTAATAAGTTTCAAGTTTTGGTTGTTTTTTTTCCTACTTTTTACAACTTTGAGTTTGTTGAGATTTTTAATTTTATTTTACTCTTATTAATAATAATTTTGAGTTTGGGGGTGTTTTTTTTCTATTAAGTTGAGTTTGGGGGTCTTTTTTCCTTTTTTATATAATTTTGAGGGTTTTTTGTGTGTTCTTTCTTTAGCTTTTTATTAATCTTTTCGGGTGTGTTATTTTTTGTTTTTAAGGAATTTTCCACAATGGGTACTTTTACTTTTATACTTTTAAAACATTCACTTGACTATATTTACTTACTTTTACTTAAGTACCATTTTCAATGCAGGACCTTTACTTGTAACAGAGTATTTTGACAGGGGGGTATTAGTACTTTTACTTAAGTGAAGGATCTGAATACTTCTTCTACCACTGTATATAAGATAAGAAATATTATAGGGTGGAATGAGCACAGAAAGAGCGTCACAAGTTCTCTTTGGTTTTTTTCTCTTTTCTATTCAGCACAACCACTTCCTCTTGTGCACTTTCTTTGCGCACATTGCCATGAAACTGAGTTAAGACACAGCTGCATTGTCATCCGACAAAAGGAATAAGTGTGTGTGTTTGCATGTGCACGCTGCTGCGGGCTGTGTTTACGAGCTCCACTCTGCTTGTGTTAAGACTGCTCTTCTTGAGTGGTGGCTGGAGGGCTCTGTGTGGAGTGCAGAGATCATTATCCCTCAGTGAGCTGCTGCACCGCTCTGTTTCAGCGCTCACCACAGGATCAAAATTAATATTGAAATTAATGAATAAATCATGAGCGCTCATCTGGACCAAACTGATGCAATTTGGAAATTCCTGGTGTCATTATCACTTGTTCCCATGGCATTCAGGTGCAGTGTTAAGTGCATTATTTCACGTTGTAACCCTTTCTCAGCATAACAGGGATAGGGCTTGCCTCTGCCTCCCGCTTCTCACATCAATATGCAATTAAGCACTCCTGGAGTTTGCTCCCCCCAACCCCCCTCTCAATGTCTTTATGGTGCATAATAAACAGATGAGGAGATATTAGTCCTCCGTCAGCACTTTCCTAACTAGGCCTAATGTGGTCTCTCTATTTGGGGAATCACATCGCTCTCAGTCTGATTAAGTCCTTGAGGCAGGCTGGAGATTCCCCCAGGAAAGGAAGGATGATACTGAACAGGAGACAGAAGAGGGACGGCAACCTCTGTGCCCTGACCTGACAGGGGCCATAATTAATGTGATGTTAATGGGCGAAGTACGTAGAGGCTGGATTTATCACATAATTGCATCAGTTTTAGGTCAGAAATTACAGTACTAGACGGGAAAATGTACTACTATAGGAAATGGAAATTCCTCAGCAGCACAGTACAGTCCTCTGTCAATGGTATGAGTGTAGCCAGGCGTGATTGACAGAAGGGAGCGAAAACGTGATAATGGGTCATGAGGAAGAGAAAAATTAGAGTTGGCAGTGCGAAAGAAATGCAGAGGTGACAAGGTTCAGCCTGGTTCGTGGAACGTGCCTTGTCAAAACTTGAGTGCTGGAAAGAACAGTGTTGTGGTGGAAAGGCCAAAGGCGTGATCTTGTTTACACTGACAATGAGGTGTAATTGCTTGTAAGATGTGAGCGCAAGCCAACATGGGATCATTGGATACTCTCTGCATTGACTTTTTTAGCATAGAAGTAAAAGAGTAGTAAGGGACTGTATTTAGTGGCTGGGGTGTGTGTGCTTTTTTCTTGTTCTTCTTTTTTTAAGTTTGTTTTATCTTGACTTATCTTGACTACAAATATTTGTCCTTGAGCTTCTTCGAGTGACTGGAGGGAAATTTGATTGGATCGAGTTAGTTCAAGCAGTCTAATTTTGTTGAAATTTTAAATGAGATATGTAGTTCCCAACCTGGAGGTACTATAAACTGTACATATATACAGTAAGCCTATATCTCAGCATTTCATTTAATTCTGTGGAGAAAACGACATTAAATTGTTAGTTTTTAAAGTTTAGATTATTATTAAAGATATAAACTTTATAAAAACTCACAAGATACGGGCACAGTGAAGACATGAACAAATATTCACAGAGCCTTCACTCTCTGCTCAACGAACTCCTTTTGCATTAGAAAAGTTTGCCGTTAACACAACCATAGAGGTAACAGAACAATGGCCAAGCATCAGGGAGAAGAAAACACTGAGTTTGTCAAAGAGAAGTCTGTTAACTAAGTATGATTGACAGATGGAGAATTGTATAAAAAACATCCTAAAAATATCAGAAAAAAACTCATATCTGATGTATTATTCACAGGAAATCTGTTCCAAATTAATCCAAATCTCCTTTTACACAAACTTCCTGTAGTTACCGTGTTCACTATTTGTGTTATTTGTACAGTTTATCAGTTATTCTGCAGTGTTATTGTTATGCACCGATGTAATAGGAAATATCCACAAAATATGTCACTTAGTCTGGGGTCGTCAATTTAGTCAATGATAGAAAAGGGGTCCCTTAAGGAAAATGGTTGGGAACCACTGATAGATAGACTGGTAAAATTAAATGGTTTTGATTCGGAAATTTAAAAATCCAGTGATGATTTATGTTTACCAGTTTATTGCTGTGATAAATAGTAGAACTTTGGCAATTTCTAATGATAACATGCCTCTCAGACCCAGCAGCTGAATTAAGGGTTCGAAGAGTATTTGAAATTAATGCAGAATTTAAAGATGCCCCTCCCCTAAGCTAAAAAAACAAAACAAAACAAAAAAAAGCACCGACCCTTCTCCCCTCATAAATAAAGAACAGTCCTTAATGTCTGGATTTTGATGCACTCCGAATCATGATGATGGTGTTTTTAAAGACAAATGTGACGTGAGAGAGGGAGAGGAGTAAGGTGCAATAGGAAAAAGTTAGAGCCAGAGTTAAACCCTTGAAATCATCCAGCATTAGGGATTGTCAGCAGAGTGTGAGAAGGTGGCATATGTCTTAAACCTCTGCCGCTCCAGACGCAGCCGGGACAGACGGGGTCATTGCATCCAGAGGTGCACAGAAAAGAGCTTAGCAGCATGTCGAAGAATGAGATGAAGGGTGGCAGCTGCACACGGGCCACAGGTTGACTGGCTGGTTAAGAGTTCAGCCTTGTATAAGAACAATTTCTGCAGTGCATAGAGAGGCAATCACATGCTTTGCAGAAATAACGAAGTACAGCAAAGTGGGAAATAGTGTGCAAGATGTGTATCTATCTGTCTCTGTAAAACTAAACCATAAACAGAGTTAAGATAAGTGTGTTAGCTTGTTTCTTTCCATCTAGTTGATAGCGATCATCAGAAGCTGCTGTGGGTTGTTTTTTGGTGACTGTGCAATCACACAGCGTGCAGCTGTTTCACCCACATTGTTTATTTAATTTGTAATGCAGTTTCTGGCTGATGGTTGAGATATTTGCTAGAATTGGAGAGCAATGGAGATGAAAAGCATTTCTAATTAATGTTATGTTATGGATCTTTGACAGATTCTCCGTAGGCTTACTGTACGCTTATAGGAGTGTGTCGTTTGTGCAGAGTGTGCAGACGGCACACAATGAGAGGGTTTTAAGGGCTCTCATGGTGTGCTGTCTCATTTCTTCCCCTAATGAAAATTATTTGTTTGATCACAGCGCTCTCACTGAACAGCCTAAATTATACATGCACTCATAAATGGAGGCGACTTGTTCACGGTGTGTTTTGATTCAATTTAGGCTTAAGTGCATTTGTAAATGAAGGAGGAACTCTCCCACTGGGCGGCACCTTATTTGGTTTATTGAGTATCAGATTGTGCTTCAGCCAATCAAATTCTACTTTTCATATTTGCATTTGATACTGTGTTTGTCACTTTAAACATTTGCCTCAGCGACGAAACAAACAGAAAAGCTGAAACTGTTCCTTTTACTCAGTGATGGGAAGCTGAGGGCCATGAATTATCGACTGGTTAGCACTTGTTGCTGCAGAGAAGAGTTCACCTATTAATTCCTCTGCTGCGGTTGAAGGTGTGAAATCACTCGCTGTAGTCTTTGCTTGAAACTAAATCCTGCACCTAAAACGAAACCTTCCTCGGTTTCACACCCCTGAATCCAGCATGCTGACATCAGATGTTCAGCACAGCAGCACATCACTGTCCTGTCACTTATTTCGACTCACATCTGTCTAGTAAGTTACAGGAGTTATTTGATCCTGGTCTCTGGTGTGAGACACGGTGGATCTGAGTCCACTACCAGAGATGCGATAGGACACATCAGGCTCAGCCGGGCCTCGCGTCCTTTTTCGTTATTGCACTCAGCTTACTGAAGGGCTTCCCCTGGCACAGGAACAGAGGCTCGCGCTAATATCAAAGCAGTCTCTTTGATGCGGATTTGTGAAACGCCTGAGAGCTGCAGGGCCAAAGATCTCAGTTGCTTCATAGTCCAGAGATTTAGAAGTATATGTACAGTAGTTTGTGCCTGTGTGTGTTTGTGTGTGTGTGTGTGTGTGTGTGTGTGTGTGTGTGTGTGTGTGTGTGGTTGATAAACTGAGATAACAAACAAGTGGCTTAGTGAGCAGTGTCCCCTTTAACCGGGTTATTTCCCATAACCTTTATCTAGAGCTGGGTAGACACTGACTAGACAAAAACATAGAAGCCACTGTGACCTCACCAGTTGGTTTGTTGGCTCCCATTTTAAAGCCTTGAGTTTGTCATTTTGGGCATTGCCATCTTGTGTTTTTGGAGCCAGAACCTAAGGTTACAATATTTGGGTGAAAGGTGGGGCTTGGAAGAAGCGAAGGGGGGTTGAGCGACTTGAAGTAGCTGAGGTTACACCTATAGCAGTCAGCCTGTCACTCAAAGTGGCAATGCCCTAATTATGCATAACTTTAAGCCTTAATAAAATGTAAATTTGTTAAAAATTTGTAAAATTTAACCCCCGTACAGTTGTTACAAAGGGGGAATGTAGCTATAGAGACCAAAATTGTTTTTCTACCAGGCTGTAAACATGTTTATTTCTGCTGTAAAGTTGGGAATTTTATCGTGGGGGTCTATGAGGAGTGACTTGCTTTAGGTGCTATGCTCAATTGGCCATCGGAGGCAGTCGTGTGCTTCATTTTCCAGCCCTTGAGGTTGCCACTTGATCAGAATGTATCTAAGAAAATCCACTAAAGTTATTTAGTCCATTTGTAATTTGTTGTTAAGGTTGAGGTGTTAAGGTAGCCCTTTTATGCTAAAGCAGACTTTTCTTCTGGGGCTGTCTCACATCAAACTCATACATGGTGCAATTTATTTGTTGCTTCTCTGTTAAACTGTAATGTGTTTTCAAAACAAGATATTGATTGCAATTACAGTTTTATCAACCAAATATTTCCATCCCATGGTTAAAATTACTTTGTTGTTAGTTAAGTTGTCTTGTCATGTCACAGGCTTTTAACCTAAGGGAAGGAAACTTGTGCTGAGTTCTGCAGCTCTGTGGCCCTTGCTTTTGGGTGCTGGTTGAAGTGAGGCTCCGGCCTTCTGAAAAGAGTCTCACTGACTTGTATGCTCATATTAATGCCTTAAGTGCTTTTGTGCGCTCTGCTCCACAGATCTGGAAGAGTGCGCAAGTCAACTGTCTTTGTCGTCTGTGTTTGCCGTGAACTCCAGCCTCTCCAAATGTCACCCTGAATCAGACTCTGCTGCAGTGCTTTGTACATGAGTCAAGCTGTCTCATCCCATCGCAGTTGTCTCTGTCTCTGTGGTGAAGCACATGTGACATTTTAACTTGAGTGTTTTTTGTGGCATGCAGAGCAGAACGAGCTGCTGTTCTCACTTTTCTCAGCTGCGGCATCAAGGGCAGTGGTGCAAGAGCAGGACGATTTATGTTCATTTTAGAGGTCACAGAGCCATTTAAAGGAATAGGTCATCTCCAAAGTGAAAATTTGTGTATCATTTATTCACCTATTGTTACCCTGAATTTGTGGAGAGAACTGTTTTTCTCACATGCCGCTGTGTCCTGCACAGACCAGTAATGCAACTGGGCAAAGGCATGTCTTTGAACTCCATTAGATTGAAATACTTCCTCCCAGCTTGTTGATTGTCCAGGAGTTCTGCTGTCAATCACCCATGCCTGTCACTTCCTGACCATTGAACAAACTTGAAGACAGGATTTCAATGGATGCACAAACAGAATTCAAATGCAGGCACATGCCCAGGCATGCACCATGCATGAGTTTGTTCATGCCAAATTGTTTTAAATACTGCATTTTCAGCGAAAAAGCGTTTGTTTGGGTACTGAGCATACGACTGGATAAAGGAGACGTGGATTACAGTTGACCTCAACTCTTCAAGAATTTTGTCTGTTATTGGTTTCTTTGTCCTCTGTGGAGGCATGCAAAAATAAATTCTTTTTTTTCACAGTTTCAGCATAACACAGGGTGAGTCACTGATACACAGATGATAATTTTAAGGGTGAACTGGTCCAACATGAAGCAGCCATAGCCACACAGAGGAGATTATCAAGGTTTCCTAAACATCACAATGTATCCAAATAACCATGAGAGGTGTTAATACAACTCTGAATGAATGTATAATGAGAGACAGTCACTTTCTGTGGCCGCGAGGTGCTTTTAAAAACATTTGTCCTGAAAGTCTTTTTTGATCTTTCCTTTTGTAGGGTTCCTGCCCTCCCAGTAAAGAATCTAACTGGATCTGGACCAGTGCACCCAGCACTAGCAGGTCAGTCAGCATTCATTGTTAAAATCTTAGAAGACAATTAAAAAAAGAGTGCTTTTTGTGGTCAAACACTTGAAAAACATTTCAAATCAGTGCTTTTCCCACTCTTCTGTGTGTGTATGTGTGTGTCTGTTGTCCATATGCATCAGGTATGACAGGTATCCTGATGTGCGCTGCAGGTCTGCCGGTTTGTCTGACTCGAGCCCCCAAGCCCATACTGCACCCACCACCCATCAACAAGAGCGACATGAAGCCTGTGCCAGGGATCAACGGCATGCGCCGCAAAACCAAGAAAAAGCACCTGAGGAGAGGTAAAATGAAGAGAATCACTGAGAGGACGAAATTATATGAAAAGAACAAAATGAAAATGCCACCATTGCATTGTGTCTGTGAAAACACTCAACATACACTGAGAGGAATAGACCAACCACTGACAGACGTCCTCTGTCCTGCCAAGCTTTGCAGGATGTTTCTGTATCAGCTGTCAATTAGTCTGTTGTTCAGCATGCAAACTAAACCAAAGCTGTTTTTTATTGTGACCAAGGCTCCATAATTATTCTTCAGATGCCTCCCATTTAATCTCCATGAGGGTGTTTAAATAAGTCTACCCTCACCCAAGGTCACTGATGATGAGTAAGGAAAGCGTTCCTGTACCTTTCAAAAATCACCTATTAAATGTAATTATGATTGCTAGTTCAGATTTACGAGCAAATGCAGTGCAAGTGTTAGTGTAACAAATTTATAGGTGTTACACCACATGCAGATTGACAGAGGCAGTCGTAAGGAAAGTAATTAACAAGGGACTGTTGTACTGAGCTGGTGTGTGAGGGGATCCGGTGTGTAGTTGGACGGCTTTGTGCTTGAATAAGTGCTGGTCGATGGAAGCCGTGGAAACTGCCGGCCTCCCAAGGGAGTCTTTGTCCTAATTGATCAGTGAGGCTGCTGGGTTTCCATCTCTGCACTGTAGTTGTCCGCTCAAACCCTTCAGAGCAGATGATGCAGCGACACTTTATTTTATGGAGGAACTGATATGTGACTGTTAATTTAAAAGAAGGTTCCTGCAGAGGATTATGCCTCTGATTCAATGATAATTTAATAATGACTAAATGTTTAGCAGGCTTAAAATGGAGACATTCATCAGTGGAATCTCATCTAAAAAAATCAATACATTCTGAAGAACGCAATACTACTTAAAGGAGAGCTGTGCCCATTTTCAAAATATATACATGTTATTTCTATGGTCTAAGACAATCCCAAATCCAAAAATTAGAGTGCTAAAACTCAAATCTGTGATGCCATAGGGTATACGGTCTGGAACAGCTTCATAGACAATGTCTTTGTCTTCTTTGAGAAAGATTAGCTCATGGTCACAAATATTGATTTAACTTTCCCAGGCCATTAAGAAAACGTACAGGATTTCTTAATATAGGTGGTGTTTCCCTTTAATGCTAATAACACTTGGTCTATAGCCCTGTTAGCTGCTCTGTTAGGCTTAAAGGGCCCTGACACACCTAGTTTTTGTGGTGTGTCCCTCACCATCTGCACCAGTGTGCCCTTGCCAGCTGTCTTTTAGCTGAGTCAGCATGTTGAATTTGCGTCAGACAAGGCGGGGAATGAAATCTCTCTGATTGGCAGTTCAACTCTGTGCACGGGAAGAGACAGCTCAAGTCAAAACAGTATGGGGTCTAAACAAACTTGTTATACTAGGTAAGATTATTTTTTTAGCCACTGAGATCTTCAATAGAAACAGTTGGGAACTATTTGTATTATTGTTTGCTAGCACATGGTAGATATCCTTTGTTCTTTTAGTGTCAGGTTGTGTTGCTAATGTCCTGACTGGCTAACAAGCATCTCAGATCCATCCTGTCAGTCTTCCATTTTCCCTTTTTGAATGACAAATAAGAACCACCACCGCCTGCTGGTATAGAGCATTATTTCCTTCCACACAGGCGCAGAACTTGATGCTAATTGGCTGATGACTTTAGTTTTGCGTTGTATTTAAGTTTAAACATTTTGGCAGAAACAGAGGCCACATAAGGCAATACAAAACAGGGTTCCCGTGGGTCCTTAAAAAGTCTCAAAAGCCATTGAATTACTTAATATAAAAATAATCCTTAATTGGTATTAAAATGTCTTAATTTCTCAGTATTCTAGTCTTAAAAAAATAGTCTTAAAATTGCTCAGACATGGCAAGTATTATTTTATGAGTCAATTGTTTTTTTGTTGTTTTTTTGCCATTGCATTGTAATATATCAAAATAAATAGTCACATCATTTTGGAAAATAAAAAATCGAGAAAACTTGCCAACAAAAGCCAGAAATTTCCCAGTTTTAATCAGTTCTAACTTTTTTTGGCTGTTTTATGCAACAATAAACATTTTGGCAAAACTGTCCTTAACCTCAAGTTTAAAAAGTGGTTACATTTTTAAACAGTCTTAAACAGTCTTGAATCTGACTTGCCGTAAGCTGAAGGAACCCTGCAAAAGTTGGCCTTCATCTCCACTAGTTCTTTGATGTCAGTTTGGTGTGTCAGGGCCTTGAAATTACGCCGGCTCAGCAGTGGTTTTTTTCTAAAACCATGCTGCTTGCACTTTGTCTCCATTTTTCCTTATAGTTAGTGTCAAATAACACAGTGTATTTTTTACAGGAAAATAAGCTGTAAGTGATTCAGAAATTGTGGATCTTTAAAAATGTGTTACCAGTATAGACTGAGATTGAATGAAGCAGCTGCCAAAAGTACAACCTGTATGTGCTGTCTGCAGACAGACTGTGAACTCAGAGATACTGGACGGCTGTAATGGAGATGTGTTTTATTTCGCGTGCAGGGAGATTTGGACTTATCCTGCTCTGCTTCCTGTACAGAAAAAGGTCAGAAAGGCTCTTGATCCGGCTAATGAAGCCATCAAATAGCAATAGCGTAAAATGCTTAATTGAGTCTCCTCTGTCTTTTCTCCTCCTTTTTTTCTTGTTTTCTCTCCTTCCTCTCTTCACAGCTCTCTGCCTCTTGTCTTTCTTTCCCTTTATACCTTTTCTTTTCTTTTCTTTTTTTTGTACTCGGTCTGTCTCCCTCCACTGCTCTCCCTCCCTCTGTTCGCTGCCTGTCCCTCAAATGAACAAACAAAGGCTGCGGGGGAAAAGAGGTTGCCTGTAAGCGTATTAGGGGTGTAAGCTGTGGGTGTGCTCTCAGCCATGCTAGCCTGGTTGCACACGGGGATTATCAGAGAGTGTGGGGATGGCTGGGTTGTTGTGAGCCAGTTTGAAGGTGACCTCCTCTTCAGCATCACAGACATGTATACTGCATTCACATGCACACTCACACTTTTACCAGGAAAAAAAGTGGAGCTGTAGTCACGCTCAGGCCAAAGAGCCTGCTGAAACTGATGAAAGTTTGTCATCCATCAAGATCTAGCTGTTATTCTCTTGTGTTCATATGACAAGCAAATGCCATCCAGTGGTCCATCATCCCCCTTTTCATATTTACTTTCGTGATATGTGGGTGTAAGTTAGTGGCAAAATTGGCGTTTCTTCAATGGTCATCTCATCATTTTTATGCTTTATTCCATGACAAGGCAAAAACCCTGAGGACGTGGTGCGAAGATACACAGAGAAGATTAAAGTGGTGCCAGATGAGGTAGGAAAAAGACATACACACACACGCGCGCGCACACAAATGACTTAAAAGTTTTGTGCCCACCGAGAGATGCACTCTGTGACCGTTTGATGTCCCAACCGAGTGTGAAAGTCTCAGTCATGTAGAATGGCAGCTGAAGTATTTTGGTTGGATATTCCAGGACTGTACCATCTGCATGGAGAGGCTGGTCATGTCGTCAGGCTATGAAGGCGTCCTGCAGCACAAAGGCATCAAGCCAGAGCTGGTGGGCAAACTTGGCAAGTGTGGGCACATGTACCATCTGCTGTGCCTGGTGGCCATGTACAACAATGGCAATAAGGTGGGTAAAAGCTTGTGAGCCAGACGCTGTTCTGATGTCACTCTAGGCTCAAATTATAAACCCGCCATGTCTTAGTGGATGGCATGGCACTGGCAGATGATCAGGGTTCAATGTTGTTGTACACAGATGGGGATCTTATACAGTCTTATCAGATCAGTCATGTCGGTCTTGACATCTCAGTTCTTTGTAAAATCGTCATACATTCTACTCCAGTTCAGTTTATTTTCATGAAATACAAATGTAAAATTGCCACCGCAGAAGAGGCAAAAGCAAGCTGGCTTAATGAGCAGTCATAACAAAATTTTGAATAAGAGGGTGCGCCTCAACGATGGGATTCTCAGTGGTGAGCTCAACACAAAATTCAGTGAACTTACTCCCAAAAATGTCATTCTAATGAAGGTTTTGTGCTGCAATGCGTGAACATTTGTTTATTTTGACGTGAGCCAAAAAAAGTGTTATGTGAGTATTTTTTCTACCTTAACTTGCAGCTGTAACAATAGTTGGTATTATGATATTGAATTGATTTATCGGTTAAAAGGCTGGATCACACTGGATTTATTTGTCCTAGTTTTGAAATGTCTGTCTTTGAGATTTCTGCTTTCACTCTTTTTGTTTTGGTCATAGCATTGAAAGACTACAGCAACGTCAAGGATCAATGTCCCTATTGCTCCCAATAACACCCTGTCAAATGAATTTAGGGACTGTTGTTTCTGTAGGAAGTAACGTCTTGGAAAGAAGTGGTACTAGGGCTGCAACAAAGAATTGATAAAATCGATTGCAATCCATGAAATTTGTTGGCAACTAATAAAATTATTGATTCGTTGTGTCGCGCGATTATTACGTCACTCGCTGTGTCGCAGTGTTTTGAAGAGGCATGGCGGAGGCAGAGAGGACGCTTCGTAGGAAAACTTCAAAGTTTTGGGAGCACTTCACGTTATGCAAAACAAGGAAGTGTGTTAGCCGCAAAATATGCAAAAGTGACACGACAGGGCACACGAGCACGACGGTTATGATGCAGCATCTAAAACGAAAGTGAGGAGGAGGAGAGCTCAACGGCAGAGTAAGTCTCGACAAGAAAACATGTATGTTCAGTTTTAAAGTAAGGAAAGGTGACAGTATGATGTAAAAGCTGTCAACATTTAGTTTTTGAATTGGGTCATTTCATTTAGTAGTTATTTGTTATTTAATATTATTTTGACAGCTCAGGGATGTTCAAGCAACTGCCTGTTTATGCACTGAACTTTTTGCACTGTTGTCAATGATAATCTGTTTTGAACAGAGTGATGGGACGAAGAAAAGAAAGGCTTTTTTTTAGTATTATTTCTATTTTATTTTTTTAAATTCAGTTAATCGAAAAATAATCGACCGATTAATCAATTATCAGAATGAACGTTAGTTGCAGCTCTAAATGGTATTCATTTATTTATGGCCACTTGGGGACAGCATTTACATATTATCACTTCAGAAATTTGATATATCCAAAGTAGTTGCAGACAGGTACCTGTTTATCCAGCAGTTAGCCTACAGAGCAATATTTTTAGTTGTGTTTCAATCGAACAAAATTTCTTTTGCTGCTACATTTTCCACTTGGTTTGCTGGTTAGTTGATAACTTTTGTCTTTCTGCTGTTTGGTACTTGGTGTAGTGTGTGTTTATTTTTATTTTTTTTATTTTTTTTACTGAAAACAGCTGCCTTTGGCTAGACATGAGGTTGACAAGACCAATGAGAGTGAACCAAAACATTGCATTTGCAGAAACCTTTGTTTTTCTCTCATGCATCCACTGTGAACAAAGAATCCAAAGACGGAAGCAATTTTTGGAGTCATAGGGAACCGTGTAATTGAGTGAGTAATTAATATTCAAATTATCATCTGAAGGGTAAAGTATTCCTTTAGGCACCAGAACCTAAATGTCATTCATATCCGTTGTTTTGGGTTGAAGGCAGAAATCTCAGACACAGATATGTAAGTACGCAAATAAAACAGCAAACTTTATGCATGAATAACAGGTGAAGTAAAAAAAAAATTCTGACCATTTAGAGCAATATGACACTACGCAATAAATGTCAGCTTATTATGTTGTTAATGTCACAGTATGACAGTCATCTTTTCATCAAACCAGGATGGCAGTCTTCAGTGTCCAACATGCAAAACCATTTATGGAGAGAAAACAGGCACCCAGCCTCCTGGGAAGATGGAGTACCACGTCATCCCCCACTGCCTGCCCGGGTACTCAGACTCCAAGACCATCCGCATTGTCTACGACATTCCTGCCGGGATCCAGGTCAGGACTCTGTCACTTCACTAAATCCACCATGCTGCCTTTATGCCCTGATCCACTGTCTTTCCTCTCAAAATCTGTGCCCTTTCTACAACTGCAGCTTATCCACTTTAGTTTGACAGACGGTTGTCAGTGCAAGAAGGTGAGGTGTTGTCGATTTAAGTCACTGACGAAACAGATCTCTCAGAGATAACACAGTGCTTCTGGGCAGATATAGGCTCTTTACCAGCATTGATTAATTTGCAGGGCTTCTTTTTTTATAAGTAATTTGGTCATGATTTAGTATATATTAAAAGAACAAATAGATTTCAAAAATAAAACCAGTTGTATAAAGGTCATTTTGAATTTCCATCACATTTCAGGTGGAGGCGAGAGCTTGTTTTTGCAGCCTGGGTTTGGGTAGGTGAGATAAAAAGGTTTCGTATTTCATCCTGACTGCTGAGAGGAGCTTTAATAGAGTCAATAAACTGACCTTTTTCCACTAAAGGAACAGGCTTTAGTGTCCCAGGGGACAGAGAATACTGGGGGTGACCTGACCACTCAGGTCAGCACAGCAGCACAATCGCCAGGGAGCATTTCTATTGGTCTCCTGCTTCTATTTCTCCTCTCGCTCTGCAGTCCACACTCTAAATATCCTGACTATTTTAGTCTGGTTAAGCAAGGTAATACACAACTCTGTAATAGACTTAAGTGACAATCTTGAAGGTTTCAGTCCTGGTTATTTAGTGACACCTGCAGTTGCTGGTGGTAGCAACAAATATGGTTTAATACTACAGGTCACAGAATCCTGGGGGCAGCAAAACAAGCTATTGTCGTTTTAATGAAGAAGTCGGGCAATAATTGGCCTTTTCCATCATTCTGTGAGCAACCGTTTGGTTTTACGCTGCACATGGCATGAGCCTGCAGACAACAGGGCACAGTGAAATGAGCTGGTTATGTTGCTGTGTTGGAGGTTTGGAGTTGGGCTGGGCGATATGATATTTTTTTCAATATCGATATTGTGATATCAGACTAGATATCATTTTAGATTTTGGATATTGTAATATTGGTAGTTTTTCCTGGCTTTAAAGGCTGCATTACAATACAGTGACATGATATAATGAACATACCAGACTGTTCTAGCTGTTCTCTTATTTGCTTTTACTCACTTATTCATTATATCTACATTACTAGTGATTTTACATCAGATATCTCATTATGTAAATATTTGGTGAAAGCACCATTAGTCAACCCTACAATATCGTTGCAATATCAGTATCGAGGAATTTGGTCAATATGTGATATTTGACTTTCTCCATATTGCCCAGACCTAGGTTGAAGGTGTGCAGGTTTTTATTGCGACTCTTCTTCTAAAAGATGGCTATCACCCTTTCTTAAACACAGATTGCTCTTTACGGCTGCTACAAAGTCCCGCCTTTGCATTTTTACACAGCACTAAACAGTGGCGACATCATGCCATTCCTGTGTGTGATTTAAGATAGCATGCCGGCATTGTGGATCCAAATCTGCCTCTAGTGTGGCATATAACATTTGTGTCAGCAGCGCTTTCTAAACAATAATAATGGCATTAAAATGGCAATAGGAATCATTTACCGTCTCTGTTATCTCTGTGATCTCGTCCTCTGCTTAGAGGGTAATTAGCTCCCAAATGTCATAGTTTTCTCAATATGTGGACATTTACAGCTGCTGTTAATCTTCTTTGAGTTTGCCGCTAACTGCTGCTAGCTGATTTTTAAATCTCCCACAGTGGGTCACATACTTGGCCATTCCTGCCCATGATCCCTTCATAATAAAAGTCAACACATTTCACCATTTAAATGCTTTTATCATAGAGCTGCTGCAGCAGGAAATGTTTGTATTAGCAGTAACTTTATAAAGCATATTTCCATGAATGTTGCCACAGACACACAGTTTATAATACTGCAGATATATAAAAAAATACAATACTTTTATCAGTAGGCCATCGATTTAATCAACACTGTGTTACCTCATTCGGTGATAGATATTGACTTAGATATTATTACTTAAAGGGATAACAGCAAAAAATACTAGTTACAATCCCCAAATATCTCCTCATGTGTAATTTAAGTATCTTTTCAGTATCTGCTTTGCATTCACATTGTTTTGTTGGTCTGTCTCATTGTACCATTCATACTTCCCAGTGAAAAGAAAGAGGAAGGCAGTCATTTTTAAAAAGTGACATTTTAATCTGCCCCAACTAGTAGGCCTATTACAGGCTGAAAAAAAATCACAAAAAGGCTTGGAAGAGCTTGTTTGCAACAAAATGTAAACCTCACTAGAAATAAGTATCATGATGTGACTAATTTGATATGACAAATCAACTGTAACCATAAATAATCCTTCGTAAATAAGGGTGGGGCATAATCTGGTGGGGATGCGGGAAGAGTTGCCAAGCAGATGTTGGTGGTGACCAGTGCTTCCTCTGCCACGATTCACACACTCCTGTGAACTTATTAGGATTTAGCTTATTCCTAAATCGGAGCCTTGAGAACAAATTTCTAAAATATCATACTGAAAGAAATAATTGTAAATTTACAGTAGCATGCCTCTCTAATGATGAGGGTCGTTGTAAGCAACATTAACAATAAAGCCCTTCCTGTGGGTGCTGTTGACATTTTCTACACAATTAAGCCTTAATGGGAAGATAAGGAGTTGTTACTTTTGTTTTTGCTCTTGA
Organism: Plectropomus leopardus; assembly: GCF_008729295.1. NCBI lineage: Eukaryota > Metazoa > Chordata > Actinopteri > Perciformes > Serranidae > Plectropomus > Plectropomus leopardus. Next base: position 11,705,357 of record NC_056468.1, read on the forward strand.
CATTTTTCACCAGACCAATGAGCACCCCAGCCCCGGGAAGAAGTTCAGTGCAAGAGGGTTCCCTCGACACTGCTACCTCCCTGACAACGAGAAAGGCAGGAAGGTAAGCTCCGACACTGGTCCAGAAAACAATGATGTAATACTAAAAGCTTGACAAGCATTAAAAGCGTGCTGGTTTCAGTACATTCAATTTCTCTCTTCACAGGGCAAAGCTTTTTTGCTTTTTCTGCAATCTGTGCTTGTAGATTTTGTTTAACTAAAACTTTAGAGCTACTTGTGTAACCTTGGTTCTTTGAGGAGCATGAGTGAGCTGTCTGACATTTGTTTTTAGAAAAAATGATATTATGAAAGAAGACCAATATTATTATTACTTTCTTCTTGCTGCATAGGGAGAATAACTTCCTGCTCCACCTTCTGTTGTGTCTCCAGGTCCTGAAACTGCTGATCATGGCCTGGGACCGACGCCTCATCTTCACCATCGGCACGTCCAGCACTACGGGTGAGTCTGACACAGTGGTGTGGAACGAGATTCACCACAAGACAGAATTTGGCTCCAACCTGACTGGCCACGGCTACCCTGACCCCAACTACCTGGACAACGTCCTGACAGAGCTGTCAGCCCAGGGGGTAGGCGAGGACAACCTGAAGGACTGATGTCCAGCTGAGCTGGTACACAGGAACACAACCCACCATGCCCTGCTGTCTCTCAGAGAACAGGACGCTGCATGACGGGCCAACAAGAAGCCGACAACTCTTTACTCCCCACAAACAAAAGTACCCCGCAGAAGTGGTGGCACAAGAGCAACAGAAGCAAAATAAATGACGTGGTTATGGTCAATATTTTGGTTTATAAAACCTAAGATTTCCCCCCTGCTGTCTCTAAATACATGCCTTGAGCATGTTGTGTTCATGCCAGATTTACTCAGAGGGTTGAAGAATGTGAAGACAAGGTGAGATTTCCATCTTGATATGGTATTTAAGTCCTTTCAGATTTAAACTGAAGCTGTTCAAGGCATATTTGTAAAATGCTCAACTCCAGAATGCATGGCCCAGACTAACGCTTCATAATTAAGGTTGGCTAAATATCAATAGCAATAGGGTGAGATGTCAATAGACCGGTTGTTGCGTGATATTGTGAAGAGAATTTTAAGAGAATATCAGCACTCTGGATTAATCTAAATGAGTTGATTATTTACATCCCTTTTTTTCTCAAATAATTAATTGTCCTGTAACAAGTGGTGACATTTGGTTTTGTGATGTGAAGGAGAGGATTTGGGGACGTGACTGTAAAGTTGCACGGGGCATCTGTGACATTTTTCTGGTACCTGAGGTCAGTTGTTCTGTAAAATGGAAGTGTGCTCTGTTGTGCATGAAGTCGATTCCAGAGAGATACAGGCTATGAAATATTAGTGTTTGGTAATAAACGTATGTTGTATGGTTAACCTTGTGGACCGTAAAGGAGGCAATGTGAAATAGATGAAACAGGCATCTTACCAGTCAGTTTGATGCTTGTTACGAGGCGTTGTAACTTGACAGGCTGAGGTTGTGAAGCGGGATTTGCTACGCTCCAAGGTTAAACTCATTTGTTTTGTTGACACACTGATGACGCTGACCTCTGTGAATATAAAGACTGCATTATTTTTCTCCCTGTTGGAGGCAAACCCAGGCGTCGGCACGATCCATCATGCTGACCATACATGAGGGGCGAGTGTGTGATTGCGTGCTCTGCAGCAATAATATGCTGGCTTGAGGTCCTTGAGGGGAAAACCTGAACACGCTCCTCGCACAAGGACACTCCTCTTTCAACAGTTCTCCCTTGGAGATCCATCTTGGGTTCGCCTGCAATCCACAAGTCTCTTGTGAGCTTGTTTGCTGCTGGGCAGTGCACTGGGCTCCACTGCTTGAACAGCGAGCAGTGAAACATCTTATTCCCTGTGTGCGCTCAGAGTTGTAAGGGACGATTCTGATGTATGGCCCTGCCCTCAATCTCCTCCTCAGCAGCAGCAGTTAATTTGAGGAACCATGAAAGTGTTGGTCTGGTATGTTGTTCGCTGGGAACTATTTTCTTCCTACGCTCCTCTCTCCCTCTCAGACTTTATGCCTGTGAGGTAAAGACTTTGTGATGGTCCTTGCTGGAGATCTTGTGCTGTTTCTTTAGAGATAAAAGATAACCCAGTGCTGCATTAATCTCCATAAATATATCTGATCAATTTTAATGAGCGGGGGTGTTGATATAAGGTTTATCGCGTGGGCACCCAGCTGTGAGCTTCATTTTGGAGTGAATCATAGTCTTCCATAGAACTTTGAGGCAACAGTATTGTTTAATCAGTCGTTTAATTTTTAGGAAAACGTCTTAAATTGCGACTAAATCTGTCTTTTTTTTTTATAATTTGTTGTTTATAAAGCGGCTTGCGATGCTTTGAGAAAATATATATGATATACATTTGCAGATGTGAAATACCTTTAAATTCAAGCTCAATTTGAGTCAATGGTGTAAGTTTAATTTATTTTTATACTCTTATATATAGAAAATATAAAGATACAGACTGGCCCACATATCTATACACAGGCACATGTTAACATGAATACATAAAATCTGGCAAAGATTAATTTGTCAGTATGTCAGGGACTGTTGAAATATGTACGACATGTTATGGACGTCTTATATTACAAGTAGTCTTAGCGTATGCTGCTGTCGTTACCTTAATGTAGAATCTGTGTAGTTGACCCCCTGGGGGACTCCAATAAATACAGTAAATGTGTCTTTATTATTGGTGGGGGAGCTTTAGCAGCATGACGATGTCCCTTCCCCCCAAACGGGCCATTTCTGTTTTTGTACTTGTCCAGAATGTGGGAATGGATGTAGTCAGCGATCTTTGTTTAGTTCGAAGGTGAAAACGGCACACCTGGGTTAATTAGAAATTACAAATAATTCTTGGTGTTTGTTTTAGCTAACTGGAGCAATAGTTTGGTGCGATTGACCAGTCAGTTGATAGTCTAAGTGCACTGATCAACATTTTTATAAATGCCCTGAAAACCAGTTGTCTCAATCATCTTACACCAATACACAATACAATTTAACCCCCTACTTTCTGGCGCCTGCTCTGGCTAAAACAGACCACAGAAGTATTTGTGATTTTGACCCAGGTGCTGAAAACAATTGTAATTTGGCCTGTTCCATCTTTAGTTTTCTCCTTCACAACGTTTTTGACTCCCTTTATAATATGGGACAGCAAGAGAGAATGCTTCCAACCTATCAGGGAATTTTTTCCATGTTAAGTGGATTTTCATTAACCAGAGAAATCCAAATGTTTGCTTCTTTGACTTTTCCTTTCCATTTGTCGGCCTTGTAGTGTGAACGATTGCAGGCCCTTTAGACTTTTCAGGTGTGTACAGACTTATAATGATGAATAAAACCTGGTTTGGTAGGCTTTTTGTCTGATTAAAAAAGAGAGAAAGAGATGGTGTTTATGCAATTTACTATTTTTAAGATCTAATACATGATTTATGTGTAGCAAGAAGGCAGATTTTTTTTTTTTTTTTTTTTTAATGACAATGGATGTTTTCTGTGTGGGGTGCCTACCTCCAGGATTCTAAATAAAAGGGGTCGCGATCTGAAGATGTTCACATGCTATGTATTAGAAAACATATATTTTTGATGTCTTTTTTTGAATGATGATTGTCTACAAGAACTATTACATAACATTGCTGTATAACTCTTATTAAGATTCATTCCATACTATTTTCCATTTGATTAGAAGTGGGATGAAGTCACTTAAATCCCAACATATGAAGTATTTAAAGTTGTACTCTCTAATGGTGTCAACTGCAAACTGTACTTCTCTCTCTAAATGATACCTTAACATTTATACATATACTGTGTGTTTCTATCTGTTTGTCTGTGCGAGTGTGTGTGAATGTGTGTCGAAACAAATCTTAGGTTCATGTCCTTTAAAGACACAGTAATGTTCTCCTAGAGGTGCATGTTAACCAAACTATGAGTGAGTTTGTCAACAACGACATAGCTTTCTTGCGTATGAAAACATCATAGCTTCTTTAGAGATATCACCCAGGTCTCCTGGTGATTTAGCACTGTGGTTTTGCATCTTACTCCAGTTAGTTAGAAAGTTTTTTTTTTTCCTCTGTCAAATTTGATTTATACAAATGGGGACGAGGCAGCGTTTGGCTGCTCTCCTCACTCTTTTTGACAACATGTAAAACATCAGAATGTTTTGCATTTGAAGTGCCCATTTTAATTGACATTTAAAAATCATGATTTCTGTGGTTTGATTTCTCTTAAGCCGTGTCTACATATTGCTATTTAAAATGGTTCACAAAGAGAAACTAAAAGCAAGACATAGAGACATTGATTAAACTATAAAGGGCTTCTTAATCTATTGGTCTTTATTGAATTGTGATGACCTTGTTGCATGTTTGTGTGTTTCTTGTGGAAAAATAAATGTGCCCTGGACAGGGGTAGTTTGTTTGACCTTTTGTCACCTTGGCTCTTTGTCGTTTTCTCCTCCACTCGGTAGCATGTCCTCTGTCATTTACCTCCACCATTTCCTTCTCCCTGAGCAGCCTCGTGCTCCACACCTCTTTATATGGTTAGAAATGAGCTTTGCTGGAGCCGTGGAGTGCAGCAGGAACAGTTCTCACTAGCAGTAAATTTTCTTTTACTGGCTGCTGTATGTTGGAGCTGTGTCGAAGAGCTGTGGTTGGTTCATACTAAAGCAGATTGTTCACCAAGGGCCTGTGGGAGATCAGCTTCCACGTCAACACACCCCTCTTCCCCTTCAGCACTGACCCAGCAGCTCTGGGGTCAGTCTCCTCTTAGCCCCCCCCAACCCCCACACCTCCTCCCATTGCTCACCTCTCAGAATGAGAAAGCTGGAAGGGATACGCTGCTGCATCACTGCAGGTAGATCATCTCTAATTAACATTTAAATAATGCTGGAGAAGAAATGGCTGAAAACATTCTAAGTGTGGCATAATTTAGCCATTTTTAGATGTCAGAATTTGAAGCTTTTCAACATACTATATAATGGCATTTTTTGGCCTTTGTTTGTATACTATGATGCATCTCTAACAGCTGTAATACTGTTGCTTTTAACCATTTTTTGAGATGCCAAAATTTGATGTTTTGGGCCCATTATGATACTTTATGTGCTATGGCTTGTCTTGGCAGGCTATTCTAAGTTGTTTTCAGTTATTTACAGCTGTTTTAAGCTGTTTTTGCAACATGTCAAATTTTGCCATTTTCGCCTTACTATAGTCTTGGATTTTTGGTCATTTTTTTGACATGCCAAATTATGGTGTTTTTGGCAATATTTGCAACTTTCTGTACTATGGCTCATCTTGGCAAGTTATTCTAAGTTATTTCCAGTGGGTTGGACCTGTTTTTGGGACACGTCAAACTTTTGACATTTTGACATTTTCTTGGATTTTTGGTCATTTTTTTGCCAAATTATGGTGATTTTGGCCATTTTTGCAACTTTCTCTACTATAGCTCATCTTAGCAGGCTATTCTAACCTCTTTCCAGTCATTTTGAGTTATTTTTGGGACATGTTAAATTTTGTAATTTTTGCCTCACGATAGTCTTGGATTTTTGGTCATTTTTTCGACATGCCAAATTTTGGTGTTTTTGTCCAATTTTGCAAATTTCAATGCTATGGCGTGTCTTGGCAGGCTGATCTTAGTTATTTCCAGTGGTTTTGAGCAGTTTTTGGGAGATGTCAAATTTTGACATTTTTGCCTTACTATAGTCTTGGATTTTTGGTCATTTTTTCGACATGCAAATTATGGTGATTTTTGACATTTCTGCAACTTTCTTTGCTATAGGCTCATCTTGGCACGCTCTACAGAGCTTTTTCCAGTGGTTTTGAGCAGTTTTTGGGACATGTCTTATTTTGACATTTTTGCCTTACTATAGTCTTGGATTTTTGGTCATTTTTTCGACATGCCAAATTATGGTGATTTTCGACATTTCTGCAACTTTCTTTGCTATAGCTCATCTTGGCACGCTCTACAGAGCTTTTTCCAGCTATTTTTGAGCAGTTTTTGGGACATGTCAAATTTTGACATTTTTGCCTTACTATAGTCTTGGATTTTTGGTCATTTTTTCGACATGCCAAATTTTGGTGTTTTTGTCCAATTTTGCAAATTTCAATGCTATGGCGTGTCTTGGCAGGCTGATCTTAGTTATTTCCAGTGGTTTTGAGCAGTTTTTGGGAGATGTCAAATTTTGACATTTTTGCCTTACTATAGTCTTGGATTTTTGGTCATTTTTTCGACATGCCAAATTTTGGTGTTTTTGTCCATTTTGCAAATTTCAATGCTATGGCGTGTCTTGGCAGGCTCTGATCTTAGCTTTTTCCAGTGGTTTTGAGCAGTTTTTGGGACATGTCAAATTTTGACATTTTTGCCTTACTATAGTCTTGGATTTTTGGTCATTTTTTCGACATGCCAAATTATGGTGATTTTTCGACATTTCTGCAACTTTCTTTGCTATAGCTCATCTTGGCACGCTCTACAGAGCTTTTTCCAGCTATTTTGAGCAGTTTTTGGGAGATGTCAAATTTTTGACATTTTTGCCTTACTATAGTCTTGGATTTTTGGTCATTTTTTCGACATGCCAAATTTTGGTGTTTTTGTCCAATTTTGCAAATTTCAATGCTATGGCGTGTCTTGGCAGGCTGATCTTAGTTTATTTCCAGTGGTTTTGAGCAGTTTTTGGGACATGTCAAATTTTGACATTTTTGCCTTACTATAGTCTTGGATTTTTGGTCATTTTTTCGACATGCCAAATTATGGTGATTTTTGACATTTCTGCAACTTTCTTTGCTATAGCTCATCTTGGCACGCTCTACAGAGCTTTTTCCAGCTGGTTTTGAGCAGTTTTTGGGACATGTCTTTATTTTGACATTTTTGCCTTACTATAGTCTTGGATTTTTGGTCATTTTTTCGACATGCCAAATTATGGTGATTTTCGACATTTCTGCAACTTTCTTTGCTATAGCTCATCTTGGCACGCTCTACAGAGCTTTTTCCAGCTATTTTGAGCAGTTTTTGGGAGATGTCAAATTTTTTGACATTTTTGCCTTACTATAGTCTTGGATTTTTGGTCATTTTTTGACATGCCAAATTTGGTGTTTTTGTCCATTTTTTGCAAATTTCAATGCTATGGCGTGTCTTGGCAGGCTGATCTTAGTTTTTCCAGTGGTTTTGAGCAGTTTTTTGGGAGATGTCAAATTTTGACATTTTTGCCTTACTATAGTCTTGGATTTTTGGTCATTTTTTCGACATGCCAAATTTGGTGTTTTTGTCCAATTTTGCAACTTTCTTGCTATGGCGTGTCTTGGCAGGCTGATCTTAGCTATTTTCCAGTGGTTTTGAGCAGTTTTTGGGAGATGTCAAATTTTGACATTTTTGCCTTACTATAGTCTTGGATTTTTGGTCATTTTTTCGACATGCCAAATTATGGTGATTTTCGACATTTCTGCAACTTTCTTTGCTATAGCTCATCTTGGCACGCTCTACAGAGCTTTTTCCAGCTATTTTTGAGCAGTTTTTGGGACATGTCAAATTTTGACATTTTTGCCTTACTATAGTCTTGGATTTTTGGTCATTTTTTCGACATGCCAAATTTTGGTGTTTTTGTCCATTTTTGCAAATTTCTTTGCTATGGCGTGTCTTGGCAGGCTATTCTTAGCTTTTTTCCAGCTGGTTTTGAGCAGTTTTTGGGACATGTCAAATTTTGACATTTTTGCCTTACTATAGTCTTGGATTTTTGGTCATTTTTTTCGACATGCCAAATTTTGGTGTTTTTTGTCCATTTTTGCAACTTTCTATGCTATGGCGTGTCTTGGCAGGCTGATCTTAGCTAATTTCCAGTGGTTTTGAGCAGTTTTTGGGAGATGTCAAATTTGACATTTTTTGCCTTACTATAGTCTTGGATTTTTGGTCATTTTTTCGACATGCCAAATTATGGTGTTTTTGACATTTCTGCAACTTTCTTTGCTATAGCTCATCTTGGCACGCTCTACAGAGCTTTTTCCAGCTGTTTTGAGCAGTTTTTGGGACATGTCTTATTTTGACATTTTTGCCTTACTATAGTCTTGGATTTTTGGTCATTTTTTCGACATGCCAAATTATGGTGATTTTCGACATTTCTGCAACTTTCTTTGCTATAGCTCATCTTGGCACGCTCTACAGAGCTTTTTCCAGCTATTTTGAGCAGTTTTTGGGACATGTCTCATTTTGACATTTTTGCCTTACTATAGTCTTGGATTTTTGGTCATTTTTTCGACATGCCAAATTTGGTGTTTTTGTCCAATTTTGCAAATTTCAATGCTATGGCGTGTCTTGGCAGGCTGATCTTAGCTATTTCCAGTGGTTTTGAGCAGTTTTTTTGGGAGATGTCAAATTTTGACATTTTTGCCTTACTATAGTCTTGGATTTTTGGTCATTTTTTCGACATGCCAAATTATGGTGATTTTTGACATTTCTGCAACTTTCTTTGCTATAGCTCATCTTGGCACGCTCTACAGAGCTTTTTCCAGCTATTTTGAGCAGTTTTTGGGACATGTCTTATTTTGACATTTTTGCCTTACTATAGTCTTGGATTTTTGGTCATTTTTTCGACATGCCAAATTTGGTGTTTTTGTCCAATTTTGCAACTTTCTTTGCTATGGCGTGTCTTGGCAGGCTGATCTTAAGCTATTTTCCAGTGGTTTTGAGCAGTTTTTGGGAGATGTCAAATTTTGACATTTTTGCCTTACTATAGTCTTGGATTTTTGGTCATTTTTTCGACATGCCAAATTTTGGTGTTTTTGTCCAATTTTGCAAATTTCAATGCTATGGCGTGTCTTGGCAGGCTGATCTTAGTTTTTTTCCAGTGGTTTTGAGCAGTTTTTGGGGAGATGTCAAATTTTGACATTTTTGCCTTACTATAGTCTTGGATTTTTGGTCATTTTTTCGACATGCCAAATTATGGTGATTTTCGACATTTTGCAACTTTCTTTGCTATAGCTCATCTTGGCACGCTCTACAGAGCTTTTTCCAGCTATTTTGAGCAGTTTTTGGGACATGTCAAATTTTGACATTTTTGCCTTACTATAGTCTTGGATTTTTGGTCATTTTTTTCGACATGCCAAATTATGGTGTTTTTGACCATTTTGCAACTTTCTTTGCTATGGCTCATCTTGGCACAGCTGATCTTACAGAGCTTTTTCCAGCTTTTTTGAGCAGTTTTTGGGAGATGTCAAATTTTGACATTTTTGCCTTACTATAGTCTTGGATTTTTGGTCATTTTTTCGACATGCCAAATTTTGGTGTTTTTGTCCAATTTTGCAAATTTCAATGCTATGGCGTGTCTTGGCAGGCTGATCTTAGTTATTTCCAGTGGTTTTGAGCAGTTTTTGGGAGATGTCAAATTTTGACATTTTTGCCTTACTATAGTCTTGGATTTTTGGTCATTTTTTTCGACATGCCAAATTATGGTGATTTTCGACATTTTCTGCAACTTTCTTTGCTATAGCTCATCTTGGCACGCTCTACAGAGCTTTTCCAGTGGTTTTGAGCAGTTTTTGGGACATGTCTTATTTTGACATTTTTGCCTACTATAGTCTTGGATTTTTGGTCATTTTTTCGACATGCCAAATTATGGTGATTTTCGACATTTCTGCAACTTTCTTTGCTATAGCTCATCTTGGCACGCTCTACAGAGCTTTTTCCAGCTATTTTGAGCAGTTTTTGGGAGATGTCAAATTTTGACATTTTTGCCTTACTATAGTCTTGGATTTTTGGTCATTTTTTCGACATGCCAAATTATGGTGTTTTTGTCCATTTTGCAAATTTCTTTGCTATGGCGTGTCTTGGCAGGCTCTTAGAGCTTTTCCAGTGGTTTTGAGCAGTTTTTGGGAGATGTCAAATTTTGACATTTTTGCCTTACTATAGTCTTGGATTTTTGGTCATTTTTTCGACATGCCAAATTTTGGTGTTTTTGTCCAATTTTGCAAATTTCAATGCTATGGCGTGTCTTGGCAGGCTGATCTTAGTTATTTCCAGTGGTTTTTTGAGCAGTTTTTGGGAGATGTCAAATTTTGACATTTTTGCCTTACTATAGTCTTGGATTTTTGGTCATTTTTTCGACATGCTAAATTATGGTGATTTTCGACATTTTCTGCAACTTTCTTTGCTATAGCTCATCTTGGCACGCTCTACAGAGCTTTTTCCAGCTATTTTGAGCAGTTTTTGGGACATGTCAAATTTTGACATTTTTGCCTTACTATAGTCTTGGATTTTTGGTCATTTTTTCGACATGCCAAATTTTGGTGTTTTTGTCCATTTTGCAAATTTCAATGCTATGGCGTGTCTTGGCAGGCTGATCTTAGTTATTTCCAGTGGTTTTGAGCAGTTTTTGGGAGATGTCAAATTTTGACATTTTTGCCTTACTATAGTCTTGGATTTTTGGTCATTTTTTTCGACATGCTAAATTATGGTGATTTTCGACATTTCTGCAACTTTCTTTGCTATAGCTCATCTTGGCACGCTTTACAGAGCTTTTTCCAGCTATTTTGAGCAGTTTTTGGGAGATGTCAAATTTTGACATTTTTGCCTTACTATAGTCTTGGATTTTTGGTCATTTTTTCGACATGCCAAATTTGGTGTTTTTGTCCAATTTTGCAAATTTCAATGCTATGGCGTGTCTTGGCAGGCTGATCTTAGTTATTTCCAGTGGTTTTGAGCAGTTTTTGGGAGATGTCAAATTTTGACATTTTTGCCTTACTATAGTCTTGGATTTTTGGTCATTTTTTCGACATGCCAAATTTTGGTGTTTTTGTCCAATTTTGCAAATTTCAATGCTATGGCGTGTCTTGGCAGGCTGATCTTAGTTATTTTCAGTGGTTTTGAGCAGTTTTTGGGAGATGTCAAATTTTGACATTTTTGCCTTACTATAGTCTTGGATTTTTGGTCATTTTTTCGACATGCCAAATTATGGTGATTTTCGACATTTCTGCAACTTTCTTTGCTATAGCTCATCTTGGCACGCTCTACAGAGCTTTTTCCAGCTATTTTGAGCAGTTTTTGGGACATGTCTTATTTTGACATTTTTGCCTTACTATAGTCTTGGATTTTTGGTCATTTTTTCGACATGCTAAATTATGGTGATTTTCGACATTTCTGCAACTTTCTTTGCTATAGCTCATCTTGGCACGCTCTACAGAGCTTTTTCAGCTGGTTTTGAGCAGTTTTTGGGACATGTCTCATTTTTGACATTTTTGCCTTACTATAGTCTTGGATTTTTGGTCATTTTTTCGACATGCCAAATTTTTGGTGTTTTTGTCCAATTTTGCAAATTTCAATGCTATGGCGTGTCTTGGCAGGCTGATCTTAGTTATTTCCAGTGGTTTTGAGCAGTTTTTTGGGAGATGTCAAATTTTGACATTTTTGCCTTACTATAGTCTTGGATTTTTGGTCATTTTTTCGACATGCTAAAATTATGGTGATTTTCGACATTTCTGCAACTTTCTTTGCTATAGCTCATCTTGGCACGCTCTACAGAGCTTTTTCCAGCTATTTTGAGCAGTTTTTTGGACATGTCTTATTTTGACATTTTTGCCTTACTATAGTCTTGGATTTTTGGTCATTTTTTTCGACATGCCAAATTATGGTGATTTTCGACATTTCTGCAACTTTCTTTGCCTATAGCTCATCTTGGCACGTTCTACAGAGCTTTTTTCCAGCTATTTTGAGCAGTTTTTGGGGAGATGTCAAATTTTGACATTTTTGCCTTACTATAGTCTTGGATTTTTGGTCATTTTTTCGACATGCCAAATTTTGGTGTTTTTGTCCAATTTTGCAAATTTCAATGCTATGGCGTGTCTTGGCAGGCTGATCTTAGTTATTTCCAGTGGTTTTGAGCAGTTTTTGGGAGATGTCAAATTTTGACATTTTTGCCTTACTATAGTCTTGGATTTTTGGTCATTTTTTCGACATGCCAAATTATGGTGATTTTCGACATTTCTGCAACTTTCTTTGCTATAGCTCATCTTGGCACGCTCTACAGAGTTTTTTTCCAGCTATTTTGAGCAGTTTTTGGCACATGTCTTATTTTGACATTTTTGCCTTACTATAGTCTTGGATTTTTTGGTCATTTTTTCGACATGCCAAATTATGGTGATTTTTGACATTTCTGCAACTTTCTTTGCTATAGCTCATCTTGGCACGCTCTACAGAGCTTTTTCCAGCTATTTTGAGCAGTTTTTGGGACATGTCTTATTTTGACATTTTTGCCTTACTATAGTCTTGGATTTTTGGTCATTTTTTCGACATGCCAAATTATGGTGATTTTTGACATTTTGCAACTTTCTTTGCTATGCTCATCTTGGCAGGTGATCTAGAGCTTTTTCCAGCTATTTTGAGCAGTTTTTGGGAGATGTCAAATTTTGACATTTTTGCCTTACTATAGTCTTGGATTTTTGGTCATTTTTTCGACATGCCAAATTTTGGTGATTTTCGACATTTTTGCAAATTTTCTTTGCTATGCTCATCTTGGCACGGCTACAGAGCTTTTTCCAGTGGTTTTGAGCAGTTTTTGGGACATGTCAAATTTTGACATTTTTGCCTTACTATAGTCTTGGATTTTTGGTCATTTTTTCGACATGCCAAATTATGGTGTTTTTCCAATTTTGCAACTTTCTTTGCTATGGCGTCATCTTGGCACGCTGATACTTAGCTTTTTCCAGTGGTTTTGAGCAGTTTTTGGGAGATGTCAAATTTTGACATTTTTGCCTTACTATAGTCTTGGATTTTTGGTCATTTTTTCGACATGCCAAATTATGGTGATTTTCGACATTTCTGCAACTTTCTTTGCTATAGCTCATCTGGCACGCTCTACAGAGCTTTTTCCAGCTATTTTGAGCAGTTTTTGGGACATGTCTTATTTTGACATTTTTGCCTTACTATAGTCTTGGATTTTTGGTCATTTTTTCGACATGCCAAATTATGGTGATTTTCGACATTTCTGCAACTTTCTTTGCTATAGCTCATCTTGGCACGCTCTACAGAGCTTTTTCCAGTGGTTTTGAGCAGTTTTTGGGAGATGTCAAATTTGACATTTTTGCCTTACTATAGTCTTGGATTTTTGGTCATTTTTTCGACATGCCAAATTTTGGTGTTTTTGTCCATTTTTGCAAATTTCAATGCTATGGTGTCACTGGCACGTGTCTTGGCAGGCTGATCTTAGTTATTTCCAGTGGTTTTGAGCAGTTTTTGGGAGATGTCAAATTTTGACATTTTTACCTTACTATAGTCTTGGATTTTTGGTCATTTTTTCGACATGTTAAATTATGGTGATTTTCGACATTTCTGCAACTTTCTTTGCTATAGCTCATCTTGGCACGCTCTACAGAGCCTTTTCCAGCTATTTTGAGCAGTTTTTGGGACATGTCTTATTTTGACATTTTTGCCTTACTATAGTCTTGGATTTTTGGTCATTTTTTCGACATGCCAAATTATGGTGATTTTCGACATTTCTGCAACTTTCTTTGCTATAGCTCATCTTGGCACGCTCTACAGAGCTTTTTCCAGCTATTTGAGCAGTTTTTGGCACATGTCTTATTTTGACATTTTTGCCTTACTATAGTCTTGGATTTTTGGTCATTTTTTCGACATGCCAAATTTTGGTGTTTTTGTCCAATTTTGCAAACTTTCAATGCTCATGATGGCATGCTCTTGGCAGGCTGATCTCAGTTATTTCCAGTGGTTTTGAGCAGTTTTTGGGAGATATCAAATTTTGACATTTTTGCCTTACTATAGTCCTGGATTTTTGGTCATTTTTTCGACATGCAAAACTATGGTCATTTTGGCCATTTTTGCAATTTTCTTTGCCATGGCTCGTCTAGGCAGCCCATTATATGTTTTCTCCAGATGTTTTGAGCTGTTTTTGGGACATGTCAAATATTGACATTATCGCCTTACTATAGTCTTGGATTTTTGTTCATTTTTTCAACATGCCAAATTATGGTGTTGTCCATTTTTTGCAACTTTCTTTTCTTTTTGCCATATTTTTCGTCTTTATTTGAGATTGGATAGTATGACATGTTCCTATAACCTATAATTTGTTTTTTTCAGACATTTTTTTAACAGGTCAAAATTTGACGTTTTTTCAACATACAATGCTATGGTGTTTTTCGTCACGCTCAATTCTCATGTGTGTCTCTACAAGATATGATATGTCTTTTTTAGTCTTTTTTTTTAAACGTCAAAATTTGATGTTTTTCGACAAACTATACCATGTTGTTTTCACAGATTTTTTGACATACTATACTATGTGATATTCAGGCATTTTTTCGTAATGCTATAGTAAGAGGTTTATTGCCTTTTTTTCCTCAACATTGTACACAATGACGTGTCTGTACAAGCTATTATATGATTTTTACATCCAAAGTTGACGTTTTTCGACATACTATATGTCTTTTTCAGGCATTTTTTCAACATCCTGTATTATGATGTTTTTGGCCTTTACTATACTATACTATGATGTGACTGTACAAGCTATTATTTGTCCTTTTCAGCTTTTTTTTTTTGACATGTAAAAATTTGACACTTTTCAGGCATACTATACATATCGTCTTCAGCCGTTTTTTTCAACATGATATATCAGGCTTTTGGCCTTTTTTAACGACTTAGTATACCATGACGTGTTTGTACAAGCTATAACATGACGTTTACAGCCACTTTTTTCGACATGTCAAAATTTGATGTTTTTTTTCAAAATGTTGTTTACAGCCATTTTTTCAGCATGCTAGATTATTATGTTTTTGGCCTGTTTTTTTGACTTTGTATACTTAGACATGTCTGTACAAGCTTTTATATGACATTAACAGCCACCTTTTCAACATGTCAATATTTTTCGACTTACTATATGTCGTCCTACATAGCACCTTGAGTGTGCTTTTTTTGAGCCTAAGTAGTGGGTGGAATTTGCAACCAATTTTGCTAGTTTTTTTGAGTTTTTGTCCAACAGTTTTTAAAACACTGAGAAAAACAGAGGAAAAAAAATAAGAAGAAGGAGGAGGAAAGAAGAATCTGTGCAAAAAACAATGGGGCTCCAGCAGCGAGCAGAGTGAATGTCATTGTCTGCGTTGAAATACTTAGTATAACTTCTGCCCTTAATGCATTTGTAATGAGGTATCATTTGTGTTTTCCTGTGTAAAAAATTTGACGCAAGA
Organism: Plectropomus leopardus; assembly: GCF_008729295.1. Lineage (NCBI taxonomy): Eukaryota > Metazoa > Chordata > Actinopteri > Perciformes > Serranidae > Plectropomus > Plectropomus leopardus. The sequence goes on from NC_056468.1 coordinate 11,720,594, forward strand.
CTTCTTAGCTGAAATAATAGTTTACTGAATAATACAGTTGTGTTTAGTTCACAGTAACAATTTCACTTGGAACACACCATCATGGTGTATATTTGCAAAATAAAATACAGGCAGTTGTGTGTTTTTTTCTTTTTTTCCAAAAATAAAAGCCCTCATTCAGGAAATACATCAAGTTCACAAGCAACATGTTTACTCTACTTCTGATGGTGTATGAATATCAGTTGTGCACTATAGTGTTATATCCTAAGGGCCGGAAGATTGTTAACCCCAAACATAAATATTGAGTGGCTTCTCCTCCAAAAAGAAAGACAGACACTGTGGTGTCTGTACCAGGATATATAATGTAAACACTGCTCCAGAGGCGGGGTGGCCTGCTGAGGCTATCTGATAGATCACAGATCTGATCTCCATTAGGCTTGCTAACCTTCTCTGTTTAAGGGAAACACACGAACACTCTTCGCTCTCAGGAAATAGCTTTACAACATGTCCATGTACAGTTCGTGTTTCTCATGGATACGGTAAGAAATTGTGTGATTTGAGTGCTTCAAAATAATTTAAAAAAAATCATTTTTAAATATTATTTTTACATGTATCTTTTTTTTTTTCAAACAAAATTGGCATCTCAAACATGTCCTGACATCTATGAGCCAAACTTAGTGGCACCAAACTCAAGAAAATGTAAACTTAACAAATGGTAATGTAATTCACATAATTGTTATTTTCTATTGTCTCAGTAAAGGACATTTATTGGTGAGAACCAAAGGGGCATAAGTGACACTAGACCAATTTTAAGGGCAAAACCAAAAAACACAAAAAATTAATGTATTTTGTTTCCAACTTTGTTTATTGATATTTAAGCTTGATCTTTACTATTAATACTTCATACACATGTGGATGATAATATACTTGATTTTATGTGAGTAAGTGCACTTATGTTCTTTTTGGCCCCAAACAATTTAGTGTTAAGTCGTTTGGTTTTTGATCAGGGATTATTTATGGAGGGGAGGGGGAGTTGCAAAACATAGAAAGGACATATTTTTTCAAGCACAAGGGAGGGAATTGTTTCATTGTGGGTATGGGGGGGGGGGGGCAATCGACTTTGAATGGTTGTGTTTTGTATTTTTTGTATTTTTTTTATATATCAGAGTTCAAGTGATCCCTATTAAATGGGCATGCCGTTTAACCACCACAAAATGTAGCCTAAGTTTGGAGCGCTATTGCGTCCCTTTACTGAGAAGCTAGCATGACATGAAAGTACCACTGGATTCTTTAAGTCTTCTAGTTTCATATGATACCAGTGTCATCACTGATTCATCACTGAAACTGATTCACTCAAAACTCATTCTTAAAGACAGGAATGTTGGCCAGAGATTAATGCGATTATTTATATATATATTTTATATATATATATTATATGTACAGTCCTTTCTAACTCTGGTTTTGTATATGGCCTACACACACACACAACACACACACACACACACACACACACACACAATACATTTATATATATATATATATATATATTATATACACAACTCTCTTTCCCCCCAAAATGTCACTTAAGCCCCTCTGGTTCTCACGCCTCATATTAAGAGGTGAATAGTGAATATTACCCTAAGGAATTTAGGTGTGGCTACATCAAGTGTAAGGACATTTTAAATATCCAAATGACACCAGAACCATTTAAGATTAAACATTTAAGTTGACTGGCCATAGCACCAAACAAAAGCACATTGTTTTGTATAAAGGGACCAAAGCAACAATTAAATTAAATTAAAATTAATTTAGCTCACTGTACAGGCATCATTACACTGTGGCATGTGCACCAGCGTTTCATAAACTTATAATAGTATGACCTTTAGCATTAATTTCACTGCTACATTGCGACCATGGTGACAAATTTTCTCAATAAAATACAAAACATTGATAAAAGCAATATCAAAACATCTTACATTCAGGTACTGTATATTACACTACAACAAGCTTTTTGCATAAAAATGTGTGACCCTGACTGAAGTCCTGTACAGTATCTCAAAAATATAAAAGCTTCTTTTCACATTTCACAAGTGGATGCAGGTCATGCAAGTGATTGCTTGTTATCTACATTAAAAAAAAAATCATGCTTCAAAGTCACCACCTCCAATCGCCAGTGTCAGCTGGTTGTCAGTTGGTGAAGTTGGTGGCACTCAGAGAATACAAAAAGACTCAAAAGTGGCTGAATTCCCTCTACTTTGGGAAATGTACTAAAAAGCTAGAAGAGGTTGCACCCTGTGGCCACTTTCTCTCTGATTATCAAGAGAGTGAATATGTGGTGTTTGCTCATGTTGGTTCAGGATGCCCCCCCCACCCCCCCCCCCCGTTTCAGGCATAAGTAGTGCATCCCAGTCTATGTGAAGTCTAAGGATTCAGAATGACACTGGTACCGTCCTCTTTTTCTCTGCGCTGGAAGGTGGCGTGAGCCTGTTCCAGATCCTCTATCACAGCTAGCAGCCGAGCAGCAACAGTCTGACCTGGCTTTATTAGCTGAGCATTGCACTCTGCACCACCTATGAGACAGAAAGTGTACCATGCCATCAAACAAAAATAGACCATGTCGATAACATAAGGACATGAACATGAAAAGCAATCCCTCCACCATGGCAGAATATAAAGTTTAGATGCAGCCTCACCTAGGTGAGAACTTTCTTGACTGCCGGACGTCTGATCAGCATCTGGCATCTCCATATACTTTTTCCTACAGTATCAGTCAGAAACATAATCATATCAAGGGCATAAGTTTTGTGTTAACATGGGGGTGTGGGGTCCTCTGCCAAGAAATTTTGAGCATCAAAAACTTTGTGTCCTGCATTCTGATACAGTTTTACATACCAATTTATGATGAAAATATATTTCTTTTTGTCCAAATAAGAGTCCTCTGCTACGCTGATGTTTTTATTGAGGGGGATGAATGCACATGTTCTAAATACTGAGTGTTCAAAAATCTATGCCTATGAATTCTACGATCATCTAAAAGCTGCTTTGTCTTTTGACAAAGTCAACATTTGATTGTATTGTCAAGCAGCAGCAGCAGAGCGGTGACTTCCTGTGCTGCAACATTGACCTCTAGTGTACAGGGAGTGAACTGCATCCAGGCTGAGGATGACTACAGCATATTTTCTTTACCTACCTGAGTTTGTCTTTGCCCTGGAGCAGCTGCTTGAATATGGTCTGTGCCTCTACGTCGGGATCCAGCGGGTCGCTCCAGTCACCCAGAGTCACAGCTGAGTGTGTTCTGCTGCAGCCTGTAACTGAGAACCAGCCTTGTATTTAACAGTGATGCTCTATATATGAACCTCACACAGGTAAACTTAACATATACGTCAACTTCACAATTTAGAGCAAGTCTTATAGTACCACAAGTTTGTACATTTTAATGCAAATAGCAGCAATCAGATCCCAAAACCTGGTATTACCCTGGGAACACACATCATATAAATAATGTCTGATGAAACAATTCTGTTGTTTACAACTGTGAAAAAGCACACAAGAAATGTAATCAGACGTAGCCTTCAGACAGTGACTAAATGTAATTGGTCAGAGAAAATTACATTATGACGCAACAAAAACATGGCAGCTACAAATTGAGGGTTTAGTCATTAAATATGGATCGCCAGAAGCTCAGTTGCTCTTTGAAGCAAGCTAGCTACAAGTCAGTCAAACCAAAAGTGAAGTTAAAGCATGTTGAGGGACAGCAAGACTTATGACTTGGATGCTGTTGATTCCTGATGATCCTTCAGGGGGTGTCCTGGGAGTTATTCAACACATTTTTTGTAAATCTAAGCTGCATGTTTTTACATGTAGTGTACAATTTTAAAAAGTTAGATAGTTACACTACATCTTCAGTCGTAATAATAGAATTTTTAAGTTTGTGCAGCTAAAAACAAAAGCACGCATTACCAGCACGGTCCGCCTGCAGGCAGCAGGTCCACTTTCCACTGCGATGAGCCCCTGGGTGGAAAGAGGGCAGCATGCGCTCATTGTAGATGCTGACTTTCCTGATTGCCGACAGCCACTGGTTCAGCTCATTCACATTCTACATAGACACAAATGAACCATGAAACATTTAAATCTGTGGTCTATTAACCATCTGAAACCTGAGAAAATTGGTTTGATTTGGAGAAGGCAATGAACAACTTACCGAGACAATGTCAAAAACAAACAAGAAAAATGACATTAAAAAGTACAGAAAATTGAAATTATAAATATATATTTTTCTGGACAATTTCCCTAGTTTTAAAATAATTTTCATTCAATTTTCTTTTTCTGCCCTCTTTTTTTAAACTATTTTTAGGTAATTTTCTTGTCCCTTATTACTAATTTCTTGCAATTTGTGGGATATTTCTTGCAAAGTTGATCATTGCCTTCAAATCATTTTAAAAGGGTCATACAGCTTGTAAAAGGTGCCTGAGCTCAAGAAAACTGGTGTCAATCCAGGTTTCAAAAGATTTAGGTCATTTTGAAATCAAAGAAGGAAAAATGTTTCTGTTTAAAAGTTAACCGATAATCCTTCAAAAATTAAGGTATATGAATCTATGTTTTGCAATATTATGCCTAAATCTTCTTAGAGTGTTAGGTGAATTAAATGAGATTCTATTTTTTCAGTAAAATTATTGTCAGCAAAATTGTAATTAATCTCAACAACAAAATGTCAACTGGAAAAATAAAACAATTTTATGTCTGTGCCAACACAAGTCACACATTTACACTGCAAACTGCAAAAGGGAGAGAAGTTTGTTGGTGACTGGCTGGTGTCAGTACCAAAGCACCTTGCACTGGATGTACATGGTGAGCAGCTGCCCGTCGTTGTCCTGGGTGATGACCTGCATTACATTCTGCTGCTGAAAGGCATTTTCATCCACCCTCTCCACGGCACACACACACTGAATAGGGATCGAGGAGCGCACCTGCAACAATTCAGCCACAAACCACCGCACCAATTAACACAAGTATGCAGGCTGGTAATGATGGATCATGCTTTTGCCTAAGGCGGTGCAGACTACTGTAAGGTTTAAGTAAAAAAAAAAGTCGTATTTAATCACAAAAAAAATGATGGAGCAGTGTCTAATACTGAGATATTTTTGTCACATTAGGCCAAGAGGAACTGTGTGAGACAAGGAGGAAGTGAAGATGAGATCAGCGTCGCAGGAAAGGCCACTTTAAAGTGTAAATCAGCCACTTCCATTGGGAGCTCGCTTCTCTGAGACCAGAGCGCTCCAACATTGAGGAAAGGGGCCAGGACATTGTCTGCAATCTGATTTGCAATGTTAGCATGAATATCCACAGCCTTCAATTACCCCTCGCCTTTATTCCAGTCACACAAAGCCGAGACTGGCTCAAAGAGGGAGCTTTTTACTGGGCGAGAGAGAGCCTGCTCCCTTCTCTTAGTCTCTGGCTGGTGAATGAGAGGAGATCATTATCACAAGGTTAGGCACCACATGGTTATACCACTAATGATGTTCTCACAAGGAGATCAACAAAAACACAATACAGTGAACTGGGGATGACTGAAATGTTTCCTCTTTTTCTGAGCCAAGTTGATAAACGTCCGTAGAAGAGTAGACACGCTGACTAATTCATCAACAGAGAGCATATCAGCCTCTAATAGTGGATGAGTCACTTTCACATGACTTTTATTCGAAGTTTACTCATCTATTTTTGTCTTGTTTATAAGACAAGACAGAATAAATAGGCATTTATCTGGCGGATATTATGTTTTGATCCAGATGTCACAGCAAAAGACAAATTAAAGAACATTACTTAGCCTTCTGGCCAAGTGATAAAATCTTGAAACAGCAGCTGGTTGCCAAAATGGCGAAATATAAGCAATATAAAGCTGTGACTCACTGGTTCAGTACCAACCTGCCAATCAGGCGTCTTGGCGTAGGACAGCGTCTCACTCGTCAACCAGAAGTAGCGCTTTTTAAACGCAAAGCGGGATAGCAGTTGGGGTCCTTCTGCCTTGTGTTTGTGGAGGTACCCCTCTTTAACTGTGACGGAGGGCATGAACACAGCTCTCTGAGGCACCTCAGACACTGCAAGATGTTAAAAGAAGTTAAAAGAGTTAAAGAGTTGTTTTTTTTAACAGCGAATGCAGAGACACACTTTGTAATGCACACTTTATGGTAGGGCTGGTCAATAAATCAATGTTACATTGATTTCATGATATGAGAATAGGTTTTGTCTTAGAGTTTGGATATCATAATATCATAAGTGCTGTGTTTTTCTGTGTTTTAAAGGCAAATGTAGTAAGCAGCCCCTCCGCAATAAGATTAACAGTTTTGTAAAAACATTTATTTTTAACAAGATAGTGCTTTCTTTGGGGTTTTTTACCAGTTTATATTACTGGATTTGCTTGTTTTGGAGAGGAAGAGACCTCTGCTGATAATATGGTTCTCGGTAAAAATCTCGCTAGTGGTCCTATCTGTGATGAACCAAACAGCGTCAGAGAAACACTGATTCACAAGGTGAAACTGCTTAATTCAGAGTTTTTCTAATTTCTAAATAACCTGGTCCATTTGCCTTGAAGAGATAGAAACCTTTGTGGATAACCTGGCTCCTCATAGAAAATTTCCTGAACAATGAATGCTCAAAGAATCCTACCCGAGTTCATGCTTCAGCATACAGAAGTTTCAGCTGGTTGTAATCTGTAATCCACCATTAGAGGACACTGCTCCTACAAAGGCTGCATTACGGTAAAGTGATGCAATTTTCTGAACTTAGACTGTTCTAGCTGTTCTATTATTTGCCTTCATCCACTTGGTTCTTATATCTACATTATTACTGATAATTATTTATCAAAAATCTCACTGTGTGACATCACCAACAGTCAATACAATACAACAATATAATATTGTTGTAATATCAATATCAAGGTCTTTGTTCAGAAATATTTTTCTAAATAACCTGGTCCATTATATATATATATATATATGGAGAGCTTCAATATTCTCCATATCACCCAGCCCTGTGTTATGGTATGTTCATCAATATACACACAAGGTGGTGCTGCAACAATAAACAGTGTGCTTTATTGTTAAACTACAGTCCACGTCTTCATTTTCAGCCTCCTTCATCACCATGTGAAGGAGAGCTTCAAAGAGGCATAACAAGCATCCATGTCTGTCCAACAAATCCACCTGAAGAGCACTAAATGTCAAACTGGCCTTTAAGAGAAAAGGGTGGGTGTGAAGTGCAAGAGGCGGCTGAAACATGATATATCAGAGGGGGAAGAAGTTTCACAACAACAGACTCACTGACACATGACGGTAAGAAAGCAGCCCAGACATGTTGGGTAACCAGTGTGGCGTGTACAAACGCCTGCAGGTTCTCACTCCAGCTCCCCGCCAGCTCGTTAACCATGTCATCTCTCTTCTAGGCTTGCAGCTAGTTATGAATATTTCACCACTACGGTATTGTTTTGCGAGGTCCTGATGTCAGCTGGGAGCTTCTACGCTAGCAGCTGGCCTGTGTCTGATTAGCTCAACACCGTGACCTGCTGTCCTTTATAAGTTATGTGGTGTGTTTGCTATTGTCAGCCTTACCGATGTCATGATCTATGTCGATCAACTTGTCCAGGAAGTCTTTGACGGAGGACACACTGCGCAGGATGATTGGATGAAGAGGCTCCATCCACTGCTCCTTTCCGTGACCCAGCTGAAGGCCCAAGTTCCCGACACTTTGCAACGCCTGGCGACCATAAAGACACAACGACCAGTACACACTCACATCTTCAGCACATCAAATCCCTCAGTAACTGACAGAACTCAGTGTGAGTGACTGCACATCTCAAAGTCGGAGATCAAAAGGGTCCCTGAGGCCAAGCATGCTGTGAGGCCCTTTGTCCAGCCCACACCTGGCTTAGGGCGAGGAGGAAGTCCCTCTCTACACCCCTCTCTGATGCTTGGCTTTGAACCGCAGTCTGGTCGCTGCACACACTGAGGTAAAAATAGCCTGTTGCCTTTCTCTTTAGAGGACCCATGGCAACAGCACTTCAGCACCATGGACAGCAACCACTGAACCCACACGTGTGAGAACGAGGTTTCACTTTTCTTCTGACTATGACACCCCTACTTTTAATGATATCGAAGGTGTTTATGCTGGTGATAATCAGGGGTCACTTCCACTCAAAAGCATGGTGAGCTGTCAGCTTCCGGTTACAGGAAAAGGATTTTTGATTTCTTTGATATTTTGATTATCAGAAGCTGAAGATCTGAATCATCAGTCGGTGACCCCTAAGTCGACTGATATTCTTCAAATCAAGCAGTCAGGGTTTTTTTTGTCAGTCAGTGTACTTGGGGACATTTTGGCCCCCAGAATAAGCCGCAGAGCGGGCGCTCCTCGCTCTCACAGCATGGGAAGCTGCAGGCTCAGACCCAGGGGGGTGTCTGAGTGAGATGGAGGCAGCTGCCTGAAGAGAGGAGAGAGAGGCTTTGCCTGGTCGGGTCTGAGATAACGCTATCCTTTGCTTTCTGCTGAGAAGTGGTGAATTTGCAGCTAACAGCAACTTTTTATAATACAGTCTCTGGCTTTTGTTTGATATGTAGTGTAAAAAATGTTGCGCATTAACATTTACACTTTAGGGTAGTTAGTATGCATTAGCATGGAGGGCTAACTTGGCTTGGCTTGGTTGTTATAAGAACATTACTCTCACTTTAACTGTCCGGCAAAACCCTGTTCAAACTCTCAAACTCTATATGGAATATAAGGAATGAACAGTTGAATATTCTTATTAAACAGAAACATTTGATTGGCTGGCATAATGCGTTGGATATGGCCCTAGATTTTTTTTTTTTTTTCGATTATATTTTTGGGCTTTTAATGCCTTAAATTGATAGGACAGAGTCAGCGTGAAGTTGGGAGAGAGAGAGGGGGCGACATGCAGCAAAGGGCCGAGTACGGAATCAAACCCGTGGCCACTGCGGCAAGGACACAGCATGGGGCGCCCGCTATAGCCACTGAGCTACCAGGCACCCCAAATATGATTTGATCTATTTCCACATGAAACATGATGATTGAGTGGGGCATTATGTGAGACGGTATTGTTTAAAGTTAACGGCACACAACGGCATTGAAAACCACTGGATACATTGTATAGTTAATAAAGCAATCCAGTGTGAGATGTGCTGTAATGGATCTTGAGTTGGCGCAATTTTTATTTCTACAAAATAAATCAATCCCAACTTTCGACACAATGAGGCAATGTTAAAAGGAAACAGGATATTTTTAGGTTAATATTTATTGTTAGAATTGATTGTATGAATATTCATAGTTTACCAAATAAATCTCTATTTATATTGATATAAAAATAACTTAGTTACTTGTTGATTTAACAGCATCGTGTATTGTAATTACCTCACAAGGTATTAAAGCAAGGCGCAGCTCAGTGCTATATCTGCAGTTATTGGGCATTACTACATAGAAAAGCTCTGCTGCCTGCACATATAGTACAAACACAGCATGTTACATTCCTGCTTCATATTTATTTGTTACACTTGCAAATTCAGATTCCTCACTGTTGACAGGCAGCATGTGGCCCCGCATCTTGTGCATCCCTCTCTTCACAGTTTTTTTGTGCTTAAGTGTGATGTCTTGAATAAGTTATTCATAGCAATGTCTATGAGTATGTCCGTGTTGTGAATTTTACCTTGGCCAACAGTAGAAGCGTTCTGCTTGTACGCGTATCAGCGTGCTGATCCCTCAGCTGGAACAGTTTAGGTGTGAGGATGGCAGGAGCAAAGAAACGCAGGAAAAAAAATCCACTGATAGCCAGATACTTCACATCCTGTAGAAATAAAGTGAAGAGCTGTAGCTGAGTATATAACAGGTAAAGATAACATAAAAATGTTTACAGGTCCAGTGTGAAGGATTTGGTGGCATTTAGTGATGAGTGCCTAGTGCGTTTGAGAACTACTGTGACCAATGCAAAGATGCAAAAATGCAAAAATTGAATGACCCTATCTAGAGCCAGGGTTTGATTTGTCCATTCTGGGCTACTGTAGAACAACATGGCAGACACTGGGGAAGAGGACCCACTCCCTATGCAGATATAAACTGCTTATCCTCAGGTAACAAACAAAAAAAAGATACCCCTATTTCCAACACACTGGACCTTTAAATCTCAAAGACAAAAGCTGTCCAGATACATTAAAAAATGTGTTTCCAGTAGTTTATCTTCCATGTGTTTTGGGGACTGACCTCATTTTCAGGTTCAGCAAATTGTTCCTCTACTCTCTTGTGTAGCTGTTTGAAGGCCACTCTCATGACAGAAGGACACTGATCAACTGAGCCCACGATTGATTCAATGATGCTGGTTAAGTAGCTCTGCAGCATCTCCACGCTGCTGTCCCGCACCTCTGCCTCTGACACTGCACCCTTAAATGAAATTCGTCTTTGAAGAAGAAGAACAATAGTGTAAATGACTGAATCCCTCTGTCAGACATCTATAGAATATACACAATCTAAGGACAAAGCACCCCGTTGTGTGTATAGATTTTGCTAAAATATGGTCAAGTTTACAATACCTCTTGTAATATAACTGATAACTCTCTGTTCTTGGTTATGTCATTACATGCGAGCGCATGCTGTGAGATTGAAGATGTCCGCAGAGATATATAAATAGAAAGCGGATACAACAAACAAGGTGACGGCAGGCAGATCTACAGCAGACACAGAGCACATTAGATCCTTGATCTCCCTCTATGTCAAAGATAGACATCTCAGGGGGCTCATAGCAGTTGCCAAGCAACAGCCCTCCCCCTTTTTAAATTCCTTTTTTTCCATTTTCTCACATTGATGTCTTCCTCTCAGGGGTGAAGTATAGAGGAAGTGGAGAGTCTCATGTGACAGCTTTTCCATTTGACCATTTTAACACAGTGATTGTGAACTACGCACATGGACCCACGACCCCCACTTGTCATATGTGGCTTAAGACAATCACCTGTGAAGCAGATCTGTACTATTATTATGATCATAGTATTTTGAGATCCAGCAGTCTCAGGTCTGTTTTACCTTGTGCGGTTCAGGTCGATCTTACACGGGTCCAGCTCAATATACTTCTTCTCATCAAAGATACGGTTAATGATGGGTTTTAGCACCTCGTGCAGATACAGCATGCCGACAGCCTGACAGCAAAACAATACCATATGCTGAGTACATCTCATTTGCATCCACACTACAGAGATTCTTTTCTAAATTTGTAAATCTGCAGGCTACAAAGAGTAAGCAAGGTACAGTGTGATGCAGCGAGGGGACCATAGTAAGCACAAGTACATTTAATAGGATTAGGGAATGTTCAGGGAGAAATGATTGACTAAAAGGTTAGAAATAATTACCAGTGAAATCATGTGAAGACACAGTAGACAAAGAACAATCTGTTACTTACAATTTCTTTTAAAATAGAACAACGCACCTTCATGAACTGTTCCATGGCCTTGGAGGAAAGTGAGTTGGAGCGAAACAAAGTGTTTGGATCAGCTTCGAGAGGAGAAAGGAGATTGATTAGGTTTACAGTCAATAATAACCTAAATAATACCGATATAAAATAGCATCCTTACATAGTTTTTAATTTAAGAAAATGTAAATTAAAGGAAAAAAAACACAGGAGCTTACCACAATGTCCCTAATATAAATGTTTGTGTGTCTTTCTCCATTTCTTTCACCTCTCATTTCCTGTCTTTCTCTACGGTCTGTCTGATAATGCCTCAAAAATGCCTAAAAATAGACAGTTTAATGTGTATCTGAGAGCAGAGATAGAAAAAGGATCCAATCTCTCTATTAAAAGATCCCAGTGAATGTAATGAGGCAACATTTAAGCATTCAGAGACCCTCATCAAGCACATAATCATGCTTGATGAAAATCTCAGACGTTGCTTCATTAAATTCACTGAAAGTTATTACTACAATGTGTGGATCCTTTGTCTGTTGCTGCCCTCAATTCAGGCCTTTGGTCTGGAGTGTTCATGCTTTCTGTCTATTTGTTTTATGTTTATCTGCCAAGAATTTATTTGCTATGGAAACACAGAGCTCAGTGTCACAAATAAAGGCTAACTGACCTTGCTGCAACATCACTTTAATCCTTCAAGGTGGAAATACTGAAACATCCACAGTGACAAGAATGAGAAGTCAGGTAGAATTTTGGTTTTAAAGATCAGGATGTGTGGAGAAATGCTGGCTGGGTTTTGATTGCAGCCCAGTGGGAGTACAGTTCATTTCTTTACCCCTGTGCCCAACTTTAAAGTCTGGCTGCTTGCACCATCTATTCCTGATCAAGCAGTTACAGTTCGGCTCGTGTGGAGTTGCTATGGAAACATAGGCACTATGCTTATTATCTCAAACTACACCAACAGAACCCAAAGACCAGAGCACAACTCTGTGTGAATTAGCAACGGGGATGTGGTGCGGAGGCAAAAACATGACTAATACAGACCACAGAGAAGCCATGAAAAGACCGCTGGGTGAGTAAATAATTGGCATCGGGGACGTAAATATAGTGCTGGTAGACTTAAACTGCCCACATACAGAACGTGATTGTTCAGGGACCTTGATGTCAGTTCACACTTTTAATAGAAGCAGCTCTCATAAGGTCTCTGGAGATAAACTGACATGTCCAAACTCTGACTAATACGAATACTGACTAATGGGGATAAACTTAGGCCTTACGCACACTGTGTATTATGTAATCACAGTCTATATATGTAAAATGTTTTGAGCTAATATCTGATAAAACACTTTAAACAGTGCTAATCGTTCAATCTTACTGGTGTGGTTGACCTCGCGGGTGTTGAGGTAATCCAGAAATGGCACCACCAGGCCCTGGCCAAGGTAGATCTTCACCAGAGTCATTGCCACATCCTGCCGGCTCTCAACCGTGTTCACCTCCTCCAGCATGGTCAGAGCACTGCTATCTTCCACCTGGTGAGCCAAAGTGCCAAAAATGTAGTTCCTTGAATGGCCACTTGAGGCTGGCTCCAAAACAGAGTCAGTGCCCATAGAAGGGCTGTCCCTTCAAAGTTAAAGATTCGAATCAACTGACATTGCTTTAAGTCAAGCGGTGGTATTTTGTTTTTTTTTTTCATTAGTCAGTGTGCTGTACAGTGTACTTCTGAGGACCTTTGGGGTCCCAGGTTTTGCTGCAGAGTGAGCGCTCTGGACTTTGACGCTACTTTTAAGTACAGGCTGCTGGGGACATGCAGGCAGTGACATGGAGGAAAAGAGAAGGGAGAAAACATCATCTTCTCTCTTTTCCTGCGAAGTGGTAAATTTATAGATCACAGCAATTCAATAGGACACAGTCTTGGGATTTTGTTTGTTATCTAGTGACTGCAAAAAGTGTTGTTGGATATTTCCGACCCACCGTTAGCATAGTTAGCGTCTTTAAAGCTTTATAAATCTTTATATGGGTGAAAAGGGTTAACGTTGAATATTCGTATTTGTCTCTTAAGCTTATTTCCATATTCATGACAACTGTACATGGCATTAATTGTTTATAGAACTCAACTGTTTACAGTTTACTAAGACTAAAAATGATGTATATTTAAGGGCAGGGCCGACTGAGTAACTGTTGGCAAGACGTCGCTACAGTCCATGAGTCTCCTTCATAGTGCCACCCTCTCGTCAAAATAGTCACTTCTGGCTAACAAAACCAACAGTGACGGCCAAAATGCCACACTTCAGGTCAAAAACAAGTGGGTGCCATTGTAGTAACTACATTTATTATTCTATACAGTCTATGGTCATGACAAGCTGCTGACACAGGCAAAGAATTGTTTTAAGCCATCTGAATGCCAACACAGCATTTATGTACTAGATGGAGACAAAAAAATGTTAGTAGTGTAGAAAAACGGCAATACTTACCTCTGTAGGGGAGATGACTGACTCCACCAGAAGGTGAATGAGGGGCTGATAGTACACAGACGGCAAGATCCGATCCTCCACCAGACGCACCTTCAGACGCAGCGCTCCCAGCTTGCCACTGGCAACAGAGAAAAATACCACAGAATCAAAAAAAAAAGAAGCAATTTCAGCACACCTTGATCTAATCGTTATGTAAGCTCCTATTAAACATAACCTGGCAAAGAAAAAAAAGGGTCTATAACAGCAACCAGAATATTTATGAGGAAAAAATGAATATTTCAGAGAAACATGAGCTTCTGGATTACTTTGTTTTTCTCTAAGGGAGGACAAACAAGGATACCTGATTTTCTGTGGTTTTGTTTGAAAATTGCAGGATCAAATGCACTGTTTGTGCACTAGACTTTGTTAGAAATGTAGCCACTACGTAGACTGTTATAATACATATAACTGCATATAATTCCTTCTCTTAATTATCTTAAAGAATAACTATATTCTTGTAAAGTGAAACACTGAATCAATAGTACATTAATAATAAATTGTGCGACTGATCGTTTAGGAAATATCTGGTTTACCACTGGATGAATGATGTTAACTGTCAATGGGTGGTTTTAACATGTAGTCCCCGAGGAAATATCTCGGCCTGACTTTTTTTTTTTTTTTTATTGTGGCGAAAGCAGATCTTTTACCAGCTTCTGCTCAGTAGTATGCTCCCCTCACAAAACCTTTACTGTAACACATTTCCTTGTGAACCTCTTTGACACTCTATGCTTTGGCATTTCACTGAGTTTTCTTTGTTCTAAAATTATCTCAAAGAGCGGGTGCTATCAGACACCCGATAATATTCATTTAAATGCATGAAGGGAAGCACAAAGGGGAAAGGAACAAATACTTTCCTTTAGAGCATGTTAAAACGATAATGGCTGCTCCATTTGAGTCTTAAGAAACTCCAGAAGCACAATGCTTATCTCAGTCATATACAAACACACAAAGTTACTACATTAGACAAACAAGCACACCCATAATCCTCACCCAGCATCAACCTCATTGTTTCCCAAGGGAAGCAAACGAAACCAGCCTTCTATCGGAGGTGTCTTGTGCAAACAAGCAAAAGGGATTTCCACCTACGGAAAGAAAGAACAAACAAGATACAGTATCAGACAAAAATCGTAACACATTAAGGACTGATACGGTGGGAAATACTGTACTTCCAGATGAGGCATGATCTGTAGTGATCAGAAAATGAACTTGTAATTAAGTCTGACACATTATTATAATGATGGGATCCTCACCTTTCCCAGAAAGTCATTCTTGCCAACCATGTCCCAGTCCCAGACCTCCACAGTGACAGTGCCCTCCTCTCTCAGCTCCTCTGGATCCAACTCCAGCTCCAGGGTCTCTCCCCAGTGGGGGAAACGGGTCTTCTTAATAATCTAAAACCCAGCAGGTTGAGGTGTCAGGAAATCAGTGGTATCGAATAAAATGTCAGACAACGAAAAAAACATTAATAACAATGACAGAATATGCACCTCTGGCTCCACTGACACCAATACAAACGCATGCACATAGAGCTCACCGAGGTCTCTGCACTGTGGTTGTTGAAAATAACTCTTGTAAATGGATCAGAGGTTCCAGAGATGTCTCTTGGAGCCAAGTCCCTGTGGGTATATCGCCACACCAAAAGACAACCGAACTGATCAATGCAATAAAATGCTTAACAAATTCCTATTAACCTGCTCTGCAAATTAAATTAGTCAACAAATAAAAACAGCAAAAAAAACCCACAGTTTTTCACTTGACCTTATTCCTTCAGACTTGATTCACATTCATCCAAGCATGTTTGAATAACACAGTGTCAAGCTCTGATTGACATGCTCATTAGTGCCCTGCCTGAGAGGAAGAGATTGTAGCCTGGGACCCACAGATGGGGCAGTGAGTGGTGTGATAGTGACAGTATGACTCAGGAAGAGAGTGTGGAGGCCTGCGGGGTGATGGTGATAAGATTTCAGCACAGAGAATAGTGATGACACTGTCAAGTTTGGCTACAGTAATTTAACTTCTGACTGATGACCAGTTTAATCATCCTAAAACTACATATAAACATGCCTTCAGAGTCTACATAAGTTTCTGGCAGCACTCCTGCTACTGTAATGCTGTTGTCCATTGTTACAGTATCTTTAAATGATCTAATCTCCCTCTCTCTTTTTTTTTAAAGCTGTTACAGGATTCAAAGCTCACAATTACGTTACCTGGCTTCAAAGACTTGACACCGCAGGCTGATCTTCTCTGTGTCTTTCAGGAGCTCTAGACTCAGATGGATCTCTCCCTGGACTTCTTCATCAGGGTCGACCCTCGTCAAATTCAGCCAACAATCTATCCCTGACCATGCCGTACAGAGAGACATTAATTATTAAAAAAACACTCCTGTCAACTCTAAAGCATGAAACATTAAAGGGAAAATTCTGTATAATCCAACCTGGACGGTGTGTTCCCATGTTGTTGTGTCTGAGTGACTAAAAGGAGCAACAATTTTTGAAATCCAACTGATCCAGTATTGAGGAGATTGCTGCAGAAGGTAGCAGCAAAACAGGCTGCAATATAACCACAAGGGGCATTTGTTCACTGTCAATTTATGTCCTCTAACAGTGCTTGCTTTTGCCACTGACAGGCTCAGATTACTGTTATGAGTATCTGACAATTTATGGAAAGGAGGGAAAGAGATACACAGTTTTGTTAAAGAGTAAAATCATTTTTGTTTCACCAGACACAGCGTCAAAATTGCTTTTGCCAGCCTCCCCAGACTCCATTTAAACAAACCATATAGCATATAGAGCTAGCATGTTTTCACATCTAACTGGGTGAATTGATGGTTTATTTCAACCAAACTTGTCAATGACAAAAACAAATACTTTTAGAGGACTAAAATTGACAGCGCACAAATACCCCAAGTGGTTACAATGCAGCCTGTTTTGCCACTGATGGCTGCAGCGCTCTCTCTCAATACTGGACCAATTTCAAAAAATGTTGCTCTGATTGGTCAGTTAGACACGAAAAAATGGGAAAATAGGATTAAGGTTGAAAATTATAGAAATTATCCTTTAGGAGTAAATAAGAATAAACCAAAGATGCAAATCAGAGTAAAACAAGAAAGGTCTGAAAAATCTAGAGCAGATATTAATGTAGAGCTGACACTTTAATGGATTAGACAGTAAGTTGATTGTCAGAAAAATAACTGAACAAGTACTTTGATAATCTATTCATTTTTGAGGCAAAAAATGTCAAAATTTTCTAGTTCCAACTTATTAGTTGCTATTTCATTTTATTTTTTTTTATAGTATTTCTAGGATATGGAGTGTAAAAACAAGCAATTTGATAACACTGCCTTGGGCTTTATTTGTTTTGTTTTGTTTTTTTTTCGTTTCTTATGTAATGATCCAATTAATTAACTAATTGACAAACATGTATTTGAGTGAGTACATATGCTATTATATTATAGCAAATGTTGGGCAAAAATGTTTACAAGGCTGAAGATTACAAGATAAGGTGAAGGCATGCAAGGTCAAACAGAAACAACAATATAGTCCTTGATAGTCGTAGCAACATGTAAATGATGTGTTAATGTTTTAACAGTTCTATCACATTCAATGTGTTGTGTTTTACCATTTCAGAAATATCACACATAAGCGAGGGCACAATGTCAAGGCCAGACTGTGAGAATAATACTGTGAGGGAGTAACTGACTCAGTGTACCACCATGTAGCAATGAATCACATGAGTGAAGGCCGTGCCAGGTGGCTCTCCAGAGAGACACATCAGTATGCAGCAAACATACCCCGGTAAACACTTTGGGCAATTTAATAAGACTACAACATCATCACGACGTACCATATTTAAAATGCCGTATGTGTGGCCAAAAGAGTACAGAAAGGGTGAGGGTTCATGCTGAGGTAAACAGCGTGACTAATTTCTTGAATGTGAAAGCTTCTGTAAGAGAGCCAGACATTAAATGGTTTGAAGCTATTTGAAATGCTTTGGTTGTTTTTTCTTTCACAGCACTGCAGGTCTCCACACAAAAGGATAGTTTGTGATGCACACAGTGAGAAAGAAAACAGAGTTTATGCAGACGAGCACCAGGAGAGACATCATAAGAGCACATGTATCAATGTGAATGCTGATTTCATTGCTTGTTAGTTTAGTCAACTAGCAAGTAAATGTAAGCAAATAAAACTGAATGTGTGAGAGAGTACTGAGAAACATTCCCAGAGTCTCCGTCTCTTCATCACTCTGACCTTTGACTCGGTCATGGGACACCATGTATGTTTAACCTCTGAACTTTGCTCATGCACCCATCCTGTGACAGATTTTTCCATCATACCTTTAGCTTGAGATCCAATGGCTTCTTTGGTCAGAGTTATCTTTCCAATAACATCATCATGGCTGTAGAGCAAGAGATAAAAGACCAGGTTATCAGATCAGGAGTTATTGAAAATCCTATCAAAGTTTTTTGATCTTGCTAATGTTAAATGAGGTGAATTTGAAGACAAACTGATTAGAGTACTGCAGGTCACGAAATGAGGAGAAAAACAGCGTTTAATCACTCAGTCTGGGCGACCATCTGTCTGGTGATGTTTGTTTACTCAAAGCTTGGAATTTTGTTTTTCCCAAAACATTTAAACTGTACATGATGCTCGTGTTGGCTCATTCAGAAGCCAAGGTAAGCAGTCATGGCTTAGAGGACTATATATCAACTCTGTCAGTCAAGAGTAATGGCTGAATATGGAATCATTTTGATACAGCTATGGATGACAGCGTTACCCAATCGTGTCCTCGTCCATGACAAGAAAGGAGAGTGAGTGAAACCCCATCGGGAGGTGCAGTGTGTACTCTTCACCCCAGAAGGGACTGAGGTTCTTCCACACTGTGGCGGTCCTGAAAGGAGAAGTTTAATTTGCTTAATAACCACCTTACGCAGAAGCGTCACACAAATGTATGCAATAATAATAAAAAAAACAGTGGAGTAATGGCAGAAGTCAGAAATCACTGTAAATGTGTTTTTTTTCTACCCACATTCAAAGTGCACCGAAGGGTAGACAATTATACACTTGTCAAGCAATATTTTAAAAACACTGTTGGAATCCCTCCAAGGGATAACAAGATGATTATCAGCAGTAGAAAGAAGAAAAACATAGGGTTCCTTTTTTAGTCATCTAAATTTGGCTCTTTTGTGAAATACTGGATACTTTTGCTCGTTTGGGCCCTTAAAATTATTTTAATGAAACAATCTGTGAAATTCCTTTTGGTGGAATGCTCAAAACATCATGACATATTCCCCGTTGCAAACAGGCATTGCTTCATTTTAAGAGATCATATAAAAAAACTGCTCTTTACCAGTGAACACCAGGTTAAAATGTCCTGTTTGAAAGTTATAGCAGGCTCCAGGCAGGAATCAATCAGTTTTCTGGATATATCATTTAAATAGTTCTTAAAGGGATACTTCAACCACAAAAATCAGCATTTGTATATCAATTACTCACTGCATGTTACCTTGAATATGTGAAGAAAACATTGTTTTTCTCAAATATAATGGTGAACAAACAATACAAAAAAAGAAAACAATCTCCATAAATGTAGGTAACTGGGGCCCACATTTGACGACAGCAAAGCAATCTCAAAACATCTACAAACTCTTACACAACTAATGCAAGATAATCCAAGTCTCATTTATCCAGTCATATGCTGTTCTTCCAAAATGTGCATTTTTTGCAAAAACCATACAATATAAAACACTTTCGCCTTTGAGAAGCACACCCCAAATGTGCATGGGCATGCCCAATTTGTTAAATGCTGCTTAAAACGGACTTGTGTGTATGACCAGGCACACTTGTTCATGCATTCCAACTATTATACTAACCTTTTTAAAAGTCTTAGTAAAAATATATGTGTTAAGGAAGTACTACGCATACAACTGTATGAAAGAAACTTGGATAGTACTGCAAGAGTTGTGTGAGTTTGTAATCGACGTTTTGATATAGTTCTGCTGAAGTTAAACGGACTTTGAATACTTAAATGAATGTTTGCTTTTTTGGATTCACCATGAAGGCATGCAATTACAACAATGATTTCTTCACAATTTCAAGATAACATGCAGTAAGTAAGTGATTAACAAATGGTCACTTTGCAGGTGTTTGCAAGTATTCCTTTAAAGCCGAAAAGGGTTCTTCTATGAGGACAAGCCGGACTATGTATCAGATCTAAATACCTTTTCTGATGTCAACTGAGATGTGTCAAAAACACCAAGTATCAAAAGATGTCATGTACTGAAAGTTGCCGTTGAATGCCTGGTCAGATATGTGGTACTGGTTCTAGTTCCTGATTTAAATCATTATTTTCCCTGTTTTATATCATCTAAACATTTAAGGAATGTAGAGAAAAACAGGCATATATTCCTTAGAAAAGTACCAAAAAAGTGATGTTTTAGTAGCAACATCAATCATATACCATGTTGTTAATAGGGTCAAAAGATTTTTTTTTTAAAAATAGCCTACTACAATTTTGGAATCCTGTATTTAAACCCCCTTTGTTTCTAAGATTAAATTGCACTGATTATTTCCCACTATAATCTACCAGCCACATCATCCATGAACATCACACTCGAGGAGTCAGTTGGCCAGTAACACTACAAGTGCCAGATAATTAGTGTGAGTGTCTGCAGTGAATCACTGTGCTGTTTTCCCCAATGTGCCAGATGGAACAATGGCAACTAAATTCACCCCATGCTCTTGCACACAACTTTTTTTTCTAAATAAATCACGGCTACTGTCAAACAGCACCATTTAGAAATAATATTAAGCATCCATTGAAAATGTGTCTCTTTTATTTGAATACTTTGGAGGATGAAATCATTTGCACTCTTGCACTCAAACTGGGAACACCTCTGAACCAGCTCAGGAGCTCCCTGTAATAATTGATGCACCCTCTCCATGGTTACCTGCGGGTGTTTTAAAGGCCAGACCAGTATCAGGTTTTCTGTGTTGGAGGAGCCACGCTGTGGGCATCACCACCCTGATCATACACACTCCGCTCGGGTTTACATGCAGAGTAGCGGGAGCTCAGCCAGAAAACTAACCTACTGCAAATATCCCAACTGTGATGAAAGGTATTCACATATGAGCACTTAGACTCTAGGCAATAGATAGCTTACTCAACAAGTGGAGCTCTTGTCATGCAAATATTGTGCACATCTTTATTTATAATCAAACTCACCTGGCCACAACTTCATTGTCAACTTTTACAATGCAGTATGGATCACTGGTTCCGGAGCTATAAAATAACAAGAAAAAAAGATATGACTGCGTGAGACAAATTAGCATGGTCAATTTGCCTGGTGATAAGCTTAATTTAATTCTCTGTCTTCACTTATGCTGAGGTCAATTGGAGTAGACAGACCATCTCACCACCAATCCCTTCAATTAATTTACAGAAGACACCGTACCAGAAATTGGCGTTTCACATGTAAACGGAACTTTTCTCGCCCCTAATTAGCCTGATATTAGCTATTAAACAATGTTGAGGCTGTATATATTCCAACAGATGAGACTTGAGTACAGAAGCACATGCCATTCAGAGATTACTTACACGTCTTTGGCCGGGAGGTTCCTGCCCTCGACGATTCTAAAATAAAGAGATGTGTTTCTGGCCATTTTCAGTCGAGTAAGATAATCCTCCTATGGTCCCATACGCGCTCTTATAAATAATGCCCTTCCCCTCTGTGACTGAGTTTTCTTCATTTCATGGCACCTTCGGCGCGCGTGACAGCGCACAGCCCACCAGTAGCGCGCGACACAGGCGCGCATGCAGCCCAGCCAGTCCAGCAGGTCGAGCACAGTGGGCCACACTGTGGGCAGTCGGACTCTGCTCAGGTGTTGTCAGTCTTGTCCCAGCTCTTCTTTTAAACGAGCCCAATTGATGAAGTGTCAGAAATTCCGGAATAAATATCATCGAATAAACTGCAGTCACAACGACGGCGCGAGATATTTTAGGTTTTCACATCTGACATCGTCCAAAATCTGTTTAGAATTCACGTTATTTCCCTTTTTAAGATACGCCGTACAGCTAATTTATATTGGCAGTAGGCTAAATGTATGGTCATACCTGATAGGTATCAGGTCCCCAGGAGCGTCCTTTCTGTGATACTATGCGCCACCTGGCGGACGAATTGAGGTACTGCACGTGATATTTTTTCGACAGGCATCTTGACAGCCAGCAACTTGGGGTCCTCTTCGGGAGTAAACGTAAGCTAATGGCTAAAAACAATCATTTTCTTTGAATAAAGTTGATATACTAACTCTGACCGAGTTTTATTAACTTAAAAACAACTTAAGATGCTGGCTAGATTCCGACAGATAACCTACACATCTGGTTTCTGTGAACGTCTGATTGTAAAATAGTCAAGTTAGTCCAGCTTGGCACTTGTAGCTAACGTTAGCTTAGCTGAATGTGTTGACCAGTGTCCAGTTGCTGTGTTCATCTTTCCAGTTAAGGAAATGGATGGTTATCCCGGAGTCGTTGGCAGCGATTCTACAAAACATCAAGAAAGACATTACTACCTGTTATCTGAACTGCAAACATTAGTCAAAGATCTTCCCAGGTGATGTTACATCGTCCTCAGGGGAGCCCTCTTTCACTGAGGACTGGTTATCACTTTTAGCTGAAACAATGGAGCGATTTAAAACTACATCTCAATGACTAGTGTTTCGTTTTTCTCTGTGCTTAGCTCCTTCCAGCAACGCCTGTCCTACAGCACGCTGGGTGACCTGGCTCTGGCACTCATTGATGGGACGGTCTACGAGATTGTGCAAGGGCTGCTGGATATTCAGCATCTGACAGAGAAAAACCTGTACAACCAGAGGCAAAAACTGCACTGTGAACACCAAGGTCGGTGCTCTGCTCTCTCTGTGGGTAATTATGCAGTGCCTAATGGGGCCTGTTCCAAGAAGCAAGCCCATGTTACCTGGATAATTGCTGATTAAGATCAGGAATCCTTAAAATCAGAAACTATGTCAAGTACTAACCCTATGTCTTGGAACAGGCCCTCAGTTTGAGGTTTAAAGTTCAAATTTCAGTGCCACACTTTACCGTTTTTTTTCTTTTTGCGTATGTAGGACTCAAACAAGACCTTGTACGAAAACACAAAGATGCCCTGCAGTCATGCAAGTCTCACAATCTTGCGCTTCTCAAATCTAACCAACAAGCAGAACTAGAGGTAAGGCATTGAAATCCCAATACTGCTGATGACTCAAAGGGCTATGATTGTTGCTTTATGCTTTTTCGTGCACCAATAGCTGTGTGTTCTGTTTTCAGGCTTTGGAAATCCGTGTGCGAGAGGAACAAAGAATGATGGATAAGAAAATTGTAGCAGAAATGGATCAAAAAGTGATAGACCAGCAGAACACTCTGGAGAAAGCAGGAGTCCCTGGATTTTATATCACCACTAATCCTCAGGTTAATGTCTGCACCTGCTTAATTAGTGAAGTTGAAATGCATACTGCCACCACAAATGGTGGAGTAGCAGAGAAAATATGCACACTGAGATGCAGACAAATGTCCAGCAGGTGGTGTTGTAGGTCTTAACTAATGACTTTTCCTCTTTATATGCCATTTCAGGAGCTGACAATGCAGATGAACCTGCTCGAATTGATCCTCAAACTTCAACAGAAGGAGTCACAATCTGGGATCCTTTGACAAAAGGCTTCACTTTGTCAAAATATGGGGGATTAATAATGCAAAGGCCACAGAATGCTCATGCTCACATTTCAATAATTGTGACATTCAGCATCGTTGATTAAGGAGTGGCATTGCTGTCTTTAACAACTTGTGCACCACAGGTTGTTATAGGGGTAACATTTACCAGAAAAACCTGTCGGGGAAGGCTAGTTCTCAAGTGTACAAGTAAGATGTTTCCAGTTCTGGAGGAGAGCCGTAGCAGGTCGTGACACCATATATGACATCATATATTGTAAAACAATTAACTGCTGTCACACTTTGTTAAATTAAGAAGTTAATGTGTTGCAAATCCTTTATAAACACGTTTAAGCAGAGTTGTGAGAGAGCAGACTGCCAGAAAACAAATAGTAGATGGTTAATATGTCGCTAAGGGATACAGAGACCGCTGTAACTGGAATTACTTTCGCGACCCCTCTGCGGTGAGATATTCTCTCCATAAAGGACTCCTGATGCCTTTGACTGAAATGTTTTGGGTCTGCTTTGGCCATGTTATTGTTTATTTATTTGAACAATATTGTAATACATTTACTCCATTTTTTTTCTCATATTTTTTTCTACTTTTTTGCGTGTAATATGTTTTATCTGTTCATTTTGTTTAGTTGTGTCAGTACTAGGGCTGCTCATGAGATCCTTAGCTAAACCTGTCACATTTATGTTGATATTTATTTAAATGTCAGTGTCAGTTAATGTTTGCTGTCACACATAAATAAACAAATAAGCAACAATGAACAACTGAATTAATGACATTATATACATATGAGCAAAACCAGTATGGACAGTAGCATTAAGTATTTGTATTGATGTTTTCATTACATAAACATTTGTTTTCATAAAACAGAATTGAATTATTGCTGTAATCTTGTGTAACAGAGTTCCAAATTATTTTACTGCTTATCACTCCACATAGAGCCAATTAAAACATGCACCTGTTCACCTACCGAGTAATACTGGCATTCTCTGGCCTGTTCTGTCTTTGGCTCAGATGGATAGGATAATGTATGGGTTTATTTCATTTATAATACTTTCTTTATTATATCAATCATTGCATCATAGTTGAGCCATAAGAGGTCCATAATGCTGCTGCTGCTAAGCCCCTGTCCCAACAACAGCTGTAATACATTATCCATCCTCTTTCCACCAGCCACTTCCCAATTATGAGAGTTTTCTGTTCACCTATAAAGGCTCTTTAGCCAGATACCTGATTTGTGATTTACAGTGCCCGATATTTCTGGTTGACCTCGTGGTTTTCCTAACAGGGATTTATGGCTCACGGGGGGCCAAAATGCAGGGTCAAAGAGACAGTGGGCTCTCATCAATGTGATAAGCAGAAACTGGGCCTTTGTATGTGATTGAGATTGCCACCTTGGAAATAAACTTGTTTTACTGAGAATTTAGATGAAATTAAAAATGATGCAATTTGCCGTGCTCATCTCTTCATGATTTTTATTTTGTTTGGTATAATGGAAGCAGTCTATAACAGACTTATGTGCTCTTTTGATA
This sequence comes from Plectropomus leopardus, assembly GCF_008729295.1. Taxonomy (NCBI): domain Eukaryota; kingdom Metazoa; phylum Chordata; class Actinopteri; order Perciformes; family Serranidae; genus Plectropomus; species Plectropomus leopardus. The sequence goes on from NC_056468.1 coordinate 11,745,767, forward strand.
TCTAGAAAAAATACAAATTTACTATAAAAACGATTCAATTAAATTAATAAATAGAATTATTTTCGTTGATACGTTTGTTACACATGCAATGATGATAGCTGGATAATAGGTTTGTTGATGTTGTCCTATGTCAAGTGTTTAAACGATGGCTAGTTTAATCACAATCTGCGTCATAACTAGTTGCGCTGCATGCACTTATAATAGCATGCACACGAGCCTATATCGTGATTTCCTGACGCCACTGCTTACCTTTGGTCATGGACATTGAGGACACATCTGTCCGAGCTAGCACTTTTACCCTGTTTTGTGTTGCATTCGCACTGTTTGATATTATTTTTGTTCATATGATATTCATATGTCACTTGAACTACATACTTAATATATTAACTTACATACTTACCTACGTATGATTCTCAAAAAATATATATATTGAGCGACCGCATACAGCGAGGGTCCAAGGAGCCCCTCTGGGACCACCGGCTCCCATCCTGCTGTAATATGGGTGGGGCGCAGCGGGGAAGCCCTCTCAGTATGCAGGTGACTGTGCCTTTAAGAAGCAGCCAGGCAGCGCATGTTGGTTTTATTCCTCGGTGCACCTTCTGCTCCATCACCAGACGATGCAGCCCGGCAACTTCTCAGCACCGGACCTGCAGCACAAATGAGACACTGTCATCATCATCACCATCAACAACAACAACAACGGTAAAGCATTGATTAAAGCCTATTTCTTATGTTGTTCCTGAGGTTTCCTTATTACGGTAACAAAGGGAATCGCGTTAAATTATTATACCTGCTCATGCACGAATTGAGAGTGCGATGTCGCGGTGCGTATCTAGTACATCCAGGAGAGGAAATGCACTAACGATCCTCTGTTTGCGCCTGTTTCCATTTTGTTTTAAATTATTAATTTGGCATTAAAACAACGTTTACTCGCGTCATTGCCCGTTCTTTCCACGGTACAGTTTGTGGCCGCGGATGTATCCTGAGAATGACCATGTAGTGGAAACGAATCGTGTAGTTTATTGCGGGGTTTTATTTCTAGAGGGGAATAAAGCGTTACGTAATTACAACGGAGGCGTCCTGTAGTCGCCATATGCCCATCGAGGGCAGGAATCGGATGTTGCACCGCCCAGACCGGGAGGATGAAGACTGGGTCTCACTGATGAAAAGCCTGGACACGTTGTTGGCAGTCAAGCAAATCAAACATATATCATCTACGTCCTCAGTTACAGCATTTAAAGCTATTGTTTTACACATCAGCGCACCGGCTGCTCTTTAGATGACGTGGACAGGCTGGCCTCGTACTCATTGATGAGTGTGCCTCACATGCAGGCCTCGTTGCCAAATCTAGATAAAATACTTGATTTAAGTGCTAAAACGCCAAGTAGACTATTTCTTTTAAATGGCATTTTGAGTCGTGTGGGATTAGTTTATTATTTTCTTATTTCTATTATATTATCTGCAGAGTAAATATATTGCTTTTAAAGCAAAATATTACACTGCAAAAATAAAAATAAAAAACAGTATCAGGGCATTAAAATTCTAAGTTGACTGAATTTGAGAAGACAAGTAGAGGAAGTTTTGTGAAGATTCCATCTTGTGTCCTCATCTTTTGCCAATTAAAAATTAAGGCAGTCTGTACACAAAGTTTTTTTAAAGTTAAAACATTTTTTTACACTGTACTATGATACTGCTATCATATCAGAAATGTAACATTTGGGTTTACTGCATAATAACAGTTCATGGGGTCCTATTTAACCAGTTTATTATTTTCAGTATAGCTATCACTAACATTTTACAAAATGCATGTTTATTTCTCCACGCTACATAAATAAAACAGTCTGTCCAGCTAAAATATGAACATAAAATGCCCTCAGTTGAACCATCATTCTGTGTCTCCTGAGGTGACCTGAATGTGGAATAAACAGTGTAAAGGAAAACATGTCAGACCACAAATCTGCAGTAGTTTTTCCTGTTTTAAGGTATACTGTGTTTGTCCTCTGTCTTGCAGGTCAGCTTCATTGTGAGGTAATGGATCCAGTGTGACTGTTTCATTGCCATCCTGCCCAGCTGGCCTGTCTATCTCTGTAGCTATGGCAACTTGTCCGAGAGGCTGCACCCCAGCGGTGCGCCTTTGTCAGAAACTGAACCGACTCAAGACACTAGAAGATGACATGATGGCCACGTCGCTGAAACGTTGCCTCTCCACCCTGGACCTGACTCTGTTGGGAGTTGGTGGCATGGTGGGCTCTGGCCTTTATGTCCTGACAGGAACAGTGGCTAAAGACTTGGTTGGGCCTGCTGTCATCATATCCTTCCTTTTTGCAGGTATTGCTTCTCTACTGGCCGCCTTTTGTTATGCAGAGTTTGGAGCACGCATTCCCAAAACAGGATCTGCATACATGTTTACCTATGTCTCTGTGGGAGAGGTCTGGGCCTTTCTCATTGGTTGGAATGTGATTCTGGAGAACATGATTGGTGGCGCTGCAGTGGCACGTGCTTGGAGCGGTTATCTGGACTCCATTTTCAACCATGCCATCCAGAACTTCACGGAGACACACATTATGCAGTGGAACGTGCCCTTCCTTGCCCATTACCCTGACCTCCTTGCAGCAGGGATTCTAATAGTTGCCTCGTTCTTCATTTCCTTTGGAGTTCAAGTGTCTTCTTACCTCAACCATATCTTTTCCACTATCAGCATGGGTGTCATCATCTTCATCCTGGTATTTGGCTTTATACTGGCTGAGCCAGCCAACTGGAGCCAGAAAGAGGGAGGTTTTGCGCCTTTCGGGCTATCTGGAATATTGGCAGGGTCAGCCACATGCTTCTACGCATTTGTGGGCTTTGATGTGATTGCATCCTCAAGTGAGGAGGCGAAGAACCCACAGAAAGCTGTTCCCATTGCCACTGCGATCTCCCTTGGACTTGCAGCCACAGCTTACATCCTGGTCTCCACAGTGCTCACGCTAATGGTACCCTGGCATTCACTGGACCCCAACTCAGCTCTGGCAGATGCTTTTTTCCGCCGGGGTTACAGTTGGGCCGGAATAGTTGTCGCAGTGGGATCCATTTGCGGTAAGTGACAACCTTTAACTGAGGAGTATAATTCAAATGGCTGTTAGACTAAGTTTAATAATGGTAATGCATTATGTTTAGCAGTAATATTGACTTTACAGCAGAGGTGGGGCCTCAGGTCATCTGACTTGGACTTGAGTCAGACCTGTGTCACAAATAAGTCAAGACTCAACTTGACAAAATCAAAAACAGACTTGCAACTCGATTTGGTGTTTAACTCCAATAACTAGTGGCTTCACTTGGACTTGGGCCTTTTGACTTGAAAATACCTGTTACCCTCTCCCATGCCCAAAGATTATAGAGTATGCTATTTAAAAAGTTTGTCACAAATCAGTTAATTTCCCTTCATTCCCTGGATCAACCGACGTTAACGCTATTAACTCTTAACAAGTCTGTATTTGACTCTCCGGATCCACTTCGTTTGAACCAATCTGACAGCGTCTAATCAAGTTTCAGGAGAGATACATGAAGAATTAACATTATGCTGCTAAGCGCCAGTTGGAAAACGTTCTACCAAACTTTGTTCATATACAAAAACTATGCATTGGTCAATGAACAAATGAATTGCAATATGCAAAACCTGCAGATTGAAAACATAAAAGTAACAACTTCTTTCTTTCGTTTCAACAATTTCTTTTGTCCTTTGAAGGTGCATAAAGAATGGTAAGTCAAAGGTACTGCTTAGCTAACATTACTCTGTTGTTAAAATGGCAGTACATTTGGTAAAGAGCGCGTTATGACTTGTTTGGGACTCAAAACTCAAAGTTTCTCAAAAGGACTTAGAACTTGCCTGTCTTGACTTTGGACTTGACTTAAGACTTGAGTTCAAAATATGCAAAACAATGGCTTGGTCCTACCTCTGCTTCAGAGTGCCATATTCTGACTAATGTTTGGATAATGACTCTGTGTTCCCATTTTTAGCCATGAACACTGTGCTGCTCTGTAATCTCTTCTCCCTCCCTCGGATCGTCTATGCCATGGCGGAGGATGGGTTGTTCTTCTCCATTTTCGCACGGGTCAACCCCGTCACCAAAGTCCCCGTCAATGCTATATTGGTGTTTGGGATCCTAATGGCCACCATGGCTCTCATCTTTGACCTTGAGGCCCTGGTTCAGTTCTTGTCCATTGGCACACTCCTGGCATACACCTTTGTGGCAGCAAGTATTATTGTGCTGCGCTTCCAGCCTGAAAAAAACAACTCCAAGGGAAGCACTTCCACAACCCCCAATCCAAACGCTGAGCCTTCCCCTGCTCCCTCAGAGTCTCAGACCATAACAGAGGACAGTGGGGAGCTGAAGCAGTATGAATCCTTCTCTGACAAACTCCAGTTGGTGGAGAGGCAGGCAACAAGAGAGCGGCGTGGGGTTGGGCAGCTGAAGGCCTACTGCGAACCGTACCTGGGCAGGCTGCTGGGGGACTGTGAGCCAGGCGAGGTGGTGGCCTTCTGCGTGCTGATTCTGATAGTGAGCTCAGTCTCCTTGTGTGCCGTGCTCGAATTTGGAACCAAACAGCTGCAGCTGCCACTCTGGAGCTTCACAATGCTGCTGGTGATTTTTAGCTTGGCGTATGTCCTCAGCCTGGCAATCATATGGATTCACGAGCCACAAACTGAGAGCAAAACATTCCAGGTGAGCAGCTGTAGCAAAACTATGTATACTGTGGTGATTGAATCCCGCTGTCGTTCACTTTTTATTGGCCCTCAAATAAACTTGTGTTTGCTCCCCATTTTACTGTCCTGGCAGTCACATACATTTATTTAATGCTCAACAGACAATCTCAAGTGAATTGATACATTTATTTGACATCAGATGTTAATACCACGAAAACTACATTAATTATGAATTGATTTTGTTTTATTATTGTACAGGTACCTTTGGTTCCATTGACTCCAGCTGCCAGTATCCTCATTAATGTATTCCTCATGATGAAGCTCAGCCCTCTAACCTGGATTCGATTCACCGTATGGATTGCAGTAGGTAAGAAGGCACCAGCGGAAAACAGCTGACGAAAATCTTCTCCCCTCTATTGTGTGGTGTGTCAAACATATTCCTGCAAAAAAAGTCTTTTTTTTTTCTCAATTTAAATGGTGACACTGTAGATTTATTGTAGGTATTAAAACCTCCTCCCTACACAAACACTACCTTGCATTTAGTTTGGTTCATGTTTGTTACTTAATCAGGGTAATCCACAGTACACACAAGTGCTGACTTTGACTGCACTGTCATAAAACCCCAACAGCTGTTGCTACTGACCTTAATGTACACAAGTGTTACATCAACACATAAGACAAACATTTTCTGCACTCTGAGGGAAGAGAGAAAGTTTTCCTTTTTGTCAGCAACCCTCTGAGGATTTAGATGGTGGTCAAACAGTGTTAATGCCCTGACAGTAAGAGGGGATCACTGGGGAAACATGATTAGCTCCATTAGGTTAAGGCTTCTCTGGAGCAGTAAACCGTTTAAATACTGCTGTCAGACTGCTGCAAGTTAACAAGATGCACACACATGGAATATTACACTTGACAGGGTCTTAGGCCGGGCTCTCTCTCAGATAGCATTTCCCCAGTGAAATTAACGGCCACTTGCTTTCTACAGCAGCCAGTGAAGGCAAAAAATGTGGGATTTTTTTTTTCATTTGACTCAGAATTTAGATGGATTTAAAGCCAAGTGATCCATATAACATCTAAGAGATGAGACAAATTGCTAAAAGTACAGGCTTTATAAACATATTAGTGGCCTGACTTTTTATCTAGCACCATCATCAGTCAATCTAAGTTGTAATTTGTGTTTACAGCTCATTAGCAAATGTTAGAAAGCTAGCACACTAAATGGGATTGTGAACGCTGTAAAGATAATACCTCCCTAACATCAGCATGTTTGTCATTGTGAGTCGGTTAGTATGTTGACTTTAGTTTATTTATCTTGAAGTGCTGCTACGCCACTAGCATGGCTGTAGGCTCTTAGTCTTGTTGTTTAAAGGGGCAGTACCCCCCAAAATCAAAAATACATCTGTTTTTGGCTCTTACCTGTGGTGTTTTTTATCAGTCTAACGTGTTTTGGTGCAAGTTCCCAAGTGCTGGAGATATAGGCCGTAGAGATATCTGCCTTCTCTCGAATGGATCTAGATGCCACTCAGTTTGTGGTGCGCAAAGCAGAAAAAATAAATAAATAAAAAAAATAGCAATGTCATTTTGCAGAAATCATGACCAGATTACTCAAGATAATCCACAGACCTTGTTGTGAGCAGTTTCTTGTTGAAACTATTTTCTTTCTATAAAACTACACCCACCAACTGGTTCACTGTGCAGGAGGAAGCGTGCATCTACTGCTGTCCCACCTACCAGCACTGGGTTAGCTACTACTTATGGACAAGAGGCTCATGCTCATGACAGCGCAAAAGATGGACATTATTGGCGTTCTCCGTGGCTGAGCTGTAACTTTCAGATAGCCTGGTGTTGCCATGTGAGCTGGGGGTGAACTGTCCCTTTAGCGTATAATAAAAAACAAAGTAACCTAAAAAATGTGACATCAAACCTATAATAACAGTCTGTTTATGGTGTTTTGGAACGAAAATACATTGATTTTGCCCATAGAGAATAAAATATGAAAGCCATCAATATTTCATAAACCGAGAACACTTTTCTCACAACTCACCTGTATACAGCGTGCCATGTCTTTATTGTTGAGTCATTACTGTTACAGATGTTTTGTGCTGTCCCTTTCCCAGGTCTCCTTGTGTATTTTGGCTATGGAATCTGGCACAGCAAGGAGGGCATGCGGGAGCTGCAGCCCACAGACATGGCTGCCCGGTATGTGGTGTTACCCAGCGGCAGCCTGGTAGAAACAGTGCAGTCTGTCCAGCCTGATGGACAGGTGGACAGCTCGACGCACCACGTCACGCCCTCCACTGCCTCGACAGCTGAAGAGAGCACAGGAAAGAGATGATGTGTGACCAAACACAGTTATTACTACTGCCTGGTATTGTCTGTTGTCTCCCACTCATACGCTTTATTATTACTAGTGTCCTCTCTGTGTCTCACTTCCTTTAGCGTGTGACTGGCCTGCCACAGTCTGTACTCGTTGCTCTGCAAATGTAAGCACACCACAGGATGGGATGCACGCTCTCGTCTCGTTGTGAAACATATTTGTATATCTTGTAATACTCGAATGTACAATAGAGAGCTTTATTACTGTCTGGTAAAATCCTAGCATCAAAGTTGTTTTAAATCCTTTAAGACCAGCTCCTCTCTTGCAACCTTGCCAGTTTGTCAGAATTCAAGTGGTTATAGGTTATATATGGTGCTTTCTTTGTGACACACTTTTAGTTAAGTATACTCAGCAAATGACTTTTATATGCTATCACGGATCAAAAATCAACAGTCACCAAAACCTTGCTCTTTTTTTCCATCATTTTGAGCATATTAGCAATCATATGTTGTTGTTTTTTTTATTTCACGAAGCAGAGGAATGCACAGGTTTTTGTGAGTTCACATTTTCTTTTTTTTTCTCATATTCTTCTCTCCAAAGCCTCAGGAGAAACTACAAACTTTTTGGATCCTCTTAGTCCATCACCTCCTTTAGGTACTCATAGACTGCACTAAATATAGTAGTTTCTGGGGAATTATTTAATCCCTTATTCTAAGATATGTCTTTATTTTTCTAGTATTACCATTGATATTTTGCTTTTATCGAGATTTCTGAGTTTCCTGTTTCTGCCTCTGTGTCACAGTATCAGTGTTATATATATTTTGCATGTACCTCTATTAGTCTCCAATCTGTGTTCACCTTTTAAGTGGCTGATAACACTCCAGTGCTTCATTTAATCCTCTGAATCTCATCCCATGACCCTGTTCTTTTTTTGTGTCACTGATTTCGCTCTTGTGCAGTCTTTTCTCACGCATACTGAGACAGCAGACCTTTACCCTTCCTCCCTGTTGGTATGAGATTAGAAATGAGAGCACATTTCATATCGAATTTTATCATGATTTCCTGAGATAAATTTAGAGATTATTGGATATATAAATATATATATATGGCAAGCACAAACCTTCTGAATGGGAATCTTCACACACAGGGTAGAATATTGGCCGGCAGGGCAGTCTCTGGTTGTTCTGTTAAACCTGGGCTGTGCTCCATCTTTCTGAGGCCTCCGTAATCCCAACAGATTTGCATTAGTCCCTGTCGCCAGTCTGCAGTTTGACCTAGATTAGAGAAAGGCACACATGTGAGCACACTCCTATTATACAGATAACATTCCCACAGACTACATTTGTAAACAACAGTGTCAATAAGTGAACGTGAGGCTTTATTTTTTTTTACATAATGTATTTAAAACGATCCCAATGATTTTTAAAATTCATTTGTTTATGTTTGCATGTGTTACATAAGAAACCGATGGCCTTAAATGTTTCTGATCCACAGATTTAGTAGTTAAATTTATTTGTCTGTTTGATAAAGAAAAAACACTTACATGCAACTCCTAATTATTAAACCAAAACACAAATTATGGAAGAGAATGTAGAGTAGGAGGCATTCTGGCATATGGTAACATCAGATATATATATTTTTTTTTTTTTTACAATTTTGCACACTGAAAACTATTGTCTCAAAATTTTCTGTTTCACAGTTATGCTTTGGATGTCAGGGCCAGTGACAGATGTCGATACTGTGGTGCTTTTCTAAGCTCAACGTTCTCTCACCTCTTTCTCTGTATTTTTTTGTGCCAGGAAGCACAGTGAAAGGATCCAATTTGTTTCTCACTTCTGAATATTATCGTACTCTGTACTTGCACATTAAGTTCTGGAATCTTTCTGTTATAGTGTATGTATTAAATGCAAACGACTGTGTTATAAATTAAAAATAAATGTTTTGAAGCAGCATTTACAAAAAAAATAAATTGTGGAATAATTTGACTGCAGTATCACCTTGCGGAATAACCTCCTTCAAAATTTTGAAAACATAAATTGTGAAAATTGTTTCTAAATTTCATAAAGTCTCATATATCACACCTATCTTAATATTCACATGAAGGGGAAGAAAACTAAAACAAAAGAAACAAATTATTCAACTTGGAACATGGACATACACAGAGGTAATGGAAGTTATGCATAACACTCAAAAATGACACAGGAGAAAACCTGACTAAATAAATGATGTGTTTGACTCCAACAGCTCTGACACAAGTTAAGTCTCTTGGGATCCATATAAGACTCAGTTTACACGACTGAGCTGAAGGCATCTCAAATTACCACTGCAAAACAAACCCCATGACGTGTGGTGCAAAGATGACAAGGGTGTAGCGTTTACTCACATCGATCATATGTGTTATCTTGACTAATAAGCACTAAAAAGGACTTACTGACAGAATATCTTGGACTGAAATAAAGTTCAGTAATGATTCAGCAGAGCATGAATCCTCTGAATCATGTGAGCAATTGTGTTTCCATGGAAACGTCCCATTCCCCACCTTTGCCAGATGGCACTTAAAAAGCTAAAAACACATTTGTCTGCGTGTCATTGTCTGTGTTCCACTTAAGGTTGTACAATCCACCCATTTACTCGCCATGTCACTCATCTGCTTTCAAGGCTACCTATTCATATACATTCAGGTCTCTTTGAAAAGCATCATGTATCCAGAAACTTAATATGCAACAGCCACCAATGCCCTATTTAAATAGCAGTAAAGCGGCAGTCCTCCTTCTATAGATCCACAGTAATTTTATTCATTTATCTATTAATTCAACTTAACATACTGTACATAGTAAGACAAGACAATGTAAAACTACAAAAAAAAACGTGCATGGTAGAATTTACAATAAGACATCATGACATATAAATTTAGGAATGCGCCTTTTATAGGTCGTGTAGTTGTTGCCACATATCCTCAGCTGAAGCAGCATCTTTTCTCTTTCCAACTGCAAAAGGGCCTTTTGTTTGAGTGCTTTACACGTTCATGGTTTCATTTTTTTCCTCTGATTTGAGCTTCTGGAGTGAGACAAGAGAAAACCAATGCGTGTTTTTGCATGGCTTTTAGCAGTGGTGGAGCCCATGTTGAGATGGAGGGTTTGCAGGTGAAGTTGCAGGGATGAGGGGGAGGCGACAGCAAAGGACACACGATCCTCTGACCCCACTGGCACCAAACCACTTTCCCCTTGTCTTGCTTCCTTCCCTCTGTTTCCCAGCCCTGTTGCACTGCAGCTCTGCCTGTGACACAAAGAAGAAGTAAGGCAACACGAGGCAATTATGGCAACAGGTACACTTAAAGGTCCATGGTGTAGGATTTAGGGGGATATATGGACAGAAATACAATAAAATAAAATAAGTGCTTTCTTTAGTGTATAATCACCTGAAAATATTACTTGTGTTTTTGTTACTTTAGAGAATGAGACGTTGATATCTACATAGGGACTAGGTCCTCGCCTCCTATCCCGCCATGTTGCACCACCGTGATTTTACAGTAGCCCAGAATGGACAAGCCATAGGTCCATTTGTGTTTTCACATTTTGTCACTGCAGTTAGCAGCCCCCCCTCTGTGGTGAAAGCATTGGAAAAACACTGTTTTTTGTTTAATCACGAAACTGCTCTTTTTAGTGTTTTTATTGGCTTTAATTACTTGGGCTGTTTGTTTTGGAGAGACGAAGACCTCTACGGATAATATGGCTCCTGATAAAAACCTCCTGAACAATTAAAACCAATTAAATATTAAACAGGAGAAGTTTCAGCTGAAAGATGCAATCTGCAATCGCCACTAGTAAATGCCCCAAAATGTAACACACTGTTTCCTTAATGCTAACTGTGTTTGGGAGTAAAAATCTACAAATCTAACTTACAAAGAACTCTCCTGCATTTCTACTGGTGTGCTGGGCAGGGAGGGGCTCTGCTGAGGTGAGGTTTCCTGTTGATAAAAACACATGGTTTTAATATAATATTCTACATCTACAAAACCACCATCTAGCAGCTGAATGTGCTAGATGTTTATTCATGTGTAATACACATCAATTCACATATTTTCACTCATCTTACTCTGATGGCATTATTCTGTGCTCTTTCCCTCAGTTTCACAAGGCTGGTGTGCAGTGTTGTGTTTTCCTGCTCCAGAACTTTTATACGAATGCTATTTGCCTGCAGTTGTTGCTCCATATCCAAAAGCACGTTTCCTGTACCTTGGAAACATGAAGTGAACAACATGTAAACACTTGAGTGCAGCACTCAAAAAGGAAGCAGCCGGGAAATAAATGACTGCATACACTTTTCCTAGTAATGCATTTGGGTTCTGTGTGTATTCCAGAGACAGAGCTGATGTGCTAGAGGAGTACTAACAGTGCTATGTACATCAGTTAAGTAATGACGGTCAATTGATGATTTGTGCAACACAATAATATTGTACAGACACATATTTAATAACTGCTTACTCTGTGGTTGTGCCTGAGCAAGAGGGCTGAGTTCTGGGAAAGCTACCAACAGCTTCTCCCTCTCTCTTAAAGCTGCAATGTGTTCCTTCAGCTCAGCCGTGCTGTTATTCAGCTCGCCTACACACGTTTCTAGTGTCTGCTTGTCCTTTTGGAGCTCCAAACACAGATCCTGTTGGGAAGAAGCATCGCAGCATGAGCTACTGGGTTAAAATGTCTATTATGAAATGCTCAGTATGGGTGCCAAAGAACTCCAATATACCTGCTGTTGAGCGAGCTGAGCCTGCACCTGTTCCCTCTCCTCTGACATCTGCTGCAGCTGACTGTGAAGGTCGATGTGTCTCTCCTGCCTCTCTCCCAACTGCCTCTGCAGCTCTTCACACTCTTCGTCGAGAGTGTCAACTCTCTCTAACAAAGATTTCTGTTTTGCTTGCATTGACTGGATGCACAAAAACAGTATAACTCTATCTGAATACTTTGACTGATTCATGGGTGAAAAACAAGCAAAAAAAAGGTGTTTGTCCTGACACTGACCTCTTGCTGACGACAGGCGCTGTGGTACTTGGCGTTCTCTTTGTCAAGACGGAGTTGAGTTTCAGAGATTTGGCTCTCTAACTGCTGGACCGTTTGCTGTAGTTTACAACATGCCTCTTGCTCCAAGTGCAAGGTTCTCACTTTCTCCTGCAGCTCGTTCTTTTTACATTCTAACACAAAATTAAATAAACCATCATTCAGCTTATCGGGTTATTCCATGTGTGTAGAATAAGTGTATGTCATGTAATTCTGCAAAAATATGAATATCATGTCCTTACCAAGTGCCTGTAATGAATCTTGCTGTGCTGATAGTTTCTCTTTCAGTCTGGAATTACTCTCCTCCAAGCACATCATTTCTGTAACAAAGATATTAAACATATAGAAGTAAATTCAATATCAGTGAGTTCCCATCATATTTAGTTGTGAATTTTCTGCACCTCTCTTGAGCTGTTGTAGCTCCTCATGTAGCCTTTGCTCAGTTTCCTTCGTGGATCTCTGTTCTTTTCGCAGTGAAAACTCCAGCTGTACTATGTTCGCTTGGTGTTTTTCCATTTCTTGCTTGAACTCTTTTTGCGTTCTTTCAAGCTGAGACCGGAATTTATCCCGCTCTGCTTCGGTTTCTTCCAGCTTGTCTTTAAGAGGCTGCACAGTACTCCGCACATCCTGAAGATGCTTTGCCAGCCGTCGCATGTCTCTGAGCTGCTCACTGGCCCACTGGGCAACATCGCCTGCTGTCATATGTCCCAACTCCAGGGTCTCCTCCACAGCTACCAAGAGCGGCTGCAGAGATGAGGGCAGACCCTCACTCTGAAGCAGTTCTACCAAAGCATGTCCTGTTCTTCTCAAAGTGGACTGCACTCTGTGACATGCATCGCAAGGAGCAAGGGAGGATTCAAAAGTCTGGCAGCCAACATTGTGGCTGCCAACTTTAGGAGAGCATGTTGTGGCACTGGAAGGTGAATGATTCTGTGGCAAAGACTTTAAGGAGGTTGTTGAAGACCAAGCAGATAGGAAATATCTGCTTGTGCTCATCTGGGGGGAGACCAATGACTCTGTCTGTGTCTCATCACAGTCAAATGTCTTTGTTGTCGTCTGTTTCTTGATGTCTTTGCAGGTCCCCTTACAGAAAAAAACAAGCAGGTAATCAGATATACACGTTTTTGTGTGTTGTTGTCAATATGTTTCCATTTCTTTTACATGTTTTTACTTAAAGTAATTTTCCTACCTTAGGGTTGGCAAAATTAACTAAATTACTCCAATAGCTTCTAACGACAAGACCCACTGACAGGCATCCTCTCTGCTGGGTTTGTTCTCTCATGTGGCTGCACCTAATTTGCTCAACATAAGCATTGAAGCTTTGTAGAAGAAGCAGTAGTCTTGTGCGTTGAGAGGAGAGAGAAAAAACAAGCCTTATTTCACTCTTTGAGAAATAGGCTGCCTCTTAAAGTGATATAACTTTAGGCTGCGCATTACCTGTCAATCACCAGCTCCAATAGCACAATGTGGGAGTGCTGATTGAACGCAACCTCCCCATCCACAAAGTCATACTGCTCCAGTAGAGCTACCATGTCCAGATTACATGAGAGTTTATCAGGGAACTTCCAGGAGGAAAAGCGGACTGGTCCGGTTCTGGAAAAGACGTCCAGGATCGCACCTTGAAGGTCGACGAGGTCTTTGCGGAGGCTTTCGATACAGTCCTGACGACCCAACAACTGACTCATGTCTGACAAACTCACTTATATTTTTTTCTGCCTGACAAAGCTCCGAGAGCGGGTGGGTGCAGCTTGTTGACATCACGTCTCCTTGGAAACTTGCAAAAAAAAAAGTACTCGAAGTTCCATAATGCTTTGCGGCTTGTATCCGGAAGTAGTACATCTCCATTGAATTAACGAAAGCACGACGCAGTAAGTGTTGAACCACAGTAAATCCTGACTTGTAGCTGTTATAGATCTTATTCCTAGAATAATATGTGGTAGTATATATGTTCTTTAAATACATAAACTGTTCTTGTTGGCTGGGTATTTGCAGGTTACCTCCAGTTTTTCCTAAGAAGACGTAGCCATGCCGCCTGGGCCTGTTCAGATTGTTCAGCCGGAGCCCAACAACAAGGTGACGATACCGCCGCTAGTTAGCTAATGTTAGCAGTGTAGCTAACATACTGTTCCTGTGGGAGGAAACTAATGAGCAGTTAACTTAGATTTTCTTTTACTGTGAAATTTGTCTACGACTAGGTAACGTGAATGTGTTTTGTTGTTGTAATTGAAAGAGCTCATGGTTAGCATGCAGTACCAGCTCACCGAAGTAGCAAAAACCGCAGTTTCATGTTTTGAGATAGCCACTGAGACTTAAGACATCCTTCAGTAAGTTTCATCGGAGGAGCAGCGGGATTTGGTTTGTTGGGTAAATGTTGTGGAAATTCACATTTGGAAAAACTCACAGTAACGTTTGTTTCTCTAAATAACGTATTTCACAGTTTCAACTACACGCAGTTGTCACTATTTTTTTTACTTTACCTAGACAGTAATCCTCAATGAGGACTGTGAGCGAAATCTGATTATTTTCTATAACAAATATTCCATCGGGGTTTCGAAATGATAATGATGGTTTGAATGCCTCAAGTTCCATTTTTCTCAATCGTATTGGGATGATGGCAGAAGCATTGTCGAGTTGGCTTAAAACATCTGCAAATCGATATAAACCTAAATGCATATCATAGTAATGCAAGGGCTAAAAGGGATTGGTTTGCAATTTTGGCGTATCTGCATTTTAATTAGATACCAGCTATTGTGTTCATTCTGTTCAATGACTCAGGAATAATGGATATGATTTGTAATGCTTTTTGATACTGCTGCCTAACAAATGTGAACTTTGCCAACAGAATGATGCTCCAGCAGAAGAAACCCCAGCCACTAAACCCATCGTGGGTATCATATATCCACCTCCTGAGGTCCGAAACATAGTTGACAAGACAGCCAGCTTTGTTGCCAGGTTGGTTGCTACACATACAGATCCACATCACTGCAACACTGCTGTCAGGCAAAGCTCCCATGCTGATGAAATCATTGTCATAATTGCATTTTTTTCAGCTGATTTAATACATTTTAAAATATGCTACTTCGACTCAGATGCAACCCCTCTGTCTGCAGTCACCACTCTGTAGCCTTGTTCAATGTCTTGCCCACCGCTCTCTCTGATTGGGTTGCCGTTGCTAGTAATAGTCTGTCACTATCGAAGGCTGCCATACCACAGATGGCAAAGATGAGCAGTAAACTACCAAATCATGATAATACTTTGCCTTTTCATTGCATTAAGAAAAAAGATCCACACTGTCACAGCCCTTTTTGTCAATAATCTTTACAACAGCTGCAACCTGAACTGGATATTGCCAATGATTCAACTTATTTTTTTGTCATTTCACAGAAATGGACCTGAGTTTGAAGCAAGAATCCGTCAGAATGAGATCAACAATCCAAAGTTTAATTTCCTCAACCCTAATGACCCCTACCATGCCTACTACCGCCACAAGGTCAATGAATTCAAGGAGGGCAAAGCGCAGGAACCGTCTGCAGCAGTGCCTAAGGTTATGCAGCAGGCCATGCAGCAGTCCCAACAGCTTCCTCAAAAAGTAAGATATGGCATTTCAGTCTACTCTTTTTTATCAATTTCTTGGTAATAGTATTTGTTCATAATGACTAATATTTTTGTCTGCCAACAGGTGCAGTCACAGGTAATTCAAGAGACAGTTGTCCCCAAAGAACCACCTCCTGAGTACGAGTTCATTGCTGATCCTCCATCTATCTCAGCATTTGACCTGGATGTTGTCAAGCTCACTGCCCAGTTTGTTGCTCGCAATGGCCGCCAGTTTCTTACCCAGCTTATGCAGAAAGAACAGAGGAACTACCAGTTTGACTTTCTGCGGCCACAGCACAGCCTTTTCAACTACTTCACCAAGCTGGTGGAGCAGTACACTAAGGTGACCTGACAAATTGTACCTCTCTGTTATTATTGTTATTTTTTATTTAGGCGGCGATGCTAAACTGTATCTCAATATTGTCTCACAACATGTAGATTCTGATCCCTCCCAAAGGCCTTCTGACCAAGCTGAAAAGAGAGGCTGAGAATCCAAGAGAGGTTATGGACCAGGTAATACCCTTAAACTGTAACTGAGTTCTCAGAGTGAACATTTAATAGCATGTTTCCTTTGCTTATCAGCTGTCTGTCTGCACAACCATCAGGTGAGATACCGTGTCGAGTGGGCAAAGTTTCAGGAGCGTGAGAGAAAGAAGGAGGAGGAGGAAAGAGAGAAAGAACGAGTAGCATATGCCCAAATTGACTGGCATGACTTTGTAGTGGTAGAGACGGTGGATTTCCAGCCCAACGAACAAGGTAATATAACCCCAATTATTCGCATCTTCAAATGTGTAAGCCCCTAAATGTACCGAGAATAATTTACCTTTTTTGGCATCTCTATTTTCCCAGGCCACTTCCCCCCACCCACCACACCAGAGGAGCTTGGCGCTCGCATCCTAATCCAAGAGCGTTATGAGAAGTATGGAGAGAGTGAGGAGGTGGAGATGGAGGTTGAGAGTGAGGATGAAGACGATGAACGGGACGTTCGGGGCGAAGGCCAGCCCTCACAACCTGATCAAGACACACAAGTGCAGGACATGGATGAGGTAAGAATGGATTAAATAATTCATCGCTGCAACTTGTAAACTGTCCCATCCTGACCAAATGCAGGCTGATTTATTGGTTTGCTTAAATTCATAGCGATGTTACTGGTTGCCTCCTTTTGGATTATTTATTTTATTCATCTATCCAGCTAAACTGGCAACCTATGTTTGCTGACTTTTGCTTGAAAAGACATAAAATAATAAGTGCTGATACCAACGTATCGTCATATGCCACCTCCCCTCGTCTCTTCAGGGATCTGATGATGATGATGAAGGCTTAAAGGCTCCACTGCCCCCAGACAACCCAATGCCACCCCCCCTGCCCCCAACTCCAGACCAGGTTATTATTCGCAAAGACTACGATCCCAAAGGTAAAACACGCTTTCTTAGAAGAGAAAATACAACGTGCATAACAAGCTATTACTCTGTGCAGTGTGTGTTACTCTCATGCCATCTTTTCCCTCACAGCTTCCAAGCCTCAGCCCACAATTGCTGCTCCAGATGAGTACCTCATCTCACCAATTACCGGTGAGAAGATCCAAGCCAGCAAGATGCAAGAGCACATGCGTATTGGTCTGCTGGATCCGCGCTGGCTGGAGCAAAGGGACCGCAGCATCAGAGAGAGGCAGACCGAGGATGAAGTCTACGCTCCTGGTTTGGACATCGAGAGCAGCTTGAAACAGCTGGCTGAGAGGCGTACTGATATCTTCGGTGTGGAAGAGACGGCCATCGGTAAGAAGATTGGTGAAGAGGAAATCCAGAAGCCCGAGGAGAAGGTGAGCTCAGTCGTGGGTTTATATTACAGAGTTTGGAGTTAAAAGAATTTCTGAGCTGAAGTCTGTACATTTTTCGTTTTTTTTCCTGTTAACAGGTTACTTGGGACGGCCATTCAGGAAGTATGGCTCGTACTCAGCAGGCAGCACAGGCCAACATCACCCTGCAAGAGCAGATCGAAGCAATTCACAAGGCTAAAGGACTGGTGGGAGAAGACGACACCAAAGAGAAAATTGGTCCAAGCAAGCCAAGTGAAATTCATCACCAGCCTCCTATGCCCACTCAAATCAATCTGCCTAAACCCACTCCCCCAATGGCAGTGCCTCGCCCACCCCCCTCTGTGAGTTACCTAAAAAAAACTGTTCATTGGCAATTAAATTAACAAAACAATCCACTAACATGTTCTTTCAAAACAGGTGGCTCCAGTGCGCACCACTCTGCTGTCTGCTGTACCTGTAATTCCAAGACCGCCCGTGGCTCCTGTGGTCCGCCTTGCACCAGGACAAGTCATAGCATCGATGCCTCCTATGATTCCTGCTCCCCGCATCAATGTGGTCCCCATGCCACCATCAGCACCACACATTATGGCCCCGAGACCGCCTCCCATGGTTGTTCCAGCTGGTAAGGAGGTTTCCAAACACCTATTGCAAACATTCAAAATAAATATTCAATTTTTCTTGAAATTAACTAAAACTCTCACACAGTTCTCATTTAAAGTTGAAATAACTGCTTTTTCTTCCAGCATTTGTCCCTGCCCCTCCTGTGCCACAACCCCCCAGCTCTGCCCCCCCCCCACCATCCCACCCCCCCCCACCGCATGAGGATGAGCCAGTCAGCAAGAAGATGAAGACGGAGGACAACCTTATTCCAGAGGAGGAGTTCCTTCGTAGAAATAAGGTTTGTTAGTGCAGTGAAATATGTATTTGGTTTTCTTCTAATAGTTAATGGAGTAATCTGAAGACAAAATACTAAATGCGCATTCAAACTTTTTTGTCAGGTCTTAAAATATCAGACTACAGGCTAACAATCAAATAGAAGTTATGGATTGTTCCTGGTTTGTTCATAAGTAATGTTTGAACACATGAGTAAAGTAGGCTTATGCAGATTTTAATTGTTTTGGCTGAAAAACACAATATATCCTTAGATTTCATTGATAAACCAACCTCTTTAATGACAAATGTAGGTTGACCGTTATATACATGGTCATATTACTGACTGGGCCTGTAACACCAAGTTCTTTCACTCTCTTAAGTTGCTCTGTCTAAACTTGAGCCATGTTTTTTTTCTCTTCAGGGTCCTGTGGCAGTTAAAGTACAGGTTCCTAACATGCAGGACAAGACCGAATGGAAGCTGAATGGCCAAGTGCTGAATTTCACCGTCCCCCTCACAGATCAGGTATGCAAATGTCTTATATTTCCCTTCTTTTTATTGAGCGTAATTCTACCACATTGTTATGGATCTAAAAATGCAATGTCTTCACAGGTGTCTGTTATTAAAGTCAAAATCCATGAAGCTACAGGCATGCCAGCAGGGAAACAGAAGTTGCAGTACGAGGTAAACTTACATTTCACATCTTTTAACTTTCCCTTTAACCTTTTGACCTGACTGATTGAATAATGCTGTGTGGGTTTTTTTTGTTCCTTTTTAGGGCATTTTCATTAAGGATTCCAACTCTCTGGCTTATTACAACATGAACAATGGTTCAGTCATTCACTTGGCACTGAAAGAGAGAGGTGGAAGAAAGAAGTGAGCCATGCAGCAAGAAGGAAAATATTTTACTTGTGCATGTTTTGTTGCTCACGTCACGTCATTTTAGTTTTACAACAACTTTCAGAATTATAAAGTGTTTTTCATACAGTACTGTGTGAAGAGTATGTTATGTTTTTTTCTTATGTTTACTCAGAATGCTAAATGTAACACCAGTTATGGTGTCACACTAACAGTTCAACTCTTGATTTGTTTATGATAATATGCTGTATTTGGTAACTTGTAACAACATGTAGAGCCCCCCCCACCCCATCCACTGGTGAATAAATGAAATAAAGAATAAGAATATACTTTTTATGGCTTCATCGTGATATATAAGGTTAGCAACTGGTTTATTAATAACTGATTGCTGCAGGCTGCATGCTCTGATGCACAGGGGATTACAAATGTAGATTAAATACCACAGTAATTAGTCTAGAACAAAACAATGGTGTACTTGAAAATAGCAGGACTGTGCAAAAGCCATAAGCTACCATAGATTTGTTTTTAGCAAAGTTGTAATGAGGATATATATGCTTTTAGTTCTGTCCCTTTATTAAGATACAAAGAATACAGAGAACATGTGCAATGCATTAAAACAGTGTAAACAAAATGGCCTCTTAAGACTGAAGTCAATATTTAATGAGAAATATGAAATTGTACAACCACAACAAAAATGGTAGCTCAAACAATCTATGTTGAGCTTTTGACATGTCTTGAATGCAGCCTGGTGTAAATAAAGCAGAAGATTAGTATTGAAAATCTCATATTGTCTGCCAAGAGAGTTGTAGATATGCGGAGTGAAAAGGGACGTCACTGTAAACACTAGTTAGCCTGTTAAAGTCGTTAAATTCTGAGCTAAATGCATTTTTAGTACTGTACACATTTTTCCTGTATGTCCTGGTGTATTTTTGTAAAGAGACTACTGAGAAATAAATGTGCATGATTATTATATCCTTGCTAAAATAAACTTAAGGTGGCCTAAGACTTTTGCACAGTATTGTGGGTTTGTAGTAAACCCTTTGATGGATTGCAGCACAGGACAGATGTGTAGTGCATTTTTTCCAGACATAAGATTAACTTCCTACAGCAGCCACTAGGGGTAACCGTGACATGAAGACGGTAAAATCAACCGAGGACGGCAGACAGGGTCGAGACAAAATCTGTCCTGCACACTCGGGATGACAGGACAGCGAACAGACACCGTTTGCTGAGTATGATAAACTAGTCGGTTTACAACTTAACATAGTTAGTTAATGGCTGACTATGACATACAAGCTGACAATATAGCGTCAGTTTGTTGAAGGTAGGGTCACTATAGAAATAGTTTTGGCTTGTGTTTGCACTAGCAGTTAAGGCTAACTTCACGTTAGCAACCCACCATTAGCTAGCTAATGTTAAATCTGGATAAGCACTAACCAAGCTAGCTACCGCAAGACGTTTTTGATGCGGCTTTACAGTTGTAACGTAATATTGAGTAACATTTACGCAGAGAACAGGAGTCTGAAAGTTTAACTCACATCGAGAAATCATGGCGTCGATGCAGTTTAGTTCGCCAACATATGCAAAGGAGCAGTTTTGACTTTGGGCTGTCAACAAGCTCGCTGACGTTAGCTGTCGTGGTTAGCCAGCTAGCTCTCTCGCTACAATGGCCAAAATAGAAAACGGCCGTCAATCAGTGGACACAAGGAGTATCCGGACGATTAGCAGCAGTCACATCGACGATGAAAGCTCTTTGGGATCAGACTCAGAGATCAATGGATTCACCAGCGACAGACAGACCGATAAATATGGATTCATTGGTGGGGCTCAGCAGCATACGGAGGAATCGTAAGTTTGTCTCAACTCCACAGTGACTGTCATTGATTTCAGCTGTGTTGTCTTGCGGTGAACTCTCTGCTAACAAAATATGAGCTGTGTGTGTGTGTGTGTGTGTGTGTATGTCTTAATCCATTGGAGCAAAATTGTAGAGCAGGGCTGGAAGTAAATCTAGTTATTATTACATACCACACGTTGTGTTGGTGTTGTCTTGGTGCCTCTGCACAACACAGCTCCCAACCAGCTGCGTGGCACAATGTGTTTTTATGTCCAGTTTGCCTCACCCAATATGTCAGTTATAAAAGCTCGCAGCAAGCAGATGAAGATATACTATATGCATACATTTTCTTCATTTTGTCATATAAATTTTTTTTCTTATACAGATGTAGAGAACTGTGCAAAAGTCTTATACCACCTTAAAGTTAGTTTTAGTAAGGTTATAATGATCATACATATGTGTTTCTCCGTAGTCGCTTTACTTAAATACAGTCAGAACATACAGGAAATACAGATTTAGTATTAAAAACGCAAATATTTAAAAAATAAAACACCAAGTGTTTAATGTAACCTTCCTTTCCACACAACATGTCTTGGACTTTCTTGGACAGACAATACAGGATTTACTCTAATCTTCTGGTGTATTTACACCAGGTTGCATTAAAGACATGTCCCAAAGCCCAATATTGGTTATTTGATCTACCTTTTTGTTATGATTGTATGAGTTCATGTTTCACACTAAATATTGACTTCAGTCTGAAGAAGCCATTTTGTGCTGGCTTTTTTTTGGGTGTTTTAATGCATTGTACATGTTCTTTGTATTCTTTGTTGGTATCTTAATAAAGAAAGCGAGCAATTAATATATAAATATCCTCATTACAACTTTCCTAAAACAAAAAAAACTATGGTGGCCTATGACTTTAAGAACAGTACTGTATACTACCCAGTTCTTCTATAGGAAAAGCTGAAATAGCAATTCACACTATCTTGTTGTTTGTTGTTTTGATATGAATCAATTTATTCATAGCCTTTCAGGCAAGTTGCAGTGTTTTTTTGTTTTTTTTTCTAAGAGGGCCTTTCTTTCTTCCCTTTTTACTGGGGGCCCTAAGCCTACATTACAGCACTGAAATAGTGGAAGGAGTGAGTGAAAGTTGTGCCAAGCACTGGCTGGCTGGCTCAGAGCTTCCTGTTCTGAAGTTTTGGCAGACTTGGAGCCACAGCTCTGGTGCCCCGTTACTAGAGGGCCTCTTTTGGCTCACAGCTTTATAGGTGGTCACAAACCCTAGATTTAACTTACACTGTTTGGCAATGATTGAAAGTAACTAATCATTGCTTTAAGTCTTTAGAAGCTGAGGCTGGTATATCACATATTGTTGATCCCCAACATATAGCCTACAACTTTTATTTAACTGAAACAGGGCTGTCCCAAGTTTATAAAAAGCAGTCTTTGAAAATGTTTGAAGCCTACAATTACAGGCTTGTCCCTATGAGTTAATTACATACCTTAGTAAAGCATCAGACCTCATTCATAATGTAGGTTGCCTACGTTTTCTTTTTCTGCTGGAGAATATTTTGTGCACTCCCTAATTTTTCTTGCCTATAAACGTTTTGAAGTTGAATTACATCATAAGACAATCAAATCTTCACTTCATCTCTTCAAGCTTAAACAGGCTTTGCCATTAAATCAACCAGATCTGAGTTTGTGTCTTTTATAGTCTCCTCTAAACAAGGTTGGTAGTTGTTATTTTTGACTCAGTGCACAGCTTACTGACTGCACATGAGCGATGGCCACCCAGGCAGATGTGATGGTACACGCAGAAAGATGAACAGCCTTTCTGACAATGTTTTTGTCACACATAACAAACGGCTTTTAACAACTGCCCTTTTTATGTTTATCCAATTAAGAAGTTTATTTCAGACTCACCTTATTGGAAAACGCACCTTTTTTAAGCTGTTGTTAAGTCTCATTTGGAGAAACAGTGAATTCATCTCTACCTTCTTCTTCGTTGTGTCCCCAGAGCTCAAGATTTACCTCCACAAGTGCTCAGGCAAAGGGAGGTGAAGTGGCTGGACATGCTCGGACACTGGGACAAGTGGATGATCAAAAGATTCAATAAGGTCAGCACCAAGTATTACCTTTGATAACATAAAATGCCAACTTGTTTATATGTTTTGTATGGTGCAAGTCATGTGGATAGGTCAGATCTGTTTTTTTTTTTTTTATTTTCCTCTTTTTTACTGCAAGTTTTCTAAAGTCAGTGTCTCAGCTTTACCACCACTGTCTCCAGGCTGCAGCTTTTCCATGAGTGGTTTGCATACATGATCAGACAAGGCAAATTACATTGCTCAAGTATTTGACTGCACAAAGACAAGTCTTTTGCAGAGGCATTGTTTGCTGCTTCACTTGTCAAGCTGGTTCCGTGTGAAGCAACTCAAAGCTGCAACTTCACTTCATTTCCATGAGTCAGCAGCAGGGCAGGACACGACCCATCCCTTTCTCGCCTCATGCACCATGTGACAAATTGACCGTCTCAGATTCAGGGTGGGGCTGTTGTGACTTCCTATGATACAGCAACCATGTAATAAAGGTGCTGTGAGAAGTGTAACTTCACTCAAATGCAAGGCAGAGCCCCTTATGAAATGAAGAAGAAAAAGCAGTGTGTTTGAGCTGCAAGACTTTCAAATACCTGAAAATGTCAGGGTTTCTGATCCCTTATTGTGCTTTTGTTATTACAACAGATGTTCTTTGGGGAAGTGTGCCAGCTTCATATCGTAAAACAAACAAACAAAAGAAACCAGAAATGCTGATGCAAGTCAAAGCACATCAGTGTCAGTTCAATCGATCTATTGTGCTCCAGGTATCTCGTGACTCCTTATGAAAGATTATAGCTGCATCACTACGTAGGCACACTACACAAGTTATGAAGATGATGTGCAATTGCACATTACTGTACACAGTTACTACACACAGTGTGAGTTCATAAAGGCCACTATATTCACCTTTCACTTAGATTCAAAGCCAAATGCCGATTATGGGTCTCAGTATTTCAGTAGTTATAATGTGTACATGATTGATGCAGGCAATGTCCAAGTATCTTTTGCCAAAACAGTTTCCCTCCTAACTACTACAATAAATAAAAAATCCTACCTTACCTCAGCTGTGAGGCCTTGGCAGGGTAAAATTTTCCTTTGGGACTAGAAAAGGATGTTGTCATTTGAATCTAGAATTGTGACAGATGTAACTGGTCTTTGATCAAATAGTGGTCACATAAAAAGGGATAAACTTTACTTATTCCACACTGGGTAAATTCACCTGTTACTGCAGCTCAAATGTCAAAAGCAAAGGAAAAAATAAAACAAATGGCCACAAAAAGAGATAAAAACATGGCAAAATAACAAATATGATAAAATAATATGATATAAAATCTGTATACACTGTATATACCTTTCACTTACACAGATATGTCCACGATAAATACTGTGCGGCATAATTGTGATACACACCTGTGTAGCATTGTACTGGAAAACATAAAGTATGGGAAGATTACACATTAATGTAGGTGTCAAATACATTTCCAGTGACCTCAGTAAATACTTTCAGTGGGTGTTTTTCACAGCAGAAAGGCAACTGTTACCCAGTGATTTCAACAGATAACTGCATTTAACGTGTTCAAAAAAAGGAACCAATACCAAGTGATGGCTTCAGCGATTTTACCACTGGCTATACATATTGTTCCAGCCTTTTTTGCCTTTACCAAGTCATTATCACACTAGTTCTCCTTGTGTCTTACTGTTTGGTGATCCCTTGTTCCTGTGTGACTCAGGTAAGGCTGCGGTGCCAGAAAGGAATCCCTCCTGCCCTCCGAGGCCGTGCCTGGCTCTACCTGTCAGGGGGGAAGGTTAAGAAAGAGCAGAACCAAGGAAAGTTTCAGGTCAGACAGATTTCACTTACACTTCCCCCTCACAGCTGCTTTTAAGCTCAGTTCATTTTTAAATTTCAGAAATTGTTATTGAAACTGTGGCCATGCATGACACCAGTGTTACTTGTTTGTCTCAGACCATAATCTGCTCTTAAGTGGGCATGCTACACAAGTTATGGCTGCACCCAGTAAGTTCAAACTATGTCTCATAAAGAGGTTTCACAGTCTCCTCCATGTGCTTTGTCAGGAGCTGGATAGCCAGCCTGGGGACACCAAATGGGTCGATGTGATTGAGAAAGACCTCCATCGACAGTTTCCTTTCCATGAGATGTTTGTGTCACGGGGAGGACACGGGTACGCTGTCTGACATGATGTCACATTACACACTGCGACTGATGACACAGTCCTCCTGTTTGAATGCATTTGGTTGTTAAACTGCTCTGTGTTTGTGTTTGACACTCTGCAGGCAGCAGGACCTGTTCCGTGTCCTTAAGGCCTACACTCTGTACAGACCAGAGGAGGGATACTGCCAGGCTCAGGCTCCCATAGCCGCTGTGTTGTTAATGCACATGCCTGCTGAGGTACGTCCACGCACCACAAACACCACACAAACTGCCCTGCTGGGTGTGAGTGTACTGTCACCATATGCCGGTGTGGTTTGTTCTGAAGGCTTGTTAATATCTTGGCCTGTGAAAGTGAAATCCACCCATAAATAGGAATCACACATGCTGTTTCTATCACAGTTTACGGCTCCACTTTAATTTCTGACCTTGGATAAGTCTATTTTTAAACTGAACAGCTCAGAGACAGACTGTACAGATGATGTCATCGAGAGATAAATCCCGGAGCTGCTTCAGAGACTGAATAATAGTTTAGCTCTTAGAACATTATGACTGCAGTCATGGTGACTTTTCTGGGGTAGATGTTTAGATTTTCTCTGCAGTTCTCACTTTGACTCCTAAAGAGGCAAGTTTACTGGTCTTATAAAAAAGGAGAAATCATTTAAAATGCCAAAAGGGAAGTTCTCTGAAACCTTGTTAATAATTCAAAGATTGCAGGCATCATTGGAGAATATAATTAGTCACAAGTTAGGGGAGCTGTGTGCAAAATTGAACTCATTACTGTGAGTCAGATTCCTGATGTGAGATAGTCTGCACACAGTTGTCAACATGGAGTTGGATGAGCCGGCAGCTAGCGGCTAACGGTTCTAACGCAAGCAACAAGAGAAATAGTGCTTCCTGTGCTAAAATTGTTAACCGGCGGGAAACTGAAGAGTGGACCTTATGCTTACTCAGCGATGCTGCTGCAATATCAGCAGTAACTGCTGCATGAGCATAGAGGAACGCAGTGGTGATTAGCTAACCAGTGGGATAAACACACAGCTCACGCCCTAATGTATGTAATGTAATGATTTAGTTTCTCATAGTAACTTCATAACTCTTGTCTATGAGGTGTTAACAGTATTCTCTTATACCTACTGTATATGTTGTGTTATGCATCCAAAGTGCTTTTTATGGCAGATTAAAACAAGTGGCTGATTTTTAACTTTGATTATAAAAGTCAACATTTCCAGTATTTACCTGCCTCCCATGTGAACACGCGGAAATGTCCTGTGAACTGAACGGTTGCACCGAGTTTCCTGACATCATCTATGTGTGTTTCCACAGGATGCCTTCTGGGGACTGGTCCAGATTTGTGAGAAGTACCTTCCTGGCTACTACAGTCCTGGCCTGGTGAGACTGAAGCACATACAAGCATGCATGATGACATCACCAGGTGTTGGAAATAAATAGAGAGAGAGGGAATGTTACTGTACCTGACTTTGCTGTTATGACAACTGTAATTCAGATGAACTAACTGGCCTTTGGCTGTGGTTATGGTTAAACTGGAATGTGTTTTTGTTGCTGCAGAGTGCACAGTGCAAGTGTTGTAACTTACTGATGAAACCAGTGGGGCGTTGTCAGTCTTTTCATAATGTAATGGATTACTTTCTGCTTACACATTTTGCCTGGTTGTTACTGTTCAACATTGTTTTGTTGTTTGATCATTTATTTTAAATGGAAACCAGCCTTACTAATGAAGTGTTTCCTTAGAAAAACAAACAGCAACATAATGCATTTGGACCGTTTTTTTTTTTTTTTCTAATACTTATCAAGTTTCAGCCCTGACAGAGCACAATGGCTTTTGTTTTCTCTGTTAATACTTTCCTACCTGTGTCTCTTTCAGGAAGCTATACAGTTGGATGGAGAGATCCTGTTCGCTCTGCTGCGACGCGTCTCCCCGCTAGCCTTCCGCCATCTGGAGAAACATAAGATCGACCCCATCCTCTACATGACTGAATGGTTTATGTGTGCCTTCTCCAGGACACTGCCCTGGGCCTCTGTGCTGCGGGTCTGGGACATGTTCCTCTGTGACGGTAAACAGTGGCTTTATAGCACTGTAGATGCACTGGTACCATATGTTGTAGTTCTTCTTCACACTGGTACTCAATCACCGGGCTCTTCTACCTCTACCCAGGAGTGAAGATAATCTTTCGTGTGGGTTTGGTGCTGCTGAAGTGCATGCTGGGGACCCGGGAGAAGCTGAAGGCCTGCCAGGGACAGTATGAAACCATGGAGCTTCTCAGGGCCATAGAGCCTCGATACATGCAGGAGGGCTTCCTTGTCCGAGAGGTAATGGCAGAGGAGCAGCAATATGGTGTAGCGACCAGGGAGACAGCCCTTTAATCAGAATGCAGAATGGTTTTTCAACAATAATAGCATTACATTTTGCAAGGTGACATGTACAAAAGCATCAACTAAGGTTTCCAAGGACATGAACAGTCAATGACAAGAAGTCATTTTACACTGGGATAATCCTTAAATGATCTAGTGGTGTTGCTCATGAACAGTGGGTGTTCAGCAGTGCAGCCGAGGAAACAGCAGAGACTCTTAGAGCATGAATTGAAGTGATACAGAGACAAATTGAGCAGAGGGCTGGCTGGTCAGTGTCTGGTTTCCCTGCCAAGCTTTGTGTGAGTCTCTGTCCAGGCTAACAATAAGGCTCTTATATGAAGGGTTATCTTGACTGCGGGTGATCATGCATCTACATCAGTCCTGAGGCCCTTTGGCATTTACTGACAGAGTTCACATTTGAACACAATGTCAAAACATGGAAGGAACTCACTGTATTTTCCAGCAAGAGCTGGTCTTTTTCTATCAATTTCCTTAGAATCTGAATATGAATGTGACCTGGTGAAATGTCTCTTTACGTTACAGATTCTTGAGGTTCCAGTGACGCCGCAAGACGTGGAAAGGGAGCATCACACCCAGCTGAAGCGCTGGAAGAAGAACCGTGGAGAGCTGAATTTCAAATCACCCCCAAGGATGCATGGCGCTCGGATCGTCATGTTGGCTGAGCCGCCGAGGCGCCAGGACCTGCAGCAGAACCCCACCATTGTACTCGAGGTGCCTCAGCCGACCCCGCAGCTGAAAAAGGGCAAGGAGGAAAAGAAAAGCAAGAAGAAGAAGAGCATGAAGAAATCCCAGCCCATTGAGGAGATCCCTAATCCTTACTCCCTTCCCACTGACCTTCCACCGCCACCCTCAGAGCCACCAGCTCCACCTCCAGTCATCACTGAGACGCCACAGACTGTGCCACAGACTGTGCTACAGACTGAAACAGACCCACTTCACCAGCACCTAGCGCCTCCGACAGACCTTCCTCCTGCCAAAGAATCTCCTCTTCAGAGATCCACACAAAGCCTTAGCAGCACAGAGCAGGATACATATCTGTAACTCCACAGCAGTCTGTGTGTGTGTGTGTGTGTGCGCGCGCGTGTGCACATGTGTGCATGAGAGTGTGGATAGAGCACCAGCACGGTTCAGCCAACAACCAGCCAGCCTTGCCAAGGTCTATTATTCTAATGTTGGACTGTTTTGTATTCATTCATCATATGCATTTTAGACACCATTTTGCCTATGATACTATTGATATACACTAAGGCATCATTGCTAAGTGTAAAACTAGTTTGATGCTTACGCCATTTTTCCACATGAAGCTGATGTTACTTCCTGTTGATGCTTGACGCCCTTATTCAGACCTTTAAGGTGCAGATGGCGATTCTAATCCACTTCATTTTTGTCAAATCCATCAAATATCTTCTCATGGCCTGCTAGTTGTCTGTTCTGTGTTCGGGCTGAAAGAAAAAAAAAATCAGTGTTCGTACATAGCTCTGGCTCTGTTAATGGGAAACAAACCCAATGGCCCAGACTGAGTCACACAACACCATTCCAGCCAATCAGCAACAGAGCTTGTGCACAGAACAGGGGAAAGGCCATGGGATGTATAAAAAGAAAGCCACTGGGAGCATAAGGGATGGTGAATTTATCACGTTAATGTGCTGAACTCCACTCCTCAAATAACAATCTTTCTCTAGAATCGCTAACTCCACCTTCAAGTCTGATGCATAATTTATACTTTTGAGACTGTAAGCCTATACATTTTGTGTGGTGTAAGGGAGGGACCTCTTGTGCACACAGGGCATACATGATCTCACACATGCGTGTTAGGACCACAACTGTGTGGACATCTGACCTCCCAGCTCTGATGTCAAATCTTACTTCTGCAGCATCTGCAGTGCGCAGCGCATCTCTGCAGCTCTCACAAACCATTGCTGTGGAAGTTTTTCCGCAGAAGTATAAATTAAACATTAGTATTCCGTTTGCAAAGGAGACATGTTACTGAGTAATTGGGAGCAAAGTCATTTCTTCAGAGCACTGTGGTTTTAAGGTTTAAATGGGACTTAAGGAACACTGAGGTGTCACAGCTTATGCAGTCTTTTTATACATTTCCTCTCAAATTCAAACTTCTTAGTTCACTAGTAATACTGTGCAGTAGTGGATGGAAACTCCTACGTTTCAGTGTCCTCAGCCATTATATTTTATGAGGGGTTTTGTCCACTGGAGGGCAGCATGGCAGAGGTTTCATCTGTTACATTCCCTGTTAGTAAGGCTAATCACAGCAGGGATGGGATTCACTAACTTTGGGAGGTATTATTCTAAGATTGAGCTTCTGTTTTGTCCTGGACGAAACCTTGTGCATTTCATGTTTGACATATATTCTTATACTTTCAAAAGAGAATCATTAAGTCACACCACACTGTGTTCATGCCACTCTTTTCCTACAAAAGCTATTTACTTAGTTTAAACATTTAATTTGTTTCTTTTTTGTGCAGACCGCGCCAATGCACAAATGCACACTTTTTTGCCGAACCCACTGAATTTATGTGGTTTAACTCTGTCTTAACTCCGTCATTCACTGTGCCAGGCACTTCCAGCCACTTTAGAGCAGCAGTAATTCACGCTACTTTGGCAGCAGAGAGGAGAACGCTGGACATCCCTCACTGTATGACACATTCCTGCCTTGTTAAAAGCTAATCACTCTGACAACTGTCTCTTGCCAAATGCAAATCTGTAAAATGTATGTGTTTGTGCATGTGTTTCTTTTGACATCTTGGACAGCGATTGCAAATCACCTAGTGGTGCTGACCCACTTCTTAAATATCCAGTTGGTACCAAGAAGATATTATAACATTGTTGGGTCTGTTTTTTTTTAATATTTTGCTAGAATTTCCAAAGCTGATCAAGACTGTTGTTTTGAGATGACCTATGACCGCTACCTGTGACCCGGCTTATTCCGTTAGTACAGTCAAGAGGGAGCAAGTGATTTCAAGATTTTGGGGGGGGGGGGGCTCATTCCTTCCTGGCTCATTTCTTTGGGAAATATGGAGACATGCAGGCGATGTGAGCCTTTCTTTTCTTCTTCTTTTTTTCAAAACATATCGGACAATCTTTTTCGTCACAGTCCAAGTCTTTTTTCTAACTTTCATCACAATGATAAACAGTAAAGGGAGTTGCGACAAGCATAAGCGCACATGTAAGTTGTGTTAGTGTATTATTAAAAAAAAAAAAAAGTCTGCTAAAAATGCATGTGTTGGGTCAGTTATAAAAAGCAGTGGGGTTCAAAAGGATAACACATTGTCAAGCAGCCACTTTCCTGTATGCAATAGTTTTTTAGTTGCTTATATTACACACGTCACATTTCGCTGATATCTTAATTTAATGCTCTTTGTGTAGATACGACATGTAAAATAACAATTTGTTTTGTAATGAAATCTATTTTTCAATGTGTAATGCTATATATTATTAAGCAGTAACAGAAACTGCAGATGGGGCATCTCTAAATCAACTGAAGTGTAGGAGAATTCATTTTAGATCCACATTTGTAACACTAGAAAAATCTGAATTTTTTAGGTAACATTTGCCAGTGAAAATGTTTTTCTTACTCTAAAGACGGGCTGGTATTATCTTACGATCACATTAGGAATATAAAGGAGATCTTTGACAACCATGGAGCAGTATGCATCATCATGAGTTTAAATTTTACAAATAAATATTTGTTTAAAGCCAACTTTTGTTTCATGTTTTGTTGATTACCATGATGCAGGGAAATGTGTTGTATCACCAGTAGGTGGAGTTCCAGAGTCATCACTTTGCTTGCACAGTACTGTGGCATCCAGGGGTGTCTAAAGAAAGGTATAAAAGTGTGTTTACTTGCATTTTCTTCATATATGTTAATTCATAAAAAATGAGTAGACAGTTACATCGATTACATTTTTTGCAGTACATTTTCAAATGTATAAAAAATGGAGGACAGCAATAGTATGGAGTCATAAGCTTAAAAAACAAGTTAGACACCCAGTACGTCCACAGTTAAGACTGGTAACATAAGAGATCTACATTTCATCAGAATTCTAGACATAACCTATATTTCACCAATTAGTATGGTCTATATCATTGTTGTTCATTGCTTATGTTAAGTTCAATAGTTATCTGCACTGCAAATTGTACATAAAACAGCTGGCTTCATTTATTGTCCTTTAAGGCAAATATACACTGCATTTATATAATGTTTAATCTAAAGCGCTGAAAAAATTGCTTCTCATTCACCCATTCTCACACATACAGCACACACACACACACACACACATACACACACACGCGGTAGCGAGCTACCACACCAAGGTCTGACCATCTGGAGCACATATTGACATATGCATTAATGTTATTTGTGATATTAGTTTGTTAAAATAAATTCTTATAACAATACACAGTGTTGCACATGTTTATTGTGTGTGTAGGGGTATTGGGGTACCATGATTTAAAGAAACAAGTATAGAGAGTTAGATGAGAATATTTTCTCTTGAGCACTTTTATATTTGTACAGTAAATATGAAACTACAGCCAGCAGCCAGTTAACTTAACTTAGCACAAAGAGCTGTTGGGAGAAGTTTACCTGCAGAGCTTATCAGCCAGAATGGAATTTCGTGGTTAAGGTCAGGAAAAAATGGGGTTTGGGTTAAAATGAATAGATTTCTGCCAGGAAGGGCCTTCTGACAGAAGGCTCTTTTGCCAAACTTCTCACATTTGCATAGACACTACAGGACATGCCAGTCTAAAACTCAGGTAAATTCTCAGTTATTAAAAAATGAAAAATTAATTGAAGATTTTAAAAAATTAACAAAAAATAATAATAAATAAATAAAAAACAATGAGTTTGTGGTGGAGCGGGAATATTTCTTCACCTTTATTAGTGAGCAGGGAAGCTGGTAAGTAGATTTCATTACCCTTGGACCAAGTGGATATTCCTCAGGTTTCTAGTCTTTATGTTTAGTTAAGCTAACCATCTGCTACCTTCAATTAGCTACACATTTAGCGCACTGGTATTAGAGTTATATCTATTTTCCTTGTACAACTCTTGACAGAAAAAATAATTATGATATTTCCCAGGGATGTTGTGGAATGTTGAGAACCGCTGATAGTTTGATACAGTAGTATTTACCAAAATAGGGTCTGGGATTTTTTAGCTTCCCCAATACATAATGGTTTATTCAATTTCACTTTCACTGTTTTTGTAATGACTTGCACTGACTTTGTAGTGATCAATTTTGGTTTCTTCTACTGTGTAATTCTGCTCTGTCAAATCTACAACATGAGGAAATGACTTCGTAGGACTACATGGTACAGAATGGAAGTGCAGGCTATTATGACGGGCCCTTGGGCCCCTTGGTTAGGAAGCACATAGGCACACACGTAGATATGCACACACAATTAGGCGTACATATAGGCTACTGTACCAACTATGTGTTGGATTTTACAGTGGAACCGTATTACCTGGGCTATTGTATTGGCAGAGTACAGAGGTCAAAGAGAAAGTGATCAGAAGCATGGACAGTGCTGTGACAGCCAAAGTTCACAAACATGACAACTAGCAGCTGAGAGCAGAGGAGCTGTCCATTTAACTGTCTGCTGAAATGACTGCAGACTTTTTAGTAAATTAGGCATTTTTAGTACTACAACCTCATGACAACTGCACTCCTCTTGGACATGGAGGCAAGAGATTATGGTAAATAAGAAAGAAGAGAGCTGCTATACTTATAAACTAACAGCAACATGCCCTCAAGATTGGCCAGCTACAGTTGCATGCATACAGTTTACCCCCAAAAGTATAAACACACAATGAAACAGGTTGCTTGGCGACGACCTGACTCCAAAATAATAACATCCTTTGAAATAGGGGAACAGCAGCCTAACAGATACCCCAAATCCCACTGAAAAAGCACTCACCTGCTTGACTGGTTCTGTCTCTGACTGGTTAGACCTGCAACCAGAAATATATCACAGTTATCTAATGCAAGGAACAGCTAGCAGCTACTAGGCTATTAATTCGCTTTCCATAATAAATCATAGGCTGGTTATCCACCTGGTAGAGACATTAGTTTATTAGCAGCCTTACAATTTAGCCTAAATAATACACATATGCCTTGTCTTAAAATTTACATCTAACACAAAAGCCAAATATTAATAATAATTTACACGCTTGTTATCTAGCTTGCTGCTAACATTAGCCTACCTACTGTTTGTTTGTTGACACACACCTGAAGGCAGCAGTGAGGGGCTTGTCTTTGGGCTGGTGACTGTTTGTAAAAAAAAAAAAAAAAAAAAGAAGAAGCTAATTTAGGGATCTTTGTGACCTTCTCTTCCTGTTTTTTTTCCTCTCACCTGTCTTTTCTTGCAACTACTATTGTGTTTGAATGGCCTGACTGCTCCCTTAGCTTGCCTTGGTGTGCTCAGTGTTGACAGATTTTGCTTTACCTAGCCCGAAGTCTCATTGTCTTGTCACGTGATCAAATATAGACTTACGATCAGACAACAATATACAGATATTACCCAGCAATCATCATTACATCTCTTTAGAAATACCAAAGAAATTCATTTATTCATTTGATTGAGTAGTTTTTAATAGTTTGTTGATAGTTTGAAAGTATATGTAGAATAAACATATAATTTCTATATAGTTTGATGGTACTGACTTTTGTCCAAGTTCACCATGATAGATATAGGTCTGCATATTTGAGGGTGTGTACACACACACACACACACATATATATGTGTGTGTGTGTGTGTGTATACATACATGCATAGATAAAATTGGCTTTTCATTGCAGACTGCAAAAATGTCTTGAATAGAATCTATATTTTGCCACATTCATAAAACAATTTTGCCAGGGGCCCTCTCTCCATATGATGGGGCCTACTTGCACCACAGGTCCAATTGCAATACGGGCCCCAGCACAGTTGCACTGTACTTTCCCCACTGTGTTAGATGTGACCCTTGTGGGTACATGTATTACTAACCTTGACATCTTAAAGTGTAGTTAACTGTGTATCTTGTATTTCTCATTGTTTTGTGCTGTGTGCACTTATGGTTTAAACTGTATAAGGCATCTGCACTGGGGTGGTCCAAGTGGGGCACTGACTTACGCAGGTGTAGCATGAAGTATGACCGTTGCTTCAGGCATACGTGTTGGTATAGCTTTAATTTATCATTTTTGTCTCCACTACCAATAGCTACTTAACTACTCACATTGTGGTGTCTTACATTCCTGTTTATAGTTTACTTTAAAAAATTGACCACACAACAGAGTGACACCACACAAATAACGCTTTCATACTTAATTGAAGAAATTGTTCCTCCAAAAGTGAATAGTATATATATCAAGAATGAGTTGCCAACAAAATTAAATGACTAAATAAATTAAAATAAATATGCAGGTGTGAACAAAGGTTTTAACAGTTGTATCAATTTAATTGTAAAATTAGACAGGCTCTGGCACATTACCACCTCTCAGGTTTAAGAATGAATTGCACCTATAAACAAAAATTGAGTTTACTCATGAAACAGTTCAGGCTAACTGGGCAAATAGCCAATCATAATGGGGTGGCCAATCAGATTTCAGGGGTGGCCCATGCCACCCCAGGTCACTTCCTAGTCATGTCCCTGGTTAATTGCATGTCACTAAATCTGGTACATATAATTTTTTATTTCTTGTAAATGATCAATGTCATTGCTCGCTGTCCTTTTGATAAACTGAACTAAATCTTATCAAATGGGAGTCCATGGTCTGTTGTATATCTGTCTGGGCATTTTGCAAATGAGAAAAGATAGTGAAGCCACGGCAGGAGTGTAACTATTCACACCAAAAATATCTGACCTCTAAGGCTTTTCCTTCAGCTTAAACTCCCCCCCAAAGAGGTCATTCCTGGCCTCTCTGCTCATTTAGACTAATAACAGGTTGCTATTTTTCTCTTAATTCACTGTTTGAACTGCCAAATGCCTCTATTCTCCACCTTGAGGTGTGAAATATGTGAAGGTTTTGCCTCAGGCTTGAAAGAATTCATTGCAAATTGCTACCTTGACAACCTCGGAGGGCCTGCTAACTCGTTTCTAATCGTCCAGCAAGCTGCAGCTGTTGACCTCTGGTCAGCAGGGGCTCTGAAGAGGGATTGCAAGAGAACGCAGCAAGTTGTGATTTGGAAAGTGTTTTTTCAAATAGTGTTTGTTTTATATTATCATTCTAACTGCAGGTTGGCTGGGTGTGTTGTTATGATTAATATCTCAGTTGAAAGAGAATACTTGTCGATAGCTATTAATCACACTTATCCACTGTGTCATTCCACTGAGGCCATTATGGTCCATTATGGGATCTGTTGATGTTTGCCCACATGAGGCACAGCAACAGTTAACGGTCTAGGTCTCAGAGGAATGCATGCACCGTCACGCTTTCCCTCTTTGCATCGGACACCTGGCCCTCTTTCAGTGCCACCGTGCCATTTACATCTCAAAGGGGGACGACCAAGAAGGCTCTCTCTGTGCTCCCTTCCTTACTCCAGAAATGATCTGATTTATCTCTTCATCAACGGAAATATATGCCTTTAGAGGGCCATCCCGCCTCTCTCATCCCCAGCTCACTGAGATGGGAGAGGGAGCAGTAAAAAGAGAGACTTGTGGCCCTCCGTGTGATCCCAGACCCAACGGACCCCTGTCACAGTGCTTGATTCATGTGATGCGGGTGACTTTCTCTCTGCTCCCAGGCTCAGTGTGTTAAGGCGCAGAGGGGGTGGATGGCATAACGCAAAAGCAAAGGCGCCTGTGTTCCTGAGGTATCCGATTCCCACGTTTGATGGAGCATGACAGGTTGGCTCAGGTCAAATTAAAAGGCCGCAGTAACAAATATGAGGGCAGACATTGTGATTGTCCATGCAGGTGAACTTTCCATGGCAGTGGGAATAAAAAGTAATTTATTGCAGTGGGGGAAAACATTAGTCTTTGTGGCATTAAGGGAGGGAGGGGGATCCCTGTGCGAGAGCCGGGGTGGATAATTGAATCATCCCTGTTGTTCTTTCAGTGTGGACCTCTTATGTTCATCTGCCAAAGGTAAAGCCCTCGCTTATACTCTCCCCTCTTAGCATTATGGATGACCGTGCTCTTTTCCCCATTATAACTGCCCTTTATTTCTACAGCACTGCATATCATGAATACTACTTGTCTCCAGTCTCTCAGCCTTGTCATTATAGCACTCTTTCCAGACATAGCTTTGTAAATATTCTCCATCCTCTGGTTCCTGTCAACTATGTCTGACCACCCTAAACAAAGAAGACTGTTAAAACATTAGCAGGTATTTATAACATTAAGTCTGGAGCAGTGCCTTCAGGCTGCAGCTATTCAATCAAGCGATATACAAGGCTCTGTGTACCTTGGAAATGTAGTTTTGGCACCTATGCTGTTTCCACTGTGTAATTTTGCGTCCATTTATGGTCTACTTATATAAACGGCTAATACTTACCTGGTAAATTTAACACAGAATAACAACCAAATCCTCATGGGTGCATTTAGCAAAGTACTTGAAATATCATCACAGTTCTCATTCCAGCTTCTCCCAGTGAACACACGCCCAACATTAGGGACTGTGCCAAAATTATTTAGGGCTGAACTTTATGTTTGACTCTGACCTTCTTCAGGGTTATTATTATTTTCTTGCACTATCCCCTTAAATAGGGAAAATACAACACCCTAACCCCTACTTTCTCAACTCACCACTGATTTTAGGTGTAATACATTAATGGAACAACCATTTTTTTTAAGATCCCAAATCACAGACAGGTGTGAAATCAATGATTGCCAAAATGTTGGAAACACCTAACATGTTCTGTTGCTGCTCTCTTTTTTATTTTGGAACCAAGAGCTACTTAATGATAAGTAATCACCATTGCTGATGAGTAACAGGGCACTGTCTGAGGGGCTTAAGCATTGTCAAACTTTCACCTCATTCAACAGTAAAACAAGAGTTGAGTCATTAAATCGCCAGTGGTGCTCTTTAGGCTAATAACGAAGTTTTTGCTGCGTGTCCCAAAGTTTTGGTACTAGTGAACTTTTTTCTTGGCCAATTCTGCATGTTAAATCAGTGTCTGAGACAGCAGAGCCCATCTGATTGGCTGTTTAGCTTAATTCACAAGAAGAGAAACAGAAGAAACAGAAGCAAACTCTTAACAAAATTCAAAAGGGAGTGAGGTTGAAACAAGTTTTATGAGATTTTTTTTTAGCCCTGGAGCTCTTTGGCAGAAACAGTTTCCAAATGTTTGTTTTATTGTATTGTTCTCCAGGGCAGGGTAAACATAATTTGTTCTTCAACATGAGGTTGTGCTGCTGATGTACTAACTGTCTAACTAGCATCTTGAATCTGCATATTTGTGGCATAATTACATTTATGTAACTATTCAATCTTGTGATAGATCTCACAAGAAAAGTTAATGAAACACAAATCCA
Organism: Plectropomus leopardus; assembly: GCF_008729295.1. Classification (NCBI taxonomy): domain Eukaryota; kingdom Metazoa; phylum Chordata; class Actinopteri; order Perciformes; family Serranidae; genus Plectropomus; species Plectropomus leopardus. Next base: position 11,783,917 of record NC_056468.1, read on the forward strand.
AGACATGCAAAAAAAAAAAAAAAACATGTTTCCTTTTGCATCATCCCACCCTCCCTCCCTTACTATTTTCATAGAGTCCCTTAGCAGAAGTTAAAAACTACAGCCATTTAGTGGTTTTTAGTGGGTTCAATTCACATGAAGCAACAAGGCCGCCTCTGTAAAGTAAGATCCAAACATGCGGGTGAGTGGTAAAAAGCTAAGTGAGGCATAGTAATTGTGTCTGCTAATCACCTGCCTGCTGCTACGCCTACAGGTCATTTTAGCTCCAAACGACGGGTGTGTGGGGGTTATGTGGGGGTAAGCGCTGCACACCTGCGTGGTTGTCATACACCTTGAGCAGTTTTTAGGCATTTCATTTAATCTCCATCAGTTGCCCCCCCCCAACCCACCCATCCTCCTGACCTCTTAACCCTTTACATCCCCTGGCTCAGTATTGCCAGAGGCATGCGCAATTACAGCTGTGAAGTCTTGTCAGGTAAATGAGGCATAGAAGCAGCAGCTACTTTTTTCCGAACACTTGTGAAGTCTGTTGACTTGACTCAGTCTTCATTCCCTGCTGGTGGTAATTAAACATATCATGCATTTTTTCATAACCTTCTGAGTGAGCTATTTCCATAATGAGGACAATGACACAACCTGAAGTTACTGGGCCCCAGTTCACAGCTGGCTCCTCATTATCCCCTTTTACCTCTCTCCACTGGCTCCTGTCTCTGCATTTTGGGTGGCACTGATAATCAGTAATTAACGGAGCCAGGTAGAGTATTAGCTGCTAAATGGCTCTCTCTCTGTTTGTTTACTTGTGTGTGTGCCTGCGGAGGCTCCTGGCCAGTGGGTGATGAGTTACAGACACAGATGGTGGGCATCAGGAGGCTGGCTGGGGGCAGATTAGCAGCCTCCCATGTCTGAGCAGCCCCGTCCCAGCCCGCTCCCACTCCCACTGAGCCCCAGAGGAGTGCCTGTCTGTAATTCTACTCGCTTTGGCAAGCCTCATGTGTTGATGGAGGCCGACCATGGGCTTATCTCGTCTCATTCCACCGTCAGTGGGACTAGCAGGCTCGGGGCTCCCAGAGAGAAGGGGTGTGTGTGTGTGTGTGTGTGTGTGTGTGTGTGTTTGGGGGGGGTGTCTGGTGGGGATGTCTGTGTGAAAACAGCCTTGTTTTGAAAAGGTAATGCTATTGCCTTTAAGTGGCAAAGATTTTGTAATTAGAAGTAACTTTACACCACTAAATGGAGCCTTATCCAAACCATTTACACACTGTAAAATCGCGGACTAGTTGGTTTTACTTCATAAAAAAAAAGAAAATCATCTCGAAAGTGAAAGTAAATATAACTATTAATCTTAATTTATATTCAATTTATATCTAATTGTTAAATGTATTTAATACTGAGTTATATTAACTTAATTTTGAGGCGTTATTGCAACTTAAAATTGTCAAGTTTAATTAAATCAATCTTTCTAAGTTTCCGCACCTTCAGTAAACCAAGTCTGTGCTATATATCTGTATTCTGCCAGTTGCAAACTAGTCAGTCATATTTGTAGTTTCTTAAACATGTTAACAAAACAGGACAAGCAGATCTCCTAACTTCATCACTGGCAAAATCCTCTTTGTGCTGATCAAATTAAGTCAAACTAACTTGGTTTACTAAAGTGGCTAACACTTAGAAAGAAAGAAAGAAAGGTAATTTCACTTGTCACTTTAAAGTTGCAACAACTTCTCAAAATTAATTAAATACAGCAAAATTTTAATTTAACTTAGAACTTAGATATAAAGTAAACGGTAGTTTTACAATAGTTACACTTACGTCCCCTCTTCAAGGCAATTAGCTTTCCATGATTATTTTAAGCAACATCAACTTGTCAGATTTTACTGCGCAGCATGGTATCTAGGTGGTGAGCCTTCTTTTTTTTAATTAACTACAAAGCCTTTAACTGATTCATAATCAAAGGTCTAAGCTTTAACCCTCTATGTGCTCATGTGTGGGATGGCCACATGTGCCACCTCCATGGAGATGTGCTGGTAATCCCCTCTTCTGCTGCATGAAAAATGCCTACAGTGCAGATTTTGCCATGATGCCACATGTATGTTACACTGGACAGGAAACACAGTTCAAACAGTCCAGGTCAAAGGTCAACCAGATGCGATGTAGAGGGCGCAGGAGGGGGGGAAACCGGGCAGCCTGTAGGTTAGCGTTCGGGGGCCTGTTTATTTTATAAACAGTGGGAGCAGATTAGTATTGGAGCCAGGCTCCCTCAGCCATATGGGGAGGATGTCCTCTGCATTTGGAGGCTCTCGACAAACTATTGTGTTCAGAGTTGTAGACATACAGTCACTGGCATCATTTCTGGTCACCACTAATGATGAGATGTTGTTCCCGACACACGTGTAGACGCAAGGATGCATGGTCGGCACCGCTTCCATTCTGGGCATAATAGAGTATCGAATGATTGTATTAGTAGCGCCTTGCAAGTTTTGAGTCATTAGTGGTGTTGGCACATGCAGCCTCTCATCACTGCTTAGCTGGGAGGTAAAAACAGGAAATGGAAGGCCCCCCCCCCCCCCCCCCCAACCTCAGCACCAGTCTAATGAATTCTGCTTGAAGATGTTTGTGTGTGGCTCATCTCCTGAAGACTCACAGCCCCTTCCTGCCATTGTTTTGGGTTTTTGTAAGATGCAGTGGCAGTAAAGTCTTTTTGATGACTCCAACTATCATCACTCAGCTGGAGCGACGGATCTCTCTCGACACTTGAGGATTTACACAAACACCCTGTTGTTTGATGGTTTAAATGCTCTCACTCAAATCACCTAACTGTTCCACAAGTAAATATTTTTTAGGATTGAAACCCCCATTGGGAAATCAAACATAAAACCTGGACAACTCAGACCCATCGACCAGCATACCATTGCCTTTCTATCAAAATCTAAATAAAAGCAACAATTTCAAAACACCATTCACATAATTTATCAACATTCCAGCTGAGAAATGTTTTCTCGGCTGGTTGCTGAAAACTGCTCCCGACAGTGATGCTGTCAGCCAGATGATCTATTTAACTGTGCCAGGACACTGCTGTGCTGCTGACAAGCCTGCTGCAGGGAAATATAAAGGGAAACAACACCCACAATCAAGATTCATGCATGTTGTTCCTATAGCCTAAGATAGTCCAGAAATATTAGTTAATGTGAACAACTCTCTTCCAAATCCAAATACTAGAGTGCTAAAACTCAAATTTATGATGTCTTATGAAGTCCTGAGATGCTCCATAAACAATAATTGGGGAAAGATGTTCTGGACGACAGTGAGAGCACGCACTGGAAATGTTCAGAGTATATGGGTACATTTTCTGTCTCTGCACTGAAAATTCTACAGTAGAACAAAGATCATTTTGGCATATAACGAAAACATGATGTGGGTACACAGAATCAAACTGCTATTCATTGTCTATGGAGCAGCTCTAGACTTATACCCCATTACATCACTAGTTTGAGACTTACTTTCCTGGTTTTCTGACTTTGAGAGAGAGTAGCTCACATTCACAAATGTTGATTGAACTCTCCAAGGCCATGAAAATGACATATTGATATTCTCTTGGTGGTACTCCCCTTTAAATGTGTGTGTGTTTGTGTGTGCGTGCATATTATTCTGTGGTAGCAGCGCCATTAAAATTCCTTGCCGAAGCATCAGTGGTTTCCAAACCAGTTCATTCTCATTCACAGGTCATCAAAAACTAACACTGTAGCCTCATTCCCACTGCACAAAAAATCTGCTAACAACCGCTAACATCTGGCTTTTTTTTAAAGATTTTTTCTGTGCTTTTGTTGCCTTTATTGGATAGGACTGATGTAGTGTGAAAGGGGGAGGGAGAGAGAGAGGGAATGACATGCAGCAAAGGGCTGAGATTGGTCTCCAAGCCAAGACGAGACTTGATCCTGCGACCGCTGCGGCAAGGACACAGCCTCTGTACATGGGGCGCCTGCTCTACCAACTGAGCCATCGGGCACCCCAACATATCTGGCTTCTTAATGCATCGAGAATGCATATGATCGGCATTCACACTAAGGTCAAATGACTCTGCAGTAGACATAGGTTTTTATCGCCTCCAGCTTCAATCAGCATTGATGGACAGCACAGTACCTGGGTGAACACGATAATTTCAGCTCCTAACCAGCAAGATGCGATGACACGCCATCACTGAACACCGTCCATCTCCTCCTAAGCAGCTAAAACACCGATCCAAATACATTTGCACCGAGACTGAAAGATGGACTGAATAAGTAAGAAATGTATAAAGAGAAGAAACCACTGAAGAGTTTTCAAAGACCTCTGTTCCTGCTGCTGTTTACTGTTCACCTGTTCTCTGGCCCGTCCCTGACATTGCACAGACACACTCACAAAGCAACCCACACACATGCACAAAAGCTGACAGAGAGGCCAACTCATGCAGTGTGTTCACTGGCAACAGGAATAGAGTCAAGTGCTTATATTTAGCGGCCTTACCCATGTTTGGAAAACCCACATGCACACACTAATTTTGGTGGTAAAAGGGTATTTGTCACACCCCTCAGCATGTGATATGCTGAAAGCACCCTTTAGTAGCTCTATAATATGCATCAGGCTTTTATCTAATTACCATGTAAACCCATCAGCAGCAATATTTGACGCTGAAGTCGTACAAAGACCAAGAAAGTTTGTGTCTGGTGGGTGTGGTGGTAGGTGGGTCAAACAAACGCTGACATTCAGCCAGGAGAGCACTTTACCTGTATTGTGTAAAACCATGGGTCAGTGCTGTTTTAATGTAACATTATGTAACTTAAGTCCATGACGTACTTAAATCACTCATGTGACACACAGTATGTATGACAACTTACGTACTTAGTTAAACCACAAAACATAATGTTTTTTCTAAACCAAATCAATTAGTTTTGTGGCCTAAATCTAACCACAACTGTTTCACAACTTTAACCATGTGTTACAACCAGAGAGTTTCACCCAGGAGACAGCTGTGGGTCACATACAGATGTTAAAGGCCTCACGGAGACACAAAGGAGTGCTTTTGTTGTGGAGCCACTCTTTAGTTTGTCCTAAATCAGACATTACAGATTCCCCTGTTGGAGCTGAGGATACCCCCTCACAGCTTGTGTGTTATAAAGACCAGATGAGCAGAAACCTGAGCGTCATCGAGCAGGGACCATAAACCAAACCAATAATTTTGATGTTTAGTTATGTAGATGGGGCCTCTCTAAAAGAACCTGGAGTCCAGTACTGAGATGAAGACAGGCATACCGTACATGAGTAGTGTACATGAGCACACACTGAAGAACACAAAGCAGGTTTTCTTTCCCATGGAAAGAGCTCGAGTTTGGCTTTTCTGTTATTTACAATGAGCTGTGGGGATGAAACAGCAGCTCGTGTATCAGCACAGAGCGTGTTGTGTCTTCAGAGCTGCGTGGACAAAGCCCCTTCATCTCCGCGCCGGGGTATGATTGAGGAGGATCAGGGTGCAGCGGTGGGACTTGTTAACACTGCTGTTATTGAATGCTGGATGTAGGTTTCCGTTTTAGCCCGCAGGCTGGATCTCGTTGCTAAATATTATTGGTTTATACTGGATTATGACTCACAAGGATTGATTGTTGATTAATTCTGTTATGCGAGCTCGTTCTCTATGCACACTGTGGCATTAGCAGAGGGTTCAGCTACAGGACAATTTCCAACTCTTTAAAACTCCTAATCCTAAATATATGCACAAGTCTTACAGGTGAAGCTACAAGCAACACAGGTTTCTTTATGTAGTACAAAACGTGTCAGTTGAGATGGAGATTCAGAGAGGCATGAGGCTTGAAAGCAATAATTAGAGGGATTTAACGAGAGTAAATGCACCTACATTCAGTTCACCCTCACTGTTATTTACTCACTAGCTATTCAGTACATCATATTAAGCAGTCGATACCAGAGGTGGGACCAAATCATTGTTTTGCAAGTCACTTTTAAGTCTTAAGTCCCAAGTCCTAAATTTTGAGTTTTGAGTACTCAACAAGTCATAATGAAACGGCAATATTAAATTTACAAAAATCATGAACGCTTTCATAATTTTCAAATATTTGTGAAAACAATATTGTTAAAAAGTGACTTAGCTGTTCAGCTAATGTTAGATAAGCATTAGCCCGCTAATTTTGTAAATAATGGCCTTGACTTACTGTTCCTTGTGAAATTTTGTCAATAAAGTTAGAAGTGTTTGCATCCTCGTCACTTTCGACCTGCACGTTTACCTATGCAATTTGTTCTTTGCTGACCACAGTGTAGTTCTGTACACAGACAAAATTATCTTTGGTATCATTTTTTTTCAAACTGGCACTCAATGACATAACTTTACTTCTCCATGGTTCTCACATGTAGCTTGATTGGATGTTGTTGGATTGGTTGAAACAAAAAGGGTCAGGGGAATTAAATGCTGACTTGCAGGCAAATAATGAATGAATTCATGATAGTAGATTGAGGAAATGAAGCGAAATTAACATATTAGTGGCATACTTTTTAAATAATATACTTTGCCATCTTTGTGCTTGGAAGGAGGTATCAAGTATTTTCAAGTCAAATGACTGAAGTCAGAGTACAGTCACAGGTCATTGTCGGTAAAGTCCGAGTCAAGTTGCAAATTTTTTGATTTTGTGACGTTTCCTCTGAAGTCAAGCAATTTGGGACTCAAGTCTGACTTGAGTCCAAGTCATGTGACTTGAAGCGACACCTCTGGTCAATCATGCTAAGATGCTTTAACATATATTCATTCCAAAAGGAAACAGAAGAAAATAATTAACTGCCTACTAATAAAGTTGACCAATTATCTAATTAGTGAAACTTTGTGTTGGTACAATATTTGATTCCCCTTGATACAGTAATTCCTGACTGGAAGTAGTTCATAGTTCACCCACTTTTAACTTAATTTTAACATACCACATCAGTGACTTTTGAACTTTACTGTAATGAAAATAAACAGCCGCCTCACAGGACAAAATGTCTTAGATGTAACTGGAGTCACTGAAGCCGTATAAGAAGCACATCTGGAGTTTGGGCTTCAGCTAAGGTTTTGTTCGTGCATTAATATGAACTCATTATGCCATATCATAAATCTTGCTGCGGCAGTGATTGCATGTGTGTGCTGTTGTCACCTGAACTCAACCCCAGACTTACATCTGCTCCGGGCCTCAGATCATGATAGATGTAAGAACATGATTGCTGCAGATGAGAGGAACATACTAATTCTTAATCACTAAGAAACACATGAGCAGAAGACTCAGAGTCAGAGATGCTTTCTTGAGTTTGAACTTTGCATTTAACTGCAATTGCAAGGAGCCCTAACAAGTAGATACGGCACATTTCTTTAATTAACTAGCAGCTGAGCGGGTTCAGATGCACTTTTTCAACGTCCATCATTTCTGCTATCTGATCTGTGCTATTTTTTTTTTCAAAGATTTTTGGGGGCCTTTTTGCCTTTAACGTATAGGAAAGACTTGTTGTGAAAGGGGGAGAAAGGGGACAACATGCAGCAAATGGCCAAGGCTGGAATCGAACCTGCGGCCGCTGCAGCGGACACACTCTGTACATGGGGTGCCTGCTCTAGCCACTGAGTCACCGGATGTCCCTGATCTGTGCTTTTGAGTGAAGGTTATGTGTGGAGGTTGGCCCTGGAAGAAGGATGCATGAGGGAGTGGGGCCCTGAGAAAGAGGAGTTATGTCGGGATGGCGTGCAGGCCGTGTCGGCCATGGAGATTAGAAAGGAGAGGAGAGAGCAAGCAGGCGCTGCCAGCGATAACAGCAGGAAAGATAATAAAAGAGAAGGTGTTTCCTGTGAGTGTTCCCTCAGGAAAAGTCCTCCTCAGTCCACTACCATGGGTTTATTGTGGACTAGATGCCGGCTAAATCCTCGGTTGCCATCTTGAACTGATTTGCCGTAGGCTTTCAAATCAAATAAAACTTTACTGATCTTTTCTATCACAGGAAGGGAGGGGACTGCAGTCCATTTAAAACACATACTGTACATACAGATGCACATACAAGCATATAAACATGCACAGGCACACACATCTAAGCTCTCAAGATCCTGTTGCGTATGCTATCCTTCACCCCAGTCAAGACAAACAATGGTCTTGGCTCCTCACACATGGCCTCACTGACTCAGATGGTTGTTGTCCCTCTCCTGATGCTATTAGCTATTGTCCTGATGTTCCGCTCGTCTCGCTGTGAAGATGAACCCATGTCTGACTCAGCTTTGGCCTCTCCAGATGTCACAGGTGCTCTCAATTTCAACTCAAATTAGATGCTTAATCACGTTACTTCTAACTTCTGTGAACCCCCATCACAGAGAAACGCCACCACCAATATGGTCTTTTAAGTCTCAGCCCCGACCAGAGCATGCTGAAGTAAGCTTTGTTTGGTGGTGCCGTGTTTCCAAGCTGTTGGTTCCAGCTGAAAGAGCCGCGAGGAACCAAAGCATGCCCCAGCTGACTTTTAATCACACTCACCCAGGCACTAGCTCAGTCACAGAGAGTAGTCGGCCTTTAATTAGATGACAATGGGCCCCTCTCTGGTGCACATATTGATGGCTGATGGGTGGCCACAGAATTATTGATCAAAGACACAGGCACAGGAAGAGTAGGGGGAGCAACAGGCCTGGTATAGATGTCTGGCTGTGTGAACAACAGGTGACATTTTACAGGCTCATATCTACTCTGGCCTGCTGTGAATAATTATATCTTAGAGAGAATTTGCCAACCAGAGAAACTATGCTGGAAGAAAGAAGTCTAATGAAAAGTTCCTTTGAGATTATAGCCTATCACTACTAGTCATTATTAAGTAGTTGTGGTGGAACCGAATAGAGCCAATAGGCTACTAAATATAAGTTGCTGATACTAGAAAGTATACCCAACACTGACCAATGCTTCTACAACTGTTAGGCTGAAGGTTTTCATTCTTGCACAGTATACAGGCTAGTTCAGTATACATTAAAAGTAGTAGATTTACCACAAAATGTTATTTTTGGAACAGTATATGTCCTTGATGTTTATTTTTTAGCTGGTAATATGACTTGAAATGATGTTAGCAGGTTTTATCAGCTGCTGCTAGCTAGCTAATTGACGTTTTCTCCATGAGTTAGTTTCAAACATCATGTCCTGCTGACTTAATAACGTTTTAGTCTTATTAGTTTCAAAATGTGAATCTTGTAAAAGCCATCGGAAATTTACCTTCGGTGCTAAATTCAATGTAGTTTGTTTGACGTGTACTTAGAGGTTTTAGTTAGGTCCACGTCCCATCTCCTAACGTGGAGGGGGTGGACTTTGACATCATCACAGTGTGTGATGTGTTTAGAGATGAGGCCAAAACAGTCTTTTACGACAAGGCCGGACATCTGATACGAGAAGCCAAGCCAAGACAAAACAAGACAGCAGTCAGTCCGGGAGTGACGGCCGGGATTACTGCAGCCGCGCACTGTGAAGGCAGCCTGGCTACAAGTGCTCGAGGTTTAATGGTGCAGTACACACAGTGGGAGGATGGTGTGCCAATGGAGTGTGTTTCATCGGAGGGTCTGAAAAAACAGAATACAGTTGCGAGATAACAAACATGCTGTAAACAACTGAGTAGACAGGTGTCAGTCCCATTACAAACCCCAAACATCGGCAGCGGAGGAACGGCAACGGGGCATACCTGAAATATGGACCACAAAGAGAACAAAGACGCCACAGGCCATGCTCACGCCAAACTGTCTGCACACCGCCAACATGGGGTCAGGCCCCGGATGAAAGGAAGTCCCATCCGGGTGAAGGACATGAAGCTAAATATAGCCTTATGCATACCAGAGCACTGTCCAACAATTACGCAGGAGGGAGGAAATAAATATCTACCCTGCTACATTAACAATTTCTAACCTAGGACTACTTTCCATATTCAGAGGGCCATATACCACGGAAGTAAACCTGGCAGCTAGAAACTTTTTCGGCACATGTGCCAGGCAAGCAGTTCCGTTGGGGTCTGGCATCCACTTATTAGGCTATTATACATTTATGGCTTGACTGCATTATGGTTACTAAGCTATGATGCTTCTTTTGGGGAGGGGTTTAGCAAGCGATCAGTAGACCAATCAATTCTTTAGATAGGATAAGATACATAAACTGTGGTCACGAGTCATAACTTGAGTTCCTTTTTGCACAAGATTAACTGCAAGGAGAAAAAAAGCAATAACATTTAGCTGTGTGTTATCTGATACTTGGAAGGATTTACTTAATTGGCCTTTAACTATTATAAATCCTACTTAGAGTTATATCAACATGACCTCTAACTTGTCTAGCCAAATCTCATCAGTTACAACTTGTTCCGCAGTCATACACAGGCTAGAATATGTACAATACAGTAGCTCATTCAAGTATGAAGTAATCCAGTGTTGGTTGGATGGATGCAGCAGCGGCTGCCACACACGTGCGTTAATGCTGTGTAACAAGGCCCAGGTGAAGTGGAAGTGGTCCAGCTGAGGCTTCAGCTCTCTAAAAACTCTGCTGGACTGTCTGCATCAGATATCACTTTGACTTCATGGGAGAGGCTGCGATGGTCAGACCAGAGGGCCCCTCCTCACCTCTCACTGGAGGTGAAAATGTCATGTGTTGTAGATAGTTGAGCGGGGGAGAATAATAAATATGAGCCAGGGCTCTTTGTCCCAGCCCTCCTCCCCAATTTCAAATTCATACATCCAGCATTCATGAAAAAAGAGGGCCCAGGTTATGAAACAGTTTTTTTTTTTTTGCTCCAACATTCCCCTAAATCATTTACATTCCTTCTGGATGTCTTGAGAGAACTATGATATAAATTATGTCTCCACATGAATTGCATCATGTGAGAGACTGTGTGTCTGGTGGGTGTGCTTTCAGCTGAATGTGTAATAATAAGTGGTTGTGTGTCATATAGCTTTGCTCTACAGACCCGGGGCCCCTCAGGAAGTCATAGGAACTGGGAATCCACTCTGTGTGACGACAGGAGCGGCCTGTCCTGCTGCTCACACTGTACTCTGCTGATTACTCCTCTGTTTGGAGCTTCAGTTTACAGTAGTGAAACAGTAGTGACTCTTCTCAAGGTCCAGGAAGAGACTTTATGGCTCTTCTGATTCAAGCCGTGACTAATCCAGTGTTTGTCAGGAGAGGAGCTAACAGTCTTTGGCAAAGAGGGAGAGTTTTTTTCTGGAGCGACCGGCAACACAGAGACACAGCGTCTCACGTGAAAGCCTTTTGAAGTGTCCCTGCCTTCACCTCCCCACACTGTGGGACAGCATATACTGTAATGCCTCTCATATATACATACATGCACTTCAGCTTGCACGGCTTTACATGCTGACACAATTATCCCCCGGTAATTCCCCTGCTTGGTAAAATACTTGTTGTTTTGGTTGATGCTTGCTGTCTGCACGCCTTGTGCCTGCAGATAAAAGCCAGTGGTTTGTTCTTTTTCTGCTTTTATGTGGGAAAACCATGTGTTTAGATCATGCGACCTCTGGCTCGAGCGCATTGGGACCATTACTCATGCATTATGTTATGTGTTTTGTTCATGAATGGTATCTCCATATCAATGCACACTCACACACTAGTGGTTTACACATCCCTCCCATGCCTTCTTTTATCTTTGAGGTATTTTTGGGTCATAAAAAGTCATTACCACCCACATCTGTTTTATCTTTGTTAACACTTTGCATTGATTTTCATGTTGGGCAGTTTGCAGTTTACTGGCAAATGATGGTTAAAAGTAAGAACTCATAACTCAGTTCATAACTTAAAGGAGAGTGGTAAAGTTGCTGCTGGCAGGGGTGTACCATCAAATTCTGGGCCCTATGTAGACTCTGTGGGCCCCTCCATCTTTCCTCTCTTGGTCCATGTCTCTCTCAGGCATCTTTTTTTTCTTTACAAAGTCAGTTTGTCTTCTTTCTCTTTCTGTTCTTTCTTTTCTTTCTGGAACCATTATTTTTTTCTGCAGGGGAAACACATGACATGGTGCTCCAGCAGCGTAAGCAGTAACTCACTCAGCTTTAGCTGCATTTAGAGACAAATTTTATAGTGCCAGAACAGACTAAACCATTTTGTGCCCCCGTATTAAAACGCCCCTGGCCACAGAGTTAGTTGTACTCTGCACCTGGATGTCCTGGGTGTCTGCACTGGCTGCAACAAATTGATGTTTTCATTACTGTACAATCTGCAAAACTTTGTCAATAATATTTTGACAAAAAATCAATTACCTATCATATATGACACAGACGACGAACAAATCTCCTGATTAGAGAAGCTGGAACCATTTTTGCAGGATAAATAACTGATATGATTACTTGATCATTAGAATAATTGCAGATTGATTTTTCATTGATCTCAAATTACGTTAGCTCTAATTAAAACAGACATAATGCACCACACAGGCTTGTGTCCTGTTGAGTAATAATATCACAGTCTATCCTTCACCCTGCTGTGTCTCTCCTCTCTTCCTCTCCATTGCTGCTCCCATTTTCCCCTTATGAAAACAGGAAGAGGGTGTGTTTGGAGAACCAGAGCCGGAGGAGTCAAGCCGTTCACCACTGACTGACCGTGTTCTTTGTGTGTGTGTGTGTGTGTGTGTGTGTGCGTGCGTATGCATGCCAGGATAATTGCTTTCAGGGAGCCCCTGAATGCCTTCTTCTTGTTTCTCCAACTCTTCAGAGAGCTGCAGTATTTGCTTTGGGCATTGTGCCCCAAAGGCAACATATTAAGCCTTGTGTGTGTGTGACATGTTACCTGAAACATGCCGCTGCTCGTGGGCCTTGCACACTTGACCGTTTTACCAACTCACAAAGCAAAGTGTGAGCAAATATTGCATGGGCATTTATCATAGTTTAATTCTCTGTACGAGGCTCAACAGGTGCTCTTCCTCTGGTCTGGCGGGGACTACTGCACTGTTGGGATGTGCAGAAATGTGAGTGCAGCTTCGCAGGCGGGGTACCAGCCTGGTGAAGCCCGATCTGGTGGGGATTAGAAGTGAGCTGTTCCTCACCAGTTCTCCTCCCAGCAGGAGCTGTCATGTCGGCCGTGGCATCCTGCCGCTGAGCTCCGCTCCCATTGGGTGTGAGTCAGGGGCCAGCGTCGGGTCACACTGCTGGCTTCTGCAGCTTTTACTGAACATGCCCTCTTATTGCACAATGTACGTCAGCCAGCGTACATGCGATCTGACAACCCACGCCTGAGCAACAAAAGAAAAGAGGAAGGCTGAGGCTCGGGGCATTCTCTGCATGTACAGTGCTGTTGGACCGTATCAGTCTGGCTATGTAATTAAAATCTGGAGGGTTTTTTATAACTAGATTTTTTGTGATTCTGAAATATTTAACCGCAAATGTTACAAATTACATTTAGCATCTCAGAGTTGCAGCAAAGTTGCACATTTCCATAGAGTATGGAATGTGCATGAGTTTTATCAAGAAAATTAACTTTGTACGAACTACATTCAGAGTTTAAATGACCTAGCTTGGTAGATAATTGCATGCTTGTGGTATTTCGTCTGATAAGATGTTTCTCTGTGAAAAGTCAACAGGCCTCCCTCCTTGTCTGCCCCATGGTGCTTGTTAGCTGAGGAATTTAGTGGGTCTGTCCACAAACAATCCAGGTCAGATACGCTGAAGTGGAACGAAAGATATGCGGTAACTTAGAGTCATGCATGGGAGGTGGAGATATATGGAGAAGAGGAGTCAGTGTGCAAGATGAGGACATACATCTGAGGGTTGTTGCGCAGTATTTTCTGGTAAATTACGATTTGTTTCTGTGCACTCCCTTTCCAGCAGTATTTGGAGCATTAAAATTTCATTGACAAATTTAGCATTTCTCTTTTTGTGCTTTTGTGTGTAATTTACTGTTTCAAATCCAGCTGTACGGATGGCTGTAGTGAGAATGAGTTGATCTGCAGGGGCAGCTGGCTGTAACTTCAGAGGCTCTCAGTCATGACAGACAGCAGCTGGATGGCAGAAAGGAAATCTAAGCGTCTGCCTTGGAGACTCGCTGTATCTGATCTAAAGTGGAGTCTCTCTGGCGTAGCGTCTCCAGAACAATAACAGCAGCAGTGGCCAGGCTATTAACAGAACCGTCCCTGCCTGGGCCAAGTGCTGCCTGCTCCTCCTCTACTATATCCACACTTACAATGTAGTGCTGTAATCCTTCCTGTTAAATTTATTATGAAGACTATAAATCTTTCCAATCCTGCCTCTCATTTCCCCCTTTAGCAGCGCAGCTGGGAAGACCCAAGTTCCTCTTTCCCTTTTTCCTTTGCCAGAACAGCAAAAATGTTTTCTCTGATGCCCATGGTGGCCTCCATTGCTCTTCTGCCGCTAAATGAGTCCAAGAAGCCAAGTTCCTCCAACATACTGTATCGCACTCTTGACCCCATACTCTGCCAGCCTGAAGGTAAACTCTAACCAAGAGGCTGACGGGGACGAAAATCTGCATGCAGATGGATATTTACTCGAGACTTTTACAGACGTTTTAGCCATGCTAGCAGCTATGGGGATGGCCGTGTCAGTTGATCAGTCTACCACTTTGCCCAGACTGAAATATTGTGACAATACTTGAAGGATTTTCTTGAATATTTTTCTCTCTAATTTATCCATGACTGATGTTTTTGGCGCTCTTTCCACTTTTTTTTAATGTTATTTTGACACTCCCTCAAAGGTCAAAGGTCACACCTGAGTAATGAAAGCTATTGCCTGCATTGATTGCAGAGTGGACCTGTTGACCTGGGCATTGTCTACGTCAGCCTCAGGTTCAATAGCCTGACAGGTTGAGGTGAGTACGGTCAGTGGTGCTCTGTCACTTACCACTCTCTGAGGAATTTTACATCCGCACAAACTCATGCCTGAAGGGGCCCTAAAAGTGATAGAGTCTAAAGTCAAAGCGTGGCATAAATTTTACTTAATTCCTTCACCTGACATGGCCAATTATGTCGTTGTTGTACTACAAAGGAATTTGTGTTACGACAAGTGTCATGACACAGTCACGTTAGAGCCAGACTGTGAGTAACCTACAGCATGTCTGCATAATAAACAGTAATTTCTACTGATTTAGATAGTGCTGAAAGGAAAGGCATAAAAGGAAAGCGCTGTTTTTTTCTTATATATGCAAGCACAATTTATCACCTCAGGGATTTCTCTATGCAAGGGAAGTTCTGAGTACTGAGACAGCAGTGCTGATGATTGCCTCACCAGCTGAGACATTTACGGCTCTTGAGCTCACTTGTTAATTCAAATCTTTCCTGTTTGTGTCTTGATGCCTTGAACTGATCCCTATTGGGGTTTCTTCCATTTTTTTTGTTAATGGCAATGACTTTAAGAGTGCCAACACAGGAGCAAAGTTTTATCTTCGTGCAAGGTCACGCTGTTTTCGACATCTATCCACAAACAAGGTCCAACACAATAGACTGTTTGACACAGTTTCTAAAACTCGGGAGTTCACAGAACTGCCTTCCAGTTGACCAGCTGACCACAGGAGAGTTCAATCTCCAGACCCTGTGTAGTTTCCTCCTTCTGACCAGGGAGAATGCTTCACTACCTCCTGTTTACACTTCACACTGGAGGCTAAAGAAAGTGATGGGGACTGGGGAGAAAAATGCCTCAACGCAGCAGGGGACACGCACGGCAGCCTGTTTTTAGACTGAAGTCATCCTGCTATTGTGGGTGTTTTACCCAAGAGTGGTATTGAGGTCCACAGAGGAAGAAACCGAGCGCAATGCTGCATGGAGCAATCAGCGCCTGCACACCAGAGCTGATGAAGGATCACGTCTGCAAAGGAGAAAGAAAGCCACTCTGACCTCTATGTGCCTGCAGGCAGCCGCTCTGCACTGTAAAACACTCCCAGTAAGACTGTTAATTTAACATATGCATGGGTTAATTTCAGTGTGTTTAGTAGCCTTTTATTTGATCCAAGTTGACCGATTAGAGTGTTGAAAATTCAGATGTTTATGAAAGAAATTAAGATAAGAGTCACTTGCAGATTTTGGCACAGGCTCCTGCATTGTTTATTGTGTGCACTTCCAAATTTGATTCAGTGAGTGCCAACTGAGGAGTTTGTCTGGCTGTGTTGTCTGAGGTGGAGGCTCAGGGCGGGGACCTACTGTAGCCCTATGTCTAAAATATGAGAGGCTAGTGAGACTGGGAGACACAGTTGACCAGTGCCCTCCTCTCTGCTCCAAGGAGGTCCAGCTGATGGATGGGCTCTAATCAGCAGCAGACAGACCTGCCACAGGAAACATCTCCCCATCACGTTTACGGAAACCAGCACTTCTCCAGAGACCTGCTGATAGCCACAGAGGGAGAGGGGGAGGGAGCCAAAAAACAATTGGATTCTCCCTCATTTTCTGCTGAAAAAAAATCAGCAGATTGTCTACTGTGCACTGACCAGAATATGATTTACAGGCCAGCTGCCAAATCATATCTTTGAACAATACAGCAGCACAGAGCTTAATTAGCTTGGAAACGATTGCCAAAATCTTATTTTGGGAATATGAGACTTGTTGATTTCCCACTGCATTGTGTGTAATATTCCTGCAACTTGCTTTCTCAACAATAGAGCAAATTTGCTTATTTGGTTTCTTATCAAGAATGAGATGAGAGGATCATTACCGCTTATATGTCCGGATGTATAGTCTATGGCCAGTGCAGCAAATATACCTCCAGCAGCTGTTAGCTTAGCCTAGCATAGATACAGGGGGGAAACAGCTAGCTTGGCAATATCATGTATCAATTTGTGAGCGTTAGAGGTGCTAGTAAGAGAATTTTATTGCCTTGGACAGAGCTAGGATAGGTGTTTCCCCTGTTTTCAGAATTTATGTAAAGTTCAGCTAACCAGCTGCTGGCTACAGATCCTTATTCACTGAGCTGACATGAGAGTGGCAACAACCTACAACTGTTGGCAAGAAAGGAAATAGGGTAATTCCCAAAATATGTATAATAAGTAATCATCTCAATCTTTTAGAGGTAATGCAAATATTACACTCGCCAAAGGTCTATTATTTATACCCTCCTCTACACTGCCTGTTCACGGCAGGACTGTTGCGTCATTATTATGCCTCAACGTTCTGTATAACTGGTATGATGGGAGAACAAAGTTGTCTCGCCTATAAGCCAGCAGCAGTTAGCAGCTAACTCGCAGAAGGAGAACCAGTGATGGGCAAAACATGAAGAAACAAATCTTTCAAAACAACTCTTTTAGTGTCCAGTATGCACCGCATCAGCAAATGCTCTATTTTTCCCACTTGCTGTTGGTGTAGAGTATTTTTCACACTGCCTACTATAGTGAGTGAACGAGAAGCCATTGAATAGGACTCAAGTTCAGACAGCCGGGCAGCTACACTCATTCAACAAGAACGAATGAACCACTCCCCCGAAGTGGGACGTCTGTTGTTTGCCCAGGGATAAAAACAAATTCACTCAGTCAAATGACATTTCTGTAACATCTATTGGGCTTACTTGGCCTGCCTTCATTTAATGGGCTTGTTACTAATACATATAAAATACACAGCTTTTTGAAGATCGGATGTTTTATTGTATATTCCAAAACATTATTTTATGGCAACACTCACCCCCTGTTGCCTTGAATACCCTATGAAAGAACTTTAGGCAATGTTTAGTGAATAGCATTAGAGCAGTTAACCTACCATTTAAACTAGAATGACGTTCTACCAGAATAGCACTCCTTTTTTCTGCTGCTCATTTTGTTGTTTTGCAGTAACCTAGTGCAGCAACAGTACAAATGAGACCAATTAAATCGGATTCAAGTAACGACTTCAAGCAAAGGCCAAGGGTGCATTCAGGTGCTACTCAACTGTTCGTCCAATAAGACTTTTATAAGTCTTGAAGTAACTGTTCAGAAAGTGTGTGAATCTCACAGAAGAGGCCAACACTACACTTGTAGCCCATCACCCCTCTTTTGCATTATGCCATTGTTGTTTGATTCTATATAAAAAAAGCAGGACAGCATAATGACGAGTCCTTGTTAGGGCCCTATCACAGGATCTCCATCAAAAAAGGGTTTATGTCATTTTAAGTTAAGCAGCAGCTTTTAATGTATGGGACAGGAAGGATGTTAAAGCCAAGAGAGGGATCATTTAGAGGCTTAAGCATAATAAAGGGAGTTTCTCCTACATAGATACAGTAGTGCATAAATCTCAGTAGAATCTTCCTGCCTCAATGTTTGCTGTAAGTGTCACAAAATAATAACCTAAACAAGGGTTGAATGTATAGCATGTGCTACTTCAGGTGAGGTTTAAGTGTATTTTTCCTGCTAAACCCCTCCGCTTCATGTGTCTACAGGAAGCACCTGACCTGTCGGATTTTGTTTTGCGCTTTGTATCCTGGCCAAAGGGCTTTTCTACCTCTGACAGGTGAAGCTTCTCTCCTGCAAGACAAATCCCCCCAAAATCCCCCCTCATTGCATGTCAGGATGCACAAGGCGATGAGTCGCCATTCACTTTGTGTATGAATAGACCGATCAGTCTGCCATGTTGGAATGCTGAGAGCTGTTTGCCTTTTGGGCCCGTGAAAGCTTGTCACTCCGTATTGTGGTAGCAAGAGATTATCCCTGAAAAGAGCACGGGTGTCCCCCACGCTCTTCTCTCTTCTCAAACTCTCTGACCTTGATCTTGCTGTCAAGCCGTCTCCTGCCCTCTGCATGGACCCGTGCAGTCACACTCGCACAGATGAGAGGGGGAGGATCTCCAGCTCTTTAATCATGGAGGTTTCAGTGTGACCACGATTAAAAGGTTTTCATCTTTTTTTAGGTCATCATGACTAAATTTTGTAATTAGGTGGTTTGTTCAGTCAGATATCACCTGTTTTTCCTTCAGCACAATTTTGCACAGAGAAGTCTGTGCAGGCTCATGAAGGAAGGTAAGAAAGCAGGTTTTGGCTTGCCCTGTCAGCCTCATTCCTAAAGGCCCTAAGGCCCTTGTACCCACTTCAACAATATGTTTAAAAAACACCCAGTTTCCATGATACTCATAAAAACAGGTACATATGTCCCTACGGGTTCTGCTCAATATACACAAGAAACACCTTAAACTTCAAGAGAAATGCAACTTACAGTGTGATCTTTCGGGAGGAACCTGTAGAGCAAGGGTCACACACAAGGGCACCCCTGGTTCATGAAAGCGCACCACCCTAAACAAAGACCAACAAAGGCAGGAAGGGCTGAGTTGCTGAACCTTACACCCATAGCATCAATCGTATGCATAGTGTGTCAGTGCAGTATGATGGGTAACGCCAAATGTTTTTCCTGTTTTAGTCTTCTCTCTCAGGGGATTCTCCCTCTGAGATCACAGGCTCACTCGAGGTCTGTGGTGAAATGTAAACACTCTCAAATCACTGCTGTGATGTGGATGTTTAGACATAAAAAATGTGAAGGTGTGAAAGTTGTGGGGGGCTGCTTATTGGATGGAGGCCATTGTCACACACTTTGTTCTTTTTGAATGCAATTGAAGGAAGACATTGGTCAAACACAGGAGGGAGGGTCCTGGTTTTAAGTCACACTAACTGCATGGCTCTAAGGTTGACAGTGTTGAATGGTTGGTCAGTTCACTACTTTGGTCCAAGTCTAAAGTGTTATCATGGTCCACAGAGGATGAATCCTAATGTATTTGGTGATCTGCAGACTTTTCATCAGGTGCCATCATGAGTGTAACATCTCAAGTTTTACGTGAAATGTCTTGACAACTATTGCCATTTCCATTAAAGGTGGTGCAGATTTCCATGTTGTCACCAGGGATGAATCGTAATGATTCAGTGGCACCCTGACTTTTCAACTGGCACCACCATGATGTCAAATTTGGACTTTCATAGGCTTCTTTGTTTTATGACCTAACAGGTAACCTGAAAAGGCTACATGGTTTAGTGCTAACTAGCTAACTCAAGAGTGCTGATCCACTGTTTTCAAATGCGCCTGTCTGTCACAGTTAGACAGCAGAGATCACATTTCGAGATGGTTCTTCCAGATTGTCCAACACGGCCATATGGAAGTCATGCGTGTAACAACATAGCTGCAAAGATTTCTGGCGAGGCATGAGATCAAATTATATTTCATATACAGGTCATTGTTAGCCATAGTTATTACGTCTGTTCCTTAGCAGCACTATCCACTACTGAGTTGTGTGCAGTATCAGTTTGATCATGTATATGAATAAGTGGAAGGTTGTCACTTCTGAGTGATTTTAAATTAAATGCTGAGAGTGTTTTTTTGTGGTGGTTAGCAGTTGATTAAAAGAGGGACGGTGTTGGGGCGGGAGAGATGTGGTCTGCAGCTGTTTGTTTCAGCTAAATCAGCTGGGCGGTGTGGGGTGCAATTATTTAGCTTCACAAGAGATCTTGGGGCCATCTAACGCATATGCTGGCATCATGGCTACCCAGACACTCAGGTTGTAGAACATCTTGGGAGCTCAAAGGATTACAGGCCACGCAGGTGCTGTCGTAAGAGTGAGAATCCGAATTTTGGCCTAATCATAGGTTATACTGCCACTGTCATGGGTAGATCATGAGACAATAGGCCCCGGGGCACCAAAATGCAGGTTGTCCTGTGTCTTTTTGTCATCATTTTGTGTCTGTTGTTTTGTCATTTGTGTCTCTTTATAATCATTATGTGCTTCTTTAAGATCCTTTGTCTTCTTCTGTCATTTTGTGTCTCTCTGAAGTCATTTTGTGTCTTTGGTCATTGATGTTTCCTTGTAATAATTTTGTGTCTCTTTTAGATCATTTGTGTCTTTTTTGATCATTTTAAGTCTCTTTGTAGTTGTCTTCTTTCTCTTTGAGGTCATTTTGTGTGTCTTTTAGGTAATTTTGTGTCTCTTTGATGTCATTTAATGTGTCTATGCAGTTATTTTGTGTCTCTTTGTGGTTGTTGTGCATTGTTTTTTGCATTTTGGAAGTTCCCTTTCATCTCCTTATTGTCATTTTGAGGGGCTGATACTTTTGGCCCCTAGGCCTGTGCCCAGTAGGCCAGTTCAGTAATGCATCCACTGTCACCTGTTTTTCAGGTGAAAACTGTGTTCTTACAAAGTTGGAAGTGTCTTCTCTATTCATTAATAATGCAAAAGGTCTTGCTAAATCCCTCAGCTGTGTTTTGAAGTCCTCAATCCTTGAGCAAGATGAAGTGCAACAACATGTGCTGAGTTCTGGGTATGTGGATCAACCCATTTTGGAGACTTAGACGGTGCAGGGCTTTGTCCAAATATTTTCTTAGAGTCCCAGCTTCTTTTTGGAGGCACTTAGCCTTCCCACACAAGGCTCAGAAGAGTGACACATGGCTTTGACATTGACTTTAGGCCTGTTTTGGGATCGTTAAAGGCCAATTTGTCAGCATTCAACACGAGGTAGACAGTGAGATGTGTTTCACGGGGCCTCACATCTGGACCTTTTGTGTTTTAACAGTGTCCCACTTCCTCTTTTAGAAACCTGAAGTACGTGTATAATGGGAAGGCCACGTTCCACAGCCAGTTGGTCTCGTTTCATTAGCGCGCTTTTGGCCGCAGACTCTTATTCAAATGCACCCTATCGCTGCTGGCCCGATCCTACCCTTCTTCCTCCAGTCACATTCAATGATGATAATCATCAGTTGTAATGAGTTAATGCAATCATCAGCTGTCTCAAACGGAAAAGAATCATATTATTGAGTGGAAAGGCTTGCTGAGTTTAAAATCAGTTCTACAGTAAGCAGAGATGGAGAGACAGGCGAGCCGAGGCCAAAGGCTGCTCTGGCAATCAGTCACTGTGAGGGCAGCTTGATTAAAGGAAACAGACAGAGTGGAAACTTTGGATGTGTGTTTTCAGTAGTGTTTTCGGCCTGTCTGGATGATAGCAACAGCAAAACAGATGCTGAAACAATTAGGGCAAGTGGGAGGATGTTTTTACTCCTAGTCTGCCCCCCCCGCCCCCCCCTCCTCGCCTTGTGATTGCACATCAAAGTTGTCGACAGAGTGTTAAAGTTGATTTTATTGTTTGACTCCTTAAAGCAGTTGTCAGAAGAGCAGGAGCTTCTGGCTGCAGATCAGCTGAGAACCCAGAAAGCCTCAGAACAGATCGTTCCCTGCAAAAGCGCAATGTCAAGTGATGGGAACTACTCAGGCCCAAACACAAACTGTTTCAGGTCCTAAAATTTTTCTATGATTATCCTTCCTTGTTTTCTTTAAAAAAAACAAGGAAGGATGACAAACAACTTTCAGTTTGAGACTGTCATTTTTTTGCATAACAGCAACAAGAGATAATTGACTAGACAATGGCACATGGAACTTGCCTGCATTTCTAAAGCTTACCTTAATTTAGTTGCTTTAAATGTCTTTTATAGTCAGGTTTCCATCCAACTGTAATGCAAATTTAAAGAGAATTTCCAGCAAGTCTGCAAAACAAAAGGCAAAATAATGCAGGTTTCAGTCAACTATGCAGATATCAGGAGTTGGACACATCAAGATAAGCATCTGGTGTCATTCTCTTTTAATATGACAAACTTGACATCCCTTGAAATGGGATAGCTCAGACAAAGGTTTTCAAATTTTCAGTGTTGGACGAAAAAGCATCATATGTTTAAAGCAACGTTTAGCTGTTCAAGGTCACCAAATTGTCAAACCAGACCAAGTGGGCTTATAGCGGCAATGCCTCACTAAGTATATCAAATTTACCTAAAACGCATAGATGTAGATTTTATCTTGACAGAGACATTTACACCATAAATGAATGCAAACAAGGCACATTTGGTGCATTAAAAAAACACTATAATGCAGGAAATTCTGGTAATGTGAAATGAAACCTACGCCCTTGCAAAGATGCAAATTTGGCCCCACTTGACCTACCTGATAGCATTGTCAGCACCACATGAAACGCATAAAGGAAGCGGACAGTGCACTGTCAAGGCAAATTCACACACACCCACACACAAACACATGCACACACACCCCCTATAGTTTGTTTGCTCTGAGCAGGGAGAGGGCCGGCTGCGTCTCAGAGGTGACTGATTTACAGTTTGTTGCTGTCTGTCAAACAGCTGACAGATGGGGAAAACAGTGCTGCCACCGCCACACTGTCGCCACTATCAGATGCTTCACAGTTTCAGCAGTGGCAAGAATGCTGAAGACCGCTCCTTAAGTTTGATGGGAAGGTTAACAGCCACCATAAAAGTGTAACAGTAGAGCATACATTTTATTGTTTTGTACCTGTGATGACCATTGAACCTGCTAAATGTCCCGTTAAAGGACGTTAAGGCATTGAATATAAACTACATGGTAAATAAACGCAGCTGCTGGGCTTTGAAAGGGCTTTTTAAAACTCTTGGAAAAACAGTTTCCTTAAATATGAACAAAAATATAACACAGTGCTTGTTTGTGATGAAGTGGCAGTAGTAGACGTCATTTTGGCTATAAATCTTCTGAGATATAAATAGTCTAGATATTCTGGACATGCTGGTATGGGACACAACTTACTTCTTATTTTAGCAGTTTTCATAAAAGGCTCCAGTGTTTGGTTGGACTTTCGGGACCTGCCATAAACCTGTTTGAGTTTTTTTGTGCCCTGCTACATAGAGCACATTTTAAAATCATATGAAGAGTAATTTGGGGTAAAAACATAACCTCTAGAGCACAATTATTGTCTGAGATTTGACGTTTATGGTTTTGGTCACCAAGCATATTTTCCATGGACTCTGTCCTGGTCTTTCTCAGTGCCAGTGAGGTCTGTGACAGCTCTTTCATTCCTGTCCTGAAGGAAATGACGGGATAACAGTCAAAAAGTTCCACTCAGACGTTGTAAGAAAAGTCTGTGGCACACCTGGTTTTCACATAGGTTGCTGTTTGGGTTTTTACTCTGACTTCTCATAACAGGGACAGGATTTAAGTTTCTGTGTGTCTAGTTTAAAGGAAAACAGGCAAGAATCAGACTGGTGTGGGTGCTTATTGATTATGGGAGCCAGACATTTCCTGTGACTTCAGAATAAATCTTCCGGTTGAAAAATGAAAAACAAGCATGAAAATTTAAAGAAATACTCATGTGATCTTAAAAAACAGGCCAGATATTATGATTCTGAATATCATATTAACACATGCAGTGAAGAAGCACTGAAACTACTGTAGCAGAGTAAGCAAAATGTGAGTGTGGAAAGACAGACTAATTTCCTCCTAATTGAGCAACGGGGTTTTTGTTTTGTCAGGAGATTTTGGGCCAAATGGAGTCAGATTCCCACAGATCTCCTGGGATGATGGGAGGGCCAGGCTGGAGTCTAACAGAGCCTGGAGATCCCAGCAGCCCCCCCGGCTCCTTAATCCCTGTCATTAACTCTACTACACAGAGAAAAGCGGCCGGCCTGCCAGACACTACCCTCTCATCAGAACTGTCCTTTGTCCCTTTATTTCTCCCCTCACATCCTCTCTTTCATTAGACTTATCTGCCGCTTAATTATTTTCTCCTGTGTTATTGTTTCCTACGGTTTCTACAGGATTTCCTTCCTATCTTTCCCAGTGAGCGCAGGTGACACATAAATCTTAAGCGTTTCACCTACACTCCTTCTTAAAAAAAAAAAAAAAAAAAAAAAAGTTTCTGATAGAAACAATTAGTTTGTCAAGTAACAACTGACAAGCTAAAAGGAGCTATCTTGTCACATCTTTTCATATAACCACCAATCTGACCTATTTTTACAAGCAATAACGAGACCAAAAAATATTTATCTTATCATTCAATCATGCCATCTCCTAAATAAATAGCTTACCTTACGCAGCTATAAAACAAAAGTCTGACACAAGCATCTCAGTTGGAGTGGACAAACTGTCCTTTTATAGCACATCCTGTGGTGCTTGCTGTTTTGTCTATTGACACACGCACAGTATAGTAAGAGAGGATGGGTTCGGGGGTGGTCCAGGGTCCTGAGAAGGGAGAGGGGAAACACCTTGTGACCCTGTTGTTCCTGACCGAGCTACTGGAAGAGACAACAAGGATGGACGAGCAAAAAAAAGCACAGCTGGACAGCTGCCTCGATGTGGGTCAATCAGTTGTTGGCTCAGATTTAATATCATGATTACCTCCTTAAATCTGTTGCATCCGCAAAGTGCTTAAAGCAATCTTATCAGCAGGTTAAGTGTCAGAAAAGTGCAGATTTAAGCTAAGCAGGGGCTCAAATGTTACAATAGCCTCATCCTCATTGTGCGCATATTGTTTTTTTTCTTTTTTTTTCTTGGCAGACGTGCTGTAAGGAAGGTAGATAAGTAATAAATAAACATTCAGGATTTTGTTTCTGGTGGCAACAACAGTAATCAGTTTGCAAACACTGCTGTAGTTTGGTCTGGCCGGGTTATGTTTGGGTTTTGATATGGGTGTCACACACAGACAGCACGACTTGTGCTTCAGATAAAGCCTCCATTTGAGGGATCCAAGGAAAACTTTGCTTCAGAGTGCAAAGCACGCACATGTTCTGTTTACTGACACAGAATAAATGTTAAAATACTGTAAAACTTCCAATTAAAAGCAGAGCCCCAATTAAACACTTTTACTAGATGTGACTACACGTTTTGACAAATCAACACCACCCTCAATTAGATGCTGGGTTTGCTTGTCATTGATGCTGCAAACAGTTCACTTTTATAGAAGTTCTTTAGAAACCTTTTCCACAGGGTCCACCGGGTCTTCAGCTACCCGACTGAGCCAATGTTAGTTAGCTGCTTAGAGTGCACATACAAATATAACTAAATGTTTAAACTTTTATCAATATGAACATGCTACACATCCTTAGCTCGGTTAGATTCCCTACAGGTAAATTAGTCATTTCATTTTACAGATGAACCATGAGAACCAAAGTATATATTTTTTTTAGATATAACAGCATGGTTAACAAGAGAGATGTTTTTTTCAAAAAAGTAATCCAACTTATGAAAACTGTGATTTGAAGTCCATTACTCCCTGACTGCTAACGTTGTTTGTCAAACGAAGACTGCGTTGAAGCTCTCCAATGATTATGCTTTGCATTCCAATAACATTTTCAGACTCACAACAGCCAAAAGATGTGTCTAAATCGATGTAGCAGAACCAGAGATAGTGCCTTGCTTATTCCACACGTGTTCTTCCTTGTTAAGAACCTGGTGCCTGCATCACCCACAATGCAACTTGACAAATGACAATTTGGGTATTTTTGATTCCACACCCCAAGTGACATCATTCAAGGCCAGAAAAGACAACACAACTTTTTTCACATACACAGTAGTACTCCATAACACCTATAAACAGACAAAATCCTGTCATAATCTTAACAGTTGGTGGCTGTGTGAAAATTGCTGTTCCGGTAATATATCATATTACATTATTGATCAATGGGGGAAAATTATATTATTTTGAGATATTATACAAATGCATTTTATAGTATTATAAAATAGTATAGTATAGTATTTTTTTCTCTTATGCAAGGATTACGTGCAAAACAAATGTATTAACACTGCACCTTGCTTATTTACTAAGAGGAACATTAAGTCCAATGCATCCACGCTCAATTGCACTTTACTGCAGCTGGCTGGTCCAAATAACCCCCTGACTCTGCCATGTGTTGAAAATGTCCAACAGGAGGCTTGTTTTTCTCTCTTAAGCTGCTATTTATTCTCGGAACAGGAATGAAAGATGCACTGGTCATTCATACAGTTGGCTCGTTGTGGGCAGCTCACACACAGCACACTTTAGGGCACGTCCCCGTTAACTGGCAACATTCAAATATAACAAAATAACAAAACAGTGAAAATAATATAGAAATATGTACCTGAATAGAAACAGGATAAGTACTGGTCAGTCATACTGTTGGCTTGTTGTAGGCATAGATATTTATACGTAGACGCCCCTTTGACTGTGTTTGTCGTTGCTGCGACATGTCAGCACGTCTGCCATAGTGGATGTGGCCCTGTAAACAAATGCAAGTAGAAGTAAAAACTGTGGGTTTAATGAATAAAGAGCACTTACATTTAAATTTAACTTATTTGGATGAATCATTTTTAAATTCAATGATTTATATTAATTTTAGAATTAATAAGGTAGATCATTGAGACAAAAAATGAAAAAAGTCTGCAAATCAAAATAAGCCATTGCAACTGGCAGTGAGTCTGCTTTCCTTTCTTTTAGTAGTGAAGTGATATAATCCATGACAGAAAATTACAGACCCTTGCAGTATTAGCCCCTATGCTTGCAGAATTGCTACTACCATAAACATGCACAATATATTATGCAAGTCAATTGTCCATATTTAGTTTGGAATAAGTTAAGTGCTTTTTTTTTTTAAAAAAAAAAAATTGAACTCGATTGCAAGACAGCAAATGCAATATAAAACAGTAAACAAAAGCACAGTGAACAACCACACAAACATGCAAAGCCACAGGTTAATTTTTAAAAAGGTTTGACACAAATATAAACTGAAAATTGAGCAATTATATATACATATATACATATTTTGAGCACAGATTTGTGGTCTTCACAGCTTTTAAACTTTTACACTAGTATTCAGCTTCCCTTTTTAATGGAATTAAAAGAGGGTTTCATTCTCAACACCCCACATTTGTGGATATGAAACTTAAGCTTATTAAGAAATATGATAAGGTTACTAAGTGCTTGAGACATTTTGACCTGTTAAACAAGTTTCCTCTTAAAAGTATGAGATGAAAAGTACTGGTGTAATTCAAACTAAACACACTAAACTGATTCAAAATTCAAGATTACTTTATTTGTCTCCATTAAGCAGACGTAACATTTGTTGCACACAGGTAGGAAGCCCTGCTAATGGTGATACGTCAAAATTAGACTGCTATGGTCCTTTAACAAAAGATTTTCTAGATAATATTTGTAAATATGTAAATAAATAAATAAATAAATGCTATCACCTCCAACATGGTGGGGACGTCGACACACGCACGAGCGTAAACAACCAGTTCACTTAGCACAGAGGCTAACTAGCTAGCTTAGCAAGCGCGTCATGGTGTTTGAACATTTTAGCACTGAAAAAGAACAGCAACCCACTCGTGACTCTCCTCGTGAACATGTCTCTGAATCACAGTGCATTTATATTCACACAGCGGTAAACTGCTTCACTCAGCAACTCACCTCCAGTACACCCCTCCTTACCTGGCAACATCCAAACACAGCCAGCGGCACACAGCAACTACCTTTAAGGGGGGCGCCATTGAGCCACACTGTTAAAAAAGGGGAAAAAAACAGTTGTTTTTACAAAAATAAAACTGTCAGTTGTGGTAGCCAGAAAAATTCTGTAAAAAATACAGTGAAGACGTAAACAATTTTACAAGAAACCCTCCAAATTTTGCAAATTAAAGCTGTGGTAACTGTCTGCAACATTTTTAAACTGTAAAATGTACACTGTCCATTTAGAAAACAAAAATAAAATTTCTGCAATTCCATCACCAGTCACCTTATATATAAAAACCCTTAACTTGAATTTAACAATTGAACAATTTTCATTTGAAAATACATTTTTTTAAATTAAATTTTAAAAAGCTGTTATTGGCCTGGCAAGGCAAGTTTATTTATA
Organism: Plectropomus leopardus; assembly: GCF_008729295.1. Taxonomy (NCBI): domain Eukaryota; kingdom Metazoa; phylum Chordata; class Actinopteri; order Perciformes; family Serranidae; genus Plectropomus; species Plectropomus leopardus. The sequence goes on from NC_056468.1 coordinate 11,812,476, forward strand.
TAGCACCCTTCAGACACAAAGCAATTCAAAGTGCTTTACAGAGGCACGGAAATTCATGAGATACAACACAATAAGAAAATAAGAAGAAAAATAAGAAAACATTAAAATTACATTCAAATGTAACACTCAGGTGTTTTAAAAGCTGTTGTAAAATCCATTTGTATGTTGCAAATTTATCTGTAAAGCATGACATATAAATCTGTAAAATGCAATACGCTTTCTTTCTGTAAAAAACTACTGCAATCTGTAAATTTCTCAAAGAAATATCATTATTTCAACATATTTGTCAGTTTTCTTTGGTGCAGTGCTTTAGAAAATAGTACTGTAAACTGAACACTGTTTCATTGTTTTTCTATTTATAGTTTCATGATGTCATGATTTTACAGCACTTCGCTGTTAATTTTATGGACATTTTAACAGTGCACATACACATCATATCATGGCAATTATAGCAAGCAGAATCACACACTACTGAAACACTGTTACACCTGCTCCTGTGCTCACCCCAATTATTTTTCACCAGTCTCTAAAAAATGTATAACAAGAAAACTACACAATACAGATGCACACAAAAACAACCAAATTGCTGAAAAACAGAAATGATCTCTGTAATTTGCATCAGTAGTTTCAACCCATTCTGGGTAAGTGAAGACATTTTAAAAAGCACTCTAACTACAGGTGCAATGCTCATTAAGAGAAAAGTGCTTAGAGCGACAAAAAACAAAACAATAGAGCAGCCTTATCAGCACAAACATTTCTTATGATTGGCTGGAGGTCTGTCTTCAGTTCAATGCTGAAGTCAAGAGCAGGCAGATGTGGGGGAAAGATAGCTGCTGGTGATGTGGCTGACCTCAAGCTTAAGGGTTTAATTAGGGCATACATCACAGCACAATGCCCTCTGGAAGTTATTTACAGAACTTTCCATTTCACTCTGTGTGCTTCAGCCGTGTGCTTTCTTGTGATGTTAAATTTCTTATTGCACTGAAAATGCAGACACACAGAAGCAAATTGCCATGTGGGAGTAGCACACACACGACGGCCAGTGATCCTCAGATAACCTGCAGTTTGACAAGATGCTCTGCCAAGTAGCAAAGCCCTCAGCAGGAGCGGTGCCCTCGCACATCTGAGGCTGTGGCACTGGCTCCATGGCACTGGAGTGTGACGTCGTCTGACTCAGCAGAGTCGGCACTTAGCAGGCCGACGTGAAAGGTGGCTCACAGTTAGCTGTAAGATTTGACTTGATGGAAACACAAATTGAAGTACAAAATAGTATTCATAATCAACATAAAGTGTTTTTTTGTAGGGACAGTGTGCACCAAGGGATCTGCATCTCTCAAATAACATCACATTATGACCCTAGATCCACTGTGGCCCTTGCCCCCAGGGGCCCCCAGAATGATTTGTGGGGCTTGCTGTATTGGCCACAAATCAAGGAATGGGGGTTGATCTGTGTTCCACCATCAATTTTTACACTTCAAACAAACCTCAGGTCACAGATTACACCTTCAATCACTTATCTCCACCTCTGACCAGACTGGAGCTGACACGCACCAATTACAAATGTAGCCTGTCAGACTCCAGTGAACTCTGTGGAGATGAATATCACAAACCTCCCTCTCTTTAGAATATATCGCCTGCTGCAAATCATATGATAGCAGCAACTTTGCATTGAAGGGCTGCTAAGCGTCCGTGATATCCCTCAGCTGATATGAGGCTTTTGGTCAGAACGGGACAGAAACAGTCGTATCACAGCAGCAGGGTCATTACAGCAGCAGATCAAAAGCAGTCACAGCTGTGGCTGAGACGCATGTGTGGTCCAGGCCAAACAGAGAAAACCCTGTAACACAATGCAGCTATAGATGGTGAGTTAGCTGGAAAGAATATGTGATGCAAAATAACAGCATGCCATAACTTCTGCTCAAAACTGACATTGTCTATATTTCACTTGTATTTTATTTGGAAAGTAAATCCTCACTCGCAGCTGAAGATCATCCTCCCACCCCCCGTAAAACTGAGGACTTTATCTTGGCACCTATAAAAAGCTCCGATTAACATGTGAGGAGGTCCTCTGAAGATATCCAAGACGATGGTCTAATCTGACCATCTGTTTCTTATCTACCTGCCTTTATTTTTTAAATTTGCTAATTTATTTGTCTAAGGGATACCGGGTCTGCAAGCAGCAGGCGGCCAATCCTCTCCCCGGGGAATGAGGTAGAGGTGGGACCCACCTGGTATGTGCGTGTGTGTGTGTGTGTATGTGTGAGTGCTTGTGTGTGGTTTTCTGAGAGACTAAGAGCAAGCAGAATAAACAGTTTATTTTTGTTTTATAATAATTCATTTGAGAAGTATCATCAATTTATCTCTTAAACACGTTAACAGACGCGGGGCAACAGTTGTGTCTGAGCCTCAATGTTTCCTCACCATCAAAATAAAAAGGATAAAGTCTCTGTCATGTTGGACTCCCCTCAACAGGCTCTGCTCTGTGCTTACTTGCTGCAGGCAGATAAACTGTGATCCAGAGAGTCTTTCCTTTCACCAAAGACATTTGTCAATGTCAGTGCATTTACAGTGTAATGATCTACTGTCAGGATTTATGTAGTAGCTTCCCATTATCACCACTAGGAGGCCTGTTTTGGACAGTTGATCTAAAATAGACCTCAGCATTGTCCACTCTTTGTTTCAGCAAAGGTGATTCATGCTGGTGTCATTGCTGGTATGCCAATCACAGATTTTGTGAGCTGAAGAGTAAAGTTAAATTTCCATAATGCAAAACGGTATCTTTTGGTTGGGTGTTAATGATTCTTAAAAAAAAAAAAAGTTTCTCTTTTATTTATTTATTTACTTGGTGGTGGTTTATTTTATGGTTTAACTGATAACATAAATATTATCTCATTCCTTGCCTTGTACTGCATTAACTCATTACATGATGCAATCAGCAATTAAATGAACATGTATTAACCATCAGGCTCGATGAAAAGGATTTCGAAATGGACATTGTTAACACAATGATGGTGTCAGTGCGAGGTGTCGCTTTTGTTTTTGTTTTGCGTTTGCTCGTGCTTTTATCATGGAAATAAATCCCCAGACTTGAGAATTGAATTCACACTTCCCTCGAGCTGTCCACTGACATTTAATCTAATCTTCAAACAGTTTGAGATTCACGATCTAATTACGTTGTCATCTCAAGGCGACTCGCCTGACTTGGTGATATTTCTGATGTGGAGGCTGCGGCTCATTTAAATGAGAAGGTAAAGTGGATTTTATTATCAATTAGCGTGAAAAAGAGACAAAATGTGCAGTTTTCAACAGCTTTTTTTAAGTGTTATTGTGATGTAAAACGAGGTAAGTTGAGATGTCCAGACCTGTTCTACACATAAGCATGTCCACCTTCTGTGGCCACATCTCTGGAGAACTAACGCAGCGCTGAAAAGTCAGTTTTCAAGGTAGAAGTGAGTGAGGGCGGTGCAACCTGACAGGCTGGTCTGCTTTGTTTACATGATCACACTTATTCACTAACGGTCATTAACAGATTAAATCTCGTTTTTCTAAATTTTGATTCACAAACATGAGCTCTTCAAGTCACTTCCTAGATGCGTGTCTTTCCTGCTACAAATAAAAGCTCTCACTGAGTTTACTACAAAACAAAAAAAAAAAGGTATCAAGCTTTTGGAAAACTGGAACTTCCTTCCTTCTATCCTCTGACTGAATACACTTTAAAAAAATTTTTTATGTCTGCCCCGTTTATCCTTTTATATATAAATATAATTTTATGGACATTGTTCCCATTTTATCTGTTTAATTTTTGCCATATATACTCATCCATATATGTATCTTACCTGTACTGTATTATTTACCTAATGTTTTCTACATGTTCACTTTGTCAACATTATGACCATTTATGTTTTATTTTTCTATTATTATTAGCCTACTCATACTATAAAAGCGCACTTACGATTGCTAATTGAAATGTACATTAAATACTTGATCTTTCAGCACTAAAAAAAAGTAAGAAAAAAACTGCATCGATTTAGTCTATTAATTGATTGGTGTGCAACAACCTTATGCTGAGATTCTGTGTCATTAAAGTGGAATGCCATCTTAATTAAGAATATACATGCTATTTCCATGGTTTAAAGGTCAATTACTACACATGAGCTACTCTCTCACAAAGCCACAAATCAAAGAAGTCCTACACTTGTTTTGTCATCAGATAGAAAGTCTGGAGCTGCTCCATAGACAACGAATGGAAGCCTGATTTTGTGAATCTACACACTTTTTTATACTCAAATGAGCTGTATTATACTATAGTGTTCTCAGCTGCGAAACAGAAAATGTACACATATCCCTGGCTGCTCTGAGTGTCATCTACAACATCTTTATCCACTTATTGTCTAGGGAGCAGCTCAGGTCTTTATACTTGGTTTTTTTTTTTAGTTTTAGCTCTTGAGTAAATTGCTCATATTCATATTTTTGGACTGTCTTTGAAAAAAATGAAACTGAAATTGGCCATAGTTCCCCTTCAATATGTGGAAGTGATTGAATTGATTCTGTCACTGTTTTTAGTTTCTCCCTCAAAAAGCGGATTGGCCTGACTACAAGGGGAACCCTCGTCCTCCAGGCAGAGGGACTGGCCCTGCCAGGAGAGGTGAGAGAGAGGAGGAGGGGAGAGGGCTGAGAGATGTTTTACTGGGGGGAAAAGAAGGAGGAGGGGGAGGAGGAGGGGGTCGTCCTGGGAGGGAACCAGGGGTGTGGAGGGCTGAGTTTAAAAAGGCAGACAGCGCCAACAGTCACTCACTCTCACACACAATCTGCTCTCTCCTCCGACTCCCACCAGCTCAGCAGACCCTGCAGCTCCTGTGATTCTCCGATTTTTGCTTTGATTCACCTCAGACACCTTGGAACTGTACAGGACTTAATCTTTTTTTCTAAAAAGAAAGGATTTTTTTCCCCACTGCAGCATGGAGAGCACCACTGGGGAATATGTTGATAACTATGACTATTATGATGACAATGAGACTGCCTGTGACTTCTCGGAGTGGGAGCCCTCATACTCCCTCATCCCGGTCCTCTACATGCTCATCTTCATCCTGGGCCTGTCAGGTAACGGTGTGGTCATCTTCACTGTCTGGAGATCCAAATCTAAGCGTCGGGCTGCAGATGTCTACATAGGAAACCTGGCCCTTGCTGACCTCACCTTTGTTATAACCCTGCCTCTCTGGGCCGTGTACACGGCCCTGGGCTACCACTGGCCCTTTGGTGTGGCTCTGTGCAAGATCAGCAGCTATGTTGTTCTGGTTAACATGTACGCAAGCGTTTTCTGCCTCACCTGCCTCAGCTTTGACCGCTACCTAGCCATCGTGCACTCTCTGTCCAGCAGCAGGCTGCGCTCTCGGGGCACCATGCTGGCGTCCTTGGGTGCAATTTGGTTCCTGTCCGGCCTGCTGGCTGTGCCCACGCTGCTCTTCCGCACCACGGTGAACGACCAGAACAGCAACAGGACAACATGCGCCATGGACTTCAGCCTGGTGACCATGAACCAGAGGCATGAGTACCTCTGGATTGCTGGGCTCAGCCTCTCCTCCTCTGCCTTGGGTTTCCTCCTACCTTTCTTGGCCATGACCATCTTCTACTGCTTCATTGGCTGCACCGTCACACGCCACTTCAACAACCTGCGCAAGGAGGACCAGAAGAAGAAACGGCTGCTGAAGATCATCACCACACTGGTGGTGGTATTTGCAATCTGCTGGACTCCCTTTCACGTCCTAAAGAGCATGGACGCCCTCTCTTACCTGAATCTGGCCCCAAGCTCCTGCGGGTTCCTCCGCTTCCTACTGCTGGCTCACCCTTATGCAACCTGCCTGGCCTACGTCAACAGCTGCCTCAACCCGTTCTTGTACGCCTTCTTTGACCTGCGTTTTCGTTCCCAATGCCTGTGCCTGCTCAACCTGAAGAAGGCTATGCATGGTCAGATGAGCTCCATGTCGTCCACGCTGAGCGCCCAGACTCAGAAGTCAGAGATTCAGTCTCTGGCCACCAAGGTGTAGAGTGTAAAAGGAAAGGTGGAGCGAGGCTGCGGGCCGGTCTCAGCTCCAACCACTGGAACACTTGTAAAAAAAGACTTTACGTGTCCATTTTTCAAAGCTGAGATGATGAACTTCCACTGCTCACAGTCATGAAATCCATAATATGTTCCTGCTACTCTACAGCGAGAGATGTGGATGCTCTGCGTGGACTTGAAGCAGGAGCCGGCTGGCTGAGCTCCTCCGCTGCTTTGTTCCTCAAATTCTCAGAGAAGAAAAGTTTAATTTTGTCTTTGCAAAAGTTCTAATTTCTACCTAGAAAGAGGGCAAAATTATTTTAGACACACACACTGATGTTGGTAATTGTAAATGAATTTACATGGAAATCTGTTTACACTGGATGAAACATAAAGCTGTACAGTATTTTCATACCATAGCATTTTTTTTTCTTGTTCGGAGATATTGCTGTTTTGTTTTAGAAGCACTTGTTGAAAAGATGTGCGAGCAGGGAAATCAAACAGAGCAGCGTGTCCTCTTTGTTGTTTGTGAAGGTAGAAGTCTGCAGGAGGGAGGGAGGTGGGTGTAAGAGGAGAAAAGGTGTTGTGGCTTAATTATATAGTTTGTGGAGAGGAGACAGGGGGCAGACAAGCAGATGGCAGTTGACAAATGTTGTTGGGGAACGGGGTGGGGTGGGGTGAAGGCGTTTCACAGTGTAGTCACAGCACTAAAGGGGGACAAAGGAACTCTGTAAATAAATGTTCCAATCTGATGTACATGTTTTATTTTTTTGACATCACTGTAACTAACTACTGTATTAAAGATGTGTTCTATGAACCTGATCTCTTAGATTCATTGAGAGTGTGTGAATGCGTGTGTGAAAACCAAATTCTACTTTTGTCAACAGCTTTAAAAATGCAATTTTAAAAGGTGGGAAAGAGAAAGTTCTAAATGTAAATATTAACACAAAGGGAGTCCCAAAAAGTCTTTTAAAATGTGTAGTTTCACATCAGTTTCATTACAGCATCCTGTTGTTTCTGTGTCAAGTATCTCCAGGGGCTTTGTCATGAATGCTTTGCATTTGGTTTACACCTTCAGACTAATAGATCTCTAATCTCTATTGACTCACAGCCAGTATCCAGACTGTAACCAGATTATGCAAAGTGGCCGTCATCCTGAGTGTGTATTCGATACTCAGTTGTGACTTCCATCATCTGTTTGATGACATGTTCATGTGTCTTACAATCAAAGCTTTTCACATTTGAAAAGCTGTATTTATTGATTACCAACAGAAAGAGTACTTTAAGTCACGTGTGTTTAGTAAATAGGCAAGTTAAGTTGGTTTTAAAGTATGATTCATGTAAAACAATGCCACAAAAAAAGACTATCTATCTGTAGGAGGTAAAGCCAACTGAGCCCCACATGTTCACTGAATAATAGGGTCATTACCAATGAGTGACTCTTCTGAGGGATCCTTTTATTTGACAGTAATGAGCTCTGTTGGACATAATCACCGTTTAGAGATGGCGACGGCGGGGGGAAGTGGGGCTCTAATCCTGGCAGAAGTCGGGCCACCGAACAAGTCAATATTTGTCCCCGCTGACAAGTGATTGCAGTTAGAGCGGTTGTTGGGGTGCGGGGCGGGGCTGGGAGGCGGGGGTTGATGGGAGGAAGGCGTCTGACTGCAGATGCTCCAACATACTGAGTGGAGGATTTTGTTCAGAAAGAAAGGAAAAATAGTGAAAGAGTTGATAAAGTTGGGAAAAATCTATATGATTTTTGCCTCGGATCACACTATAAAGTAACAACATGTGTGAAAGGACTTTTGGTGTGAGAGATCATATGTTAGTTATTGTCTTTCCTGCAGCAGATTTGACAGCTGCAGAGCTTGAAGCAGTTCAAAAGATGGTCATTGTGATAGATGTGAGGGCCAGACCGAAACAGGATTGCTTTAACATGCAGTAATTCTTCATATAGTTCGGTCAGATGCCATTTGGAAGGATTTATAACACAGGCTTTTACAGTGTCATTAGAAGGACCATAATAAAAGCGTTCATCCATCATCTGCGTCATCTTTAAACATATGAGTTTGACAGTAAGACTCAGGACTCAGGGTGGAGTCAATCATGCATGGCAGACTGGCCAGACTTGTTGTTGTTATTGAGATGAGCTGGGCTGACAGCTTGTCTGATGCTGTTAGCCAGCAAGTCCACTTTGGGATAACTCACCCAGAATACCAGCTGAGCAAAGCACCGGGGGTGCATGGGGGGACACCGCCGCCACAAAAACAACAGTTGTGTAGACCTCTGAATGCACATAAATGTTGTCTGAGTTCGTGTGTGGCCTGTGTGACCTGTTAGCGTGTTTGGATGTTTGGGTGTGTGGGCTTTACAGTGCCCCTAAAGTATTCTTAGAGGGAGTTCAACCATGTTAACCCACTGGCCCCTTACAATGTTTTTTCCTCATCAGGAGAACAGAGCATGAACATCAACACATAAATGTTTTGTTTTTGTTTTTTTTGTGACCAGCGGCAGCTTCAAAAATATACACATTACACACTGTGCAGGTAATTTTATCACATAAATAAAGTGCATTCACAACTCAATTCTTCTAGAATAAAAATAAACTTGTTTGAGTTTTTGAAGTGACAGATTTGTTTCAAGGTTCATACTAATGAAGGAACATGTCACCTGGAGCAACAGTGTGGTTCATTAGTGTGTTTGTAATAGTTTTTGGACAATGATAGAGCTCTGTGGCACAGAGGAGTGAGCTATATAAGGCTTTGGCTGCACAAACAGTCAAATTAATAGTTTTTTCTTTTTGGATCTGTTGAAAATAAGTATTATAAGGACTATCACCAGACTAATCTAAGTGGTATCACCATCACTCTGCATCTCCAGTCCAAGGGAAACACATTACAGCAGTGGACACAGGTGCCTGCTCCGAGTGTTGCTGTCAGTGTGAGCCGCCACACCCATATGGGACATCTGAACCAAAACACAACTGCTCGCAACTCCTCAGATCTCCCTGCTGTTCCATCCCACCCAAGCAGTAACAAATGCACTCTGCGGTGTGTGTGTGTGTGTGTGTGTGTGTGTGTGTGTGTGTGTGTGTGTGCTGTGTTCATACGCACATGTAAACAGAGATCTGACACATTCCATGGGTTGTCAGCACGAACCCTACTTTCTCTATCGCATTTGTCCACCTGTTGCCAGACCATAACACACACACAAGCACACATAATGAGCACCCCATCCCTTTAATCCCTCCCAAGGTTAACAAAATTAGCTCAAGAAATGTATCACAAAAGATGCAGTTAGGGAAAGTATCTCTCCATACAATCCATCTATTAGTTGTATTAACAAGGGCAGAGAGCGGGACAAGGTGGAGGGGGGAGAAGGAGGTGAGAGCATCACTTATCTGCCCAAACGTTCTGCCTGAAAGATCAAAAGGATCTTTGGGTGTCCCTCTGCCTGCCTGCCTGTTCATTTCACCTGTGAATCTGAAGCTCAAAGGGGTCAACTGCAGCTCCAAAAATCAGGAAAGAGGGCCTCGGGGTGGAGGGAGGAGGGGGTGAGAGTGTTGAAGTGTGGACTACATTTGTTCCCATTTGGGTGTTTGGGTGGGTTTTTCGTGGTTGGGAAATGGCCTCTACTATAAAGCCAGTTCAACATATCCAGGATATTTTTTAGTTATCTGGCTTAACTATATATGATGTAGCAGGATTTTAGGACAAATTTAAAAAAAACGACTGATAAATCTACCTTGTACCTTGTTAAGTAACTCTTACATTGCCAGACTGGATAACTGGTACAAGAAGCTGGTTATCAACTCTGTCATTCAACTCTTGGTTTTCCCATCCTGTCATGAGCATGTTCACATAAAAGAAGCAGGGTTGTTAATTACGTGTACCATCTTAAGAACTATGAAGTATGTCTTATAATATGATAAACTATGAAATGGTAATACTCTCAGCGATGTCCTGTTTCTGGGACGGCAAAAAGTCATATTGGTGGAAAATGTAAATGACAGCCAATAACCTTACAGAAGAAAAATTAGATGTACAAACACTGAAAATAATTTCCAAGTGCAAATACTAGGCCAAGACGTAAAATACATGACAGTGAATTTTTTTTTCTTCTGCTTTTGCTATAGTCAGATAATGATGAATCCACCTTAATATTTCACAGAAAACTGTTAGAGAAATGATGATGTGATTTTCACAAAGGTGTCTCCTGTTATTCGAGCTGCAGTGATGAATCAGAGCATAAAAAACAGCCACACTGTCAGATATCACTGCAGGGTTAAAACAGACTTTGCACAATCAAAATGCAGCAAAAAGCATCGCCATGTTTTTAGTGTCCTAAATGATCGCTCTGATTGTTAGAGGGTTTTAAAACCAGTGGACATAAAAAGTCTGGAACAATAAAGTGATACAACAAACCAAATAAAAATAGTATAAACACTTTTTATCTGTCAGTTTCATCACTCTGGACTTTTGTTCATGTGGGGACACTTTTTTTCAGTGATGTGATTGGTCAGAGGTGGGGGATTTGACAGGCTGTTATCTGATACTCTTAAATTAACCTGCTATCTGCTAAAATGTGAAAAATCTTCATAGTACTGAAAAACCCAGAGTAAACCCTGAAGTTACCTCGCTAACCCCAAATCCGGCTAAATAGTGCAGGCCTTGAAAGTGTGTGGTAAATGTGTGTGTGTCTTCTTTATTCCCTCTTTGAATTATGTGTAATTTCTCTAAAGGTCCTTAACGAAATTTTCTCAATATTTTTTTTTTACGATAAGCAATGGGGGTGGTACACGAACACAACATGTTCTGTCAATGTTTGAACTATTTTGTTTATTTCTCTTGACAGACTTTCAGATTTTAAATGTTTGGGTTTTTTTGTGCTTTTCTAACTGGTTTGATGTGGGTGGGGTTCAATTGGAAAAAGGTGATGTCACACATGTCCATGTACCAATCAGAGTTTGACAGCATTTAAATCAAAACTTCCTGGCAGTCGTGGGGTTGCATGTTTATCTTGTCAGCGCTTATCAAACCACACCCACCCAGTCTTCAGTTGGCTGATTGGCTGATTGTTTTAGTGTTTTTTTTTAAATCAATAATGAATTTAATTGTTATAATATAAGTATAAATATAATATATATATAGTATAAATATAATAAGTATAAGTTATAAAGAAATACTTTTCTTCATAATGTTGCCTAAACAGGTCACCATGTCACCATGTACCATTCCCATTTTACCCGCTTTATATCTGCAGGGTGGTGTTTTCTCCCTTTTGGTTGACAATATATTGCTTTTCCTTTTGTATGTAATAAGAAGCATCAATCTTAATGCCAATTGCATGTTAGAAGCATTTTATCTGCACTGGGTAGATACCAGTTTTCATGACAAACTAATTTTTTTTCTCTGTAGAAAACTAACATAAGTGAACAGGTGGGATTTTGTTTGAAGAATCGTCTTTTAAGCTCGGGATTGACAGCTTTGTGACAAGGAACTGTCGAGAGGATTAAGGCTCACACTGTACTGTTAATAACATAAAGTGTCTGAGTATGAACCCAGCACCAGTCTAGACAGCAGAGCCCCTGATCCACCAAAACAAGCCAGTTTAACCTGCTGCAGAAACCTGGAAAGAAGCAGTTTACCTCTATCAGAACTGACCCCCAACCCCTCCCACTAATGCCATGTGTCACTGCTTGTTTACAGTGTACACACCTTCAACATAAAGGATTTCTTTTTTCAGTCTTTTCTTACTCACTGATGTTACATTTCCCCTCCCAAATCCTTACAATGAAAAAACAATTTCCTGAACTGTGATGGATTGTAAGCTTCAAGACAAGCTAACATGTTACACAGCGACCCAGATCTTAAATGTCTATTACAAAAAAAACACAGTACGGTTTTAAGAATTACGATATTAAACTGGAAATCTGTAGCCATAAAAAACAATATGTATAAATGAGAAAACATATTTGATTGTTTGATTAATTGAACCAGAGATAATTAATCAGCAAGTGTTTTAATAATCGACCAAAGTCTAACAATTTTTTAAAAGTGAAAATGTTAACATTTTGCTGGTTCCACCCTCTAACATTTAAACTCTCTATTTTTCTTAGTCTTTTACAGCGTATAAGCTAAATGTTTTTGGGTTTAGGACTGTTGGTAAGACAAAACTATTCATCTTGGACTCTGGTAAACTGTAATTTTTTGACATTTCAACAGCAAACAATCAGGAGCGCAGGACTGGGGGACTGGCTGAGTATACTGGGCCCTCTGAGAGGGGCCCACAGAACACACCCATGTACAGGGTCGAGAATTTTGATAATGAATTTTTTGTTGTTGTTGTTGCAGTTCCTTCTTCAATAGAAGATATTTTCTTAAGAAATGTAATGGAGTAAAAATAAAAAGTACCCCAAAATGGAAGTATGCAGTTTCATGAGTTTCACTCCTGTCCATTACCTTGTACTCTGGTTTTCCACCTGTGCACAGAGCTGGTCTTGTGATCTATTTGCAGTTTGTGCTTCTGAATGTAAACTTAAATAAGTAAAAGCTCATTTTTTCTGCACTCAAAATAACATCACTTCCCCTTTTTTCTTGACTATGCTGATAGTGATCAATGGCATACCACAGCCCATGGAAACAGAGCCAAATCACCACAAATCATAAATAATGGGGCATTACATGTCTAATCATGCCTCAGAAAAGTGGCCGCCTGAGCATCCAATACACACAGATGCTACAATCTCCCTGCTTGACTTCTCCCCCTGTTTGATGGCTGTAAATTGTTACCACGTCTGCTCAGGAATCACTATTGAAATCAGCTTGTCTCAGTAATCTGTCTGGTTTAACCTGGAAGTGGCCTCTCACTGTAATTGTCCCGACCTTGAGAACAATGGCCTAGAAAAATACAGCATTTACATGAGATCAGTGTTTTCATGGTAATGTTGTTATCTTTTGGCACGTTTCAGGAGGTGATTAGGAAATCTGGGCTTTCAAATGGATCTCTCCCATCGTCGCCTCCCTGTCATTGTTATTCACTGTAGTTCAGGGTCACATCCACTCCACCCGTTACGCCACTAACTACATCTGAGAGGATTTGAGTCAGCTGAGAAAATATATAAGAGGATATACAGTGCACTGTAAAGACTGGGGTTAAACTTGTAACATATGTGGCTCATATGTGGCCGTGTGTGTGCACATTTCTATCCATCCATCCATCTACGCAGGAAGATCATGAACGGGCTGTGTGCTGCATAGTAATGAGCCCTGCTGCTGGTGGATATCGTTAGGCGAGAGATGCTGCTTCCGAGGACAGCGTGGCTTGGCCAGACCTGAATGTGCTGGGCTCTCGTCCCCTCCGGATATGGTCGCTCAGGGCCCATCATCCCTTAGACACAAAGCTCCTCTTCACATCCTTCTCTATCCCGTCCATTGTGAAGGGCCCGCCTTGAGGCACACGGCTCCTGTGGCTGCTTCAGGGCTAAATGCATCTCCTGTCACTGGCTGGTCCCTGTGCCAGATCAGCTGCTGGAGGCACTCAGGTGCTCAGGTCTCCATGAGTAAATATCAAAAGGTAAACGACTGGGTTCAGCTCACCTTACTCGCACAAGGAACACTTATACCTCACATAAACAGCACACTTTCTGGTGTGTCTCTCATCAGAAGATAGATGTGGCACATTTTTGCAAATGGACAGATTTCAAAACATCTAAAAGCTTTGGCTGTCCATAAGACACATTTTACTTTAGTACCAGATACTTTTTTATTTATTTTCATTTAGCCTTTATTTAACCAGATAAGAAGCCCAGATCAAAATCCCAAGCCCAAGATCTCTTTTACAAGGGTCACCTGGCCGAGAGGTCAGCAACACATGCTAGACGTGCTATGTTGAATCAGCGTCATGGTGACAATATACTTAAATAATTGGGAGGTTGGGGGGGAGTAATTTGCTCAAAGAAATCAAAAATCTTGAATCTGAGATTGTTTTGAGAAGTCACATCTAAAACAACAAGGAGTCAAATGGTGTTGCAGATTCTGCACGCTCCCCTCCATCTTTTCATCATCGCTACACATCTTTCCTGGGAGCTGATAGAGCAGCAACAGTCATCTGCTGTTTGGCCACTGGGGGGCAGCAGACTGCAGAGTTTAGTACGAGAGGGGCTAACTAACCATCCAGGTGGTGTCTAACTTCAAACTGGTGACTTCATGGGTCAGATACTCTGCACTGTCCCATCACAATTTTAAGATACTCTGATATAGTATTTCCAATTATCATCCTGTTTCATGTATATATATATATATATATATATATATATGTATGTGTGTAATATATATATATATATATATATATATATATATATAATACACACACACACACTAATACATTTTATATACTATTGTTTAAATGACTGCTGCAAAGGACAAAGATTAATGCAAACGAAAAGTTTATGTTTATGTATTAACAGTTATTCAGTTAAATATCTGCTTCATCACTCTGTTTAAAGAAGAGAAGTTCCATTCACATGGATGGGATAATTATGAGCCCATATAAATGAACTGCTGCCATCTGTTGGTCATATTGTACAATTACCAAAATATTTTCCCTCAAACCACCACCACCACCACCACCAACAACAACAACAACAAACTGAACCATTAATTAATGTACACAATATTGTTTACAGGCTCCCTGTTACCCATGAATCATTGAATCTATTGAATCTGTCAGTTATTTTAGTAAGTTAGTATTGTATGTACCCCATCAAGGTATGTGTATACATGGTACGTTAGGCTGCTCTACATGTTATTGTAGGCCCAGTTGAATATGTAACTCGTTTTGATGTATGTTGTCAGGGATCCTTCCTCAATCTCTCTTTCAGGTCAGGGGTCCTTGACCCGAAAAAAAACGCTGAGGACCCTTGATCTAAGCAAATTTCCTTCAGTCCTTTTGTGTTATAACCTAGGATCACAATTATTTCATGTTAAGATAAAGTCTTTGTTGAGACCTGAGGGATACAGACCCCCTACTGAAAGCCCCCCAGCTGAACTTGATTGAAGGGAAAAACAATGGCACAAAAATGCAATTGACTGTATTGAAGTGAATGGGAAATGCCTCTAAACTAACACAAGACGCTTCACTATTTTTGACCATTAAAATAACAATTTCTAAACTTACTTTTTACCTCTACATAAAATTAGAATTACAGCCAAAAGTGCTGTTATGGTAACAGCCCCCTCAGCAAATCCTGAACATTTGTGTAGCAGGTACAGCGATGGTGGCAACAAGCGACAACAGAGTTTCTGTTCATAAATGTGACAACTGTGACCCCAATGCTTATGATCCCGGTTTGTTCTCAGTTACAAGCAATTAAGATTTCCTTTGTCATCCAAGTTAAGTCAGTTTCCCGCTTTAGCTTTTGGCCGGACAGGCTTTTTGCGCTGATGCAGCGGTGGGCAGGCAGGGGGGAGCGGCTTGCGGCTGTGGCATGGCTTGTTGCCTGGTATGGAGAGCACTGGATCTCTCAGAAGGATTCGGGAGCCTTCACTCTTCGAGTAGGTTGTTGTCTCTGATTTGGCGCGTGGCCCAATGATGACAGGGGCGCATGTCTTAGGGATGATGGTGGTCATGGTTCGAGTCAGGACTCTTCCTCTCCTGGCCGCCAGAGAAGGAGCTGCTGAAGGCTTCAGTTTCTTGTCTGGACCTTGATTGTGGGATTGCTGGCTCTGCATCTTACACTCCAAGTCTTTCAGAGCCTGATCAGTGTAGGCTTGCATTTCTTTACGCACTTTAGAAATCTGCACCTCAAACGCATCCTTTAAGGCCTTTGCACTAGCCTCAAGCTTTATATCAAAAGCTGCACACAGCTCCTCATCTTTTAGATCCATCTCATCTTGTCGCTCATCTGTCTGCACCTCAGCTTGTTTCTTCTCCTCACTGCTGTCATCCTTGCCTTCGGGTTCACTATTCACCTGTGCAAACTGTGTTTCTCTGTCTTTGACCCTTTGCACCAGCTCCAGTATGCTGCTCTTTGGGGCCTTCATGCCCGCTTGTGATCTGATCTGGTTACGTACCTGCTGGAAAACAGACTGCACCTTTGCTTGTGCCTCCTTTTCTGCAGCTACATTGTCCTCCGAACATTCATCCCCCAGACCGTCAGTGGAGATCTGCCCCTCCACTGTAGCAGCGTCATCCTGCTGTTGTTCCCCATTCACCAGTATTTTTGGATTTGTTTCAGATGACGATTCACTCATTTTTAGTTCTTGTCTTGACAGCTGTTGTGCTTCCTTGGACTGAGCTACTACGATTGTGTGAGGAGTGCTGGCGTGGGAAGCACCTGATTCACTGAGGTATAGGTCCCTCAGGGAGACTGAATACCAGGGGATTTTTAGGCCTGTTGCGTGAGATCACGTTTTAGACTTCATGGTGAGGCAACAGCAATGCAAGTCAAACTAATTAAAATATAAAATCTATCCCAAAACAGCATTTTCAAATACATGAGTCCATTAAAAGCCTGGAAGAAAGTAAAGCAGCTCCTAAGTGTAAGTGCAACTCTCTGCGGTGCCAATAGAAATGATAAGAGCAGTAGTTATGCAAATCAGCTGATATTGTTTAATCCAACATGTTGTGTTCCTCTGTCTGCAGGTGTGTAGTTGCTTCCCATGACAACAGTAAGCCTCCTGGTAACCACATGAAAAACAAAGATCATCAGGGATGGTCGCACTGGGAGCGCTGAGGGGCGGGCTCCAAATTCTCATTAGTGAGGTGTTACCGGAATGTGAAGTGGTAACACACAACTAACAAATATGCAGTGTTCTTGTAAAGCTGTTCAGCATGTTTTCTTTGAAGGACTTGACTAATAGCGGCAACAATTCAGTTTCTGTAACAATTTTAGTTTATTTTTTAGACTATATATTTATTTGCAAGATGCTTGGATGTTGTAAATATGTAAATAGTTAATACACTTTGTGAATGCAGCTTGCGTTTGGAGTTATTGCTTTTTTTTCACAGCACCATGGTCAAATCTTTAAGTTTACTTACTTGAAATCATGAAGCAATGAAGGACTATTTAGTTAATACAGAGTAAGATAATATAATATGATTTGTTTGGGTAAATTTGAACTTTTAGCAATTTTCAATACTTTACTGAATACTAAATTTAATGATAAAAAATATATATGCATAATCCCTTCATACAGATGCAAAGGGTATATAAGCCATCACAGTGGCTGGTGCTTTGAGATCACAAAGTGCTCTGTTTGTTTGGTTTGTTGATTTAAAGGTAATCATTGTTGCAGGATGACTTTAGGTAAAAAGAGTTTTATTGCCTGGTGTTGAGATTGACGAGAAACTCATTTTTGTCCATGACTGCACTGCAATTTTAGCCGGTCTTGTCTCAGACTCATAAAAAAAAGGCTCTGGATTTTTATATTTTTTGCTAAGAAAAACTAAGATAATTTCCAACACATATAATTCACCACTGCAATGCCTTTTAATTATTTTGTAAAGACAGTTCTCACTGTACACTTAAACACGTATACACAGTGTGGCAATGAAAGAGGTGAATGAAGAGAAATCTTATTTTTATTTCTGTGGATGTTTTTATGGGAATGTGGATGTTTCAGATTGATTTGATGAATGCCTATGGTTTGCATTTAGCATTGATCTTGACTTGATCTCAACTCTTGAAAGTCTGAGTGTTGTCGCAGTCTCAACACACTCTGGTATTGGCCATGATGTGATTTCAGTTTTGGTGGTCCTTGACTACGACACTGAGGCCTTCCCCTATGTTACACACATATAGAATTGTTACATTCAATTTAAAATTATTGTTTTATCATAGAAACAAATGAAAGCAACAACTGAACATACCAACACTGTTGTGTTGCTGTATTTGTTTCTCAGGCTATAATACTGCAGCTAGAATCTGTAATTGTAAAGTTATTTGATGCACCAAACATATGGTCTAGTTTTCAAGTTAAAAATCAGCCTAGCCTTTCATAATATCTTTTGTTCTCTTATGTCACAACGTATATAGTGTAATAAATTGATATACATATAACCATGTACATTTTTAGATTAATCAGATTTTTAAAAATGTGTCATATGACAGCTTTGCATCCTCTTTTGTAACTCTTAAACTGGAGTAATCATAATTATTGGAAGACTACATGTGGAGAAAGATCAATGGGGTGGGGGCATTTTTTGGAGGGTTCACTCAGCTCCACTCCAGTGAGCCAATGAGAGTCCTGCATGAGTGAGCCTCCTCTCACCACTAAACACTAACATATGGCCTCCTTATGAAAAACAAAAAAAAAAAGAAAAGAAAAAAAAGCTGTAATTTTAAGCCTGTTTTAACAAAAAGATTTACATCCCTTTGCAGAAAAATGTGTTGTTTTGCATTTAGGTTGTATTATGAAAGATATACATTTGCAAAACACCCCAAGTCTGTAGGCAGAGGCATATTTTCAATATGATATTTAGGGTAGCATCATAATCAGCAGCTTCAAACTGACAGTGAATTAAGCAATAATGAGGTTAAATCTTAAATCTGTGGTATGTGATGTGTTTCTCCAACTACTAATCACACCGTAATCATAATCACACTATGCATCAATCATCCCTCCTCCTCTTTCCCCTCTCCTCCTCAAATATCTCCTCCTCACCGGTGGGTGTGGATTTAGGAACTTCCTTCTCAGCTTTAAAATTCAGAGGTTCACCACAGATTTCATTCTGACAGTCAGGTCAGGTCACGACGAGTAAGATGGTGAGTTACCTTTCACTGCTGAATAATTTCATATGGCTTATTTCTATTTTAAACCTTTGATAACGAGACATTTGTCAGTGTAGTTCAGTATTGCACTTCTTTTTTTTGTATAATGACTTTGTGATGTTCTTTTTGATTATAGACAACATACACGGATAAAGGCGAAAAGGTAGGTAATCTTGTCGTATGCATTGTACAACTAAGCAGAGGTTATAACGTAATGTTGCAGTAATTTATTAGTGTATTTTTGCTACAGGTTGTCTTTTCCGATAAAAATGCGTTTAAACTGATTATAAAAAAGCTTAAAATATATCAGCATGATTTCTTCTTGTCTTTAGCACGAGCAGGGCAGGTTCCTCTGCTTTGATCACCTCACATTCTGGGTTGGAAATGCAAAGCAAGTAAGTTAACTTATAACTGAGTTTTTTGAGCATATCATTATCATTTTTTTCTGACTTACTTTTCACACAGATGGAAGGGTAGACTATACACTCAGCAAGGCTATTGGTTCTCTCGAGGGGTGGAGGGGACATAGCAAGAAAACCTTCAGACCACATACTACATGTCCCGCAGCACAAACTGTGTCAGGCCTCAGTAATCACCAGGAGATGGAGCTGTCAGAGAGTTTAAGGCCAAACTTTTGCAACCATATCCATGTTAAACTTTGTATAACATTTAACATGAAACCTCTTTGTGAATTTCTGTTGCTTTCAAAAGGCTGCATCATATTACTGTAACAAGCTGGGATTTGAGCCTTTGGCTTACCAGGGTTTGGAGACAGGCAGTCGTGAAGTGGTGTCCCATGCAGTCAAACAAGGCAAGGTAAGTGATCCTCATCACCGGAAGTAACTGCACACATCACTCTTGAGATCTGAACAGTGAGAAAATGATCGGTAACGTCAGAGCAAAACTGAAACACTTCTCTATGCAGGCTGAATAAGAGTTTGACTTAGTGAGTAGACTTCAGAGAACTTACTTTAATAGAATAACAAGACTTACCTCATAATGTTTTCTTTACTAATTAAGACTGTAACACTAGATTTCAATAAATAACTTCATAGCTTTGTTCAGAGTTCATCAAATGATAGATGCAGGAGGATTTAACGTTTTTACTTTGTGTTTCTCAGATCGTTTATGTGTTCCAATCTGCCCTCAATCCTGGGAACAAAGGTAAAGCCCTGTATTGGAGCTATTTGTGTTTGCGCAAAAATTGTTGCAATTTTAAAAAATAAATAAGAAACCTGCATTTTTTTAAAATTCTACATGGAAGGTAAACTACTTGGTCATTCTGGTCATTCTTACAAAAAAAATATTTTTAAGATGTTACAATGCAGATCACAATATCTTATTCTTGCTTATATTTTGGGAAAGCAGTTTGCACTTTTATGGCTTTTGACATCTTAGATGTGCTGCTGGAAGAACATTTGGCTAATTACAATTATTCCAGTCATTCTTACAGATTTGGCAAAAAGTAAATTTATATAACATACATAAATATTTTTAAATCATTATTTTAGACAGTTAAAGAGTTGAAGATAATACTAATCATTATAGTAGTAACACCATGGTTGACTCTGTGTGGTTTAAGAATGTATCTTGTATTTTCTCAGAGATGGGAGATCATTTAGTCAAACATGGGGATGGAGTGAAGGATATTGCATTTACAGTGCAGGACTGTGACTTCCTTGTGCAGGTAACGCTACAGATTTTCATTTAAAGCGGCATTCTCAGATATTTTCTCACACACTATTCACTTTTTAGTTTAATTTCTGTTAATGAATGCAATTTTATTCATATATGCTTATAGGCATATTTCCACTTAACCATTTATCCTCACTAATAGAAAGCCAGACAGAGAGGTGCAGTTATTGTTAAAGAGCCCTTCACCCTGGAGGACAAGTATGGTAAAGTCAGACTGTGCGTGCTTCAAACGGTAAGACAAGGCACCAAGTATGATTCCTATGAATATGCATTGATTATTTTAGCCACTGTTTTTATTAAGCACATTATAATATAAGTTGAAAATAGGGTTATTGCATTGTACTGGTATTGATGATAACCATAATATTCACAATGAAAGATGAATATCGTTTTAATAATACACATATGATAATATCATGTAAATAATCACTATTCATGAAGTGTAATTGCTCCATTTTTACGATTTCGTACAGTTATGATTAAAGTTCTAAAAGTCTGTCCACCTCCATTTGCCATAAAAAGACAAAATGCATGATAACCAAAGTTAAAAGAAACATTTGAATAATAGCAATATTTTTTTCCATAAATATTGTAATAATATCATGTACTCTTAGCAATGACAACTGTGTGATGAAAATCTGACATCGTGCTCGGCCTAGTTGAAAATGTCCCAAATTGTAGACTTGCTTTTGTTTGCTACAGTACGGTGACACCACACACACGTTTGTGGAGAGGAGCGGATACAGTGGGTTGTTTCTGCCAGGATTTCAGCCCCCTCTGTTCAAGGACCCTTTATTAGCCAAATTGTGAGTGTACAAAAGTCATTATAATGTTTATAGAGCAATAAAGTCAGAATGGCTGCTAATTTATTGTGTTTTTACTCTTCCACACAGACCGAGTGGAAACCTGAACTTCATTGATCACGTTGTGGGAAACCAACCTGACAATGAGATGGTCCCAGTGGTGGAGTGGTAATGGACTTAACTATTACTTGTAGAGTTTAGAAGCGTGCAGAGTGGAGCACGTGTGATACCAGCATAGTATCTGCTCTTCATGCATCTGTGTCATGATGAGATCTACAAAGTCAAAGGGCTGCATGACAGGATTCTTACATAACTGTTTTGTAGTGATCAGCATGACTTTGCGTTTTCTTAAGTTGGTCTCCAGTAGTTTTCCACATCTGGATCTTGTTTTGACCCCATCATCTAGGCACGCAAAAGGCGGGGAAAGGCAGTTCTCTAATTGAGCGATCTCATTGGTTGCTCCTAAAAGGAGGGGTGTATCACAGGCTAGAGGGTTACAGATGTGAAGAACCACATGGAGACGGCTCTTATGTTAAAGAGTCACTCAGTCATGTTTAGCAGGCCGCATTTCTTATTCAGATCATGATACAACTGTAGCATCAAATCTGGGCATGTAAACAATTAAAAGAAAGCTTGTACACCAGTGGAAAAACAAAAACACTGAGCATTTTAAATGATTTAACATTGGATATGTTAACACTAGTGTTCAACCCACCTTATGTTTGAACTTTATCTCCTGTTTGTGATCTGACAGGTATCAAAGAAACCTTCTCTTTCACCGCTTCTGGTCCGTGGATGACAAGCAGCTTCAGACAGAGTTTAGTGCGCTTCGCTCCATTGTTGTGGCAAACTATGAGGAGACAGTGAAGATGCCCATCAACGAGCCTGCCATGGGGAAGAGAAAGTCTCAAATTCAGGCATGTTCTTTACACTCAAACAAATGCATGGACCAGAAACAATTTTCTTGTGCATAGCTGATCAAATAACAAGTATCCTTTCCCTAAATTCTCACTCACAGGAGTATGTGGAGTACTATGGAGGTCCAGGTGTACAGCATATAGCCATGAACACATCAGACATCATCACAGCAGTGAGTATACCTGACACTTAGGCTTTGTATGTGCATGCATCACAAAAGCAGTGACAATAATGATCTGATGAATCCTGTATTTGCAGATACGCAACCTGAAGGAGCGTGGAATGGAGTTCATGTCTGTGCCGGACACCTACTATGACCAGCTGAGGGAGAACTTGAAAAACTCAAAGGTCAAAATCTCAGAGGACCTGGATGTTCTACAGGTCAGAATTAAGATCATATTTCAATCAAATATGGAGGACTGATGCGGTTTGAACTATAGCTGTTATAGTTATACATATACATATACGTTTGCTCCTTCCTGATATTGATTCGGATTCCAGAACTCCAGCCCAACCAAGTACCAATCTATTAGCACTGTGTTAAAAAAAGACGAGCTGTACATCACCAACCCTGTATGGATGTGACACACTAATCATTGTTGTATGGCATGGCTTAGGTTAAGCCCTAAATTGGTAAAATTTTCCATCATAAAATTTTCCCAAATTGCTGGCATTTATCTAGTTGTTGATATTATACAATGAAATCAGTTCTTCACTGCTCTGAAACAGTAGTTGCCAGTGGCTGCAAAGCAAAACTTGCTGTGTAGGCTAATATTTTAAAGTGGCAAAGAAAAACTGTTTATGTGTGGAATATTTTCAAGTTTATTAGTAAATGCTGTTGTGCGGAATCATTGCAGTGCATTGACTTGTGAAATCGCTGATACCAATCCAGCATTTACTGGTATTGGAACAACTCCAGTATTAACTTCATGCTTTCATGTTTGGTCAAAGGAATGATTACATCTCTGTTCATATTTAGTAACCACCATTAGTAACCAAATGTAGTGCAGTGCAGTGGAAAAGCTTTTTCTTAATTTTCAGAACATCATTTGTGGCGACTTTTGTTATGAGTGAATGAAAAGATAACACACAGAGTTAACTACTCAGCTTTACAACATTCACATGAAAAATTCTTCTCATGAGACGAATGTTATCTTGTAAACTCACTCATATCCAGGAGCTGAAGATCTTGGTGGACTACGACGACAATGGCTATTTACTTCAGATCTTCACCAAGCCAGTTCAGGATCGCCCCACCGTGTTCTTGGAAGTCATTCAGAGGCACAACCACCAGGTGAGGCGCCACTAGATAGACGACAACTTTTACAAGGAGAAAGAGGTTATACAGCATATGACTCTATATCTCAGTGTTACATCTGGGCTATAGGAACAGAATTCACTTTGCTGCCAAATCAGTAACTCAAATACATAATTTATCCACAGGGCTTTGGTGCAGGAAACTTCAAGTCTCTTTTTGAAGCCATAGAAGCGGACCAGCATGCACGAGGAAATCTAACAGTCCTGACCCCAAATGGAGTTTCAAAGAACATGTGACCCCAGTGATAAATCTCAATAACTGTCAGTTTACTATGAAAACACACTGTCTGCTGAGGGTCCTGTTTATGTTACAAGAATATTATACTAATAATGTGCTACATGGATGCTCTAAAACAGTAAGAATGCACAGAGCATGTTTATCAAAGTTATTCTTTAATTTGTTGCAACTTGCATGTTTTATTCCAGTAACATTTAGTTTCAAAAAGTACCTCATTATAGCCTTTCCTGAAGTTCATGAAAGGAAGAATTTGTATCAGTTAACAGGGAGTCAATCAGACTAACCAATCACCTTCATCTTAATGCAACGCTTTCTTTTTTAATAGAATGTTAAGAAAACGAGCATCATTGATACAAGCTTGACTCAAGCAAAACACCATTTAAGCTCTCATAAATGAAAACATTTAACTTTACACTTCTGTCATCATTTGGATAATATAAGGTCAACATACATTCATTGTAACAGAGGCCCTTTGTATGATGCTTTGAGTGCCTGTTTTTCCCTCCGTGTGGGAAGAGACAGCAATTGCAATATGTGAAACAATGGTTGCCATGTGTTCATAAACTATACTGTTAACCCAAATGTCATGTCTTGTAATGTTTTTTGTAATGTTGTTATTTTTACCAAAAAAATTGCATTTTCTTTTAACAGTGGTTACATAATTATTCCATACCAGACATCCATTGATAAATTGAAGTTCAAGGAAGTTCTCTGTCCTGCTCTTGTCTTAAGTGCTTCTTAGGACAGTTTGTGACATCAGTACTCACCGAGCAGCACCACCACTCATCTGCAGAGCTTTTACGAGCTCTGGTAAGGCCTCCAGTTATTGGCTGTAAAGTTTTGAATAGTATTTAAATGTCTTTTTTTTTAACACATTCAGGGTCTGTGTCTATATTGTACAGTACCTCAGGGAAATTTGGATGCTGATATAATCAGGGCACTTGATTAGAGATTAGTTCAAGGAGCCCCGGCAGCTATCTGCTCCACACAGACAAGGAATCTTTGTTTCTTCAATGGGAAACTTGTAGTCGTATGTGATCTCTTCATTGATGCTTATCGGCTGCCGGGAGTATATCACTATCTTCTTCTGAGACTCCACAGTGATGATCTTTGCATAACAGTTAGGCTGCAAGACAGAAGGGTTATTTTGCATTAAAGGGACAGTTCACTCCAAAATCAAAAATGCTCTTTTTAACTGTGGTGCCATTTATCTGCATTGTTTTGGTGTGAGTGTTGGAGATATTAGCTGTAGAGATGTCCGCCTTCTCTCAAATAGAAAGGAACTACATGGCAATCAATTTGTGGTGCTCAAAGCACCGACAAATACATTTGAAAAACTGTGTATGAGCAATGTCTCCAGGAATCATGAGCTGGTTACTCAAGATAATCCACTGACCTTATTGTGAGCTGTTTCATAGAGGATCCCTCTATGTTAGAGGCCCGCCACAGTAACATGCAAACATTAGTGGCGTCCTCCTCGGCTGAGCTGTAATGTTAGCACTAGATGCACACTTCCTTCTGTGCAGTGATACGTTTGTCAGGTGTATTTCAGTAGAAATAAAAAAGTTCCAACATGAAGCTGCTCACAACCAACTCAGTGGATTAATTTAAGTAACCAGCTCATGATTTCTGAAAAGAGACATTACTGTTTAGTTTTTTTTAAAGGTATAGTTTTGGCACTTTCTTCACCACAAGTCGAGTGCCATCTAGTTCCATTATATTAGAGAGAAGGCAGAAATCTTTAAAGCCGATGTCACCAACAGTTAGCAACTCACACCACAACGATCTGATATAATAAATAGCACGGCAGGAAAGAGGAAAAATCTGTATTTCTGATTTTGGGGTGAACTGCCCTTTAAGAATCACATGAAACAAATCTTGAAGTTATTTATTATCATGTCCATCTCCAGCCACGGTACTCACATTGCAACTGTGGTTTATAAATCTGGCTAAGTTCCCACATTTGGTGGCATCAATGATGGTGTCTTGATCAACCCGAAACAAATAGCTGCTCCCAATGCCCTCCTCCTCATATCTCTGCTCCCTCATGTCGGCGATGACCTAAGAAAAAAGAAAACAAATGCACCCATCCATGTGAGTGTTGTTTATCACTGTCACCCTACTCACACGCCTGGAAAGTACCCAGAATAACCAGTGGATCCCAGTGGGCCACTGGTCCAATTCAAGGGAAACAAACATGGGAAAGGGCAGCTTGTTTAAAACCTTGTCAGTGGCATTTGTTACAAATGGTTTGTGCATTCCAGTCTGAATATATTCCAAAGTCTTGTCATTAGAGTGAGTTTGTCTCACCTGTCTGATGATTTGACCCACATATTCAATCACCATCTCATCTGCCGCTATCGGCTCCATTGCAAACAGGCCCCACTCATGAATATCACTCCGGCTGAAACGAATCCTCTTCTTTCGGAACTAATGTATATTGTGACAAAAAGAGACACGAGCCATTTGTTAACATGCGCTCCAACTGCTGCAAATACTGACATGACAGTTGACTACTTTCTGATATTTTTTCAAATGATTGTGTTCAGCTCAGGTATAAAAAATAAAATGTAATTTAAAAAAGACCACAACAAAGTCTGTGCAGCTGAACAGGTACATAATAATATTGAGGTTTTTAAATGTCTCACTTTACAGTGTTTTGAGTAAAACAACAGATCACATTCACCACTTCTGTATGAAAAAGACTGCAAATAAAATTAAACTGTGAATGGCTACAGCAAGGGCTGATTTGAATAGTATCACCCTCGTGAATGGTATTCATTTGACAATTTTGTCAATTTAAGTATATGGGAAGTGCAGTTGTAATAAAAAAGTTACATGCAAGCATACAAATAGTACCAGATTAGACAGAATCTAACTTATATTTACCAAACTGTCACAAACTGGCTCAGTGCGACAAGGAGGGAGTCCACACAAGAGATTAAGTAAAAACTATCATAATTTATTACACTAAGACATGCAAAAACGAATAAACCAAACAAACCAAACCCAACAATGCAGGGTGGATGTCTGCTGGAGGAAGGGAGAAAATGAGTCGACACCTGGGCCAGCTTTTATAGCTGGGTAGGCTCAGGTGAGCTTAATCAAGCTAACAACCCTCCCATGTCAGCAAGCTACACACTGATAACAGATTGGTTGTGTTTTATTCAGATAAGTAGAGAGAGATAGCAAGCGACAACAAATTCATATCAAATTGTTTGGACATCATCCAAGTTTAAGTTAGGGTTTTTACAGATGAGTATACATTTCTTCACTTATCATTTTCTCACCTTCAGCTGGTTGAACTTGACCAGGTCACTATCACAGCTGAAAGAGGACAGCAGGCGACGCTGTTCACACCTGAAGTCAGATCCAGCACGCAGTGAGGTCGACTGCTGGGCTGGATTGCACATTCCCTGCTGGAATATTTGATGACATTAAGCACTAAATGGAATTAACTGGGCACTGAGACCATCACAGTTTCCCCTCGTAAAAGGTGTAGGTGGTAACTTTTACAAAAACAAGGTTTTTTTTTTTACATTTAACTGTCTGTATATTCACATAGCAGTAGATGAGACAGAAAAAAGTAATGTTTCTCTGCCTCCTCATAGTGCTTCTAATGATATCTGCAGGAATTTTACAGCTAAGAACTATGAAAACACATGCTTCTGATTCAGTCTGACACCCTTTTTCAAACAATGACTTACATGATTGGCAGCTGCGTTCGAAACTCCTTAGCTCTGACTGTTCGTTTTCATTGAGCCACAGTGGATTAGCACTATGACGAGGAGGAGCTGCATGATTTTGTTCCAGATAATCTGTGTCATGTACTACCATCTGGATATGGTAACGGTTTCAGCAAATGTGACAAATATGTATTTTTATAAGAGCTACAAACTGTAGCTTTATTACCTTATTACTTGTGGATGGAAGCTCAGCAGTGAGCTTTGTGTTGTTGAGGTATTTCATTTTATCTTTCCTGCTGATTTTGTAGAACCCTTCACTGCGAGCAGAGCCGGTAATGTGATTTGGCAGCCAGGATCTGTGCTCCTCACTCCTCTCTGTGAGGACTTTAGTCAGTGATCTGCAGTTAAGGATGTCAAACACAGAATATGATCTACAGACATGTGTATCGAGTAAAGTAGATTACTGAGGTATCTGAAGTCATTATACACAAGGTTTAATTGAAGGGTTTTAACTTCTTCTAAAATATTAGAATTTAATTATAACTTATATAGCATTACAGACTTAATGTCACTCTTTTGTTTATGGTACAGTTCAAATTTTACACTTATTCATATGTTATCAGTTACTTGGTGCACAAACTGTAAACTCACTTTCATCTTATTTAATTTCAAAATGACACAATTAGAAAGGATATGAGGGTGAGGTATCCACAGGGTGTCACTGATCCACCCGAAGCCATTATCCCGCGCCTGCAGCCTTTCATATGTCCACTGCAGCAGCCTCGCGTCTTCTTCATCCAGGCCCTCCTTCCAAACACTATGCAGTATCCTCCTCTCCTCAAAGGGTGAACGCCACCTGTGAGGACGACTCTGAGAGGAGAGAGAACCAGTGATTCTTTTAAGTGATCTCCGCCGACGATGCTTTCTCCACCTCCTCCTTAACCGCCTCCAATGTTTCCTCCTTAACGAAGATTTCTCTGTCTCTCTTCTATTCTCCTCATCCAGAAGCCCAGGCACGTTCTCCAGTCCCTGCAAGGGCTTCATTCTCACACCTGAACTGATCCACATGTCCCTCCCATCCGCAGCATCAGACTCAGAGAGGCTGCATGGGGAGGACACTGAGATAGGGGAGCCTCCGAGAGAATCAGACAACAGGGGCTGTAAAGTCGTCACCAGACGTGTTTTCCTCCTGTGGACTATGGCTCTTTGAGGTATGATGATGTCTCTTCCAGGAGTCTTTGGGGCTGTGATATATGGATTACTAGAAAGGCATGGCACAGGAGGTGGGCTGCTAGCAGTTGGGCACACCGCTATGCTAACTTCTGATGTGATCGTCTCTCTGCCCGGCGTTGCTGGAGCTCTCCCAGAGCTGTATTGAGTCCACTCACATCTATCCTCTCGACCAGGAGTTTTGGGCATATCCTGGTATGATGGGTACAAGGGCGGGAGATCAGAGGGCGCTAGAACATGCTCAGTGCCTGCTGGAGAGAGGGAGAGGACTTCATCGGCAGAGTCCACACTTTCAAATTCAGCCACAATCCCCTTTCCCGGTGTTTGTGGTCGTTCCACCTCCTCAACAGCTGGGGATGTAGGTTTGCTTCTTATCAGTTCAGGGTCGCTGTCCAGCAAGTAGCCAGTAGGAGTGAGAGGCCTCGGGATTTCTATGTACCTGAGGGACTCTTCCATCCATTCAGGGCTCCCCATCTCTACATCAAGGTGTGGCTCAACTGCTACACAAATAAATAACAAGAAAATATTACAAAATCGTACTTTCACCAACATTTTTGTCAATACTTTCTCCCATTTCTCACACAAACTATTGACACAGTTGTGCTCCCCAGAGGATCAACTGTAATAACTACATATTATTACAGTACTTGCTCAACAACACAAATGCCGTCCCACCAGCCTCAGCAGTAGTTTGTGTTTCATGCTAATTGGCAAATGTTAGCATGCTAACACACCAAACTATGAGTGTGAACATGATAAACATGATACATGCTAAGCATCAACATGTTATCATTATGTTTGTGAGCATGTTAGTGTGTTGATTTTAGCATTTAGCTCAAAGCACCACTGCACCTACACACAGCTCACAGAGCTAGCTAGCATAATTATAGAAGTTACTATGATGATCGGTAAATATGAAAATCATGCATGGGGAGGATAAATGCCGTTTACCTCTGTCAAACAATATCTGTAAATCATTTTACTGGACAAAGAATAGGGATGTAATGAAAATGTTTTGATTGCCATTTTAGCATACAATTACCATCAAACAACAAACATTATTTGAACTGTCCTAATGCTAGAAACTATTTCCCTTTACTGCTATAAAGCACGCTGGATATATAACCTGGCAGTCCTATAGGCGATGGAGGCTGCAGGTGGTCCTGGGGTTCACTGGTTTGGAGCTCCATCGTGACATCCAAGTCACAAGTGTCTCGTTGACAGGATGCGTACTGGTTCTCTTCAGTTCCCTCTCTATGAAATGGATCTGCCCAGTCCAGCTGAGCACCAGGGGTTAGCGGGGCTGAGGGGGTGACGGGAGGCTCCAGCTCCATCGACTCTTCATCTGATGATATGACGATACACTCGCCACTCCTGTCACCGTCCTCCTCCATATCTTCATCTTCAAGACTAAGGTCAGAGTAGGACAAGTCCTCAAAGCTCTCGGAGGAGAATGAGTCAGTGGAGTCGAAGTCTGACGAGTAGTCACTTTCCTCTGAGGAGCTGCTCTCCGAACAAGCCTCTAGAATTGAAAAAAAGAAACAAAGTATTTAGGATACACATTGGTATGCGACTACTCTAATTCTTAAATATTGCAACTATATGACCCTTTAACGTACCGCTATCTGAGTGCTGCACTCCATCACTGGTTGGGAAGATGACAGCATCCTCATCCTCTGTGTGTTTTTGTGCGGTCTCCTTTTCTTCCTCAGAATGATTCCTGTCATCGCCATCATCGTGATCATCTCTGTCGCACTGATTAGAGCACAAGAAAGAATTTCATAGTACTTTAAGCATATAGACAGTTTATCATATCAATACTTTGAATTGATTCTGGAAAAATTGTATGAGGAAACTATTTTCAAGTTTTTGCAACCCATCACAGCCATTTAAGAGCTGCCAGTGAAAACACATGCAGGACTTTTATATAAAGACATGATTTAGTTTATTTGAAAGTTTTCTTTGAAAAACTGAAACAGAGTATTTGAACCACACTACAGGCTTCTTTTTCTGATTTAACAATTACTTTTTGTGCAAATTCTCTAATTACCAGGATTTGAGGTTGATCAACTGTAACAATAGCCTCCACTTTGTCTGATGTTATTTCTTCCTCCTGAGGTGCGTTATCTTCTTCCCTCCCTTCATCATCATCTTCATCACTGTCAAGCTCATGTGGTCTTGCATGTCTGCGTTTGGCTCTCTCGGGTGTCATTTTATCATCCCCCTGTTTCACATCTACATGGAAAGAGAGCCACACAGCTGTTCAAGCAACAGATATTGATGAGTTATTTATAAAATGAGGATTACTTGCATTATAAGCACTGACCAGAGCTTTTATTATTACAACACGACACATTTCCTGTCTCTTCTGATGTAGCCGTATCATCAGGTCTTTTCCTTTTTACCTGCATAACAATATGTTATTTTACATTACTCTAGGTTATGCATCATTCAGAGGTCAAAAGCCGATGTCTTCTATATTACAGTAAATATAATAGTTTACCTTGAAGGATGGCAGTGGAGGTTTTTTGCCCTGGCCACTGATGCGATTGAGGGGATTAATTTGATTTTTCCTCACTTCAGCACATGTTGCTCCACTTTTCAAAGGAGAAACTTGTATCTTGTGGATAAAAAAAACAATAACAATGAATCTAGTGGCTCCAACAAGACAGAAATGTGAGATAATGAAGGAGGTCAAGAGCTTACTTTCGTTGTCTTCTCTTGACAGTCCCACCAGTCCTCAAATGCCTTGAAAGCGATTCCTTCCACCATTCTACGTGTAATGTCCTTTTTAATGATTGACTTCAGTTCATCCATGATGACTTCTAAAACTTTTTCTACTGTGACCTTATGAGGGTTTTCCCACACAAGTGGGTAGTCTGGTGGTGGCACAAAGGGGTTAAACCTGGGAAAAGAAGGAGCAGGCCAGGGTGGTCGCGGAATGGTTGGGAATGGCAAAGGTGCACTGCGATGCCTTGGAGGATTCCCCTTCTCCAGAGAGCCTGCCGGCAGCGTGGGTATGGGATACGTGTGCACAGGACGAGGAGCAGAAGGCTGCACAATTAAAGGTGGAGGTGGTCTGAGAAAAGTTGGTGGGGGAGGTATTGAAGGAGGAGGAAGAATAGGGGGAGGAGGAATGGGAATTGCGGTGTGATGGCCTGGAGGTGGGATCCAGCCTGGAGGTGGGATGGGGATGGTGCCATTTGGCAGGCGAGGTGGGACAGGTGGTGGAAAGGGAGGAATGGGGAAAGGAAAAGGGATGACTGGTGGATGGGAGCACCCAGACTGGACAGCAGGAGGAGCTCTGGAGGTAGTCAGCTGAGTGGTGCTATTGAGAGAAGAAAAGGATGGAGGCTGAGGAGGAGGGGTGATGTGTTTTATAGGTGTCAAAGCTGAGTGCTCCTTGTCTTCATTTGCTGCAGGATAATCCTGAGTAAGACAGAAAAAAATCTGAATGACTAATTTGCAGCACAACATACTTTAACACAGGTACCAACATAATAAATGCTCATTTCATTGTCATCATGGTGTATATCCAGATCTAAAAGGATTTACCTTTGGACGAGAAAAAGACTGGAACCTCTCTGCCTCTTTTTCATTTAAGTGAGCTATACTTTCAGTGTGTGTGAAATCAGACGGAGACTGGGCACTTCTTGTTAGAAACAAAACAGCTTGTGCCGTTTCATCTTCTTCATTTTCAACAAGTGTTGCTGAACTGACATCCCCCAGATAATTGCAGGAATGCTGGTGACTGTTTGTGAGGTCACAAACAAGCGAGTCATCTGAGAAAGCGGAGCAAGGTGAAGTCGGGCTGTCCTGAGAGTGCACATCAGCCTCAAAAATCTTTCTATCAAAGTATGAGGGATCACTAAACTGGCTGCTTGTCAGCAAACTTTCAATCCGGGAGTCCAAACTCCCCCCCTCTGGCGGGGGGCTGCTAGGTGAACAGTTACCAGCAGATGGAGATAACTCTGTTATGCGTGCATGATCATCAGGTGGGGAGGATGCTGCTGTCTGCCGGTCAGCTGTGAAATTAATGCTCAGGATGCTGAAAGAATTGCAGTTCTGTTGTAAAGGCTTGGAGGTAGCGGTGACCACGTCCCTGGACTCCTGGCAGGAGGAGGCCAGGTCAAATGAACGTTCCGCAGTATTTTGAGAAGAGGATTGTGCACCGTGATCCCACAGTGCAAGCTGCTGGCTGCTACTTTGGATGGAGAGGGGATGTGGTGGCTGTGGCTGGCAGTGCTTCAAAATTAGAGTGACATCTGATACTTCGCTAGATCCTCTGTGATACCTCGCAGGTTTGCGACGACAGAACTCTCGTCTCAAATGTTTGTGAACACTGTAAGTGGAGGGCTCCCCCTGGAGGACGGGAGTTGCCTGAAGACTGGAGTAGCAAGAGTCCTGGGAGAGAGGAGTCGCAGAGAAGCAAGGCGTGCGGGGGGTTCCCTGAGAACGTGGCGTAAGCCCAAAGCTGCAAGGTGTGTCCTGCCAAATACTGGAGTAGGCTGTGTCCAGAGAGAGGGGTGTGGCGATGCTGGTGGGGCTGGAGAAACTCCCCTGTCGCTGCGTGGCTGTGCTGCCCTGAAAGAGATGGATAATATATAGAAATAAAGATAACAGCTTAGAGATAATATCCTTAAAGCACATTAATTCAAAATATTTAATATACATAACTTCACCATAATATGCAACTTTAAAAACGCTTACCAGCAAACTGTCGATTGAGCTTTGAATAGCTCGCTCATTGCTACCCACTGGTAGAGTCCAAGGAGTACAAAGGCCCCGTAAGAGGAGCTGGAGATATTGTGCCCTGTTTTCACCTGAGAGAGGTTGCACATTACAATTAATCAACAAATTAAACAGTAATTGGGTGGTTTAATGTCATTTTACCATACATCTTTGTCCAAGACAGAATGAGAGAGTGTTTCTCCTGGATTAAGGTGCAACATGAACAAAACCACAATATACAAGAACACAAACATTTTTACAACACAACACAGTCCCCAAGCCTGCATACCTAAGGTGTATGGAGTGCAAGTTAAAAAATAATATAGAATAGTTACAATAATTTAAGATAAACTAATTATCTTCTGTAACAATTTTACCTTAACTACAATATAAATAAATAAATAAATATATATACATAAGATATTTTTGTTTCCTTTAGGATCAATTTCCACATGAATAACATTTCCCATCACTGACGTCTGATGGAGGTGCTTGACAGTGTCTTTTGCGGCCTTCACTGTGTCGAAGACGACCTTTGCAATCCCTAAATGCTTCTTGTTCTTAGGATTGTAAAATATTTCCACTTCTTCAAGGTTGCCATATTTATTGCACATATGAGTCAAGAACGCCTCCCTCACATTGTCGTTCAACCCAGAAAATGTCACTTCTTTGGGAGGAACAGGACCA
Organism: Plectropomus leopardus; assembly: GCF_008729295.1. Lineage (NCBI taxonomy): Eukaryota > Metazoa > Chordata > Actinopteri > Perciformes > Serranidae > Plectropomus > Plectropomus leopardus. The sequence continues at coordinate 11,846,590 of NC_056468.1, forward strand.
ACATACCACTCATCAACCTGAAAAGACATAGATAAACAACTATTTGTATTATTATTACTATTATTAATATTAATATTACCATCATTGTTATATTCAGTTTTGTTATTATGATTATGATGTTGACTATGACCTTAAATTTAGAAATCAGCAGATCAGTCTTGTTGCATTTGCTCCAGAGGCGGCAGATGCGGGGATCTCTGACTGTCTCCACAGGAAACAGACCTAAGTCCTCAACCTGTTGAGGTAAACGACATCCATCATTACAATGGAAAACGTACGTGCTTGTTTGACACAATATTATACAGGGGAACTGTGTTGACAGGCGGTTATCTACTGAAGACAAACAATAAGCAGATTATTTAAACGTGCTCACGGGTATGTTAAACTGTTGTCCATCATAACGGTACACTTTGTACAGTCCTTTTGTCAAAGCAGGGTCAATAATCAACTTGCAACTTGTCCAGTGCTGAGGCGGTGTCTCTCTCTCAGTAGTTTGTTTTTCGCTTTCCATTACATTCGTCAAAACCTGGAAATATAACACAATAGGCAACATATGCTATCATTTGTAGCACGACGAATACAGCTGTTTGCTAGCTTACATTAGTCCGTCACTGGAGGTTAACACGCCCCAACAGGTGATGGAGAGCATCACCTGTAACCTTATCTCTCTCTGAAATATAACAAGCTACAGCATGAAGAATGTCTAAATACTTAAAGTGAAGTCTAACGAAACGTTTTCAACTCGCTTACCTGAACCAAAGTTTTATCCTTTGATGGAGCAACATTGTGGAAAAGCTGCGGTGAATTTCGGTGTTTTCACAGTGCGTCGCCCAGGTTGGAGAATAGATCCATCCGCCAGGAGACAGACACGGAATATAGATCCGTCAGCGAGGCGGAAGCACACAAAAGGTTGGAGGAAGGTGAGTTAACAGGCGTCTGGTGTGTTTCTATGCATCTTTTGGGTTTTTTATAATACAATATGTTCTTTGGTAATTTAAAACTAAAAAAGTAAATTATTTTTAAAAATTATTTAAAAAAAATGTAATTTATATACAATAATATACTGACTACATGCTTTAACTTGATCTTTAATGCTGTTCATGGTCCCTTACAAATAAAATAAAAGAAATCACACACACACACACACACACACACACACACACACACACACATATGTTTTAGATAATAATTAATGTCTGGATACATTTATTAAAGATTGGTCCCGCTTGGGGTGGTATATCCTATTGTCAGCTGAAATAGGCTCCAGACACCCTGCAACTCTAAACAGGAAACGCTTACAGCTAATAAATGTATGAATACTTTGATTAGATACTCATCAGAGTATTGTGATGTGGGCCAATACAAGTTATATTTTAGGTTTGAATATTTGAAATCTTCAGACAGAGGATAGAGCAGTGCATTTAGGGAAGGCTGCACTATTTGTAAGTGAGTTTTAAGGTGTGAGTTTTTCATTTCCAAACCCTTTCATCTGTTCATATTTCCCCCTCCATGCTTGTGCACAAAATGACATTTTTTTGAGTAGCTTCTGCAGTTTCTGTTTATCTCTGGGTTATCTCTACAGTATATACACTTCCAGGACTAGCACTCACTGTAAACATCCTTCCTCATCTGTCTTCGCAAAACATGACCCACAAAGAATCAGAAGCAACAAATGTAACATCAGCCAGCAGGAGGAATTCAAGGTTGTTATTGTAGGAGACGGGCTGTGGGAAAATCTTGCCACTCATCGTTTACACTATAGGAATCTTTCCAGAGGTCAGTAACGCACACTGTGGCTCAATTATACATGGCTATTGTCCACTGATTTAAAGTATTTTCTGTGTTTTAATGTCAAAGTAGGCATGGATGCAATTTAAAATCCATTTAAATGTAAAAACTACAACAAATGAAATGTGACCCTTTAGTCTTTCATACAAATAATCGTAACACTACAATGTTGGTCAGAGTGACCTGAGAGTGTCTCTGAATTGTTGTTTTATTTATTTATTCTCACTAAATTCTAAAGTTGTGGCAGTCATGAATTGACCGTGATGGATATTGTAATTTCAGACGCAGGTTTTGATGTTTCCCTATCAAGTGAAGAGCGCTGTCTTTGCTTGCAACCTCTCTCCTATTACAACGTTAACGCTGTGCTGATCTGCTACAATATCATGTGCTGGTCATTCTTCAATAACATCATCATAATTGTATTTCTAAGTTGGGTCTTCAATGTTTGTTGTTCTGGTTGGAGGAGGATATCAGGGCTGGTGTAAATTCACTTTCATTTCTGTGGCCAAATAAGAGAAATTACATTTTCTATGTTTCTCAAAATCGGACTGAGATGACGTCCCATCTTATTAACCAATGCGTTATGATCACTTTACAGTTAGTGCTCTCCGAAAGTACCATAATGTAACTGTGTTAAATATCAGGATACCAATATTTGTATTGGTATCCTGAGATGCAACATACAGTATCTGTGATGGTGTGCTAATCATGCTTGTTGGTGCAAAACAGACCTAAAAGAAGACAAATTCCTAATCCACACAGAATGCTGTCACATATATCCAGGTATATTTAGGCTCACACAAACTCTAGGATCATAGTGAGTGTGTATTCACTGGATAGAACAAAAGGAACATTTTTACTTCCAATTCCTGGGAATAAAACTATTCTGATAGAGCGCAGAGGCCACAGGGAAAACCAATGCTGTGTAGTGTTCAGCTAAATGCAGAGGAAATGTGGACAATTTACTCATAGCAGCAACAAAGCAAGGGCTAATGGAAACAAGAGTGTCGGAAAAAGTCAAAGAGTGGAGGAGTTTGTGTGTTTAGCTGTTATGCTGCATGCTCATGGCTCTGACTGACTGATTGTGCACTCAAACTGCACTTCTGGACACATTTCCTGTGTGGTTTTCCTTTTGACATCAGAGTTAAAAATACATTTAATCCAATACACTTATAGTGTTTGCTTGTTTGTATTTTTTCCTTTTTTAATAAAAAAAAATCAGAAAATTAAAACAAAAATTGATAATTATGTTATATGTGTTTTATTCCCACACTGGCAACAATAAAAGAAGTCCTGGTGACTGTTATCAGGTTAAAACACCACACATAAGCAAAACTTACAATACAGTATTTACTAAAAAAAAACAACTTTAAAGCTGTGCATTGCAGTGAAACCTCTATATATACACAGTAACATACACAGGGTTAAATAAATAAACCACAATATGAACCAAAGAAACATGCATTTCATTTGCATGCATCTGTTTCTAAAGCTTGGCAGTTCTTATCAGAAGTGTCCCAGCTTGTGTGCAACTAACATGAATAAACTTGTCTTCATTTCATTTCTTCTGAATAGTCTTTAAGAAACACCACCATCAGTGCTTTGGGGAAGCATAGCAACTGTTTCACTAAATAGTCCATAAATTACTGACTCCTTATTGCCTACTTGTTCTCTGCTAAATGTCACAGAGATATTATTGTCTGGCTGGGACCATATGAATGCAATTTTGGGTGTTTGATGCCTAAAATGAGCACCCATACATTACCATGACTCAGCAAAAACCATGAGCAGAGGGTGGGCAGTAAAGACAGTTTTGATATTGCAATAATGAGCACAGCATTACCTTGATATAACTACGGTATGTTACAATTATGCGATATACATATATTGTGAAAATGCTGACACACCACCATCACATAAGTGAATAACTGATAATAATGAATTGCTCAACACCATCCAGCTCTAAATATGTGCACATTTGTCCTCATTTGAGTTTGGATCGAGTTTTTGTACCAAGTTTACAGTAAAGACGATGAAGGAAAGTAAAAAAATGTTAAAAACCCAAGTAAAACTATTCAGCCATGTGCCACAGGACAAAGAGAGCATGCCCTATAAACCACAAAACAATCTGTAACCTAAACAATGTGTGAACACGCTCAAACTTGTAAACCACGAAAAGTACAAAACATATAAACACATTTCCAATACATGCATGCTTTGCAGTAATACATTCAACAATACTTCATTTTTATGGATTACAGTATATTAAAATCGAGCAAATTTCTCAATTTTTTTCTGAATGTGAATTTTACAACACTTATTCCTGCTCCACAACCAAAAGGGCTCAAAATGTTGCCCTTAATATCTCATTTTTTTTTCCACTTTTGGTTAATAACCCTTGCTAAAATATATGTATGTGCACTGCATTAACACACTTTGATTAAAAGCAAATTTTTATGAAGTTTTCTATTGCCTCAGATTGTACACAAATACTGTTGGATTGTTTTGTGAAAGACCTAAACAATGTTTTGCTAAAAATATTTCTATGCAACAAGGTTTCTGGATGTCATCAAAAAATGAGGATTTTTCAAAATAGAAATTCGTTTAGAAGACTGAAAAACCTAGTTATGGAGACAAGAGAGGAGCAAACACCTGACAAAATCTAAAACAATTGATGACAACCATTTAGTCCGCTGAGTATGAAGATAAATCAAAACAAACAGAAGAAGCAGTAAGACCTTGTAAATGTTTAAAAATGATTAAAGCATGCAGACAGTGATTGACATACAACTGATATTTCAGTCAGATGACTGACACCTGGAAATACAAAAATCTGTATTAACAATAGAGGCTTGGTAATGCTCCCTACAGAGCCTAATTCAAAACCTGGTATATGTGAGAACAGAAAAAAAACAGTGCAACCCCTCAGTGGGACACTAAAAGTCCAGTGTGTAGGATTTGCGGAGATATAGTGGCTGACATGGAATATAATATTCATAACTATGTTATCATCGATGTATAACCACCTGAAACTAAAAATTGTTACACATACGGAGCGGGTCCTGTTTCACAGAGTCTGCCATGTTGTTTCTACAGTAGCCCAGAACAGACAAACTAAACTCTAGCTCCAGATAAGGCCACTTGCATTTTCACAGTTTTGCATCAGTAACTGTAGTTCTCCTAAACACTTGGCACGTGGTAGAAGTTTCAGTTGGTTGCAATCTGCAACCTCACCACAATATGACACTGAATCCTTCACACTGGACCTTTAAAGCCGCAGGTGGATGTTGCAGTGATGGCAAGTTATACAGTATACCTCCAAAAACAGCACAGAATAAACTGTGACAGCTCAAAAAGATCAGTAAAGTCCATATAGGAGAGTGCAGAAAGAGCAGCACCACAGCCTGTGTACCTGAATCAAAAACAGGCTTCACACCGCAGACTTGTTGAGTCATATTCAAACAAGGAAGTGCACCTTTAATTTAGTTATTGTTTTGATCTGTTGTGGCGTTGCCTCAGGTCAAGAATTTGACCCAGATTTTCCATGCGTAGGAGATACTAGATCCTCTTCTAAGATACAGCACCACAACGAAATATTTTTCATCACTATAGTCAATCTGCACAGTAATTTGGCTATTTAGCTCCATGAATTGGTATCATTACAGTTTCTTTGATAGTACACTCAAGTGCATGTGTTTTTAAGTGGCTATAAAAATTTGTGATGTTACATTATGATTTGATATGTCATCACACGGGTCACTGAAATTAGTTCCTGAGAACAAAAGATTTACAGCCAAGTTAAAGGTAAAACAGTTTTTCCTAATATATAATGTGCAGAGGGTTATGAACATGCATCAGTCGAAACCTACAACACTGGACAGATTAAGCTTGCAGTCCAAAAAAAAAGAGCATCTCAGCACTTTTCATAAACATAAAAAATAAAGCTTTCAAAAGAGATTTCACAATAAAGGCACTGTTGAATGTCCGCTGCTGCTGTGTGCTGACCAGCAATAATTAAGGGAAGTGGATGGCAGCCTTCAGGTCATCATTCTCAGCCCTGTGGTCCAGCTGGTTCTGGAGCTGGATGACCTGCTCGAGCTCTCGGATCTGCCGGTCCGTTTTGTGACTCACAAGTGTGCGGTAAAAGTGGACGGCGAACATGATAAAAACTAGTCCAAAAGGCACCATGATGCAGGTGGAAGCGATGGCTGCGGCCTCCCCGGAACTTATAGTGCCGTTGTTTTCGTCAGCTTTGCTTTTGAGGGGTAAGAACTTCACCCAGCACAGGAGCATCACCTCCGTCAGGAAGAGGAGCGTGCCGATGACCGTGGAGAAAGCCCAGGCCAGTTCTATGTGGCGATGCATGCGCTCGTGTGGAGACTCGTTGACGGAGTTGAGGTTGTGAACATTGCTGACGGCCTCGAGGTTAGGGAGGATGCAGGTGCTGATCATGAGGGCGAAGAGGTGAACTGCAACCAAAACAGTGGTGCAGGCACTGAAGGCTATCAGCAGCCCTGGAGGATACTTATGATCCCGCTCCAGCTGAACCTCCACCATGGCAACCTGCAAAAATCATACAGGAAAAATGTCTTTCTGCACTTGATGATTGAATATCCACATATGCACTTACCGGAAGCCCACTTAAACTAGACTGCAAGGGAGTAACACAATAAACATGGCTGCTTTATGTACATTTCTGTGCATGTTGGTTCATGAAAAAATACAACTTAAATCACTGCTTCCTTTCTACCCGTTGACGTCTCCACCATCGTATTAATAAAATGAAATGTAATAATAAAAATCTTCTCAGATGTGGGTTCTTTTTCTACATCTTACTAAATACCAACTTGTGTTCAAAAGTTTAACTTAGGTGTTATCATAAAAAGATCTGAGGGTCTCTGAGATGTAATAAAAACTGCATTATCGCAACTGCATTACTTAAAGATTGTGAATAAGTGAATGGTGAGATAGAAGAGTAGGAGACAAACCCATGTATGATTAAATTAATCAGCATGTCCATTATATGCATATAAGACAGAAGATAAGACGCTTTCAATCATAGCTGTCACTCTAAAGTGTTTACTGTCAAGAGAGAGGAGCATAGGCGACTATTATATACAGTATATAGACTTTTGTTACTCTTTATTTTTCATGTAACTTAGTCATAGTATTTAATACTTGTTCAGTACTTCATTTTTTAAATAAATATGGCTACCTATTTTTTTTTCAAACAGGGTGTATATGAGTGTATAAAATTTATGCTTTATAGGACCTTTTCAAGATAATTTTTTACCAAATTTAAGACTGATTTTGGAACAAATCATCTTTTTCTTATTTAAGCATTGCAGGTCATTAAAAAAGTTAGTATATATTTAGTCCAGTGCAGAGGTAGGTTTTATGTAGTAATACGGTTATTTGTTAGGTTAATCCACAGGTACAGATTAACAACAGGTATGTGCAAGTATACAGTATACAGCGTGAGGTTCTGTGACAGGTTTGAAGATTTGTAACATCAGAAATGTGGATTTAACGCAGAAGAGCTTTACTCATTGTAACGGGAAAAAAAGGCAATCAAAAGCTGGTCAAATGGTAATCAGTGGTGGACTGTAACAAAGAACATTCAAACAAAGTATGGTACTTCAGTAGAAATTAGAGGTGCATGTACTTTACTCGAGTATTTCCATTTTAGGCTAACTTTAAACACTACTTGAGTAGTATCAGAGGTGAATATTGTACTTTTTACTTCACTATAGTTATCTGACAGCTTTAGATGACAGATTTTCATCTCCTTCCCGTCCAGTAAAATCCATGGAACTACATGTATTGATTTTGGATGTTTGTAATAAATTGAAGGATGTAGTGGTCCTTTATGTGTCCTCCAACTTCTTAAGCTGAATAAACAGTTTTAAAAAAAACCTTTGGATCAGCTGGAAGTGCATCGTCACAAAGCTGAAAAAAGGGCTGTTTTTTCTGGGATCATGAAATGTTACTTTTTAGAGACAGTGGTTGGTTCTCACGGGACAGCCACACCACAAACATATGATGATCTTACATCTACAGCAGTAAAATGCAACATGCATATTGACACTCACGTTTTCTTAAATTAACACTGAAAGGCAACATTTTGCTGCACAATGAATAGCCTACTTCTGATATTTCAAGTAAGCAGCTTGCTGATAATACTTATATATAATATAATTTAACTTAAGTGAATTTTGAGTGCAGAACTTTTACTTTCAGTGGAGTATTTTCAGAATGTGTTATTAGTGCTTTTACTAAGCCTAGGTAAAGGATCTAAATATTTAGCCCAACCCTGCTAGCAATTAAGACCTCACAAATTAAAATGTAAGTCTATTTTTCTGGGCAAGAATGTATAGCTATTTAAGGTTAGACTTTTTAAGTAGCTGCAGACAACCTATTGAGTATATGAAATTTGTGTTGATTTGCACACTGTAAAATAATTTAAGAAACAACAAGAGAATAATTTAAAAAAAGCCATAGTAATATTCTGAGTTGATGCTTCAGCAGGGTTGCTGTGCGGTCTACTTGTTCAGGCGGATGATTAAATAGGACTTGAGGGTGTGTAAACAAAGCTTTTAAATTTACATTAAGTGTTTTCCTTGATCCGTTATCATTGCACTGCTGCACCATGACATACATCTCCAGCAAAGGCACACATGACGAGCTCCTACCGTTTATTTTGGATATTGTGACCTTTCACACTCACGCAGTTCATTACAGCGTCCTTAAGGAAATCAGACTGTCATTAATAGTAAATATTAACGCAGGGGAGCCGTCATTGGGCCTGTGAAGTATCGCCACAGCCATGAAAACAATAATCTGCGTCACGTATTTGCGTTTCACATCGACGGCCTAAATTGCATCCATGCAGTAACATTGTGTGTAACGGGAACCAGTGAAGCAAACTTACCATCGCGAACCCGGACAGCAGAGCTGAAGTGCGGCTGGTGGCTTTTAACTTGGCTCGACTCAAGTAGAGTTTTCTCCATGACAGAGCCTGCAGTGAGTGCTCGTTCAAACTCATTACGAAAGTTACTGTACCACTTACTTTTATAAATATAGAGTTATAAACTGGATTAATTTACAGGCAGGCACTCGACGAAGTAAACAGGTGAAAACCAGGCGCAGTGAAACCAGTTCCGACAAGATAAAACATCTAATAAACACCAAACAGAGAGCTATCAAACTATGTCCAAACTTTCCTGCAACAGCTGACCGACTGTCAGAGTCGATCAGGAAACGCCAAATACCCACAATCCAATGCACCTCAGGCGCTGCAGCAGGCTGCCTCCTCGCGCCAGTAATGCGTCATGCACCCAAACTGTGCCATCCAGTTCAATGCAACTTTTGATAGTTTGTCCCAGCTGGCAATTTTTGGCTCTAAAAACGTTCTGAGAATGGTACAATGTAACCAATGCAATGTTTTACTAACGTTGAAAACGTTACTAAAGTTTTCTTTTAGTTCTCAGAATGTTCTTCTTAAAGTTAGGGTAATATTCTCTATATACATTAAATAAATGTTTGTTTCTTTTGGTAACATATCACATTACATTACATTTTACTTAAAAAAAAAAGAAAGTTCAAACATTATGTCTTAGTCAGCATTTAACCTTACATGAAAGTTATTTGAAATGCTAAACATTCTTGAACATTATTTGAACATTAGATTAAAATGGTGGTTATTTTTAAACATTATTGCAACTTGTTGGTAATGTTAGCCAGTGTTATGGGAGCATTCCCTGCTAACTGAGTCTTTGCTGCCCAAACTGGCCACTGATTGCGATTGATTTTCACTTACAGCAGTTTTGAATAAATCTGAAGAACTTTTCTTCTTTATGTTTTATGTGTGCTATAAAGACAAAATATATATGAATCTAACAGAAGTCTTGCAAACAACATTGAATTTTTTTTTTTACAATTAACACATGTAAAGAAAATATTGGAATGCATTATTTTATTTTATTTTTTTTAAGTTTGGTTGATGAGTACTACTTCACGTGTAATTTTAAGAAAATGGGTGCTTCTGGGCTTTTTGGATACAAGGACAAAAATGACCAAAAAAAGTAGGGAGAGGTTAGAATTATTATTTCTCAAATGTGGGGAGAACAAAAAAAAAAAGAAAGAAAGAGAAAATCGAGAAATTAAGACACCACCATGGCCAAGCATTATAAATGAGCAGCATGGCTGTAACCCAGACTCACTCAAAGCAGTGGGTATAAAGGCCCTGGAGATGTCTGAAATGGCAGGAGATAAAGAAACATTTTGGATCTTCTGGTTAAGGGCCACTATGAGCCCAGGCCTGAATGAAGAGCCGGACTATGTTCCATATCTGCAATAAGTATGTTTGGATGTAATAGTTTGTAAAAGAGTTTACAAAGAGTTTATTAAGACAAATAATACAAATTTGACAAAAGAAAAATAAATGTAACAAAAAAAGAAATAGAAAGATAAACAGGACGATAGGCATACAGATAATATGTGTGTGTGTGTGTGTGTGTGTGTGTGTGTGTGTGTGTTCAGTGACAGGATTTGGAGAAAAAAAGTTGAAGGCTTTCCAAAAGTTTGACACTTTTTCTTTTTTTTTTTAATAAACTGAGATACTGGAAAATTGTGATCATTCCCTTTAGATTGATACTGAGTCTCCACACTACAGTAGAGCAATAAATCTAAAAGGGAATCTCTGTTGCGGTGCTGCTGCAGCACTCACAGCAGAGAGTCTGAATAATCTGAACTTTCTTTCATCACTTGGAGGATTTGCAGGCTCTCCCTGTGTGGGTTTATTCTACTAACCACTTCTTGTGGAAACCACTGAGAAGTGAGTAAACGGGACATGCAAGAGTCCTCCTGCAGCAGCAAGAACTGTGACATCATACATCATAGCAATTCTCCACCACTTGAGGGCAGACAAAATATCTCAGGGAGAGAAAGAGAGCTGATATGTATTTTTTTTATTTAAAGAAAATAAAAAAGGACAAGCAGTCTAAAACCAGATTGTGCTTTATGTTTGCTTCCTGTTACCCTCATGGAAACTCTGCTTACTTTCCATTTAAGTACATAGTTGAATCATATGAGGCACATAATGGCCCCACGTCAAAGCAGAGGTTTGATCCATCATACGGTAACATAGTTTCTTATAATTTGTGGTACACATTTGCAGCAAGTACTTTACAGATAAAGCACCTGGGTTGTAATGGTGAAAAAGCACTCACTCACCACCACAGAGATCAGGGTTTGATCCCTGCTCGTGATGTTTTTGGCTTTGGCTAGGTCAGTAAGGTGCTGATGTTAGATGGATCTGTTAGTGTTTTTGACTGCGGTGCACTCTGATCTTAGTGATGAGAGAAATCATACTATTATCTGGAAGTATTCAAAGGCTTTGAATGTTTTGGTCCGTGGACCAGCAGCCAGATAAGATTTAGGTGTTACTCAAGACTGCAAAAATCAGTTACATGTTTGAAAACACATAGGCCTATGTCCCTGGATCATAACTGAAAGGTACGAAATCCACACTGTCCCAAACATTGATATGTTTTTATATAAATATTGAATTGAGAACACTGAAATATGATCACACATAAATCAAGTTCTACATTTATGTGCGACACTCATGAATCTGTCCCAGCACAGTCAGAAATTTTAATTTGAAGTTATCGCAGGAGGCAACTCTTGAATCGAAGGGGTTGTAGCCATAAACATTTATGGGGCCCTTGGAGCAAACAGAGCGTGCATGCTTTGTCAGCCTACCCTATAAAATAAACATAAAATAAGCATTCATGGCTTTGCAAAATATCAACATATTAAGACAGAAAATCAGTTTAGAATATCATAGAACAATTCCTGAAATAAATTGTTTAAATCGCCTTTATTTCAGCTATAATACTCCCCCTCGATATGGGGACATACAACTGAATACTCTTATTAAAAACACAAAACAAGAACAGAAACAGACTGTGCTGCTTTCCCATTCTGTCTGCTACTGACTAATTCTTGACCCTTCCACTGACTGACGCCAGAGTAAGACATTTAAATATGTCCTGAGTCACGTGACAGATACAGATAGTGGCTTTTATGATTCATATTATATCAGCGTGGTTATATCATACAGTAAGAGTCTAAATAAGCCTGTGACACATTTTTTGTTGTGTTGACGCAAGTACATTGGATCTAAAATAAAATAAAATTATAACTTTAAGGTTAAAGCACTGTCTCTAACCTTTAAGACTTTGAAACCTGAGCAAATTGGCTTGATTTCTTTCAAAAACATGTAAAGAGGGCAATGAGCGATAACAGTAGAAAAAAAAACAAATTATCAAGAAATTAGTTGTTTTTGTTTTTTAAAAAAGGGACAAGATATAAGAAAGAAAAAATAGAAAATTTACTTGAAATATTGTAAAAAAAAAAAAAAAAAACGAAGAAAAAAGTTTTTAAAAAATACTTAAAGGAAATGACCTTAAAAAGTGCATAAAATGTAATTTTGCTACATTATGATAATTAGAGACATAGTTTTCCTTAATTTTTCATCTTTGTCCCTTGACATGTTCCCTAGCTTTTGCAAAAAAAAATTTGGATATCTACAAATTTCTTGCCAAGTGGCTCATTGCCTTCTTCCCCAGTTTTTGATAGAAATCGCACCAATTTGCTCAGGGTTCAAAGGTCAGAATACTTGAATACGTGAAAGGCATCTGCAAGCAGCACGGCACCAGTGATGTCGCTAACATGTAGAACATTTAAAGGCTTAATATCTTACACCAAAACTGTTTTAGTAAAACGCGTGAATCTCCCTGTACTAACACATATGCCACAGAAAAGCTGTGTAGGAGTGAACCATCTTTTGTTGCCTGCTGATCTTCGTTTCCTGTTGCACCGGTGTTGCTATCAAGTTGCACGTTAATAATCACTGAGACGTTTGTCAATGTGCCATGCAGCGCCAAGATTTGTAAATCTGGTTTATTTTCTACCTCAATTTACCCTTTTACACACTCTTCTAAATTAAAAGCACGTGTATAATCACAGTCATCTTCCCTCACGTGTTTTTGTTGACTGTTTTTTTACTGACAAGGTGCATTAAGTAAGCAGGAAGTCGGTGTTTCCCATGTTTCCCATGGTCCGTGAACACAGCGCGGTGAACATTGGTAGCAGCTGCCGTGTGTGAAGGAGGGGGATGATCTGAGCTGGAGGCTTGTTCAGCCATGTTAGTTTTCTCTACTGTTCACAAACGATGAGAGAGAGGAGCCATGGCCTTGTCATTGAGCGGAGACGATGAGGAATATGATTCAGAGTCTGAGCAGGTCAGAGCTCTTACACTTCATTATGTGACCTCTGTGTGTGTGTGTTTTTGTCAAAGTGTGAAAGACAGAAAGCCTTTTGTGAGCGGAGTGGTGTTTTTCTTCAGTTGCTTCACCCGCTCTTCTTCTTCTCTGTGTCCAGTCGGGTTGAAAGGAGAAATGTGTCTTTTAAAAAGAAAAAAAAAAACTCTTTTACAGTTAACCGGGTGAAAAAAAGGTGAATAAGTCAGTTAATATTTAATCTAGTCTAAAGGACTCGAGCTTCTTGCCAGTATTGATACCTTGCTCCTCCAAACACACCGTGTCCTGTCCTCCTCGGACACTCTCTATCATGTTAGCATTTTGTGCTGACCACCTCTTAATACTCACTTTCATCCTGTTTATGTCACACTTTCGTGGCTTTTACCTCAACCTCAGTGTTAGCATTAGCTATGCTTCACACTGTGATTCACACATGTTCTCTAACCTCTATTATGTCCTGTTAAGACATTGCATAACATTACTTCTGATTAATTTCATCACACTTCCTAAACTTGCCCCTTCACTCTGCGCCTTTAAGAAGGCTTTAGGCAAAGTGTTGTCTAGGCAGGGACCAAGGAGGGGGATGGGGGTGAGGGAACAATGAAGTGGCTCTACTTATGTTGCTTGATAGTTCCCAAACTGGGGTCCAGTGACCCCTCAAACATCTGGCTAAACAATGATCGGTTTCATTGCAGCAGTATTTTGTCCACTTGTTTTGCACAAGGAGGAGAAATATACAGCAATAGTGATTTTTGTCAGATGTCACACTTCTTATATTGTCCCATGTGGTCTTAAGCGTAAAGTTTTGGTTTATGTGGTCCACTACAAGAACACTTTCTAACACAGCTTATTGCACAAGTCCGCACAGTTTACACTTGCAGCTCAGGAGTAATATGAGAAGTGCTGACATAAGAGCCAGGTCCTTGTGCTTACACAATGTTTACACCTACAACACCCACTAACACATTCTCAGAGAGGGTATTTTGACCTCTTCTGTAGTGACACATTGTTGAAGATGGTGACACACGCACATTTTTATTTGTCTTGAGGACGACTGTACAAATGACGAGCCTTGTGACTTCCTCCCACTGAAATCCATGCTGAAGCTGAGTCAGAAGACGGCGCTCAGAATATAGGCCATGTTTTTGTTCACAGACCTCAGGAACCGATCCCAAATTCCTGACATATTACTGCATAGAGTTACAGTAAAGACGGGTCAGCTGATAGTTGCTGTGGCAGCCACGCTCTACAAAGTGCTCTGATTTGTTTGTAGACACAATTTCACGCCACTTGTTTAATTGTAAGCAGAGTGACTGACAAGGTAGAGGTCCAGGATGTCCGGGGAAATTGAAATTGCGGAGGATAGCTTTAAATATGATATTAGAAAACAGTTTGGTCAGACAAGGTCAGGAAAATAATGAAGGTGTTTAACTGTAAAAACATGGTGTGATGATGACAGTCACCCTGCAGCAGCAGCAGCCCGTCCTTTGATGTCCCCCTCCCATATTTCCACGGTAGTCAGATGGATTTATGAAAAGCTGTCAGATGGATTATTATTCCCTATCTCGACTAAATTCACAATCAGCAACAGTGGGCGCTCGGAAAAAAACATACAATTTAAAAGAAGCTCAAGTATAGAGTAAAAAAAAAAAAAAGTCCTGCTGAGGGGAAATAAAAATCAGGACAACAATAATGATCTACAGAGAGGTTTTCTTTGTCTGACTTCTGGTTCTCCTCTCTGCCAAGGTAAAATCACTCGGAAAGCATTAGTTGTTAACCTGAATGTCTTGTTCTATTTCCACCCTGTATTACCTGTTAGACACATCCATAGCATTGTCATCTAGAAATGAAACCAGCGTGTGCTGAATTGCTGTGCATGAGTGGTAATCAGTAATAGAGTAAGAATAAATGACATCAGTGTAAAGTGCTCGCAGCCTCACACTAAATTATAACCTCCTTCTGTGAGCTTATTTTTATCCATCTCTGGCAGTCCTCTATTCAAACAGTTGCCACCAGCAAGGCGAACGTGTTGCCAAGGTAACCTCTCCTACTAGAACAAGAATCACTGTAATGGTCGATGATTTGTCTTATTTTCATAGTGCTTCACAGTTCTGCCATGGCAACAGGCGAGAAACTAAAAATAACAGTGAGAAAATCACAAACGTGATATTAGGATCATAGATTCAAAGCTGAGGTGTGTGCATGTGTGTGTGTGTGAGTAAGATGAGTTTAATCACTGTCCTACCTATTTTCTTTCATTTACTCCCACGAGTCACACTGTGGGGCAGGAAGCACTTTGATTATATAAGCACATGGTTTTGATCTGATAACTTCTGCAGTCATTTCATTAAATAACATTTCAGATTCTCAAATTAAGAGCTGAAACAATCAGACAGTTGATTGATTACGCCATCATCCACAGCAAATGAATCTGAAATTAATCTGGAAACTGTTTTGATTATTGATTCATCCATGAGTGTGATTTACATGGACCTGAATAACCCGTTTATGAGGCGTATCCTGTTTATAATTATATTCTGGATGTTGTGTTTACGTGAGCACAGAGAAATCGGGTTTTTGATTTCCCCTGTATGCATTATGGTTTTTATAGGAGCACTCCAGTTGGCATATTCAGGATTTCATGAATGTAATATGGTGCTTGCATGCTCAAACACATAAATGGGATACTCCAAAAACCCAATCATAAGCGGGTCATTCATGTCCATGTAAACGCACTCAAGCATTCACTTACTTGCTGATTTTCTCCTTTTTATATCTTTGCAAGAAGAACATTTTTGAGTTAAGACTTTGATCCAACAACAACTGTAATTTGAGGGCATCTCTTTGGGCTCTGCGATATTGCAATGGGCAATTTTTCCACATTTTTGTGACATTTGATTTTATGGACTGAACATTAAATTGATTGTCAAGAAAATATCTATTTGTGTGTAGCTTTGGCAAATGCCAAATGAATAAATTGATCAACAGAGTAACAGAAAATGCAAGTAATAATTTGATTGAGCCCCGAAAATGTCATGAGTTTCACTGAAAAGCCAGCACATGCTGTAACAATAACGCTGGGTGCAGATGTATGGCTAGTAACTGCCAAAGAGCAGCATGAAACCAGCCTGTTATAACCAAAACAAATGAATCAGCCGCATATCGTGTTGATGCAACATATCTGGCATTATATTAATCTGTCCTGTTGCTCAGCTTCAGCTACTCAGTACAAATAAGCTGACTAATATACAGTATGTGTCAGCCATTATTCTGCTCGCAGACCCTTGTCACAGTGGCCGATTCATTTGTTGTTTCCGGGTAGAAACTTCTCACCTGCTTAATTTTGTGGCCTTCATCTAACCTTTCACCTGTCACTGTTGGTCTTGCAGCAGCGTGCGGCCAACCGGCCAAAACCCAAAGTGGGGACGTCGTCGGCTGTTAAGCTGCCGTCCAACCGCAGCTCGTCCGGAGCCAGACGCAGGAGGACACGATGCCGAAAATGCGAAGCGTGCCTCCGGACAGAGTGTGGAGAGTGTCACTTCTGCAAAGACATGAAGAAGTTTGGAGGGCCGGGGCGCATGAAGCAGTCTTGTATTATGAGACAGTGCATTGCGGTAAGTTGGTTGGCATATTCAAAAGTTTGCACTCGTGTTTTTATAAAGCATTCACACACATATTTTCAACAAATACAAATATTTTTGCAGTTTACAACAGCTGTGTATCAAACAAAAACAATGTGCCTTGTGGCTGCTGCTCTTTTGGAAAAGAAAAGAAAAGTCGGTATTGTAAGTTAGATTAAATACATGTGTTCCTGCATGCTCTTGATGTGTTGCTCTCAATCCCTGCAGCCGGTTCTGCCTCACACGGCGGTGTGTGTGGTGTGTAAAGAGGCGGGTAAAGAGGACACACTGGAGGAAGAAGAGGATAAGTTCAACTTCATGCTCATGGAGTGCTCTATCTGCAACGAGATCGTCCACCCCAACTGTCTCAAGGTAACGAGGGCGAGGCTGGGAACTGCTGAGCAACTCCACCTTAGTCGAGTGATTCGCTGTGTGACTCATTGCTGTTAAAGTAGAGTGCCAGGAATCCCAGGTCATCCTAACATAATGCGACTGACTCAGACATTTGGACTGTAGTCACTGAAGGTAATTAGATGTGGTGGTGTTTATATAACACTGAGCACACTCATCATCATTATTATGTGGTTCAGGAGTGTCTGTGGCTCAAGTGTGACACCACTATTTTTGAAGATTTGATTCCCACCACATGCTCAAGAATACAAGAGATCAGGGATAAGCTAAAACATTTATGCCCCTTCTCAGAGGACAAAAAAAAAAACCCCAAAACAATAACACCACACTAACACCCACTGACATCTGGCTTTTGGTTTTAGTGGGAAAGGATACAATCGACATTCATTCCCTAGACGAATCAATCTGCGGTAGTCATGAGAATTAATTGGCTCCAGCTCCGAATGTCTCCATTTGGCACTAATCAAAATATAACACCCGGGTAGATGCGCTTATTTTTGTCTCTTTTTTTTTTTTTTTTTTTTTTTTTGGTGCAATGCAGTGATGTGCCACCACAAATTACATATATCTAGAAATTTGTTCCAGTAGTCATTAGTTGACACTTAGTTTGAAAGAGGGACTATTTGAGTAGCAGGCTTCCTGCTGGTTTCTACTGTACTCACCGTTTTCTGGTGCATTTGTGATGTCAAACATGACACTAAAGTAAAAAAAAACAAAACAAGGTATCTTTTGCCTATTTTAACCAAGTTTTCCTGTGTTTAAAAAACCTGCGTATATTTTTGGTGGACAAAGGTTACTACTGATTGGAAAAAAATGAACTGTGTTGCTTCAGAAGGATGTGAGACCTTACTACTTTCACTGCTCAACACATTTGAGGTCAACGCAAACTAAAATGTAAAGCAGCACACGCCCTGTTTGTAACTGTGTCAAATACACAACAGATTGTTGCTAGCACTGACTTGGTCAAACCAGTTTTTCAGACAAGCGCTGTCTAGTTGTTTTGCAGCATCCAACACCTTAGGTGTGTTTCTTTCATTTTTTTTACACAACAATTTGGACACGAAAGCCAATCAGAAATGCACATTTAAGCTCCTTAAGTAGGTGTCTTTACTCTACTTCCCATTTCTATGTAATTCATGAAGCAAGAGTGTGCCTGTTAGCTGAGTTTGACCTGCTTGACAGCCACGTCACAACAGTCACTTTCACTTCCCTTGTCTTGTTTGTGTACTGTACATAAGACGCCGTTAAAGCTTGTTGTTCTTGTTGAAACCCAGCACACTTTCTCTTCGGTTTTATCAGGTGAGCGATGCCTCAGGAGTGGTGAACGATGAACTCCCTAACTGCTGGGAATGTCCCAAATGCAACCACGCTGGGAAAAGTGGGAAAGTGAGTACAAATATGTGTGAGTCAGAGGATTTAGATTATGCAACAGCTTGCTAAGGGTGTGTCAAGTGTTTTCACTGTGAAAACAGTAAAACCACCTACTACTAATGATTTCTTTAGAGACTGTTACTCAGAGATAACAGTTGTTAGTCTTGTTCAGCATTGCTTTCAGTATTTTATTTTATGTTATGTGTGTTAATTAGTTTGCCACTTCCTGTTTATACTTTTGTGAAAGTCATTGACATGTGACCCTGTTTGTCACAGATGCAGGAAACCACTCACATAGCACATGTTTTGTGTTTTGATCACAGTGACACTTTATTAAGCCTTGTGTACTCTTGTAGTGCAGCTGCTTTTCCTGGTCACTTTAGGCTTAAGGTATAAAGTTGTCTCGCAATTTTTGTCCCCTCTGGTATTGAAGCAAAAAAGGGGTCCAGGGTTCAAGTACGCCTCCAACCTCCCTGGCTCTCTGCTGAGGGAACAGAAGCCTGTGAAGGAGGAGGGGGACGTTTCTTCTGCAGCCAAGAGGAGACCAGACAGAGAGGAGACACCCAGGTACAGACCCGAGGAGTCTCTGCACCGACAGCCACCACTGCTCTCCCCAAGCAATCTGACCCGGCCCAGGCTTGAGGACAAACTGAGGAAGAAGAGGAAGCTGTTTGATGATGACGAAGAGGAGGATCTCAGCGTGAGGAAGAAGGTTTGTTATTGTTTTTTTATGATTCCGGTGTGACTTATTTTATTTGACATTTTTGGATGCAAGCGTTAGGGGATGATGCCACTTGTATCCGAGTATTGTAAGTAATTCTCATACTGTTTTTTCTTTGCAGGAAAAGTCAGACGATCCTTATTTTTCCAAAATTCTGCACCAAATCAAGACAGAAGAGGAGGACGATGACGCATATGAGGAGGAGGATGAAGAAATAAGGGAACCTCACTTTCGGGGCAGCGTAGAAAGGAAAGGGCGTTTTGGAGACGTTGAAGAAGACGAGGAAGAGAAAGACTCCAAGAATGCACTTTTGAATCCCTTCATTAAAACTCCGGTCGGAGACAGCGACCAGTCGCACTGCAGCTCTCCGCAAGCTGGCCCCAGCAGCGAGGGCGGAAGTGAGACTCAGGAAAAGGGGCCGCGTCCAAAAGCTCGCCGCAAGCGACGTTTACCTAACAGAGAGCTGAGCCGAGAGCTGAGCAAAGCACTGAACCAGGAAATACAGAAGACGGAAGACTGCCTTGCCAACGAGAACCGCCAACCCCTCAAGGTAGAGCCGGAGACAGAAAACGAGGAACCCAAGAGGTTGTTCCGCAACGGCAGTGAACTCGGGGATCAGAGGCCTCACCTCAAGACCAAAGAGATGAACGGGACCCCCTGGGAGCTGCGCCACTTCTACCCGAGTCAGATCACTCCGCTGGGCTTCAACAGGAGCACGCCGACCAACCGGCCGGTGCCCCCACACTCCCCGCCCAAGTGTGTCCAAATGGAGCGGCACGTCATTCGGCCCCCTCCAATAAGCCCGCCGCCCGACAGACTGCCTCTGAAAGATGGTAAAACACACGTCATACAGCGAGAGGTCTGGATGAAGATCTTTGGCTATCTCTCACACCAGGAGTTGTGTGTCTGCATGAGAGTTTGCAAGACGTGGAACAGATGGTAAATACACAGCACACATGCATGTTAAGATGTTGACATTTTTTTTCCCACATCACAGGTATTGCAGATGAAAAAAAAAGAGATATTGCTGCACAGAAAATCTTTGAAGAAATAACATAAAACAAATCTTTTTTTTCAGGTGTTGTGATAAGAGACTGTGGACAACGATTGATCTGAGCCGCTGCACCTCCATCACTCCTCTCATGCTAAGTGGGATTATCCGCCGACAGCCAGTGTCCTTGGACCTCAGTTGGACAAACATTTCCAAGAAACAATTAAGCTGGCTCATTAACAGATTGCCAGGT
Source organism: Plectropomus leopardus (assembly GCF_008729295.1). Taxonomy (NCBI): domain Eukaryota; kingdom Metazoa; phylum Chordata; class Actinopteri; order Perciformes; family Serranidae; genus Plectropomus; species Plectropomus leopardus. Next base: position 11,867,072 of record NC_056468.1, read on the forward strand.
ACCTAACAATGACTGATTGTTGATCTACAGACAAGAAACATGCTCTTTTGTTTCACTCGTCCTGCATCGGTATTTGAAAGGGCTCTTGTGTCTTTCAGGTCTGCGAGTGTTAAAGTTGTCGGGGTGTTCGTGGGCTGCTGTTTCTGCACTCTGCACCTCCAGCTGCCCTCTGCTGCGCACCTTGGATGTCCAGTGGGTAGAAGGACTCAAAGACGCACAGATGAGGGACCTTCTCTCACCGCCCACTGACAACAGACCAGGTAACTTGTGAGTCACCAAAGAACAAGCACTGCAGTGGGTGGGGGTTTATTCCTGCCTCATATGCTAAAATGTATGAATGCACTGAAGTACCTAATGTATGACAACAAGTGATTAATTCACTTTTTGTAAGACAAAACACAAAGCCAGCGAGTGGCCAGAGTTGTGTTGGATGCAGGTGCTGGATCAGTCATAGCAAATTACGTAGCACATTACCAACGCAGTTCATTCTCCAAATGATTGCTCCTTTTTTAAAAATAAGATAGTGATTATTTTCCCTGAAAAACAGCTAATGATCAGATTTTCTCCTACAGACCTCCTCTATGTGTAGGTCTTAGGACCAAAACACAGCTTAAAGTTTATTATTTATGAGTTTATTCTAAGTAAGCACATAACATGAGGGACTCCTCACCGGTAGCTTTTAGACGTCTTATACAGCCTTGTAGACCATCATGCACCTGTTGAAAAAATGCATAAATTCATCATTGATGTTCTTTATGTGGTCGACCAACAGGTCAACTGGATAATCGCTGCAAGTTGCGAAATGTAGAGGACCTGCGGTTGGCAGGGCTTGACATCACCGACACATCCTTGCGTCTCATCAGTCGACAGATGCCGTCTCTGTCCACGCTGGATCTGAGCTACTGCAACCACATCAACGACCAGTCAGTCAACCTGCTGACGGCAGCAGGGACCACGACCAGAGACTCCCTCACAGAGATCAACCTGTCAGGTGAGAGCTGGGACCTGAGCAACGGCAGCACAGGAATACACAGGCACAATGAGGAGGCAAAGTCCCTTTCCACTGCGCCCCATGGGACCTTATTCGGGAAAAAATTACGTACTGAAGTGAACTGCAAGGAACAATTTTTTGATCCAGTTTGAATTATGCCATTAATTACACGTGATGTTTGTCAATTTAACTGATAATTTTGTAAGTCAATAAAGTACTTTGTTGTAGCACCCCATAGTTTGGAGTAAAACTGCTCAGTATACGCAAGTAATTGCAATATACATCAGCAACACAAACATGGCCATTACCTTTGCACAAATGTTGCATTATCTCATCTTATGTGTTTTATCCAGAAACTCATAGTCTTTTTATGAGCAACGAAGCGAAAGAATAAGCAAGGTGGTGATGAGAGTACAAAACACGGCCGTCATAGCTTCAGCAAGAGAGAAAGTCATGACATCACTTTCGCAACTTGTGTACTTTTCCTAATAATGTATTTTCAAAGTCTTGTACTTTAATTGTTTTATCACATACTGTGAATCTTTAATTTGCAAAATTATCTTTTAAGTTGACATCATGTGTAATTCATCGCACAATTCAAACATTGTGAAAAAATGATTTCTCTCACAATTGTTCATATTTTTCGGAAAAATGGTCCCATGGCAGTCCACTGCAAGGGGAGGGACCTCATGTGCAGGAGCAGGCTGTAGTACGTTAGATGCTTCACCACCCTCATATTTTTCAGGGGAATCAGCCACTACGTTGAGTTCTTTTTAAAGTAGACCAGGTTGTGTGCATTACATCCTCAGTAATCTGTGAAGTCTGCAACAGATAATGGCTGGAAACGAGAGTTGAAAGCTTAAAGAACAAAAATGATCAAAACAGAAGGCAGGATATGCAAAATCACAATCTAAAGGCATCAGAATAAAGAGTAAAGCAGGTCTGATTTCAAAGAGAACGAAAAGATGCTGAGCTGTCTTGCTCAAGTCACTAGTATGTTTTTTTTCCATACATAGCAAATTTGTGATGATCAACTGAACTTTACAAATGCCACAGAAATACCACTACATTCAAAGACAACATAGTTAAAGGTGAACGTTGTAGCTGTAGCTGTAAAAAGTCTGTAAACTAACTCCTGGGGCCAGTTTCGGCAGACCCCGCAGGGAAAGACAGGGCTGTGTAAGATTTAGACATTTGCTGCATAATTAGCATTTGTCCTACTTACAACATCTACATGCACTTTGAGATCTTGTGCTTTTCTTGATGTTAAGCATCATAGAAAGAGGAAAAGAGAATTGCATTTTCTACACACATTTCAAAGGTCAAGCCTGTGATTATTGTTCTCTCTGCTTCCCTTTAGTTTGTAACCGGGTCACAGACCATTCCCTAAACTTTTTCAAGCGCTGTGGAAGCATATGTCAGATCGACCTTCGCTTCTGCAAGCAGGTGACCAAGACGGCGTGCGAGAGGTTCATCGCAGAGATGTCTGTGAGCGTACCGTTTCGACTCAAAGAGGACAAACTGCTGCAGAAGACGAGCTAGTTACTAACAGGACAAAAATGATTGAAAAACTGTCTTTGCACTTAATAGAACAACATTTTTTTTTCTTTTTAAACTGGTCCTGTGATGAGTCTCTGAATCAATGGTCGCGTAAACGAACTGAGATTCCTGGATGGAGATCGTAGACAGACTGAGGAGGTGACAAACATTCACTGGACAGATAAAGAGGAAACAGCATGCATGTATTTGTGTTGCGATTGTACTTTTATAGAGACGTGCTTGTAATTGACTGTTGGGTTGTTTATTTTTATTCTTTAAATATTTGAGAACGCAGTATTTTTATACAAGCATCATTCCACGAGTTTACAGTGTCTCAGGAGCTAAATATCACAGAGACTATACGTGAACTGAAGAGTGTCCCCTTCCTCAGTTTGCCTTCATACAACAGTGTCTTCTATGTGCCAAAATCTGTATTTGACATTAATGTAACCTCAGTATCAGACAAAAAATAACTTGTACAGAAATAAAATATCTGACTAAATTATCATAAATACTTTCCGAATATTTAGAATGTATTTCAAGGATGATAAAACGGAGTAAACCCATGTCATACTCCTGTTACACCCTCATGTCCCCACTTACCTTAATACTTTTATGACTGTTGAGTGTTGCGTTCGCCGGGCTTTTCTTCTACATTTCAACATTAATTTATTGATTTTTTTTTTAATACAGTTTGTATTTATTCATTTATTCAGTAACTTGACATGGATGTCTCAAAACTGGGTCAAATAATGCTTGCAGATTATTTATCGGGGTGCTTTGAGCCTGTTGCAGCATCCAGTTTGTGGAGGTTAACACCCAAAAGCCAGTGGCAGGGAATTGCGACTTTGTATCTGTCATAGAAAATGTGTGACTGACGATTTATCTGACACTGACTTTTTAAAATGCAGTCAGCCCCACACATCTGGTCCTCCGTTCAGGCTTAAGAGAGACTTTTGCAAATAACTCATTTGCATATGTTTAAACTCCATATTAAACATGCAAATGTTAATAACTTCATACAGTAGGTGTTGTGTGTATTTCGGGGTGTGTTGTGTTGTAATCTATCACCTCAGGGTGAATGTGATAATGTTTATATTTGTAAATCCAAAAACTAAGTGCTAATATGCATTAAAATAATTTCATTTGTACCATCACTGAGTCTTGTCAGTTTTCATGTGCCAGGAAATACAGTGCCTTGTGAAAATACCCACCTCCCCCTTGGTGTTCTTCATACATAGAAAAGGCTGTAGCCACACCTCCTGTTAAATTGACACTCCCCATGCTGGGTGTCTCTGCCGCCCTCTGAATCCTGATGAATCTACCCCACAGCTGCATTTTTCCCCATGTTAACGGGCTAAAGGACTACACAAAGAAAGATGGTATGGGCAAAGCATGGCAGTTGCTCTGTTTTAGGCTGCAGAAAGAAGCACAAAAGTCTTAACCAACTCCCACCATCTGACCCAGTAAAGACCCAGTGGATTCATTTTATTTTCAATGTTAATGTCCACACAATACTTAGTAAAGTGTTGCATGTGTGCACTAGCCATTTCACTTTGGACTGCCTCCTGCTTCGACGGCCTGTACAAAGCAGGATTCACTTCAAAACTGAAGCTCATGGATGGATCAGTACCAACTGTCTGTGACCCAACTTCGGTCCCAGGACTGGTGAGTTTTGTTGCTTCACTGTGGAGTGTACTGGGTTACAGCTCAAAGTGGTCCTATGGACAGATAGTACAGTCTCTGCTGTGGAGCTTCCCAGCGCCTTTGAGGTCATCTTTGGTCTCTTGTTGTCTCTCTGTTTAATGTGTTTCTTGTCTGGTCCTTGAGTTCAGCCCTCTTGTGGCAGGTTTGTTGTGGTGCTGTATTTCTAACATTCTGTAACAATGGATTCAACCAATACTCATTGGGATGTTCAGAGTTTCAGATATTTTTTTTAGTACCCAGCCCTGATCCGTATTTCACAACTTTGTCCTCAACCTGTCTGCAGAGCTCTTTGGTCTATATGAGGCCACTTTCTTGGTGGAAAACCTTGCTCAGTGGTCCTGCAGAACAGATCTATACAAACTAAGGTCATGTGACACTTTGCAGACAGGTGGACTTTTGAAGGTGATTTGTATGTGTATGTGATTTTATTTTTCTGAGTCTTTTAAAACATTTTTTCCTTTTCACTTTATTAATTTGACTATTCTGTGTAGGTCCATTACAAAAAAAAACTCAATAAAAATCCTTTAAATTAGAGGCTGTAATGCAACAAAATGCCAAAGACTCCAAGAGGGATGAACACTTTTGACAGGCACTGTAGTGGAGAAATGGCCGTGCTAGTGGCCTTGGCCCTAGGAATGGTAATGTGGATCTGTCTGTCAGTCCACCTCTTTGCTCCAGACTTAAATATCTGACAAAATATCGTGACATATTGCAGAGACAGACCTGCTTCACAGAGGAAAAATGCCACAGGTTATCCTCTGACTTCCCCTCTAGCGCTACTATGAGGTTGACACTTGTGGTCTTGGTTGAAATGTTTCTACAACTACTAGATGGATTGCCATTAAATCTGGCACACATATTCATGCCCCCCTTCAAGAGAAACTTTAACAACATTGGTGATCAATTAACATAAAGCAATAATCATGTCAAATTTTCAATTTGTGTGGTGGCTTTCTTGAACAATACCTGTGACCAAATGCCTGTAAAACTAGTGGCATTCTCATTTATTTACGTGTTTATTTATCTAGCATTTAATAGCATGCTAACATACTAAACTAAGAGGTTTGGTGGGTAATGTTAATAAAAATAACTGTTTGTCATATTTCCTGTTAGTCGTAATATCCTGACAATAATATGTAAGACAGATAATCTGTGAAAAATGTTCCTCTTGCTCTTCCTAATGCTGCCAATGGTTTTTTCAAGAATCCACTGAACAAAATAATCATAGCAAGGACTCTTAAAATGCCACAGAAACAACAAGCAGCAAACACAAATGGCCTTTTGCCAACAACAGCATACATGGCTGACAATGTAAAGCATGCTAAAAAGAGAGAATTAAACTGAGCTACTGAGATAAAACCAGTAAACATCAGAGTGGCTTTTCCAGGGTGAAGAAAGCTACAGGACCTGAAAGTATTCAAAACCAAAACTGAAGCTGCTTACTTAAGATACTGAATGCACACAAGCAGTGATTGCTGTGGTAGAGACTCCTCGACTCTGATTGGTTAGTGTTTTCCAGAGGTGGTTGATTTTTGCAAGTATTATTATGAACACTGGGAGGAGCCAGAGGAACATTTTTTTTGACAGATTATCTGTCTCATGTACTACTGTCAGGATATAGTGACAGTTTCAGCAAATATGCCAAATGTTTTTGTTAGTAGAGTTACTGAACGTTTATATGGTCAACATGATAAACATTATATCTGCAGATAAACAGCATATTAGCATTGTCACTTGATGCTAAAAGCACAGCTTGCCCAAAAGATAGTCCAAACCCCCCCAAAATCACAATGATATGAAACAGAAATCCTGCAAGACTCACATTTGACAGGCTAAACCAGTAACTGTTTGGTGTTTCTGCCTTGAAAATGATCTAAATAGCTGGTTAACTAATCAAATGATCATTACAGCATGCATTAGTACTATATCTAAGATAAAAGAGGAACATTTCTTGTGATGCATGAGTATAAAAAACAGACTTTAATTAAAATCTTTAATTACCAAAATAAAAAGTTCAACATTCCCAAATACAAAGACCAAACCTTGCACACAATTACACCCTCTCTAAAGGAAAAGTGCAACCTGCTCCGCTACTGTTCATGATTGTTGGGGACATCTTTACTGTAATAGCAGCAATGTTGACTTTGTGTGGGTACAGTTAAGAGCCGGATTCTTCTAAATGAGCAGGAATAGGGCGAGAGAAAATAAAACAGGAAGTTTTATAGGTGAAGATGAGAGGAATAACATAACTGGTGTCATACAGGTTCTTGTCATGCTCTGGTTCAAGAGGGACAATAAGTTCAAGCAAACCTATGCAGATCAAACACTTTTTTAACCACTTGACATGAAAACAGAACTCTGTAATAATAAACTAACCCAATCCCAGGGACATTTCAATTATCTGATATTACACAATTTAAATCAAATGGAAAAAATATAGATATATACATCTCATATGGATCATTATATGCAAATGTACATTAGCAAGTCATTATTTCTATATACTTTCTATACCACAGGTGTCAGTAAACTCAAAGCTAAGTCATTGAATAGTTAGTTCAATACATTACTCCTACATGAGGGAAAAATCAACCAAAAAGCATTAAGACACTTCATTCCACTCATGACAATAAACAACAAAACAAACAAACAAAAAAAAACATTCATAGTTTCACATCCACAGTTCAGCTGGAAAATGGGGATGGTGGTTGGATGAGTTAGCACCGGTTTTTGTCTTTTGTCTCCACTAAGGTGCAGACACAGAGGTGACAGCGGATGTTAGCTATTGCTGTAATGACAGACTTTGTATGACTATTTAAATGTGTAATGCAGTAATATAACACGCATCTATAACAAAATAAGTGATTATAATTAATAATGCATCGATTTCATTGTAAATCACTAATATCAATCAGCAAAATCCTCGAGCCACAACGACAGAGCCGCTGCCCATTTGTGTGCTGAGTAACACTTTAACTTGAAAGAAACACAAGATCAGTGATTTCACCTTTTCTCCCTGACAGAAACAAAGTTAGTTGCCTTCCAGATTTAATCCCTCAAGCTTAAAGGGTAACTTTGGGATTTTTCAACCTTGGACTATTTCCATGTTTTTGTGTCAAAGTAACTAAAGGGAACAACATTTTTAAAAACTGGTTCAGTATTGAGCGAGAGAACTGCAGCCGGCTGCAGCAAAACAGGCTGCAATGTAACAACTCAGGGCAATTATGAATTGTCAATTTACTTCCACTAAAATAGTTTTTTTTTGCCACTGACAGGCTCATATTATTATTCTAAATATTGGACATTATGGACATTATACAGAGATAGACCTTTTTATTAAAGAGCAAGATCCAGAAACATCGCTATCACCAAAGCCACCAAACTCCATTTAAATAAACAGTTTTGAGCTTGTATAGAGTCAGCATATTTTCACATCTAACTGAGTGAATTATGGGTTCATTTCAGCTAAACCAGAGTTGGCAATTGTCAGAATAGTGGAATGATGAACCAAGACAGTTTTATGAGTTTTATTTTGTTTCTGTTGACTTTAAATGTAGTTTATGATGATTAAATTACTATTAATTTCTATGGAATCTGGTAGGTTTTGCGATAGCTTTTTAGGGGCTTTTTTTGGTTACACAAAAAGGATCTCACTCTTTAACCAAGAGGTCTATCTCTGTAGGGATCCCTTTTGTGGTTTTGTCAACACTTTTTGAACAATCTAAGCCTGTCAGTGCAAACGCGAACACTTTTAGTGGACGAAATGGACAGTGGATGCCTTGGGTGGCTACATTGCAGCCTGCTGACGGCTGCTTTTCCATCACTGAATATTGAACCAATTTTGAAAAACTCTTGTTTCCACTGGTCATTTAGACACAAAACATGGGAAAACGGGGTCCTGATTGAAAAATACCTAAATTAACCTTTAAATTTGGACAAGTATTTGTCCATATGCTACCTCAGCTACCATTACTGGTTATAGTTTTCAGTGGGTTGTGAGTCGTGGTGCGTTAACACACAGTGTGAACGAAGTGCTTTCTGTTAAAACATGCTGAAAAATTAACAGCTGCACACTGACTCACACAGTCGAGAGGGGAAAAAAATGGGTGAGAAGCATAAGGGCATGACCCATTATTTGGCACCTTGTTTACTCACCCTCTCTGCTGTGGTCAGGTCAGGTGTGCACCTGTCCTCGGTGTTACTAAGATATGTAGTCGCTTGCAGCAGTTGTAAAGAGAGGTGCTCTTAAGCTACAGTTTATAGGCAGATCTGAAGGTGATGAGTTGTGTTTAACAGGACTGCACGCGGCTGAGTGCCACACATTCTTTGCTTTGAAAAATTGCGAGAAAAAGCAAAACAGACACTTAGGAATGAACACAGATTAGAGATATGTTTACTTGAGGAATGACTCATCGGAGGGTACGATCCTACGCTTTGCCCACTGGTGAAACTGAAGTCAAATTCTTAAGAAAAACACATCTCTCATAATATTTCAATGTGCAAATAATGTGAGTTTTAGGGAATACAAACATGGAACATCCACAAAATAAGTCTTTTGGGGATTCAAAGGTTATGAGCTGCATGGTTGATTCACGGTACAGTCTCAGTCTGAGCTGCTGCTCTGAAGCAGGTGCTGCGGTGTTGCAGGGGTTTATTAGGATTTAAAGACGTGCACGGCCCTCACAACATACTGCCTGCAGATCGGACACTCGTTCATCCTTTTGCCGCACTTGGTGCATGTGACCATGTGACCGCACTCCAGGAGAACGCAGTCGATCATAGCGTCCATGCAGATCCTGCAGAGGTTGTCGTCGTGGATCGTCAGCGGGCCCTTCTCGCCATCTGACAGAGACACAGAGAGGTGACTGGAAATGTTAGGGACCCCCTTTAAGCACATCACAAACAACAGAGTGATTTTTCATGCGCTGCGGAGGTACACGGGGCCAACAACACACTCAGCGGCTTAATAAAACACCTCATCTTATCGAGTGTGCCTTATCTTGCTAAGGTCATGCTCACAATCTTCTAAAAATGTCAATGCCTGACAATGGCAATGTGTCAAGGTGTTTCTATGACGACCACACAGTCTTTATCACTGGAAGCGTGCTGCTGAGAGAGTGAATATACACGGCTTCACACGCTGAAGCACATGAACAGATGACAGAGGGTGATTGATCTCATGGTGGATCAATGTTTCTGGAGCATGACACAAGAAACTGAAATGTTCAAATTTCTGTTCTTGAGCGGGATGAATGATTCATTCATTTACACCCTCGATAAAACAGCCTTCACAGTGAATGCCATTCCACATGAGGACCACAAACAGGAATTTCACAGAGAGGAAAGTTGGACCACGAATGAGAATGGGTTCACGTTGAATACAGATGGCAACACTGTTTGTATGTTGGAGAGGCGAGTCACAGGTGGTGCATATTACCACGGCGACAGTGCGGAGGAATCTGTGAGCCTTACCTCCGATGGCACCGTTGCAGATAGGAGGGGGGAAGGCCACCACTTTAGTTGTGGGAGGAGTAAAGCAAGCGAGAGACATTTCATCATGACTCTGAATGAGAAAACTCATCTGAATGACTCTGCTTGTGATCACTGCAACTTATCGTAAATTATTGTTATTACCTAAAGTATGTCAAATTGACAGAGGAAGCACAGATATTAGATTTTCTTGGTTAAAAACAGGATGTGGTATCTATTACTGATTTTCGGGACAATGTGCACAAATATGAGAGACAGCTTACCTGTGGTTACAGTACTGCTCACATTTTCCACTGCAAGAAAGATTACATCTGAATTATTATCTCAGAAAATATCCATATCATGCTGATGAAGTACAGTTATTATTATCAGTAATAATGACCCTTAAATGAACTAAAAGATACAGGTTGTTTAGTTGAACAAATGCTTTACTTTAACTGAAACCATTTTCTTTAATGGTGAGATTAAGTGATACTCTCAACTCAGTTGCATTTTTTTTCAATACTGTAGATAAAAAATTATACATGATAATGATAATGATTAATTTTTATACCACAGTACACTGTAAAACCAGTATATTGCTGAAACACTATTCTATAGAAGTAAAATCTAATTAATTAGGACATTTTTATAGCCAAAAACTGCTAATCTAAAACACCCAGTATTCACTCAGATTGACAGAGAAAATACCCACATGATTTCCTGTTCTCCTCCGTCTCTCTGTACAGCCTGCTGACACGCTCCACCAGCTCCCACTTCTCACAGCACCCTGAATAGTTTACAAAGTTCCTGGCCAGGATCTCCTTCAGCTGCCTGACAGACAGGCCCTCGATGTCCCTCAAGCTGGAGATGTCTGAGAGGGATGCCCTGGCCCGACGTCGCGTCTGAGGACTAACCTAAAGAAGCAGGAATCAAGACATTAGGGACGACAGAAAACGGTACGTTGAGATTCCCATAACAAACTCAGCAGTTTGATTTGCCTTAATATTTAATCGTGTAGGAAAAAGCCTCGTGCAAAACAGTGAAATGGGGTAGCAGCACATCACGCAGTGACAACAATTGCACTCAGGGATCATTAAAAATGTAAGTAGTCTGTATAAAGGTTGGATTAAAATAGATATTTCCCAGCGTCCTCCATGTCTTGTATTGAGAGAGAACACGCCACCTGATGCTTCTTGTAACCGGAAAAGCTCTTTTTTTCACTGTGCATCATAAATGGGTTTATTACTGCTTCTTCTCTGCAAAAGGCACTTTTTTAACTTAAATGTAAAAGTTTGAGTAGAGTAGAGCAATCTGCATGACACTGCAGTTTCTGACGCGTAGGGGAATGCAGTTTCAGAGGGCATGCTTAGCAAAACTCTCTGGTATGCAATAGAACTTAATGTAAATTGTAATTGTAAATTGTGTTGTATTGGTTTTTTTTTAATTATTCAATTTCAGCATTAGAATCCTATTTTCAGCCCTATATTACACTCTGCAAGTTAGGACAAAAAAACTCTACATACATGGCCATGTCACTGATTATTACTGCTTATACTCCGGCGTCAACACTCTGTAAAAGATGTGCATTCATCAATACTTCACATATGAATGACTACATAATGACAGCAGGAAATCTGATCCGTGAAAGATCACCTCAGGGGTGTGTTCACTGGGGTCCAAGTTGAGGAGAGACACAGATGTGGCATCGCCTATATCCTGCAACACAGCGGCAATAACACACGTTAATAGCGTGCACTGCATGCGAGGGACAAGCCAGTTAGCTGGGGATCAGGATTAGGCACTCTTTAGACAGCTCATTGATACCTTGGGAACAACAATGCCTCATACCTTCCATTCATAGAAAAGCTTACTGCTCCCTAAGCAGGCCAAGTACAAGTATTTATAGTGGATCCTGGCCGCTTGAAGCGGAGTTCCTTCTTCAGTGCCAGTGGTACTTATTACTCTCTGTTTTACTTTTAGCCTCTCTGAAATCCTGATCACTTTCCTTTTAGTGAGCTTACAAATGGGAGTAAAGCTAGAGAGAAAGGATAAACAATAAAATTCACTTTACTATATTTGTCTTTGGTGGCAAGTCAAATGGTGCCCATACACTCATTAGTGACAGCTCAATAACCCGAAGCCTGAAGTGATGACATGATGTATTAGATCTGCACAAATAACCTAAAGTCCTGTGCAAAAACACAAATGGGAGCTTTCAGGTTAATTATTTTACCCGCCAAAATCATTAAGACCAAACAACAAGTTGCAGGTAATGACCAGTTTCAAAACTGAAAGGTTTGTAGACATACTTTTCTGTGCCTCAGTGAATAATTACTAGGACATGGCTGAGGTGTGGTGCTGTTAAAAAATCACAGATGGTTTATTAAAGCCGGTTCTGACCTGATTGGTATCAGAGCTATCACTCCTGCTGAGCCGCTCCTCCTGAGAGGCGACGAAAGCTGACAGCTCTGAGGCTGACTGCGTGGTGGAAGGGGTCGGCGTATACAGCGAACGTGAGTGGAGGCTGCCAGTTTCAGGGTCCTCCTCTTCTTCAATGCCTCGGTGACAGAGCACCAAGTCCACCAGGTCTTCTTTTTCCCTGCAGGTGTCGGTGGGGATGTTACGGAGCAGCAAGTACTGACGCAGGTCCCTGACTCGTAGGCGCATGAGCCGCGGCCGCTGAAAGGACGTTGCCTTCAGCAAATGACATGTGGCACAAATGCGTAGATTCTCCTGAAGCACGGAGCACAACGAGCAGAAGCTCTTCTTGCAGTCGCAGCAAATATACTGCAGAAAACAAAGAGTGAAAAAAAACAACAACATGATGAAAATAAGGGAATTTGGGAAAACTCCTACCGTGTGCTGCTGCCAAAATAAAAGAGTGCTGAATTTGACATAAAATATGGCCAAATGCTTCTCTTTAACCCTTACTTTTAAATTTTAACATCAATTTGTGATATGACGAAAAAATGATAAAAATGGGGAAAATGGAGAGACAACATTTAACAAATTACTAGAAGGCTAATCAGTGCCAGCAGATCTTTCCTGCATTTTTCAGTCACTCACATCTGCTCTACCTCTCCAGGCACGAGGCAGGAGGCAGCTCATTTCTTTTAAGTGACAAACATCAAACAGTAATAAATGCAAGACGTGGGGATTCGACTGGCACGGTGAGCGAGTGAAGCACAGGGTTCACACAGAATGAGACCCTGAGCCATACATGAACATGAGCACTCAGAGTGAAGATATTACAGAGCAAGTGTGGCGTCCATCTGTCTCTGCAATCAGCTCGAGCGGCACCGCGTTTTCATTAGAAATTAGTAGCCTCTGGGTGTAAATTAAATTAACTTTTGCCTTTCTGTTTCCACACAGAAAATATTGTTTCAGCTCTGTAGAAGTGGTCAGCTGTGCTCTTATCTACGCAAGTGTTTCACAATTTGAGGATTTACTCTGTAGAAATCGCTTAGATTTAAGAATATCTTTTAAAAGACGTATAATTAAGGTTTGGGGCTTATACAGTTTTAATTGATTCCACTTTTAATTTAAAGTCCATTGGCTGGACAACATAAAAACTATGAAGACTATCTGCACTCTATCTACATGCCAAAAGCTAGATGACTCAGTTTTCTGCAGGGAAGTACATCAAGTAATCAGTCCTTCTGTCTAAAATATACATCCAATACCCCCCTCTGCTTCTACACATGCACCTTTCCCTTTTCATTAAGTCAGCAGACCAGCTAACATGTACTGGCATCACATCCAGATACCCACCTTCCTCCTGAAGACTGAGAAGGCCTGACCACAGGCCTTGCATACAAGACTGGGACTCCCTGAGCTGGTGGGCGGGTATGTGGAGTATCCCGCACTGGGGGCAAATCTGAAGGGTCCAGCACCGGCTCCAAACCCTGGCTGCTGGCCTCTGACGGCCCCAGTACCCATAACTTCATTCAGCAGACCACAGCATGAAGCCCACATGGACGAGGCTCCTGCCTGAAGTATAAATACACCCTCACTTCAGTATTTTCAACCTTCACATTGATGCTGTTGATACTGGCAGTAAATTGATGCATAATTTGAGCAAATTGTTACCACGGAAACAAGTTCCATTCTTTGGCCAAACATGGGTGGTTATTCTAGTGCACTACTTATTAGGGGTCGACAGATTATTGGCCTGGCCGATTATTGGGGCCGATATTTGGCTTTTTGCCGATTATCTATACCAGCATTTTATTTTAATGATCGGCAATAAAATTAATTAAAAGGTGCAAAGAAAATGTCAGCATGGGAGGAACTTTTACTTTCTAAAACTACAGGGAGCTATTTGTATTATTTCATTTTTTATTTAAATTTTACCTTGACTATATATATATATATTTTTAAAAAGTTGCTGGGAATTTGCTGTGTATGATGTTTAAGGTTTCAGTTTTGAATAAACATTTTCTAAAGGCATTTAAAGTTTTGTGTTAGAGTTTGTTATATTCCAAAATCTTAACACTGATAGAAGGATTTTCAGTTTTAATGTAAATGCAAATCGGTTGTAAATATTAATTATCGGTCTCATTAACTACTAATTATCGGTATTGGCCCTGAAAAATCAATATCTTTCGACCCCTCGTGCTTACTACATATGACATGACTATACTCTGATGTGAAGATGCGCAGTGTACGTTGAGCACAAAAGACCTTTTTCACAGCAGATATTTTCACCTACCACAGTAGAAAAAAAGCCCAGGTAAAACTGATTACCTTAACAATGGCTCAGTGCCATTAAGCTACTGCAAATAGTCAGCATGCATAATACCAAGGCCTGTCCCAAGCACAATGCAGCTAAATTTAATCTAATTAAACACACCTCTGCATTTCCAACTGACATGTCAAATTGTCTGCTGTGAAAAAGGACAATAAAGTACAAACAAAGACAGCAAACAGCTACTGTCAAAACACTGCCACAACACAGACAATTAAGCTAGCTGCATAGTTTAAAGATTTGTGATAGGCTAATCAGCCGACGTTCATGCAGCAGGAAAGCAGAAAAACAACTCAACTCATATTGAAAAACGCACTTAAATCACGGCAGGCTAAAGATTACAGTGAAGTCGGTGTTTAGTGACAGCTGTCTATCCGACCGTCATGATAATTAGCTAGCACAGGCTAACAGGTAACATAACGTCAGCGACACGGAGCTTTCATTAGCTAACGCTAGCTAGAGGCTGCTAGGGACAGTCTCAGCAAATGTTACATTTCAAACGGAGGATGTTTAAAGACAACCGCACCTTCATTGCAGCTCCGGCGTTTCTGATGTGAAAGAGGAGGCTGACGGTGTAAACATCGCAGTGTGAAGCATCACTCCTTTAATTGCCTGAATGCGTCTTGATGTGACGAGAGTAACGATGTGGACCCGAGCGATGCTGCTTCTTCTGTCTGAGGCTGCTGCAGCCCGCACAGCGCCACATCCGTCTGCTGCCCCCTGCAGCTCATCTGCGGGACTGACTGCGCTCCACTCCACCCACTGTTTCTATTGGTGTACTGAGGTCATGTCCTCATTCCCAATTATTTTGGGGAGGATTATTCAAACACAGGCGTCTAAGTCTTCAAATTATAACCCTAAACATAGTGGGTATTTTCATTCCACTGTTTGTTGAGTCATCAAATTTGGCTTTCTCTGAATGGATTCATTATGTTCACAGTCACACCCTACCAGCAATCAATAAAGAATCAATAAACAATCTCATTTTGCAGCAACCTTCCTTAACCCAACACCCAAGCCTCCGTTTTTATCTTTAACCGTTTGAGACCAGGACACAGAACAGAAGAAAATGACCAAAAATGTAGCAAGAAATTAGTTTAAAAAATAAAACGGTAGAAGAAAATTACCAAAGTTGAAAAAAACAAAGAACGAAAGAAACAAGAAAATGATATAAAAAAAAGTACATAAGATAATCTGTATAAGAATAATATTTTTTCTAAAAATAACTTTAAATCTCATGTTTTTGAAAGAAACAACACGTATTTACTCAGAGAACAATGATTTGAATACTTTAAGTTTTCTAAAGAAAATAGTTATGAAAACAGCCTTTATTTACCTCTTTTGTTGTTTTTATTTTTCTGCTTGGTGTTTCTCATATATTTTTGGCTGTACAGTTACATTCTGATACTATATCTTTAAAAATGTTGACAGCTCACCTTAGATGTATTAAAAGATAATAAACCATGTCATAACCAGGCCTGGCGCGCTCCCTCTCCGTGAGCGCGCCTATAACAAACGTCTCCACCTGATGACGTTAACTGACGCGTCACCGTGTTTTGAGTTTCAGCGCGTCTTCAGCTCAGTTGATCTGAAAGTTGATCTAGTTTTCTGGTTTAACGATGGAAACCAGCACCAGTGTCAGCTTGATGATCATGTATGAGGACGAGTCGGTGGATGTTCGTTACGCAAACGGAGCGCAGTTACAGCTGTCACCGTGTGGCTGCGAGTTCATGCTGGTCAAACCCACGGAGCCCTCCGGACATCCTGTGCTGCCCCCCGAGAGAGTCCGACAGAGGACCAGATTCACCATCAGCTCTTATAAGGTGAAAACATCATCTACCAGCTTTTCTTCGGCGTTTGTTTGTGCCCGCTGTGTATTTTAAGAGGCTCAGATTGGGCCTGCAGTCTGATGTTTGCTGGGATAAGTGCACACGGTTTGGTTTTCTTCTGCATTGCGAATAAAACCTCTTGATTCAAAAGGATGATGCCATTTTACAGGAGATCATGGTGGCTGCTTTGGCATTTAGGAATGAATATGCTAATCGACCATATCTGCCGGAGGAGCTCATCCCCGCTCACCACAAGAAGGTACTAAGTGCATTCATGTAATGTATTGAAGTAATAATACTTTGTTACAGTTTTCAAGTATTTTTTTGGGCAGTATCTGTACTTTACGTTTTTATATTTTAGTCAACTTTCCTTTTTACTCCACTACATTGCCCAAATAAAATGTGTACTTTTCCCCTAAACACCTTAGTTAGTTACTACAAAATAGGGACGGAAGGGAGGAAGGAAAGAGATGACAGGAGGATGATTGAAGGAATTTGAGGGAAGAAAAACTGTATTTTGTTCTTTAATTCCTTTAATTAAAAAAAAAAAACAAACATTGTTTTTCTTCTAGTATAATACAGGCTCCATTTTGAAGGTGGTATATAAACTTTATAATTCTCAAAAATTATGACCTGCTTTTATTTGTAATTTTACTTTCAGTACTTAAGGACATTTAATGTCATCAAATTACTTTTGATTCTTAAGTACAGTAAATATTAGATACGTTGAGACTTTTACTCAAGTATGTCTTTCAGGTGCTTTATCCACCATCTGACCAAGAACTATTTCCTAACCTGCTGTTAGTCCCTAAAATTATATTTACCCAGTGACATTTGTATTTTTTGCATTTCCTCCTGCAGCCTTTTGTCAGCATCGACTCAGACGTTCAGTGGCCTGATTGGTCTTCATGTGATGCTAGGCTTGGAACTGGAGGCGAGACCATTATAAGGTCGGAGGAGGGAAGAGCGGAGTTGATGCTGTCGCCCTCAGGTGAACAGTTCACCGTGGAGTTCACATGCAGCCTCAGTCAAACCCAAAATCAGCGCCGAAGCATGCAGGCTGTCAGCAGAGACTCTGAAAGTCAGCAGCAGCAGCAAGTTATGATCTGTCAGACCACCAACAATGAGACCAAGGAGTTTCAGGGTAGAGGAAGCAGAAGGACTGAGTCGACCAGAGCGAGGTCTTGTTCTCCTCGACTTATCAGCACTACTCAGCCAAAGGTAATGCTTAGTATTATTTATCTTATTATATAACAGCTTTGATTAAATATCTTACCTCCCTTCGCAGCCAGAGGAGATGCACCAATCCACCACAGTGGTCCAGCATCACTCCTGCTGTGCCGTTGACCCCATCTGGTGTTACCCTCTCTCCTTGGCTCACCACCTCTGGACGGCTCGTCTCTCTAAACCTGAAGAAATCAGAGCTGAGGGAAACGGCGATCTCACCCAGGAACACAGGAGAGTAAACACAACAGACATCTCCATCACAGAAAGACGGTCTCTTCTTCCTCAGGCGCTGCCTCTCACCTGTCCATCACCTCACTGGCACAGGTTGAATGATCAGCTGACTTGTATTTAAAAAACAACAACAACAAAAAAACAGAAAAGTGGAGCAGTATTTAAAAATTTGATTTAAATTTCCTTTTCTGTGTATTTAAGGTGGAAAGTGAAAGACCCCCTGGCCAAAAAAGAACATCTAGACCAAGATCATCCCACAGAGCTGGTAAAAGTGATGTGGTGTCAAGGAGTCACTCACCGGTAGGTACAGAGGTTTTCAAGGTTAACAAGGACCTTAAAGATCTTTGACATTTTGTGTACGAGGATTTTGAATATAATCCTATAATTTCATATTTTATAAACCCTCTTCCCCTGTCTTTTTCATCCCTTGTTTTATTGTGATCTCATTTGTTATATTGTTATTATATTGCATTTGCACTGTGTTTATTTATATATTTGTTTTTCTTTTTTTTATCAGGAACCTTGTATTGCAATTTTGCACGAAAAGCGCTTTATAAATAAAGTTGAATTGAATTGAATACAAGGGCTGTAGTCACAAACATTATGAGAATATTCCCAAAGAGCTCTTAACTTCTAAAATTAAAAAAAAAAATTCAAACAAGGACTGATTTTGTAATATTCTCAGAGCAACTCTTAGCAAGAAAGAGACAAAAACTTTTACTTTCATGGCGCATTATTTTGTAAGATGTGATTGGTTGTCCTTTTGTGAGCCTACAAAGTGTGGACACCCAGTGGAAATAAAATGAACTGTGTCACAATATGAGACAGTGAAAGCACTGTAATTGTTTGTAGGATCGTTCTGCTGATGGACGGTTGAGACAGTCGGCACTTCTACACTGTTGCATTTCTTTAGCTGCCCAATTTCTTAGTATTCGGATCACTGGGCGTTATGGCGTTTTTGCTTTGGGAAGCAGATGTAAGCACATCTCTAATGACATAGACCAAAAAACGTTATCCTTGCATGATCTAGTGTGTTTAGTGTTTAGACAATATTTCTCCCACCTCAGTTCTTCTGACATTTTCTCCTCTTCTGAGGAATCTCTTAAGCCTCCTCAAGGTCCCCCTCCTGCTCCTGACAGTTTTTCATCTTAGAAGCTCACTTCACCCACAAAATGACCATTTATATATTAAGTAGTAATGCCGTGTTATTTTCAGTTTATGAAGAAAACATTATACCGTAGAGTTCGTAAATGGATGTTTTAATATAGCTCACTGCTGTATTTATGGTCACCAATCAATCAGTCAATCACGTTCAAGATTTTCGGTGGAGGCCTGCAAGAAAAAACAAGTTTTCTTCACAAATTCAAGGTAACACAGCATGACCAATTGACCTACACAATTCATAATAATAATTTTGTGGGTGACGTGTTTCTTTCAGGACTAAGATGCCTTGTGGTTAACTTTCATCTTTACCCAGATCTCGTCGTAATTTCAAGAGGAAATTCTGAGAAAACACCAAGAATTTTTGTAGGATTTAGGAGCAGCTCTTTGTACAAGGAAACTGTGAATGATGCCCCAGGACTCAAAAACAAGCAAAACACTTCTCATTTTGAATTTAAACAGCTTGTTATGCCAAACTGTCATTAAATAAAGGGATACATAGTATATATATATATATATATATATATATATAGTGACATTGTATTTACCTTATGTCTCCTGTGTAGGATACTGAGCGGAGTGGTCTCAGTGATAGAGGTTTCCCCAGGAGATGGATCAGTCATTCGGTCTAACGGTGTCCTTAACACCTATTTTACCCATCATAAACCTGACCTGCTGTCAGGGCAGGTAATTTTCTCTCATTGTCTCTCTTCATAAAACTGCCATGAAGACTGTTATCATACTGTCATACTGTCATACTGTTTGTTGTTGTTGCTGTTGGGTTTTTTGGGGGGATTTTTGATTCTGTTCATCTAACAGGTTAAAGAGGTAAAGTACCATCTGAACAGCCTTCCACCTGATGTCCCTGGACAGCTGTACTCTGTGCGCTCTGTTGTGAGTCGAGCAAGTAGGTGAGCCATGGTTGCATCACAGTCTGATGAATTTGACAACTTTATTGCATCAGTCCCTGTCTTGACCATCACATTGCTGTGTGACAGGATCCTCACTTGCTACAATGAGACCAAGCAATCACTGAAACTCCCTGCTGCACCCAGCTGCTTGCAAGAGGTTAAAAAAGTAGCCATAGCTGATGATATCTGCAATGTTCACTCAGTATTTGTGCAGCTAAATTTATTATAATTTTGTTTCCAGGCGAAAGATTTTTCTGAATCAGTGAGGAATGAAGAAAATCTGTTTAATCTTTTGTCTGTTGGTGAGTGCGTTCATGTCACGCAGACAACAGAAAGTCGGTGAGTTCAGTTTTTTTTTAATCACTTCTTTGGGGTTTTATTAATAAATGTAATATTTGTATGTAATGCTATATAACTCCATTCCATTTAGGTCAGATCTTGTTGCTGTAGAGCTGGAGAAGATAAAAAGATTCAACTGTATCCTTTGCAATAAGTGGCTGTGGATGTCAGTACATTGAATATTGCACATTATATTCTCATGTCAGCAGTTACGCGTACCTGTCAGTGTACATAGATAATGCTCAGGAAGTTTGTGCATGCTCTTTAACGTCCTGTGGCCAGTTCTTCTGGAGAACAGCCACCTGCTAAGAAGTGAAAGAGGATGTGCAAAACTGGAAGGTAGCCCTGCAGAAGAGTCAAAGAGTCAGACTCAAAAACCAATGAATGAGGACTGCATCGCCGAGGCTCTTCAGAAAACATCCAAAGCCATACAGGACATCGACGCTCTCGTATCTGCAGCCACACTGACTTAAAAACATCCTGCTTCAAAGAAACATTTATGAAGAAGAAGAAACCCCAATGTATGAGTGTGGCACCTTAAACATGTAAAGCTGTATATGTGTAGAGACTGAAATAAAGATGTTTCTCTGTCGATACAGGCACATGCCTTTTTGTTATATTTGTATTTACTACTATTTGTTGAAGGTTGTATTTAACCACCAACACACGCTGGCATGACTCTAACTATATTTGTACAGAAAGTGATTTCCATGTTGCTAATTTATCACCACACAGTCCCTTCCTGTTATTGCTCAGAGATAAGCTCTTTCAGTGTTGCAAAATGGCTTCAACGCCTTGATGTTTCCTCACTACACCCATGACTTTGTTATACTATACATAGTGTGACTGTTTGTAAAAGGGTCAGTATGACATACAATATGAAATTTTTGGGGGTTGTGAAATAATGTAGGTTGCTACTCAAACAAGCTTGGGTAACCACAGCCTCACAGGTGCAATATATTTATTAGGGCAGTGTTGTAAGCCCAAAATGGGCCAGAATTTTGTCATTTCTCAAAAACATGTTTAATAAGTGAATACAATTGTCAATTTGTGTTTTTCATTTCTCAAACTCAAGAACTGTATCTATACCATTGTGCTTATGCTTAAATTCCTCCTCTGGCAATAGAATCTAGTATCAAAAAATGTAAGGCATCCATCGTGGTCCTTTAGCAATTTATATTGTAACCAAGGGACACATTTTAGTGAGGTAGTATATTATTTTCTATTAAATTACTTTTACTCACTTTATTTGAATTTTTACATTTCTGTTTCATCTCAATGGTTGTTTTTTCATGATTAATGTTAAAACATTTGTTTATTTTAAAGATGCCTGCATGAACACATTCTGCCAAAACTGCAAAAAAAAAAAAAAATGTCTTAATAAACAAATCATTCATTTTAAAATTCTAATCAACTGGTGGGTCAATTGGTAGGTTTTACAGCCTGACAATCATACTAAGCAGATGGCATCAGCTTCTTCTCACGCAGTTAAGAGTCAAATACTTCCTTTATAGGTGGAGCATTTTTCTGTAGCGATCGGCTGTATCACACAACCTCTGGCCACACAGACTTACAGGGCACCTCATACCAGAATCACACATCAGGTGAGAGGTTACTGTCAATTTATGCTCACATGATATGCTCTTTGTGAAATCCTTATTCATATAGTTCTTGCATCTCTGTGCCTCCTGAAACTGTAACTCTTCACTCTCTTTGTGTGAAGGACAGTCATACATCTGGCAACTAATGGATCAAATCGTAAGTAGTGGCTCTGTGCCAGTTTCTTCCTTTGAATCAGCACTTCAACAAAAGCAGGCCGCTGGATCGTCTGTTCGAGCAAAAATAGCCGCCATTGAGGGGAATCTATCAGGTGCTGCCAACACAAGCAACATGCTGAAGCTTGACTTTGAGAGAAGATTTACAGCTACACAGAATCTGAAGCCTTCATCACTGACAGTGCAATCACTTAAACCTGCTGAAACACAGATTAACACCGACACCTCTGGATCTTCTACTCCCTCTCATCAGAAAATCATGAAATATGTCTCTCTTACTCCCACGGATGCGGAACAGATTTATTATAATAGACTGGAGTCTAGCAAAATGCTGAAACCAGAAACTCGGCAACGACATGAGCCATCCTTTCCCAAAGTGTACCACGGCACCAAACTATCTGTAGGAAAACAAAACAATTCTACCAAAGGGCAAAGTTTCACAGGCAGAAATGGCTGGGTGGAAAACATCACCAGCACAAAACCTCTCAAACCTGCAAAAATGCAGAAACCTAACTACATAAGAGCAACAGCTGGAGCCAAAAACAAACTCCAAAGAGAGAGCAAGGACCCCTGCATCAGTTTGAATAGGCTTCCTGATATTCTCGGAAACCCTCCTTCGAAACCTAAAAGGCCTCCAAGTGTTGACATTGAGAAATTCGGAAGGAATCTCAAAGATCGGAATTATGGTGAGAAACTATTTTAAATGCTGCATCATTCTTACATTTGATTATTTCTGTTTCAGATAATGTGTAAACTAGAAATACCACCATGTGGTTGTATGCCTCTGTGCACCAGTCAAGTTGCACTTACAGTTTACGTCTATGTCTGTGAAAACATGGGTACATCACACAAATTCTCAAAAATTCACAAAAGCTCTTTAAAATCAGCAAAGATTTGTGTCACCAGTTCAGTATCAGAGATGTCTCTCCTACTGTTCCTGAGTTATAACACTGACTAGTGGCTAAATGTTTTTGATGATTATGATGTCACAGTGAAGATGATCTTTGACCTTTTGGATATAAAGTGTGATCACTTCATCGTTATACATCATTATATCTTATTGAACCTTTGTGTGAAATGTTGTGATAATTAGTGCATGAATTTTTGAGTTAGAGTCAAATGCATGTTTTGTGGGGTCAAAGTGACCTTGACCTTTGACCTTCGACCACCAAATTCTAATCAGTTTATTCTTGAGTCCAAGTGGACAATTTGAGGAAACTCCCTCAAGTCCTTCTTCAGATATGGCGTTCAAGAGAATGAGACAGACACAGTGACTTAGACCTTTGACCACCACATTGTAATCAGTTTAATTTTAAAACTAAGTAAATGTTTGTGTCAAATTTTTTAAAAATCCCTCAAGGTGTTTTTGAGATATTGTGTTCCCAAGAATTGAATGGACAACCTGAAAACATTGTCTTCAATGTATCTTTTATGTATCTGCACCTTGTTGGTCTAGGTACATTAAATTGTCATAGCAGAGTGTTCAGTAAAAGAGTATTAATTAAGATTTTTTCGTAACAGGACGGGGGATGAAGACGCCACCTTCTGATGCTGCTCCGCCTCAGCGTCCACGTCCATGTCCATCATACGACCGTGCAGCCGTTTTGTAAGTGTAGCTGCTGTATTGTAGCAAATTATTAGTGTTAACATTTGGTTTTGATCGTCATCAAACTGTGGATTCAGGCTTCACAGTTGCAGCACTTTGCCTGCTGCTTCTCACAGGAAACTGTTTGTCAGATCCTCACTGATCTCGACAAAACCCTTTAAGAAATGTCATTATGCACAGTTACAAAGATAAAGTCTATTCCAGTCTGTCGTTAAAATGTTTGAACTGATATAATCTCTTTCTGACCATAATCAAGGAGTCAGCAGTTAGACGAGGATCAGAGCTATGATAATGTTGGCATGAGGAACCCTCCACCGCTCCCCATTCAAGGTCACAGCTGCTTTCATATTTCAAGTTTACCAGATAAATCCACCATTATTTTAATCAGTCAGATGGTCAGTGTCTAAAATTTCTTATTCCACACATGCAAATAAAATCAATTGAGGGACAGGATTGCTGAATTACTTGTTGCTTTGTCTTTGCAGTACACCCCTCAAAGAGGACAGAGGTAATCCATTCATCCTGCCAACGCTAGTGTGCTGTTAAAACTAATGGTGGCTGGTGCAGTGAAGAGATAGCATTCAATGGAGTTGAGCTAAATACTCATATGTAGCGAGTATACGGTACAGATAACATAGTTTTTACAGATACAATAATTTTTCCAAGTAAAACGTGTTAATATCTGTACTCCTGATGAAGAATGATCCTCATTTGGGTAACTGTGTTCAATCTCTTACTCTTGAGATCTAAAATGTTTTGAAGCTCAATCCTAAGGTTCCTCTGTAACTAGACTTCTAATAAGTGATTAAATTTAGCAACTTCTGATCAAACCATATCAATTTCAGGCTTAAAATAATAACTTCTGGTTGGACCTCACCCATGTGCAGTTTAATTCCCAGCCAATTCTATGGTTTCAACTCTGCCCATCCCAAGTAAAGATACAGATATAGTTGATTTATTTTATTGAACAGATACAGATAGTCATCCTTAGTATTTATGACTGTTGTTGTTGGAGTTGTTTTTTATCCATTTGACTTTTTTGGCTCTACAGGCAGATTTGAGTGAAGACATCTATGAAGAACCTGATGATAAATGGTAAGAATCAGACAGCAGTATGACTAATATTGTATTGTCTACATATATATATATATATATATATATATATATATATATATATATATAGTTTTTTTTTTTTTTTCTTTTAATCTTGCCATAGGATGGAACAAGCAGGGAAATCTAAAACACACACCAAGAAAGAAAAAGTGAAAAAGAGGATGCAAACCAAGGCAAAGTCACACAGGAGAAACAGGCAGTGAGTGATTTGTGTAAATGTGTGTAATATATAAAGGTTATACTTATAACGTTGTTATGATGCAGTGATAATTATGATGATCAGGAGCCGAAAGGAACCATCAGCCTGCAGGAAATGCAAGGCCAAGGCATAAATGCAAATAAAGAGAAGAAAAAGAATTTCAAGGTAGAGTCATTTTATCTTAATGTACCAACACATTTAGAAACACTTCCACTGTGAAATCGCTTATTTTATGCATTGTGCAGAGCAAACCACAAACATATTATTAACTGAGATCAGCTAACTAACTGACATCTCCATATCCTCAACTAGATTAAAGGACCTATTCATGCAATGAAGAAGGGAAAGGCACTCTTTGATTTTAAAGGAGGAAAATCAGACTTGTCTCTGAATCAAGGTGAGCTGATTAACCCAGAGGGACAACTGCGCTCACTAACAACAACAACAACAACAACAACACATGTAGAAGAGACAGAAGAAGAGAGGGTGACTGGGATAAACTAGCATAACTCCCAAGCACTGATCTATGCTAATATTCTTTCAGATGTCTACAGGAACACTGAGTCTGTCCTACAGGCCGTGATGATTTAAAAAAGGAGGAGACAGGACCTTTGATTAACCAGACTGAAGCAGACATTTATGATGACATTGGAGCACCAGATGGAGCTAACAGGTATGTGCCTCTAAAATAGACAGAAATCAGGAACACATATTATGTCTTACTTATTTTATGGTTCATCTCCTTTTTAGTGGGCTTGGCACACAAAATTGTAAGCTGTTTTAATTGTTTTTGAGCAATTTTTTTAGTGTGACATTATTATAATAGTGTCTACAGTCCCTATTTCTTTTCTTGTCTCTGAAACAGTTGGGAAGGATGATGTTTATGTTTACATGGATAATCCAAAAACAAGGTTGTATTCTTTCTATATTTGTTCTGAATGAATCAGTCAAATTTGATCATTCATTACTGTAGAAATGGCAGTGGATGCATATAAAATATATGCTATCAGTATGGGAGACATAATGGGTCAGTATTTAAATATCTATCTATCTATGTATGTATGTATCTATCTATCTATCTTTTTTTTTAAATCACTATGTGTCGAGTAACCAGTAAGTATAGCTGTCATATAAAATGTTTTGGAATAAAAAGAAGAATACAGCTCCCTCAAAATTATACTCAAACACAGTCACTATTTTCCAACACTGGTCTATTTTTTGAGTTACCAAAACACACCTTCTCCGAGATCATCATAACAAACTTCCTCAAAATATATACAGTATATATATAAATATATATAATATACAACCTTCAGATCTGCTTTTCCTGACCATCAACTTTATTTAAAAAAAATATATACAGTATATATATAAATATATATAATATACAACCTTCAGATCTGCTTTTACCACACTACACTGCATCTCTATAATGCTTTTTCTCTTTTCCCCAGGGTTTGTCCTCTGCCACAAGCAACCGCAGATGGAGGTAAATATGTCAACTTTTCTCCCAATGTTTTTGACATTTTGGAGATCAACATTATGCAGCCTCCTAAACATGAACTGTCTTTGTGCCCACAGGTGATGTTTATGTTGATGTTGTTTATGAGGATGATGACTATGAGGAAGTTTGTTATGATGATCTCGGAGAAGGTGTGTTTTGGTAACTCAAAAAATAGACCAGTGTTGGAAAATAGTGACTGTGTTTGAGTATAATTTTGAGGGAGCTGTATTCTTCTTTTTATTCCAAAACATTTTATATGACAGCTATACTTACTGGTTACTCGACACATAGTGATTTAAAAAAAAAACACAACAAAACAACACATGCAACTTCTAAAACCTGATTTGTTTGTTACATTGAAGTCCATTTAAATGATAATAATTCTGTTTATAACTACAATTTTGACTGCAGGACTTGAACTTGCAATGAAGTCCATTTTACATTGTGGGATTTCTACTTGTACTTAAAGATCCTCTTAGTTTGTCATCTACCACTGCAGATACTGTATATAAATTCAGTTACTTTAAATGTTTTTTTTTTTCCTCTACAGTCTGTGTCTATGAAATGGACTAATCTGCAATAACGACTGTAACTATATGAAGGAATTGTGGGTAATTTTAATGCCATACATTGGTTGAAATGTTTATAGCCTGCATTGTCGATGAATCCATTACCTGTTTCTGTTATCAGTTGTTCAAATTATTGCACATTCTTGATGTAAAAGCATGCCTTACAAAGATACATTATTACATGCATAACATGATTTATGGTTGATACGAGACAATGATGAATACAATGTTGCATCCTGTTCTAACTGCTACTATATGATTAAATTACATAGTGCTGAGCTTTTGGATATTCTTCATTGCAGTGATGATGTGTTTGTAAAGGTACAGACAAATTATGTTTATCTTTATTATGTGTATTGGTTGGTAGATTATTTGGTTTGAGGGAAAATTCTCCATTCAATTAAGAAACAATACTTTGTGAATAATAGTAATAATATCTATTGTTGTATGATAATATGATATAGATGTATTTACTGTTGAATTCAATAAAAAAATCCATAAATTCATGAGGGTTGTGGTGAAATTAATTTGGGTGTCTACTTTGACCTCTACTTTAAATGACAGTGTTATATCTGACATAAAAATTATCTGGTGCAGAGCTGTTTAATAGCTGCTTCTTCACTGATTATAAAACAGGCGCCAGGTCAGATTTATGGTTTCACCCTTGGTAATGTCAAAGGGATTAAGGAGGATCCAGCTGATCTCAGGTCTGCGGGAAGTTTGCTGCATCTATGTCGCGACGTCCATCGTTGCCTGTTTTCTCGCGAGAAGCCGCGAAGTTTCCGGTGTTGTGTATGTTCCTGGAAACATGGCGGCCAGCTTCCGCGGCCGTCCTATCCGGAGTCTTCGGATGCGAGGTAAGCGTGAAAAACTCGATTCAGTGCTGAGTGAAATTGAGGAATATTGCAAAACTAGATTTTCTCAGGCACGTGATGACCCAGGAGTGAGCCCTCACCATGTCCTCGGTGTGTGTTTTTGACAGGTCGGAATGACAGCGGGGAGGAGAACGTACCGCTGGATCTGACCAGAGGTAAGCAGAGCTTCATCACATCACCCTGAACGCGATTATTGTTCAAAATGGATGGGGAGCTCTTCTGAAAACACTAGCCCCGTGAAGTGAAAAGCTCGTTAGTCCGTGCACTTGTCCTGTCACTGCTGTTGTCATTTCGTCAGTTTTCCCTTTCTGCTCCGCCTAATAACATTGCTAGCGATATCATAACAGGCGGTAGCGAGCTAACTAACTAGCTGAGTTAGCGTTAGCTAGCTGCCACAGCTAACCAGCCATGACGACGCTCTGTTGTTTTGATTGGTGTGAGTGGGCAATATAGCCTGTTATTTAGCCAACCGACCACAAGTGCTGTAGTCATGCGTTGGCCATCGCTGGCTGTATGAGAAATTTGGTTTCAAGGCTGTTAGCTGAGGAGCATTTGGAAAGCGCAGGATGTTTTTTTTTTTCCAGTGGCACACTGATACACAGCTGCACACCCTGGTCAGATGTACTCCTGCAACAGCAGCACATACCAGTTTGTTTACATGAAGTCTCTGTCCCAGTCTTTGGGATCCATGCACCGGCTGATTATATAATCTGACTGTGTACACCATTGGGCATTCTGCACCCAAAATGGCAGATGAATTGCAGCATGAAAAGACAACAGTGTTTTAGGCCCATTGCCATGATACGATCACCATACACCAGAATGGGGTACGCCTAATCTGTGAGCTGTTTCATCAGGGATTTGCAAAATAACAGTGCGTTGGATATAAATCAACCTTAATGTTTCTTTACAGGTCAGGGAGTGCGTGTGCATAACATTATGGTGGGGTGTCACAAGAGTTGATGTACAACCATAAACCTCAGGATTAAACTATGTCTGTGCCCAAGGGTTCAAAATCACGAAGCCCTAAATAATTATGCAAAGTGCATGACGACTTCATTGCATGCATATTCTCACATTGGACACATGCTCAGACAAGCACAAATCCATTTGCAGGTGACTGTTGCTTGTAAAGATAGATTCCCATCACTGCCCTGTCAACGAATGGCTCTCTGTTTATATCTGATCGGCCGAATGTGCCAATCAGTGCTTGTTTCATCCGTTTAAATCACAGAGTGGATGGGTTAGTCATTTTCTCTGAAAGAAGAGCATTTGTACATTTTGTACTGATTCAGGGAGAAGTGCTTAACTGCTAGAGAAGTTTTTTGCAGTACTCGATTATTTCTAAGCTCTGAATTGTTTTTTATGTGTTCAAGTTATTATTTTGAATGATGGCTAATACTGATAGCTATTCAAATTTGAGAGATTGAAACTTAATCTGGTTTGTCCTCTAAACTTTGTTGCTGAGGAGAAAATATTTTATGTAATACACTAAGTTGGTGTATTCATGTTTTTTTTTCAAGATTTTTTTGTTTGTGAAAATGCAGTGTCTGGAATTGGTTTCTATGCAAACGGAACCAGTGTTGGTCCAAATTATTTTTGCCAACTGTTTTAAAAACCATATGTCTTTTGTAAAGACCATATGATGTTACAGAAGCACGAAATAGTTGAAAGGAACTGATAACAAAGAAACACTTCCCTGCTCATGTCTTGCTTTTACTGCCTGGACCTTGTTTTGACTGTACACACTACATTAGTGTGACCAGCTAAACCAACTTCCTTCCTGCAACATATAAATTACGGTTCATTGACTGATATTATGGCAATATGGCTTAATGCTTGTCTTAGTTACATTGTGTATCCTTGTCTTTCTCCAACAGAACCATCAGAAAACTTTCGTGAAATCCTCCAAAATGTGGCCAAACCGCATGGAGTCAGTAACATGCGAAAATTGGGCCACCTGAACAACTTCATAAAGGTATTGCTTTCAAGTTGTAGTGCATGTGCCGCCAATGTTTTCTTTGTTAGTCTATGCAATGTTACTTGTTATCTACAGAAAACCAACATGCAGACCCTGTTGAAGCTTTTCAAGAAGGTTGACTCACTGTTTAGTTTTCTGTTTAGACTGACTAGCTGGGCCCCCTCCTCTGTATTGTCACCACTAACCTCTCTTTGGTCCTCTCCTCTTGGGTGTTGCTGCCAGCAGGCCTAGCTGTGCCTGTCATTGTGACGCTGACATTGAATGTAACAAGAGCTCCAGGGATGGGAAAGCACTCTGACCTAATGTGCTTCAAGAGCAGCACTTTGACTTTAGAACCTGAGATTCCCAATCTTAAGTTATTGTTCTTATAAACCACAGAAACTCCAACTTAATTCTATTAGTCAATTGAAATGTGAGTGCTTTATGCATGGATGATCAATGGCTAGTCTTGTCTCAGCCTTGCGCTGCAAATTGGATGCAAAAAAGAGACAATTACCCAGTTTGAACTTGCATCCGAATTTCTGGCGTCAACGATAGCAACTAAATTGTGTGTGCAGGTAAAATGAAACATAAAACAAGTGATCATGGACAAAAGGAGGCATCAGAACAGACATTTAAATTTTGAGACGCGGCTGAACAACTGGGCTTTATCTGTCCCACTTAACAGCAGGTGACGGCTGTGATGCACAGATTTATTGTGTGCAAGTGCATTAAGGAGGAAGAATGGTAGATTTAGTTATTTTTTGTTATTGTTTTGGCGTTTCAGTCTAGGTAGAGAAGTTTCTTAACTCTAGTTATTTTCACATGTAAACAGTGGTTTTAGATGTGTTTTTCTTAGTGTGGACATGACCTGTACCCATCCTGTGATGGACTGGTGACCTCTCCAGGGTGTTTTTCTGCCTTTCACGCAACACATGCTCGCACAGTCCCAAGCCTTCCTGTTATTTTGAGCAGGAAAAATCAGTAAATGACTTGCAAAACTGAAAGCCAAGTATGAAGAGGAAACATGTAGTTTGTTGTGTTTTGAGCACATTATTTTTGCTCACCATTGCCTCATTGAGAATGTCAAAGCCATTTCCGTAACCTCGGCCAGTGATTCCTGGCCAGACCTTTGTTGATTTCTGCTGAGCGACCCGCCACATTAATCCAGGTCTGCCCATCCGTCACAGACATATTTTGACCAGTCGTCTGTGGCTGTGTAGCCAGTGAGTGCTGGCCTTCAGAAAACTGCAGCTGGCACCGCAGCAGGCTGCAGCTACACCTAACTCTCTTGTTTACAATTGACAGGAGGGCAGTAGCCAAGACGTACGTGTGTATACGTCTGCGAGAGCACCGTGCCTCTGATTCCTTATAAGGGTTCCAGGACAGTGAGGGTGACCTAATCCCCCCCAGAGAGTGTCACATGCCCCTCTCCCCTCCTCTTGCCTGCCTGAGCTCTGACATCACAGCTGGTTTCAAACAACCCCCTACTCACCATGCCTCTCATCACCCATCCCATCATGCTCCATCTCTCCTCCTGCTCTCCTCTGTGATTTATGATGGAGAGAGGAGATTTACGTCTACCTTTAAGGAAGAAGTCAAGCAAAAGTGACCTGTTTAATTCACTCATCGGATGCTGCTGCATTAGGACAGGCAACGGTGGACTGAACTGCTGTGATGGAGTAGCACTGACTCGTTGGGAGCACTCGGGTGCCTCAGGGTGCCTATAAGAAAGGTGGCAGCTCCAAAATGGCAGCATCCTTTGCCCAGGGAGCTTGTTGCTTTGTGCATATAATGAGTTTTAGACTGTGCTGTTGTTAGCTTTGGCCTGCCAGTTGACACAGACTGTCGCTGAAGGCTTATTGTTTTTAAAATGAACTGCTTTTGTTTACATAGAATTTGAAACTTGTATACACTGGCTGTGTGTGGGCCTCTGTTAATGGTGGAGGACCTGTGGTGAGGAAACTGCTTAAAGTGGCAATTCATTCTAAAAACAGGGTCCATCGCCAGGCCTGGTAGGGTACAGTAAACAGGAATGAATAGTCAGGTATGGGCAGAAGATTACAACAGAACCTATGGCCTACTTTCTCTTATCAACTTCTACTTTCATATTTTTACCATATATATTCATACACGCACATAAACTAAACATAAACTCACTCATAAACAACAAGCAGTGGACGTGACACAAGCTGACACCTACTGCTGAACCTGTACCCCAGTGTTTTCTTAATTCTAACCTCCATCTATTACCAGTGAAAGCACAACATTATCCAGTCACAATTCACCCACTCTACACAAGTCAGCATGTAACAGACAAGTGGAAAAATACAACAAACATACCTGCATGGCTCCTGCAGCAACCTGCAGGAAAGTGTTGTGTTGTTTGTTTGACTGGGTATTCAATCAGTTTGATGCTTCTTTGACTCAAACATTATTAAATGGTGAGCTTCTCAAGTGAAAGATGGTGTCATTTTGGAGATGCAGAACTCACTTATAAACAAACGTCCATATGGACTGTAGTTCTACTATGATATCTGTGCTATGTGTAGTATTTTCCTTGACCAAAACCACACTGAAGTTTAATTTAGTTCATCAGTTTATTAAACAGGGGCCATGCACAAGGCACAATCAGCCATACAGCTGATTTGCATCTGCAGTCCCCGCGCAAGAAAATATTAAAAGACAACTTAATACAATACAAACATTTCAAAGCAAAAACAATTAGCAAATTACAAACAATACATCACTTATAAACACTATACAAAATATACACTATATAGTCCTTGAAAACATTTGATTCCTTATGATCAGTGATTACATTTATTGTTATTCTTGATCCATCTTTTAAGAATTGTTTAAAAATATTGAACTTTGGGCATTCTCTGAAATTGAGTTCCATATATCTGCTGCTCTCATGCTGATTGTCCGAAAAGTAGTTTTCCTAAATTTAGCAGAGCAGTCATATCTGGCTAATGCCTTCCTTGTATGAACCAATGCATTAATTTGTTGTTCTGTCTCTGTGTTGTAGCTGCTATGCAGCATCAACCACCGTGAGGAAAACATTGGGTTTACATACGAAGAAATCATCATTTGGTAAGTGTGGTCAGCATTCAGTTCTTACTAACTTTTTAATGATGTGTGCTCTATTTCAAATTCATTGGCTTGATTATTTACGTAGCCAAGTGAAATTGTTGGTCAGGTCCTGTGCTTAATCATCCTGAATGTCTTGCATGTTGATGAATTTTTAAGTAAAAAACAGCAGGGGTCAGAAATTAGTGTTCTTATGACAGAATTCATGAAATAACAATAGTTTTGAAAGTCTCAGTAAATCATGCGTCATGTCCAATTTGCAATGTTGGACTCACCTCAGTGTTTGTTTTTTCACCTCTAGTCTGCGACTAGCTCTACTAAATGAGGCAAAGGAAGTACGTGCTGCAGGGTTGCGGGCCCTCCGCTACCTCATCAGAGACACCACGGTGCTGCAGAAGGTCCTCAGACTACAGGTGGACTATTTGATAGCAAGGTGAGATCCCACTCAGACCATTATCAGTCCGTTGGAAAAGTGCCGTCTGACTGGTTGGTTCGTGTTAACAAAGGACACGGCTAATTATGCTTGTGTGTCTGTTTAGATGCATTGACATCCAGCAGAGCAATGAGGGGGAGAGGACTCAGGCTCTGAGACTAGTTCGAAAGGTAAGATTATATGTATTTTTTTTTTTTTTATTCCTGTACCTCCGTTGTCTTTCTTTAATTGATTCATTCACTTTTGTATTGCTAGAGAAATGTGCTGTCTGGCCTCACTGCTCTGCCATAATGCCAGCAGAAAGATCATTGGGTTAGCAGCAGTGTCAGTGTGTGGATGGTTTGCACGAGTCTGCAGGCGAGGTTATTTATAGCCCTTTCTGTAGTTTACTGTAAACTCTCTTCACACATACACACGCACACTCACACACCACACATACGCACATAGAGTCCGGGTCTGGTTTCAGAAAAGGACTGTTGGCCATCACGACAGTAATACAACCCCTGTGTTCATTCCATGACATATAGCCCGGTCTCTAATCGTATCTTACATTTCTGTTATCACATCTCGGATGGTAAATTCCGAGCTGTATACCCCTTAGTTATACATTCAAGTAATGGTTTGCATTTCAAAAATAAATCTTCTTTTGCTAGAGTCCCAGAAAAAGTGGCCATAAAAACGTTGTAGTCATTTTTCTTTCTCTGTTTGTCCGGACTTGTTTGATGGATGACTCATGTTTTCCTCCTCTCCCTCCCTCTGTAGATTATCACTGTCAATGCGATGCTGTTCCCCTCCTCTGTTGCAAACTCTCTAATTGCCGTGGGTACTGATGGACTACAGGAGAGAGACCGCATGGTCCGCGCAGCAATCGCCATAGTGTGTGAGCTAGGTGAGTTGCTTGCCTTTTGAGACGGAGATACACAACACGGTGGCTTTGTGGCTCTCAGGAAGTGATGATGTTAGTGGACAGAAATAGCTTGCAATATGTCTAGTTCAGGGTTCCACGGTCGTGAAAGTTATGGCAAAAGTATGAAATTAGAAAAGCTGTTTTCCAGGTCTAGATTGGTTTGGAATTAGCGGAATATTTAGGAAAAGTTTTGAAGAAACATTGTTTTGGCTTTTGTTTAAAATATAAGTATTCACTGTCAGTACTACTAATGGTTAGCTAACTTTAGCTTGAGTGGGAGGCTGCTGCTTTAATATTACAGTAATATAATATCCCAGCATCAGATTGTGGTCTTTGACTACATTGCTGCCTATAGATCAACAGTTGACTATTAACAGGTTGATGATTTACAGACAACACGCCTAATGATAGCTGGCAATTCAATAAAACATTTGATTCCATCACTAGGTATGGTGATCCAGAAATCTGTAATATCCGTCTATAGTAAAAGTCTTGAAAATTCATTGGTACACATATTTGGGAATCCTGCTGCTTTGCTATGAAGAAATCCTCTAACAATCTTTGTTGCCTGTTGTAGCCCTGAAAAACCCTGAGGTGGTGGCCAAACGCGGAGGCCTCAGCACCATCCTGAAGAGTGTGATTGACTGTCAGCTGAGTCGCATCAACGAAGCTCTGATCACCACCATCCTCCATCTACTCAACCACCCACGTACCCGTCAGTACGTGCGGGTTGATGTCGAACTGGAGGTACGCACACACACACACACATACATGCACAGATATGAATTGAGGAGAAGCTGCTGTTTATAAATGAGCCAGTGTGCTGGGAGTCATTCCAGTCAGGATTAGCGGCCGCAGGTTGCTCGTCTCTTTCCCATGGAGCTTACAGTAATCAGTTACCGCAGTTCTCTAAAGCCTCATTGTCTGTAAACAGACACCTGGGACAGAAGCATCTCATCACCACCAGTCATAACAGCTACATGAATCGCATATGAGATCTGAAGCAGGTTCATTATTACAGCAAGATGTTTCATCTGGATATTTAAGAATGCTTCAACTTAATTTAAACAACTAATGAAGAGCTCTAAAGTCTGTTGTGTTTTGTACTCATTAAGCTCTTGTTTCTGTTCCGTTTTGCAGCAAATCCTCGCACCTTTCACAGATTTTCACTACCGCCACAATGCAGACACGGCTGAAGGGCAACTCAAGTGAGTGTGTGTGGAGGGGATATGAAGAGGGACAGTGTTACAGTAGAAACAAAAAGATAGTGTTCTGACATTTCCCTCTGTTTACCGTTTGCTGTGTTCCCTTATTGGTAACACCATGCGTTGAGAAAGTTGAGGGCTTGTATTGTGTTTTTGTGATACGACCTTTGTGATCAGGGCTGCTTGACTCCAGCATGACTTGCCTGAGGATGTGAAGCTGGCTTAGTCATGATAATCCTTTAAGTCACTCTGAAAGATTTGCTTTTATATAAAAATATCTGTCTTTGTGACTCTCCCTTAGTGTTTTGCTTTTTGTCTTGTTTTTATGGCGTTGTTTGATCCTTTTTTAAATGCTTTTTATCACCCAGTGAAAAGTGCCGTGCACACAGAGATCATAATTATGCTGTGTGTATGGAACATGATGTCCTGTTTTAATGTGAGTGTGTGTGTGTGTGTGTGTGTTTTCATACAGGGAGGACAGAGAGGCCCGTTTCTTATCGAGTAGAATGGCCATAGTGGCAGCCTTTCGCTCCTGGTCTGGTAAGGACTTTGATAAACTAATAAATTTAGATATGTAAGTGAGTTTGTTGTAAATTGTGAATTGCACATTTTTAGACTCAGGGTTTTTTTGGTTTTATTTTCATTGTTGAATGTGACTTCATGTCTCATCTTTTCTCTTTTTTTTACTCAGGGATTATCAACCTATGCAAGGCTGGAAATTCTGGGATCCAATCTTTAATTGGCTTACTTTGCATACCAAATATGGAAGTTAGGGTGAGTATTGAAACAGCTGCATAGAAAAAATGAAGGTTATAGATGCCAAACCACTGAAAAACTTTTGTTAGTTAACTTAGCAGTAAAGGCCTAATTCTAAGACTTTGTCCCACCAGTCTTCATTTTACAGTCTAAAGATTCAGTAGTAATGAAGGCATCTGATGTGAGCGTCTTGAGGTACACCTATTGTTTTAAATAGCTGAATACGCTTTCATGAGGCGCATCAAACTGCTCTGACGTCTCTTTATGATTTTGTGGCATCAAATGAGGATGCAGATGTCAGTGAGGCAGAGTGGAGAGACTGAGAGGCAAAAGTGCAGTAAGTCTGCACAACTGTTTTGGGAAACAGCTGGCATTAGCTCCGTTAGCTTAGCTTAAAACCTTATGAACAATATTGTGAGGATGGGGACCTCAGGGAGACACTGGTTTAGGTGGGACAACTATGGAGCAAGTGATTCCTGCCAGAGAATAAGGTCGGAGAGAATACTTTAATATCGGAAGACAGGAAGTTTACAACAATGGCCTTGTGTGTGTGTGTGTGTGGTTCTCAGTCACTCATGCACACACACTCTTTTGGAATGGAGGAGGAAATAAAGGTGTCAGTTGCCGTGGTGAACTAACTGGAGCTCTCACTGCTCACCATTGCTGGCACATTACTCAGCCGAGGGGGCGCTCGGGGCTTTTGTACAATGTAGTTGTAATTTTGAGATGCTAAACGAAAATACCCACCAGTGCCAAGAGCTATACCAATATCGCTGTTAACTGTTGTGTTGTCACATGTCAGATGCTAAAAGTAAGAGAAATAAAAGCTTGGACCCTTGGTAGTCAGGTTAGCATAACAGTCCCAACACCGTGTCATCATGAATTTTTACTGATATGTACTGGTCATGAAACTTAACTTGCTATATAAACCTAACAACTGCTATTAATTAACACAGTATAAAGTTTTGATTATCTGTGCTCAGTGTGACTGTTACCCACTTAGAGACAAAAATAAAAGATTAAATTAGGGGGCGCTCAGTGGCTCACCTGGTAGAGTTGGCACCCCATGTACAAAGGCTACATCCTTGCCTCTCACCCTTTCACGCTAATATCTGTCCTATCAAATAAAGGGAAAATCTCCCCAAATATTCTTAAAAACGGGGATTAAATGAGGTGTACTGTCCCCAGTGGCTTTATTGGTGATGTACTACCAACCAGCTGACGAAAGCAGCAGCATGCACCCAGCAGTTGCCCTCCTGTGCTACGTAACATCACAGGCTACTCAAAAAGAAATATGAAGAAAATTAAGAGTGTATCTGGAAAGCATACAAATGTGTCCCTGCCTACATTTAAATACCAATATTTTCCCAAAATACTGCTGGCTCTTTTGTGTTTTAAATCTGCTGCCTGCAGTGTGACATAGGAGCATCAATTGCTGTGCATCAAATGAGGCGCGTCAGTTATTGCTTTCAGTATGTTTGGGCCTTTAATGTAATTTCTGTGGTCGTAAGCCTGAACTCCTCCAGTACAACTAATACTGGTAATGACAGCAGCCATACAGAACTGTGTTTTTAAGATGTACTGAAAATGGAAAAAAACAAGGACTGCACCTGTTTTTGGGTGGAGTCTGGTGGAGTATATAGTGAGATATATCTGAAGGTTGTGCTGCGACAGATAGATCAAATCAGATACTATCAATCTGTTTCCAGTTGATTCAGAGAAAAACTAGGGCTTCCCTTAAGTAATTTGAGTATCGTGCTACACAGCCTCAACACTGAGATATTAGAAGCTCTTTTGAGTGCTCGAAAATGTAGTTTGTGCTGTATCATACGTGTATCTGATCGCTCTAATGTCATTTGCCCTGCAGAAAGGCTTGTTGGAGGTGTTATATGAGATATTCAGGCTCCCTGTGCCCATTGTAACTCAAGACTTCACGGAGGCTCTTCTAAGTGTTGGTGAGTGAAACATCTTTTGTATCCTCAGAGTTCATTTTTGTACTTCCTCCCAGCATATAAGTACCTTTATGTATTTATTTTATACACAGTACTTGATATGTAATTTGCAATTTAGCTATGCAGTCTTTTATGATCATGACGGAAAGCGTACTCCAAAGTTTTACACTTAAAGTGCTTTTGGCACTCTTTGAACCCAAATAAGTCCATGTGTAATCTTTGCTCTGGTCTTCCTCAGACCCCGCCAGGTTCCAGGACACATGGAGACTGTCAGATGGGTTTGTTGCTGCTGAGGCCAAAGTCATCCTTCCCCATCGGGCCCGCTCTAGGTGGGAGATGATATTGCAGAACAGAGATGGAATAGGATTAACAAAAATTGACAAATAGCTGTCTGTTCAGTGTTTCCAAGAACGATTAAATGACTTTTTCTCTGTTTGCCTCATTAGGCCTGATCTGATGGACAACTACCTGGCCTTTGTTCTCTCTGCCTTCATCTCCAGCGGGCTGTTAGAGGTGAGCTGATGCACACTTTTGCATCAGAGCTCTCATCTATAAAAAAAAAAAAATTAGCCTTAATGTTTTTTAGGACTATGACACATCATGTCTTCTCTGATTATGTTGTGTCACAGCTTGACACCATCTTGCTATTAAACCATATCGTCACCTTCTGTCACTATAGGGTCTTGTCGAAGTTGTGACCAGTAGCGATGATCAGCTTGCTGTGAGAGCCACCATCCTCTTGGGAGAACTTCTACACATGGTAATGTTAAAATCCAAAAAGCTCCTCTTTTACGTTTATTTTTGAAAGCTGAAAAAGTTTTGTTTGCCGCCCTAATGCTAATGTTTGTGTTTATGTGTCGCTGCAAAATAAACATTACATAAGTCTGGAAGATTTGTGTATTTTTAAAAGCTGCCTGCTGCAGCTGAGTTAATCTGATTCTAACTCTAAATGCATCTTCTCTTCTTCCTCCACCTGACCCTCTGTTGTTTAGGCAAACACCATTCTACCCCATTCCCACAGTCACCACCTGCACTGCCTCCCCACCCTCATCAACATGGCAGCCTCCTTTGACATTGCACAGCAGAAACGACTGTAAGTACACTCAGACATGGATGTCTGCTTTCCCCTGCAAAAATCATTTTCAGTTCTGCCACATTTATTTTGCAGAACTACAATATAGTATATTAATATTCAAACTTTCTCTCACAAAGGAACAGTGATACAGTAGCACTCTATTATGGACATTTCAAACAGATTTGTGAGAAATCCAAACATCCCCATCATGTTTATTGTTGTTCCAGTCGGGCAAGTGCAGCAGTCAACAATCTGAAGCGTTTCCACGAGAAGAAGAAGAAAGGTTTGAAACCTCACAGTCTTTACCTGGACCACATCATCCGCAAGTCTGTGTCTTCACATAGCCGCAGAGAGTCACACTCGCGTGTCCACAGGGACATCTATGTCATTAAGGTAAATATGAACATGCTTTACAGATTCTGGATGTTAAATTTAGCTTCCCTCTGCACCTCAAAGATGTTAAAGTAGTTTAAAGGAATACATTTTTGGAAATATGCTTCTTTGCCATCTAAGATAAGATAAGATCTTTATTGTCATTGTTTATTGCTTAATTACAGTTGAAATCAAATTTATCTCTGCTTAGCACAAATGCTGACAAAAAGGGGAAACAGCTAAGTTCCATCACAGATTTAAAAAAAAAAAAACCTTGTTTCCAAAATGGTCTTATTTACAAGTAATATTTTAGCGAATTAAGTAGGGACCATTTTATGCAAGAGTGCCCTGGATGCAGGATGCAAAATTAACTGCTTGGTCCACTGGCTATTGTATGTTCAACCTTAACCAGCCACTCAGTAGATTACCATTACTGTTTTAGCTCGTGACTCAAGCAAATCTCTCTGCCACTTACATGTTTTTGGTTGGTGGCAGGTATTCATTTGTAGCCTGGATGTTCAGAGTTTGGAAAATGTGCAAACACATCTGTCTTCGGCTGGAGATGCTAGTCAGTATATGGCTTTAATATTAGCTGCCCCTGAAATTCCAACTGACAAAGCTAGGTTAGCTGTTTCCCTTAGTTTTCAGTGTTTGCGCTAAGCTTAGCTTAACACACCTAAGATGTTGTAGTTCACTGTAGTTTTAGGGCAGCAGTACAGTTTTACACAAGGTAAAGCAGATTACTGGTATATAAAATTGGTACAAAGCATTGCATATTAACATTGCACAGTAACCAAATCAATGTCTTTGTATTCATATTTTCACATTGTCAAATCAATTATATCTGTGTTTGTGTTCAGGACACAGAAGAAGCACTGATGATGAACCTGAGAGACAGTCACATCCTCAACCACAAACAGAACCTGGAGTGGAACTGGTTGCTGATTGCCACCATCCTCAAGGTCAGGCTCCTCTCATGTAGCACCACAGACTTTATGGTCTTTTTTCCCCTGTCTCATGCCTTATTTTGTTTTTCTCTCTCCCAGTGGCCACATGTAAACCTCAGGAACAACAAAGATGAACATATGCACAAGTAAGACTCCTTCATATCCTCAACAACCCAGTGCAACATTTGAAATAGTTTGATCTATTTTTCCAACATATTTCTTTAAATAATTGTTTGTTTTCTTCAGGTTTGTGCGAAGGCTGCTGTACTTTTATAAGCCCAGTAGTAAATTGTACGCAGGGCTGGCGTTGGATCACCCAAAGGCCCGACAACTCACTGTGGTTGGCTGTCAGTTTATTGAGTTTCTGATGGACTCAGATGAGGTGGGAGAAGTGTAGACACGCACACAAATAGGCACATTCCTGTTTTAACTATTGCTCTTTTCTGACTTGCCTCTCCTGTTGGCTGTCCCTCTTTCTCTCTCTCCCCTCACACTGTCACCAGGACGGCCAGGGTTACCTGGAGGACCTGGTGAGGGACATGGTGTCATGGCTCTCCTCGTCCTCAGGGCTGAAGCCTGAGCGCTGTCTGCAGAGCAACGGCCTGCTCACAACACTCAGCCAACACTACTTTCTCTTCCTGGGGACGCTTTCTGCGCACCCACAGGGAGTCAAACTGCTGGAGAAATGTGGCCTGTTTCAGTGGTGAGTGTATCGACAGAGAGTGAAAGACTTTCGTAAACGTTTGTTCCATAAATTGACACATTTTTAACAACTCTCGTTTTATGCTTTTGCAGCCTGCTGAATCTGTGCTCTGTGAAGAACCAGGATGCTGTGCTGAAACTTGCTGTATCCACACTGGACTACAGCAGAGACGGTCTGGCCAGAGTGATCCTCTCCAAGATCCTCACTGCTGCTACTGATGTAAGAACGCCACAACAACAAGAGGGCAGACATTCATGTAGAAAAATACTTGAAGAGCCACAGTTTCAGAAGTTTTCAATTACTCCAAATCTTTTAAAAACTTTAGACATTGCAGTCAGTAGATACAAAATTAAGCACTCATCTGTGCATTGTTCCACCTGCAAGATCTCCATCCTAATGTCCCACAATGCTTCTTTTCTCTCTGAGCAGACGTGCAGGTTGTATGCCACCAAACACCTCCGCGTGCTGCTGCGTGCGAGCGTGGAGTTCTTCAGCAGCTGGGGCATGGAGCTGCTGGTCACACAGCTTCATGACCACAGCAAGGCTGTATCCATGGAGGCCTTGGACATTCTCGATGAAGCCTGCGAGGACAAGGTGAAACACTTGCGTTTGTCAGATTAGGAATCACCCTTCTCTCACTTAAGTGAAAAAGAATCACTAATTGATACTTCAATATTGTTACTAGATAAATTAATATTAATGTGGTAAAATTTGAGATGCATGACATTGGAATTTTGCTAATATCCGTTATGCCGATTTATCAATTTATTTTTTGCCAGAACTGATTTATGCATATAGTTTTTTCCAACTAGTTGCAGAGAGCATCAAGTCTCTCCTGTAGTGGAATCAACATATTATGATGACTGCTCTTAACATGATAGCCCACTGGCTGATGCAGACATAAAATACAGTGCTTCTGAAAATGCAAGCTGGACAAAATTAGAAAACTACATTTACTTCAATGACATGTAAAACGTGCAATATTTATTTTTTGTAATATTTCTAAACAAAACCGTAGAGTTCATCCTGCTTTAACAGGCTTGGTTGATGCGCTCCCTTAGGCAATCCTGACAACAGGCACATCGAGGGGATATTTGACCTATTTCAGCTAATTAAAGCGGCCAAATTAAAGTGGTATCTTTTCCGCCTCTTCTTATTGAGAGAATCTTAATAAAACATCTGCCGATAGCAATGAGATGCAGATTAGCGTGCATCCCCAATTATATTCAATTAGACTGAGTTAATGGTGTTTGTCTGACAGTGATAGTGTATGTTTACCCTTTCTGTTGTCTCACTTGGCATATTTTGATGGTTCACAGGCAAACCTCCATGCTCTTATCCAGCTAAAACCAGCTCTGTCCCATCTGGGAGACAAGGGCCTCCTGCTGCTCCTCCGGTGGGTGTTTACTACGACATCACTTCTTACCAGACACGACTTAGAGTATATGATTTGTTTCACAGTGTTTACGGCAGCCTTTTTGAATACATGACACATCTTGCTTTTGCTGTTCAGGTTCCTGTCCATTCCTAAAGGTTTCTCCTACCTCAATGAGAGGGGTTACGTCAGCAAACAGCTGGACAAATGGCAGAAGGTATCATCAGGATGTTGGCATACGGAAAAAAAAAATCACAGTTTCTATCCCTGTTTAATTTCATTTGGCTACTATATATTAATAAGACAACACTCAAATAGAGTTGTTTTTCTTCTTTTTTACTCTTTGACCTAAATGCCTCTTTAATTGCAGGAATACAACCTAAAGTACGTGGACCTAATAGAGGAGCAGCTCAACGAAGCACTAACGACCTACCGCAAACCTGTCGATGGAGACAACTACGTCAGACGCAGCAACCAAAGGTGAGAAACTGGAGTTTTTCATCACCTGACGAGTCACAAGACACGCTGCAGAGAGTGTACCTAATTTCTCTGCTTGTGTCTCCAGGTTACAAAGACCAAATGTCTATCTCCCTGTGCACTTGTATGGTCAGCTGGTCCACGATAAGACGGGCTGTCATCTGTTGGAGGCTCAGGTGATGTCTCCAGCTTGTTTCTAGGCTGTTCCACATCACACTCACACAATCTCTCAGTGTTTCATTTTCTACATTCATTTCTCTGGGGAGCAGTGGGTTATGCAGATTTAGCAGCCTTTCTCCCTAATGTCTGTCTTTTTTCGTTTGTCTCCAGAGTGTGGTTCCTGACCTTAGCTATACAGTTCGCTCCCCGATGCTGGACACCTGGGAGGGTATTAAACAGCTGAAGGCTGCTCTCTGGGCCCTGGTCAGGATCATTTGCTATAATTGTCACTTTGCTCTAATTATAATAATGGTTACAAAGTCATTACTGTAATTGTGTGTGTTGTTTTCTTTGC
Source organism: Plectropomus leopardus (assembly GCF_008729295.1). Lineage (NCBI taxonomy): Eukaryota > Metazoa > Chordata > Actinopteri > Perciformes > Serranidae > Plectropomus > Plectropomus leopardus. Next base: position 11,910,636 of record NC_056468.1, read on the forward strand.
AGGGCAACATTGGCTCTTCAAACTGGGGTCTGAATCTCCTGCAGGAGGAGAACGTCATTCCTGACATCCTCGCATTGGCTCAGCACTGTGATGTGCTGTCAGTAAGAGGGTGAGCGTATCATTTCCAGTTTTTACAAAAACACCCTAATTTTATTTTTTAAAGGAGGTCATAATCATGATGTTCACGTAAAGTTAAATCCCCATGCATGTCAACACTAAACAGGGTTTTCTGGTGGTTAGGACAATATAAAATATAATTGTGTTAATAAACCGTAAAAAACAAAAGGCAAAAAAAGAGCTGCCTATTCTGCATGAATAACTTAACAGGTACACAAAATCCTTTAAATAAGCAAAATGAAAGTGAAAAAAGTTCTCAAGCCGAGGTTTTTTTTTTTGTGCTATTTTAGCGCCAACTTTGCATTCTCAAAAGTGATGTGGGGACTTTCCTGATCACTCAGTCTCAAGAATATAATTTAAATGCTCAAACTATTGTAACACTTCAGCTGCCCCTCAGAACTTTGACATAAGCAGCGGCTCATGTTGGTATTAAACATCTCTTCTAGTATGTTTTGGGCAAACAGAACTGTACATTCAGTATGTTTACTAACCGTCCTCTCCCGTCCACAGGACATGTGTGTATGTGCTGGGTGTGATCTCCAAGACCAGGCAGGGTTGTGAGGTGCTGAAGCAGTATGGTTGGGATGCGGTCAGACACAGTCGCAGGACGCTGTGGCCTGTCACTCCAGAAGAGGTCGACGCACAGCTGACCTCTGAACTCTCCTCAGTACCGAGCACGCTCAGTCTGAACTCTGAATCCACCAGCTCACGCCACAACAGCGAGAGCGAGTCTCAACCAAGTACGTTGGACTTATTTTGTCTCTGTTCAGAAAACTGTACTAGTTGCTTTTTGTAGTATTTTGATGGCAGTTAAAGTAGCCATTAGCCCTCTTATGCTTCCTCTGTGGTAATAATTCACTCTGTGCTTTCAGACATGTACATCCTGGACGATGACAAGTGTGATGTTCTGGACCAGTCAGACGAGCCCTCTTTCTATCTACACTCCAAACCAGTCAAGGACCGCAGCCCCTTCACAATCCTGGCCTCCACACGCTTTGTTCGCACTCGCTTCCTCAACTCGCTGTCCCTTCCTAGCAAGAAGCTGCGCTCCACCAGTGACCCCAAAACCCCATCAGGCTCTCGCACGCCTACTGAGCTCAAGACGGGGAGTATGAGGCGGAACAGGACAGTGACGGAGCCCTCTGTCTTCAGCCCAAACCAGGGGGACGTCTTCACCCCTGTCTTTAATGGCAGGGGAATGCCGAAGAGTCCCACAGTCAGCCTGGAGACATCCTTTGTTGGGACTAGGGGGGGCTCTGAGGAGCAGCTTGTTGACGGCAGGCTGGCCAGGGGAGGAGGCTCAGGCCTCGGACTAAGTGGACTTGGAGGGCATGGGGCCGTGGAGCACCCCAGCCGGGAGAGGGAGCAAAGCAGCCGAGAGCGTCTAGCGGGAGACGGCGGCTCCTCGTCTGGTGGAGGCAATGTGAGCGGGGGCGGAGGAGGCGGCGGAGGTACGCAGTTTAAAAGCCGCAGTCAGAGCTTTAATACGGACACCACAACCAGCGGAATCAGCTCCATGAGCTCAAGCCCTTCCAGGGAGACGGTCGGAAACCCCGAGCATCCCGATCCCGAACCCGACTCCTCTGACTGTGTGAGCCTAAACACTGTGGTGTCAGCCAAGACTGTCAAAACGCTCTCTTCCCTCACCCCCCAGTCTCAGACCAACCACATGTCCACGTCTAAGTCCTCCACTGTCTCTCTGGTACCGCCCGGCTCCTCGCACACTCTCCCCCGTCGAGCTCAGTCTCTCAAGTCTCCTTCAGTAACCACCATCAAGAGCCTGGCCGACTGTAGCTTCATCTACACCAGCCCACGAGACGCGCTGGGCTACGCTACGCTGAAGAGGCTACAGCAGCAGAGGATACACCCGTCTTTGTCTCACAGTGAAGCGTTGGCTTCACCTGCCAAAGACGTGCTTTTCACCGACACCATCACTATGAAGACTGGCAGCCTGGACTCCAGATTAACGCCTCGCAGGTAATAAGCCATAGCTTCGGTGACATTATGACTAAAAGCATCTGCGTCTATTTTTCTTTTAGCTACGTTATGACTTTTTTTCAAATTTTATGTTTGTCACATGAATGTTTACTCATCCGAGAGAAAAACTCTAAACTTGTCTGCATTTGTGCTTCTGTAGCTAAAGCAGCGATGTGCAGGTTTTGGTTTCTGTCTCGCTTGGCAATGACGAGCGTGAGTGTGTTTTTGTGCACCTTCTATGTCTGTCAGGATATCAGATAGGAGGGGTACCTGTCCAGAGCCCAGCATCTTAACTCCATACCGCAGGCTGTCCAGAACACTTGTACCGCGGTGGGTGGACCTATCGAGTGTCCTCCTCAGTAGAGACGTAGCTTCTAGCACCAATCCAAACAAAAACGTTCTTGCTGCTTTAACTTGAGTAGAAACTACAGCTCTGTGTTGGTAGTTATTTGCCATTGCTTTGATTCCTGCAGCCCTGTAGTGTGAATAAGCCCCATGTAGATTGATCAGTTTTTGGTTGTTCCCTCCTCTTAGCACACAGGTAGAGATAAGTGTTATATTATAGATGATCATGTGGCTATACTCTTTGCTCTGGTATAAAAATGGATTTTAATTGCCCAAACAAATGAACATGTCTGCTGGCGTGAGGAGGGTTTAAGAATGTGCTTTAGCTCTGACACAAAATTGTCAAAGTGGAAGCACATTAGCTCCCAACTCTCTTTGCATTCACTGTGAAATTTATCATCTTAAATTAATAATTTAAAATTTTAGCTGATCAAACAGTCATGCACAGCATTGAAATCACATACTACAGGAAAGATGAGAGGAAAAATTAATCAAATGAACAGTGAATTATTTTCGTGATTATTCTTTTGGTTTTTTTATGAAGAAAAAATAGTCAAAAATGTGTATCACAGTCTCTCAGAGCCCATTGTTTAAATAGTTTGTTTTGTCAAAAGCCCAAAGGCAGTCAATTATATAAAACTGAGAAAAGCAGAAAAGCTTGAACCAGTGAATGTTGAGATTTTTTTTTGTGAGAATATTTTAAAAATATAAAATAAATATTAATAAATATAAAAAACAAGGTGATACATATAATGTTTTTGTCCACTATTGGAAATGTACACTTGCATAAAATTTTAGGTCAGACTGACTAGGGCTGTGCAGTTATTGAGATTATTTTCAATTACACTTTTTGCTTCAAATGACAATGAAAGCAAGAGAATTAAGATAAATAATTGACATAAATTATTGTGCCACATTCCGTTTTCATTATGTTGTTGAGATGCAACACTGCAAAATCGTATTTATTTTAATTAAATTTACTTTTTATTTAATTTTATAGTATTTATTTAAGTATGTAATGTGTGTGTGTGTGTGTGTGTGTGTGTGTGATATTTCATTTTTTTTTTTTTTTTTTTTTAGTTGAATTTTATTTGAACTTAAAGGAAATTCCATGTTAAAATACATTTTTTTAAAGTTCAATTAAAGTGATGACACATCATGTTAAAGAATCATGACCTCAATATTCACCAAAATTATCGTGATAATGATTTTTTCCAGTCTGAGCAGCCCCAACACTGACCAGCTCAAACACCTTTTTTCCAAGGACACCAATTATTATTATTTTTCCTATCTAATGAGCTTCCATTTAAATCTTTATAAGGTATGCTTTTCTGCGCAAATCTTTACTTTCGTTTTTTTAGTGTGTTTTATCGATCGGTACTTGACGTTGCTTTAAGACAGTGATATCACACCTTAGATGCTCGTGTCCTCTGCTGCCGCCCTGATTGGCTGCAGAGCCGTTGTGATGATTCAGACTTGCTTCTGACTCTCTGTTCACTAAGTCTGTGTCTCTGTGCTTTTATTTTTTCACTTACTCCTCATGATCCTTTTCTGCCCCAGTCTCTCCCCCCGGATCCTCTCACGCACCTCTCCTCTTGCCCTCCCTAGGTTTCTGAAGGCTCTGAGCTTTGCCTCTCTGGACAAAGAGGAACTTCTCAGTCCCATCAACCAAAGCACTCTACACCGCTGCTCTTCAGTGCGCTCTATGGTTTCTAGCGCCACCTACGGGTGCAGTGATGACTATGTTGGCCTAGCGCTGCCCATGGACATCAACGACATGTTCCATATTAGAGACTCTGCCTACTTTCAGCAGAGGATCAGTCCACCGTCGGAAGAGCGGAAACGCTTCCTCTTTGGCGATGGAGACGGTAAATTCAGTGTGATTAAATGATAATCAAACCAAAGAAACGTAAAAGAAAAAGATCTTTTGAAACAGATTTGTTGCGTTTGTGATCACCATGGTTTCGCCCTCTGTAGGTGACCGCCCTGCTCTCCCAGCACTGAAGCAGCAGTTCAGCATCTCTGAGCTGATCGTGTGCCGAGGCGACGCCCAGAACCACACGGTGGGTTCAGAGGAGACGGGACTGCAGGAACACACTGAAGAAAACTGCCTCTACTGTGTAGGAGCCATCGTCCTCGGATACCCCACACAGCCACAGATCAACAGCACACACCCTCGGACAGGTGAGCACACACACACACACACACACACACACACACACACACACACACACACACACACACACACACACACACACACACACACACACACACACACACACACACACACACACTTAGTTTTTCAGTCATTCACATGGGCATTCTTAAACTATAACGACGGATCTTTTTATATATAGTGTATAACGACAGATCTTTTTTCTCCTCAGACTATGTCGACTTCCCATCATGGGGAGGGCAGAGCGGCCATCGTCTGGAGGTGATGCCTCAGTCCAAGTTTTCTGGGGTGTCGGGCTGCAGCGACGCTGCCGTGTCACAAGGCTCAATTTGTAGCACGCCTACACCTGCTGACATTGTCATAGGTAAGAGCATGAGTTACCCAAACCTGCAGGGATGAGTGTTTTTCAAGACCTTATCAAGATGTCATGTTTTAAACGACAACAAAAACTCACTGCATTTGTGAAATTACTCCTTTGTTATATAAACTGCTGTAAAATATGTTTAATTCTTACAGTCTGCAGTTTTGTCATGACATCAAAAGTTAAATATTACATCATTTCCACAACAAAATAAACAATTTATTCACGTGTCATGTAGGTGGCAAGGCCATATCAGAAGATGGCCCCGCCTCCCGAGTCCTGCTGAGGAAGGAGGTGCTCCGCCTCATCATCAACCTCAGCTCCTCTGTAGGAACCAAAGGCCACGAAACAGGACTACTGACGTAAAGCTCTCTCTTTATTCTACGTGCACTTATTGAGATAAATGTTGAATTGCAAAGGGTTATTTTAAGTCCTGTTCATTTTCTCTCTTTCCCACAGGATAAAGGAGAAGTTTCCCTATGCGTTTGATGACATCTGCCTGTACTCTGAGGTTTCCCACCTCTTAGCCCACTGTATGTTTCGCCTGACCTCAAGACGTTTTATACAGGAACTCTTCCAGGACGTGCAATTCATGCCGGTAAGACATTACACCACCCCTTCCCCCGCTGTTATTATACTATTTTCTGAAACTCCACATCTGTATGCCCAGACACACCAAAGCAGCATCAAGAACTAGTGGCAAGGAAGGCTGACTGTTGTTGCATCACCTCATGTTGCCTGTGTCACAGCCAAAAAGTTGCACTCAAACACACTAAAAAGACTACAACCATCATCCAGCTATAACATGTACGATCTGCACCTGCATGAGAGGAAATAACTCTTCATACCAGCAGGTGGCGCTAGTTTGTGTTCATCATTAAGAAAGAGAAACAAGAAGACCACAGGATGGATTCAAGGCGCTATAGAGTGATGAAGGAATGATGTATTTTCGTAGGCCAACCAGGAAGTAAGCTTCGCACTGGTCCCTCTTCAAAAACTTTATGGGATTTTGAATAGGATTTTCGGTTAGCGCCAAAAATAAGCTCTGTGACGAACACAAGTTTATGAGACTTACACGTTTTGTTCATCATGATAATCTTCACAGATGAACACTACTTTTGTGTGTTTTAAAGCGTAAATTAAATCACCAGAAGCAAAAAGCTATTGTTAGGCTATACACGAACTACATCGCGGTCGCACGTATAAAACGTCACAACCACACAACTGTAAAAACACTGTAAAACACGATCGAAAAATATAGTAAATAGATAAATCTACAAGTTTGAGTGCGAGTCTGTAAAGCTGTGAAGGCGGACAAGTGGATTTAATGAGTTTCTGTGTCCACTGTGATGATGTCTAACGTCCCCGACAAACACTGTAGTCCCATTTAGCCACTTGTTAGCAACCGCTTTTTTTAAGACGAGTAAAACTTAAAAGTTCAAAAATTGTGTTTAAGCGGACGTATATTTTTATGTTTAGCCTGTGTTTACCACAGACCTTATTTAGGGCATTTTACCGAAAACCCATTAAAAAAAAACCCACAGACTTTTGGACAAGGTAACTGGGAATGCTAAGAAGCTAATGGACTTCCGCGTTTTCGGACTCATTATTTCACCACTCTGTTTATCCAGATAGATAGCCATTAACAATACAACTCGATGTTAAAATAACAAAGGTTATTTACTGCACTCCAGGGAACAACAACATTAACAATTCTAAACTATTTCTGCAAAAGAGTGCAGTGGCCGAAAAGTAAAATCAGTTAAAAATTTTTTTTTTTTTTTTTTATCTTGCTCTCTTGACTTTAGTTGTTTGTTTTTCTCTGTTTCTCTTCTTGTGCACTGAGCTGAACAAACAATCAGAAATTTTATTCACAGACTCGCTCCACCGTCTCTAATTCCGATTGAAGATGCTGACTTGGCAGAAAAAAAGCCGACAAGGGCTGCTGCACACACCGTAAAATCTAGGGCAATAGACACTCACGGACGGCCCAACATTGACGGTCATCTGACAGTTGGCTTGATGTGTCAGAGCCTGTTGTGTTTACCATCCCATGTATAACGTTTCCCTTGACTTTTTTCTCAGATGTATGAGGAAGCAGAGGCAATCCTGACAAAACAACCAAAACCTGTTGAAGAGGATGGTGACCCTCCTGCAGAATCCTGATCATCCTCCCCCCTTGTGTTACCTGCACAGCCCCGGTCCTGCCACCTTACGAACATAAAAAAAAAAAAACGACTGAGAAAATATAAGAAATAAGGTTGGGGAGGCATCTGGCATGTTTCTGTTGCTTAAAACAGAGTACTATATCCAAGGAAGAGGAGGAGGTGGTCATTGCTCGCCTTTCTTGGAAACAAAAGGCTGTCGGTATCTGTAAACAAAATTTAACCGGACTCGCCTAGTGCTGTTTCAGACTTTTTTTTTCAAACAAGAAAAAGGGGGAGCAGTTTAACCAAATACTGTTTTCAGATGGGTCGGCAATCTTGAACAACACTCAATAATGCATCAACACAATGCTAAAGGACAAGCTGGAACATTAAGACAAAGACTCACATTGTGTTCAAAAGAAGAAAAAATAGTTCTATCAGCATTTTATCTCTTTCCAGAGGTGGTGTTTTTCTGTAATGAAATGAATAAGGCATGTTGTTGTGTCTACCCAGTGATTCCTCTGACCCCACATTCTTTTCTCCGTATGAAACAAAACACTACAGAAGGGTCCTGCTGTTTTAAAAACTTGTCCGGAGCCTCCCTGGTTCACGTCCCACCCTGACTTGTGATCTGTTCTAGCCAGGTAACGTGCTTTTGCTTCTCTTGCCTCACCACTTCCTACAACCTGTAGCCTCGTTTCAGCACAGACAGCCAATTACTTTTCTATTTCTTGTATCTCAGACAATCAAACATCACTAGTATTGTATTTTCTAAAGCACTATATATGCCAACCTTACACAATACATGAGGAGAATAGCATGTAATTTAATGCTAGTTTTATGCCATCCTTTACTTGCTTAGGACCTTTGGTGTTTTTCTTCAGCCATCGCATCATTAGTAATCTTATCAGGAGATGGGTTGATCTTTTGGAAAGATGCTCTGTTGTACAAGTTAATCTTTAGAATGATTCATTACAGATTTAGTACCAAACTCTACTCACAAGACATCTCCAAAACCTGCATAAGCCCAGCAGCCCCCCAGCTCTATGCCTTCTTACCTCTGTGCTTCACTTCCACTGCATGTGCAACAAGCATGGCAAAGTCGTAATGTCACCTTAACGTGTTTCTTGCTTATTAAAAAAAACAAAAAAAAAAAAGACAAAAAAAAAGAAAAATAGGTTGCCATTACATGCTGCCATTACATTGTAGGAATATAATTACCCCTGAATCTGTTTCCAAATGCAATATCACTGTCTGTCATTGGCTGAGATGGAGGAGGGGGGGCGGTGTGATGACTAAAGGATTTGTAAAAGGTTTCCAGGGAAACGGGGGATCTCTGTTTCCATTGGCTTGTTTTTGCTATAATGCTGCTACACAAATGGACTCATAGAGAGATGATTCTTAGATCAGCTGAGTGATGTCAGATCCGATCTATTTTATTATATGTCTGTACCATAGAGTGAGCTCAACCAGAGAAGAAAAAAAAAAGTTATTTATATTTTTTCCTCAAGACTGTATTATAATTTAAAAAGTTTTTTTTTTTCTTTTTTTTTTGCCTGAATCGTGGTTTCCCTTGTATAATGTGTACAGTATGTTTTTGGGGGCATTGATGACCTAAAGAAACATACAATCCTATCAAAGGGATGCATTGTTAATAAAACAAAATTTGAAATACCCAACATATTTGACACGTTATTTTTTAATTTTCTATTTTTTATTTTGAACTGTACATCCAGTGTTGGGGAGGAAATACTGAAATGTAACAAAGTTAAATATGTGAACTCAAAAATGGTTATCCATTACAGTCAGGGTCAACTAAAAAATTGTCATTAAACTCCAAATGAAAGTAATGGGGAGCTATTTCCGATACCTCTATTTCCAATACCTGCAATGCTGTGATTGTTACAATTTGGGAAAATTCAGGCAATACTGTAAATTCATGACAGCCTTGCAACCTTCTCAAATTACTGCAACTTTACTGTAACTTTGACTTACTTCAATATAAAATACATTATTACATTAGACTACTGTGGCACCTGTCACACACACAGTGACAGGGGGAGCTGTTAGTTAAGCTAATTTTGCCAAAAGTTTAGACAGTTTTTACTGATTAAGTTGGGCCTACCGCAAAAATCCGTGCAAAAATCTCTTAAAAGGTAGTCACAGTACAGTATGTCATCCAAAATAGCATAAACAAGTCATAGTATCCTTTGTCATCCAAAAAGGCAGAAAAAAGGAAGAAGTCATAGTATAGTATGTCATCTTAAATATAAAAATAATGGATGGTATAGTATGTTATCAAAAATAGCATGAAAGGGGCGCCTGGTGGCCCAGTGCATGGTGCCCCCTCTCTCTCTCTCCCCCTTCACACTTAAAACTGTCCCGTCCATTAAAGGTAATAAACCTCCCACCTAAAAAAATCTTAAAATAAATAAAAATAGCATGAAAATCAGGACAGAAACAACGGCCAGAAAATGCCAAAACATAATAATTTAGCATGTCGTAAAAAAATGGCCAGACATCACATCCTGTAGTATGGCAGAAATTTCAAATTTTGACATGTTGCAAAAATGGTGAAAAAGGACATATTATAGCTTGTCGAGACATATAATAGTATACAAGACGGAAACAGTGGCAAAAAAATAGGCCAAAAACGTCATGATATAGCACGTTGAAAAAATAACGAAAAATCGCATACTATAGTATGGCAAAAATGTCAAATTTTGACATGTCCCAAAAATGGCGAAAAAGGATGTATTATAGCTTGTAGAGGCACATCATACCACACAAAGTGGAAAAAAAAGGCCAAAAAAGTCCCAAAACGTCACAATTTAGATTTTGAAAAAATGGCCAAAAATCGCGTACTATAGTATGGCAAAAATGTCAAATTTTGACATGTCCCAAAATTGGCGAAAAAGGACATATTATAGCTTGTACAGGCGCATCATAGCACACAAAGTGGAAAAAAAATGCCAAAAAAGGCCCAAAATGTCACAATTTAGCATGTTGAAAAAATGGCCATAAATCGCATACTATAGTATGGCAAAAATGTCAAAATTTGACATGTCCAAAAAATGGCCAAAAATGACATATTATAGCTTGTAGAGATGCGTAATAGTATACAAAGTGGAAAAAAAAGGCCAAAAAAGGCCCAAAAACATCACAATTTAGCATGTTGAAAAAATGGCCAAAATCGCATACTATAGTATGGCAAAAATGTCAAATTTTGACAAGTTGCAAAAATGGTGAAAAAGGACATATTATAGCTTGTCGAGACACATAATAGTATACAAGACGGAAACAGTGGCCAAAAAAGGCCAAAAACGTCATGATATTAGCATGTTGAAAAAAAATGGCCAAAAATCGCATACTATAGTATGGCAAAAATGTCAAATTTTGACATGTCCCAAAAAATGGCTAAAAATGACATAATAGAGCTTGTAGAGATGCGTCATATCATACAAAGTGGAAACAAAATCCACAAAAACACCAAAAAACGTCATTATTAGTAGCATGTTGAAAAAATGTCCAAAAATCGCATACTATAGTATGGCAAAAATGTCAAATTTTGACATGTCCCAAAAATGGCAAAAAAAAGACGTATTATAGATTGTAGAGGCGCATCATAGCACACAAAGTGGAAAATAAAGGTCAAAACAGGCCCAAAAACATCACATTTAGCATGTTGAAAAAAATGGCCAAAAATCGCATACTATAGTATGGCAAAAATGTCAAATTTTGACATGTCCAAAAAAAAATGGCTGAAAAAATAACATATTATAGCTTGTAGAGATGCGTAATAGTATACAAATGGTAAAAAAAAAGGCCAAAAAAGGCAAAAAATGTCACAATTTAGCATGTTGAAAAAATGGCCAAAAATCGCATACTATAGTATGGCAAAAATGTCAAATTTTGACATGTCCCAAAAATGGCAAAAAAAAACGGCATATTATAGATTGCAGAGATGCGTAATAGTATACAAAGTGAAAAAAAGGTCAAAAACAGGCCCAAAACATCACAATTTAGCATGTTGAAAAAATGGCCAAAAATCGCATACTATAGTATGGCAAAAATGTCAAATTTTGACATGTCCCAAAAAATGGCAAAAAAAGGACATATCATAGCTTGTAGAGGCCCATCATAGCACACAAAGTGGAAAAAAGGCCAAAAAAGGCCAAAAAAATGTCACAATTTAGCATGTTGAAAAAATGGCCAAAAATCGCATACTATAGTATGGCAAAAATGTCAAATTTTGACATGTCCCAAAAATGGCTAAAAAATGACATATTATAGTTTGTAGAGGTGCGTAATAGTATACAAAGTGGAAAAAAAAGGCCAAAACAGGCCAAAAACATCATAATTTAGCATGTTGAAAAAAATGGCCAAAAATGCATACTATAGTATGGCAAAAATGTCAAATTTTGACATGTCCAAAAAATGGCTAAAAAGGACAACATAGCTTGTAGAGACGCGCATCATAGCATACAAAGTGGAAAAAAAGGCCAAAAAAGGCCAAAAAAAAATGTCACAATTTAGCATGTTGAAAAAATGGCCAAAAATCGCATACTATAGTATGGTAAAAATGTCAAATTTTGACATGTCCCAAAAATGGCTAAAAAAATGACATAATATACTTTGTAGAGGCGCATCAAAGTATACAAAGTGGAAAAAAAGGTCAAAAAAGGCAAAAAACATCACAATTTAGCATGTTGAAAAAATGGCCAAAAATCGCATACTATAGTATGGCAAAAATGTCAAATTTTGACATGTCCCAAAAATGGCGAAAACGGACATATTATAGCTTGTAGAAGTGCATCATAGCATACACAAAGTGAAATAAAGGCAAAAAAGGCCCAAAACATCACAATTTAGCATGTTGAAAAAAATGGCCAAAAATCGCATACTATAGTATGGCAAAAATGTCAAATTTTGACATGTCCAAAAAAATGGCTAAAAATGACATATTATAGCTTGTAGACGTGCATAGTATACAAAGTGGAAAAAAGGTCAAAAAAGGCCCAAAACATCACAATTTAGCATGTTGAAAAAATGGCCAAAAAATCGCATACTATAGTATGGCAAAAATGTCAAATTTTGACATGTCCAAAAAATGGCTAAAAAAAACACTATTATAGCTTGTAGAGATGTGTAATAGTATACAAAGTGGAAAAAAGGTCAAAAAAGGCCCAAAACATTATAATTTAGCATGTTGAAAAAATGGCCAAAAATCGCATACTATAGTATGGCAAAAATGTCAAATTTTGACATGTCCCAAAAAAATGGCTAAAAATGACATATTATAGCTTGTAGAGGTGCGTAATAGTATACAAAGTGGAAAAAAAGGCAAAAAAGGCCAAAACATCACAATTTAGCATGTTGAAAAAATGGCCAAAAATCGCATACTATAGTATGGCAAAAATGTCAAATTTTGACATGTCCAAAAATGTCTAAAAAACAACATTATTATAGCTTGTAGAGATGCACATCATAGCACACAAAGTGGAAAAAAAAGGCCAAAAAAGGCCCAAAAACGTCACAATTTAGCATGTTGAAAAAATGGCCAAAAATCGCATACTATAGTATGGCAAAAATGTCAAATTTTGACATGTCCCAAAAATGGCTAAAAATGACATATTATAGCTTGTAGAGATGCGTAATAGTATAAAGACGGAAACAACGGCCAAAAAATGCCAAAAACATAATAATTTAGCATGTTGAAAAAATGGCCAAAAATCGCATACTATAGTATGGCAAAAATGTCAAATTTTGACATGTCCCAAAAATGGCTAAAAAAACATATTATAGCTTGTAGAGATGTGTGTAAATAGTATACAAAGTGGAAAAAAGGTCAAAAAAGGCCCAAAACATTCATAATTTAGCATGTTGAAAAAATGGCCAAAAATCGTATACTATAGTATGGCAAAAATGTCAAAATTTTGACATGTCCCAAAAATGGCTAAAAAAAGGACATATATATAGCTTGTAGAGATGCGTTCATAGCATACAAAGTGGAAAAAAAAGGCCAAAAAAGGCAAAAAACATCACAATTTAGCATGTTGAAAAAAATGGCCAAAAATCGCATACTATAGTATGGCAAAAATGTCAAATTTTGACATGTCCCAAAAATGGCTAAAAATGACATATTATAGCTTGTAGAGACACGCATCATAGTATACAAAGTGAAAACAAAGGCCAAAAAAGGCCAAAAACGTCACAATTTAGCATGTTGAAAAAATGGCCAAAAATCGCATACTATAGTATGGCAAAAATGTCAAATTTTGACATGTTCCCAAAAATGGCTGAAAAAGGACATATTATAGTTTGTCGAGACACATAATAGTATACAAAGACGGAAAAAACAAAGGCCAAAAAAGGCCAAAAACGTCATAATTTAGCATGTTGAAAAAAATGGCCAAAATCGCATACTATAGTATGGCAAAAATGTCAAATTTTGACATGTCCCAAAAATGGCTAAAAATGACATAATATAGCTTGTAGAGATGCGTCATATCATACAAAGTGGAAACAAAGGCACAAAAAACCAAAAACGTCATAATTTAGCATGTTGAAAAAATGTCCAAAAATCGCATACTATAGTGTGGCAAAAATGTCAAATTTTGACATGTCCCAAAAATGGCAAAAAAAAGACGTATTATAGATTGTAGAGGCGCATCATAGCACACAAAGTGGAAATAAAGGTCAAAACAGGCCCAAAAACATCACAATTTAGCATGTTGAAAAAATGGCAAAAAAATCGCATACTATAGTATGGCAAAAATGTCAAATTTTGACATGTCCAAAAAATGGCTAAAAACAACATATTATAGCTTGTAGAGATGCGTAATAGTATACAAATGGTGGAAAAAAGGCCAAAAAAGGCCCAAAAATGTCAAATTTAGCATGTTGAAAAAATGGCCAAAAATCGCATACTATAGTATGGCAAAAATGTCAAATTTTGACATGTCCCAAAAATGGCTAAAAACAACATATTATAGATTGTAGAGATGCGTAATAGTATACAAAGTGGAAAAAAAGGCCAAAAAAGGCCCAAAACATCACAATTTAGCATGTTGAAAAAATGGGCAAAAATCGCATACTATAGTATGGTAAAAATGTCAAAGTTTGACATGTCCCAAAAATGGCGAAAAAGGACGTATTATAGCTTGTAGAGGCAAATCATAGCACACAAAGTGGAAAAAAGGCCAAAACAGGCCAAAAATGTCGTAATTTAGCATGTTGAAAAAATCGCCAAAAATTGCATACTATAGTAGTGCAAAAATGTCAAATTTTGACATTTCCCAAAAATGGCTAAAAATGACATAATAGAGCTTGTAGAGATGCGTCATATCATACAAAGTGGAAACAAAGGCCACAAAAATGGCGAAAAGGACGCATTATAGCTTGTAGAGACGTGTCAAAGTATACAAAGTTGAAAAAGAGGTCAATAAAGGCTCAAAGACATGTCCCAAAAATGGCTAAAAATGACATAATAGAGCTTGTAGAGATGCGTCATATCATATAAATTGGAAACAAAGGCAAAAAAGGCCCAAAATGTTACAATTTAACATGTTGCAAAAATAGCCAAAAATGGCAAAAATGTCAAATTTTGACATGTCCCCAAAATGGCTAAAAATGGCATATCATAGCTTGTAGAGACGTGTCAAAGTATACAAAGTGGAAAAAAGGTCAATAAAGGCCCAAAACGTAACAAAACGTAACAAAAAAAATGGCCGAAAATTGCATAGTATAGTATGGCAAAAGTGTCAATTTTTGACATGCCCTAAAAATGGCTACAAACCACACATTATAGATTGTAGGGAGGTGCCATATCATACAAAGTGCAAACAAGGGCCAAAACAGGCCAAAAACATCATAATTGGCAAAAATTGCATACTATACTATGGCAAAAATGTCAAATTTTGACATGTCCCAAAAATGGCTAAAAACAACATATTATAGATTGTAGAGATGCATAATAGTAAACAAATTGGAAACAAAGGCCAAAAAAGGCCCAAAAAGTTACACATTAGCATGTTGAAAAAATGGCCAAAAATCGCATACTATAGTATGGCAAAAATTTCAAATTTTGACATGTCCCAAAAACAGCTAAAAACAATATATCATAGCTTGTAGAGATGCGTAATAGTATACAAAATGGAAGTTCAAAAAAGGCCCAAAAGGTCACTATTTAGCATGTTGAAAATTGGCCAAAAAATAGCAAAAATGCCAAATTTTGACATGTACCACAAAAGGCTAAAAAAGACATATAGCTTGTTGAGGTGCTTCATTGTATAAAAAGAGGAAAAAAAGTGCAAGAAAGGCCAAAAATGTCATAATTTAGCATGTTGAAAAAATGGCCAGAAATCGCATACTATAGTATGGCAAAAATGTCAAATTTTGACATGTCCCAAAAATGGCTAAAAACGGCATATTATAGCTTGTAGAGACGTGTCAAAGTATACAAAGTGGAAAAAGAGGTCAAAAAAGGCCCAAAACGTCACAATTTAGCATGTTGAAAAAATGGCCAAAAGTGACATACTATAGTATGGCAAAAGTGTCAAATTTTGACATGTCCCAAAAATGGCTAAAAATGACATATTATAGCTTGTAGAGATGCATAATAGTATACAAAGTGAAAAAAAAGGTCAAAACAGGCCCAAAACGACACAATTTAGCATGTCGAAAAAATGGCCAAAAATCGCATACTATAGTATTGCAAAAATGTCATTTTGACATGTCCCAAAAATGGCTAATAACGACATATTATACCTTGCAGAGACGCATAATAGTATATAAGACGGAAACAACGGCCAGAAAATGCCAAAAACATAATAATTTATCATGTCGAAAAAAATGGCCAAAAAATCGCATACTATAGTATGCGATATGTCCCAAAAACGGCTAAAAACAACATATTATAGCTTGTAGAAACGCATAAAAGTATACAAATTGGAAACAACGACCGAAAAAGGCCCAAAACATTGTTGAAAAAATGGACAAAAACGCCATGCCAGAAAATTTTTTACATGTCATAAAAATGGCTAAAAATGACATAGCTTGGAGTGACGCGAAATCGAATACAAAGTCGAAACAAAGGCGAAAAAACGGCATAATATAGTATGCCGAAGGAACAGCTGAAAACCACATAAAATAGCATGTGGAGACACATAAATGTATATAATGTCGAAATGATATTGCATTTCCAAAAAATGACAGAAAACGCCATACTACTGTAGAAACATTTCAAAATATGGCATATGCAAAAAACAGCTGAAATCCACATAAAATAGCATGTCCAGAGATGCCATAATATTGAATGTCGAAAAAACGGCAAAAAAATCTAATATAGCATGTTGAAAAAATGACCTAAAACGCCATAGTATAGTATGTCAAAAATGTCAAAATATGACACGTCCCATTAACTGACGTGCTCTCCAGTGTTGCATCAGCTGTTGGTATGGTGAAAGTAAGACTCCAATCCTTTTGTGTTTAATGCTGTTTATTTGTCACCATCTTGGTGTTCACTCAACCCGCAAGAACTCATCATCATTGTCAAAAACAATCAAAGCACAACTTCTTACCCTTGCACTCAGCATGCTCCTCCGTCTAGCAACAACACCTTTTCCTGTGTCCATTTGTGCGCCGTTTGCGTCGCCAGATTGCGCAACAGCCTCCACGGGCATGTCCACGGCATTACGCGCATCCATAGTTCAGTTTCCTTTCTTTTCCAAACGTTTGTACAAGACGCACACAGTCTCTCAAAGTTAATACGGTCGATTGTAATACGACTTCGACCACCAGTGCATTGGATTTACGCCCTGCGTCAATGACGAGCAGTGTGCACACAAAACATGAATGGCCATTCATAAAATTTGTAGCGCTAAACATACCTCCTGCTGAGCGCCCTGATGATACCGGGGAAAGACTCATTTATGTTTTTGCTGCCACACGGGTAGATGATATTGATGCGTGGGAAGAAGCGCGTTGGAAAACTTTTAGCAAGTTTCGGCGTCCTCATGTAGAAGCTGGAGGCGAAGACCAGTAAATTCCTTTTCCTTCCTTTTCCAGCATAGCTCACGCGGATAACTTTCGCCGTTTACATGGGCTACTGCCGCGACGATGAAGCTCTTGAAGCAGTTCAGCACAGTTTTTGGCTGAATATATGGCGGCTGAGCCTAAACTTAAAGCCACTGGGGACTGCATAGACGGGATATTTACTGACGCGCTCTTCAGTCTTCCCTAAACTGTTGGTCTGGTGAAAGCATGACTCAAATCTTCTTGTGTTTGATGCTGTTTATTTGTCACCATCGTGGTCTTCAGTCACGCGCAAAAACTTACCATCTGTGTCCACAAACTATAATCAAAGCGCAACTTTTTACCATTACATTCAGCATGCTCCTCCGTCTAGCAACAACACCTTGCTGCATGATGGTTCCTGCCTAAATGAACACACACCCAATTCCATGACAGTGACCCCCAAAGGACAGGTGACGTCCTACATGTATTCACATGGCTCCTATAACCACATACAATAGCATGTGGACACACGTAATAGCATAGAATGTCGAAAAAACGGCCAAAACATCATAATATAGCAATTTTTTAAAAAAAATGACTGAAAATGCAATAGTATAGTATGTCGAAAAATAGCATTGAAAAAGCTTTAATGACTTTAAAAGTTATATCATTTTATTTTTCTGTATTTTTGCATTTTCATTTGTTTTTCACTGACAGTCTTTTATTCAAAGACAATCTGTGTTCGTCGTTCAAAATAGCGCAAAAAAGTCATAATATACCATGTTGTTCAAAATTGCACCAAAAAGTCATACTGTAGCATGTTGTCCAAAATACCACAAAAAAGTCATACTATTGCATGTCATTCAAAATAGCGAGAAAAAAAAACCAACTTTAGCATTTTGGCAAAAATAGTGCAAAAAAGTCATACTATAGCATGCCGTTCAAACTAGCCCATAAAAAGTCATACTATAGCATGTCGTTTAAAATAGTCAAAAAAGTCATACTATAACATTTCTTTCGAATTAGTACAAAAAGTCATACTGTACCATGTCTTTCAAAATCGCTTGCAAAAAAAATCATACTGTAGCATGTCCTTCAAAATTGTGCAAAAAAGTCATACCATAGCATGTTGTCCAGAACAGTGCAAAAACGTCATACCTTAGCATGTCATTCAAAATTATGCCAAAAAGTCATGCTTAGATATGTCATTCAAAAAAGCATAAAAAAATCATACTATAGCATGTCTTTCAAAATTGCTCCAAAAAGTCATACAATAGCATATTAGTCAAAATAATGCAAGAAATGCCATACTATAGCATGTCATCCAAAATAGAGCAAAAAAGTCATACTATGGCATGTGATTCAAAATTAAGACAAAAAGTCATATTATAGTATGTCGTTCAAAATAATCCCCAAAACTCATACTGTAGCATGTCGTCCAAAATAGCGACAAAAACTCATACTATAGCATGTCGTCAAAAATAACGCAAAAAAGTCATACTATAGCATGTCATTCAAAATAGTACAAAAAAGTCATACCATACCATAAAGTATGTTTTCCTAAATAGCATAAATAAGTTAAACTATAGTTTGTTGTCAAAATTAGCATAAAAATCATAGTATAGTACTTCCTCCAAAATGGAAAAAAAATCTAACAAAAGTATGTTATAAATTCTAAAATCAATGTAATTGTTATTTTTTTGCAGTCATTGAGACAAATATGTAACTAGATGGCAAATTAAATGTAACTGTAAACTATCACAGTTACTGAGAAAAATTATGTAATGCATTACCAAAATAAATGTAAGTGTAAAGTTAATTTTCAGACAATTTTGATGCAGCCTCTAAGAAAATTTGATACCGTATTTCTCATTACCAAACTATTTGATTGTGTCACAGAAACACAGTAAATGGAAGAAATTTCACAAGTCATATTTTTATACAGACAAATCATTGTACACTGATCAATTAGTGTAAAGACTTTCCTAGGTGCTGGAAGTATAGTCACAAATGTTATAAAAAAAAAAACAAAAAACGTCTGCACACTTAAATCTGTATATTTTGTTTAATTATACACATAACCTTTCAGTCATAGACCTTGTATTTGATGCATGACAATCTAGCGTGTCTTTTTTGTACCATAAATAACTTATGAAAAATTATGATACCAAATGTTTAAACACATTTGATAATATTCTTTACTGCTTGCACAGTATACACCAATGCCACCATACTTCTATTGAAGAAACTATAATATGAAAAACTGGAGTGTTTGTTCCATAAAATCATTTTAAACAGTACTAATGTTAAGTATTAAACATACAAAATAATTACATACAATACAAAAAATACAAAATGACTAATTCAAGAACATTTGTCAACCTCCGGTCAAATCATTCCACATTTGGAATCAACTCATCTTGTCCAGCAGTGCTTGTGAAGACAGACGTGTAGATTTTCACATGTTAAGACAGGAAGGTTGACTCTTATTGCAATAGTCCACTCTTGCATTTCTCAGAAATATTGCACAGCTGTGTGTTGTCGTCTTCAGTCCCACCTCTCCATTTCTGATTGAGGTACATAGTTAAGTTAATGATTTCCATACGGAGCAAAATACATGACTCCATGTTCACTATCTCTGTCCTTTTATGTGCCTGTCCTTGTTCAGTTTGTCACAGAGGTATTCACTTATCAGAGCTTAAAAACAGTTTTTTGTGGTGCTCAAAAACGGTCAATTCTTTCCTCTTTCTTCTCCTGTCGGTTCTCGTTAATTTGTGTAGGTCTGCTGGTGTACTTTATGAAGTCTGCACCCTGTTTCATCTCATTGTCTTCATAGCTCAAGTTGTCATAGACTTGTTTCATGTTATTTCTCATCTCCAGCCCTTGGCTGGCTTTTGCTTTCTCCTGCTGGAGCTGCAGCAGCACTGCTTTATTCACACCGGGACCTGAGAAAAGGAAAAATGACATTTATTTTTAATATAGCTCTTCAAACCTCTTTGTTGCACACATAAACAGGCATCTATGAAGTACATACCAAAGTAGCTGAGCAGCACCGGGAGGAATATGAGTCCGTGAGCCATCCCCAAAAGTGTTATCACCAGGTTTAATCGGAAGAAGAAGATCTGGATAAGTTGCGCTTTGGCAAATGCCAGCACAAGGATGCCTGGCAGGTTGGTCATAGCAACACCAGCGAACACCTACAGGGCACCAAATAAACATGCTTAATTGCTGTTAATGTATGTGCATACAATCAACTGTATGTGGCACAAAAAGTGAATGTTTACTTCACAGATTTCTGCTTCAAATTTGTGAGAGAGTAACAATGTGTGCTCTGGATTGCTATACAGTTCACTTACCGCGCTGCCCATGTTGGCAGTAGCCTCCATAGCTCTTTCTACATGTGTTGGCTTAGTGCTGAGTGCAAAGGATCTGGTCATATGAGACACAAACTCCACAGAGATGCCCACGGCCTGCAAACAACACAGCCAATGTAAGTTTGTAAAGAAAGAATTGTTGAAAGATGAATTTCCTCAGTGTGGGATTAATAATCTTATTCTAAGAACTGGCTATAGAGATAAATGATGGTAATATGGATTATAAATATCTTGCTCCATTGGAAACAAATTATAACATCATAGACTGGGGAAAATATAGAAGGAACATTCCAGCAATTTAGTATTGCACCTGCATAAAGTTGGAAGAATCAAAAGGACTAAAACTTAAAAAAGAATGATCAAAATTGGAGCAGCAGGGGCTAAGATATCTTCATTGCTAGTCCCTCACTTGGCTCCCGGATCCTGTATTTCCCATAATGCAACCCAGTAGCATCTTTCTCCAGGTAAGAGCCTGGTAAACACACATCTTTTCAATCTGCGCACTTACAATTTGTAACACAGGCCCAGGTCAAGATAGTTTTTCAAAAGCTCTAAAATCACAGAAGACATTATGGAAGTGTCCTCACAGGGTGAGTATTTCAAGTAAAAGCCCTGTGTAAAATCGGTGGCGCGCCTCTTACATACCCATCGCAGACATGTTCTTACCGTGACCAGATTGATGAGGGCCACTGCGTTGTAATCAATGCCCCACAGTGTCATGACACCAACAGTGTCCACTGTGATCATGATTATGGTGATGAGGTTGAGCAAACCAGAGCGAAGATCCAAACCCAGTAATAGACAGCACACCACAAAGGTCGGCAGCAGACACAAAGAGATGTTGAAGAGTCCCTCTGGCACAATGGTCAGGTACTGCTCGTAAAAGACATTAGTCAACCTGGAGGAAAGGGGAAGAAAAATAATGGTCAGAAATGACAGATTGCATAGGATTAATGACCACCACCATATAAATAATAAAATCACAAACTTGTAGAAGCAGGAATAGATTTTTTGGAGGAGCCAAGATGAGATGGAGTTTGGGAAATCAAAGTACTTACGTGTAAGGAAATACTTCAAAGTCAGGTGAGGTGCCTGGTATCTGCCTCATGCCCAATGTGATGTTGTGGGCCAGCTCTCTGGCCTTCAGCAAGGCAGCAGTGAACTCCTGAGAGTTGGTTAAAGGTGTGTGGTAAGCCATGAACCGAGAGGCTGGGAACACACAGAGGAAAAAGTTCACTTACCACACCATTTCTATTAATAAAACAAGATGCTTTACAGTAAGAATAAGCTTTAAGATTATTTGATTTGACATACCTATAATTTCCCCACTCTGATCTCTCACCACAGATGTGTCATAGGCTCCAAGACCACTATAAAATGTGACAATAAGCAGTGAGAATGTTGTTTTCATGTTGTTTTTATGTGTGCACACGTAATGTTACAATACACACCCTTTGGGGCACTGAAGGTCCGGCCTGTTACCCAGGAAGTCAGGGAGGAAGCGATTGAATTGTTCCACAGTTGGCCTGAGGACACCATCTGAAGGAATAGCCATACACTTCCGGGGACATCGCCAAGTTGCTAATGAAACATAAAAGCAAAGTAGTTATTTATTAAAGAAGGGTAATTTCTTTCATTATGTAAGGAAATTTCACATTAAAGAAAGCATGTTAAAGTGGTGATTCTCACGTTCACTTGCGGGGCAGAACTTCCCAGCATTGGCACCAAAGCCATACAGACGACAACATCTGGATCCAGGGTTCAGCCAGTCAATGAAATCATCTACCCAGGAGTTAGCAGGAATAGCCAAGTAGGATCTAAAGGAATGCAGGAGTGTCCGTATTTAAGGATAAGACTAGTGTTATTCTTTGTTTTTAGTCACCAAATCTTAAAGACCAACAACAACAATTTGTTAGTCCATCCTTCAATAATGAGATCAGTCTGTGCATAAAGTTAATGGTGGTGCCAGGAGATAGTAAGCTTAGCTTCGCATAAAAACCATACCCTGGCTGACTTTGTAAACTATACAGGCCTATACTAAACTATAATATTAGCGATACAGATTTTGTTACCTTTGGAAAGAGTCAGCCAAGCTGTTTCACTGTCTCTATGCTAAGCTAAGCAGCTGCTGGCTGTAGCTTCATATTTATGGTATTTTCCATTTGTACTGGGAAGATGAAATTTTCAAGTTTCTATTCAGAAATTTCAACTGAAACGACCCCTGAAGTCGAGTTTTTTTTGAAAAGTCGGAGGAACCTCATCTACCCCTCAAAATCCAAGATGTCAGCTTCACGCATCAACAGTAGTGATGGCTGAAGTAATCTACTGTTAATCAGCACTTCTGTTTCTTTTGTCATACACAGTCCTGTCCAACTGTTATCTGTGGACATGTTGCTAAAGCGTTTAAGCGTAAATGCAGTCTTATCAAATGTATTGGTAGCAATGGCTAACCTGGCTTGAACTGGTTTTGCTAAAAAAAAAATATTTTTCCAACTACTGGAATGCGGTCAACTCAGCTGTGTTGTCGCAGACATGATATTGGTGATAATCCCGTCATCTAACGCTTGGCATGAAAGCATATACGCACATTTCCAAGAATTCCCAATTATCCCAACCTAAGAGCTTTGACAGTGATCGCCTACAAACACACAATTTAAGGGAATATAGTTTCACCTACTTTAATCAAGCATTTCAAGACTTAACCCTTCTGGTAGATTTAATACAATTCTTATCCAGCATGATTGTTTTTTTAGTTTGCATTCAGTTTCATATAACTCAAGTTTCCCCTTTATGAGATTAGCTTTGCCAGCAAGCTACTGATAATGTGAACCATAAATTAGCTCAATAATACTTCTTATCTCCAGGAAACAAACATATGTTGTAATCATAGACTGTATAATGCTGTAATATAATTCATTTAACTGTCACATTACCCCAAAAGCATCTATTGATAATTAGTATACGTCATGATGATATGTCAGATGATTTATGGTGATCACTATATAACATAATTCTCTTCTGCAAGTGTTGCATTTATACATCACAAATTATTTGTTTGGTGGAATGATATACAGTACATATTAAACTGAAAGAAACAACAAAATAAATTGTTTTACTCCTATTAATCAACCTGGTCATAATCTTAACACAATGGTTTGAATAATACACAGGCAGTCATTACAGTGAATGTTTTAGGTGTTTGCTCTCTATTCCACTATTCCTGGCACCATCAATTAGAGGCACCCTTTATCTGCTCAGTGGCGTTCATGTAACCAAGTTCATCATTAACTGATCTGATTGTTGGTATGTAAAAGGTTGCTTCTATGATATCAGGAGGTTCAAGGATCTGTCAGTGAAAAATAATAATGTGAAGGACAAAGGCAGAGAACCACACTTCACTGGACTGAGCAGAGCAAGTTTTTTAAAGCTACGCATTATTAAGACCAGGGAAAAAAGTGTGCAAATAAACATACTCACAGATCAGGGTAGTTGGTGGCATACTGGATCTTCTGGGTGAGTGAGAACTGATCGCAGCCCACGCTGGAACAGACTGCATTCATGCCCTCCACAGTGTTGAAGTTGAAGCCCTTTTTTGTTACAAAATAAACTGGGACTCCAACTTCAAAATATTTGTACAGGTATTGGAAGTAGTCCAACATATAAGAACCCTGCAGCAAAAACAGAATAATCTTTGTCAGGTTACATTGAAAGAGGAGTGCACAGGCATATATTCTTACATAGCAGTACTTACTGACCTTAGGCATAGCCAGCTCCTGATCTAGACCCACGGTTACATTAAACATGAGGTATAAAGATCCACAGAACATGAATATGAAAACCACCATCTGAGGAGAGCACAGGACAGAATATATTAAACAAATATCCAGTTGAAAGGCATGTGTTCATGATGAGCAAATTCATATCTTATAAAAGCCTTAGATTTCTTATTTGATGTACTCCAGAGACCACAGGTTGAAAAATAACTGTCTTGATAAAAGTCCAATATAGCTAAAGATTTAAGAGCTTTACCACTATGATCCTAGTGAAACGGTGCAACAGGACGGGGGCGTAATATTTCCTCATGAAGGGCAGCAGGAAGCCCTCATTTGGCTTGTTGGGGCGCTGAGTTGACACTGTTACACAGCAGAGCAGTTCACAGCGGTTGTTGTCTTGGCGCCGGGCGTCTAGGGACAGCAGGGCCACAAAGGCTGTCATCTGAAGGACGAAGTCCATAAGCACGGCCAGTGCAGCGTACAGAGCAAAGGTTTTCACTGCTGGCATGGTGGACAGGGCCCCTTGGGTAGCAAAAGACAGAAAGATTTATGCATTTTATTGAAACTTAATGGTCCCTTCTCACAGCTGTGCGCAAAATGATTTAAATGTAGTTTTTGCAAAAGTTCTTACCTAGAAAGAAGCAGACAGCCTCAGAGAGACTGCATAGGAGCATGCTGGGAGCTACGCTTCCGAGGACACGACCAATCTGCTCCTCTCTCCTCTCTTCCGGCCTCCGTACATCTCTCTGAAAAGGTTTGGAGGAGTAGGGTAACATCACCAAAAATGATATATATTTATACCTTAAAAATTAAGCCATACTGCACATTCATGGTGCGCACACTTGTACACACCTGGTACTCCAGAACAAAGATGAAGATGTTGTCTGCTCCAACAGCGAGCACCAGGAATGGCACGACCTGCAGGATCACCAGCGAGGAGGGGATGCCAATCCAGGAATAGAAGCCCATGGAGGTGAGGACAGAACAACCGACCACCAGGATGCCACCCAGGCCCACAAGAAACTTGGAGTCCACCTACAGGATGCAGAGATAAGAATATGTCTTTCAACTCAGTGAACCTTTTGTGAATCTAGATGTCTTTCAACTCTGCGAAACATCTGCATTCATATCTTTTGCTGTATCATGTTTTCTGTATTGTATAACTTCATGGCCAATGACTCAATGTGCTTTACAGTAGAGATAAGCACTATACAGCTGATACAGCTGTACCACTTCAGTCTTTCTTTATCTCTGTGATGTGATAAGTACTATTTTAACAACTTTACTTTCTTGGTGGAGGCGTATGGTATCCCCGGCACATGTTGTATACCTCTGACTCTATAGAAACACAAGACAGTATATGTCGCAACATTTTAACAATACTATGAGTCTAGAGTCATGCTGGCAGCTCTGTAAAGCTGTAAAGACATGATGATACTTAGAAATAAATGCTAACATCACGCTGCCTGAAATGACAATGTTAACATGTTTTTGAAGGAATACCAACTTGGTGTTACATGCTAGAAGTTAACACAATACATAGCTGAGCCAGATAGTGAGTTATTAGTTATTTGGTTATAATCTCGAGTATTAGACAAAGTTAAGAGACTACCAAAGTTATTATAGATCATGCTGAGTGGGATAAAACCACAAGTGGTCACCTCATGGTAGCTGTAGAGAAAATGTCAGGGGATCATCTTCATCTGTAAAATTCATCTACTTTGGAGCAGGAATGTCTGTGCAAAAATGTATTGCAATCCATCCAATAATTGTTGACTAGTCTGGACTAAAGTGGTGGACTGACCAACTAAGACTGACTGAAAACATGACAGTAAAGGTTAATTCTTACCAGTATGCGCTTCCATGAAGAGTACTCCCCCAGTGCCACAGCAATGTAAACAAAGATTACAGCATAGCTGATCATGAAGATGGGGATATCCTCAGCTGTTGTTCGATTAATCTCATCCTCTAGAGACCTCTGTATACCAGGGTAAGACCAGAGATAAGACAAGGGTTAAAGGCTTGACAGGTAGTAGATTCAGGAGGTAGAAAAAGAGGAGAGAACTCAACGTGCCCTTTGAAAAACCATTGACATTAGTCTTTATCAGCATTGCTGTTGATTGCTTCTGAGTGAGAATTTTAACTTATGAGAGATGAAGGATGATCTGCAACAAAGGTCCCTGTTTGGTCTCAAAACAAGAACTTCAAGATTACATGGTCAGGGTCTTAAAACCCTAGGCCAACAAGATGCAAATTTATGCTTTCAAGGATAGCGAAGGCATGACCCTACACTGCCTTACTCTGCCTCTGATTTGCTTACTCTGACATTCTTCATCAAATCCTAACCAATCCCAGTCCTCTTGTCTAAACCTTAACCAACCAAATCAACAAAGGCAACAAGAACTAACCAGTCAGAGTGAGAGGAGGGTCATGCCTTTGTTCTCCAAGGAAATGCAAATTTACTACCAGGACATCCTAGCTAGTGATCACAGATGTATAATGTGCTTCATGAGATTCCATATTTTGCTGTACCTCTGCCATGTATGCAAAGGTGAAGTTGGCGGCTGGGTTCTTCTGGTAGTCCTGAACAATTTTAAGAAATTCTGTCTCCCACTGCATAGCCACTTTGAACTTGGGGTCATTGCGAGCGTAGTTGTTGAGGGAGAAGGTCAGGATGAAAGCCTCAGCGTTGGTGAAGTCGTCATCTGGAAGAAAGCAAGATGTAAAACATTAAAGCAAGTCGCCCTTTTTCTGTCTTGCTTGTTAAGGTATTTTATGTGTAAATGATAGTGCTAAAAGTCACTCACTATCGTAGCCTCCCACCGCCAGGAAGGGGAAAACTGGAGCTCCATAATCAGCCATGCAGCTCATACCTAAATCAGTGATGTCTTTGAAGGACAGGGGGGAGCTTGAGAAGAGATTAAAAAATGGATTGTTAAATTCCTGAGCAGTTGCTGATGAATTGTTAGAGCTTGATTTGAAATTCCATTTAATGGATCCTTACTTGAGGCAGTAGATTAAGTGGTCTCTCCAGTCCACTTCTTTGGTCACTCCCAGCTCTGTCATGTTCACCTTGGCATTAATGTTGTCCAGGCTGTTCTGGAAGTACTGTGGCAAGCTGTTGATTGCACAGTCCGTCACCGAAGGGTTGGATGGGTTAAGCGGTGCAAAACACACATCCTTTAGAGTTGCTGTGTGGTTCAGATCCTCTGACCAGAAGCTGATGTTCTAAAAGTGGAATAGAAGATGCATCAATGTATCAAATCACATGGTGAGCTTTGGCCAATATTTTCAACTTTGATTCTGGTCTTTTTACCCTGATTCGTGTCTGGAGCTCCAGCAACTCAATGACGAGATCTTTGGATACAAGCCCACTGAAGTTCTGGGGTCCAAAGAGCAAAGAGTCATAAGTGTGGCCTTGTCTGCCCGGTGCTGTCAAGATCAGCTGGTTCGTTCTGAAAAAGGGGCCAAAGTGTGAATCGTGGAATTCTTTCTCCTGGCGGGCACGGCTGTTGGGAGCAGACCACAACTCGACTGGATCGGTGGTTAGCTCTATGGACTTGAGACCGGCAGAGAAGACAGCTACTACTGCAGCCGATAACAGGAGCACCTGTGAAAATAACAAGTGATTCCGGTAAAAAATTGTGTACATTGGTTTCAGCCCGATTTCTTCTGAGTGTCCCGAGACAGACATGTTTCAAGCTAACACTGGGGGGCAAAAAAGTCATAAATTTGCTATCACATATTCTGCTTTTTACTGGTTAAAAATGCTTTGGTGAAACTAACCGTGAGAGGATAAGAGGCCATGAGGGTTCCCCAGTGCTGAAACTGTTTACTTAGGAAAGCTTGAGCGGCCATGCTGTTTCTGTCCGCGCATGTCACCTCTGATGGATGAATGACTTGCTGAGTCACATCATTACTGTTCTGGTCTTTGTGTTTCCCCTGTCTCTTTCCTTTCTCCTCTGCCTTTTTTTTCTGGGACCTCACCAGGCAAGACACGGCGAGGTAGAAAATGAAGGCAAACAAAAGAAGACAGAGTAAGATGATAGAAATCACGAGGAAGCCGTCTGTTCCCAACAGTCTGAAGGGGCCGGGGGGCAGTGCAGGAGATGGCACCTTCGGACACGACTCTTGGCAGTCCTGGCAGGAGCAGACCTGGCCCCCAGATGGTGTGATCTCATTACACTTAAGAGCACGTCCATTGTACGGAATCACACCCTTTGGTAGACCCTCTGTGTCTCCTTCTTTTTTCAGTTGGAAGTCGATGTCCAGTGGAGCCAGGCCGTTACTAGAGTCTCCCTGGAAGTCATACCAGTTCTGGGGGGTGCAAAGCTTGGCGCCATATCGACCACACATGGTGGCAATGGCGAAGCCTCCTGTGGCTGGGATCCGGACATTCTTACAAGACTGAAAGGCGGCGTCTGCGAAGGTGGTGCTGATGAAGGCCTGGTAACCTACCACGGCTTCCCTTATCTTGCCCAGGCTGGTGACATTCATGACCTTTGTGACCTTTACTGTCTGGCTCTGGTTGGGGCTGCAGGTGTTGATGCAGTGCAGGTGGGCAAAGTTCTCAGCGCAGGAAGGGCAGCGGACCAGCACTGCCTTAGACAAAGTCAGACTCATTTCCAGTGATGACAGCTGTTTGATGGAGCAGCAGGCAAATGTGTTGCCCTCTCCGCGGTCCAAAATTGGACACACCTGTAGCAAGAACAGGTGCTGTTTTATAAAATGACAGACTCAAGCTCACATCTTGTCAAATGAATTTCTTTTAAATTAATTCTCAGAAATAAATGTACTCTACCATGCTTTATTCAATCATGTTCTCTGCTCACTTGAACACTAAGCAGGATCTACAGACCTGTTTGAGTTTCTTGTAGTGCTCTCCTGTGATGGCACGGGCACGGCTGTAGTTAAAACAGGGGACGATAGGGGGGATGAGGGTGTCTCCAAGTGACGGATTACGACCACACTCCTCATAGAAAGCGCAGTAGCCTGGTTCATGTTGGGCCTTTGAGAGCACCTGCATTGAAGACAGAGTTGTCAAAAATACTCACAGTAGAGGAAGCCACATTATGCTGTAAGTGAAGAAGAGGGAACACTTGTGAAAACTCTTTACATGTTATATTGAAAAATTGGTAGTCAACATAAATACCATAATAGAACATTTAGTGTCACAACTTCACAGTAGGGCTGTACTGAGCCCTGCCATGTTAGTTACTTAATGCCACCTAGTTAGACAAATTAAATGGAAAATGTTCAGTGAAGTATGTTCAAGTTCAAATGGGCTACATATGTTAAATGTTTAAGGCTGATTACAACCACAATTCACATCTTCAGCGACAGAAAATATATAATAATTTATTTACATAATTTATACAAATTATATGAAAGAAACACTTGACTTTGACTTTGACTTTGACTTTTCCAAATTGTGACAGAACTTATTTGGTCATCCAGATTTGACTTACCGTATTTCATATTTTCAATCTTAATACACCAGCCAAAACCAAAAACCTAAATTAAAATTAAATCACCGGACCCTACAACTGTAAAATTAACACTTTATTTACTATGAAGAATGAAAACAGACATTAATCTAGATTAAATTTACCAACATGCTTAGGAGTGTTAATTTTAAAATGCCATCTTTTAAACATGATAACCAATTTACACAAGCTTATCTTCTATAATTAGGCTATATTTTTTAATAGGTCCTTATAACTATCAGTTGTACGGAAGATTTGAAATGCCAGAATAAACACAAAACCCAGAAATAGGTGAAGTAAAGTCAAATACACATTCCATTCATTCATCCATCTATTTTCTGTAACTGCTCATCCTCGTACGGGTCACAGGGGGCTGGAGCCGATGGACGGGCTACACCCTGGACAGGTTTCCAGACTATAACAGGCTGACACATAGAGACGGACAACCATTCATGTTGAGATTCACAACTATGGGCGATTTAGAGTCACCAATTAATCTAACTAGCATGTCTTTGTACTGTGGGAGGAAGCCAGGGAACCCGGAGAAAACCCACACTATCAGTGGGATAGCAACCCTCTTGCTGAGAGGTAAGAGTGCTAACCAATGCACCACTTTGCCGTCTAAAACACACATTGTAAAATGCAATTCATTTTAATGAAGAAATTAAACATTATAATGTGTATTATATTTATTTAGGTATTTAACATCTTCCATACAGCTGAACTTATAACCACTTGAACCAACTGAACCGCCACTAGCTTGGGAGACGTTTCTCTAAGGGGCTCATTTCGACTTTCATTTCGTTAAGGTGCTTTACTGCCGTAACAAATTGTCAACCCTTACTGCTACTACTGTTAGTAACATCTGGATCCATTATTACGTGTAATAACAACTTTAAACATTTTTAGCAATTATTTTTCTACTTTTTAGTCCTTGTCATAGATCATATCCTAGTAAAAACCAATAAAGTTTCTAATACTGAAGTATGAGAATAAAGCAATGTGACAATATTATTATACTGTTGACTAAAACTCAGGCAGGTTCCTTACAAAGAAAAATTAACAGACCAACTTACCATACAAGTCAGAAAAGTAGTCAGGACTGTGAAGCGGACCATGATTCCTTAATATCTTTCAGAAAGCGAAG
This sequence comes from Plectropomus leopardus, assembly GCF_008729295.1. Classification (NCBI taxonomy): domain Eukaryota; kingdom Metazoa; phylum Chordata; class Actinopteri; order Perciformes; family Serranidae; genus Plectropomus; species Plectropomus leopardus. Next base: position 11,941,556 of record NC_056468.1, read on the forward strand.
AGTCAGAGTCCTCAGGTACAGTGCGTAATGGAGTGTGTATTAATCACCTCTGCCTTTTTGGAAAATACATTAGACAAAGGCAGTGAGAGAGAGTCTCTCCTATCGTCTGTCCGTTTGTCTAACAGTGTTAGGGTTGGGCAAGGAGAAACATCATGACATGCCCATCGTCACCACTCCTGTGATGTCACACCTTTCTTATCTGGTCTGATTTTGTGACTGGCCAATCGCAGCTAGGAATGCCAGATATCTGTCTGATAATTAACACAGGAGATTTCGATAAAGTTGCTGGGGAGATCCAAAGCAGAGGGAGAAACTACAGGAGAATCCGAAATAACAACCGCACCTAGTTCTTTACTTCGAGTCATATATTTTTAGTGGCCTCTGCAGCTTTTTGTGTTTCTATTGCAGACACAAACAGACATCGGTCGCCCTGAATCAGATCAATCCGTTTGCTGAACATGTCATTCCTGAATATGACCTTTAGACCGTCATCTAAGTGACGCTGTTGTGTACAGATCTGAAAGAACTATCTCTGCTAAAGTCCCTGATACATTTATGTCCAACATTTGTTTCCCTTTCAATCACTTTTCATATAAGAGTCTTACATAATACAGAGTAACAGCCTGAAGACGATACCTGCCTGCCATGCCAAGTCAACGTGACTAATCACTTCCTGGATCGCATCCTACAATATCAGATCCAGCTTGTAATAATGTCCTTATCTGGTGTCAAGGTCATATCTGAGATAAGACATTCAACCAAGACTCCATGATCATGCTTCTTTGTATCAGAACTATCAGGGCGAAGGTGCATAACATTTCAGTTAGTGATAAACAGAGATGGTTAAAAAGACAAGAAGAAATGGGGCAGATATGATGATGTTCTTTGTTCTTTCTTATGCTGATAAGACACGACATCAAGCAGAATCTTGTAACTTGGCCAGAAAACCAAAAACACTATTAAAATCAAATAGTAACATCTTAAGAGTTATTTGTTCCTCTGTGAATGCATTCATTGCAGACTCTTATTTATCTAGTGTTTTTTTATGCACCCCTATGATACAAACAATCTCTATTATACAAATAACCCTGAGAGGTGCACAGTGTACTGGCACCTGTTCTTTATGAGTGCCTATCTCAGCGTACACAAGGGACTCTGCCCATTCATAAATCCTTTTTCCAAAATTCAGTAAGCATCTTTATTTTTGAAAGAAACTTCTACAGAAATCCAAAGGACGGAGGCTAAGTTTGAATGCGTGATGCTACATTTTGGGCTTTAGTGTAACATGAAAGATTGAACTTTGTATAAAATAAATAGTGGATGCTCTCTGAAGCCCCTGCACCTTAAAGGCACAAAATGGTTTAGTCCACCCCTGCACGGGGATTTTTCTATAAAGGGAGCTAAAGCCGAAAGAAAAGTGTGAAAGAAAGACAGAAAGAAAGAAAGAAAGGAAGAAAACTGACTGCGTTGTCTTCCCCAATAAAAACATGAGAGTAGGAGACTATTCAGCGAATTAACAAATAAAATGTATTTACCTAAACTCATGTTGCTAAATTATTTTGACAGGATTTTTTCTTTAAAACAAACATGTTTTTCATTGAGTGTCAAAGAGGGAGCAAAGAAGTGCAACTAAAGCTGAAAAGAATACGATTTTAAATGGAAAGCATTTTTATATACCCAGAAAACGAGTTCTTGCAGATTACAACCAGCTGAAACTTCTCACAGTTAGAATTCGTCCAGTGTTGATTTTTCAGGAGGTTTTTTATTGGTAGCCAAATTATCCACAGGGGTCTCTCCCTCTCCAAAACAAACATACTGAAAAAATACTGATTAAAGAAGTTTCACATAAAATAAAAATAAAAAACTGATGTTTTTCTGATGCTGTATTGCATGTCGGAGATGGGACACTAGCCCAGCACCTGCTAACATATGCTCACCTTTTTTCTCTGATAACTTAAGACTTAAAACTTTCAATTTTTACCAGGAACCGACTTATCCGTAGAGGTCTCCTCCTCTCCCAAACAAATAGACCAGGTCAGTTAAACTGTTTAAGCACTGAACAAAATTTCACATTGAAAAATCTATATTTTTCTGACGCCACTCGCCTCTGGCCCATCCAGAGCCAGTGTTTCATTTGTCCGTTTGGGCTACTGTAGAAACATTGCGATGCACAACGGTGTACTCCATGTTTGAGGACTCACCATCTAGATATAAATGGCTCATTCTAAGTTTGAGACAAACAAAAAAACAAACAAAACAACTTGACAATTCTTATTTTCCACTGTATTTTGATAATACAGTGGAAAACATGATCATATTATATGCTGTTTCTGCCAATACTTCCCCCTACACACTGGACCTTTAATTATCTTTTGATTATTTTATTCCCGGTCTGTTTTGCCATATTTGTATAATCGAAAGGTGCACATTGTACTGGCACCCATTCTTTATGAGTACCTATCTCTGCGGAGGCTTGAATGTGTGCGGCTAGATTTTGGGCTTTATGTAGTATTATGACAGCTCCACATAAAAAAAAAAAGTAATATGTATGCAAAGGTTTAGCACCATTATTTTTTTTAATAACTTTTGACAAATGAATATTCATATTTCAGATAAATACTACCATTATGTTTACCTTGACAATGTTACATTTTTGTTGAAACTGTCAGAGAAATATTGTAATTGCAATAATATCTTCATTAAAGTGGACTGAGTATTAAACAAATAAACAAATATCATTTGATCACTTGAACTAATGAAGCCAAATTATTTATACATGTTATATAAGAGTTACACACAAGTTTTTCATTGAGTTTCAAAGAGGGAACAAAGGAGGTTTATGCTTTAATAATAAAACTAATTTAATAAATTAATAATGGATTACAGACATGAACATTACTACACAAGTACAGTTTTAATTAATTAATTATATTTTGGGGAACATATTCTTATGTCCTTTAATGAAACAGAATAAGGTATAAATGAAAAGCATTTTGTAAGTTAAGAAAACATAATACCATGGTTTGTTTACTCTATCTAGACATTACAGTGCTTGTTGCATTTTTTTTTTTAATTTTGTTGTTGTTGTTTCATCTACTGTTAATCAATTTGCAGCACAATTAAACACCTTAACAGTGAAGCCCTGACACGCATCAACAATTTTTATTTTTCATTTTCTTAATTATCTCTGATTATTTTATTCCCACTCTGTTTTATCAACTTTTTATAATCGGGATGTGCACAGTGTACTGGCACCCATTTTTTATGAGTGTTGTCTCTGCATTTGCGAGGGACTCTGCCTATTCATAATTTTTTATTTACAAAATTCAGTAAACATATTCAGAAATCCAGAAATCAAAGGCTTGAATGTGTGCTGCAACATTTTGGGCTTCGGTCTTACAGGAAGGCTAGGTTAAAGCTTACATAGTGTATAACTATGGTTTTAAATGTGGATAAATATGTTTTAAGATGAAATGTTAAACAATCAAGAATGAAGAACAGCTCCACTAACACCAGATGTCATTTTAATGCACAGGTTTAGCGCCTGTTCCTTTGCAAAATTGCACTTAGTGCGTGTTTTTCCTTTCTTTTTTCTTTTTTTGCATTTACTTTGACACCAGGTACTTTTGATGCACAAAGCAACATGTAATGTAAAACAACACAAAGGTCACAGTATAATTTTGAAGAAAACAGGGTATTAAATGCATTACTATTTTTAAGGAATTTCAGCATACTATTTGAGCACCATCATACCAAGGAGGAAAGAGTCACTAAGCAGGTTTTGCTTGAAGAAAGGACACAAACAAATGTGTAAAAACTTGTAAGAAATGTATTTTCTATGTAGAACAGCTCAACTTAACAATCTGAAAAAGGAAATCCAGGGGGTTGATACAACTGTAACTGTAATGCTTGATCAATGCAAAAACATACCCGTCAGACACTTTAAACAAAGCTGAGAAAATTATCATAAATATTTCTCTGACAGTCTGAAAACAATGCAACATTTTAAGATAGCTTCATACAAAAGTTATATTAATACTTCAAATACACACTACCATTATGTTTAGCTTGATAATATTACATTTCGGTTAAGGCTGCCAGGAAACTTTGGTTTAATGCTAAGGTCATTTTTATTGATCGGTTACTCATGATGGTGTATCTGATTGTGTTATTATACAGGAGTTCATCTTTGTGCTTTTTGCAATGAAATCTTCATCAAAGTGAGTATTAAGCAAATCAACAAATATAATTTGACCACATAAACTCATGTTGTTGAATTATTTGAATATGAAATGTTTTAACATAAAATTTGCAAACAAATTGTTCCATTGAGTTTCAAAGAGAGGGAGCAAAGGAGGTTAATGCTGTGAGCTTTGATTGATTATTAATGGATTACACACAAGAATATTCCTGCATGTACCGTATAATTTCAGTTACTGAATTACATTTTGGGAGAATATTTTCATATTTTAGAAACGCTCTTAAATTATTTGAAAACTAATACTGAATACAATAACGTTTTTTATGAAGAGCATCATATAGGTTCAGAAAACTGATCCTTCATTTAAACTTCAATATGACAGTATGCATTACAGTTTTATTTTATTTTTGGTTTTTTGTCTTGTGTGTTTAAGCAATGGAAGGGAAAGCGGGACCACTTTTCACAATAAGTGCTTTTATATTTTATAAATGTTAGTACCCTTTGCTGATAACACTTGAGTCTTCATTGGTAAAAATGTATTATTGCAATGTATATTTAGATGTAATAAATGTACTATGTGATCATGAGATTGAAGCAGATGTCTAATTTAATGTGTACTGATACTGTTTGGCATTTCCCAATTTTCAAATTGCATAAAAGAGGAATATTAATATGTGTGTAGCATGTTTCCATGTCTCTCTTGTGATTAATGATATGTGATATTATATTATATGATATATTATATGAAAGATATGGAAGGAAAAACGGGAACACTTTAAAAAATGAGTGCTTTTATATTTTAATATATATATATATATATATATATATATATATATATATGTATATATATATACATACACTAACTTACCTAAAAAGGTCCTTACACGTAAAAATGCTGATTTAAATTACTAATACTCACTGAAAGTACTCTGTACTTTCAGTGAGTATTATCTCTGCATGGCCTGATTTATTTATTATAGACATGTATTATATTTATATTAAGGCTTCTAAGCATTATGCAACATGTATAACTATGTAGCAGAATGTTCAATATAAGGAATAACTGGTTAGACATATCTACTTAGTCACTGTGCTCTTCTGGGCTCAAAAGCCTCAGTTTCATGATCGATAAAAAAAAAAGAAATATCTTACAGATAGACCTTATCTCTCTTCATCTATCTGAGATGGTACAGTGTTTAAAAAGTGCTTCTCTGAACCATTTTTTCCGTGAAATCTTGCTGATCTCACCTCAAGATAATACTCACTTTCCCCTCTTTACGATCGAGTCCTTATCGATCATCATTTATGGAGCTGTCACTGTGCTGCAGTACGGTCATGACTTTTTGGACTCCCGATACGGGTGGAGTGTAGTTTCCTCGGAATGGCCTTGATGATCAGCTGATCTCAGATATCTGCAATTACCATCAGATTATCTTTTATCAGGTGACAAATTGGCAAGAGACTCAACAACAGGTCACTTGATTAAATTCTTTAATTTACCACTATAAATTAACTTTTTACCTTTTAGTACATTATTCTTCAGCTTTTTCTATGGATGTTTACTTAGCAGCACACAGAGGGGCACAAAGGCTCTTTTCACTGCACAGTTGCTGTCTGGCACATGCACACTGCAAAATGTGTGGCTATTATGCAAGTCTAAACAGTTTCAGTCCACTTCCATCACCACAGCTATGTTTACAAACCAGACTTTCTCTGCAGGCTGTCTGTTTGGGTTTCATCTTGACAGGTCATCAGATGAGGCATGGCTTGGATCAGTACCGAGATCAATAAGAGCGAGCTGAAACAGCACTGAAAAGCTTTTAAAACTTGTATTCTATGCTGCTGAGATTAATGAACTTTAAACTATTTTTGGGATGCCAACTGTAATTTTCTGATGTGGTGAGCCTCAATCCTGTTTATTCAGCAGGACACAGAATCAGGCCTTCTTCCTCATACAGATTTAAGACAGACACCCCTCTTACTTTTATAATCTAGGACACTGTCCATGTTGTCAGCGTGTAGGTATGCAGGTGTCACAGTCACTGCACACTGTGTGGACAGGAGTGTTTGGACTGTCCTGTAATCTTTGCTCAGTTATCACCAACTCTCTCAGCTTACTCCTTGGCTAAATGGTGAATGAGTCACAAAAATGTCTGTCTGCTTTGGTAGGTGGTGAGTTGCCCAGGGAGACATTCATCAATAAAAACCAGGAAGCATTGGAGGCCTAATTAACAGAATGTTACAATATTGCTTGTTACCTGTAACAGTGGCACACCTTTAGGGCAAACACCACCTAAATTATAAATTCCAATGTTATTTCCCTGGCCGAGGAAAGTTTTGTCAGTATTTGTGAGCATGAGCTGCTCTCTCTCAGAGCCAGAAACCAGAGAAGTAAGTCTCAGACTTGTGATGTCATCGAGCTGCTGTATAGACAATAAATGGGAAACTAATTTTGTTTATCCACATTATGTTTGTTGTCTTTTTAATACTAAAATTAGTTTTAATCTATTACACAGTTCTCAGTTCTGAAACAGGGAATGTACTCATATACTCACAACTTTCCCCTAGCTGCTCTCAGTGTCGTCTAAAACATCTTTCCCCATTCGTAGTTTATGAAGCAGCTCCAGACTTTTATACTTGATGACATCACACATTTGAGTTTTAGCACTCTAGTTTTTGGTTTGGGAAAGAGAGTTGCTCACATTTATTAATATTTTTGGACTGTCTTTGACCACAGAAATACCATGTATGAATTCTGAAAATGAGCAAAGATCCCCTTTAATATATTGAAACCATTAATATAAATTCCACCTGTCCTTTTCCTGAAATATCACGATAGCATATCACAGCTGTTGGTTGCTTTGCTCGCTGACATCACTGTATGCACAACTGACCCTTTTCACTAATGTATCACAGCAGGTTAAACACAGCTGAGCCTTACAAAATCAATAATTAATGAATCTGCAAGTCAAATTGGGGTATTCACATCAGAGGTACCGACAATAATAACCCCAATAATAGTGTCAATGCACGCTTGTTAAATTTTGCAATTCAAACTGACCAATGAACTCCGTTAGCTGCAGCTATGTTGAAAAGTGAAATGCAAATACAGCAAGTGTTCATTTGTACTGCTCATTTTGCACTTAACATGCCTTTCTGCACCATTTTCAGCCTGATTTAACAGAGATTATGTTATTGATGTGACATAACATGCTGCCCTGAAATCAAGGTTGGGAATTAGCACCGCAGCTAACAACAAAATGCTGGTAAAACATGCAAGTGGCTGCTAGATTTGTTTTTTTCTTTCCAACCAAAGGAAAAATAAATGCATTAGTAGACTTTGGATCCACTAGCCACAGTGGCTGGTGGACAAAAAAATCTCATTTCCAACCCTGCTCAGAATTGTAAATCAGGTCATTGATTCATCAGTGCCACAGTGTTCATTAAATCAATAATCTAATCAATGCCAGAAATACAGCTGATACCCGTGATAAAGGCCTGAACCAAGAACCAGAATGAGAGACACACACTGAGATTATGTAAAGCACTGTTCAAGTCTAAGGCCACCATAGATCTGAGGTTTGTTTTAGTTGTTTGTTTATATACATATATATATATAATAATGATCATGCATATTTATTTCTCAATATATAGTTAGTTAATTTACAAAGTCGTAGCTCAAACAATCAAAACTGAGCTTTGGAAAAATCTTGAATGCAACCTGTTTTTTTTAAATCTCATATTGTTTGTCCAAGAGAGTTCAAGACACACTAAATACTTGCAAATTTAGCCTTTAAAGAGGTTTTATTCTGAGATATTTGCTTTTTTTTCTTTTTACTTTTTTGTGGCCTTGATTTGAGAGGACAGCTTAAAAGTGACAGGGTGAGAGAGAGGAGAAGAGGTGCAGCAACGGGCCGAGGTTGGAAATGAATCTGCAGCAGCAAGGACAGTTGCACATGAGCTGCCTGCTGTACCAACTGAGCCACTGGGTGCCCCACATATTTGCGTTTTTAATACTGTATACATATTTCCTGTATGTTCTGGGTGTATATTAGTAAAGAAACTGCTGAGAAATAAATATGCATGATCATTATGGCCTTGCTAAAATAACAAAGTTTAAGGTGGCCTGCGACTTTTGCACAGTATTGTAGATAAACATGCTTTTATGGTGACACATTTGGCTCCGCGCTGCATTGAAAGACAAAAATCTTCAAAATTCTTAGGGAATCATGAATTTATTCCAGAAGAGTCAACATGTCCAGGACACAAAACATATTCTATCCCTATGAAAAATGTATTAAACGTGAAAAATAAAGTAAAACACATGGCTCATTTAGAAGGTTATGACATTTTAGTACTAAAGAATTCAAATGTACAAATAAAAAAGGTAAAAAAAGAATAACATGCAACAGTTTTCAAAGTCCAAAAAGTAAGACTCACTACTTGAACTTTAAAATACAGTGAGAATAAGAAGGGGAAAAAAACAGACATGTGATTCAAAATCTGCGCTGCTTGTTGGGTCCATAGTCGCCAGGCCCGGGGACACCTCTGGGAAAACCACTCTGGCCTCCTCCTTGCATGTTGTTGTTTCCTTGCCCCTGCATCATAGGAGCATTCTCAGCAGCCATACCAGGAGTACCAGCGGGACCAGAATTTCCACCCAGTGAATTTCTGTTCATCCCGTGACCGCCCATATGCATCCTCATGTCTTGCTCCCTATTCTCAGAGAAGTTGCCCCTGAAGCCCTCCTGCTGCCTCTTCAGCATCTCCTCATTGCGCATCCTCATCTCCTCCTCTCTCCTCCTGCGTTCCTCCTCCTGCCGGAGCTCAGCTTGTTTCCTCTTCTGCACCTCCTGACTGTGGAGCTCCTCCATCCTCCGCAGCTCCTCCTGCCGCCTCAGCAGGTCCTGCCTCATCAGCATCACTTGATGCTCGTGTCTGGCCGCCTCCATCTCAGCCTCCAGCTTCTCCTGAGCCTCCTTCATGTTGCGGTCCACCATTTCGTACTGCTGCTTCTCCATCTCCATCAGCGCCTTCCAACGCATGGCATACTCGTACTCAAAGGAGCCCGGCTGAGCAAATCGTGGTGGCTGCTCGCGCTCTTTGTGATACTGCTGGTTTTTGTTGATGATTTTTTCCGACAGTCCCTCCTCTTCATCAAACTGTTCCATAGGTTCCACAGTGATGGGGCGAGGGAACGCTGTGAGAAGATAGGCACCCTCACTGCACTTATCCAGAGCCTTTCTTGCAGCTGGTTTTGAGGTGTACTCCACTATGCCCTTCCCTGTGGGCCTCCCTCTGTCATCCACGATCACCACAGCTCTTTCTATCTGACCAAAGCCTGAGAAGGCCTCCTCCAGCAGCTCGTTGGACACAAACTCTGGCAGGTTTTTCACACTTAAAGCAGCACCGTGTGTTGCAAACCTCACCCGGATGGGCCTGCCTCTGAACGGGGTATCATCCAGCTCGGCTCTGGCGATCTCAGCTATGATCCTGGTCTCCAGCCGGATGAAGCCGAAGCCCCTCTCCTTGTTGATGAAGATTTCACTGGCCTTTCCGTACTTTTCAAACAGCTTCTCCAGATCCTCCTCGGAGACTCCGGTTGGGAGGTTACCCACAAACAGCCTGCTGCGCTGGGTGAAGGTTTTCTCCCCGGGTTTCCTGAAGCACTGCAGGTCCAGGGTGAGGGCCTCCTCGGGCTTGACTGGCTCGCTGTGCTCCGGCTGCTGCCCGTTGGCGTTTGTTCCTCCGGGTTTCTTCTGGTCTCCCGGGCGGTTAGACCCGTGGTTTTGCTGGGGGCCTCTGTTTCCTTGCATTTTTGCAAATATATTTAAAACCCGAGTCGACGAATCGCTCGATAAAACCACGCAAACTCGGCGCACAAAGAGCTGCGAAAATGGCGAGCCTGCGTGCTGGCGCTAAGCTATTGTGACGCAATTTCCGCGCGACTTTTGTATATAAATCTGTGACGTAAACTCTACGCGACGGTGTGAGAAAAAAAAGACTTCTTCTTCTTCTTAATACAGCCATGAAAAAAAACAAACACAGTAGATCATGGATCTATTATAAATCTAGATCCATGAAAAAAAACAGTCCCCCAGGAAGTCAGTGGGGGAAAAAATATGGATGTATTAAACAAGAAGGAAAAAACGCATTTGAGATCAAAATAAAAAGCTTATGGGAGTATCCTTCAACATATTACACACAATTTATCCAGTGAAGCTTGTGTTTGGAAGATTCAAGTCGATTTTTTTTTCCAACACCAGCATGTTTTAGATTGGTGGAATATATATTTAATGTAAAGTTGTAATACAGGCAAAATAAGATTGAAAATAAATTGTATATCACACAACTTTTTAAAAATTATTTTTGGAAAGGTTCATGCTCATAAGAAGAATTTGTCAGTTTTTGTCTTTTCTTTGTATGTATTTTTATTTACTTCTTTATTGTGTATTTGTTTTGTCCCTACATGTATTTCAGTGCATTTTTGCAATGATCTTGTATTCAATAAAGAAATTTAAAAAAAAAAAAAAGACCATTCTCAGTTTTTTTCTAAAATCTTACATTATATAATGTTAAGCTCAGTATGTATACTATATTGTCAATTAAAGTTGAGCTAAGTCATTTTGTATAAGGTTTAGTTTTTTGGGGGTTTTTTTCAACAATTTTTCAAGTTATACAATATATTGTACAGATATATAATACCTATTAATTGATCATTTAAGTAACATAATTTAATAATATAATTTCATATACATAAAACACAAAAAAACCCAATAATACAGATAGCATTAGATTGTACGAGGAAGATTTAATCTTAGACATATACACCTTATTTATTTTAATTAGATATACATTTTCCGATTATTTGAGAGGTCTACAGATAAGGTCTTTTCAATAAGGTTTATAGCACGTTTTGTGTCAATGTAAAGCATACAGATTTGCTCTCGCGAGAACACGCGCTCCTACCGAAAAAAAGTAATGTTGAGCGGTTGATTTCGCGGGAATTGTGTCTCCTGCACGTTGACAAGGAATAAAATCAGTTATATCTGCAAATATAACGTATTACCTGATTTAAAACGGGCAGCGGTTAAAGCTTGACGTCCCCTCTTTGAAGGTAAGGTCGTTAAATCTGTTACATTATCGGCTCATCAGGACAGCAGGCATGTTTTGGTAGAGATCAGACAGCATTACTAGCTGTCAGCAGCGCTAACGACCTACTAGCCTGTTAAAACCACTTTGTAAACGCGCTCGGCATTCATTAAGCGTGTCTGTTAACAACTTACAAACATGTCTGCTAACCTCTCCTCCGCCTCCGCTGCAGGACAGCCATGTTTTCCGACATGAGCGCCCAGAAGGAGGGCTCCTCTCTGCTCTGCCGCCCTGCCTCCGAGGACCAGGGGCCGGTGTTTGAGAGAGTGTCGCTGGCCTACAGTCCCTGCGCCGAGCGCTACACAGTCAGGGAGCGGAGCTTCAATCGCCAGTATGCTCATATTTATGCAGCACGACTCATGCAGATGAGGCCCTTGCTGTCAGAGAGAGCCCAGCAGAAGTGGGGTAAGCTCAGGATTTTTTAAAAACTACACGGGGGACTTTTAAGCATCTGAATAATGTATCTGTTTGTGTCTTCCTGTCTCTGCCAGGATCAGATGTGCTCATCAGGAAGCTGTGTGATCTTCAGACGGGGGAGCAGTGCTGCATCGTGGGGACCTTGTTCAAGCGTATGGAGTTGCAGCCGTCTATTTTGAAGGAGATCAGTGAGGAGGTCAGCAGTCATGCTAAATTCACCAGCTTCATTCACCCACACACCAGACAAAATGAAATCTGCATCATTTTTCCTGTTTTTCTCTCTCCTTCAGCACAACCTGCTGCCTCAGCCTGCACGATCCAAATACATCAGTGAAACAGATGAGCTGATTCTGGAGGATGAGCTACAGAGGATCAAACTGGAGGGCAAAATCGACAGAGACAAGTGTGTCACAGGTGTGGATTTTTATTGAGATAAAGGCAGTGTCACTGTCACATTACTGAAGGAACACAGTGTTGCATCACTCGGCTGTGGGCAGGTCTCTCATGTTTCTTCTGTTTCTCTTTCAGGTAGTGTTATTGCAATATATGGAGCTGAGAGGAATGATGGGAAGTTCACAGTTGAGGACTTTTGCATGGCCGATCTTCCTCCGCAGACACCAAAACCTGCGCTCAGCTCTGACAGGTAAACTCACACACACACACACACATACATACATAAATACAGATCTTATATCCCAGTCTATTGCAATAGTAGATTATAATGTTGTTGTCTGTCACCATCCAGGTTCGTCCTCCTGGTCTCAGGACTTGGGCTCGGTAGTAGTCAAGCTGACAGCATGCTGGGACTACAGCTCCTGGTTGATATGGTAACCGGTCAGCTTGGTGATCAGGGGGAGCAGAGCGGGGCAGCGACAATTTCCAGGGTCCTACTGGCTGGAAACCTCCTGAGCCAAAGCACCCAGGACAAGGACGCATCAACAAAGGTAACTGACTCAACCTTGACGCACATGTTTATCTCTTATTAGTTTTACTCTTTCAGATTAAAAAGCAAACATTATTTTTCTCACTTAAAAACATTCAAATACCTGTTTTATCCTCTTTGTGAATCAAGCCCAAGTACCTCACCAAGAAGACTCAGGCTGGCAGCGTGGAGGCCATCCGTCTGCTGGATGAGCTGCTGCTTCAGCTGGTGGTGAGTCTGCGTCCCCCTCCACCCATATGTGTCTTTTTTTATTTTATTTTCTGCCACATTGTAATAAACACTGTGAGTTGATATTTCGATACATTAGAAATAATTCATGCCTGTGACCAAAGACTGTTCATCACAAGTGTAAGGAGCATTATTATGAACGTTAAAAAAGTGATTAAGATTTGAGTGTCACTGTCCCCTGCTTTTCTAGGCTTCAGTACCAGTAGATGTAATGCCGGGCCAGTACGACCCAACAAACTACACCCTCCCTCAGCAGCCTCTACACCGCTGTATGTTCCCGCTGTCTTCGGTGTACCCCACTCTACAGTTGGCTACCAATCCATACCAAGCTAACATTGATGGAGTGAGGTAAGCGTGCGCAGTCACCGTCTACCATCTTGCAATTAGCGTTGAATCCAAAGCAGGTTTGCAGATGTTAAACGCCCTGTGTGTTTCCACCAAGGTTCCTGGGCACATCAGGTCAGAATGTCTGTGACATCCAGAAGTACAGCAGCATGGACAGTCACCTGGAAATACTGGAGGACACGCTACGACTCAGACACCTGGCCCCGACGGCACCTGATACTCTTGGTTAGTCAGACAAGTTGATGCAGAATAAAACATGGACCTTCCGGCTGATATCGGCTCAAATTGTTAACGCTGTTTTCTGTACATCTCGTGTCAGGTTCTTACCCGTTTTACCAAAAAGACCCTTTCATCTTGGAGGAGTGTCCCCATGTTTACTTCAGCGGCAACGCCCCAGGCTTTGAGTCCAAGCTCGTCAAAGGTTGGTGTGGGATGTGTACATGTACACAGAAAAAAGCTGTGGGATGATCACCAGTTAGACAAAATATCTACATTATTTTTGCTGTTATTATGCCATTTGAACTTTTCTCCTCTTTCCAATGTGCCAGTATATTTCTTCTTGTCTGTCCGTCAGGTCCTGATGGCCAGGAAGTCCTTTTGGTTACTGTTCCAGACTTCAGCAGCACCCAAACAGCATGCCTGGTCAATTTACGTAATCTTGCATGTGAGCCAGTCAGCTTCTCGGCCTTCTCCGCAGACGATGATGACGAAAGTGAGATGAACATCAGCCACTGAGGGTCCAAATCTACATGCAGTACGACACACTGACACTTCTCGGACACTAATAATGAATATCCAGACTAAAATCTCCTGACCAGAGAGGTCACACCAACACGGGGGCCAAGAATTACACTCATTGCTACACTGATGCTGTCCAGTGTCATTACAGTCAGGGTGTGTCTGTTAAAACTGCCTTATAAGGTTACTTCTAGTGGTTCTTTTAAGATGTTTTTTCATAAAAGCGTAAGAGATAAAACGGCACTGATATCCACTCTGCTCACAATGGTGCTAAAAAAAGAATTAAAACATTTTGTATTAACAAGCCTTTATTTGAAAAATAACTACTCCAGCTGTCTGAGGCAACATGACAAAAGCCCCTCTCCCTCCTCTGATTCTGTTACCAACTACGAACAAATGCTTTTTAAACCTTTATTGATTGTTCATACTGTAAAAAATATTTCTGTCATGGATGAAGACTGTGTAAATAATTCAACTCTGGTGAAGCAAAGAAAAGATCATTACTTTTTTAATGTGAACCCACAATAAACATCTATTTCTGAAGCAAAAAGACTGAATGACAAGTGAAAAATGCAGTGTGAGGTGTCAAACTGAAATACTATTAATTACCAAGGTCCATTTCTGTGGAGAGGTGTTTTGTTAGGTAACAGATACACTATCTTTATACAATTAATGTAGTTAATATTCTGTACGTTCCCATTGTATGTTGTACAAAGACAGGATTCCTCGTTTTATTCTCCTTCAGCCTGCACAGAGTACAACATGGCAATGAGAACTACTTGTAGGAGAGTTTCATATTTAAGGAATCGGGGGGCCGTGTGTCTCAAGTTTAATAGTCATCGATCTTGTACTCATAGTTATAGTCCAGGATGGAGTCTGTGAAACCGCCAGGCGTCGATGACTGACCCTCTCCTATGAGCCATGAGTCGTACCAGGATGTGGTGGTCTCTGGTGTTGTGGGAATAGTGGTTGTTGTCGTCGGGGGTAACGTCGTCGTTGATCTTAACCTAAGTAATCTCTGTTGTCGAAGGCGACGGAGACGTGCTATCCGGAGCCTCCTCTGCCGTTCAGAGCTGATTTGTGAATTCCCTGAATACCCAGTGTTGCCGTTGAACACGCGCCTGTTGCCATTAGAAACTGCGGGGTACTGTACTCTGTTGTTGCTGTAGCTAAGTCGAATTGGCTTGTTGCCATGGAGGGCCATAATCTGCAGAGAAATTATTAAGAAACTTCATTAAGTATTGGATAGACAAAAACTTGTCATACTCAATTTAGACCCCTTGGGCCCAATCTGGCCCGCTATGAGAGTGCTGGAAGTCCCCCAACCATTCTCCAAATAATAGTGAAAATAAACTGACTAACTGGGATGTTTGTTTTTTTCTACTGTGCAGAGCTGCTGTGACTGGATTTGCCTCTTGGCAAAGATGAGTGAGAAAAGCAGATGTCAAAAGGTTGAAAACATGCATTCATTTATGCTGAGGTCTGTGTTTCCCACTAAATTCGAGTATGTGTGGCAGTAGTAGACGATGGGGAGTGGTAGGCAAACTTCCTGCCGTTTTGTATCTTTGTGTGTCTTTTTTTATAATATGGTGGCCTCTGTAAATTCTGATGTTTTTGTGAGTCCAGGAACACAGCGCAGGTGGAACTCCTCTTGATTTTTTTTCTTCCCTCAGCAGCAGTTTGCGTAGTTTAAGTCACAGGGTGGATAACTGATCAATTGATCCAGCCAAAGCTAATAAGATAGAGCAAAACAGCTGCTGCAAACTTTTAGACCTAGCGTAATGAATGGTTGCATTTCACTTTCACTGCCCCGACGTTCTGCTGCTCTGTCTGTCCCCAGAGTACACTCTATGCTCCGACAGCGTGGTGCAATCGATAACCATACGCCGTATTTATTCCAATAGCGCTTCTGATGAATGGTTCCGCTCCAAAAATTAAAACAATAGGTGGCGGCAGATATTTTAATTGGGGTGTGCTGCCATAAATAAATGTGTGGGAAACCTTAAAAGTTGAGAATGCCTGCTGTAGGGTGTGATCAGCTCAGGAGTGCAGCACTTTACCTGTTTAATGCGGTCCCAGTTGGACTTGGCCAAGTTGAAGCTGCAGGCAGTGGCTCCTGACTGGTACCCCACCACACACAGTTTGGTCACAGGGGAGAAACCCTCAGCTCGAGCCGTCACACGGTACTCACCCGGGTTAAGCAGCCGCCAGTAGTCCCCTGTTGGTGCTACAGTAACAAAGACAGGACAGGCGTTTTGTTTTAATTTATGTTGTGTGTCAAAGCACCTGAGTTAAAACATATGAGACACAAGAAGAAGTCTTTCACCGCACCTGTGGTGACATCATGGTTTATCCCCTCTACAGAAATAGTAGCGTTTGCAATGGGATTCCCCTGCTGATCCTTCACGATGCCTCTGATGCCGCGGTGCACCTAGACAGAGAGGGCGGATAGTTTGAAGAGGGGAATGTCAGTACACTGTATATCACATGCTGCCTTTGTGTGTATGTATGTGTGTGTGTGTGTGTGTGTGACTGACCTGCTCCATGAAGATGAGCATTGCTTCTCTGTTCTTCTCCCACTCGTATGCCAACTCACTCTCATGAGGGAACTTATCACATCCCAGGAATATAGACAACTCAAAACAGTTGGTGTGCAGGTAGCTGAAATCATTCATACCTAAAGAGGAGGGAAACACACACACGATAACTTCACAGTCTGCACTACACATATTGTCCACCAGAGTGTGTTATAAATACATCCAAAACAGATGATAAACCTCTCCACTTACTTCCTGTGATTGGCTTCCATTTGGCCCGGTTGACAATGCCGTGCATCCCGGCAGAGGAGTCTCCATGGCAGGAGCCATGGTAGCTGTGTGTCATGGTCAGGTGTGTGGAGGCGTAGGAGACAGCCAGCCACCTGAAGAGGGACTCGTCTGCGATCACCCGAGGCTCATCTTCGGGCTCAGCGTACTGGTACCCAGCACTTCTTCCTCTATCATCCTCTTCATCCTCTCTGTGGCCGTAACCTTGGTTGTGGTCGTAGCCGTGATCGTAACCTTGGTTGTGGTCATAGCCATGGTCGTAACCTTGGCTGTAACCTTGGTTGTAACCTTGGTTGTAACCTTGGTGGTGGTGGTCGTAGCCATGGTCGTAACCGTGGTCATAGCCCCTCCTTTCCTCTTCCGGCTCTCCATATCCCCGTCCTCTCCAGTCTTCATCTGGCTCCTCATGGTAGCCCCGCCCCCACTCTGTCACATCAAAACCTTCCTCTTCATACCTATAAGAAAATTATTCTAGTTATTATTTTACGTGATTGGAACTGTAACTGAGAAGGGTTCATGGAGGGCTAAGTAGGCGAAAGGTAGGGAAAACAGTTTGGAAAATAAATGTGTAAAGCAGGGAAACAACAACAGCAACAGAGCGCATTGTCAAAAGGTAAAATTCATACTGTCTCTTCTTGCGGCTATGGGGTTTCTGGCTCTCAGCAGCAGCCTTGTTGAGACGTAAGCTGTCATAAGGGTAGGCTACAATTGTCTCCCCGCCCTGGAAGTTTGCACCTAACACAAATGGATAGCTTTTCATCCATGAGATTATGGCCCTGGTTTCCACAGCAATCTGGAACAAAAACAGGAAGACCATGTAAGCACAGTATATCCTCATTTTTTCTTACTGAGTAGACCACAGCCACTTTTGTCAAATTACAACAGCATTTTACATTCATTGTACAGTAAAAAACAAAACAAAAAAAAACAAAACACTTGTATATAGGGAGAACTTTTAAAGCTGTAGTTGATAACTTTGTCGATTTTGCTGAAACTGTCTCCATATCCTCACATTATTTCATAAGGCAGATAAAAAAACAAACAAACGTGTTCTTCCTCCCCTTAGTGCTTCTAATGGCATTTGCAAGACTACACTAGACTAGCAACCAATCAGAACCAAGGAGTCTCAAACGTAGCTGTCAATCACTGATCATCAGCTACAGTCAAACTAGGCAGCACTTATCAAACATCAATCAAGACTTTTTTTTTTTTACTGCATTGGCTTTTTCTCATCTCAAATGTTTTCAGACATATTTAAGTGTACTGTTTGGATGTAAAATTAGAAAGTTGTGACCCAACTGCCATACTGAAAACAGTCTAGCCAACAAAGCACTGCCCACCGGCTGGAGCAAACTTTTTCATTTTACAGCTTAACAGTACATTGAAAGTATGTTTTTGAAAACATTTGAAGGGAGAAATTGCAACGCAGTGACAGAATCTTGATCAACATTTATCAGCACTGCCCAGTTTAACAGTTTTGGCTGCAGTTCACAAGCGGTGATTACCATGATTGACAGCTGTGTAAGAGACTCATCCGTTCTGATTGGTTGTTTTCTTTCAGCCACAGTGGATTCTAGCAAATGCCATTAAATGCACAACCAGGACAAGGAACATGATAATGTTCACGGACTGTCTCATGTACTACTGTCAGGATATACTGTCACTTTCAGCAAATGTGACAAAAACTTATTTCTATAAAAGTTAACAATGGTAGCTTTAAGGGCAAACTACAGGAAGTGTGTTGTGACCAGTTTCCTTATGACAAAACCCAACTGGCGGTCTTTATGATTAGCTGGTTGTGAGACAACAATACCCCCCTCCTTACCGAGCCGTTAGTGTCAAAGCTCTCTGGTATGGGCACGTGGTGATTGGGTGTGAGTTTGGGCACCATGCCCTTATCTTCAGCATCCCACAGGATACTGTTCAGATCAGGAAAGTTCTGGAAGATGTCAAAGCCGCCCTCAGTGAAGTGTCCTGTGGTCCATCCACTCAGCTCTGATCCCTGCGGGGGAAAATTTGTACAAGTGAGGCATTGAGCCAAGACACTCCAGACCACTACAACAGCATGATTCACTGGTATTTCCTATTTGTTTCTCTCTTTTGTTTGCCAGTTAAGTGGAAACATGTGATTTTTTTTAATGATCACTGACCGCTTCAAAAGCTTCCACATGCCCATCAGGGTTGAGCGATGGCACCAGGTGGATGCGAATTGCCTCTATCAGCCGCTGGGCTCTGGGGTTTCTGTCTTTGTATTCTTTGCACAGGTACTGCATAAGAAGCAGAATCATCTCCCGACCTACTGCCTCATTTCCGTGGAGACCTGCCGTGAAGCGTATCTCTGGCTCACCTGCAGAGACAACCGGAAAAGAATATAGTTGTTTGTCCCTCAACCATAATCTGCTGACTTCCACCTGGTGTTTATTTGGATTTAAAAGACTCATCGGTGGTGCCACTGGGGCCCAACAGTCCTCAGGTGTTTAATTAAACCAATCAGGATTTAAGTGTTGGTTGTATCTGTCTGTTTCATGGTTGTATGAACACAGGCCCACCTATTTCATGCTCTGTGGGGTTGCCTGAGATGATCATGGCCAGGATATCCAGTCCCTTGGTGCTTTGGCCCAGGCTGTAGATGTGGGTGATGTTGGGACACTCTGCATTTACTGACTTCATAAGCTGAACACATGAGACAATGAAAACAGTCAGTGCGCAAGGTATTCTATATCATTATTTTTACAAATTATTTATAAAACAGCCAATGGCGACTATTTAAATCACTTTTACACAGATGTGTCACTGCAGCAAAACATGCCTGCAGCTTATTGAGTAAATAGGTCAATCTGATTCATCTGTGCTATTGGAAAGCACAAAAAATCAATAATACTGCTTTTTAACAGTTTTGAAAATTGTACACTGTGTTTATAATGAGCATTACATCAATGTGTAAAGGTCATGTTGCCCTCTGGTGGTTGAAACAACAAACTGATGAAGGATTATCCCTCTGCAGGGGTTTTAATATAATTTTATATTAAATGGGATTAAAGCAGACCTCCTGGTTAAATATTTAATTGTTCCTGAGAAACTTTTTTTTGTGTTTGGGAAAATAGCTGAGGTTTCCCTGTGGAATTCAATCAGCCAGCAAACATTAAGAAGGTCCATATGTGAGGACACTCACTGTAACCATATCTGAATAGCTGTGATGTGTGAACTTCAAGTAATCAACTGGAGTCACTTCGTTTTGCCTGTAGTGAAGATCCACTGGATCTGTGAAACAGAATAAAACGTATCGTCAGCTTTGTGTGTTTTAGTGTGAGTGAATGTAAAAGCATGTTAAAGCCACACATGGCAACTTTATAAAAATTACTTTTTGAAATATTTGCTTAAACTGTCACTACATCCACACAGTAGTACATGAGACATATAATGTGTGAAAAAAAATCATGTTCCCTCTCCAAGGTGTCTCGAAAGCAGCTGCAATCATGTCAATTACTCTGCGAACTGCAGTCAAACTATCAAACTAGGCAGCGCTGATCAAATATGAACCAAGATTCTGTTACTACATTGCCTAATTCTTACCCCAGATGTTTTCAGGGACAATTTTTAGTGTACTGTTTAGCTGTAAAATGAGAAAGACGGATCTGGCCAGCAGGCAGTGTTCTGTTTAGGCTCAGCTGTTACAAACATGGCGGTTGGGTCACAAATTCTCTCATTTAACAGCTAAACAGTACATTAAAATATGTTTCTGAACACATTTAAGCAAGAAACAGGCAATGTAGTTGCAGAATCTTGATTTATACTTGATCGGCACTGCCTAGTTTGACATCTTTACAGCAGTTGACAAACAGAGATTGACATTATTGATAGATGCGTTAGAGACTCCTTGACTTTTATTGGTTGTTTTTGTTAACGTGCTGTGAGACCATTAGATGCTTTAAAGAGGAGGCAGAAAAGTATGATTTATTTTACAGATAATCTGTCTTATTTAGTGCTGTACTAATGTTGTGACAGTTACAGCAAACATGACAAAAATATATATTTTTATGAACGTTACCAAAACCAGCTTTAATGTGCTCAAGGCTCACCAGGCAGGGGGCAACCGAGGACCTCCAGCCTCATACACAGAGTGCCGTTCCAGCTCTGAGGGATGATTCGTATGTAGCGGGCCAGCACGGGCTCTGCCAGCTGGTTCATTACTGGAGTGTCTTTATCACTGTTTCCAAAGAACAGCTGGGCGACAGAAAAGAGGAAGATAAGTGAGTAAGAGGAAGAGGAGGGGGGCATTGTACCATACATGGTGCCCAAGGAAGTGACATCATTTTGAGTGTGCTCACCCAGTCAGCATATCCATCATGGATGGTGGTCCATTCTCGGCTGTCATTGCTGAACGCCAGGAAGTAGGACATCACGAAATCATTGCTGAAATGAGAAAATACGTGGGCAACATGTTGAGTTTAGAAACGGAAAAACTCAGTGTAGTCGTCCGTGTGTTTGTGCATGTTTGTGTCTTACTCGACCGAGGAGTCTCGTCCTTGTGTTATGACTCCAGTGAACTCTGTCTCCTTGCGAGCATCAATCTCAAACCAGTGGGTCCTGTCCTCGGAGTTTGCACACCACGCTCCCCCTCTCATGTTATCCTCATCATCTGAGCCCTGGGAACCACAGAGGCCACAACACACGCTGCTGGGTGCTTTGACTCATTTTGAACCCACATATTAACTTCAAATATCAGCTTATCATGCACCGACAAGCAAGTAATTTAATTCAAACTCTGCATGTACATCACAGACGCCATGATAATTTGGAGTTAATTGTTCAAAGTTTGAATAAAAAATCAGCAGTGGTAAGCAAGGTTTAACAGCTGATTTAATGACTTAGCTGCTAAAAAGATTCTTAGGCTATAAAGACTGTGAACATAAACACTCAAAGCAGCTAATGGAAGCGACAGACTCAGCCATAACAGTATTTTCCAACATGCGGCTGGTAGCTGGTGTTTATTTCAAGGCCTGGCAGTATGTAAGTGATAGCTGCGTGTAAGCGTTCAGACCTAAGCAGTCCGGCTCAGATTGTTGTGTACCTGCATGTTGAGGCGCGCCCTCTGAGGTGCAAAGATATACTGAGACATAGAGGAGGCTGAAAGCTGGTCTGCCTCGATCTTATGGGACTCCATCCCCAAGGGAGGACACTCTGCCACGTACACAGAGAAAATCAAATGATATGTTAATTGTATTAGCAAAGCTTATGCAATGTTTTCCACAGCTTAAACAGACGTCGACTTACTCTTTGGCTCCTTATAGACACGTGGTCTGTTCTTGGCCCGCTCTTCTGCCTCCTTCAGTTTCTGTGCTCGCTCTGGCAGAAGTCAGAAAAACAGACTTAATGCCAAATAAATTGTGCTGTCTTGGCTGAATATTTTCTTTCTCTCTCTCTCACTCTCTCTCTCTATCTCTCTCTCTGCCCAGAAATAATCTAGGAACTCATCGTTATTTGGCAAATGTTATTTGACAAAAATCCACAAGAGGACCTGGAGGGCTGGAGTATGGTGGAAAAAAAACGTGATTACCTTCAGAGTCCAAGTGTGCGCTGATCAAATTCAGATCATCTTAACCCACAGAGTTCACTACTGAAAAACCCTGCTGAATCCCATCTATCACTATCATAAGTCATATTCTGACACTGGACTGTGTGACACATCGACACCATATGGTTTGTTGCTGGTGGTATGGCTGCCAATAGTCTTACTGACAGCGGGAATGTGAAACATGTTGTACACACATGCACAAGTGGACAAACACATGCACTCATTGACACTCACTTATGTCTTTAGGTGGAGACATACATCTGCCTTTATGTCTCTGTGTTACAGATGAGTGCGTCACACTGCAGAATCGTCTGAAGTTAAAGAAGCAGTGTGTAGGATTTGGTGATATCAACCAGTGAGGATTACAGATTGCAACCAGCTGAACTTCTTATGGACTGAATTCCTTCACTGTTAATTGTGAGGTTTTTTTTACCGGAAGTTAGATTATCCACAGAGGTCTCTCCAAAACAATGGGTCAGGTGATTTAAACATTTTATGTTTCTTCTACCCTGTTTGGTTCATCACAGTTAGCGCAGCACCACCCAATGTTTGCTCACATTTTTCTTCTGAGAACTTAAAATGAGGACCTTCAGGAGTTTTTTTTACTAGTAACTGAATTATTTGCAGAGGTCTCTTCCTCTCCAAAATAAACAAAACCCACAGATTTAGAAGGGTAAAAACACAGAATAAAGCAGTTTCACGTTAAAAATCTGTGTTTTTTTCCAACGCTGCTCATCACAAAGGGGCTCCTAGCTATGGTGACCACCATAAAAATGTGAATGACTGTATCTAGCATCAGTGTTTGATTTGTCTGTTCAGGGCTACCGTAAAAACAAGGCTGTGCACCATTACACACCCTGTGGACAAGGACCCGCTCCCTATGTATGATATAAAGGGCTCATTCTAAGGTAACGAAAACATAACAACTCTTTTTTTAAGGTAATTATGCACTAAAGAAAACCTACTTAATATTATATTCCATCTATGCCAATTTATCCCTTTAAAACCAACACACTAAACCTTAAAGCTAGCTAAGCATGCCTTTCACCTTAAACCCAGATAGCAGTGAACCATTCACACAAGAACTGCCCTTTTGACATCAGTCCTGACAGTGTGATATATCATCGTCTCCAGGCTCGCCTTAACCGCCGGCTAACCTTGCTACACACAGTAGAGACGTGGCGAAAAAAGAGCTGAATGTGATGTGAGTATTTTAGAGCCGTACATTGCAACATCCTTTGCCTGCTAATTCTCTCATGTGTCTTCCTTCCTTAATCACTTACACACACTAATCCGCTGCACACAGCTCATTCTCAGCTGGCCTCCCGCTCTCACTCCCTGCGCTTCGGTCCAGCTCACAAGAGCTTTCTGAACTTCTTTTGAATAATCTCCACTTTGTTGTGGAGGGATAAACTTTTGTTGCTGCTGTGCAAGTTAAAGCAAATACCAAAGGCCCCGCTTCACACTTTTACATTGGCGTGGTGGGACGTCACATCTGCACTCTGTTAGAGCAGAAATGTGATCCCAGGGAGTGATCACCTTGGAGCTGTTATCTGTTAGTCCTTTTGCACTTGGGTCACAGGTTGCGTTCGGCTACACTATGTATTCTGTCATGATTGTGTAGAGTGGTGTTATGCAAGAGAAGAAAAAAAAATCACATCTGGGTTTTCTTACCTTTCTCTTCCCTCTCTCTTTCTTTTGCTGCTCTCTCTCTCTCCTTCTCCATCCATTTGTCCTCTGACTCTTTCCTCCCTGTGGAAAATAGAGGATAATTTTATAGAAATACTTTTAACACAGCAGCTGAGTGTTCAGCAGTGTGGATGTATGTCTTTCTGGGTTTTTGCAAGCTATTAGGAACCATAAACTGGAAAAAAAAAAAAAAAAAAAAGGTCACAAAGGATCATTTGTAAATCTGGAAAGTTATTGACCTGCCATTCATCCCTTTCTCCTGCTCTCTGCTTTACTGGCAGGAAGTCTCACTGCAGCTTAACCAGTGGACTTAACATAAAACATTCAGTATGGATATGTTTCAGTGTCATGCCTGTGTGCACATACTTCCATATTCGTCGTAATCATCATACCACGTCCCCTCATAGGGAGGAGTGGCTGTGGGCTCCTCTGTGTGAAAAAAAAAAGAAAAGTCAAGTCAGACATCCCATTCAATCAGTCAGAGGCAATGCTACACTAAAAGTGAGATTTTATAAGATGACATGGTTAAATAAAGTTTTACAGGTTAGTACAGCCCTGATTTATTCAGCCACAACAACTGCTCTCCATTTGGATGCCACTGCGACGCCCACCGTGTAATTAAGTTGTTAAATCTTTTATTTACATTCACGAGAATCATAACAGCGACGTCATCTGATGACAGGGCTCTTGTTTAAATTCCACATCAGAACTGAGGAAAGTTTTAATGACTCTGAGGAACCAAGCAAACCCGCCCACTCCTGTTTGAAAAGTAGGGCAGGTTAGCTCACAGACTCACTATTATTTTATTCCCATGTGTTGCTCATGATTTCTCATCTGCTCCCAGCCTAAAGGCACAGATGGAACGGACATTTCATCTGCATCACAAGCCTACAGAGAGTTCTCACTTGTTGAAAAACATAATTGAAAATCTGGTTTATCGATTAACAGATGATAATTGAATTTCTAATGTGTATGAGTGACAGCTGTTACCTGGTAGAGTTTCTACTCTGATATCAGGGTCGATCTCTTTACCATCAGGGAATGGAAGATTTTCTGGCACTTCAACTACAGGAGTGGAAAAAAAATAAAACACAAAAGCTCAAACAGAAGGATTATTTAAGTGTCAGAAAGAGACGCAGAAACAGGAGAAAGTGACAGGAAAGGCAGGACGGGCGAGTGTGAGTGAATCAATGGAAATGTTGGAAGAACAGAGGTACAGTACGCTGGAAATACAAAGTAATGAGAACATATCAGCCCGGGCCAGATGAGTGTTGCACAGCCACACGACACATTGTTTCCTACATCTGAGCCTGTGGAAAAACTTATTGAGTAACTGCTGACTTTAGGTCGATGGAGGCTGGAAGTGATAGGGATGATTGTAAAAGTTTTCACTTTATCTGTGAATAACATCCTGAAGGATGATTGTACCTAGTATTAGAAGTTTGTTGTATGAAAAGGATAAAATGATGCATTTTGATAATCAGAGGCCTGAAATTGGAAGATATTGTATTAAATATCAGCCAGTGGATGTTATCACAGACACATGAAACGTAAACTGTATTATCCTTGCTTAGTTTAAGTGTGTCTTGGTCGAAATATTGTTTCAGACAGATGATTTTTCCCATTATGTCAAGATTCAAACACATCTTTTTACTGTAAAGTTTTTAGCATATACTCCGAATTATTCAGACATAGAAAAAAAAGATCACTATTTCAACTAAAATTTTTAGCTGTGGTAACTAACCAGTGAGTCATAATAACTTCAGATGTTTTTAGCTGTGATTCATTCTCATTCACTGAACACACTAAATCAAGTTGTTGAAAAACATGGCGAGCTTATTACCCAGCACGCATTGTATTGGGCTAAAATTCTCCAGAAAGCCATCTTTTTTTCTTATTTAAAACTCTAGTTTGTCGGACGTAGTGGCATTTAGCAGCTGGAGATTGCAAGTAACTGAAACATCTCCCATGTGCCAAGTGTTGAGAGAACTACAGTGGCCAATGCAAAAACGTGAAACCGAAAATGGCCCCGCGTTGAGCCAGTGTTTTCGGTCATTAGGTCTAGACAATTGAAGAAACATGGTTTGCAACATGGTAGAAGACCCGGTCACTATACAGATCTAAGCAGCTCATTGTAAGGTAAGGAAAACACAATACTTATTCTTAGGTGATTATAAACAATTAAAACATACTTGTTGTACTATATTCTATTTCTGCCAATAGATTCCCCTAAATCCTACACACTGGACCTCTGAGGAAAGTTATGTGTCTGTTTCTAGTGTTGCAGATGAGTCACACAGTCCTCACTTTGATGAAAATGAAAACAACATGATCCACAATGGAGATCTACTTGAACCACCCACCCACTGTTTTTTAAAGCACATTTCAGACTCAGAATTCAAACCAGGATTCACTGATCCATGTTTGGCTGTTAGCAACACAGCAAAAGCAGTAGTGATGAGTCAGTGGGGTGCATGGAGGAATCAAACTCGAAACTGCTTGTGAAAACAAATGCCACTGTAAATTAAATTAGACAGCCCTTGGGAATATAAGCAAATAGTTGTTGGCTCCAACTAGTTTCTTAAATCTGCCTACTTTAAAACATTTAAGTTATCTCAAAAGCAATAAATCTCAACAATTATTGCAACTATAAAGCTCCCAAGGGGTCATAATAGTTTCATCATATTCCTGTATGATAAACTGTCACCTAGGAAACATCCTTAGTCAAATAAAACAGACATACATGTGGCGTCCCAGTAATCATCATCTGTCCCGGCCTTCCCATCAACCTCAGGGGCAGGGGGCGTTGGCTCCACCTCTTTCCAGTAGATGTCATAGTTATCAGTCACAGGAGCATAAACGTCCTTGTCGTCTGGCGTCCAGTAGTCATCGTAGGCATCAGGTGCTGGCGTGGAGGGCTGTTTGCTCTCTGGTCTCCAGTAATCATCGTAGTTGTCTGTCACTGGAGCAGCTGGATCTTCCTCCTCGGGCTTCCAGTAGTCGTATGGAGGATCTGTGCTCGGAGCCTTGGGCTGAGGCCTGGCTGGTGTGGGCTCATCCCAGTAGTCATCGTCTGGTTTCCAGTAATCGTCTGACAGGGGAACAGATGGTTTATATTCATAGATACTTCTATTTTTACACTGATTTCGTTCCTACATGGAATGTGACTGAAATATGCAAAACTATAAACAACACTGAAATAAATATGACACAGTAATTTTTACTAGAAGCTGACTGAAGTAAATACGATGTGGTTGTTTGATTTCCAAAATTATGTTTTTGGACTTGTGTTCAGGAAAGTATTGTTATGACAGCTGAATAGTACTTTTTTTAAACATCCAATTTTAATCTGTCCAAGTTGTTATTTCATTAGATAATGTTTTGCCTGTAAATGAGATAATGTTAGTGTTAGGACAGAGGGAAATTGGACTGCTCCAGAGTTACCTCCTACATGGTGCCTTAAATTCCCAAATGAACTGTACACAAACTATCATGGAGGAGTGGAGGTTTGAAGAGGGTTAGGGTTGAGTTTTTGTCTCTGACATCTTATTTCTACCTAAAGTTGTCTGTTCCTTTCTTCTGCATCGTCACAACTTTGAAAAAAAGTTAAGAATGTCATATAAAGTTGGCCTATATTGTGTGTGGCAATTGGGAAAATTTGTGTTATGCCCTAAATATTAAAGTAGATTGCAACTCCTGATAGTTGTCAGATACACAATGTATAGAAATCAGAATAAAAGTCCATGCACTTGTTCTCTTTCTCAAAACATGGAGCCTACCTTACGCTCAAAGCAACTCAACCACCAACAGTTTGGTCAGTGACTCAGGTGTGTTATGCTCAGGCCCCCAAAAAGTGAGGCTGAATTTGAAGTCTATTTAACATGGTGGCCAAACCATGAACTACAACCCTCAGGTCTTGGCATGTGATGTCATTAGACCCAAAAAAGACCCCCCAAAGACTTATGTTGTAAAAAAGACATCTTTAAATCAGTGGACACATTTTATGAGTGGCACAAGCCTCTCACAATGAGTTGTTTCACTATCAGGATTTGATCAGTTTGTTCCAACAGCATTTTCGAAATTCTCGAGGAGCAGCACAATTAAAAAATTTCATCCCCATCCAAGTTAGCAGAGGGCTAAACTGAAAGCTAGCTGCTGACTGGTAAAGTCTCCAGTGCACTTGCTCTATTGACCTTATGAAGTAGAAGATCAGGGTAATTTACACATAGGAGATTAAACGTTATTAGTTTCATGCGCCACTGAGCAACTTTTGCAGGAATAAACAGGGCCCTGCCTCCAATGTTGTATCCACTTCTCTTTAGACATCCATGGTTATGCTAGTGGCAGCTAAAGTAACCAAAAACCGCTGGCCTTAGGCGGAGAGAAGGAGCAGGCTACAGAGTCTGTTAGGCTCACTTTTTTTCTAAGTCCACACCCTAAGATTTTTTTCATTTTCAAACTTGAGATCTTTGGCCCCAACTGACATTGAGTTATGTGACATTACCTGAGCCAGTTTCTCAGACAACACACCACTCCCTCTGGAGCCAGAAAAATGCTTTATACATTTTTTTCACATATGCAGTAGTATTCCCCAAGACCTGTAAATAGACTTTGATGTGTGATGCAGGGCAGAGTTTATATCAAGATATCAAGATGACTATTTATTTCAGTACAGTCCCTATGTGCGTTACTTTTTAAAATGTTGTATTTTCCTTAGTTTTACGCATTTAATACACTCTGTTTTTAGCTTTATTTTTTCTTAATATTATCTCAATGGGTTTTAGTCTCCATCTCATGTTATGCGCTATGTGCGTTCTACTTTTATCCTTATTTTTTATCTTACTTTTACTAGTATTATCAAGTGGGTTTTATCTATGTTAAGATGCATTGTATGTATTCTACTCTGATCCAATCTTATTTTTACATGCAGGTTTTATTATGTCTTTATGTCTTCTGTGTCTTTTCATGTGAAACACTTGGTGCATGTAATTTCTGTGTTGTAAAGCACGCTGGACCGCATTTCTTGTATAAAAGGTGCTATACAAATAAAATGTATCAAAATCATTTTTATTACTCACCAACATCAGGATAGGGGTAGTCAGTGTATACCTCAGGTTCAGTGGGTGGTTCAGTGGGCGGTTCAGTCGGGATCGCTGGAGGCAGCAGCCAGACAAAAGGTCGTAAACACATTCATTCAAGTCCAAGTTACTCAAGTACAAACTCGGCTTTGATCTGTCCTCACCTGTTGTGGTTGGTGGTGGAGTTGTGGTTGTCTGCTTGTCCTTCTTCTTTCCCTTCTTGTCGGATTTGGGCTTCTTGGTTGCTTTGGGGTCTTTTGGCTCTTTGTTCTTCTTCTTGTCCTTCTTCTTCTTTTTGCCCTCGTCAGGTGCTCTTTTCACCCTTCCCAAAACACCTGACAAGACAAGGAAAACAAGGGAAGAGAGATTTTTTCCCAAAACTGATTTTTGTTCAGAATAAGTACACGATTTAAACGATTTAAATGATTTAAATGATTTAAATGAACCCTCTTCGGCTCATATTCCTGCATTTCTTAACGGATGGAAATCTGGCTATAGCAATCGTCTCCCAAATTATTACTTGATGAAAGCAGCTTCGTATTAAAGTAAAACTTATGTAACACTTTGTATCATTTATGAGCAAGGCAAGAATTAAATGATGCAATAATTTCTTTCTTGCAATGTCAAAACACAACCCAGCCAGGGAAAATCCAGACAGCCACATGCATTTCAGTGGTTGCTTCAGGTCCATCAGTATTTCCTTCTGAGGTTGTCTGAAGTTTTGACGCACTTTCATGGAAAACACTTCCCTCTCTTTCCATTAGTTGTGCTCCATTAACCACACTTCACTTTTAATGACACAAAATCCTTCCAGATAGTCAATAAACATATCACTATCACCTCCACCAATGCATAAACCCATCACGGAGACTCATTAAAGAGGTAGTGTGGTCTGATGTATATTACATGTGAAGCTTACGCAGTTAGAAAGCTACGAAAAAGAGGTTTATTGAAACAGTCTTCCATCTCCATTCTGCCAGTGTGACCGTGCACCAGAGTCAGCATTAATCACAACGTTTTAGGAAGAGTGCAGTGGCAGTGGAAAAGGTCAGTGCCATAAAAAATCTGTCTGCAAGATGCTTGACTCAGAAGACTCAGTGTCTTCTTCTCTTGTCTGTTTTGACCCCCCCAGTCTGCTGTGTTTATTCCCTGCTGTGCAGAGGTCGCATTGGACAGGTGAGCACCTGGACTTTCTCATGCATGTTGGAGCTGTCATGCAATGAGTTGGTGTGTGTCTGTGTCTGTGTTTGCTCTTCCATGTCATGTTGGAGCTCAGCCTGCACCTAAACAGGTTTGATGTCATGTCTGTGTATTATATCTGTACTTTTTTCAGTTAAATTCTTTCCACTCACCTGCCTGTGCAGCCTCCTCTGTGTCTCTCTTGTCCCTGCTTCTCAGTGGGTCCACTACGAGTTCCTGCTCACTTTCTGGGTCATCCAGGGACTCATCTCGCAGCTCATCCCCTGCTTGCTTCTCCTCTTCAGTCTGCCGGAGAGAAACAATCCCCCCAGCACTCTCCCCTCCTCTGGGGATCAGCAGGCAGCACAAGGCCAGCATAGCCAAACACACAACCGCAGTCTGGCTTTTCATACCTGCTGCTCTTCCAACTGCAGAATCCTTTGGTTTGGAGTTTTCTGTCTCAGCCGTCCAATGCTGAATCCACAAGACAAATTCTTTTTCACCCTTTCTTACCTATGTCCTTGCAATGTGATCCAAACTTTTGCTCCAGTAAGGAAATTTCTGCAGCTCCACTCACAGCCACAGTGTCAACCAGACTCAGACTGGGCTAGATGAAGTGGGAGGGGGTAGGGATAGGCAGGGAGGAGAGGGAGGTGGGATAGAGAGAGAGACTGAGAGCGATAGAGAGCAAAGCAACAATCCAGTCAAATGAGTGACTGTGTTCCTAATTGCCCTGCAGCTATGGTCAGCTGAAACAACAGCGTAACGGCCAGAGGATCCCCTTCACCTGGCTGACGAGTCACAACAGGTGCAAAGCTCAGACAGGATATGGGGGGAGGAGGATGAAGAAAGGCAGGTGAGGCCTCAGACTGCACGGCTTGCACCTCCTGGGCTGGAGAATGAAACCAGCTCCTTCTTTGCGTCTGCAGCTCCTGTTGAATTCCTCGATGAGAGCTTTCGCCCTGCAGACTCACCACAGAGCAGAACAGCAGGAGAGACTAGTGTCTCCTAAGACATTGAATTCCACAGCAGGAGGAAGAAGAGGAGGAGTGGGAGGAGGAGGAAGGGGCAAAAAGGGGAGGATAGGGATTTTGTGTGTTAACAAAACCAAACACCACTAAACATCAGAGGGAGGAATTCAAAGAAAATGAAAACAGGCAGGAGTAGAACATAAATTCTTTGTCAGTCCAGGACTTGTTTTGGTTGGGAGTGAGTCTTTGTCTTGCTTCTCGTCTCTGTGGCGCTCTGTCATTCTTTCCTCATGGCGTTGCACAGCTCGCTCTCTCCCTTCTGGAGAAAAAGTTATGGTCGGCAAGGGGGCAATGGAGGAGCACACACACAGGACAGGAGAATTGTTTGAACAGATGACAGAATTATAACCTTTTAAGATTTTATGTTTTCATTTGCCATCCCCCCATCCTCCTCCTCTTCCTCCTCCTCCTCCTCCTGCTCTGTCCACTGTTTGGAGAGTTTGTCAAGGCCTTCAAGTGCTCAATGTGTGGTATTTTTTACCATCAGTCTAGTTAAGGTACTTCTTGTCCTCTTTGGTAATCTAGAGCTGTTTTTTTTTCAAAGTGAGGAATATGATAAATCCAATTTGGGCCTGAAATTTAACTCCAGGTTAATCCTTCAAAACCTGAATAAACTGGTTTAATTTCATGGCAAAAGCATGGGGAGAAGGCAACAATCAACTTAAAAAGACATGGCCCAAAAGTTAGCAAAAAAAAAATTGAACAAATAAATAAAGTGAAAACAAACAAAAAAGATTCTCTAATAATCCTGTTTTTGTTTTTGTTGTTTTTTTTGTTACATTTTACTAATTTCTTGCAATTTCTTGGATATTTCAGTGGATTACGATGTTACACAGAATTGACATTTTTTGGGGGTGTCCAAGTTTCCACATTCTTAATAAAGTCAGACGCATGTATTAGCACTGCAATTAAAGTAAGGAAGAAGTGCAACGTGGAAAAAGACTTTGTGTTCCCCAACTTATGCAGACATTCCTAAAAAGTCAATGACCTCAGCTCAAGTTTTTGTCCCAGTTTTGAGGAGGTTTATTATCCAGACATGCAGTGCAATCAAACTACTACACAGCCCACTAAAGTCTTATTAACTCTGTTAAGGCAAAATCACCAGGGCCTCAAACTAAGCAAATTTTCAGACAAGACACTCAGAGGCACAAATACCCCATCGCATGCGATCACACACGTGTGAACGCAGGCAAACAGGCACACAGGCACGCACACACACACACACACACACACACACACACACACACACACACACACACACCTGCTAGAATAATTCAGAATAATTCAGTTCATATACCCTCAGATTGTAAAGACAGTTGGAGCAGAATTGGATTAAGCCGTGGAGAATCTGATTTGATGAAAAGTGCATTGCAACATGCAATCATATGTATGGAGGATATGACTAAGGCTGCGAAGAATGCAGCAGATTATTCAGTCTACAGTAAGGTCAAGCACAGGCCTTTTCAACTGGCAAGGATGCAGAGACACACACTGGGGAGCGAGGGGGAACTGTCTCTGTTTTCACCCAAGCTATTTCACAACAGAGACAGGAAAGTGCAGGGTCACTGCCCGCAGCAATAAAAGCCAAATGAGAGCATGGAAAACATTCTGCAAATCATGATTATTTTCTCATAAAACATGGATTAGAAGCAAGCCATACTTCATACAAATAACAGAGTGTAAGATTAAGAGTGATAGGGGCTAACTGCAGTCTACTGTATGACAGTACTTCCATTTTATACTATTTATACTACTGCTGGCAAAAATAACCTATACTTACTCATATTTATTTACAGCTTTAGTTAGTTTATAGATTATTTTACAAATAACGTAACATTATGTGACCAGACTGTAGAAACACTGTTAACATTAACTTAATATTAAAGTGGGATTTATAACACATTCTTCCTTTTACAAATGAAAAACCTTACTTGTTCTGGTAGGACCTGTAGCCTAGCACGTTGGCAAGCGCTCCCAACTTTTTCTGAAAAGCAGCAACTGGAATAAAGTGGAATAACAAAATAACAAGAAATGCTAAAGTATAGTGTAAGAGTAGCACAAGAAAAGACAATTTGTTAAGTCCGCAAATTGACTCAGTAATGTGAGTTACAGCAATCTCTAAAGCTCTCTAACACTAGCCACCATTAGCTAACACTAGCTAACATTAGCTAACATTAGCTACCATGAGCTAATGGTTTTACCACAAGGTTAAATTGCTGCAGCAAAATGCCTGAGCAAGCAAGAGTGAGATTTTATTACTATGAGTTTCAGTTTTCACACGTAGGAGGAGAATCTGTTTGTTCTTATTCTAAAAGATACACAGTCTACCAAGGTTATGAGTATAATTAGCATTTAGGTACCTAAAACTTAAACAACTCAATGCAGAAAAAATGTCTCTAATATTACTGTATAAGTATATCATGGGACTATTTTTACACATTTAGGCATATGCATGAGTAAAATTTTGGTAGTTCATTGAGATCATATGGCAGGTTGTTTTAGCTATAACAATGGATGGTATTTTGTAAGATGATCATATTTTATGTATGTTAATAGCTATTTTTTTTGAGTAACTTTAATTATAGATACATACAGGAGTAAATAGTACATTTTATCCCTCTCATTTGGTGGAGTATAAGAAGAAAGTGGCAAAAATGTTTACTTGAGTAAAAGTACTCTTTCACATTCCACCAACTGCTAATGTATAATTGAAAAAGAGGGCACTGTGCTTACAAAATTAGTACTTTTACTACTAATATTTACATTTAGCCAAAAAAATGTAGCCTAATGTGTTTTTACAGCTCACACTAAAGTAAAGGATATGAATATTTCTTCAGCCATTGTTCACAAGAATGGTGTATAAGTTACACCCAAATTAAAATAAATAAATAAAACCATGGCATAGAGAGAAGACCTCTGGAACTTTCATGTCATGGTTTACATGGTGATTACTGTCCAAACAGGCTATCACAGTTTTGGTGGTGACATTTTTCCAAAAAGCTTGAGTTTTATGTTTCAAAAAAGACAACACGAGAGGTAATCTAAAGGTGAAGATGAGCATTTGAGGCCTTAAATGAACTTGTGCAGCACACACTGGCCAGGTTTAATTACAATGCAGACAACAGCAGACTTTGTTTTAATGGATCTGACATCACTTTCATTTGTGTCTGTAAATTCCTATAGCGCAGCATAAGCAGAGTGGTATGGGTTTAGGGTCTGTGCACACAGCCTTGAGCTGAGCGTCAGCATCTACTGAGCAGGAAACAATGACATCAGAGAGGGAGAGAAAGAGTGGAAGAGAGTTGGGGGAGGGAGGCGAGACAGAGTAAGAAATGCTGTATTCCAGCAGGCTCACTAGGTACAAATGGAAACAGATTTATAAAACTCCATCCTGCTCTTTAGTCTTCACTCTCCCTGAGCACGTGGACTCCTTACCACACGAGCAGGATGTGTGACACATAACTGAGTCTTTGTATTAGATTATTTACCAATTAATGGGGCTCCTGCGTCACATAACTAAATATATGACTTGTATTTGTCCTTTGCTCTCCAAGGAAACCACATGCACATCAAAGAAGGCTAATTCAAGAACAGATAGCACGGCAGACTATTAGCAGATATGAAAAATGGCTCATGAAGCAGTGATTTCGACACAGATTAGTAATAAAAAGGTTGGCTGAAATATTTTTCCATCCTGTGTGTGCTGTGATTCAGCAGGTCCACCACAGCCCAGTCATCTGGCGGTGTGGGATTGTAGCCACAAGTCTGATTAGGCACAGATGTAGAAGCATGAAGCACCAAGATTCCTTTGGAAGTATCCCAAATGTATTGACCCAGGACCAAAATCCCCCTTTGTATGATCAGTTGCAAATATTTCAACATTGCACCGCAGTGACGTAGTATTATGGCAACACAAGGGGAGAGAATTCAATAGAATATCTATTAAATAGTGCTTCAGTGACGTCTTTTTGAGTAATTTGTTTCCCTGATGAAAGACACAGCGCAGACCGAGGAGCCTTGGACTGTGGCTGAGACTTTCAGCAGTGTCTACTCGGCTGGCCAATACCGGTGCTCCGCCCAAATGATGGAGCACCAGAGGAACTTATGAGGTTCACTTGAAACTAAACAAGAAGGAGGATAAATAAGGATTAGGATTAAATTTTGCCAGAGTTAACTGACACTGCTTTGAAAGCTAAAGCACTGACAAATGGCTGGATGTGTGTTGGGATGTGTTAATCAAACTTTAGCTTCTGCCACTGAAAAGACTAGAGTTTGCTGATTCTTTGTGCACGAGGATATTCTGCATTACTACAATACATAAAACATCATATGAATATTGGCACACCTGTAGCCTGTTATTTGTTGTCTTAAAGCTTTGGTCTGTTTCGCTGCAGATCTATCAAAGTGTGCACTCTAGTGGCTGAATTAAAGAAGAACTGCAGAAAATCTGACACTACAAACCATTGCTGTGCCCCATTTACAAACTATATAGTAATTCTAGGCTTTTCTTTTGAATACTCAACAATATCAGGATACATACCCTTGATTTCTGAGTGTGCTGTTAATGTACACTGTACCCCCGCATTTAATTACAGAAAGAAAAGCTGCTCAGAACTGATACAAGTTAAAAAGAGTTGAAACAGTAGTTGATGAATGAATTCGTCAACCAAAAGAAAATTTAAAAAAACCCTGCAACAATTACGATAAAAATCAATTTGCAGAAAATGCTTGCCGGTTTCAGCTTCACAAACGTGAATGTGAAGATTTCTTGCTTTTCTGTTTGTATCTGACTGGGCTCTTAGAACTTTTAATGGCTTTTTTATAATTTTAATGACAAAATCATTTAATAAAAAATTGGTTACAACACTGAGAATGTTTATATTGAGAACTTGCTAGCTTTACAGAAGCACACCACAATTAAAAAGAGGCCTGAATGTGTAAACACATCTCAGTTTTGCTGTGTAGATGGTGGCAGGTGGCACGTAAAACAATGACGCAACTACAACAGACAAACATGCAGACAGCAGAGTAAATAACCGAAGTAAATAACTGCTGAAGTAAAGTCAAAAGAAAATTTTTTTTCTTTAATTTACCGACTTTCAAGGATTACAAGGACCCGTGTGGATGCTGGATAACTGAAGTAACTGTTGGTTGTGGGCTTCAAAATTCACGGGGTGGTGAGAAAGCTCCAGGAAGATCTTTGAAAATAGAAAAATAAGTATTTAAGTCATTTTGCTAAAAATACAGTAAGTACATTGATGTGTTGTATACTTATTTGGGGAAAATATACTGTGAAAATATGTAGGGAGCTGAGCCGAAAGGAGAAACAAAAAAATTACAGGCCATCTACATCCCGACCTTCAGCTATGGTAACTGAGTTTTAGGCACTGACCAAAAGGATGAGATTGCAGATACAAGCAGCCGAAATGAGTGGCTGAGGGAGATAGGGTGAGGAGCTCAGACATCATGAGGGAGCTCAGGGTAGAGCTGCTGTTCCTTTTCATCGAAAGGAGCTGGTTGAGGTAGTTTGGGCATCTGATCAGGTGCCTCCTGGGCGCCTCTTGTTAGAGGTTATATATATCTCATCAGGCCTGGGAATGCTTTGCGATCCCCTAGGAGGAGCTGAAAAAGTGTTGCTGAGGAGAGGGACAGCTGGAGTACCTTGCTCAGCCTGCTTCCCCAGATAAGTGGATGAAAATGGATGATTGGACAGTATGTAGCGTTGAGTTGAGAAACTGCACATGCAAGTAAAAGTGTTCATTAGATCCAATAAAATATTCATAAAGGGTTCAGTGATTCCTCAGAGAAACTATACTAGTTTTTTAACAGCATTTATTTAGCTTTCTCCATACAATACATTTAATGTACAACAGCACATACTGTATTCTGAAATAACTCTCAGTATAAAATAGGGCTTCTACAATCAAGGTACAGTCATAAAATGCTCTGAGGGACATGACGACGACTGCAACAGTAAAACACCTTCATATAAAGCGCAGGATATTGAGAGAAGTGATTGTATTTGCCGAGCTGCTGCTGTGGGAAGCAGAACTTCACACCACACCTCTCAGAGCATCCGACATCCTGCAAGAACCCGTTTTTTTTTAAATATATTTATCTTGGTTCTGGTTTCACAACTGAGGAGATTCCAAACGATGATCAACGCATAAGAATATGATCTATTACGACTGCTGAAAATATAACTTTTGGTAACATGAGAGGATAAATCAGGCCTTGTTTGGATACTGAATATATATACCAAGGTCAAAGCATACACCGTATTATGACTGCTAATCAAGCCTATATCTTTACAATCATATATTGAACTGTTCGTTTGTGACTGTAGCTGTAAAGACTGGATTGTTTCTGAGTGTTTTCCGGACATCAAACACTTAAACACAGCAAAAGTATACTGTACTATCACTGAAGCCACAAGAAAACCAGCTTATTTCAAACATGGTAAACATCGGCCAATTATAGATCATTTTGAAAAGGAGTTTTAATCGTCTGCAGATGTGTACCAGAGCGCACGTGGGCCTATATAGTGTCTATAAATGTGTCTTTAAATAGAATACACATAACATTGACCAGCTTTTGTGTTAGTTTGCTATTACGTAGTGCTTCAGGTGTTGAATATACATTATATAACATGTCCAATTGGTATGAGAGAAGGCCTAGGGTACAAGGAAACATAAAAAGATAGAGTTTGACTGAGAGGCCAAACAAATAGGAGAAAGAAAGGAGAGATTTGTCTCGAGTCTTGAGGTAAGCAATGTGTTTCAGTATAATGCCCTACAGACAATCATACAGTTACAATCATTAATTCTCTATATACAAACTTCCTGATTTACATACACTGTACTGCTCCTCTGTTTAAAATTTAATAAAACTAAACGTGAGATCATATCTGTGGTGCAACTTTTTTTTTTTTTTCGAGCAAGGAGGGGAAAATCCACGAAGCCTGTTTCATGAGGTGGGCGATAATGAACATTATGGCTATTGAAGATGGCCTGTTTCCTCTTGCATACGTCACGCATACTATCAAATATCTACAACAGTGCAAATTTTTCCTGTTCAGTCAAAACACTCGCAAACATTTGGCTAAAAGAAGTTATATGGTGGCGATGGCAACTATATGAGTAGATGCTGACATAGAACATGTACATGCCTGCGTGTTTAATGTATCCATTAGGCCTGTATGTTTTAGGGGGTCACATCAACTCTGTTTACTGCGTTGCATGAATGGAGGAAGTCTAATGTGGCACGGTGGCTCAAATGAAAGAAAAGAAAAAGGAAGCGAAGACAAACCAGCACTCTAACCCACATGGCTCCACTGGATGTAGGCACCGTTTTTACTGTTACCTTCTTAGAAGACAAGGTTGAGCTCAATAACACGTCAAGCTTATCCCACATCTCTCCAAAACATACGCTGCGCCACCTAAATGTGTGTCTATTGAAGGAGGCTTGATGCAAATACGAAATAAATGTGCTATAGTAGTAACAGTTTGCGCACTCATTGACACTACGGACTGTAACTGAGACATGACATCAACAAGCTTTACGAAGAAGAGGAGGCTATAGGATGCTACAGTACTAGTGCTACCTGAACATGCTACAGATCGAGACTACAACAATGGGAGACGGTTTCACATTAGCACAAAGCAGGAACCAGCTTTGCTGAGGA
Source organism: Plectropomus leopardus (assembly GCF_008729295.1). Taxonomy (NCBI): domain Eukaryota; kingdom Metazoa; phylum Chordata; class Actinopteri; order Perciformes; family Serranidae; genus Plectropomus; species Plectropomus leopardus. Next base: position 11,980,641 of record NC_056468.1, read on the forward strand.
GCTCTACCCATCCCAGGCCACAGAGCCGCCGCTGACTCCAGCTGTATCCAGAACCAACATCTTGTTTTAGTTTAAAAAAAGAAAACCTAAAGAATGTGTTCTTTGTTTTAGGATAAATCCTGTCCTCGGAAATATTATGTACCATTTTTAAAATGACAAAAGTACCGTCTTTGCAGCTTGATGGATCAAGTACTTAGTAAAGCTGGCTTATTGTGTGCAGAGGAAAGCACCCCATCTGTAGTCAGTTCCTGTCATACAACACACACACACACACACACATACATCCACACAAACGCATCCGCTCGCACACACGCACAAACCCTGAAGTTAGGAACGATTTCTATCGTCACACAGCACTATCGTTTTGATTATCATTGAGTGAGAGCTGGGATTGCATACTGTACCATACGTCTCCGAGGAGAGGCACCCTTCATCAATATCAGCTCATTCATTTCATTTCACACACTCACACACACATACATATACACACACACACACACACTGGAATAAATTTTTAACTAGTCAAAAAAAATTACAATCACATGCTTTATAACGGAATGTAGAGAAAGCTCATACCAGACCTTCCACTTTAGCCGGGACTAAGCCAAGCACACAGACTCTGTTACGAAGTGTCTCCTTGGCTTTCACCGCAAAAACTTAAGGATTCAGAAGATTTTCAGACGCTTGGGTCTTAAAAACCCATCTCATGGTCACTCAGCCATCTGTTTAATAACAATGTTCTGAAGGGATTTATACATAACTGTGATGCTCTGACAGCTGTCCCTTTAGAAAGGACTAAAATAGTTATTTTTTAAATTATTTAAAATATATTCCCCCATATTAGGCAGGAGCTCTGCACCTACTCTATCAAATTCCTGGCAAATATAAGTGTACCAACAACTGGCTCTACCAACACACATCTGGACTGAGTGTCCGCTCTTCTACATCTTCCACAACGTATATTTCACTCGTGCTCTACTAGAGAATGCAAAGTGATCAGACCTTTAAAGCAAGCTGCATTCAAAGTCTTCTGTGTGAGATATCTGAGAACAACATGTGCTGACAATTTCTGCTTCCCGCTCAAAAAGCTCTGTAACCTCCCCGGGTTTTCTATCTGCCACTCTCCACTCATGCTGAGAGAAAACCTGATTGTTTGCTCTGTAGCGGGACATGAAACTGGTTCATTTCTCTCTTATCACCATTAAGTTAACAGAGCGTTTAACAATATGCCCGACAATGCTACCCTCAGCTTACATAATGAGCTGTTAGTGTGCCTGTGAGATTGAGCCGTATCTCAGAGCGAGAAAGAACGTCAAGTCTGTAAAGAAGCCGTTCCATGCCATGCTAGCCCCCTCTGCAATGCTAATACACCCTGACTGAGTGATCCTAGGGAACACAAGTGTGTACGTTTTGGACTTCTAGGCAGGTAGAGTTTAAACACAAGAATTTGGCAGCTATCGATTAGGCTACTAAATCCACAAAAAAAAAGTGCACACACATTCACTTTGTTTTTGTGACATCTTGTGTTTCCGACCTGCATCAGCTCTTTATATTTGACTGTTCTTTGTTTAAAAAAAATAAATTAATCATTGATTAAAAAAATCAAATATAACTCTGAGAGACCCCCAAGCTTAATCTGATCAAAGTGCAGCACCCCAGCGTCGGTGGAAGGAGTGGAAGTGTTTGAATAGCTTCAGATAGCAGGTCCTAGATCAGGGACTGGTGGGGTTCTAGCTCTCTGAGAGTAAGCCAACCGCACATACCGTGATAGATATACTCACAAACAGGATTGCTCTCTCACACTCTCTCTCACACACACACACACACATACACACACACACACACACACACACACACACACACAGAGTCTAGCTTAGATGAGTCTGGCCTCTCCCTCCATGTCTGGCGGTAGATCACACACTCCCGTGAAGTGCATCTCCTTTCCTTTGCTTCCCTGTCCCGTCCCGGCTCTGGCCCCCAGGCTGGGAGAGGGCTGTTGGGCCTGAGGGTCTGGCGACGTCCCACGGGGGATTCCACCTGCCCGCCTCTCTTTCAGGAAGACCTCTAGTCGGCGCAGCATCTGCTTGGGGTTCTTTTTGGCAAACAGCTCCACTTCTGAGGGGTTGGAAAACACGGAAATGGTGGGACTCATGCCGGGATGACAATCTGTGTTTAACTGCGCTTTTGCAATCTGAATGTTCAATGTAAACACCCATGACTCAAGTAGACTGATACTAAACACAAACCTGTCCATTTAATACCAAGGCAAAGCCAGCTGCTCATTTAGCCGTTTTCCCATTTCCAGTCTTTGTATTAAGCTAAGCTCGCTGTGGCTACATATTTAATAGACAGATATGAGAGTGGTATCTGTCTTCTCATTTCACTTTCAGCCAGATTAAACATGGTTGATTGGTTAAGTATGCAAAAGGCAGGGCAAACCTGTGCAGTTAAAAGAATACAATACAATTTTGCGCTCCTACAACATTGTTTGACTCACAAAGCACAAATTCTTAATCGATGCAGCAGAACCACAGATACCGTCTTTTTCATCAGACACTTTGCAGAGTTGCATTGTTTTTACTTTTCAAACAATGCAACTCAACCGCAAACAGCTCATTGGGGATTCAGATGTATTATGATAATGGCTAGCAACTAATGTTGCCTTGATCTGATGGAAACCCAGTGTTTCCCCACTGGATTACCATCATGTGTGGTCATAGCTGAAGGGGGGAAAATCAGCTAACTTTATTTTTTGTGTGTGTCCATTTGTGTCATTCTGTTCCCCTCTCTCTATATTCAGATGGTTTTTGCGGGTCCATGAACAAGCAAAACTCTTTTTTCTAAGCAACAGTTTGTGGACTTGGAGTCGCTGGGTGCATAATTAATCATTCGATCCAATCAGAGTTGAGCAGATTGATGGATTAGAAGAGGAGCTGCTATACAGGCAGTGAATGCAAACTTTTAGACCCAGTGCAATGAACTTTTACTCACTTTCACTGTGCCTGGCATTCTGCTGATCCATCTGTGCCCAGAAAATGCTCTGCACTTTGAGAGTGTGGAGCAATGTATGACAAAAGGTATATATATTTCAATAATGCTCCTACTGAAGGTCCAACTCCAAAACTATATAGTCAATACATGGGAGCAAATGTTACTGTGGTGGGTCACCACAAATACATAAATGTTTGGAAAAACCCTGGAATCCAGTGGTATCTGCAGAATTAAGAGATAACCGACGCTGAGTCTATCCTTACCCCTTGAGGCACTTTATCTGATTTCAGACAGCTCCTTCTTGCCTAAAAAGGCTTTATCCAGCTGTTTTCACATTAGCAGTGGCACTTCCTAAGATCTGTTAACAGACTTTGATGTGTAAAAATGGTGGAGCCCCCCTTACTCAAGCAAGATCAAATAAAACAAATTAGGACGGACTTTCACCACAACACAATGCATCTGCAACATAATCAGAGATCTTATTACAAATGAATGATTTCATAGGTGCTTATTAAGAGTAGACCACATAAACCATATTTTATTTTCTTTACCTTTTAGCACAAAGCCAGAGTCAACGATGGTCTTCTGTTGGGTCTTCCACAGTTGGTACAGGTGCAGATACGTGGCAACGTAGAACTCATTCAGCACACCAACCACTTGCTGACGACGATTGCACTCCCTGGTGTGAGTAAAGGCAGAGTGTTGGTGAGAAGAGATTATGTGCGATCGATAAACAAGCCCCACACATACTCAAAAAGATGCAGTAAAACAAAAACTGAGGAGCAGTGACTCACTTGGACAAGGCTTCCTCTCTAAGTACTTGCAGAGCAATGCGGGTCATGTTGATTGACATCACACTGAATGGAAAGTTCTACACCAGAGAAAACACACAAAGAAATTTAGGTCCACAAGGAGTACTTACAGAGGCAACAAGAGCGAGGCCTGAAACGAGCTCGTCTTGTAGCTGATTTTATTGATCCCTGAGGGGATATTCTCTTTTTTGCTCTAGTTTCCTCTGCAGGGAGGACAAAGGTCAGGGTCAGCTACAAAGCATGCCTGGAGAGGGAGGTGTGTCAGTGTCTCTGAAGGATTAGTGAAATCTGATTCCTGAATGAATGCATGCACACATTCGCTGACATGAGCAAATTGCCTTATGGGAGTGTATTTTATGACCCCGTGATAACCTGTGTAGGGTGTTGTGATAACTTGTAGATGTCTCTAGCCAACGGTAGAGTCTCTGGGTCCATCACAAAGTACAGCGTATGCATCAATCCAAGGAAACCAGTGCCACGTAGGTCAGTGGCTGGGTCTGCACCTGCAGTACAGCAAACAAAACCAACATAGAGATGATGCAACAACACATGGAGTTGTGGCGTTTCATATTCTGTGTGAATACTGTCAATCATTTTAGATACAGGTTTTCTTTTTTAAAATAAATATTATAGCATTACTAGATCGCACAGAGGCTTTGGATTGATTTTTTTTTAATTAATCAATTTATTTATTTAGACACGTTGTAGAAATACCATGTGTGAACCTTAAATACTGTTAAGTTAAGGAGCAATTTATTATCAAGATGACTTTTACATTCATAGACCACAAAAATATCTTACCCTGAAAGCCGATGTTTTCCCAGTGCGCCCCAAAGCGAGGACAGTCCAGCCTGCTTCCAATCAGCCTCTTATAAATGGTCTGAAGGACACGCATGTGGACTGTTTGGCTGTTGTCCACATGGCCTATGAAAGACAAACACAAATATGCAAGAGTGAATATCAACCCATGGTTTATTGGAAACACTGATGACCTTTACACGTGGTGGGATGATTGCGCAAACAGGCCTAGAAAACACACACTCACACTGAGCGATGGCAAAGACCAGATCCCTCTCCTCCAGGAGTTCCCTGTGCAGCCGTGGTGGTCCAAAGAGGAAGTGTGTGATCGCGGCCAGACCTGTCCTGCGAATGGTTGGCTGGATGTTCTTCTGCAGATGAAGAGTTGAGACAGAAATACAACACCACTTTAAAATTATAGTTAGAGCTATCAATAAAGTTTTGCTTAAACGATTTTAAGCAAATCCACAAATAAAACACCTCTGTGTGTGTGTGTGTGTGTGTGTGTGTGTGTGTGTGTGTGTGTGTTCCGATGTGTGGGTGCATGGACTGAGGGATGTTATATGCTGTAGGCAAATTGTGATTCCTGATAATGGGCTTAATAAATAGAATTGATTGATTGATTTGATTCTTAACTGCAGATTTCTATCACAATCTACTGAGATAATTATACTTTTTAGCAGGATGTATGTGTATGTTGTAAAGTCTTTATTTACCTCACCAACAATGGAAACAGGTCTTTACTTGAAACAGCTCTTCATTTCATCTTTATTTAAAATGTCCATTGTTTTTAATGCTCTTCTTTGCTGTGTTAATTTGCTGTTGCTTGTGTCTGCTGTTAATACAAACTCTGTTTCACAATGAAATGGTTCCCTTCCCATCCATGGGAAGCTTTTACTTTGAAATATATTAAGACAATGTTTCACCAATAGAAATAATCCAGTTGAAATATACATTGTGCTGAATTTATTTGTTCCAACACACTGCTCCTGCTGTTATTATCTGGGAGTTTCCCATTACTGAAATATCAGTTCATATTTTAGAACTCTGGGTATGCAGCGTTCGTTACCAGCAAGTCCCCGAGGTCTGTGGTCTGGAAGTACTGCAGGGCTTCATTGAAGGAAATGAGCGGGGTTGGGTTCAAGTCCTCAGTGAGAGCTGGGGGATATTAAGGAAAAGGTTACTCTCTCAGAACAGCACCTTACAGGCAAAAAAATCAACAAAGCCAAAATCATTTTTATACAAACAAGTGAAACAGCAAGATCCATCTGACCTGGTTGGACGTTCTCGAGAGCCTCCCACTCCTGTCTGGCCTTTTCCAACTCCACATTTTCCTCTGCAGAGAGAATAAAAAAGAATTAGGCAGTAAAACAAAATTATACACCCAACTGTGACACACACACACAAACTTCACCAGAAGCACTGAATGGGGATGAGTACTCGGCCAATTGGCTATGGTGCAACGGCCAACACTCATCCAGTTCATCCTCAGTCATAAATCCTTCCTGTCTCACAGACCTGCATCACTCTGAGACCCTGAGCTTCCTCTGAGCAGGCAACCTGCGCTCCTGAGGGAGGTTTTACCTGCAACAGCTGCCTGGTATCTAGGATACACCGTCTCACAATCCTGTGGGAAGACGTTGTGAGACAAAAGAGGTTGTGTGAGAGTATGTGTGTGTTACCTGCAGGTTTAGGCTGGTCCCCTCCGGCTGCCAGGGTCTGCAGAAGACCGTTCTGCTTCAGTGCTGAAATCTGTGCAATAACCAAAAATGGATTAATTAATTATCAATGAAGGACATATTGGGAAAAGTGAGATGCTGAGAATGAAATCTGATTACTGGCAGGGATCTGAGTGGTGCGCTGCCATTGGTGTGGTCTTTGACATTATGACTAATTATCAGTCCGTTCATGACCTGTGAAGACAAACATTTGAATGGTCAATTTAAAATTAAAACATTTAATAAGAAAAACAAACTACAGTTGATTAATGAGAAGTGGTTTTGACTCACAGGCTTATGGTTGGAGTGTCCGTTAGTGATATCCTCTAATGGTTTACATTCACGGGACAAACCATTCAGGCCCTAGCAGGGGGGCAGTAATACAGAGCAGATGCTTCAGACATGCACAAAATGTAAACATAGTACAGCTTTCACTGCTTTTAAGACAGGCAATTCATCATCATCGTATGCTTCATTATGTTCTCACTTATTGATTCCGACATCCCTGAAAACTAAAACTAAATTGTAAAAAAAATAGGGATGCACAATAATGGATTTTTTTTTTTTTGCCAATATCTAATATGCCAATATAACAACTCATTTGGCCGATAAATGATATCAACATTGATCACCACTTTTTTCTCCAACTGATTTTAGTGATCTCTTCTGTGGTGGAATTAACATTACATGCATACTCTTACAATGATGGCAGATGGAGACATAAAATACAATGCTTGTCAATCTATGCAATATCAATTTAATGTGCAAAATATGAGTAATCCTTAAGCCTATGGTTTGTATGTTATGTTATGTTTTGTACGTGTTCACGATGCTAATAATACTTTTTTTTAAAAATATCTGTTTGTGATATTGGCAGTAATCAGCACAATGGCCAATTCAGATATTTCATTTCAAAGCCGAAACCGATGATGTGCCAGTATTATCATGCATCCCTAGAAAAATATTTATGCCTCTAAATGTCTCAGAAGTTGGTAGATTCATTAATTAAAGGGTGCATTTCCTTTAAGAAAAACTGCCCCAGCCGTCATCCAACCAGGCAGGGGACATACTTATCCAACTGTTTACAAAAGAAGCAGTACACAAGGATAGAAGCCAGGGAGCAATAAGTAATGTTATGGCTAGAAAACCAGGCTGGAGATAAGGGAAATGCCCTGTCAGCTGCCGCCATAGCAGCATGCCAGGCCAGTCAGACCAGAGATTACAGCTAAAGCAGCGGGACAACTGTTGACCTTAGGCCTTAAGTTAAACACATGTGACAGAACTGCTTAAACAAATTAGCTCTTAATTGTTTATTATACAACAGTGTAGTACAAGAAAGGAACGTTTATCCCTGAAGGTGACTACATCAGTATGGCAACAGGTGTAAGAAAGCACCTATTTCCATTCTGTTGACCAACACAGCAGGCGTGTTGCTGTCAAGCTTTCTGTTTTAGTGGTGTTAAGTTGCTGTAAACCCAAACAATGGAATAAGATTAAACGGTTACAAACTTCAGGAGCAAAAGTGAAATAACATTACCTCAGTGTGTGATGTGACATCAATGTCTTCCTCCATTGCATATGAGTGTGTTGGCTGGCGAGCGTGTTCCTGATGGTGGCCTCTAAAGGCTTCTGTAGTCATGGACTGAGATGGACTGAGGAGCTGATGTGAGGACCACCATGGTTTCTGTAGTGCACATTTGTAGTGACTGCGAGTATCTACGCTTTTCTCCTCATATACAGAGAGAACTCAACGTCCACAGTCACCAGGATGATTCCCCCAAACTGTCACTGGTAGCAGAAATCCATACTGTACACATCATATTCTCTTCTTCTGTGTAATTGCGATGATTGTGTTGTTTTGATGGCAGCCTGGTTATATTAGCTCCCCTTAAGTCTAACCTTGAATGTGCACACTGACAGGAATATGCAGGTATCAGTCCACAAGAGCTGACAAGAAGAAATGGCGATCCATCAATGCACAAGTTTCCTGGAAACCTGCCTCCTCCCTCTCCTCCACAGATCTGCTTGGCCAGTGGGTCCGTGCCTCAGCCCCATCAGACGTACACAGAAGCTGGGGGATGACATTGCTTTTCGGGGCTTGGCTCTCCCCGTCGACACTTCATTATTTTGGCACTAGAGACAAATCCAGTACACACCCACAGGTACCAGTACAGTTACAGTTCACCTGCACCAAAGCTGTGTTATGTCTTCAGCCTCACATGAAACTGAAGCAAACGTCCAAAGTGAGAACTGAAGGTGTCCAGTGAAATGTGGGTCATGGATAGAGCTCTTGAGTGTTCAGAGTCCTGAGAAGGGGCTGTCATATGTACACAAGATCTGAAAACTATAACAAAAAGAATAATTACGCTAAATAATGTCAGGGAACATCTGTCAATAAACAACCGTGGCAAATATAATGAAATAAATATTTCTATTTCTTTGTGAGCAACACACAAATCAAATTATATTTTTCATAGTGTTGTCAAAAATATAAATTTATTGATACATATCAACACTGAACATTTGAAATAGTTTAAATAAATCCATTATTGTAATAAGAATATTGAATAATGCATATTACAAAAAATGTGAAACACAATATGGGTTTAACCATGTCAAACTTTTAAAAATTACTATGAAATATAAAGCTTTAGCTTATTTGCTGCAAAAAGCTGTCCCTTTTTTTATGGTCTTTGTATGTTCCTGTTTGATGGAGAAACCAAAAATTCAGTATTTGAAAGTAAATAAGCACATTTACTCATTTGTTATTCTTAAACATAAATTTGAGGCTATTTTACTTAACTTGGACCATAGACTTTTCATGTGTTGATTAGTAGCAACAAACAGTAGAATGACTGACTGTGATAAATCTTAACAATAAGAAAGAGCAAGTAAGCTTGTACCGGTGTATTGATACTGTGGAAAATGACTACTGAAAATGTTTCAAATATTCAGAAAAGAGATGACGACAATTAGTCGAAGATCAATTAATCACTTGTTTAATATTTAATCTAACATGTGAAATTTAAATGATCAATTGACAGGCTATGCAATGCTGCCAAAATATATGCAATTTTGCTGAATTGTATTAAAAACACAGTTGTTATTGTTTGAAATAAACGTAACATTAAGCAAATAAGTTTTTTTTAAAATAACGATTGATCGATCATTGATTCTACTAATAATCGATTAAGGAAAGTGGATATGATTTGCAACCCAGGTCAGACTCAATTTGTATCAATAAATAATTATTTTTTTAGGACACTACATGATGGATTAAAAACACCCAGCAGCATATAAAAAAATCAACAACAAAATGCTAGCTACACATTATTAATATGTTAATAATACCGTTGCAAATGACTTGTAGAGGTATTAAATTTCTGCACTGAGTACTTTTTCTAAGCTTTGGTAGTTTTATTTGGATGACTATTTAAATGCACGGACTTTTACTTGCAATGGAGTACTTTTACAGCGTATTCCTGCTTTAGGTGAAGAAACGGAGCTGGATTGTTCTTCCACTTCTGTCTGAATCACAGAAAGATTTTCTTTTTAAAACCTAAATGTGTTACACCAGAGTGTCAAACTCAAGCACTGCGGTATACATGCACAGTGTCATGACAGTGTCACATAAATATATCGAGTAGGTGCAACTTTATCCGGTGACAGTTGTGTACTGTAACATATCTGACAGCTACAGCAGCAGCCTAACGTCAGCTAGCTAACATTATCTGTAGCAACCAATAAGCTAGCAATATGTCAGCTAGCAACCCCGCAGGCACAAAGACGCAGCTACTGCTTCTCCTCCAACCGAGAATGCATTACCCACATACACTGCGTGAAAGCCGACCAAAATTTGCGACAAACCGCTTAAAAAATCATGTCATGAATATCAAGTGCAATTAAGTAGTTGTGACCAAGCTAACACAAGAAAAGCCAGCTGTCAGGCTAACTAACGGGCTAGCTGTAGCTCTATTGGACTGTAACGGGGATGGAGTCTGTGCCCAAATCCGACAGCAACATAATCATCCATCCGCTTCTGTCTACAGCAGAAAATTAAACCGCTACAAAACGCTGCGTGCTACGGCCTGTCCGATTATATTATGCGATTTGAAGCTTTTCAAAAGTACCTCAGTTTTTGAGTGTTTCTCCCTCCAATCTCAGCTTCCCTTCCCCCGTCCAGTGGCCACGGTAATTTCAAGTGCATCCTGGGAATTGTGGTTCCCTGTCGGGCTGTAGCTTCATTACGTCATTGCTATCTCTCACACAGACACTATAGGCTGAGAGAGCAGGGAGCCTGTGACCTCCTTTTCTATCTGCACCTCCCTGCAGCACAAATACTCTTCTTTTCTTAAAATACAGGATAGAGGTTTTTTTCCCCTCTGAACCTGATATTTAATATACACATATTAATAATGACAACGTCTAATTCAAAGATTATTATTTTTTACTTAAGGGACTGTTTGTTATATGTGAGAGGGGAGGAAGTGGTGCCAAAAGTGGGAGATGTGTCAACATGTGTTTTTAACCTTTTAATACCTGGATTGAAATCAGTTTACTTTACACCTTTTACAATTATTTTAATCTCTAAGAATTGGCAGATAATTAGCTGAAATGATTTGTCAAAAAAAAAAACAGGAAAAAATGTCCAGAAGCTATATTTATAAATCTCCTCATTATATATCAAAAATTATGTAACAGTAAGATTTTTTTAACACTTCTTGAGGTCTTTTTCTTTTCTTTTTTAATTTTACCACCAATTTTTGCCATATCGTCTCTACATTATTTATCATAGCCGGAAACTGTAAAAATAGAAATTATCATTGGATTTTTAATCTTCTTTTTTGCCAATTTCTTGCAATTTTTTGGGCCATTTCATTAAGTTGCTCATCACCCTTCCATGTTTTTGAAAGAAATCAAGCCAATTTGCTCAGGTTTCAAAAGGTTAAGCACTGGGAATTATGTTTTGTGTTTTGGCTTATGCAGCTGTATATGACCGTATTTTGTATTTATTTTACCACCAATTTTTGCCATATCGTCTCTACATTATTTATCATAGCCGGAAACTGTAAAAATAGAAATTATCATTGGATTTTTAATCTTCTGACAGTCCTTGAGCACATAACCAAATTCATGCACAAAATTCAAGTATTTCATCAAAATCCCTGCATTCTACATGTCTCATTTTAAATGTTGCCAAAAAGTAAACCATTTGAAACAACCAATTGGCATTCACAACAGCAATGAAAAGCCGTGCAAGCTTTCATAGTCAACGTTTAACTTAAATATCAAAGGATAGGTTTTTAAAATCTAATAACTCATTTTTAATGGAGGGAGGTTCATGCATTTTCCCTGAGTCTCATAGGGACGCTCAAGAAAAAATATTTGTAGCTTCAGGGAAGATCACAAAAAACAACAACAACAAAAATTGAAGTCATACCCCAGCTACCTCTCCTCTGATGAATGAATAAGAGTCCCTAACCTCTCCAGAAAAATTATAAAGTGCAAAAAAATTACCCACTGTTCTCCCAACAAAAACAAAAGCTCATGTCAAGAGTTGTATTTTAGTCAAGGACGCAAAGATGGAAACTGGATGAAAAAATTCAATTTAATCAAGGCGGTTATCAGCGCCAGGGATTCAATATGACTGCCAGTTAGCTTGTTTTGTCTTCCTAGTCTTTTACACAACTTATCTGTGCTGGATAATTTTCCCTTTCCTGTTCCACAATTTCTCCACTCCTCTCAATACACAAATAATGGAACAAGATCTCCAAGTGGCTACAACTCTCCTCACATCTGCTTATGTTCACATTTTAAGGAATTTCAAGCAGATGTCAATTATTACTCTCTGGAACATTCTTTGAGGAAAAAAAATGTTTGTTTTGTGTTGCACAAGTCAGCCCTTCGAACTATTCCACCGAAGTTTGCTTTCTTTAGCGGATACTAGAGTCAGGATAAATCAAACTGTGCATATGTTTTATGCCTATACTCTCAAAATGATTACAGGAAAAAGGCTACCATAGTCTACAGGTCACAGTGAACGACTTACTTCATGTTTCACCTCAGAAATGTACTTTTATGTCATAATTAATTCTGTAGTAATGCTAGTTAAACTATTGCCGCCAACTTTATCATTTGAGGCCAAAATTGAGACTTTTATTCCTAAACTTATCTAATCCTGGCCGCCCCTGCAGTCTGCACTAAATCAAAGAAAATGCGTTGTTACAAAACATTTTGGATCAACTCACAAAATAGGAAAAAATGTTGCACAACTGGCAATAATGGAGGACAGAGTTCCTGTTTTGGATTAAATCCACTGTTACTCGATCGCAGGGAATGTGCTGCTGGCTCACGCCAAGCTGCTCGTTCTGCTGCTCTCCTCACACATCTGAATGGCCAAACACCTGCTCGTTTTGGCAAACTCTCAGTCTGAAAAGCCATCAAGGAAAAGGAAGACATATTTTTATGAACTACATTTCTCATGGTTTAAAAAGAGCTTTTATATCCATCCATCTTCTCCATGTCAAAGTGGAATTCCTCTGAAGTTTCCAAGAGGTTTTCCGTTTTGCTTGTGTGTCTGTGTGGCCAAAGGTGTGTGGATTATGTTTTTATTTGTTAAAACACAACTGTTGAAATGTTTTATGAGCTTTAATTTGAGGACAAAGACAGAGTGATCATTCTCCAAACTGCTTTTCCAGCAGCATAATAAAAGCTTAAAAACACAAATACCAATATCATTGCAATCTTTTATTCACTTGGCAGTCATTGTGATGTAATGCATCTGTGCAACAATAATAAATAAAATGCTGATATAAAAGTGCAACTTCACAGCAGAGGAAGGGGCAAGTGTTATCAGAAGGAAACAATATGCAGTTTGTTACACATTTTACTGCTCACATTGACTCAACGTGTGTGCCAACATAGACTGGACTGATGTGCATGAATGTGTCAGAAACAATCAGGCACACAATGTGCAAGATGCAAAATTTCATGACAGGTTTTCTATCAAGAGGGGCAAGATAAACACACATTTGCCAGCTGAAACCAACATCTGTGCTCAGATTTTCCTAAAATCTCAGACAAGCATCATCTTCGTCCGATCTCCTCAACACGCTCTGGATTTTTGTATTGTTTCAGCAGTTATAAGCAGATTCATATGATTTTTTAATGAGCATGGGGTCGCTCCGCTGCCACTGTTGAGTGCACCATGCCAAAGCTCAAGAGGCATCTTGTGTCAGCAGGCGTGAGCCATCTCCATAGAAACATTATTAGCCATCCTTTGCCTGAGGTGGTTGGCAAAGTCCACCTGCGTCTGAGAGAGCACTTTGTTGATGATTGTCTTTGGTATCCAGCCCTGCAGACGACAGAGACAAAAAAAAGACAAAAACAATGTTAGATTGGGACTATTTTTTTTAAATTTTGTGTTTACACAGTTTAAAAGGGGGGCTATTATGCCTCTGTTAGAACATGTTTGCTTTAATGTAAAAAAAAAAAACAAAAAACAAAACCCACTAAATTTTCCTTAAGCTCTCTGTGCTGAAACCACTATATTCATTCTCTGTCTGAAAAACTCAGTTTTAGCACCTTTCTAAGTAAGCCCCCCTCCTGTGATTGGTCAGCGTTTCAGTTTTCATCTCTGTATCCTCATTGCAGCTGGGGAATGACTTTAATGGAGTATAGCAGCACTTTATACTGTGAAAAATCAGCAATAAAAGCTTCAAAACCCAAATCTGTACAACAGTACATGTTCCAGCAGAATTATGAACCACAGTCGTGGAGATATACCCCAACAATGGCGACCAAAATTACAATTTCCCTTGACATTAGCATGTAGCTACATGTAGGAGTGTAGGTTACATAATATAAGCACTTGTAGTAATGAGTCTAAAAGTAGGACAAACTGTTGAAAACAGAGTAAGTGCAAATCAATGTGGTTACTGTCAGACATAAAACAGAGCAGTCAATTACCTTTAGATCTAAACTTAGTAACCAGGTAAACTTGGTCTTTTTGGGGTCCTCAGCACAGGGTTTCATCACTATACAGGTTGGCCCATTCTCTGCTCTGAAAGATGTAATGATCGATTACAACATCAGTTTAAAAGCATATCCCTTACATCCATTTCATACTAATAGTCTGATCCATTTACTTCTTACATAAACGCATGCACATATCACAACTAATAAATAATTTCCCCCTCAGTTGGGAACTCACCTCACCACTCCCCTCTGCTCGGGCATTTTCGCGTGCTGAGTGGACATTCCAGCCAGGAAGCACGTGGAGCCCCGTCGCTTTGCACAGCGGACACTAACAAAGTCCCTCGGTCCCACCAAATTGCCTGGCGTCTCTGCAGAAACCTCATGGGTAACCATTGTGTCTTGGCCAATCTTCTGAAGGATCTGTGGGATACAATCATGAAAATCTGTCAGTGTTCTTGGATATGATTTATGTTCTGTTGTGAAATGTGAAACAGAATTTTATGTAGGAGAAAGGGGATGTTCATATTCAGGGATGGGCTGTAGTTCAGGAGCCAGAGCGGATCGTCCACAAATTAGAATACTGGCAGTTTTATCTCTGGATCCTCCAGTCTGCATGTTGAAGTATCAAGGCAAGATACTGAACCTCAAAGTGCTCGTGAGTGCATGTGAATGGTTAACTGAGTAGTTGGTGGCACCTTGTATGGGGGAGGTGTTGACTATAACATGTAGTTACTATTCATATTTCAACCGCTGGTGCTTCCGCTTTCTTACCTTGACCTGTTTAACATTTGGGTTCCACTCCCCCATTTGCTCCATATTTCCCACCAGCTCTTCATAAAGATTGTCAGGATGTTGCTCCAACATCACCTCAAGCTTGAACACCTTCCCAATGTCAGGTAAGACCTTACTCAGGACTTTGTCTCCATTTGCCTGAGGAGGGGTGCAAAACAAGTACTGAAAGTGTTCACATGTTACCTATCACGTTTGCTAACATATCCAGTGGATAATGTCACAGTATCTATTTTTATCAAACCTGTAAATCAAGAGACCCACACCTTTGATCACAAGGTGGCAGCAGTTGCAACTTTTTAATTCATACATCAGTTATTTTCCATTCTGTGTGTCATGTCTCAGTACTCACGGCTACAGTTTCAATGGTCCAGCCGTCCTGTTCGCCGAGGATGCTTATGGCCTTCTGCAGCGCATCTTCACCTTGCTTCACATAAGACATCTCCTCCTCACTGTACCTTTCCTCTTCAATCCGAGAACCTATAAAGTAAAACATGTCAGTCAACTTCCACTATTATGTTTCTGTATTTTTAGGATAAATACCACACAGGGGAAACACTGATGAATCTGTTCACTTCTTTACCAAAAGCTCTTATAATATGCAGTATCAGCTGATCAGTCTGGTACTCCTTTGCAGCATTATGTCTATCCATCTCAAATGATCACATGTAACTACTCACTGAGGAGGGAGCTTCGTCGGCGGACCTGGCTGATCCAGTTACTGGGGCCTGGACCTGCCAGTCTGTTCAGCTCGTGGTGAATGGCCACCAAGGCATTCTTCCTCAAACCTGGGAGACATGGGGACAAAAATGCAGTTATTACAATTTTAATTCAATTGATCACACATGCAGTATATTAAAAGAGAGGAAACAAGAATCACAAGAAAATAACAATATAACTTTTTGCTTTATTCCCATCCTGCGCTCCGTGCAGAGCTTCACTGAGAAAATGTGAAAAGGTAAGAGCGCTCAATGCCAGTCTAAACTCACCTGTCATGTTCCTCATGTGCCGATAGGAGATGCCAGCACACAGTTTGAAGGTTGCAGGCAGCATTTTCCGTTACAGGAGTTTCTTGCAGCTTTAAGCAAAGTAGAAACGTGTAAAAGTAAGTAGATCACAAAGATCCAATATCTGGCTGAGTTGTAATACTTCTTGAAAGAAGCAAATCAACGGCTGCGAGTGCTGCAGAGAGGACTTGGATTTCTATCTGCGGAGGTTTGAAAGTGACTGTATATATAAGAGAACTGCCCACAAGGCCGTCGGGCTATCACCACGTAGATAAACACTCACACATCACCTCACTGTTCCAACGGCCATGTCGCCAAGGTTGCCTTGCGGACACGACGAGCATGTCTCAGGCTCTCACAAACATTGTGTCAGATAACGTCCAGTGCTCGGGGCCCACTGCACACACACACACACACACACACACACACACAAATGCTAACACATTCACAAACATTCTCATACCAGTGGGTGATAGACAGAGGTCAGCGGGAGAGACCCTGAGTGACTCATCCATCCTTTCATGATCCATTACAGCCTGAACATTTGCTGGAATTTGAGAGTGAAAAAATGGAATTGACTTTTGCTTGTTTCTTTCTTGTTAGGATCGATATGTCAGTACATGCATAATGTCACTATTACTAATTGTAAATGACTAGCCATTTACACTAGTGTCATGTTTATTTAGGGTCATTGAGACTTTGGTGTCAACTGAATTTTTTCTTTGAGGTGGCCAGATGGAGCCATTGAAAATCTTAAGGTGTCACGCAAAAACCAAAAGCCATAACTGAATTTCATGCATTTGATCATGTTGTTGAAATATATATTGAAAATATTGAAATATATGATTAGACATAGATAGTTACCATATGTTCTTTGGTGTTTGCTTTGTTTTTAAGGTTTTGAATGGACTTACCGCCCTACCATTAAATGATTCCATACAGAAAACAAAACAATAATGAAATAAACACAAACTAGGGGAGACTGTAATATACAGAGGCGTGGGACTAAATATAATCAAATGGTGGTGTCTGATGGAATAAACTACCGGTACATATTAGGGACTGTGACAACTACTTGACCTTAAAAAAAAACCCTCAAATATTGGTCGAAAACAAACCAGGCATGAACACATACATACATACAAACGACTTTCTCCTCTGATGCCCAGTCCCGGGAGCTTTTTTGGCTTATTGTGCATTGTTACTGTTCATTGTAGGTAGTTCTGTTATTTTAATGTAATGTGTTCATTGTAATGTATTGTCTGTCAACTATTTATGTGATGTACTATGAAATGTCTGTATAACTAGTTTCTTATGGTATGTGCCTTAGGACTATGGATAAAATTTAATAATTGCACTAATTCTGACACATTTACATTGATGCTTACTGCTGATTAGGTAATTAATGTGCACTGTTCTAACTCAATAAATAAAATAGATTTAATAAATAAATAAATATATAGGCTAGTTGAAAATTGTGACAATATGAGAGTTACGGAATTTTAAACTGATATACTTTGGTTTCTTATTTTACAGTTAATATTATGGATTATCTGTTGGCATAGACTAATACTGGAATAGCTAACATTTTGAGTTTAATTACACTCCTGTTTTAATGTGTATTATAGCTGCATATACATGTGTTAGGTAATTCATTGTTCTTCAGATAGACTGGATGTGCTTTTCATTAAAAAGACAAATGACTTTTGATTTGAAGGAGCACATTGATTTTTAAGTGATAGTTCAGATTTTTTGAGGTGGGGTTGTTTGGGTTACTTTACATAGTCAGTGTATTACATACTGTAGATGTCAGCCGGCACGCCCCCAGTTTGGAGAAGCAGGCTGGAGTCTGACACGGAAGCTAGGCAATGTACAGCTGTGGATGGGGTCCAGCAACAAGATACATTTTAGCCACCAAAAAAAGTCTAACCTAAAAAAATAATGTTATTTTAAATGTGTGCTATATTGAGAGTATTTTCTCTTTACAGTCAGTTGATTGGGAAACCCTCAACGCCTTTGATATCCTATTTATGCTCATGTTAAAGTGACCAGACTCTATTTGGAAAAAAGATGATTTTAACATGCAGAACAAGGGAGCTGCTGGTCTTCCGCTGCTTCAATTACTTTGTGTTCGTTATCGTGTGACTTTGATGAAACTGAACTGACACTGTTTTAAACACTCAAGTCACACAATAACACAAACAATCTAAATGACTGAGGCGATGGTAGACCATAGCTCTGCGTTCAGTGATGTTGACTCTCACTGGCATCTCAGAGCGGCTGTTGCCCCCTCCTGGACACCCCTTTGGGGCGTCACTGTCTTTTACAAATTAGAAAATATTCTTAACCCTGTTTTATCAATTTGATTGACTCTCTTATTTTTTATGAGAACTGCATATAAACATGATTTTGAACTGATGACATGTTTAAGAAGCTTGTTGTGGAAATGAATGTATTACTTTATACTGTATATACCAGTGATTTTTGTTGACAGTACTTTCAGTCAATTCAGAATTCTGTTACAAGAGTTTTACAACAGTTCGTTCATTAAAGGTCTATTAGGGCATCTAGCTGGCCCCAAGTGTAAGTCACATCACTATGTAGGCAAACATACTTGTCTTTGACAAAATCAATGTATATCACTTCCTGCATTACACATCGTACAAATGTATAACGTAAAATATTTTCTTTTTTGTTGATTTAACAATGCCATTTTCACAATTCATCGCCTGCAGCAAATGTGCATGTCCAGTTTGTGTCAAAGAGAGTCATTACCAGGTTATAATTTTCTTTATCTTGGGTTTTAACAAGGTCAGCAGACTGATATTTTAAGTAGATTATTGTGAAGGAGCAGATGGGGGTAACATTTTTTTTGCTCAAGGACAATTTGACTGGAGACATGACACTGCAAAATTGAGCCTGTAATCTTTTAGCTGAGAAGCGTACCCCAAGCATTATTTTTTAGATTGTTTTTGTGTCTGTGTGTTTTCATGTTTTGATATCAGCTCTGTTTTTTTTATTTGCAAATAGACAACAGACACATCTGATACAGAAAAGAGGGTATTGCAGCAAAAAATCATGTACAGTACACTCAATCAACCTGACTGTAAAAGCTGAAGTTGACCAAAACTACTCAGTGAGAGTTTAATATTGTTCAAAGTGGCCATGTCTGTTGTTCCATGGCAGTAAGACCTGTCAAACACATCACATTTAATACTGACATCCTAAAATCTGCCTCATCATTCGGCTTCAGCCTCTCTGTCAGTGAGATTGAATTATGCAGGAACTTTTTCCAAAAGGTTCGCTTAATTGTCAGATGGCGCACTGCTAATAACATGTTTTTATCAAGCTGCTCATATGTTTTGACAACCTTGTGTACTCTGTCCGAGCACAATCCAAACTATCTAAAAGCAATATTGTCTCAGCGAGATGCACGTCAAACATGCACTGAGTCAACACATGACCACAGGAATGGAGACCTGTCAGGAGAGTAGGAGGCCATCTGATTAGTGGACAGACAAAACAAGAAAACAAATAAATCTCAAAGAAAAACTGAAGTCACCTTAACCTGCAACCTCGCGTCCCTCTGCTGGGATGGCAGGAATTATCCATCAGTTGCTCTGGCCTTCTACAGGGTGAGTTCTGTCATTTAATATGAGAACGCACAGGCCTAGTACTATCTGACCCATTACTCAGCCACTATGGACAGATTGGACATTCATGTCTCTTGTACTGTAAAGCTCAGGAGCCAAAGTGGGTCATAGTCTTGTTTCTAATGGCTCCCATTTGACAAGAGCAGCATTATGTTTTAATGAGCCTCAGTCCCGGGGCAAACTGCACTTCTCTAATGTGGATCCTAGACTGCTGAAGAACCTGGGGAAGGTTAAAGAGTCTTTCCTATGAAAAAGTGTCTCTGGAAAGTACGTGCCTCTTTAGCTTCTGATGTGCAGACAAAAAAATCATTACTAAAAAAATGATGTGTGTTACAGTCTCACCATCCTAAGAGGTCTGTTGGGTTTGAAGACATTGACATGTTTTGAATTGTTCTTCTTTGCCTTAAATTGCATAAAATAGTTTTTAAGAGTGTTTTTTGAGCATGAGGAAAAGATGTTTGTGTCCATAGGTCCTTTGCAAATGTCACCCAGAGCTGGCTCTCTGTTGTCAGACTGTTGTTTAAACTAAAGCATTCAAAGTACTTGAAGTAGGCACTTTAGTTTTATTTTATTTTGTATTTATTAATTTTGTCTTCCTGTCCATAAATCCCAATTTCTGGCCTGAGATGGATACCCATATCTCATATTTTAAACTTCATAATGCATGCAATGCAGTGCATGGTGCATGAATTAACGCACCATGGATTAATCTTCTTTCCAGAGATGTCCAGTTATTCAGCTAATAAATGTATGAGCTCTAAAAGGTCCATTGTGTGTTTATGTTTTTTTTCATTAATTTATAATCACCTGAAAATAAGAATCATTGTATATCTAAATATGGAGCAGGTCCTCCCCCATCAAACCCACCATGTTGTTCTACAGTAGCCCAGGCAGTACAAACCACTGGCTCTAGAAAGGGCCAATCGTGTTGGTGTGTCAGCCACTGTAGTTCACCTACATACTTGACCTACGGGACGCATTCTAGTTCTGCATCCTTACCACCTGATGCTCTTAAACCCTACACACAAGGCCTTTAAGGGAAAGATTTGTCTTAAAACAAAATATGTACAATGAAACACTTTTTCATTGCTGTGTTAGTCACAGTTTTTTTTAAGGTGAAATTCTCTTTGTGCTTCAACAGACTGCTTTCATGCTGAGCTGTGGTGGAGGAATAGTCACACAAAGTGGGAGTTTTCTGCTAAACACTGTAACTTTGGAAAACACCCTCTTGATAAGTTGAACTGAAATGGCAAAAGACTCGCATTAGCTTGGGCTGAATTTGGGATTATATTTTGCTGTATGGATTTTGTTCCACATAATATCGCTCATAATTACAGCAATCGCAAATGGTTTCAATATATGTATAGGAATAAGAGCATTGTTTTTAAGAAACACTTGAAAAAATGTGAACCAATCCTTTATAACAAATCCCAGTTTTAGCCTTAAAGCACATTTAAAAATGGTGAGTAGGAAAATAAGATCTCCAATCATAGTCAAACACATCCAAATGTATTTGATTATGAAAAAAAAGATAATGTTGCGTGGACACGTGGACGGAGGAGACAGGGAAATAAAGAGTCATGCAAACTGCTGAGTACTCAAACTATAGCACAGAGTTTATTGGGACTTGAAGGACACAGTGGGTTTGGCTTTCACATGCACTCAGCACTTTGCTGTACATCACATTAAGAAGGAGAACTTCCTCATCCACTCTCTCCCCCTCACTCCTCCTTCCCTCCGCTTCCAACAAAACTGTGAGTCTGTGTGTATGTGTTGAAACAAACAGAGCATGACAATCAGAGAATAAACAAAGTGCTGATGTCTGTGTGGGTATTGTCTGGGAGACCATGCTAACAAGGAGGCACTTCAGTCTGATTCTTTTTTTTCATATCAAGTATGCAGCGAAAAAATGAGAAAAAAACTGGTTTGGGCGACACCGGCAAGGACGACTGAAATTACTGCATGGACCAGCTTTCATATATCACATAGGGAAAATACCACATTCTTAAAAACAAGCAGAAGAGAGCGAGCTCTACCTCTCTTTTTAATTGGCTGTGCTGCGAGAAGGCCACTTCTTTGTGTGCCGTCTTCCTCTCCTCCTCTGCTCTGACATGAATGAACTGGACTGATTACAACAAAACTCAGATGAGAAAAACCTTTTACTTAGCTGTTGATACCCTGTGTTTTCGATTACGTTCGGGCTACAAATCAAGAGGAAGACCCTTTAAGTTAGTGAGGCATTTTGAAGAGCATTAAGTGTAAAGGGGCAAAAATATAAAACCTATACATATGACAATGGCTATGCAGCAACATCTTTAAATGGAAAAGGCATAGGGAGAGCAAGAACACTTTAGATTCGGATGTAGAAAACAAGCGGCATGTGACAGTATCAATACAACAATGTGCCTTAATGGTCAGAGGTAAAAACATTTTCATTTGGTGAAGAAACAGCATGACATTTTAAATTGTGCAAGTCAGGCTGAGTGCATGTGTTCCTCTCCACCCTGCAGGGGACTGTGCAGAAAAATTGAGCAAAAAAAAAAAGAAGAAGAGATTTCTGTTTCTGTACAGCATATTAATTTGTTTCCACATAATGTCAAATATAAAGTGACACTGTAAACCGAAGGAGACGTCTGCGTGTTGTATGGTATACGACGGTAACATCAGTGGAATGAGGTATGCAGAAGCGAAAAAGGGATACAGCTGTCCATACTTACACTTGTCCATGCAATGAAAACACAACACGACTCTCACAATTCTGTATGTCTATCTGATTGTGTATGTATGTGTGCTTTAAGCAGTATGATATGTCTGCCAGGCTCATATTTAGAGAAAAGTGTATAAAACGGATCGGATCCTCGTGCGGTTCTAAACGACAGCAGAAAACCTTTCAAAAAAAAAAAAAAAAAATCAACATGACAACGGTATCACAAAACTAAACTTTAATCTTTGGCCTGAGTGTACGCAAGGCAATGTACATTATGTGTTGAGGTTGTTGAGGTGATGTGTTCTGAATGTTTCGGAGTGATCTGAGGTATGGGAGGTGGAAATGTCGAGAAAGAAAGTTGTACAGACGGTAACGCTCAGAGATAGATGAGGAAATACAGGCCATAAAGCAAAGGACTGAAAATGAGTGAAAAAGAAATTCCTTTTCTGAAAAAACAACAAAAGAAAATTCACCAAGACCCCATCTTCTATTTCCTGTGGTGGTCTTTATTATACAGTGGATCCCCTGAATATTAGCTATCCTTTTCCTGTTTTCGTTGTCGTCAGTGGCTCTGTTCTATAGTCCGACAATCCTGAGGGTTTGTCCAAATATTTCCAAACGTCTCTGCAACATTGACCATCCCACTACAAATGCCCGGGGTCTCAGGGCCTGGTCACCCCCCTCCCACCCCCCATGGGCTGACCATTTAGGCTTTTAGACAGGCTGTCTCCGGCTGCTGCTCAGGCCCCGGCTGTGGACCAATCAGCAGCGGGGAAGCCCCTCGAGCTCCTTCCCTTTGTGTGTGTGTGGCTCCCACACTGTCACTGTGCCACTAGGGGGCAGAGTTGGACATGGAGTCCACAGAGTTTACACTGGAAGACTGCACGCGGCTGTGGGAAATAGACACCTCAGGGTGCTGCAGAGAAAGACAGAGATTTGTATGAGTTTGTTTGTGTGTGTTTATCTGTGTGTGTGTGTGTGTGTGTGTGTGTGTGTGTGTGAGAGTTTGTCGACTTACATGCCTCCTGAAGATCCTGTCCAGCAGGCTGCGTCTGGGCGGCTCTGGCGGCTGATTCCAGTCCAGATCCGGAGGTCTCGTCCCTTGAGGCCCAAAGACATTCAAATCTCTGAAACACTCAGTTTCTATCATCTGAATGAGAGGAGAGAGAAGAGAATTGGTGACCTTTGCTGAGTGAGGTCTTCCAGCAGTTATACAAACTCCATTTAAAGATGTCATATAAAGTGCACACACTTACCTCATTCTGCCATGGGATGGAAACACTGCCTGTAGCAAATTTGGAGTAGAAGTCATTGTCAGTTTGGTCCAAATTTACTCCCTTGACTGTGGAGAACTGCTCTATGTCCAAAACGTCCTTACAGTACACTGCCCGAGGCTGGAGAGGGCAATGACCGCAACAAAAGACGCGGGGTTGAGAGGAAAAATAGGAGAAAGTTCATCTAAACACATCATTTATAATCGTGTAGTGCTGCAGTGGCCATTTTGGACCATTTAAAAGGGTTCCCACACATTTTCATGGACAAAATTTCACAACTTTTCCATGACTTTTCATGGAATTATTTTGCTCCACTTGCCCAGCATTTTGAGTTTCAGCTAGCTGGCATACATGAAGGGACAGACAGATAGAAGGGTGAAAATAATGAGATGACTTTTTCAAAACTTTCAATGATTTTGACTAACCGTGCGTTCACACCAGAGGCGCAAGTGCTTCGCGCGGCATGTTTACATTCAAAGTCAATGCAAAGATGCGCAGAGGCGCAAATTCATGCCGGGCAGCGCGATGGACGCCAAAACTCGTATTCGTGCAAATTGAAATTTTTCAACTTGAGTGAGAATTTCACGTGAGGCTGTGTTGCGATAGTCTGTCAGTTGAGATTTTCTAGACGTTTCCGAGACACAGAGCTTTACTCAACATCAGGACTGTACAGAGACAGAACAAATAAGGACCTGAAGGACTCGGAGATCAGCGAGCAAAGCTATAAAGTTACATGGTAAGCTCTGAAAATACACCTGTGTCTTGTGTAAGCTATTTTTTGTCTTTTATTGTGGGAATTAAACAACAGAGTGCATGTAATGTGCCGTGACAGTCTGATAAATAATAAAGAGTGTTAGCGTCTTGGCTGACTCTGCTTTAGGGCACAGAGCCTTCGTGTTTACATCCAGCTTTCTGTTGTATTTAACTGCAAACCACGTTAGCTGTTAACTGCAGCTCATAGCTAACATAAGCACAACCACAGCTGCTAAGGGCGAATTTTCATGAGTTTCAAAATGCTCCAAAAATATACAAGCGACCATGTACGAGCTAGTAACGCAATGCAATTTTTTTTCGCGTCTGGTTGTTAATGCACAGTAACGCCATGACTCTTCCAGGCCTGGAAAATGTGATAGTGAAATTCCATGACTTTTCCAGGTTTTCCATGACTATGGGAACCCTGATTTCAGGTCATTACTAAACTCAGAAAAAGTTTAAGAATTCATTTTGTGTGCAGAGAGATTGATTTAAACATGCATCGTGTACAGTAATACACTCACATCAGGCACAAACGGAGGCTCTACTATTCCAGCCTCCAGCCTCTTGAAGTTGATCTTTTTGAAGAATGAGTGGGCCTTCACGCCCGCTCCTCTGTCTGCCAGGCACCCCAGCCTCTGCTTAGGGTCTTTGGTCAGCAGCTGGGTGAGCAGAAGCAGAGATGAGTCATTAAATTAATCATCATTCAGTCATCTCTACGTACAAAACATTGTGCCATTGATGCTTACCATTCTACAGATGGCCTTGGTGTCCTCTGTAAACTTGTCGTTGTACTCCTCCTCTTCCTCCTGCACCCTCCTCTCCACCTCCTCCCTTTTCACTCGCTCTTTGCGGGCGCGGAATGGCGATCGCCCGGCGGTCATCTCGTAAATGAGACAGCCCAGCCCCCACCAGTCAGGACTCATGCTGTATTTTTCATTGTTTATCACCTCTGGAGCTGAAAGAAAAAGGAGAACGGGTTTTTAATGGTTGAACATTGGTACTTAATCAGTTAAATTTACTTATGGAAATGTAATGCAATTACAGTGTTTCTTACCCATGTAGCCCACAGTCCCCACCCTGCCTCTGATGAGTTCTCCGTCAGGCACTTTGATGGCCAGCCCCAGGTCAGAAATGCGGATGTGTCCTGCAGCATGACAGTGATGAGCATGATAACATGAGCATGATGTATTTCATTTACTCAAAGTTCGGTGGATTATGAAGTGTTAATGTAATTTGAAATGGTGTATCAGCAAAAAAACTAAAATGTTGTGCAATGCAATAACAAGAAATCAAAGCTGAGCCTCACCATTGTCATCTAATAGGATATTCTCTGGTTTCAAATCCCTACAAATAACACAGAACACGAGTGTGTTGTGAACATTCAACAAAAGTATTGATTCACATGTTAAACATTAAAGCTGTAGTTGGTAACTTTTCTAAAAAAAAATCTTTTTGTCATATCTGCTGAAACTGTCACTACATCCACATGGCAGTACAAGAGACAGATAATGGTATAGTGATGATAACAGTATCATTTGAAACTAGGGCTCGATATTTCTCCAAAGTTAGGCTAAATTTTGTTGATGGAAAAACAGCATGTCCCTTTCACAGGGGTCCTTTGACCTCTGACCTAAATATATGTGAGTGAAAATAGGTTCTGTGGGTACCCTTGAGTCTCCCCCTTACAGACGTGCCCACTTTATGCTAGTCCCATGCAGTTTTTTTTGCTGTCATTTGATTTCTAATCAGACAAAGTGGTAAGAATTGCGTCATCACTTTGTCATGGACTTCAAAGCGGTTTTGTAATGCAAAATAACTGATGTGATGAAAAAATGTGATTAATTGTGATTAACTATTGAAATTCTGTGATAAATTGCAATCAAAACAAATTATTGTTTGGCTGCCCTAGTTTTTAGTGAGATATTTCTGTGTACTGTTTAGCTGTAAAATGAGAAAGTTGGCTGCCATGTTGGAAATCACAGCCCACCGGCAGCACAAACTGTCTCATTTTCCAGCCAAACAGTACACTAATATATGTTTCTAAAAACATTTAAGGCGAAAAATAGACCATGCAGAAACAGAATCTTATCATAGTTCATAAGTCGTGATTGACATGATTGACAGCTGCGTTAAAGACTCCTCAGCCCTGACTGGTTGATTTTGTTCACAGAAGTGCTATAAGGCAATACAGGAGACTATATGACTTTTTTCACAGATTATCTATTTCATTTTGTGTGAATACAGTGACAGTTTCAGCAAATATGAAAAAAGTGACTTTTTATAAAAGTTACCAACTACAGCTTTAAACCATAATAAAATTAATATATTTTGAGAATTTAACTGGGCCAAATTACATCTCTAAATACATTTAAAAGTGTGCAATGTTCACAATGTTACCTGTAGACGATGGATTCCCTGTGCAAATGCTCCAGTCCGCAGCAGATTTGAGCAGCGTAAAACTGGACCCTGTCTTTCTCAAAGCCCGGGGTGCCCATGTTGTAGATGTGAAACTTCAGGTCTCCTCCATTCATGATGGTCAGCACCAGACACAGAGCGTCTTTGGTCTCATATGCATACGCCAAGCTCACCTAGGAGAAAGGAAGCACATGTTAAATTGTGCATAAGAGACTGCAGATGACACCAAGCATATTGTGCTGCAATGCTCCTCTTTCACATTAACTCACAACAAAGCGACTGTTGACTTTCTCTAAAATCTGCTTCTCGTTGAGCGCCATGGACTCCCCTTTCCTCTTCTTTATCCTCTTCTTCTCCAGCTTCTTGCAGGCGTACATCTTCCCTGTAGCTCGAACCTGGCAGGCACACACCTGAGCGGAAAAAACAAACACGCACATTGCAGTCATTCAAATCGCAACACTTGTCATCAACATTTATCACTATCATCATCTTCTCTTACCTCTCCAAATCCCCCCTTCCCCAGCACTCGGTACTGTCTGAACGTGTCTTTAGTGATTGGTTGCCTGACAGAACACAGACACAGCAAAATCCATTAATAGACGCTCATATAGTATTGATTAGGACTGAGATGCTATCAGCGGAACTCAATACCATCCTGAGTCTGTTTCCTGTACAGAGGGTGGGGTCTCTTGAACGCAATTTCACTTTCCAGACACGGATATAATCAGGGCTGCTCTAAAAGCCTGCTGTTTACTTCTAACTGCCTTTGATATACACTCAGCATGAAATATTCTCCTATCTAGGGTCATCATAGAGTCTCTGAAGTGAAGCGTGAGTCCAAGTCGAGCGCTACTTTTACTTTTAAAGTAGTACTTTTTCCTCACCTGTTAAAATATTACAAGACATTTAACCAGGGACACTCTGTATGCACTTTTTAGGGCAATAAAGTGTTGGTATTAGGAAATAACCAACACTTTTGTTTTTTTTTAAAAACTATTTCAACTTAAAAGCCACTCTCAAAGGCCGAGATAATAATTGCTGTAAGCATTGCTAAAGGCAATAACGCTCAGTGACAATTTTATTAGGTACACCTGTTCAATATAACGATATCTACTACAACAGTTCTGCTACTGAGTCGACTGAGGCCCATAATGTTCTATTTTCATAGAGGTGTTAATTCAATTATATGATTTACCATCGAGGTCAAAGTTAGTGGTGATGTTGCATTATTTTTGAGGTGTGTCTAATATTCGGTCACAGGTATGTACATAGAGAGGACAAAAAAGAGAACATTTCTTGATATGATGTAGTCCTGTGCAAAGGCTCCTTTAAGGGTGGAGTCAGTAATTCTAGACAAAGATGATGTTGATTTTTGAACTCAACACTCAAAACAAATACATCCCATCCTGTCAATGCTTCTTCAGAAGCTCTGTTTTATCATGCCTCTCACTACCTCTGTCTTCCTCTTTACACATCCACAGAAACTTTGTGAAGGTAGAATCAGTGGCAGAGCTGTTCAAGTGAACTGCATGAGATGACACAAGTGTACCTAATAAAGTTGTCACTGAGTGTATACTCTAACCTATATAAACTTGTTGACTTCACCTATATGGCTTTCCACTGTAAACAACTTATATGAACTTATTTGCATACCTCTCCAGCATCTTCCACTGCAGGAATCTGTCAAAGTACATGCTGTTCTGGTAGTCCGAGAACGGAGCTCCGCTCAGGTAGTCATGGACGGCCCTGATCCAAAACACAACAGTTACAGCTGAGCATGAGGTGCGATTTAAGCTCAGATCCAGTTAGCAATATCCGCTCTGTTTGGTACATACATAACAAAAGAGTAAAAAACAGAGTGGCAACTCACTTGCGGCAGTTGCTGAAGATCTCCTTACATGGACTGAGTTCGAGGTTCTCTCTGCACTGGTCTGCAAAAACCTCTGCTATGTCGACACGCTGAGGTGACTACATCAACACATGTAAACACACACAGTGACATATGCGCACACACATAACAAATACATTACTTTTTATTGCTCACACTACATCAGACTAAAGAGAAACACACATAACTCCTGGTAGAGTATCAGTACATTATGCACATTCGCACTGTGCAAACATCACATTGTTATTTTTGCACATTTAAAGTGTACTTTGAATTACTGCACCCTTGTAAGTAGCCTTGTGAGTGTTAGGGAGGCTTTCATTCGGCTGTAACTCAACATTATTGTCTGCATTATCCACAGGATTCTGACATCAATCACTTTAAAAGGTTACTAAATTTACTTTTACATTAAAATGTAAAAAAAAAAAAAAAACGTTGAAAACTGTATCAGATAATGAAACATACTTGTTTTGAGAGAAAAGTCTTGATGATCTGGTCCCCTCTGCTTTTTCTTTTTTCATCAGGTGTTACCTCATAATCTTCCTAAAAATCAAAATGAGACACATCATTAATAATATGCTCTACAATTTTTAAATTGAGCATCATCGATATCAAAAGATAAAATGAAAGTACTCATTTACTTCATCTTGTGTGCACCAAGACCCACTCCTATCGTAGATGTAGTTAATTATTTATGAATGCCACTTCATAATAAGTCACCTTTCTTAAAGATAATGGTTAATAAATAAATAAATGATTTTATATCTGGTGAAAGACATGAATAGCTCTTTTTCCTCTCTCCATTCTAAAAATAGTCTACCACAAAAACAGGTATAAAATGCGCGATTTTCCTAAAAAGCAAAAAACAATGGATAGATTCATACAGTAATCCCTCTCAATCATCACTTAATGACCAGAAGTGTGTGAAGGTGTTTAAATCTTTTTCTTATTTTCTTCTCACTTTGCTGTGTTGTTTAGCCTACCATTAAGTTAATTTTGTCTGTAGTGCCCAAAATCACTAATTTGCCTCAAAGGGCTTTAAAACACCCTCTATCCTGAGACTCTTGATTTGTAAAAAGAAAAAGAAAATTGACAAAAAAAAAAAAACAACCTAAGCACAACTCAAGTGTTTAAGTCTCCAGAGATGAGGAACGTGTTATTTAAAAGTATATCTTCTTGAAATGTATTGATGATGATTGATGATCCTTTCTTTCTCAAAACAAAATGCCAAATTTCTGTCAAATTCTCCCTCTGCCTTTAATAAGATAAAAAAAAGTATAGTTTGTTTTTTTTAATTTTTATGATGCAGTAGCTGCTGTTTAGTGTTGACGAGGACACACACCACTCACTTTCTGCATCTCTGCGTGTCGCTGTCACTCTCACATAAACATATGCTGCTCTTGGATCAGCGTTTCAACATACGAAAGCCGTTGGCCGTTACACGCGGGACATATTGGACATCTCACAGAGGCACTGACATGATGAGCGCTCTGACGCATTTCAGCCAGCACTTTTAACTTCTCAAAAAAAAAAAGAGGAGGTGGGGAAGCAACATGGCGCCTGTGCTGCACGCTGGCCCGACTCTTTCTATCAGTGGCTTTTTTCCAACATGGTTCTGTGTTGCCTGGCAACCACACAGTAAACACAACGGGATTCCTTGAGGTCCTGGAGTGTCACAGTGTGTCACACCAGCGTCACCAGCTTTCCACTACAAAACACACACACACACACACACACACACACACACGTATATATTCAGTACATACACACATAAGCCAGGAGCTTAAGAAAAAACAGGCTTTAAAAAGCTGCAGCGTCACTGACACTTCAGAACAAAGCCAAAAGAAGTCCAGAAGTAAATACACACTGCATATACAAACGTAAAAATATACTGAAAGACGTGATGAGAGAAAGGAAGAGAGGGAGTGAAAGAGGAGGAAAGAGCAAATTGTGATTGCTGCCAAGTGTTGATTAACTGAGGCTTTGTTATCAGAGGCTCCAGAGAAATTACACACACACACACACACACACACACACGCGCGCACACACACACCGTAAATGAGCTGTCTGACTCCCACCCTTTGCCGGTGGGGGGTCAGCCAAAGGGAAAAGAAGACGCCCCTTTAGCCTTTTGGAAGCAGAGGGGATCCAACACACACAAACGTATGCATACAATTGTACACACACACACCTTCTCATGATGTAAGAGGAACCACTGGAACCCCAAAGCACATTCCTTCCTCTGTTATACACACCGAAACACACACACACACACACACACACAATCCCCCTTCCTCCGAAACGGTCATGTTCATGCTTTCTCACTTCTTATTGCTCAGCACACACACACACACACACATATAAATCATTTCCTTGTAAATCGCACTATAAACAAACTAACATATTCTAGGTTTTTTAATAGTTTCTGGAAATGCATGATGACTAGATTACATAATAAAACAGTTTCTAGTAAACCTCGTAATGGCAAAGGAATCACGTCATTTAATCACTTGAAATATAAGCACCTGCTTGGCTGTAATCGCCCTCGGGCCTGCTTTATCGACAGTAAAGTATACGACTCAACACCGAGCGTGGCCTCAAGAGTTGGTCACATGGACTGTAGAGTTAGCGCCAGCATGTGTTTGGGAAGGGTGTCTGTGAGTGGTTTCCTCCTCGCAGAGGGTGACGGTCATTTTTAGGGCTCGGTGGTTGAAGGGGGCAGAAAAGGGTGGGGGTGGTGTGGGAAACAATGCTGTCCTTTCTGTCCTGTCACATGCCCTGCAAAGATATTCTGGGCATTGATAAAGACTTAAATGTGTCATGTGGGAGCTATTCCGTCTAGACGCACGGAGAGAGATTGGAGGGGGGGACAACAAGCCGGGAGGAGGAGGGGATCTGGCTGTTTGAGTAATCACTACTTAGTTAAATTGTCTCCTCTGGCTGTATGACCCAGCATTGAGGTGCTTTCAGGCTACGCTGAAATGAAAGTGAGTGCACTGAAAAAGGGGATGAGGGCATTTTCCAGACCTGCATTCATCTAGAAAAGAGTGCTGCTTTTCCCGCCACTCTAAATATATAGTCACACCTAGGAATTGAAGGAATTGACCATTCTCAAAGTCCCTCCTTGTTACTGCCGCAAAGCCTGTCAGGCTGTCCATTATACAATTGTACATACACAGTTTACAATAATTGATTTGATTTAATTTACTAACAAACACAGAACTTTGACCCGGGACACCAGAGTTTAAGGCCAACAAACAACAACATCAGTTGGGGTGTTTTTGCCACTTAGAGCGGGGTGTTTTGTAGCGACGTCTACGATCTTTTCAAAGCCATTACCAAGTACTTTTGTTGTCTAAACCTAACCGCTGACCACTTCTGCATCAAGACACAACGCAAAAGGGTGCCCCAGCTTTATTCTAGTGACACCTGGGGCTTCTGCTCAAGCAGCAAAATACGAAAAGTAGGGATGAGATAATATTAGGTAAAACTGCACGTCCAAGGCAAAGAGTCAACATCGCCAGTTGGTGATCCATGTAGGTGATTAGATTTAGATTTAGATTTAGATTTAGATTTAATGTTTGGATTTTCAAACAGAATGCTGCACTATATAAAGAGTTTAAATCTAAATTTCTCCTTACCAAATAAAGAGCAGCAGGGCAGAGCCACCACAGTGCTGATGGTCATTAGAATGAAGTTACTAAGCGTTAGTGAATGGGTAATTTGGGGTTAAATGCATTGTTCACAGACTTTGATGGTAACTATTAAAAAGATAATAGAGTTCATTGTTGACTTTCCCCACATTTTCCAGGGGATATTCCTGAATTTGTAATGGCAAACATTTGGTTAAAAAACACCCACCCAGCAGTGTTTATGTGTGTATATGTGTGTGTGAGTGTGTGTGCTCGCACCATCGCGTCCAGTAACTGGATGCATCGTTGCAGTTTAGGTCTGGTCTCACAGTAAAGACGGAACAGAAGCCGTCCGATTGGCTGTTTGTCACAGATGCTGGCATAGTCCCTCTCTGCAGAAATAAAAACAAAAAGCACACACACTTTAAAACACCAGTAGACAAACATGTTCTCCTCAGACAAAGGTGAGCATAACAAAACACTTACCAATGCTATTTCCCTGCTCAGTGCACTGGCTTATATGGGGGAAGCGAAGGATCTCCTTCCATTTTTTGCTCCTGCCTTTCCGCTTTCCTCCTCCACCTGTGGTGACACAGAAAATCAAGAGGTGAAATGTTATAATGAAAAAACTTCATAAAGTTGTCATAGTTTGTTTTCATCACCGAGGAGCAAATGAAAGCCTGAGGGCTAAAAGGAGCGGGCGAAAGATGGGTGTGTGTGTGTGTGTGTGTGTGTGTGTGTGTGTGTGTGTGTGTGTGTGTGTGTGTGTGTGTGTGGGCTCTCCCCTGAATGAAATCATAGTCTCAGCATGTATATATAATTCATAGATTACGTCGCACTTCCTCCGTAAATCTCTTCTCTCTCTGCTGACTTTCTTCCTCACTCAGTAGCTTTTCTGAAAGTGGAGCAGTGTGTGTGTGTGTGTGTGTGTGTGTGTGTGTGTGTGTGTGTGTGTGTGTGTGTCCACACAGACAGAAAGCCTATTCTGCCCGGCTCAGTTCCCATCAGAACCCGGGACTTTGCCAGACTTTGGATTCCACTGCTCTGAATAATTGTGCATCAGCTTCCTGCAGCAACGTAACACCATCTTGAACAAAAATCACTCACGTCCACATCCTTAGATCTTTAAATGAATCTCCCTCCATATTTCTCATATAAATCATGTTAAAAGCACATCTCTCTTTCTTAAACACAACTGTGAAAACTTATTTGACTGTTCTCCATTCATTCTTGCTTGCTGTGCCTTACATCATGTTTGTCTCAGTTTTTATTTCTTTCTTTATATGTGAAGACTGCTCTAATGAACTGACAGGGATTTCCTTTAACCACTCTCTACAGTGGAAATTGGCTGCAAGCAGCTGTGAGAGGCAGCATTGAGAGCATGAGAGCAGGAGATGCAATGACGAGCAGACATCTTTAAGTAATAACCCAGGAATGTGAGAAGCACTACGTCATGCTGGAGCCCCTGAGTGAAAGCTTTCACAGTTTTCCCATCAATCCCCCTGCATTACTGCCTCATCCATCCCTCCGCTGCTGTTTGAAATCTGTTTATCTCAAATACACTGCATTGCCTTGGTAATTTTATATGATACACTCACTTGGACTTAAATTCATTTAAGTTAAAACAAACAATGTGAAGATTAAAGACTGGATTTAGCATGCTTTGGTGTGATAGTAAACACACGCAGGCCTTATTTATTACTCATTATGATATCAAATCAAATCATTATGGTGAAGCTGCTGCCATTTTTTAAAGACTTTTTTCTGCAGAGTCAGCTATTTCTTGTGAGAGAATTGTTAATAGCTTATGATGACTGCGCCACAACAGTCTCATGGACCTGAATGTAAATAGCCTACATAAGCATACTTTCAAGGCTATTTATGTGTTTTTATGTGTTTTCAAACATATTTGAAGGTGTTTTTTCTCAAATGTACATTTTTTGCAACTGTTTCTTGTATTTTTAAATTGATATATGCACGGGTAGATGCACATCATAATACAGCATTTTTAATACTGTTAATACAAAAGAAAAAGTTGAATGCCTGCAAAATTATTAGCATTGATTCTACATATGTTGTGGTTATGCACCTTCCTCAGGTGTCAAATATTCTAATATTACACAGCCTGTAACCTAGCCCCCAGGAAGTACATCAGGCTCTGAAGGCAATGTAGTGGCTATACAGAGTAGCTGCACACTTTAAATTATTTTATCCCCATTCAAGTTGAAGGAGCACTTATCTTGAAGTATGGACTGGTGGAAGTCTCTAGTGCACCTGCTTTATGGGCCACACAGTGCCAATCATCCATGTAGTTTTATAAGCGCCAGTTGAACTACTTCAGCTTTCTTGCGCCACTCAGCAACTTACACAGGTATGAGCAGCACATTGCCTCCAACGCTATATCCTGTTCTCTTTAAACATCCATCACTGCAACAACCAAACAAAAGAGAAGCCAAATTGCAAACACCTGAGACACCTGACCATGTGTTAACGGTAGATTTGGTTTGTTCAAATGGCAATTGTCACTGGCAGAGGTTATCAGCTAGTGATAGTGATGTGAGACTAACGCTATAAAAATATATTTTTCTTTACTGTAGCCCACGTATTTTGAATTGAACCAATGAGCTTGGCAAATGGGCTGTCAGATAACAAGTTTGGAGAAGAAATGTGACGACGAACTTGAGAAGGTACAGCTTCGGCTTATTTATTTACAACAGAATTTACCATAAACTCCAACATAATAGCATCAAGTACCTGCTTTACTCCCATTCAGTGGGTGTGCCTGTCCACAATGGGGCTTTTTCTAATATAGCCTAAGTAAACATACATAATACTAATGCAGATAATTATGTGATATGTGGCTTTGGAAGTAATATTCGTTTACTACTATAGACAGTTAGTTAGGTAGTTAGCCAGGCATGCTAAAGATTGCAGCTTATGTCAGAGCAGACAAACAGGCTTTTTAAACTATTACTTACACATTTGATCCTCAAAATCCATTATAAAAGTGTTTTTAAGGCTTATGGGAACCCGCTTATAACTTCAGGTTGAGTGTGTTTTTAGATAACAGACCCTGCGTCACCACAGCTGACACACACAGAGTGTTTGCCATATCACCCCAGACAAACACCAAGCATGAATGTATTAATAACTCAAGTTAAAATATCCCCTAAGAGAATCATTAACTCCCAGCACCTGCTCCTCATCAACATTACTGTAGACCAAACAAGCTATAAACAGGCACACTTCCTTATTTAAGCACCAGTTGTTCTCTGAAAACAGTTAATATCTAAAGTAATGCTCCACAGCAAAACCTCACCACACTCTGCTGCTGTGTGGTCCAACATTTTAATCTCTTTCAATAAAAACATGACATCTGCTGAAAAACACAATGGCACAGTGAGCAGAGAAAGTCATTCCCTATGGGGGCCACCATGCTCAAAGTGAATAGTACTGTACCGCTTTAAAATGGCATAGATTTCCTGTGAAGGGTCAACGACATGTCAAATAATTGTACCAAACATCTGTGCTCCACCCAGGCATTCAACTTCTACACAATGCTGAGACAACCACAAATAATGCAGTTCCTCTTTTTTTTCTTACTGTGTCCCGTTTTCTTTCCTTCTCCACAAATCTACTTATTTTTTATTTTCTCCCCCTTAGTCGTCTCTCCTGCCATCACCTTCAGTTCTCTCTCTGATTCGTGTAATCCGGCTTCTTTTTTGTTTTCAGACTCTGTTGGGGATTTTTTGTTTTCATCATCACCCAGCGCTGCCACCCAATGACTGACCTCATTTGGTGCTTCGGGCCCATCAACCCCCTTTGTTTTAGGGTCGGATAAGGTCGCGAGTTTACAGCTTTATGGGCATATAAACAGAACAATACCACAGATCAGTGGTTCCCATCCTTTTTAGCTTTTTGACTGAGACTGAAACAAAGTGAAGTCTACTTATAGCCTCTTGTCATAAGTTGCACATCTAGTGGTGATAAAAGCAAAATAACTTTTAAAAAAGTTAATGTAGCAGGAACACATTTTTTTCTATTCTGTTTATCTCACAACCCATCAGATTTCGCTAGCAACAAGTCAGTGAAAATGGTGTTCAGTTATGAGGCCTCATTTTGCCAAATATAGCATTCACAATGACGAATAAAACCTTTAATGCCAGTCTGGATTGTGTGCCAAAAAAGAGAGTGAGGGCGTGGGAAAGTTAGTGAAGTTGAACACATCTAAACTTGTTTGCCCTGTCACCATGTTTGATTTGTCCAGCTTTTAAAAAAAACTATTTTATTCCAGGAGTGAATGAGAAACAGCAAAAGCCTGTTGGGTGCAAAGACCTGACCTTTCATCCCAGAACACACCCAGCCGTTCCCACAAACATGCAAATATCATGCATAAATTATTCATCTCCACATAAGAGACTTATCCATCTGGATGTAACAAGCAATTTCCTGTCTGGCCTCAGTGTCTTTTTACATCTCTGATAGCTGCGGCCTGAAACAAATACAACCCTTAATCAGTTCAAATGAGTTCAAATTCTGTGTTGCAGTGTTGGTGGGCCCGTCAGCTGCTTCGTCTCTGCTCGCTGGAGGGGAAATATTCTGGCGGAATGTAAAAAAACTAGGTCTGGGGAAAAGTTTTCCGAAAGGATTATAAATATCAACATAACAGCAATAAGATTTTAATTTTTTAAAAGTAAAAAAGCTCCTTACAAGTGTTTTATGTCCTGTTCAGTAACTCTGGGTTCATGTTTATAAAACAATACTATTAAAAACGATAATTATGCTCATTAATGTCGTCCATAAACCTTCTCACACCCGCTCCCCTATTTCTGTCTTTCTCTATTAGACAGTTCTCACTCTCTCATGGTCTGTCACTTACACATAAGTAGAAATATGCACTGTGCTGTGGGTACGCTTCACACAGGAACTTGTCAGTCTAATTTGTTCCATGAGGGCAGTGTGGTCGCCGCCCTTTATTTATGTTTCTGCTTAGCAGCTCTGACATCATGAAGGCATGTCAAGTGAAGCAAAAATAAGGTCAGAGAGGGAATGACATCCGTCTGGCGCGACACCAGGGGGTTACCGGCATCCCAAACATCTGTGTGTGTATGTGTGTGCGCACGGTGTTTCTACTGTGACCTCTCTCTAGTAATGTCCTCACGCTCAATTAATCGACTCGGGCAGTTCTGCAGGCCCCCATCCATCCACACATTCAAAAACGTCCCTGCTTAGCTGTGAGGTTATATTCATAAAGTGTTGACACACAAAGGAATCCAGGACGTTAACTACTGTGTAGCTCACACAAACACACACACGGTCCCTGAGGTTTCAGACACCCTGACTTGCGCTGTCACTCCAGACGGGTGCAGTCAGATCTGCTGTGGACAACCAGACAAAACCACATCCTGAAGCTCACGCTGTGCATCTGGCATATATGTAACAACAACATCTGCAGCAGAGTGTGATGTGTGAGCGCTGGCAGAGAGGAGCACTGTGAATACGTGCTATTCTCTACACCTACACTCTGTAAAAAGTGAGATTTCGGAGGATTTCATGTGCTCATCTCCTCCCTGCACCAAACTAAAAATTCATTGTCGTTCACAACCAACCGATTATCACCTTATGATTATCGCCCATTCTCACATCACCTCTTTTGCCTGATCTGTTAAATGTCGGCTTCACGTTTGAGTCACACTGTGGTGGTCCATGAGGTACCAACATAGTGAGGCCAGCTGGCACCAGATGATGATACAAACGTCTTTGTTCTCTCAAAGAGTCTCTTCTTCTTTCCCACAATGACCAACTGTTCAATACTTGGAAAGTATTTGCATCAGGGCTGCAGGTAAGGGTGTGTGCTTCTGTGTATTCAAAACATGAGTGGTCAATACACAGCACGTTGAATATAAGGCAAAGAGGAGAAATTTGCATTAGCACATTAGCACATCCTCTTTGTGCTTCTCAGGGCTCTGCAGAGCAATTCTTAACAGCATGTTGATTTATCGTAAGACAGAAACGGACTAGATATCCATCTCTTGCAAAACCTGGACAGAGAGGTGTTGTTTGGAAATAAACCACACCTTTCCATATTGTGCTTTTTGTGGGTTGCACAGCACAAAGCATGCAAATGATTACATATTACTATGCATATTGTCCACCAGGGATGCAGAGATAAATAAAGATGGAAGATTTTTTTTAAAAAAACACTAAAATGTTATGTTTTACCAGTTTATTTGATATACCTGCATAAATTAATACAGTCAATATCACTAACGTAAAGTCCTGTGCAAGGTGTTATTTTCAGCTGATTCGTGGACTCGAGTCACAAATTTATGACTAAAATTGACCAAATCAAAAAAAGACGTGCATTCAACTTGGACTTAAACTTAATTTGGATGTAACACTTTTCACTTAAAAATACCAAGTGACGGGGCACCCTGTAGCTGACCTGGTGGAGCGGGTGCCTCATTTATTGAGGCTATGTCCTTGCCACAGCAGGCGTAGGTTTGACTCTAACCTCCCTGGCTGAAAATTAAAGCCAACAGTAAAGTGCCAAAAACTACAGTTCCTCTAACGGCCACTTGAAGCTGACTACAGAAGCTATTCAATCCCTAAAGACCCCCATGTTAAAATGTAGAATTTTACAGCAGAAATGAACATTTTCACAGCCTGGTACAAAAAAACTATTTTGTTCTCTCTGGCTAATTTCAATGTTCAGGACAACTGTATGGGGGTGAATTTATATAACTCACCTGTTAAGGCCCAAAGTTACACATAATTAAAGTGGCAGGCTGTCTGCTGATAGTCTTTTTGGTTTCTCAGCCAGATCCACCCTTCGCTCCTTCACAGCTCAAACCCCTTCACCAAATAAGGTCACTTTTAGCTCCAAAACAACAAGATGGTGACAGCCGAAATGCCAAACTCGATACCTCAAATTGGAAGTCAACAAAAGAGTAGATGATGTCACGGTTGCAAAGGCCATTATTTTTACAGTCTACATGAAAACTTTCCCCAATTCCTAAGATAATAAGTATGCCGAGGTCTGTTATGTTATATACAACATCAGAGTGCTATATATTTTACAACAATTACATTTACATTATATGACAAGACAGGACAGAAACATACAACATTTACTCTGTTGTGGTATTTGCTTTGTGCTATGACGGTGCAATGTCAGCACTTCTTTTTTAATGATTAAATTCAGTCGCTCTTGCTTTAACAAACATGTTAACAAATAACTTAAAAAGCATTCATGATTTTTGTAAATTTAACATATCATTACTCTGTTGTTAAAATGGAATTACATTTTTTTGAGGGTGCATTATGACTCGTTTTGGACTTGTTAAAAGTTTAGGACAAAACAATTACTTGGTCCTACCGCTACTGATTCAACTCTACACCACATTTTGTGGCATTACCCTCTCCTTTTGCCTCTTTGTGTGAAAAACGTGTTACTAAAAGGAGCCCTCAGGTTTTGTTTAACTGCAGCAAGTGTGTGTTTGTGTGTGTGGTCTTTGTGCCACAGGAAGCTGATGGAAACACTGCCCAGACCTGAGCAGAAGGGGAGGACTATAGCAGGAAGAAGCTCTTTGTTGCCCTGTTCCACCATGATGTCATGTCGGTCCCTCTCTGTCCAGCCGCCTTATTACCATCCTGAACGAGCCTCTCTGTCCACGTATCCCTCATTAACGCAATAATAACGGCGTGATTCAGGCTGCGACATCTGCTAAGGCTCTCAAAGCAAACATCTGTGACGTACGCCTTTTACCTGGCAACACTCGACTATTCTTTTGGCTGCCGCAGGGGTCACATGTTAAACCACTTCATGAGGGGTCATAAACTCAAAATCAGTCATAGACAATAAAAGAGAGATCTTATCGGCAGTATCGATGCTGGCGCACAGCTGTGTCTCAACATGTTGACAATAACACCTGAATCCAACTTGACCATAACAATGTCGCTGTATTTAGCATGAAAACTACATGCTCATGTGTTTAAGATTGATTTAGACATAAGCCCAGTGTGTGAGCTCTACTTTTGCAAACCTTTGAGGAAAAATACACAGAATGCTTCCCCGTCTTTATGTCATTGTAAACATTACTGCTATAAATAGCAACCAGCCCAAGGGCAGGAGCAATGTATTCATGCAAACTGAGGTGGTCAAACCGGTCCATGACCTCAGAGCTAGTGAGCTGTGACAGTTATTACTGGAGTAACTGTGTCTGTGTGTGTTCATGAGTGTACAAGCTTGTGCGGGAATATAATCTGTGTGAAAACTTGCATGTGAATACAGAAATCTCACAAAGGCAGCAGAGGGTCTGGTACATTTGCTGTCATGTGCCACAGGTTTCCTGTTCTATATATATATATCAAATATGGCATGTGAGGGGGGCGAAAACATTCAATAGACTGAAATTATATAACCCACCGGGCCATCCGATCAAAGCACCACAAACACAGCCCAGGGCACGCTGGGTAATACATGCTGTTTGCTCATCCATAAAGATCCAGGAGGACAGAGCATAGTCCACATGAAGTTAGCCATAATGGGACGCTCCTACGCTCTGACACAGTGTTAGTGTGTTTGTTCACCTCCATAAATGTTTTGATAGGGCCAAACTTTACGGCAATGTAATCCTAAATCTCTGTGAGGGATGATTGTATCTTGCTCGGCATGAAACGCTGCAGTTACATCACAAGTGAGCAAGCAGCAAGTAAAGTGCTTCCAATGAAAACAAGAGCAACAACTTATCAAACTGATGGGACACATGGTGCGCTGTATGTGGATAGATATTATTGAACATGGGAGTGAGTGTGTGTGTGTGTTTGTGGCAAAAACCCATCCCGCAAAGAGTGTTGAAGTGATTATATTGCACTTTTAAAACTATCTCGAACCTTTCTAGCTTCTCTACATTTTCTTTTTGTCTTCGAACACACACTTTCTTCATGAACATTTTGCTCCTACTGACATTCCACGTCCTTTTGTTCCTGTTATGGCAACATCTCCTGAAAGAATTAAAAAAGGCATTGAAGAGTGTGTTGTGGTTAGCACAGCAAAAAGCTGCTCTTAAAGTTTTTATCTGCTTTCTGGGGCATTCTGGAGTTGCATCTTTTTTTCTGTTATCATGCTGGAAACTCAAAGCAAGCCTCAGGGAAGAGCAGGTGCTGAGATTTAATTGATTTTACAATATAAGATGTCATAAACTATCTTTATTTTCTCTCATAATGCACTTTTAGAGAATCCCCAGGTCATATGCTTTCCATAAATAACCTATGGTGGCCCATGTGGGGAAATAGTCTCAAACATGCATTACTATTTTCTTCTCCTACAAAGGACAAACGAAGGTGAAAGGATTCCTTAGCTTTTATTTAACTTTATACCTTCTAATTTTTAGCTTTTTGGTCAGTTTAAGTCCCTCTCCAGACACATTTTTAGGTATAATACTTATTATTAGTATTTTGTTTAACATGATTTTCTTGCATACAATTTTTCAAAAAAGGGGGCTGAAAGAAGATCTACTCTTTTCTTCATTGAGAAATTTCCTTGCAATAAGTTTTGCTTTTGCTTTCCGTTTTCTCCAGCACTGCTCATGCTGCTGGGTTGACAGGTGAGAGAACAGTGCACTTTAGGTTGGCTAACATAAGAATTTGAGGAAATATTGGAGAGATTTAGCCATATATATTTGAGCTTCATTCAGGATCGGGAGTCTGCTGTGCAACCAAATCAGCGACAAGCAGACGTATCAGAATGGTAAATGTAGGTAAACTGAAAACACTACCATGTTTGTTGTCAAAACTCTCACTATGCTAACACTAACTCTGCTCTCTGCACTGACAAGAGTAAGGCTCAGACATCGCCCCCTTTAGTAGAGGAATGTGAAAACACCGCTTTAACAAACTTTGCACTGATGCAAGTCAGTATAGTGAAGTCATCTAAAGACATTTGAAAGGACAAAACATAAGAAAAAACACATTTTTGAGGAAAGACGGACTTTAAATTATATGACCTTTTGTAATTTAAGCTCTATAAAGTCTGACCATGTTGTGTGTGACTGTGCATATGTTGAAAAAGTGCACAGTTTAGCACTTAGCTTTTGATACAGCAATTAGAGACATTAGGAAGGAAGCTTCATACGACTATTGATTATTTCACGAAAAATGCACATCAAATATTCATTGGATTTTCCATTAAAGAGATGTGGCAGCAATGCAGAGCACAGGAAGCACACCGCAAGCCATATATGTATTGAGACACGATAAAATGCTGCATAAGTAATCAGCTGTATGTCTGACACGGGGAAAAAAGATATAAATCTGGCTGCTCAGTACACTGCTGGAGTACTTTAGTGGCGAGCTGTTGAAATTCACATTTTTTTCTGCATCCACTTTCCCTTAGCCCACCTTGTCTACTTCTACTTCAGATAATTATCTCCTATATTTCCCAGAATTCCACTCAACAACTTGTTGCATCCAGCTGAGTTATGTATACTGTATGTGTGGGTAGAGGCAGCAATAACAATAGAGATAGTAAGAGCCAGAGAGCTGAATTTTTCCACTCAAGAAAAAATGAGTCACACTCCTACTCAAAACACAGCGAGCCTTTTGGCCTGTTGTCGATGGAGAAATGGGTATCTCTGCTTCTTCTTTGGTTTATTTCTCCATGTTTTACTGCTGGTAGAAGATGGGGGGCCAAGAAAAAAAAACCCTGCAATTTACACAAGAATCATTTCCATTTCAACTGAAACTGTGCTGAAAATATCTTGGTGTGAAATAATTACTGTGTACAGTTATCTGCATGATTAACAAACAACATTAGTCCAAAAATATTCTTTCCTTTGCCATCATTTAATTGGTGGAATACCTGTATGTAGAAGAATTTGAAAGGTAACCACGACAATACAAAAAGTAGAAACACCTTCCCTCTTGAATTTTCCATCTAAAAACTATGCTTATTCATATGTTGTAGAAATGTGTCCCAAAACACTTACTAAGCATGCTAACATTCCCACAATGACAATGCTAACATGTCAGCGTTTAGCATCTTCTATAGTTAGCATGCTTCTATTGTTGGCATGCTGACATTTTCACACTACTTTCAATAAAAGTGGATGAACTGAAAATGAAAACAGCTTCTGCTTACATTAAACTTGTGTGCAAACTATTTCGGCAGAGAAGCAGTCATATGGAAGCCTGTATTTATAAAGGCTATGTTATGAAGTTTGAGAATGAGGTGCAGATGGCTTTCTAATAGGCTTACTAAAAATATAATAAAACAATAAGTCTACTGTCATATTAGCAACTTTGTGAGGCTGTAGGCCCTTGGTACGGCAATGATTTCAATTAATGCTAACACAAACTGTTCACAAACTTACATATCTAGCATGCTAACGTTTAGCAGATAGGCCCATAATGCTTACCACCTTAGTTTGGCATTCTGACATTTGATAATTAGAAAAATGCATAGCTGAAGTTGATGGGAGTGGTGTTATTTTTTCAAGCATTTGGTCATAAACCAAAGACAAATTAAAATGTTGAGTTAGTGATGGCGCTAGATCGAAATTCAAACGGCCACCTTGTCTGAATCAAATTTTTATGGCAATGCATCAAATAGCTGCTGAAAATTTTCACGCTAAACCATAAATGTAAACCTGCCTATGGTGCTAGACAGTACCAAGTCAGAGGGCTTCATCATATTATAAATGTCTGTACCAAACTGAAATATTTCACACTGGACCAACAAGACGGGCGTCACTTGCATGGCCAACAACTGTTACTTTTGGGTCACTAACTTAATATAACAGTATTCCCAGTAATCAGTAACCCTAACTGCCAGTAAATCTTGTGGAGTCTAATGTTGTAGACTTCTAAAGCATACAAGCCAGGAAGTGTAAACATAAAATAAACACAATTACTGCTTTAAAGTGAATCACCTCAGAGAGAAGAGATAAATATGAGATGTGTAAGACTGGGTCACGAACAGGCCTGCAGCTATTTGCAACAGACTTTATTCATAGGTTTTCTTTTGCTTGTTTCCCGCCAGAGGAGCCCAGTGAGTAAACGACAGTCTGGCTCCCCCCTCGTGTATTTTACTCTCCCCTCCATTAAAGCTTCCTACCCAATAAAAGTCGACGGCATAATGTCATGGCTCCGTCTTTTCAGAGGGCAGTCCAGGCAAGTGTTTTTGTTTTCTGTGGAAGTGGAAGACAAAGTTTGTGCATGTAAGTCTCCTTTACATGAATCATGCTAACATTACCGTAAGCCGACAGGTAGAGGATCCGTTAGGACAACAAAGACTCGTGTTATGGGTTTACAGTCATGGTTTCACATTCAAACAGGCTACTCAGCTTACTTCGCTAGAATTTTGTCGGTCCTAACAAAAGCAGCTT
The DNA here is from genome assembly GCF_008729295.1 of Plectropomus leopardus. NCBI lineage: Eukaryota > Metazoa > Chordata > Actinopteri > Perciformes > Serranidae > Plectropomus > Plectropomus leopardus. The sequence continues at coordinate 12,025,444 of NC_056468.1, forward strand.
CCCTGGCTTGCTGAGACTTGCTGCGGCATCACATGATAAAACAACACCATCCCAACTCCCACCCACCCCCAACCCCCTGCAGCAGGAGCTCGAACACACTGTGCGTGTGCAGAGCCCACACAAATCGCTTGTACAGACAAATACCTCATTCCTGTTATCTCATGTTATCTTGTATCTTGCACAGCTTCTTGTAGTTACTCATCAGCTGGCTCTTGATGTTTGTATTATTCAAGACATCGTATTGAGAGTCCAACGGGGCCACAAAAAAACATGACATAATTGGTTTCACACACAAATGATTCCCATCAGGGCTTGTTGCTGCCTGAATCTGGGACTCTGACAATCCTGTTGCACATTGTAGGATCCCTAATGACTGGATACCACCATATTTAGGTATTTCTCATGCAAATGGTGCTCTATGGATTCTCTCATTTGTATTTAGCACACAAATGAGTCTAATGTTTAATAAGAGTCACATAATTCTGGACCGATATCAGATAACTGCAAGGTACTACCACTTTATATATATATATATATATATATATATATATATATATATATATATATATATATATAAGAGAGAGAGAGAGAGAGAGAGAGAGAGATAGATAGATAGCCAATAGACCTATTAAATGGCTACTACTGCCTGGAACATTTAAATATACAAGAGCAAAATTAAATCAGTTTACAGTTAACAAAATAGAAAATCAGTTGCAAACTGCAAAGCTTTGGCTTTTTTCCCACCTTTTTTTGCATTTCACTTTATAAATTACATTTATTTAGCCGATGCCATTTCCAAAGCAACTTACGATAAGTGAAGTCATCTACATGGATACAACCCAAAACTTGCAAGAATCTTGCATTACTTGAAAAATGATGGAAACGATTAAACACTTATCAAAATAGTTGCCAGTTAGCTCACTTTTGATTGAATTATTAATCAACTGACTGCAGCTCTGAATTGTTATTTAATTCTAATCTTAAGCACACAAACAGAAAAAAGTGGACCCTGCCTATAGTGATCACAGTTACAGTGAGTCATCTATTTTCAATTTTGATTCTGGTTCATACATGACAACATATTTTTTTAAAAAAACAGTTAAAAGTATCATAATTCTATTTTTTTTAAGTGTGGGATTTAGTGAAAAGAAGCAGTGAGGTTGCAGATTGCCACTAACTGAAACTTCTCAAATGTAACAGGCATGTAGCAGAACTACAGTGCCCAACACCAATGCCCCATCTAGAGCCAGCGCTCTTTTTGTCCATTCTGGGCTACTGTAGAAACAACATGGTGGACTCCGTGGAGGAGGAGCAACTCCGTATGTAGATAAAAGCTGCTCATTCTAAGGTAACAAAAATGCAATGGTTCTTATTTTCACTGATTAGAAACTAATGAAAAAATAGTTAGGAATTTTACATTACACTTTTTCCAAAATATGCCCCTAAATCCTACACACTGGACGTCTAACTTCCATGATATTTTGCCTGGAAAAAGAGTCATTTTCTCTACATGAAAAACATAGTCTCCTCAAAGCATGTGACTGGCACAAATGAGCCAAGAATGAGGCAGTGAAACTTGGTTTTCCTCAGGCTACCTTTTGTCTACTAAAACAATGAGAAAAAGTCATGGAAGCTAGTGTTGAGGCCACAAAATGAATGTGAACGAGGAAAGCACCTCTGATTGAAGTCGTCCTTGTGAAGTGGATTGATATTGCCGCTCATACAATGCCCACCACTACTTTATATTCACGTTATAAATACACAAAATGTCTATTAGATGTTTATCTGGTTGATAAATAAAGAAAAATGAAAAAAAAAAGTTATAATAATCATCTTATGGTGATCAATTTGACCTGGACACATTTGATCACTGAAAGAGGGTATCACTGGTTGTACAGGATCACAGATCAACCAAAATCATTCTCTCTACAAGTGTGGCTCTCAATCTGATGACATTATCTAAATCTTCTGTTTAAGAAAAGTGACTAAGAAGAGAACTAAAAGGCAAAAGAAAAGGGAGGAGAGAACCGCTGACAAGTTTCCATCATCATAATGTCTCACCTTAGTTACCTGGAAATAAACTTAATCCCTCCCTGCTCAGGTCATTTTACCACGGAGATATCCACTAACGTACTACTGGCTGTACTGTATGAAGCACTTCCCTGTACTGAATTTTACACCAAATGTGACAGAAGTGATCTTCACTTGCGCAACCACAGCCTCCCAAAAAACACGACAGCCTGAATGCGAAAGCCAGCAGGCATCAGAGTGGAATTCAGTCCAGTAGCCCAAACTAAATTCCCGGGCTCTGCTACAGCAATTCAAGAAAGGCATCTGGATGCAGCAATGCAGTTTTTCCCCCTTACTCTCATTCACTTCGACAGCCGATGACGTTCGCTCGCTTGGCTTGGAATCTGCGACCGTTGCCAGCAAGAGTTGTGAATGGGGAGGCAGGAACACACACACACACACACACACACACACACACACACACACACACACACACACACAATAAGCGCAGGGTCTACTGCGCTGATGTTGCGCTCGTCAGAGCAGCTGGGTTCAGGTTACACTGAAACAAAGGAATTCACCCCCACACCCCTCATCTGCTAACACACACACATAAATCCACAATGTACCCTGGTATTAAACCTGCTCACGTTAAAAAGGCAGATCCAAACAGATCTCACTGACACAAACAACTTTGCAGAACTTCTTTTCGATCTGCCGTGACCCCCAGTTTCCTCATCTGACACAGATCATCAGTGACAGCAGAGCTTTTAACATCAGCGGCACGTCCCGCTGCTCTGACATGGTTAACAGCGCTGTAGCCGTCAGATGATACTCGGATGACCGCGCAGGAGATCGGGGTGTTTCATTTCACTGCATACTCATCATCCATAAAGCATCTTCCGCAGAGACCGGAGAGCAGCTCCACAGGAAGATGGAGCTCGGATGGCAGTAGCCCACTCAGTTTGTTATGTAACGATCAATTTGATTAAATAGCTTATGGGCTGCATCTAACTGATAGTGTATAATACCATTTGGCTTTATGTAAGAGAGTGGTCACTTAACGAGATGGTTCAATATGATCTGAGCCGCTGCTGTTTTTCACTCTGGAAAAGCCATGAGTTATATTTTCCACTGTGCGATTAACACGAAACAGCATATTGATCGTAAATCCTCTTTGATCCATACGTTTTAACCGTTTTAATCTCCCATCTCTAATCAATGAGTGGTGTTCACAAGGTCTTGGTGGCACGGTCAGACCTGTCTGACACAGAGGAACCAAAGAGCAATGCAAGGTTGGCACAGGGCCTGTGTTGCAGCTCCTCGCCTGGGGATATCAATCGTTTTTTTTTTTCTACGGTTCGCTGCCACTCGCACTGTTTTACGGATTTGTGAAGTGTGAGTTCGCTGGCACCAGATTGCAGTGGAAACTGGGCCTTTCCTGTTGTGCGTCCCTGCGAGCGTTTAGACAGAGGATGCATGCCTCTCTCGTGTCAGCTCTGGCTTGAGACGCACTCGCATAAACAAACAGGAATAAACACTTTTCATTCGCTGCATTCACATCCTCTCACTGGTGCTGGTATGTGACCCAAAGTGAGCCGCTGTGTGTACTGTCCTCTGCCATACATGTGAGCGACAAGCAGGAGGGTTACCAGCAGCAGCACGCAGGGATCACTTTGGCACCGGGCCCTGTAAGATGAAACCTCTAATGATTCACACAGTTAAAGGACACTCACAACAACCTGTGACACGCTTCAGTGTGTGTGCTCAACAAATTTGAACTGCTGATCTACTCTCACGCGGCTGCATTTGTAGGGCCACTGATCAAGAAGCGGAGAAAGTCGTGCTTCGGCTATTAACTCAAAGAACCGTCTCAATCCTTAATGTGAAATTGTAAAAGGCCCTTTCTCTCCCACACACAGGCAGGGACTGGATGAGCACCAATGGAGCAGCTGGGACAAGCGGAGATCTGTCATGGGTCATTAACTGCTCTTATTAATTCATGAGGCTTAATTCACCCAGCCCAGTCGTGCTCTGCTGCCCCCATAAAACAAAACGTCCAGATTGACCCGCAGGGGAGCGCATCCTTCGTTAAGGATTTTGACAGCGTGTCAGCTTCCTGTTTCACTTTATTACTCTATCAATTCCCATGAAACTCTCCCTCTCCCTTTTCCTGCTCCTAAGTGTGTCATCATGTGAGATAAATGGAAGGAGCTGCCAGAGGCTGCACAGTCCTCTCCTGCGTCACCCCGCAACTCCACAGAGACTGTTACCACAAGAAACCACGCGCAACCAAACTTGTGTGTGCACTTTTCAGAGAGCTACTTAGAATTTAGGGTGATTATTTATTCTGCGAAGACATGGCACACACTCAAAGGTCCAAGGAAGTGTGATTCTGGTGCATTTTTTAAACCAACTTGTCCCCAAAACAGAGCTCTAGAAAAAGGGTTTGCTCACACGGGCTTATTCATTTTAATGTTTTGGTACTTTAATTGTGTTGGCATTTTATACTTGCTATTGTACTGTTTACTTTAGGAGGAACAATTTCTTTCATGAAGTATGGAAGCTTTATTTTACTTTTGTGTGGTGTCATTCTGATTGGTGGGTCTATTTATCATTTAAACTCAAACTTAAACAGGAATGTAAGACACTACAATGTTAGTCATTAAAGTATATATGGGTAGAGGAGACATATATTTTAAATTAAAGCTATGCTGACATGTGTCCCTGCAGCAGCACCCACATTTCATGCCACTCCTGCATAAGTCAGTGCCCCACTTGGGCCACCCCGAAGACAAAAAAGTCTAGACATGCCACTGGAAGTACAGTGAATTTCTGGCGCAAAGCTCTTCTTTTTTAAGTGCCATTTGTGTTTACTTTTGCAATATCTATTATTTCTTTATGCTCTAAACCAACATGCCATTTACATTTTGTGGATAACAAAACATGAATACATGGTAATTTACAATTTATGGCTATTGATAATTAAAATAAAAGAAATTTGGATCAGTTTGGAACCACTGCTTTTGAAGACTTTTAGAGAAACAATCATGGCGTCAGACTGTGTGATGTTTACCTGCAGGCCTTCCTCCTGCCCTCAGCACGACCCTGACCTTATGCCTACAAAAAGAGCTATTAATTACTTTCATATTCCACACCATATAGACGGGCTACATCTGGCCTTCTCAGAGCGTTTCTACAGTGATAACCAGTCTCTCTCTCTCTCTGTGCAGGCCCCATACAAAGACTTCAACATCAGTCACGCCATCAGATCACCGTTCAAATGTCAGCCAGCCTACACTCATTTATTCACTCTATGTAAAGAGTTATCCCCTGCCTCAGTGTGTGCCTCAGCATGTATAATGTTGCGAAAGAGCGCATTCATTTGCACAGACAGCGAAAGCGGATGTGGGAGGTAACCCCCCCCCCTACATAGCCTATGTGGGAAAACGCATATGATCTGTCAAAATCAGCGAGGATACAATAATCCACGAGATTGATTTAAAGTCAGAATTGATCACCGGACGTGTCATTTTAAATGACATGTGCTCAGCTAGTGTGTATTGTTGCATAAGAGTTTTTTTCTGTTGCATCTGTAGGATTTACCTGCTGTACTGAGCCGTACAGTCCGCAGGCTACCTACTGCCGTCACCATCACCAGTATTCCCACCTTTCCTGCATACTGAGCCCACAAATGTGACACAGCCAGGCCTGTACTTACTGTTTGCACTCAGCTCCTTTTTATGTGTCAACTTACCCTCTCTCGCTTTTAGCAGTACAGTGTTGGCTACTATGTTCTCCAGCTCCATCAAAAAAAAAAAAAAAAAAAAATCCTAAATGCAGAGGGTTTCGGTTCGCAAGCTTCTGCAGCGAAAACAACGTCTTTCGCCTTGCGTGGATTTTCTTCACTCCTCGTCGGTATCCAAGCAAATTTCACTCATATCAAAGTCGTAATGGATAAAACAGGATGTGATAGATTTGCTTGCAATGTAAGCTGGGCATGGTTTTTGTTGTGGGCTGGAAGTGCGGCGCTGCATTTCTACTCCAATCCCCCCAAAACCATTCCATGCGTAATGTGGCTGCGAAATCTCTCCGATGCAGAAAATGTTCACGTTGTAGGCGCCGATCTATGCGAACCGGGTCATTTACAGCGGATTCTTTACAGCGGTACACCAGGACACTGCCAGCTTTACATTACAACAGCAGGGGTTGGTTGAGCGCACCAGAGAGGACATCAGCGCGCCCCCCTCCTCTGTTGGTGCGTAATCAAAAAGGGCTGGGCCTTTCTGTCACTTCTGCGTCAAGCAAAGGGAGGGAAACAACCACACCGGATGTGGAGCTTATTTGTCAGGAAATAAAAGCATACTAGCTTAATTTCTTTCCACTGGCAATACTCCGTGGTGCATTATAGCCAGAAACAGAAGCTGAAGGATGCAAATGAATTAATAAAAAATGTACATAGCCACAGCTGGTGAATACTGGTAAAGTGACTAACTTTCTGAAAATGCACCATCTGCATCATTTTTTAAAAATCCAAATGTTTTAACCCTTCATATGATACTATTTTAAGTAGCTTAAGCGCTCTACTTTACCATACAGATAACAAAAGAAAAAAGATGAAACACAGAATGGATAACTCTTCCTCAAACTAAAAACAACAACAACAAAAAAACCCCACAAATACCACCTCAAAACCAGATTTTTCCAGGTGTGACTGGCAACACAGACAATTTTTATTCAAATGTGGGCCTATTGAATAAAATACACAATAGTGGGCTAACATAAGCCCAAAATATGATAATACAAATCATTTCTTAAAAGAAGGGGTGTAGGTATAGCACATTCACCCACTTCCCACCCCTTTACACTATTTTTATTTTTATTTTTTATGCCTCCGTGCCAGCAATACCTGTGGTCAGAGGAAATTTGTTTTGGCTGTCAGTCCATCCTTTTCTTATGAATGTGATTACTCAAGACTGCCATTAATGAATCTTCAAATTTGGCACAAATATCCACATTATCAACAATGGACTGATAAGAATTTGGTGGTCAAAGGTCAAGGTCACTGTGACCATGCATCTGTCTCATTCACATGAACACAATATCTCAAGAGCACCTTGATGGAATGTCTTCAAATTTTGTCAACGCCCACTTGGACTCAACAATGAACTGATTAGATTTTGTTCGTCAAAGGTCACTGTGACCTCAAAAAATATGTTTTTGGCCATAACTCAAGAATTCATGCACTAATTATGACAATATTTCACATTTGTCTAATAGAATAAGCCAGCTAACTAAATTTATGAAGGACATAAAAACAGAAGTCAGCTCTCTTTGAAATGATGTGATTAGCAGACTGACAATATGTTATTGGCAAACTGGGACAGTGTCAAAACTACACTTAAAAAACAAACAAATAAGACAAATATGACTGGGATTTTTAAAAATTTGATTCCATAATGAACTATGTAACAATTACAAACTATCCTTCTTTCCTTTATATATATATATATATATATTAGTGTGTATGGTGAGATCAGTGTTGATTTTTAGCTGTGGAAGTTTATACATGTGAACATCAAAATTATTACATTTAACTATCTCACTTTAGTCGCAGTCACCCTAAATAGCAAAATTCATAATTTTAGACATATGTAAATCAGCTGTAGTGCACCTACCCAGGTGTCAGAGTTATCTGATTAGACCTCCTCTCAGGCTGTGTGGATGTGTACAAACCCTCACTCTCAACAACTCACCTGTATCATTTGAGGACATCAGCCAACCTCAGCTGAGGTCTAATCAGGCATATAAGTGAGTTTTTGTCACACATTTTATCGCTGGACATAAATGCATGTCTGCCAAAAAAAGCTTGTTGTAAAGCTACATGCATGCTTGTTCGCTTCAACTGCACATATTGCAATGACACTGTGGTAAAGAATGTAAAGGGGGGGAAATGGTAAAGTCGCCCTCTGGTGGTAGAATTTCTACATAATGAACTACATGATATCCTTGTATGAATAATGTTCTGGATGCATTACCTAGGCAACAACTGTCAAGATTTGCCATATATACATATATATTCAACTGAAACACAAAAACTTGTGCTCTATATATAAAAAAACATGTATATTTATATAGAATGAAAGAAATGTGATAATATGACAACTATATGTTAGCCATGAGGGCTCCTAGCTAAACCCACAACATCACACCATTTATCATAGCTAGAGACTATGAAGTGTGGTTATTTATGGTTGAGGGAGGGTCATGCATTTTCCTCCAATCAGTCAGGGAGGCTCAAGGAAAAAGATCTTCTAGCTCCAGGGAGGGACATGGTATAAATAAAGTACAGCCCCTAAGATCATGTCTTCATTGTTGGTGGCACACAAAGCAGTATGCAAACTGTGAGATTCCCAAAGTTCCCATGTGCAACCTATGACAGTAGGAATATGGCAAATATTGTAAATATGGCTATTGTCTATTAGAGGTGGTGGCCACTTAGAAGCAGCATATGTACCTGATGGAACCACTGCTTTGCCTATTATACTGCGTGAAAATGTCAATGAATAAAAATTGTGAAATTAATAAAAATATCTTGAACAGTAAGGACAGTTTACATGAAAGTGTTGTGACACATCTTATTTCCTATTTAAACACTAAACATCAGCCTGTGGCACAGAGAGTAAGGGCACCTCTATGTGTAGCATGCTTACTCACTGTTCCACTTTTATGTCTTTATTCATGTTATTCTATGTTATTAAATTATTGTAATGACATTATGTGTACACATAATTGTCTTATAAATTTCACTCTGTAATTAATTTTATGGACTAGGCTAAGGAACTTTTATTTTGAAGTTTTCCGGAATTCATACTGTTGTAACTAAACAAAACTTGACATCTTTCTGGAAAGGGTTTTTTTTTTTGTCTGCATGCAGGCTGCTTTACAGAGGGGAAAAAAAATATCCAAAAACTCAACATACATTGAATCTCGGCGGAAGGCTGAGTCACGTGGTGCCATGTCAACTCATTTAAGGGTTCACAGAAAAAACCACCAAGCTGCCTGCTGTTTCCTCCAGTGTAAAAGGCGCACTGAAGCGGTCACAGGCTGCCTGTTTGAAATGAACTCATCGTATCCGTCAAAACGATTGTCACTGACTGATGAAGGCAGATAGGATCGATTCTCCGGGCGCGCTCTTATCTTTATAAACAGGACACTGTCTGGTGCATTGACCAGTGATTAGTCTACATCGAGTTACTCAAATTAATAATGCCCTTTCCTCTCTGATAGGCATAACAAATGCACTCGCCTCACGTTTTATGTCACATTGCAGAGTGCAACGTGGTGTGCATGTTGGGATTTTGGCGCCCTCACACAGGAAGGATGCTATGGGGCCAAATTCCCTCAAATATTGCAGCCTTAATAATGCATTCAATACAACAAAGAAAGTGCAGCATGGGCAACATGGTCAGGTGGTTTGATGACATGAATTCGTCCAAGCACGTCTTTCGTAATGAAAAACTAAACTCTTTAATGGAGCATTGCATGTAGTTGTTTTTTTTGTCAATAGCAGGCCAACAGTATCTCCAAATAAAAAGGCTCAACATGTCACTGACAAAATAGAAAGTGCTGCTGTAAAATAATTGCTAAGTTGCCATCAGAGTGATTTTACATAAACACATGATTCTTTCATTTTGCTGTAAGGATATGCAGATCTGAGTGAAGCCATCACATTTTTTTTCTCCAAATAATTCAAATGAAATTCGTACAGTAAACTACAGTGTACAGGCTCCGCATGGGACAGCCTTGAACCCATTAAAAAAAAGAAGAAAACACTCATGCTCTCTCAAACTTAAAACTTTAAAGTCCGATACAAACTGAGAAAGAGGCTCGTGGAATCAAGGTTAGTATTCGTCTAAGTTATCGGCTTTGGGGATGGAAAGGCCTCGGTCCTTCAGGGCTTGCATTTTGACTTTTTCTGTCTCCTGTTTGGCTTGCTGCTGCAACCGCTGCTCCTCCAGAATCTCTTCGATGGAGACCTGCTGCAGGACTGTGTCACAGGGTTTATCCACATCCTGCAGAGACAGGGACATTTCATCTGTCACAGACTTCTAACACACTCATCACACATTCAGTAAACTGTTCACTCTTAACCAAAACGAGACAAGAACCTTTTCAACATCCAGTATGCGAATATTTTACTGCTGATACTGACAAAAGTGATCATCCAATATCTCACTCTTGGATATAGGCTGAAAAGACACTATTCAACCACAAATCCAGCCTCCATGCACACTCAATCTCAAACCACAGCTCTTTTTTTCCAGCAATTAAAAGGGAAATAAAGGAACAATGACTAATAAATAAATAATGAAATGAAACTGAAATAGCAACTATCAGGCTACCACAAAAGATGTTAACATCTTCTGGAGCACCAAACTTGACAATAGCGTATAGCGATACTTTGTGTCTGTCTATAATCAAAGGATACAGTCTCAGGGTTTGAGTCATGTTTACAGATCCACAGAATCCTATACTGTCACTGCAATGTGCCCGTAATTGGGAGTGTAAGGATACTTCGATTGGAACCAATACATCGAGCGATCCAATATCATCCATGCAGAGTGAAAATACAGATACGTATAATCATCTACATCTTTAATTTGAAATTCCCATGGCACCTCTGTGTCACCATTTCTGTCCAAGCACAGCATCTTTCTAAACATTCAAACAGTGCCAGCCGCCTAGTGCCAGGCAGGTAATAGTAGGCAGCCGAGACAAACAAAATGAGGATATTTACTAATATCATCTTATATCGATCACAGGCCTCTGAATTGTATCGAATGGATATTATATCACAGCAGGCTTTGTGATATCTGCAAATACTGTATCATTGTCCAAAGAATTGATTTAATATCACATTGCAATGACACTTGTGATTTACACCCTTACCTGTGATGTTTTTAATGTGTAACTGCAAAAATTCACAAACATTAGAGATGCAAATATAAAATATTATAGAAGGTTTAATTTACTTAAACGCTTCTTTAATGTTCAGAATAAGAGCATGTTGAAGTGGTACAGCAGGAGTCACATTTTTCTGTAGGTTTCAGATATCTTACAAGTTTTGTTTGTTTGCATCAGAGGCGGCACACACCATCCTATCTTCCATGTGTCGGCACAACTTAGTCTGCAGCCTTGTTTGCAAAACATGTAGTGTTATAATTATTAAGCCTTATTCCGGCCAAAAAAAAAAAGAAAAAAAAAAAGCTTAGTTTACATCATTAGGAAAGCAGCTGAGATGTATTCTCTTTTAGTTAGTTTGTAACTGACTTAACAGCCAGAAAAATATATATATATAAGCATTAGCTTGAGTAAATAATATTTATAAACATTATGTTCTCCTGGCAGGATTAAAAATAAATACTTAGAATAATCCAAAAAAATGTTGAATTCACAATCTCATGTTATTTTAAAGTTGTCTTTAGTCCTGGCCACATGGTTACGTGAACCTCCACTCCAAGACTCATTTCTTTAAATTAAGACTGCCCAAAAAATATCATATTGCAATTATTCAGACAGATATTGTGATTTTAGTACGTAAGTCGCAATTTTAGTGGTGAAAAAAGGTCATTTTGGCATTTCATTTTCACTGAAAAAATTCAGTTAATCTTATGTGTGACATATATCATTTCGAACAATTTAGACAAAATTAATATTGTCAGCTGTAATTAAATAAACACCAGCCACTGTTGTTGAACCCCAGTTTGTACCACTCCAACACACTTTCTCACACACACACACACACACACACACACACACACACACAATATGAATATATTGCCACTTACTATCTCTCCTAGCAGCACCACATTCTCTCCTCTCACAATGAATATTCCTCTGGGGATGTCACCAAATTTTTTCCCCACGTGGATGCGCTCAACTGTCTGATGAAAAACTAAATTTGCTGAGGGGGGGACAAGAGAAACAGATTAGAGAAATGGAATAAATAAATAGCTGGCATGCTCTGGCGTGTGTGTTTGCAGCCTGTGTGAGTAAAAACAAGTGTCAGATGATTAAATGAGTTATACCAAACTGGTCAATGCTTCTGAGGTAACCAATCAGCGTCCTGCCATCTCGGAGCAGCACCAGGTGCTTCTCTGTGGGGAACAGCAAACACAAGCACGTTTAATTACAACATGAAACATTTACAAAAGATCCAGTCTGTGTCGGACACGATGCCACATCTTGAAACCAATTTTATCGGCAGATCATCTCACTCTACGAGGGAGCGGATCCTCCTCTCACACTTACTGTCGATGTCGTCAATGAGGCTCGCCGTGCCTGGTACGTAATTCATCTTGGGCTGCTGTTAATTTGCGTCTGTGTATCTTTATGTAACCTCAAGCCATGAATGTTTCAAAATATGTTTCTTTCAACAGGAGTACAGGAAGCGTCTTTATACACGGCCGGGATAAACTTCCTGTAGACGCTTAACCCTTTCGGCGCTGCAATCAAATTAAATTTATGTTTATTATTATTATTATTTTTTTTTTTTTTTACAGTTTCTGTAAGATTAGATTTTCAAATATATGTACGATTAAAAATGATGTTTTAAAAATGTTGATTAATTTCTTTTTTTAAAAGGATTTTTTTGTGACGTGTTTCCTATGGGCTTATCAACTGACGCACACGCGACAGCAAAGATCGTGTATTTCCTCTCGACAGTTACAGACAGGCAACTACTCGACACGTTTGCTTGTGAGGCCATAACGTTGCCATTAATATCAATTAAATGTGGCCCCCGATAGGGTGCTGGATGGGCCCCCCAACCATTTTGTAATTCACAATAAAAGGGAAAGTGAAGTGATCCACACTGGGAATTGTTTTTTTGTACTTTTAGTATACATGAAGTGCCAGAGTGCACAAAGCAGCATCAAAGCAGAGCTTGTTTGTCAGAAAATGTGCCTGTGGAGGATCCCCAGCACCCCCCAACAGAGGTCCTAGTGAAGCCCATAATGTCCTAAAATCCTAGAAATGTCCTAAAGTCCTTGAAATGTCCTAAAATTCTAGAAATGTCCTACACTCCTAGAAAGTCCTTGAAATGTCATAAACTTAGCGTAGCTATAGAAATGTCCCAAAAAATCCTAGAAATGTCATTAAATCCTACATATACCCTGAGATCGTACAGATGTCCTAAAATCCTAGAAATGTATTTAAGTCCCTTAAGTCCTTAAAATGTCCTAAAATTCTATTTCAAAAATATCCCAAATTCCTAGAATTACGCTAAAATCCTAGAAATGTCCAAGAGTCCATATTATGTCCTCAAATTATAGAAATGTGCCAAATTCCTAAAAGAAATGTCCTAAATTCCCGGAAATGTGCTAAATGTCCTAAATTGCTGGAAACGTGTTTAAATCTCAAAAATGTATTAAAATCCCAGAAACATGTATGGGGCTGCTGCGACTGTCATTTGCAAAAGTGGCCCCCAAAGCAAAGCAAGTTGCATATCCCTGCATGAGAATTTCCGGATAATTTCACAACTTTCTGCATTAAAATGACAGAAGATTTCAGTGTCTCTCCCACCGTGTGTGGCGGAAAAAACGCGGCGGAGTGAGAGCTCTTTACTTTCATCCGTGCTCTTCATTAAAGAGACAGGGCAGGATCGCCGGAGCCTCGGCGTCATTCAATCATTTCCTGATACCAATCAGGCGATCTCTACCTCTGTAGAAAGACGGCAGCGTTGTAGTTAACACTTTGGAGCAACTGGCGGCTCAGATCGGTAACGTGAGGCTCGTTAAAGGCTTGTCTTTTACAATGGCAGAAAACAGGACGGGAGCCGGGGAACGCGCTTAGCTGATGCACCATCATCAAATGCAGTCAAATTTGGCCCTCGATTTACAACTCGGAAAATACTAACAGAAACTGGAATAACACAATGGTAAGTGAGTGGATACAGTTTGGAGAACCGCTCGCGGTTTCTCTGCAGTATTTGGGTGTGTTTAATTCCCTTCAAACGAGCTGAGTTTCTACGGAAAAACATCGTTGCCCAGCTAGCTTGCGTAATGGTAAAGCAGTGTTAATGCTAGTTGGACGGCTAACGGAGCTAGCTGGCATTATGTAATAGTTACCGCTCCGCTGCTAGTTCAGCTGTCGCCCGACTTTGTCACGTTTATCTTGACGTGACAACAATGTTAATAGTGCAGCACTTGTGCCAAAACGTACTCGTGTGATAAATGTCTTCCTGTAAGCACGCAGCGTGGCCTGTTTTCGGTTAGCTGTACAGTATTTTCCTGCTCTGTGCAAAACTGGTTCAGTGAGCAATAAATGAGTCAGTGCCACTGTTTACTCAGTTATTGTACTGTGTTTGTCTGGGCTAGACGGCGATGCTGAAAGCATGTGCAAGTATTCAGACCGTTTGCTTAAAGTACTAATACTACACTGGGAAACAAAAAATTAAAAAAAACTCTTGTTACAAGTAAAAGTCCCGCGCTGAAAATATTACCTAGGTAAAAGAAAGTAAGTATAATCAAGAGTATGTACTTATAGGCACCTTTACCGAACCAAGAAGAAATAATAAATAATTAATTCAAATTCCTTTAAAAACGAATTAGAAAACGTCTGAAATGGTAGCAACAGCTATTTTCTGTCAGTTGTCTAATTTATCGATGGACTAATTGTTTCAGCTGTGCTTGTATTGACTGTTGGATAGTTACATTTCTAACAACACAGAGTTTTATAAACTTTTGCTTTTTTTGCAAAAATCTGAAATTCTGAAGTAACTAATAATTAAAGCTTTCAGATAAATGTAGTTAAGTAAAAATACAGTAGATGCCTCTGAAATGTTGTGGAGTAGTACCTCAAATTTGTACTTAAGAACAGTACTTGAGTAAATGTCCTTAATTATATTCCACCACTGGTTACAGTCTCCTGTTAGCTTGTATCCAGGATAGATTATAACCAGTACTCCTGGTACATGTGGACAGTGATATTCTCTGAAAATAACACTCTCCTATGTGATATTGTGTGTTCACAGGACGCTCCTCAGTATCCAGGCTACCCCTCACACTACTGGTATCCTCAGTCTCATTCCACAGGACACTATGCAAATACCTTTCCCTCGGGATCAGATGTACAGCCACAGTACAATCCACAGGTACAGCTCATGATGCTACATAACCTGGCACTGGCTCAGTAAATCCACTCATTATCTTTAAGTCTCTTAAGTGCTTTAACCTCTCCCTCACATTTTCTACCAGTCAGCGACTATATCCGAACAGTTACATCACTATACATTTACACAAAGGCAATGGCATTCCTTATAGTTAATCTCCCCTCTTGTGGTTTCCATGTAGGTAATGCCTGGAGGGTATCCAAATGGCCATGGCGTCTACAGCCCAGCACAGAGTCAATATTCAACAAGTGGTTTCCACCCGTCCAACCCTTTCTACTGTGCCGACACTCAGAGACCGGCTCCAGGTCCTTATCCTAACCAGGGCTGTCCAGCGGAGCAGAGCAGTGGGCCGTCTGGGCAGCCGCACTCTCAACACCAACATCATCACTATCCCAGTCCACACTGTCAAGGAGTGAGTTCACTTTTACACACACCATGATCAAATGTTGGAAATGGTATTTGCCAAAAGTAACGTAACTATTGGTCACTGTGACTGCTACTCCAACGAAAACTGAAATTTGATGATTGCACTTTTCGCATTTTAACTGAAGATTGTGCTCGCTCTTTGTGTTGTGTGATAGTTGTATTTGTCTGTCTGTATTTATTGTTGTAAAAATTTTTTTTAACTGCCGTCTTGGCCAGGTCACTCTTTTACCTGGTTAAATAAAGGATATATATAGATATATTGTCTCTAAGATATACTATGCAGAGTGATATTACTCATAAAATTAATTTATTTTTATTTTTCTCTGAACAAATATCTCTTCCCACAGTCTTTGGAAAACCTGGAAAAGTTATGGAATTTCACATCCGCATTTTCCAGGTTAAGAAAAATCATGGAATTAGTAAAAAATTATTGAAAGTTTTGAAAAAGTCACAGAATTTCAGTTGTGTTTAACGAAATTGCTGCAGTAACCTTTAGCGGATAACCTTCCACATTATGTAAAATAACAGCAAATGTATTTTCTGTAGCCGTCCATGTAAAATTACTGTTATGTGTGGATGTATGACATTTTCTTTACCATCACGTACATTTATTTATTTTCGTCCCACCTTCCACCTTTATGCATGCCAGCTAGCCGCAATTGTTTTTTAAAAAATGTGTGGGAACCCTGACCCTCACACCCAAAAGAAACTAAGTATTTTTTGGAAATACTGCATACATCTGTCTTGCCTTTCCGTCCAGGGTCCCGGATATCCTCCCGGGGCATATCCTCATTACAGTGAAGGTGGTCATGCAATGCCTTCAACCCCCCCATACCCCACTGGCCAGCCTCTCCACCCAAACCCCCAGGCCGATGGCTGGGCACACTCTAGTGCGTATGCTCCCCCACAGCAGCAATGGCAGCCGGGCCAGCAGCCTCCTCAAAACCACTATGGGAATCCTGTCCGTCCACCGCATCCTCCAGCATGGCCGGGGACTGGAACTGGGGCTCCACCACCTTACCAACCCAAGGTAGGAATCTGCAGTTGCTGTTTTTCAATGTGGTGTTCATGATTCTTGAGTATTGTTAATTAAGTAAGGTAAATGGAAAGAGAAGCTGATGTAACACCAGAATAAACACGCAAAGTATGACAAGCCCAGGAGATGATTCATCCTAAAAGTTAAGAAAACCACACTGATAAGTTAAGATAAAGTAAACTCACACTTGCCTTCATCTGAAATTTATTTGACAAAGAAATTAGGAAACGTCTGACAGATATGAAAAAGAAAAACGTCTACATCATTTTGGGGAATCTGAATGTTCATACAAATGTATAAAAGTTGTAATGATTGTAAACAATAGAAGACATTAAAACCCACAAGAGCTCTTTTCTGTTAAGATATGGACACAGATTAATGTTGCTTAATGAAACCAGATTTGGTTTGTAGTGATATCGCATTTTTAAGGTATACGGTCATATGAAAGTTGACAATTGTCATACTGTGTACATTTGCTTATCTACGTTATTGAAAAGAAAAAAAAAAAAAAACCTGGTGGAGAATCGCACATTTATTTCAGTTAATTTCAAAAGGTACACTTTTCACACATACTTACATTAAAATGGTTTAAAGTCTTAAATATAGTGATAAAACATTTCTTTAAAGGTCGTTCTGACTGATAATAACAATAATCATTCTGTAATACCGTGATACAGTGAAACTGCAATATTTTCCAAGACGAATGTCATATCTCATACTGTAGCAGCCCGACTGCAGAACTGAATCTTTAAAACCAGAATGTCAAGTTTCGCCACAGTAAAGGCACCGATTATTTGAGTGAGCCAAAACAGTTTACTAATGGTGTGCTTATACGAAGGGCTGGGCAATATATAAATATTATATCGATATCGATATATCAGACTGTTCTCGCTGTTCTATCGTTTTTTTTTTAGTCATTATATCCACAATACTGATGATGAAGTATCAAAAAATTTCATTGTACTAATATAAAGGAAAACAAGCCCCCCACCAATCTTAATCCAAGTCATTTCATATTATACCGAGTCCTGATCTGAAACTTTTATCCTGGATGATACAGTTCCCTCTTTGAGTACATTACAATTATTAAAATCATTTTTAGGGGTCGACCGATATTGTTTTTTAGGACTGATACGGATTATTGGTAGTTGATGAGAACAATAACCGATATTTTACTTTACAAAGTAAAAGCTCCTCCCATGCTGACTCTTTCTTTGCACTTTTTAATTAATTAATTTTATCGGCGATCATTAAAAAAAAAAGGCCAGGGCGATAATCTGTCGACCCCTAATTTTGATGTTCATGTTTGACAGTTGAAGAGCTCTGTAATGTACAGCTTTGCAAGAAAGAATACCTGTGTGACAGCTGATGTAAAAAAGAAAAAAAACATTAAAAATATAGGATGAGGCTCTATAAACCTCAATATAGCCAATCATGGTCAGTGAAAAAAAAAAAAAAAATCCCCTGATCCACCCTGATACTGATCTTTGAGATCAGACTGGGCTTCCCAAGTGAATATTCGGTGAAAGCACCACCTTATAATATCATTGCACTATAATTATCAAGGTTTTGTGGTCAAAAATATCATTTTATATTATTGTCTCCATATCCATGTGTGTGTTTTGGCACAGTTGATGTTCACACCTTATGCATACTGTACCAGAGTACACGTGGACTGAACTTGAGACCACCCTCTCAAGTGGATTTGGGCAGAGGTCGACGTATCACACCCAGATACAGTTCAGACTAATCAAGTGAACTGGACTTTGCGGGCATGTGCACTCTGATCTGGGCCGGGGTCCCTGATGTAAAAGTAAAAATAATCAAAGCTAACTGTTATTGATTTTAAGGCTAAATGCTCAAACACTTTTCATTTCAACAAATTTAATTTGGTCGTCATTAGTATTTTCCCTCTTGTTAGTCTCACTGCTGTTTCTGTCCTGAGAGGTGAGTAGCTCAGACCAATCAGGAGAAAACAAAAAGCGGAATTAGAAATTCCTTATTGATACCTTAAGCAGATTTTTTTTCTTGTTTAACTCATGATTGTGAGAAGAAAAATGTCAACTATTGCCAAGGAACAAGACACTAAGGTGTGTATCTAAAGGCAGCTGGATTCAAACAAAGCTCGTGTAGATCAGCAGACAGTTCATGTACTTTATTTCTCACATTTCTGTGCGCAAATACCCTCGATTACAAATTCATCATCGCCCTGCTCTACATATGTAGTTGAGATTTAGGCACATCCAATATATTTACAATCTTTTTTGTTTTATGTTAATGTAGGACCAACAGCACCAACGTGCCCCACAAGTGGGACCTAAACCCAGGCCAGCCCAATCCCTGAATCCCCCCAATGGAAAGCCTGCTGAAATAAGTTCACCTCCCCAAATGTACAACAAAACTGGCAGAGGTGAACCTAATCCTTCCCAAGGTGAGCCCCCACCCGCGGCCCCATCCCAAGCTCCAGCCCCAGCTCCAGCCCCAGCTCCAGCCCCAGCTCCAGCTCCAGCTCCAGCTCCAGCCTCAGGCCCGGCTGGACCTCCTCCCCTGAGCGATAACCCCGGCCTCGCTAAGGTCCAACAGGTCATGGCCCGAGTGCTGCTGCTTCAGGAAGACGTTGACGAGTTTGTCGGTAGAAAGACAGAGAAGAGTTATCTGTATCTGGAGGAACTGCTGACCAAAGAGCTGCTGGAGCTGGACTCTGTGGAGACTCAGGGACAGGAGGCCGTCCGGCAAGCCCGAAAGGAAGCCGTACAGAGGATCCAGGCCATCCTGGACCGGCTGGAGAAGAAAGCCTTCTGAACTGGACTTATTTACTGGTTTGTGGGTCTCTAAGTCTTGCTGTTTTCTCCTTCCAGATCTTCCATGGACACAATGAGGGTCTAGTCTTCTCTCTCTCTCTCTCTGAGCTGTGTTATCATAAGGTTTTTTCCACCACCGTGATATGAAATGCCTGAAAAAAAGCGGCATAGACCCAAGACCAAGACCAAGACCGAGCAAATACTGGTACATGGAATCAACCTTTAAAGCCTAATTATGCTGGTATAAATGATATGATGGTGTAAGAAGTGTAGACTGATGGTTGGACATATCATAAGTGACTTTCAGCCTCAGTGAGTGAACGTACGGGCTACGCGACCTGACACTTGTGCTCAGCTCGTCTTTAATGTTATGCCTTTGCAAGCATAATGCAGGGCACGGGAAGATGAATTTATTCAGTGCCACGTTGCAACTGCTGGTGGTCTCAAACCTGTGATACAGATTATCATCATACACGCTGTCCCTCAGGATTGTGGGTCGGTTTTAGTCTGATCCTACATCTAACATCACGTGCACTTCATCTCACGGTCCGTTTGCATGATGTTGTCCTTAGAGACCATACACTTAGTTGCCCATAGTCACTTCCTTCTCCATGTCTCTGCAGGAAAATAAGCGCAATGCTTTCCCTTTTTTCAGTTGTGCTCCCAGCCCTGCATGCACTGTGATATCAGACAAGCACTTAATACAGTCAGGACATCTCCGAGCTCTTAATTGGGCCTAGAGCGTAGCAGATTAGCAAAACCCCCTAAAGATTGCTGTCCCCATTTATTCCATCTTTTGGATGAAATTTCCTTCTAAGTGCGGACCTAGAATCAGACCTACATATGAATGCCATGTATTTCACTTTAGTAACTGCTGTTATCACAGATACAAAGGACATGAGGAAGTTTAAGAATTACTTGAAAAGATGTTAAAATATGTTCTTTTTATCCCCTTTTGAACACTTGGAATACAAATCTATAACACCAAGCAAGGAAATCGAATTTTCAGTCAAGTGTTCAATCTGTTGCTGTAAAGGATAAAGAAAAGGATGTACTTTAACATGTTTTGTGCTAAAGGACAATGTCGGTCCCAGCACTTGGATCAAGTGTTTAATTTGGACCTTGTTTTTGTTTTCTGTCACATTCCTTGTTATACATATTCAGATATGCACCATAATCCATTTTCATGTGTAGAGAAAGTCCTATATTTTCTCCAATCATAATCGCTGTGTTGATTTAGAAAAAAAGAGTGCCATATTTCAGGAGATGGTTTTATATATTAGAAAAAAAGAAATAAGATAAATAAAAATAAGATCACAAGCTTTGCATGAAAAAAAAAATCACCTTTCATATGTGTTCATTTTCCTGTGCTGTTAAGTTTCTGTTTATAGATGGAGCACAACTGTACAGTTTTAGATGTAATGCATGTTTCCAACACAAGATGGGAATCTTTGCCTGATAAGTTTTGAAATTATTACAAGTGAGAAAATAGCAGAGAAAAATTAAACGTCAGTATATTTTTTAACCTGTGATCAAATGAATTTTATTTTTTCCCCCTCTACATTTTATATTGTGTTCAAAAACAAATGCCGATAACACAGGTAATTTATCTAAGAAATACTTACCACGATATAGAGGGCAGCTAAATTACACTATATTTCATTAATAATAAGAAATAGAAACTCTAAATATGTTTTTGCTGCATGGGTCCACACTGCCTACATCTGCCTGGCAGCATACAGATCTTTAAATAGACTTCTATTTTAATTCAAAAGCATAACACAGGCCCCTGAGGGCTTGAGGCACACAGGCTGGGTTTAATGCCAGGGTCAAATGGCCTGACAAACCTCAGGACACCCTGTGGGGAGTATATCTGAAGCGGAGAAGCCTGAGACTAGAATCACCTGTGCTACTCATTCTGCACAGTTTGACGCAGTGGCTCCAGACAACTTGTTGGGAAATCATTTTTTTCTTTTCTCTTTCTTTCATTGTTATTATTTGTTCACAGCTGTACTCTGGAAGGTTAAAATTTGCAGCCACCTTTTTTTGCACAGTCTACTTTTAAAGGACTAGAAGTTGCATCATAAGTTGGGAAAACTGCTGCATCGCCTCAGAGAATCGTGCAGAAAAAGCTATGTCCTATACATCCAAACTTCCCGCTTCCTGGAATGATAAACCACCACCTCGCAAAGTGGAAATTGACCTGAGTTCACCTGGCTTAGCGGTGTTTGAACTGGAAAGACTCTTGTTTACTGGGAAAGCCATCAACAGCCATGCAGACGAAGTGTGGCCAAGGCTTTACATTGGTGACCAGTGAGTAACTTAACATTTTCTATTCAAAAAACCACCTGACTAGAAAGAAGCATGTCCTTGTAACTGTTTGCTGTGTTTGGTACTGAAGAGTGGACTAAGACCTTTTTACAAATATTGCACAAGTCTAGACTTTGATTCCGTCCACATAAAAGAAAGTGAGACTGAACATAAATCAGATTTAAATGCAGAATGAGTAACTTAAGATCCCTCAAATGCATTCCACATTGGGGACTTGCGTAAACTACCGCTTTGCTATGTAAGAGTTTCCACTAACGTACAGGCATGAAAGCATGTCTCAGGTCTCTTGATGAGGTCAACTGACACGCCTGAAATTGTCTTCTAAATATTAATCACTCTAAAATACATTACCATGAAGAAGCTTTAAGGGCTGAAACTAAACGTACAAATGCAAAAATAATTATATAACTAGATTCTTAACTTAATGAATAAATAATTATATAATTTAATGCTTAAAATATGTCTAATTATATAATAAATGCTTGAATGAATAAACAACTATGTAATTTATTGCTTAATTGTCACCATAAAGAAATTGATCACAAATTAAATATTTTTGTATTTATTTATTTATGTATTAACTTATTGAAATCTTTTCTCATTTGTATATTTATTTATTGCTGTATTTATTAACTTACTAATTTATGTATCCTCTTATAAATTACACACACACACACACATATAACTTAATTATATAAGTTGCAGGGAAATACATCTCTCATCTTCATCAATTCTCATTTAATTTGTGATTTTTTTAAAATTATGCTGACAGTTTAGCAAGAAATGCATACATTTCAATGTATTTATTTATTTTAGGGATTTTATTATATAATAATACATAATGAAACAGTGAATTACATAATCGTTAATGTATTTACTTATGTAAGCATTTGATTATACAGTTATATATTTTTGAATGCCTTTATGTATTTACTCCCAGCCCATAAAGCCCTAACATGCAAATTATCCATCAAAAACACCTGCAACCTGCACATTTGACTGTATAATGTCAGAAACTGCCAGTGAATACAGTGTTGTGTTTTCCAGAGACAGTGCAGAAAACCAAGATGATCTATTTAAGCATCGAGTCACCCACATCCTGAATGCAGCTCACAGTAAACGCAGAGGACAGCCAGACATCTACGAGGCCATGCAGATCACCTACATGGGCATAGAGGCTCGTGACTCCTGTGACTTTGACATGAGCGTCAACTTCCAGGCAGCAGCAGACTTTATCCACAGGGCTCTCAGCAGAGGAGGTCAGAGGAGGGCTATAGAAAATAAATTTAAAGGCTTTCTGTTCAGGAAATGAATGATGCAATGTATGTTTTTCTGATTCTCAGGCAAAGTGTTGGTGCACTGTCACGTAGGAGTGAGCCGCTCTGCTACCCTGGTCCTGGCTTACCTTATGCTGAAGCAGAACCTGACCCTTGTGGAGGCTATTTGTGCTGTAAAAGATAACCGGGGTGTCATCCCAAATCGAGGTTTCCTCAGACAGCTCATCAAACTGGACGGCCAGCTTTTCGGCACACACTGAATGCTGCCTGGTGGCATTATTGATCACACTTCATGGGTCCAGACCATAATGTAAAATACAATAAAGTTAGCACAAGTATGTCACATAATGCTAAAAAGGTGAGATATACCAATTTCGTTGTACTTTTAGTATTACAGATATCGTTTCTCAAGAAGACATCTGATCATTTTTTGGAGCATGTTTTAAATTAATATTGTTCATCTAACCTGTCGTGCTATTTATCAATCTAGAATTTTTTGATGTGAGTTGCTGAGTGTTGGAGATATCGTCCATAGAGATGTCTGCCTTCACTCCAATATGATGAAACTAGATGGCACTTGGCTTGTGGTGCCCAAAGTGGCAAGAAAATTCTTTTGAAAAACATAACAGCAATGTCTCTTTCCAAAAATGATGACCCAATTACTCAAGGTAATCCACAGACCTTGTTGTGAGCAGTTTCATGAAGGAACTATTTTCTTTCTATCAAACTATACCTGCCAACCGTATCGCAGCATAAAAGGAAGCGTGCATCTACTGCTACCTATCACCACTGAGCAAGCTAACATTACAGCTCAGATGAGGAGGACGCCCTAAATGTGTACATCTCTTCCTGTCCATGATGCATGTTTCCTTCCATGCGATGATATGGTTGGCAGGTATGGTTTGGTAGAAAGAAAATAGTTCCAACATGAAACTGCTCACAACAAGGTCTGTGGATTATCTTGAGTAACCGGGTCATGATTTCTGCTGTTAAGTGTTAAAAATGTGTTTTTGGTGCTTTGGAGCACCACAAGCAGAGTGCCATTTAATTTCATCATATTCAAGAGAAGGCAGACATCTCCAACACTCGGCAACTCACCCCAAAATAATCTAGATCGATAAATAGCGAGTAAAGAGAGCAATATCTAATTTAGATTTTTTGGGATGAACTGTCCCTTTAAGATATAATATATTGATATTCAGTCAGTTTGTACATGTTACATGTATTGAGTTTTTTTAATTTAAAAAAATGGATTCAGCTTTTGGTGAATGTCTGACAGTCTGTCCACACATTAGTACATGCACACAAAAACACAAAATGGGTTTCTAATGTAAAGCAGGTGGCATGATACAGAGTCCGGGCTGGAGGCTGATGAGTAATCATAACAAATATGTTTTTTTGTACATGTTGCTGAAGCAAACAGTGGCAGCTTGGCTTCTTCTTAGT
This sequence comes from Plectropomus leopardus, assembly GCF_008729295.1. Classification (NCBI taxonomy): domain Eukaryota; kingdom Metazoa; phylum Chordata; class Actinopteri; order Perciformes; family Serranidae; genus Plectropomus; species Plectropomus leopardus. Next base: position 12,049,945 of record NC_056468.1, read on the forward strand.
ATCACTTTGATTCCATGGACAGTAATCAATACAAAGAACAAATGTGAAAGCAGAGCAAATAACAGGATGAGATAGAGAATAAACAAAGCCAAAGTTCAGTTGCTCTGATCAGTCTTATAAAAAGGGACATTTCCCTCCGTCCAGCCTGTGCGTCACTGTCTGTGCTGCAACCAGGAGACGGTAAGTGTTTAAAAAGATTGACAGAGCTCAGATGGGCTGTTTTAATGTGTTTATATATACATTTAGTACTCTGCTAAAAGTTAAAAACGATGTTTGACGTCTTGAGTTTGAGATGTAAATTTGCACACAGAAATCGGAATCTTTAACATGTGTGGAGCGTTACAACCGTAAATGTAAACGACGAGATTCTGCTTATCCTCCTTTCAGAGGGTCTTTGAACATATCGTTATCATTTCCTGAATTTTGAGTGAAAGCCCTTGTAAAATTAACAGATTTCTCAATAACATTAAAAAGTAATCATTCAAAAAAAAAATCTTTAGGAAACGGTGATGAAGTACCTGAAAGCCATACTTGAGTAAAAGTGCAGAATTTGTACCAGAAAAAAAAGCCAACTTTGGTAAAGTTAAAGTCACGAATTATAATAATACATGAGTAAAAGCCTTAAAGTATCTTATACGTACTGTACTTAAGTATCAAAAGTAAATTCATGATATCAAATGTAAAAGTATTAGTTAATCTCATTAATAAAAAAAGAAAGTGCTTCGAATTTTGAGAATTATTAAGTTTATTTCTTTGTAACATACACCACAATAAAATTTGGGCTCTCTGCACATTGCACTTTTATTTTTAAAGCTTAAAGGATTAAACCAAATGTAACCAAGTATTATTACCTAAATGCAGTGTACCACTGTCTTTGGCTATTATTTATTTAAAGTTCAATACTTGAAAATTCAGCTAATGTGCTTTATGAGGACTGTGTAGTCATGATTTAATCAGATTTGACTGACAGTAACCAAATAGCCCACCTACTCTGATGCAAATTTGGCAAAATTCTGATTACTGCATGGATGTATGAGACATTGGCTCCTTTACATGAACCCTGCCTACTTCAAACCAGCGAGAAAAGTACAAAGGAAAAAAAAAACTGTATGTAAAATAGCTAAAATGTCACTCATACTAAGAAGCAGATTGAGAAAATAAGCTTCAAAAAGGGTTTCAGGGCCTTTCAATCTACCACATGTTTATTTTAGCTTCCAGGGGTATTGCTACATGAGTATTTCAACTCGCAAACATTGTGTAACCAAACTGAGCTATGCTGCACTTTTGAACTTGTGTCTTAGTTCACAATGATGCATTCAGCCGTGGGCATCTGGATCTTATCAGCACTGATCTGTGTGGGGAGAAGTGATCACCATTTTGGTATGAATCATGGAGACCAACACACTGCAGTCGACAACAGCGCAGACAGCCTCTCACAAGTGACTGCCGCAAACAAAGAGTTTGCCTTCCGTCTGTACAAGAAGTTAGCAGCTCATGCTGACTCCGCAGGCAAGAACATCTTCTTCTCCCCAGCCAGTGTTTCTGTCGCCTTGGCTGCCTTGTCTGTAGGAGCACGAGGTGAGACCCACAGTCAGCTTTTCAGTGGTCTGGGTTTCAGCTCGCAGCTGACGCAGAGAGATGTGGATCAAGCCTTCCGCATGCTTCTCGAAAGGGAGAACAGCATATCCCAGGAGGACATCAGTGAGGGGACCGCTGTATTTGTGGATAACCGCTTCAAGCCAAAGTATGACTTCCTGGACACCTTGAAGCAGTCCTACTCTGCAGACGGGTTCAATGTCAGCTTCACCCAAACCAAACAAAGTGCTGATACCATCAATAAGTACGTGTCGGAGAAGACCAACGGGAAGATAGACAAGCTGGTCGAGGACCTGGATGCAAGCACAATCATGTATCTCGTCAGCTACATCTACTACAAAGGTAAAAGATTATGGGAGATGACATCTGGTTTGTTTATCGGCTCATTTTGAGGTCACACTTTTTTTTATCAACCACACGCTTTATATGCGCTCATCATCAAACAGGAAAGTGGGCGACTCCATTTGAGACTGACAACACGAAGGAGGATAGCTTCACGGTGGACGAGAATACAAAGGTTCAAAGTTGCACCATTTATTCTAAATGATTAGACGAGCAATACTTATGCATCATTGTGCATAACTGATTCTGGACATCTCTTCCATGTTTGAATTGTCATTTTCCAGGTTAAAGTTCAGATGATGAACATGGAGAAGACAGTTGATGCCTATTACGACGCAGGGATTAACACATCTGTCCTCCATCTCCCCTTCAACAACTCCTACTCCATGCTGCTGATGTTGCCTGACGACATGGCGACACTGGAGAATGCCATTTGCCCAGGCCACATCACCAAATGGTTGAAGTGGATGAAGTCTAAGTATGGAGAATTTAAAATCATCCCTACATTTTTAGTTTCTAATACAGAATGTTTGAAACTGTATCAACAACTCAGCTTTGTCATGTCAGATCAGTTTCTTCCGTCAGATCAATCATTGTATGTTTTTCTGCCCCCCCGCCCTCCTTTTTTTAAGCATACATGACGTGTATATCCCAAAGTTCTCCATCAAGTCTTCCTACACCCTGAATGATGTGTTGACTGAAATGGGAATGACAGACATGTTTGGTGATCGTGCAGATTTGAGTGGCATTTCAGAGGGGCAAAAACTGGCTGTCTCAGATGTAAGGACAGAGAGCATAATATGTTATTTTACACATATTTTCCTCCCTATATTCCATCCATGTCTCATTTTATTCTTGCCTCCACTACACCGTAGGTTGTTCACCAAGCTACCCTGGATGTTGATGAGGCTGGAGCTACAGCCGCAGCCGCCACAGGCATCGGCATCACACTTCTGTCCTTCCGCCACGTCCCTGTCCTGAAGTTCAATCGTCCATTTATGGCCGTCATCATTGAACGCAACTCAGAGAACATCCTGTTTATGGGCAAGATTATCAACCCAAACATCTAATGGCATAATCTCTCTTTATTTTCTAAAGACACATTACATACAGATACATCACATATAAAACACTCTGAAAAAACTTTATTCTGTGGTCTCTTTCTTTGTGATTGAGTGTTTATATGTGCTTTAATGTTTATATGTGAGTGCTTTATATTAGTTTTTGATGGTAAAATAACACAGGGATAATACAGGGATACAATATGATCAACAGATATTAGCATTTGGTATTTTTACTTAACATATTGGTGCATAAAAATCCACCAGACAGCAGTAAATTAAATGTTTGATGCTCAAAATTTCTGAAGGGAGGATCCACAACCCATGTTTCATAAGTGTTTCTCCCACTGTTTAAACAAAGCCTGCCACTGCAGGAAAGCATTAGCTATACATCTCCAGATGCTTTCATGAGGAAAATGAAATTCTATGGCAGCCCAAATATAATGCAAAATAATGTTTACCAGATGTAAATGTATTATCTAAATCAAAAAGACAACTAAAGCAACTTACCACAATCAAATGTGTAGTTGAATAAGAATTGCATAATAATAAATAAATAAAAGCTCCATTTTTTATTGTACAGTTACACAGTGTAACAGCTTTTAGTATAATTTGAAAACAAGATGGATCGAGCACATGGGACACCAAAAGGGACATACCAAAACAGAGTAATTGTAAGGAAACTGATAAAACAAACAAACAAACAAAATATATACATTTATCCTTTCTAGTTGCCTTGAGTAATTGTTAAGCTTTCTGAACTAAATTAATGAGAAGAAAGGGAAGAAATCATATATATATATATTTATTATTGTTATTATTGTTATTATTATATATTTAGATTTTATCTTTACATACAGTCTATTGTTCAGAGCCACTAACTGCAGTCTGATCATCTGACTGCAGGTGGCAGCAACACGCCTCGTGGACTCTGCTCTGCTGGAATTAACGAATCCCACGAAGAAGAATTTTGCCGCATTTTGATTGGACGGCTGTAAGTTTGTTTCAGACATGGCCGAAACAGCAGGAGAGGGGCCGCCAGGAGGACCATATTTTAACAAAGAGAGAATTAAATACAGCCCTGAGGAGGAGGCCAAGCTGGAGAGGCAGCATTTCTGGAGAATTATCGACGCTTTTAGATTTTACAGGTATGACGACAATGCTTAAAATAACGTACGAGCCGGTTGGGGACAGTTTGTATGAATAAACGATGTTAGCAAGTTACCATAGCAAAGGGTAGATAAGTAACGGTTTGGAGGGAAAGCTGATAACAGAGACAGTTTACATTTATATCAGTCTTAGTTTGTGCTTCCCACACACTTAAGTTAACGTGTATTTAACCAGCTTCATGTGGCATTTATTTGCCAGTCTTCTGACTTTAGCAGCATCCATATCATGGCACCACTTCTACTGCATGATCCGTCCTTTCTCTCCAGACAATGCTCACAAACAAACTCAAGATAGGAATAATATGTTTTAGTCATTGCATTTAAAGAAAATGAAAAAAATAAACAATGAAGGAGCCAATTGGTCCAGAGTGTTAGACCCACGCTGCATGAATGAAGAGTCTTACACCTGCACCTTGCTGCTTAGATGTGAGGCTTGTGTCATCCATCAGGGGACACCTGACATGAACAAGCATGTGAACTCTTGCTCTTGCTTGTCTCTTTGTCTTCTTGTCAGGGTCCATGTCCAAGAGCAGGTCAAGCGTGCCGAGCGTCAGTTTCTCAGCCTGCCGCAACACCACCAGGATTTGCTGCCAGATGTTATGTCCAACCTGGCCAGGATCAGCCAGTGTGCGGACCACAACCAGGAGATTCTGCAGGCCATCATTCACAACAGCCTCCACATGTTTGAAAACATTGAGTACGGCGAGAGGGTAAGGCTTGATTCACACCAGGTAATCTTCTGTACATACACACCCATCAGCCAAAACATTACAACCACTGACTGGTGAATAACATTGATCATCTTGTTACAATGCAATTCTCTGCTGGGAAATCTTTGGTCCCGACATTCATGTAGATGCCACTTAATGTGCTGCACCGTGGCACCCATCCATCGCGATAGCATTTCCCCAATGGCAATAGCACCTCTAGCAGGACAATGCACCATGCCACACCTCAAAAAACTGCTCAGGAATGGCTCAAAAACGTGACAGACCTGGTTGATCTGGCCTCCAAAGTCCTCAGATCCCATTCTGATTGAGAATGTCCATGACGTGCCGGGACCCCAGATGTACCCATCGATCCATGGTTAGGGCCTCCTTGGCTCAGACTTGCCTTTGACCTGTTGAGGCAGACGACCTCTGGATAGTGTCCACTGAGCAATAGACGTCATTTAAACATTGTCTCCAAGCTTTAGCTTTTTTTTTTGTAGACCAAGATTTATTTATTTAAAAAAAACATTCTGTATATTAAAAATACATAAAAAACTGCATCCCCAAATTTACATTGTGAATATTTTTTGTTTTTTGTCATGTACACAGATTCTGTTTACCCTTTCATCTAGGCTTAGACTAGACGTCCACTAAACTTGTATTTTTTAACCTTGCATAACTGAAATCTAAACGTCAAAAGAATAATACCGGTGTAATAGATTTTAATGAATATCTTTTCAACATTAAATTGCTCAGTGGGTGTCCTGTGGTGTCTGGCACAAGGGCATTGGCGGTGGAGTCTTTGAGTCCTGTGGGTTTATAGGTGAATTACCAGCATAGCAATGGATGCTCGATCAGATTGGGAACTGAGGAATTTGGAGGCCAGATTGACACCTTGAGCTCTTTCTCACATTGCTCTGGCCTCCCCTGCAGCAGTGTTTTGGCGGCTGGAGAGAGGATTTCCCTGTAGAACATTGAACTGTATCGAAAAAAAGATCAATGTTATCCTCCTAACCAGCCGGTGGTTTTAAAGTTTTGGCTGATCGTGTACAGTATATACACAGACTGCATACAGATACATTTTGTAGTGCTGTATTTTAGTTTTTTTGTTGTTATTTACTCAAAAAATTCAGGTAGAGATTTTGTGTCTTCATTTGACTTCCAGGAAGATCCGCGGAAGGTGCGTCCTTCCACCACGTTTGACATGGACAAGCTCAAGTCCACCATAAAGCAGTTTGTCAGAGACTGGAGCGAGACAGGCCGTTCTGAGAGGGAAACCTGCTACCAGCCCATCATCCAAGAGATCCAAAGACTATTCCCAAGTGACCAATAGTAGGAAGCGTCACTCACACATAACACAAACACCTGCATGCTAAGAAATAAAGACATGTGGATACATAATGACACAAGCAAACACTTTTTCCTTGTGCTATGGTATAAGTTCTTTTTCTAGTAATTCTGATGATGTGACTTACTCCATGTTTTCCATGTGATATGTGCATTTTGTACATTTTATTATGTCAGTGATGTGTCTAAGGTGAGCGTGCTGATTCCGGGTGCTGGGCTTGGCCGTCTAGCCTGGGAGATAGCACGGCTGGGGTACATTTGCCAGGGCAATGAATGGAGCTTCTTCATGCTGTTCTCTTCAAACTTTGTTCTCAATAGGTACAGCACATACTGACACTAACTGTTCGTCCAACTGTTTTATGCAACACTTAAAGTGGACCTATTATGCTTTTTTTTGGGGTTTCCCTTTTCATTAATGTTTTGTATAGAATTTTTGTGCTTGTAAAAAGACTCCCAAGTAATAAAGCTCAAAGTCCCAGAAAGCACTGCTCGTAAGCTGCCTGAAACAGCTTGTTTGAGTTTCAGTGTTTATTTCTGTATCTCGGTGATGTCACAATATAACAAATAAAAAAATAATGTGCATAGAGAGAGCCAGCTGACCAATCAGAGCAGACTGGGCTTCTCGGGAGGCGGGACATAAGCTCAGACAGCCTGTTTCAGACAGAGGTGCTGCAGTAAAGGGCAGTAAATGACACATGATGTGTTTTTGAACATTGAAGTATGTAAACTTATTCTGCTAGACACCCAAAATACAAATATGATCCTGAAAATGAGCATAATAGGGGACTCTTTAAGGACTGTCATCTTTTTATGCATACATTCATGTAGGATATCTCTGCTTGCATAAGGTGTAACTGTATTAATCACACTCAATTTTATGTTTTAATTCTACTCTTAAGTAAGCGCCAGTGATCACAAATAAAACCAGAACACATAATTCATATTCAGTTGTTTTCTAAGTTATGACCTCATACTCTGCTGAATACCACTTCCATCCATCCACCTGTCCTCATAAATTTGGACTACTCCATCAGGTGTGAGAAGGTGAACTCTCTGACCCTGTACCCCTGGATCCACCAGTTTAGCAACAACAAGAAATCCTCGGACCAAACACGACCAATCAGATTCCCTGATGTCAACCCGCAGAGCTTACCGCTAGATTCAGACTTCTCCATGGTAGCAGGGGACTTTGTGGAAGTCTACAGTGACTCAGGTCAGTAGGAGCTTCGTGGATCTTTCACTTTTGTTGTGTTCCTGAATCGCTGTCCAGCCATTTTTTCATAATGTAATGTGCCAGTGAGGACAAAACAATTGTACTTCGTCCAGTGGCCTAGCAGTTTTTAAACATTGAAATATCACAAAATAATGAAAACAGAGAAGAAGGAAACTGTAATACAATCCCCTAGAAAACACCTTGGTGATATCTGTCTGCAGTAATAACAGAAAACCACTGACATTACATTTGTGGTTTACTGAGGATACACATTTTACATAATTTCTTTGACTGATTACATTTACTTTGATTAATTATTAGCTCCCCAACACAAATGCAAATAAGAGTGCTTATACCAGGCCTCAAGATGGGTAACAGATCATGGAAAGCTAATCTCAGTCTGGTAAAAAGTGTACATCATACATTAAAAAAAAGGACATATTTACATTACACAAAATAAGATGGACCATGCTGATGTTGATGTGCTCTAAATTATGAATATCTGATCATTGGTGAATTGTACACCTTAGCAATATCAATTTAAGGTGATCGTTTTTTAATATATTGTGTTTTTCGGTCAGATTCCTGGGACTGTGTGGCTACCTGCTTCTTTATTGACACAGCTCATAATGTCATTGAGTATATGGAGACCATCTGGAAGATTCTTAAGCCTGGAGGTGTGTGGATCAACCTGGGTGAGTCAGCTTTACATAAAATGCTTTTCATAAGTAGATAAAGCACTGTTTGAGCAGGTTAAAAGGTAGTTAAAATACAAATACACCAACATAGGCTTGTAGCAGTGTTTCTCAAATGAAGGTATGTATACTGCAGGGGGAACATGGGCTTTTTAAAAAATGTTAATTTGCCTGACAAAAAGCCAGGCAAAAATTGTGAAATTAACTCTAAGTTCAGTCTGTGCAATATGTTCAGCTATCAGAGTGTAATTTTATCACTTTAGTAATCCTATATGTTTTAACAAAACAACAAAATGCTCCATAAATAGGATGTGCATCAGTGTTGCTGTTTGTTTTTAAGTGCTGTGTTGTACATTTTTCTCATTCAGTAGGAAGTATAGTTGTACGGAAAAAAGGTCTCAGTAAACTGCTGTTGAAGTTTAAATACATTTTCCCTCAGGTCCGCTGCTGTACCACTTTGAGAATATGGCCAATGAGCTGTCAGTTGAACTAAGCTACGAAGACATTCGGACAGCGATTGTTAACTTTGGCTTCCACATAGAGGTAAAGCCAAGGACTTTTCATGGGGTTATATTACGTTTGTCTTCAGAAATGTTGTTACAGTAGTAAAGCAGTATTTATGTTTTTTTTTCCCTCAGGTGGAGAGAGAGTCAGTTCAGACCACCTACACAGAGAACGACCGCTCGATGTTGAGGTACATTTACGACTGTGTCTTCTTTGTGGCACGAAAACCTGCAGACCTGTACTTTAACAGTCAAGAAGAAGAAGATGACCAACAACAGAGTTCCTCGCCGGCTGCTAAGTCACCACGGCGAGAAGGTACAGACAGCCTGACGTGACAGGAAATTTTTAACAACAACACTGAACGTAGAGGCGTGCAACTGTTAACTAAGCAAAAGGAATATGGACACAACAGGAAAAAAAATGTGGACATCAATTTTCTTTTATGTCATATGTATTTTTTATGATGCATCTCATGGAGGAATGTGCCCAACTCTGAAGGCCCTGAGCCAGGAGTAATAGATGAGTCCATTACTCTTGGTTTCTATTTTCTTTAAGTGGTTTGTGTTTTAGTTACAAGCCATGAAGAGTTTTTAAAAAGAAAAACTGTGCTCCTGCCTGCTTGACTGCCTGCGGTCTTATCAATTCCCATCTTTATTGACTTTCACTGCCTGCCTGAGTGAGTGAGTGAGTGAGTGAGTGAGTGAGTGAGTGAGTGAGCGAGCGTGTGTGTGAGAGTGTGTGTGTGTGTGTGAGAGAGTGTGTGAGTGTGTGTGTGAATGAGTGTGTGCTTGATGATGATATTAGCATTTGAAATCTATTTATTTTTTTCAAATATGGTGCCAATGACTTTATCCACTTATTTGCATTGCTCATCAGTCAACACCGAAAATGTAATCAAACCATGTTTCCACTTTTCAGAAATAAGTTGTTTTTAAGTTGGAGATGACTTTTATCACCTTTTCTGGTTTCTCATCACACTTTGTAATAAAGCCAAACATAAAAAAAAAATCTCCAAAGGTGTACTATTTTAAGTTCAATATGATTTTAAAACACTAATGCAGTTTAAAGCCAGCTTTAAGTTTTAATTTATTTCAGCATCTGTGCAAGTAGCGAAAAGTCAAGGTGCTTTGTGTGAGCTATGTCCTTACTCACTACATAGGAGGTAGGTTACAGCTGTGATAAAGAGGACACGTACACTTTACTGTGTGTTAAACCATATTAGTTATATTTCTGTATAAACGTGTTGACCAGCAGGAAAAGAACAGGTGTAACCAATAATTTAAATAATGTAGTGGTTCAAATGTAGAGTCATGAAACCTAATAAAGTTATGAATGTTAGTTGCACCTGTGCTTTTCCTCCAGGGGGCCACCTGAGTGAATATAAGAGGCCTCTATTCACAGCAGACATTTTGACTTGTCATAGTAAGAAAGGCTCTAGTTTTACCAATAAAATAAATAGTGTGGATCCTCTGAAACCATTGATTTTTACAATAAATGTTTGATAGTATAAACATTTCACTTACAATTTGGTGGAAATTCCCAATTTTCCAGCATTGGAAATGTGGGATCTCCAATATAATTAAAAAAAAAGGTTAAATGGATTTGAGCAACGTAGGAGCCAGTGATTGGTCCAGTAGAGTTTAAAAGGTTAATAATAGCTAATTCCCTGATAATAACATGGATAATAATAATTTGGTCTGACTGAAATAAAAGTACCGCCACAGGAAGAGAGGAGGCTCTGGGCGGGGACAGACAGCGTATCTTTCCTCTGATTGGTTATCCCGTCTGCCACGTAAAGTTACAAGTGATTGTACTTCCGGTGCAAACTGAAGCCGAGCACTTCATGCCCAACACAATCTGTGATAAGGAGCAAGTGAGTGAAGCAAAACTCCGCGTACCTTTGTTTTACTGCTATATATTGGGTTGACAGAGCCGACAGTAATGGCGAAGAGACGTGCCGAGGACACTCTGCTGCACGACTCTCCCTCCAAAAGATGTTACCGCTTACTGAGCAGTGTTGACATGCAGCTGGACAGCATGGCTCCCGCCGGGGGTGTGAACCCGCCGTCCCTGCTGGCTTTGCTGGGCAGCCGCTGCCGAAAGAGGCCGTACTACTTCGAAGAGCCAGAGAAACAGGACGAAGCGGCTCTTTATCGCAAACCCAGACACTGCGACACGAGGAAGCCTGCAGCTAATGTTTTGGCGGTGAACACTTCTGGAAGTTTCCAGGACTGTCGCAGCTCGAAGTGCACGCTCACGAGCTCCAAGAAACGGCCTCGAGATGACTGCACGGGTTCAGAGACTGTCATTCCCAAAGCTACCGATGATAAAGTAAGTTGTTCGCACCATAGCACAAGTTTAACAGTGTGTGTGCAGATGCTGTAGTGGGGCTGGTCAAAGTGAATCGGTTTAATGGCAGGACTTGTCCACCAGATGTCGCCCTTTACCTACAATTCTACAATTTCATTTAGCAGACGCTTTTATCCAAAGCGACGTACAACACAAGCAAGAATTTAGACTTAGTAAGTGCAAAAAGTGCTTTAGGTGTGATTGGTCACAGGTATTGCCGTCTAGTGGCAGAAGAAGTGCCGCACAGCCCCCCCCCCCCTTTGTTTTTTTTTTTTTTTTTTTTTTTTTTAACCAAAGTAATAACCAGTAGCGATCTGAGCATCTGAGATTCAGCAATCTCAAATCCTCTCAAACATACAACATCACACAATTTGTCAGTGCTAGATAATCATTAGGTGCTGGGTTTTGGACCATCTGACTTAATTCTACCCCAAAGGGCAAAGCGGAGAAGAGTCAGGTTAAGTGCCTAGGTGTTCTCGGAACAATTGAGTTTTCAATTGTCTCTTAAAAGTAGAAAGGGACTCAGCAGATCGCACAGAGTTTGGAAGTTTGTTCCACCATTTGGGAACAACAGAAGAGAAGAGAAGAGTCTGGCCAGAGATTTAGAGCCGTGCTGGGCTGGAAGCACCAGGCGTCTTTCGCATGCAGAGCGTAGTGGGCGAGAAGGAGAGTAGACCTGGATCAGGGATTACAGGGAGGCTGGAGCAGGTCTTGTGATCTACCTACAGTTCGGCGTTTCCCAGCTACCTGTCAACATTTTTAAACACTTTTTATTAAAAGTTTGGAAAACAGTACATTAAGTTTTCGGTCCAAAAATATACATGTTTAAACGAGGACACAAACTATACAGACAAAAATGATTCTAAATAGACACCAGTATGAACACACACAGGGGGGTTTGCTTAATGAGTTATAAAATTAAGCCATAAGATATGTATGAATTTATAGTTATTTAGTTTAAATGTTTAGAGGATTATCACATGTACCCATTGAGAAATTAAGTGTACACCGCTGTTTCTAAAATGTTTATATCATACTGATAATGATCTCACAAAAGATTCATTTGTTATTCATATTAGTCTGTAAATGTCTGTAAATAAATAAAAAAAGAAATACTGGTGCTGGATGATGTCTGTGTACCTACCTGTCAGCTTCTCTCTCAGTGGGTGAAATACGGCTCTGACTTTGTTCCAACGTGTTACTGTTAGCTGCTTTCCACCTCTCTTTCTCAGGCTGAAGACACAGACACTGAAGATTGCACTTACAACTCCTTCCAGTACTGGAGGGTCCCCTTACCTGAAGTTAACCTTTCACTGCTAGAGGACGCCACTGACCATTCCCAAACAAAAGACAAGTCAAAAGTTAAGGACTCCTTTTCTGATGCCATGGAAACCTGAAGACGACAGGTGCATGCGAGCCTGCAAACATGCAGTCAAACATGATGAAAATGTGATGCTTTTCAGCGGATTGACATCAAAAGCACATTAAGGTTGCTTAAAATGCATCCAAGTGAAATACAAAAACTGGGTGTCGCAGACTGCTAAAGTAGCCCTGTCGGTGATATTTAAGCTCTGAGCCCCCATGCAGATGTAAGATCTCAGTGACCTTGGGGAAGTAACATGAGATTGCACTGTAACAATACTTTTCTCACAGTGGTGACCAAAACTGCAGTGAAAATTTGTTAAAACTTCTGCAAAGAGTTTCCCATCCATCCCCAAATTGTAGATAGTTTTACATTTAAGTTTTTTAATGGAAGTTTTCACAGCTTTGTGTTAAAAGTATGTCAGACAGTCCTGTGTGCAATCGTGACTAATGTTTTTTTTTTTGCTTAGTGCAGAATCCCTACCTTGTTACAAAGTTAGTATTTTATAAATATATAACGTTAAAGAAATTGGGTATGAAAAGCTGGGTCTGCACATTACGGTTCATATTGCAGTCACTCTGTAATATCTCAATCTTTTTGACCCTGCTGTTTTATGTAATTCATTCCAAAGTTGTTGTTTATAGATTATACGACTGAGTTGTAGGTTTTGAAAATATACATTTTTAAAAAAACAAACAACTTCTATGCAGTATTTGCACATTTATTCCATGTTACTGATGCACCTCATCATTACCAGACAGAGCTGATTGTCTTGGCCACATGTTTTCATTGCTGAGAGCAAAATTTTCTATACTTTGGTGTAATTTTAGTTTAATTAATTATGATTCAGTTACATGTTTTAATGAGTGCATTTGTCAGGAGCAGTGCCATTTGATCAACAGAAAAAATAGGCGAACCAGAGGGTTATATGTAGGGGCTGACCGATATTGGTTTTTCAGGGCTGACACCAATTATTAGTAGTGAGATCAGTAACGGTAATGTGGAACAGATATGCATTTACAATAAAAAAAATCAATCTTGCTGGAAATATTTAGAATTTGGAGTATAACAAACTCTAACACAAAATTTTGTTTAAATGCCTATAGCAAATGTTTAATCAAAACAGAAACTTTCAACATCATATACAGCAGAATCCCAGCAACTTAGTTTTTTATAGTCAAGTGAAAATTTAAATAAAAAATAAATAAAAATAGCTCCCTGAGGTTTTACAAAGGAACAGTTCCTCCCATGCTGACATGTTCTTCGCTATTTCTAATAATCAATTTTATTGGCGATCATCAAAATAAAATACCAATACAGATAATCGGCAGTGCCAAATATCAGCCCTGATAATCGGCCAGGCGATAATCTGTCGACCCCTAATAAATAATATAACAATAATAATAAACTTTATTTGTAGAGCACTTTTCAAGCAAAAACATTAAGTGCTATCCAAAAGAGAAACACAAAAACGGATTATGAAATGTGCATAAACGTACACACATTCACATGTACACACAAAGACATATATGCATGTATGCAACAATTCAATAAGAGGAAACACTAATAATAATAAATGAAGGAGAACAGTAAGATTATTAAAGTCCATTAACAATTAGGAAAAGCCTTACTATAAAAATAAGTTTTCAGACGTGATTTAAAAACTTGAACAATAAAGAGCAACATTTTATAGTTATCAACAACAGCCAAGGAGATATAACTGGAGGAAGTGAACCCTGTGATCAGAGTAGATAGAATAGAGCATGTATGTTTTCCTTTACTGTAATACATCCATGGTATGTTTAGATGTGATCCAGCCTTTGATGAGGTCTCTGTATGGCATCCACGCCCTGCTGTTCTCAGGTGAGTGCCAGTTTACTACATTTATTCACTGGTGCAATGACCCTAATGACATTTAGTGTGTAACTGAGGAGACATTTGAATATCATTTTTTGTTTTTGTCATTCTTGTCTGCTTTCATTAATTACCACATCTCCAGGTCTGTAGAGCTGGATCAGGAGGGTAGGGACACAGAAGTGCTCCCACCATGTGTCGGTCCTGACTGTGTTTGAAGGAGGAGGTGCTGAGCTCCTCAGGGCTGCTCAGAAAAGCTCCTCCTGCCCTTTGGACCCGCGGCTGATAAAAGAGCAGTCGGTCCTTGTCAGGGGAATGATGAATTAAGTTGTGAGATTTCACTCAAGATACATGAAACCTCAGACATGATAGACGTTTTTACCCGGACTCTACAGCCATGGTAAGCTGTGTTGTAACTACTAGTTTTGTCTAACGTTACTGAAGAGGCTAACCTGTTTGCAGCGTTTGAATAGTTTAGGTAAATATGACGGTCATAAAACTTTTCGCTGTTTCAATACTTATTAGCTGTCGTTAGCATACAGCTAATGTTAGCAAAGTTTCAATGTGATATGTATGTTAGCTAAAGTAAACTTGTAAACAAACGTTAGCTAAAAGGCATGTTAGTGAAGCCAGTTTATTCTGCTTTGCATTTCAATTTCGCCCCCAGCATAACTTAAACAACTTAAATAATGTATTATTTATAAAGCTTACGGAATTTATGGTGACCTCAGTTTTTGCTATGTTAGGAAACGTTAAGTTATTGAAGTTACGTAGCAAACATAATGTTAGTAGCGTGAACGTTTGCTAAGTGACGCTGTGATTACGAGACTTTGAGTCAGTGTTTACATTTTGTGAGAGTTAGGCGTGAGCTCCACAGCATTTCAGAGGAAATACGTCGTGTTTTAGATGTTCATCTCGTTTGATAGCGATTGTTACTACATGATAATAAACTCAGAAAAAATATTGCATGGCATCTAAATAAGGTCAGTCATCAAATACAGGGATACAGACAAGCACCTCAAGAAAAGATACACTATGTTTCCATTAAGAATCGTGATAAAAGTGCAGCTATATGATGCCATATTCAATGCAATACTTTTGTCTAAATTTATGGGATATCTGCCCATATAAAAAAGTGCACGAAAGTATTCGCAAGTACACTTAATGTACTTCACGAGCACATTATTTATACAACAAAAGTGCTGTTTTCGAGTGTACCAATAATGCACTTGATATACTTAATATATGCTATGTTATAGTGCTACTAAAGACATTGAAATATATCAAAGAGTACTTGACTGTACTGTTCTGAGACACCATAAATATGCATTGGAATATACGTAAGTACACTTTTTATTACTAATTCTGCACTTTTTAAAAAAATACTATAATCCAACTTTTTTAAAACTATAATTTAAGTAGTTGAAACACATAACAGATTTAAATCAATTATACTTAAAATTTGTTTGAACACATTTTACTTTAATTATAAATATATTTATCTTAGGTAATAAGTGAATTAACAGTTATCTAAAAAATATTGAAATATACTTAAAGAAGAAACAGCATATTTTAAAAAGGTACATTAGATTGCCTTTCATCTGCATAACTAACTGACAATACATGAATATCACCTCCCATATAGAGTACATAATCTTTAAAGTAGTACTTAATGTTTCATTGTTAGTGATGTGGCAGCAGCACATGGCAAATTAGCGGAGTTTATTGTTCATAAAGAAATGCATTTGTTAAAACACAGTGTGCTTCAGAGCCTTGTTTAGTGTTTACACAGTCCGACCCAGAGAGGCAGCACAACATCTTCAAGACGTGTACTTATCTCAGGAAGGGGATGTGTGTATGTTTCCTACCAACAATTCTCTACTCAGTTAGGCCATTGTTAAATTTGTCTGGGAAATGGACCACAGGAGCAGGAGAAACTTTGAAAGACCAGGCGAAGCATGAAGAAAAGACTGCAATGAAATTGAATGAGAGGCTGACTGTTATAGCTCACATCCTGTCAGTGTTTTTAAGAGTGCAGTTCAGGTTTCTATGATGGGGAGGGACCTTCAGTTAGTTCCCATGTAGGCTGCTGCCGGCACTGCAATGAGCTTCACTGAGAAGGTCACTGATTACATTTTTTCAGGAATATTGTGTTTTCTTGCTGCAGGATAAGTTTGTCAGTGCAGTTGAGAAGAGACTGCTTATCTGCTTCAGGATCTGATGGAAGTAAATATTTTCTCTTCTCATTCCAGTCACGAAGGTCTTGGATTGAGGAAACCCTTTCCAAGAGAGAGTGTGTGAAGTTTATCCCCTCATCTCGGGACCTACATAGGTAAACCTGGATCTGGAATCTAATGAGCATCCAAATAATGTGTTAAAGTGTGGGAGTTTTTGTGATTCTCAGAAGACATACAGGAAGGTTGTTTAGTTTGTGCATAGTATGATATCATCAGCAGTGGGTAGAAACAACATTTTTCTGAGAGCAAAACTATTTGGCATTCAGCCCTTACTTCCAGGAATAGAGACCATGTGGATTATTTGATGATGTGTTATTTCCTGTTTCTTACAGATGTATTCCTGTATGTCAAGTATGCCAAAACTTGATCAGGTAGAGTTATAAATTGTGTGTTTATGTGTGTCTTTATATCATCAACAAACTCACTACATGGACACTCCCCTCCTACGCCCACTATTCCAAGGAAACATATGTATTTGAGACTGTGGGTTTATGCGTCACTTTCCTTGACACTTTATTTCATCATTTCCCCCTCTTGCTCTTTTTTTCTCTCATGTCTTGCTAGTTTTAATGTGAGTGCGTATTATAAGTGATTGGTGAACGAATGAGGGATGTGTGGGATTTGTGTAGGCTGTAAAATGATAAACAGGACCAAACAAAGAGATGTAGACCCAAGGACACCAGGAGGTGAAGAGGAAGGGAGGGAGATGGAAAGTGGGAGTAATAGTAGCAGCCTGACTTAAATAGGTCAAATGGAGGCCTGTTAGTTACCTGTGAATTACACCCAACAACCCAACCTTGATTTTAGGCTACTTTACAAATAACTACCTGCTTATTTTTTGCCCAAAGAGTGTAATAAAATGTAAGTGAATGCTAGAAATGTCTGCATTTCTGCCACTTCCCTCCTCCTGCAATGATCAGTTACAAAATCTTTCACTCAACAGATGCTGTTGTGGCCGCCTGATCGGGGAGCACTCTTGGCAAGAGTCCGTTCCCCCCATATCCCTCTATCCTGGTCCTGGACAGGACCTGGAGGAGGACTGGTCTATAGAGCTCCACACCAAAGCCAGTCCCACCAATGCCTATGGGATAGTAGACTTTCAGGACACAGCCACACGTGTCTGCCGGGCCAAGGTCTGTGAGTCAAATAAATCTACAGTATATGTGCTTCAAGGTTAAGGAACAAATGTTCGCTCAATTATCTTACAAAATTTTGATAACTCGACTCCCATTTTCTACAAGAGATTACTCCAAAAATGAAGGGAAATGCTTGAAATGCTTGTCCCAGAGTGCATAAGTGAGGGATCTGGCTTCTGATTGTTGTATAAACAAGCCTGGGCATGCTATGATCTAAGATAGTATCTACTTCAGAAAACAGTCACATTAGCAGTACACAAGAAAAGCACAAAGAGCCTTTCAGCTCCTAAAAGTTCCTTGTGTTTCCTGTCCAGTATGTTCGTCTAGCTGTGGACTCCAAGCCAGAGGTGCTGCTCCAATTGATGCTGAGGGAGTGGCAGATGGACAGACCTAAGCTGTTACTGACAGTACAGGGGGGCTCAGAAAACTTCACCCTGCCCGTTAAAGTCAAGCAGGCCTTCAGCAAAGGGCTGATCACTGCTGCTGTCAGCACAGGGGCATGGATACTCACTGATGGCATTAATACAGGTAGGTGTTATAAACTGTTGTCTGTCTGCGGGGGTTAATATTCCTTATTGCTCTTGAGCAACACTGGACCTTGAGCAACTGTCTGATATGACTCACATTACCAGCATGGCAGTTCAATCAGTGTTGGTTCTGGTGTGAAACGATTAGAAAACACCCTTGTACCATCAGGCCTGTATGATTTTCATTCACCAGAAGGATCAATTTTCAATTGCCTGTAAATTTCTGTTTGCCATGCTGTTGTAAAAGTACTTTTTAAGCATTTTCTTTGGCTGTATGAACTGAAAACGGACTATTCATTTGTAAGGATTTCAGTGAATTCGTTCCCAGTTTCCCTGGGTTTTGATTTTGTTTGGAGGGTAGAGGCATGTTCAAGATTTAAGATTCAACAAGTTTATTTTCATAGGCAAACACAGCAGTTTACACCATACAATTAAAATTATCCCTTTATGCAAAAATCAATGATAAAAATCCGAATAGAAATTAAAGAAATTAAAATGAATAGAAATTAAATTTATTAAAAAAATAAAATAAAAAGTAAGGTGCCCTATGCCTCAAATACACAACAAATATTTAAAAGTAAGGGCATTATGCCTAATGCAGATGCTGCAAACAAAATCAATGCACTACGAATTAATGTAAAATTGCTGCCAGCTAAAAGCCTCTCCACAGTTTAAGTTGTGACAGTCAGTGAGAGTGATGGGATGAGAGGGGGACGGTGTTTGAAGCTTCAGCAGTTTGATGGCCTGTGGGTAGAAGCTGTTTGTCTCGTTGTCCTGGATTTCACACTCCTGTGGTGTCTGCCTGACGGCAGAAGTGTGAAGAGACTGTGTTTGGGGTGTGTACTGTCCTTGATAATGTTGTGGACCCTCCTGATGACCCTGGTGTTAGAAATGTCCTGAGTGGATGGGAAGGCCGCTCCTGAGATGAGTTGTTCAGTTTTTATCACACAATTGAGGGTCTTCCTGTCCTGAGCAGCGCAGTTTCCATCCTCGACTGTGATGGAACTGATGAGGACACTCTCGACTGTACATCTATAAAAACTGCTGAGGATATTGGTCGGCATGCTGAATTTCATGAGCTTTCTTAATAAGTACCAAGGAAGCCAAGGAATTTAATGGGTTTCATGTTATGTCTAGCTAGCCAGGTTGAGGTTTTCAAATGTAAACATCAGTAAACATGGAGGAATCGATTGGCACCAGCTGAACTGGCATCGTGGTAGCCATTGCACAGGAAAATAAACCAGGACGACCTCCTTGGCCACAGCAGAATAGGCCACATCAGGACATCAGAACCTGTAATATCCTTTTATTCAGCACCGTGTGTGAGGAATTAGAGGTGCTGTCCAGTTCCCACCGTTCAGAGGCAGCTGCAGAGCAGCGCTGCCCGTGTTAGGGAGGAGCGACCATGGGGCTGTCTGGTTGGGGTCGTGATCTGTGGACAATTAAATCATTCCTCAACCAAAAACCATTTAAGAGGACGCAATAAAAACTAACATGCAGAGCACAAATTAAAGGAGTTTATGGGATCATATTTCACTGGACGTGTACCTTTTATAATTCCTTATGCAAACAAATGATTGATTGATGATTGACTGATGTGTTTGCAGTTGCACAAAGAGGAATTTGATTGTTTTGCAGCATAATGGTGTGTTTTATGCCTTTCTTAAGTGAGCTGAAATCTTTATTTATACTGTTGAATTGTATATTTGCTGTGCTTTCAGCTGCTCTTTGCATTCTCTCTAGGTGTGTCAAAGTATGTTGGTGAGGCAGTGAAAACATTTGGGAGCCCCAACCTTAGGAAGAGAAACACAGTCGGCATCACGCCTTGGGGAGTCATTGACAACAACATGGACCTTATAGGCAGAGATGTGAGTTTTTGAATGTAAATATTTCTAACACATTCCAGTGCATTGTTTTATCATGACTGACTTTCGGTTGGCTTTTGTTGTGACTCTACATGGCTCAGGTGTTCAGGCCCTACCAGCCACTGGGGAACCCTTTGAGCAAGAGGGCCTGTCTCAACGGTTTCCACTCCCATTTTCTGTTAGTGGATGATGGAACAATGGGAAAACATGGCTGCCAGCAAGGCCTCAGGAGGAAACTGGAGAAACACATCCAACTACAGAAGATACACCCTCGTGAGTCAGTGTGTGTGTGTGTGTATGCCTGCCATATATACACAAATGAAAAAAGCACAGATTCATAATTCAAGATTGTTATTGTCCCAAAGAGTAAGAAATTTTACTTGTGCTTTCCACACATGCTGCAGCCATAAAGAGAATGTTACATATACAAAAAACATACATATGAAGGTATATGCATGCAAAGGTTTGTTAATAAATAGAAAGAGAAAACATCGGAAGCTTCTAACAAAACCTAGGAAAGCAGAAAAAAGTCAACTCAAGCAAAAGGCAAGGAAATATCACCCTCTTCTCTCTTCTTTGTAGGACTGAACCAAGGAGTGCCTGTGGTGTGTGTGGTGGTGGAGGGAGGCCCTGCCATTGTGTCCACAGTGTTGGACTATGTTAGCAATGTTCCCCCTGTGCCCGTGTTTGTGTTCGAGGGCTCGGGCAGAGCTGCTGACCTGCTTGCATTCTTACACAAGCAGACTGCTGTTGACAGGTATGTATACTCACCTCACTGAATCTACAGTAGTAGGTCTGAAGGCTCCACCTAACTGTGTAAAATAAATGTTAAATTTAAAGATGATGTTATATTATATGCAGCAAGTGTTTAATGATCAGACATGTCACAAATAATAACTTTCACGTTTTCTGCATTTTTCTAGACAGTTGGATGCTGACATCAAAGAGGACTTCCTTGCCAGGATTGGAAATGTGTTCAGCATAGAGATAGCAGAAGCCTCTCAGCTCTACACTCTGCTCCTGCAGTGTATGGATCACAGAGAGTCTGTAAGTCAAACATCATATGGGAATGTGTATGTTGTGATTTAACACATTGAGTACTCACTCTACTTCTATGTGTCTTTGAACAACAGATAACCATCTTTGACTCAGAGTCAGAGGACCAAACGGCACCTGATGCAGCCATCTTGACAGCTAGTCTCAAGGGTGCGTATATTTCTCCTCTTTGTTGTGACAAAAGACATTTTTCGCTGCAGACATTTTGACAAGTCAAAGCAGGAAAACCACAGGTGTAATTGATAACATTAACAAGTGCCGCATCATTTGTAGTTGCAGGTTTGTTATTGCGCAGGCCGACTCACTGGTGCATGTGAATGGAACAGTTCAATATGATGTTAGACCTGGGCTTTTCTTGCTATGTAAATGTGTCAGCTGTGAGAAGGGTGTACCACAAGTTTTGTTGTATGTTTTTTTGTTCTGTATAACGAACAGGCACCAAGGCCAGTCCTGCAGATCAGCTGAGTACAGCACTAGCCTGGGACAGGGCTGACATTGCACAGAAAGTCATGGTGTACGGACAGCACTGGCAGGTGAGACTGACTTAGAGAGCCTGTTTAAACCTGGTATCAACATACGTTCTAGTGATCTGAAGACAAGTGGACAGCCGAGACACACGAAAACATATATACATATATATATATGGAGAGAGAGAGAAAGAGAGAGAACTAATCATCATTGTTAAATGATATCATAATAAGAGCTATGAGTTTGGCCCTATTCTTGCATGAAGATGTGGAACAAGCAGCATCCCATTTATTAAAGAGGAATTCACTGGAGCCTCCCCTAATCCAATCTGCACCACCCAACCAGCAAAATATGGGTTAATCAACCACCCGAACATGACCTGACCTGCAAGCCGTGAACTTTGTTCATTATAGTGGCACAACTTTTAGGACTGAGACACAGACAGAGCGCTGCAGCTTGTGTGCGTCTCAGAGATAGAGAGAGGTGAAAAGCTACAGAAAGAGGGGGAAGAGAAGATGGAAGGTGAACAAGTGCATGCACTGTTTCTGTGAGTTATTAATAACTTACTCGGGATTCTGCTTTTCTCAGTTTTTGACATTTGATGTTTTGATATTTTTCCGGTAAGCTTACAAAACCCACCGCATCAGTACAGCTTTTAATAGGCTGACAAATGGATTTATAACCTCTTAGGTACCTGTGAGACAAATGCACATATTTGAGGTTGGTATATCCTTTCAAATAAAATTTTTACCTCAATTGTTTTGGCGGTTGCTTGAATATAAGAAGACAAAATAAGATTCTTTTAAATTTTTTTCTTTTTACCTCCACAGATTTTATGAATTTATAATAATTCTGCCAGCTGGATGGACCCCTTCTGTGGGCTGGATATAGCCCGTGGGCCACCAGTTGATGATCCCTGCGCTGAAGTTATTACATTCACACTTTTGCCAGCTGCTTGTGAGCATGCTCGCTAGTCACAGTAGAAGTTGTGTTTGTACAGCTGTAGATATTACTATCAGTAGATATCAACCTGTCTCCTTCCATAGGGCGGAACAATGAATGGTAATGCAAAACTTTGCTCATCTTGTTATAGAGAGTTAGCTCTTTATAACAAAACAACCACCAAGTCCTGCAGCGATGACGTAGTCCTTGTCGGGAATGCATCAGGAGATGTCGGTGTTTAAACTGAAATAGATATTCAGTCGAATGCATCCCAGACCACATGAGCAAGTGGTCTGAGTGATCGGATCACAGTGTGTCTTCGTTATTGTTTACACTTGTATCCAGTGTTGTCCACTTGTGATTGGATCACCCAATATGTTGGTTTTTTTTTTTGGAATCGAACTTGCGGCTGCTGTGGCAAGGACATAGCCTTTGTCCAAGGGGCGCCCCCTCTACCAGGTGAACTACAGGGCGCCCCACCAAAGATGTATGTTAATACCGGATGTAAACAGGCTATCAGTGTATCACAGCTGCAAGCTGTGGTGTAATAATATGCTATTATATCACATAATGTCATTCTAAAAACCTTCATAGTTGTAATTGCTGTATGTAGGTGGGTTCCTTGGAGCAGGCCATGCTGGATGCTCTGGTGATGGATCGGGTCAGTTTTGTCAAACTTCTGATTGACAACGGCATGACTATGAGACGCTTCCTCACTGTGGATCGCCTCGAGGAGCTCTATAACACGGTTATTATAATATATTTAATTATATTTTTCTAATGTTTGCAACTTTCCATCTCCCTCACAATTTCTTTTATACAACTTATGTCATTGGTCATGTATAGAAATACAAATACACTGAACAAATCTTATTGTTAAAACATATTTTTAAAGAAAGTACTTTCACCCCACAGTACTTTTGTTTGTCTTGCTGTACTCTTTACTCTAGTTTCCCCTTGGCTCACACTTTGTTGTACAAACAGGAGAAATTCAGTTCCTTTGTTTGTGACTCTTGAAGCACAAATTCCAAAACTGTGGCTTTGATTGAAATCACAATAATGCACTGTAAGTGTTTTGCACCAATAATCCTGGTCAATTGCATTCCCTGCATTTTCCCAGTTGTTGTTTTAGGATGCCTTTTGAGATCACAAGACTCTTTGTCATCAATGCACTCACACTTGGCTTTCTCCACACTGCCTTTATCTTTTGTGTATTAAAGCCTGTTTATTTATTCATAACTCTGGGATAATAAGTCCCCCTAAGAAACAAGCTAAGGATCCCCGGGCTGCTGCTGTTTATGCAATGTGCAGTTGTGTTAAAAAGTAACCAGCAGATCTTTTTTGCTCTTATTTGGTAGTTTGGGTTTTCTGTTTACTTCTCTGTTCTCTGTGAATAATAATACAAGTTTCTCTCCACAGCCACAGGGCCAGACAGACCGTTTCCTGCGCCACCTCGTTGAGGATGCAAAACAGGTGAATAGTGAGAATACCTATAACCATATTCATTTTAAATAACACTACATATTGCACATTTTTCTCAGACATTATTAGCTTTTACACTGGATATTGAGTTGAGCTGCATTTATGTGTACCATAGGTGTATTTTTCTTAATTTTTGTAACAGCCATATCTAAATGTATATTGAATGTGTGTATTTACTGTATCTATGTCTGTGTGTGTGTTTGAGTAGACTTCTCTCCCCATGGGTCACCGTCTGTCTCTCATTGACATGGGCCTGGTAATAGAGTACCTCATAGGAGGAGCGTACCGCAGCACTTACACACGTAAACACTTCAGAGCCGCCTACAGCCGCCTGCGGGACAAAGTGAGCAATGAATTTAATAAATTAGGGGGGAAAAAAACTAGAAAAAAAGGTTTTGGCTTTGTTCTTTTCTTGCGTTTATTAATTGTAACTACCCTTGACCTTTTTTACACTGTTTGCACTCTCCCCATTGTTGTTTTGGTGTGTGTATAGCAGGGTAGACGGGACAGTTCCACCTCCTTATCTAAACAGAGACGGGGATTAACACCAAACTCCTCAAGGGGCAGGAGTCTCCAAGACCTGCATTTCTTTCGAACTGCTCAGCCCTACAAACCAAAGGTTTGTGGCCTTTTTTTTAGGTTGCTTACTGAGACAACAGAAAGTCCCCTTAAGCTATTCAAAGCAACACCTCATGTGTTTTTGAGAATATCTCATTATGTCATGTATAGCTCAGCCACTGTTAAGATCTTGAAGGCAGCACTAACACGTTTAAAAATAGCCATCAATAAGGATTCTATTTTTATATTATAAACTGTTTTGTTTCTTGCCGACTTGTTCTATCTTGCCCTCCTTCATCTCCTTTTGCACTTTTTGTTTTTCTCTTTATGACTCCTTCCTCTCTTTATCTCCATCCGCTTCTTGAATTCTTTTGTGCATACCTTTACTTTCCCATCTAGGAGCAAGATGTATCACCCGCGAGCAGTGGAGAGATCACAGTGAGCCCTGGCCTTAGTGATGCTCCCCTCCTGGTTCCCTTCAACTTCAATGACCTGTTCGTGTGGGCCGTGCTTCATCAGCGTCAGCAGATGGCACTTTTCCTGTGGCAGCACGGCGAGGAAGCGCTGGCACGTGCTACAGTGGCCTGTAAGCTTTACCGCTCCATGGCCTTTGAGGCACGGCAGAGCAATATGGATGATAACGTTGCAGAGCGATTCAAGACACATTCGCTGTAAGTGTTAATATGTTTCCGTGTGTGTTGTCAGTAGTTAAGCAATGGGGACAATTCCAACCGAATAAAGGTATGTAGTCACACAATTAAATACCCCATTAGTAATTTTGACCTGTAAAATGATGGCGCTGCCCTGTGTAGTCTATGTATTACAAGATACGATAAGTTCCTGTATTTACATTTTTTTCTTAGTACAGGTGGATTTTTGTATTTCATATTCACATTCATTATTTAATCTTTATCAACTTAATGCTGCTGGTTCTATGAAAACATGCAGATGATTGTATGTCTCTCCTGTCTTTGTGTCTTAGTGAGTTTGGTCAGCTGGCAGTGGACGTGTTAGACTGTGCATTTCGTCAGAACGAGCAGATGGCCATGAAGCTCTTGACTTCAGAGATGGAGGCATGGAGCCACTTCACCTGTCTGCAGATGGCTGTCTCCTCATGTCACAGTACATTCGTCTCACACTCCTGCACTCAGACCCTCCTCACAGATCTTTGGACTGGGCCGCTTAACATGAGAAAAAACTCCTTTGTGAAGGTGAATGTTGTAACCATTGCAGAGATATTGGATAAATGAGAGAAAATTCAATAAGTTTGTAGTCTCTGATTGTAAACTCAATAACACAGATTTTCTTGTGTTAGGATGTATTTGTATTGCTATAAAAAGAAGAAATGACTGAAAAAATATAAACACAATCAACAGTAATGTCAGTAGGTCCGGCACCCTCAGCGTCCCTTTGACATTACGATGAGTCATATGATTCAATGTTATGTTAAATAAATATCCCCTCACTAAGCTTATGTTTAAAGGTATTGTTTCCTGATATTTCTGGATAGATCTTCAAGCTTACATGACACACTTGTTATGTTTCTCTTTCAGATAATCTTGAGCCTCCTCCTGCCCCCTGCCATCTTGCTACTGGAGTTTAAAAGCAAAGCTGAAATGTGTCATGTACCTCAGTCCCATGAGGGAATGATGTTTGGACTCGAGTCTGTGAAGTCAGCACCAGTCCACGAGGGAACTGATCACACAGTTAAGTGCCAGTAGTGCACTTATCTAGCCTTAGTGTTGCACTTGTTTTGATTTGTATTTCATTCTCTTCTCCTCCTCTACTGTACTCTGCTCTCACAGGGCAGTCAGGATGCAGAGCGAGGCCCGTCGTTCGATGATAAATGTTTTGGTCCCGTGTCAGAGACTGTATCCTCTATCACCGTGCAGTGTCTGTCCTGGATCACACGACTCTATGATTTCTACACAGCTCCTGTTGTCAAGTTCTGGTTTCACACAGTAGGTGGTGTGCATTTTGTTTTACTGCAGAAATATGTCAAATATCAAATATTTCTCTTTCTAAAAACAAATAAAATAATTAGCACCTTTTAAAACACAGTTACAAGTGCTTTGCAATAAAAACAACACACATTTAAAACATAGAGAATGTAGCAAAATAAGGGCCAAACACTAGGCACGTAATAAAAACAGGATAAGATTTATTAAAATGCCATAAAACATTAGGAAAACCAGAAAAAAAGCAATTCTAAAAAAAAGTGTGCTTTTAAAAGTGATTTTAATTGGCAGAGAGTACCTCCTTGCATTTGATTCAGAATCTCTGTAATTATTTGTCCTTGTTACTTTCTGAATTGAATTCTGAGTTAGTTTTTTTCTTTTTGCTGTTTCCACTTAAGATGTCCTACTTGGCCTTTTTAATGTTACTCTGCTACGTCGTCCTGGTGGAGATGGGGGATAAACCCAGTGTTCAGGAGTGGCTGGTCATAGCGTACATCTTGTCTACTGCAGTGGAGAAAACCAGAGAGGTGAGTTGAGTCAATTTTATTTATAAATCCTCATATAAAAAATTAGAGAGATGTGTTATTCCTTACTTGTCTTCTTTACTCTGTATTTTTTGATTTATGTGCATTTTTGTATGAATTTGTTAACATTTTTTAATAGAAGGATTTACACTTTACAATAAATACAATAGAAGTAATTATTCCTGAATACAATCCATAAGAATCTTTTTTAAAAAAGAGCAATATGGCTTAATGGTTCAAAACAAAATTCAAATATATGCACCTCTTAATCAGGTACTGATGTCTGAGCCGAGGAAACTGAGCCAGAAGCTGAAGATTTGGTTCTCAGAGTATTGGAACATATCAGATTTCATTGCCATCCTACTCTTCCTGGCCGGACTGATACTGCGTTGGCATCCCGATCCCTACCGGACAGCAGGACGCATCAGTTACTGTCTAGACGTCATCTTCTGGTTCGTCAGGGTGATGGATCTGCTGGCTGTCAATCAGCACGCTGGCCCTTACCTCACCATGATCACTAAGATGGTGGGTAGAGACTGAACACAAGAAAGAAAGTGGAGGCTTGTGGTTGTTTTGTTGCTGTTGTCGTTGTCTAGTCACCCATCTCTTCTCTCTCTCTCTGTGTTTGTTCAGACAAGTAACATGTTCTTCATAGTGGTGATGATGGCAATAGTGCTGCTGAGCTTCGGGGTGTCCAGGAAGGCCATCTTGTCACCAGATGAGGAGCCGTCCTGGAGCTTAGCTCGAGACATAGTCTTCCAGCCATACTGGATGATCTACGGAGAGGTCT
The DNA here is from genome assembly GCF_008729295.1 of Plectropomus leopardus. NCBI lineage: Eukaryota > Metazoa > Chordata > Actinopteri > Perciformes > Serranidae > Plectropomus > Plectropomus leopardus. The sequence goes on from NC_056468.1 coordinate 12,077,691, forward strand.
ACGCAATGGAGATAAATCGTAGGTGGTGGAGTATATACAAAACACAAAGATATTTATTCAGTACCAGTATTGATTTAAAGAAGTTGAGTTTAACCTTGACGACGTTGGTGTTGCCTTGAGATGTTTAATGTGTGGGGCTTGCTTGACTCACATTTGTATTCCAATGTGTTTTATTAATTGAAGGCTAAAGATCAATATGATTATTATACGCAATGTTTAACCAGTCTCATGACTTTACCATATCATACCCTTGATCAAAATTCAGACTGATATGTTAAGAAAAACAAAATGTTTAAAATACCCCTGACATTTTACATTGTATTGCCACTGTTAAAGGGATAGTTCAAATTTTTTAAAGTGGGGTTGTGTGAATAACTAATCCATGGTCAATGTACTACCTACAGTAGATGGATGTTGGCACGCACCCAGTTTGGAGAAGCATGCTGGAGTGTCACCACAGAAGCTAAGCAGTGTACTGCTGTGGACGGGGGCAGCAGTAAAACATATTTTTCTTAAACTTAAAAAAAATCATCATCAGTCTAAGTGTGCGCTGTAAAGAAAAACAATAATTAGCCTTGCAGAACATGGGAGCTACTGGTCCAGTGCTGCCTCTATTGGTTAGTTTGTTTGTGTGATTAAGACTTGAATCTGAGACAACAGAAATCTGACCTAACCTTTTAAAACACCAAAGTCACACAATAAGACAAACCAAATAACTTATCAAAACAGCAGTATGTTTAGCAACGTTAAATAACAGATTTTATGAAAGAGGTCTAGTGTCAATGTGCAGCAGTACGCTGCTTAGCTCTCACTGTGGCACTCCTGTCTGTTATGATGGTATTGTTTGTTACTCGTGTAAGGTCTTTCTGTGTGTGTGTGCGTGTGTGTGTAAACAGCATGTGACGATGGCGCTCCGTGTCCTCCTGCTTCCTTTCTTACGGCCTTCCTCCAGGCCGTCTATATGTTCTTCCAGTACATCATCATGGTCAACATTCTCATTGCATTTTTCAAGTAAGAATGTTTATTAAGAAAATTTAAAAAATACATTTTTACACTTCAGGACTGCAAATAAATTAAAAACTGTATTTATTTAAAAAATGTTATCTTCTTCAAAATAGCAACATCTACTTTGACATGGCATCAACATCCAATAGGCTGTGGAAGTACAACCGTTATCGCTACATAATGACCTATCAGGAAAGGCCATGGTTGCCGCCGCCCCTTATCCTCCTCAGTCACATGACTTTAGGATTGAAAGCCATCTACAGGAGATTAAGTGGAGATGCTGAGAGGGAGGAGAGATGCCCTGGACTTAGTGAGTACTGCACTGTGTAAAGCTAACTCAGCAGTTTTCTAAACACATCTTATGAGTCATTTCACAGCATGTGTCCATGTGTAAAGTCACTTCTCCTCACCAGAGCTCTACTTGGGCCGTGAAGATCTTAAGAAGCTCCATGAGTTTGAGGAGAAATGTGTAGAGGCCTACTTCCATGAGAAGAGCGAAGATCTCCACAGCAGTCAAACTAACAGGATCAGAGCCACAGCTGACAGGTTGGATTGATACTCTGATTGATTTGTTCAAACCATTAAAGGGATGCGTCTTAATTTGTGCCATCTGAGAGGAAGACTCTGTAGCTCTGTGTGTCCTTCAAAATCACAACCGCAAGCTTCTGACTTGCCTTTTACATTTGTTTTACTTGTGTCCTTGCGCATGATGATGTGTGTTGAGGACATTTCAGAGTTAATGCTTACATAAACAGCTGGCCTAAATAGAAACATGAAATACTGGGATCTCTATATGATGTAGCAGAGAAGAATGTCCTAAAAACTAAAGATGTATGTGCTCTGCTGCCCTGCACAAATTGGTTTTGGCTTAGTGCAGTGAAGTGATTATTGTCTCTAAAATACATGCAAGCTCAAACATCTGTGCCCAAAGCCAAAACCAATACATTTTTCCCACTATAATATCTACAGTGGTGCCCCCTGTTATCACATTTTACACTCATTATCACTGTATTTTGATAATGAAGGTAATCGATAATCAGGTATTTAAGGTTGATGTAGCAGTCCTGAGATGACTGAGCTCATTTTTAGTGAACTCATGACTGATCAGAAAGGGCATTTTTTTCCTGACACGGATAAATTATAGTTAAGTGAAATGCATGTGAGTAGTCATTCATGTCAGAGTTTAATCATAAAAAGTGATCTGAACTTACAATTGTCTTTTGACAGAATATTTTGATAAGTAACTATAAATTTGATTTATATTATCATGTATCCTAGCAAGTATGTATTCCATGTTTAACTCCTCTGAGTTTGAAGATCGAAATTCTTCTTTACATTTGAACTCAAAATGTCATCATTTGTTTTGTTTGTGGCTTTAAAGAGTTGCTTACATTGTGATATTGGCATGAGATTGAAAATCAACATGTTACACGAGGTGCTTTACAGTCAAAGAAATCAAGTAACATGAAATAAATAAAACAAAGTTAAGACACCATTTAAAATACGCAACGGGACAAGACATAAGACACAAGCTAAATCATAAAATACCACATGCTACCTAAATGCCTGTCTGAACAGATGGGTTTTTAGCTGTTTTTTAAAGAGTCGACAAGACCTCAAGCTTTTTGGGAGGCTATTCCAAAGCCAGTGCAAAAAGGTTAAAATAAGTGTGATTTTTTGTTGTGGGCGCAAACCTCATATCTCCATATTGCACTATTTTCATTTTTTTTCATGAATTAATTCTTTTGGTCCCCCTCTACGTCTATCAGCGGGTTTTACCATTTCTCAACATATTAAATGTATTTATTAAAGTTTATGACTCAACCTATCTCCATTGGACTCCATTGGATAAATACACAGCGTTTTTTCTAATTCTCGAAAAATATAAAGATAAGATAATTTAAACAGTGTGAATGTCTTTATTTTAAATGTTTTGTCTCACTAGAGCCGAGGAGATGTGCATGATGGTGGGGGAGGTTTCAGAGAAGGTCAACTTCATTCAGGACAGCTTGTCGGAGCTGGACTCTCAGCTGGGTCAACTCCAGGACCTTTCGGCGCTGGCCGTGGACACCCTCACTCTGTTCTCTGCTTCTGACAGCCTTCACCAGAAGGAGGCACGCCTGGCTCAGTGTAGACCCATCACTGCGTCCCGGCATATCCTCCCTCACAGCTGGACCCTTATGCACAGAAGTGGAGCGGACTGGGATCTACTAAATATGAGGAGATCGTTGGCCAAGTCGTGCAAAAGTACCCCGCCTTCTTTACTCAAGGGCCACGCTCTGGCGGCCAGTAGACTGGCATCACAGGAGTGCCATGTTGGAGCCAGGGGGAGCAGGGGAGGAAGACAAGGACACACTGAGGAAGGAGAGGAAGGAGAGAAAGAGGTACTCACTGTTTATTGTTAATAGCTGTTGCAGGAAGTGAAAGAAAATGAATAAGCACATAAAACTGTTTTCTCAGCATTATAACAAAAAACAACCAGATAATTTACTTAAAACTTATGCACTTAAAATATTTTTTTTTAAATATATATTTTTTTTCTCTGAGGATCTACAGTCTGCTACTGTTGACCATCCCAGTGAGAATTTGTTGGGGGTCTCCAGACCTGCGTCTCATGCTTCCTTCTTGCACCTCATTCATCTCACATCCTGTGATTCCTGTGGACCGTCCCGTTGCACATCTCCTCTTTCACAGAGAGGCTTGGAGTCTCCACATCATAAACTCTGGACATGTGACCCATACCTGTATCCCAGTCAGGAGGAAAATTCCATGGAAGAGGAGGAAGAGGGAGAAGAAGAGGAGGAAGAAGAAATTGCACAAGAGGAGGAAAGGACACATGAAGAGCTTGCTGATACAGAAGTGTCCAGAACTTCTAGTAATGCCGTTCTGCTGTCTGACCCTCAAGACATCCCTGAGGGTGTAACAAATCCTGCCTTTTCTCAGGACGATAGCCGACCAAGTTCTCGGTCCAGATCCTCCAGCCAATTGGGAAGACCTGTGAAATCTCCCAGGTGGGCGCAACTGTCCAGAGACCGTCCCTACGGCTGCTGTAGGTCTCTATCATCCAGTGTGGAGAATATGACTTTTTCAGGGGCACCTGTTAGTCCAACGAGGGGATCTTTTCCATGTCTTAATGAACCAGTGAACGAAGAGAGTTTGTCTGATGGGAGGAGTTTAAGGGATGACGCGTCGCTACAATGCAGCAGGAGCAAAGGTACATGTGTTAGAAAACAGGAGTCATTTCAAGTAGATGGTTCAAAACAATATGATAAGCATGAGCTCATAATCTTGATGTTAAGCATGCAGGAAATATCAGTCATTTAGCAAAAGCAGTAGAACTGGCCATTTCTAAAGGTATGCATTATTTACTGAATTTGCTTTTGTGTTATCAATGCAGCCACATTTTTTTAACCACTCATGTGTGTTTTTGTTTCTGCAGAGTGGTCCAAGTCCTCTGACTTCACTCAAGTATCAGACAGCAGAGGCAAAAACCAGAACAGGAAGACAGTGAAGATACAAGAAAGCAGTCCAGATACTGTAAGATTTTCACAGCAGTCCTGAGATTTATTTATGGCAATTGGAATTGCGTCATGATTGCTCAGTAATTCTTTGAAAATTGCATGGATCATAAAATCCTACTTATTGTTGTATTTTATTTTCTGTGACTTTTTTCGTTACTTTAATCCAGCTGACCATGCAGTCCCATTTGTCTGACGTTGGCTGGAGAAGGTGCCAGAGACTGAGAGGAGAACATAAATGTTGGTCGGCATCAACAAGCCTCAGTCAGCTCAGTAAGGACCCACAGTCTTGTTAAAACCATGCACTTATTCGTAATTTGTAATACTGTATGCATATGTTATCCCATAGAACCAGAATGCAAAGTGGCGCAAAAAGGAGAATGACGGGGGTGTTAAAGAGCCTTTTGGTTTTTCAAACAAAGGCCTCTCTAAATTCATCATGTAATCAACCCAGCATGCAAATAAAGACACCAAGAACTGTGAAGTAATAAAAATGGGATGTATAAGTTACTTTCAGTGTGAAATTGTTAAAGATTTGAATATTGAAAATATCAATATTGTTTCAGATTTTGAACCAACGGATTTGTTGCAGAAGCAAGTGTTTCCCCTGCAGGTAAATCTGTGGAAATTTTTGGAAATTAGGGTAGTAATTGTGGAAACATTAGAATACTGAACAAACAGAACATAAACAGAGTGTGTAATATGTCAGTGAGATTAATCTGATTGGCTTTGCTTTTGCCTTCAGGATGTGTGGAGCCCCACTCACTCAGTATGGACCAGCTGGGCCAGATCCATGAGCCACAGATCTTCGTAAGTCTGCTTTGCTGTTTGTTGACCTGCCATAATATCCATAAATTTAACACCGCTTAAAAGATGTAATCATTACATCACGTTTCTCTTTTTGTCTCTGTTGCAGTTTACAGAGTGGGATTGCCCCTGAAGGTATTTCTGAAAATTTTCAATGAAAAATATTTGTATGGTTCATTTATTAATTATTGTGAGATTTACTGTTTCTGTATTTTAATTTCCATTTGTTTTGCTTTCTGCAGCAAAGAGCTCCTCATTCCAGTCCACTGACAATTTGTATCCGCACTATTCAGGTATTAAGCATGCAGAAAATTATGTTTGAATAATTGTTGCTTTCAACACTTTTAGTGTCCTAGATCACAAAAAACTTTTTCTACTATAATTGTGCATCTGTTTTTCTGGGATTCCATGAGCAAATATGCTTGGTTTTTAGCTGTGGAGAGAAACAATCTGATGAGACTGGCTCACACCATTCCCTTCACTCCTGTTTCCATTCTGGGTAACTTTTTGTTTGTTTCTTGTTTATTACTGTGGTTTTACTTTGAAAAATCCATCTGTTGAAGTTCTTCCCATGTTTTCCTCATCTGTGCAGGAGGTGAAGAGGTTAGCATCTACTCCCTGGACGAAGTACCGTCTGATGCTGACCCTGAATCCAGCACAGTCTCCTCCTGGTCGTCACGGGGCCTGTCTGCCATGCTGCAGCCCATCTCCAGTGAAGAGGGCTCTCTAGATGGGGGTCTTCGGCGGGGCTGCAGGGTGCTGTGCACCTGGGCAGAACGTGACGTGCTCAGACCTGGTCTGGTATATGTGGTCAAAGCCTTCAAGCCAGAGGTTGTTCGTGCCTGGCAGAAGTACTTCCATGGCAGCACGGCACTACAGCTTTGTCTAAGAGTAAGTGTACTTAAAAAGTAAAGTAAACATAGTCAGGAAAACACTGAAAAGGTGTTGAGGACTCTTTAGGAGCTGATGGATTCACCATTTAGCAAAACTGCTCCTCTTTAGTTACATCAGGACACAGTCGGAACCTTTAGCTATGTATAGACCAATATGGTCTCTCACTGCCACTGCTGCCTGCCGGCTGTTTACAGTTGCATAACTTCTCCCTTCACCACTACGTGTGGTGGTGTCTTTCAGCTCAGCTGTCTGTTCCACTAGTAGAGACCAGAGACTGAGCTCTCGTGGTGCATGCTGTACGCTACGTACAATGAGTTTTTATAGAAAGGGGAGCACCTGTGTTTATGATGGCGTTAAAAAAACATACCTTCGGTATTTCTAAATACCTCGGTATACTGTGATACCATCCAGATCTAATTCACACAGTTTACATCCTTTAAATGTGCTTGTTTTTGCCACTTACATGCTCAGATTATTATTCAAAGTGTCTAACAAAAAGGATTATCTTTGTGGGGATCCTTTCCATGATGTTGTCAAAGAGTAAGATCCTTTTTTTTAACCAGAAAAAAACCTTGGAATTGCTGTCGCCACTTCCACCAGACTCCATTTAAATAAAGTAATTTTATCCTGTACAGGACCAGCATATTTTCACGTCTAACTGGATAAATTAAGGGTTTATTTCAACCAAACCAGAGTCGGTTATTGTTGGAACAGTAGAAAGACAAACCAAGATGTTTTTTGTGAGTTTTATTAATTAATTTATTTTTTAACTTCGAATGTGTTTAAATTATGACAAAATTACTGTGTATTTAAAGGGAGTCTGGTGGGTTTTGCAAATAGATTTCAAGGCTGTTTCTGTCTGAACAAAAGTATCTTACAGTGTATCTCTGTAGGGATCTTTGCCATAATGTTGTCAGACACATAAAAGAAAAATCTGAGCATTTCAGTAGCAAAAACAAGCATATTGCAGCCTGTTTCACCACTGCTGTCTGCATCGGTTTGTTCAGTATTGGAACACTTTCAAAAAATGTTTGTGCCTGAAAAATTATAATAATAACAATGCTCCTTTTAATTTTATAATCAACCTCTGTTTGACACCCTTGAAGGAGATCCAGCAGCAGAGAGCAGCTCAGAAGATGATGCAAGTGTTCAACCAGATCAAACCGGATGATATGCACCACTCACCAAGGTGTGTGTGTGTTCTCCAGTATATGCGTGTTTATGTGTCTGTGCGTGTTCTAATGGTCTTTTCTTCCCATCAGGTTTCTAGATGTAGCGCTGGTCCTTTGGCATTCGAATGGCCAGTGGCTGACTATTGAGAGGAACATGTCTGGCGACTTTAGGAAGTACAACAACAACACAGGAGAGGAGATCACCCCCTGCTGTTCACTGGAAGAAATGCTGCTAGCGTTTTCCCACTGGACATATGAGTACTCGTGCAGAGAGCTTCTAGTGCTCGATATACAAGGTAGACTCCTCAAATGTGCACACATGTGAGCTGTTGAGTTTGCTCATCTGTCTGTCTTTTATTTATTTATATGTATTTTTTGACAGGAGTTGGAGAGGAGCTGACTGATCCTACAGTCATCATGGCAGACGATCAAAGGTACAGTAACCACCAACATATCAAGGTTATTAATGACATCTGGACAATACTTTCAAAGCACTCCTAACTAAGCCTAGAGAAATTCTCACAAGGAGCCCTTGTGTAGGAAAACTCTCAGAAACTAAAAATTTAGGGACAGAAACTTATACCTCTGTAAGGAGAAGAGTTAGATCAGACATACATCCCAGCAAGATCTGCTCTGTAACGTTTCATTAACTCACCGTCATTTATTGTTTAGTGAATCTCTCTCCTCCCTCTTTGTCTTTCCATCATTTCCTTTTCTGCTTAAGAAACTCTCTTGCCTCTTAAAAGTACCCCTACCCGCTACTAAGTTTTTCACCTTAGGAGCTCTCTTAATAGCTAAAATGTTCTAACTTTATCTTTACAAGGAGTCTGAACTGTAAGGGAACATTTTTAGAAAATGTCAACATTCTTTGACTTTTCTTAGAATTCCATCACTAGTAAGAGCTATTCTTTGTACAAGGAAGCTTTGTGAATAAATAAGCCCCCTGGTTTCAGAAATATTTCCATTCTGAATTTCTCAATATTTACAAATATATATTGATAAAACAACACCTTTTTCTGGCACCAGGAGTGAGATGCTTTTCGGTCCAGATAACCTCGGAGATGCTGCCATTAGTGGTTTCCTGCAGAAACACACTTGCGGTGCCTGCTGCCAAAGACTTGGCCTAACAGGTTAGAGATGTTGAGCATTGCTTTTTGTGTGTGTGTGTGTGTGTGTGTGTGTGTGTGTGTGTGTGTGTGTGTGTGTGTGTGTGTGTGTGAGAGAGTGAGAGAGAGAGACAGAGAGAGAGTGTTAAAATACTGAAGAATACTGTTAAATCCTAAACCAATATCTGATTTGCACTCCTTAGTGTATACAAAGCTTTTTTTTGTTGTCATGGTGCTTTTTTTCCTCGTGCACGTGTGTATATGCATGTATTTGTATGTCACCTCTGTGTCGTCACTCAGGAGGCCAACATTGGCTCTGAGATAAATCCCCAACAACTTCAAATGAAGACAACACACACCAACAGCCAGCTAATTAAGCCGCGAGTGTTCGTTTATTTCTATAACAACAGTAGTGTTTGAGGCATGGGGGTGGGCCCTGCTTTGTGCGTTGTGCTCCACGGCCTTTGATTACATATTAATCATGTCTTTGTGCTGGCGATGTGCTGCTGAGACATTAGCTTTGATTAGCTATTAATTAACGTCTCTGGGTAGGCACGATACTGGCATCTAGAGGATAACTGCTCGGGAAGAAACTGTGCTCAAAAACAAACAAGCCCGGCAAACAAACACACAAACACAAACATTCAGACACAGTTGTTTTGATATTTCAAAGGTGCGTTGTGTTTCCTCTTCCTCTTCTTGTGTCCTCTCCAAGATTTCTCCCAACAAATCAAACCAAATTATTCATGCCGGATGCGTGGACTTCCTCCCAGGCCTGTCAGTATTCTCTTTCTTGTGGTAATGACTGCGTTATTGGAGCGACATGTCGCTAACTGATGTTTCTGTTGTTCAGATTTGAGGAAGTGTTCGGACAGCTGCGAGAACAGCAGTGAGGGAGAGCAGACAGCAGGGAAAGAAGAACAAGAGGACGATGAAACCGGGATGTAACCTCTGACCCAGGAAGTAGGGAAAGAAAGACACATGCACCTTTACCAACACGTGTACCGCGACATGTCTGCCTAAACACACACACACACACACACACACACACACACTCGTATCTCCTCACAATATATTGTGTTTGCACACAGGACACCAACACGACACCAACTGAAACTGAAACGGAAACTGTGACTGGACACCAGAGATTTAATTACTGTAATTTGTACAAAGGATGCAAATATATATTTTTTAATATATTAAGTAAATACCATCAGGAGGAAATCAGGGTTGCAGATTATTCTTATAAAAATTAAGTTGGTATAATTAAGCTCTATCTTATGTATCATTATAGGGAACACTGTGATAACAAGCTTCACAAAAATTACTATTATGTTGTACTTTTCCATAAATATTTTGATATTGCGACAATGACAGTTGTTGTTATAATTAACATTTAATACTATGAATCGATTAACCAAGGATAAAATTGTTCCATGTTTGGCTGAAATTTAAAAAAAAAAAAAAAGGTAAAATCTAACAGTGTACATGTGTGAGACAGAAAAAAAGAGGCAGAGATGCACCCATAAAATTTCTTTTATTTTTTTTCTTCCCACAACAAAATGTCTACAAAAGCGATAAAATATAGAATTTAACAAAAATCACTTCAGACCTTCACATTGTATGTACATCTCAAAGGAGGACTCAGTAAGGGCCCTGCATAGCTCTGAACTTCAACCCATGCTGATCCATCTGATGTGGGTGTTTGTGGCTTTTCGTAACGCAAATGCACTCACGCACACACTCTTTCATTCTCATGTGAAAATTAAAAAAGAAAATCTACAGTAGAGCTGATGGATTTGTAGTAGAGTCAGAGTTCAGAGTCCAGCAGAGTCCCCTATCACCAAATAAACAAAAAGCATAAAATGTAAAAACTGTTTGCCAGTGTAATCAAATACACATTTTCCTTGGAGTTCCCCTTTTTTTGATTGGTTTCTCAAGTAAACTCACACAGTAAAGCATCTACGCCCCACTCTGCCAATCTTTCCTCTCCTCACTAGCTATGGCACTTTGAAAACAAAACAAAAAAAGAGTCTCATTTTACTGTTTTTTTTTGTTTGTTTCTTTTGTTTTGTTAGTTCTGTGTAAAAGAGGTTCTGTAACCCAAGCACCTTTTAGGTTTGGGTTACAGATTGCTACATTTTGTTTTATTTGCTCTTGCTGGGACGCAAAGACATTCTAAACAATAAATTAACAATTTTCAACACTACTCCAATTGCACGCATATGTAATGCATCAAGAAAGTTTACAAAGCATTGGTAGAGCAAACATCTCATTCTCTCTTTTTCCTCTCTCTCTCTTATACAACACACACACTCACACAGGTTTTCTTGGGATAGGGAGGAGGAGGTTTGGGGTGGAGTGTATTTGACTTAGTGTAGGAAATGCATTTCAAACCAAGTGTATTAAAAATGTCTGCGCAATTCGTCCAAGCCATCACGAAGAATGACGACTAGTTTTATTGTGCGCTCTGCGATGTCATTCTGTGTTGATGGAGTGGTAAAGGCGCGTGATGCGTTCAGCCCCTCACACTGAACAGGCTACTCCATAACATTCAGAATAGATTACCCCCCCCCCCCACCCCCCGAAGACCGTCGTGTAGCGCCCCGCCGCAGGTTAAGGGTCTCTGATCCGGTTCAATAAGGCCAGTTCAGAAAGGGCCATTCACTGACTGGTTGTACCAACTCACACATTCAGAGGTTGAGAAAAAAAAAAAAAATTTCAAATCGAACAACAAAGTTTAAATTGGTTGTGTATAAATAAGAGCATTTTATTTAAAAAAAAATCTTCCAGCTTGTGAAAGGAATTTGCTTTGAACTGACTGAATTGACTTGGAATTTGCCCTGAACCCATCTCCCACCTCGCCGATAAACCCCTCCCACGAAACTCACAATATCATGAGAAGAGAAAACACAAATAAGCCCCAAATGTTTCATTGCAATGAAACGTCATGCAAATAGAACAGAACAACAATAGGCTAATAGTAATAGAAGAATAGTAGTCATAATAAGAACAATAATAATAGTAAATAGTAATAAAATAAAAAATAATCTTACAATGCAAACATGACAGTAGTAAATGCCTCCAGTTCTTATTGCTACAGTATCTTACTTACAGTGTTGCGTTGCCACTCGTTCTTGCCAGCACATCCCCTCTCATAACCCCATCCCACCCCTCTGATTCACAGTCTAACAAGGGAAAATAATAACATCACACACAAAAACTTCATATTCAGAGTTGGAATTCACTGTCCCAGGGGGTGTTGTAATGGCGCTTGATTCACAGCTTACCAGTGGACTTCCCTCACTGTCCCGAAAGCAGCAAAATAAGCCGTAAACATGAATGTACTGTGGTGACAAGCACACCAACATACAATGTATATATTTTTGTTTTCCTTCATGTGCTACTTAACAATGTTTGCCATATAGTTTGGGCTCTAAAGAGATTCGGACAGTGAATTCATGCTCTGTACACACATACACACAGACACACACTTATCAAAGCCTTGTCTGGGCAGATTCCATTGCCAGCATACGTTTGGTGGCGTATGCCATTTTTAATCCTAAAAAGTTATTATAATTTTTTTTTGTAAATTTGCAAAAATATTAAACCCTCTTTTAATGCAAAGTCAGAAAAAGAGCTGCTCCCTGAGAGATGCTGTGTAGTGCATCGAGCCTTAATGAGCAAGTGATTGTCTTAAGAGTCACTGGCCTCTGATCTGGGGTCGGGTCAGGGGTCACAGGAAGGATCCTGTCAGCGGATCAGGTGGATGTGAGCAGATCACTAATGTTTAACATGTTTGACACTCTTTCTCCATGCTGTGTTCACCACGTGGAGAAAACGTGAGGAAATGGTAAGGTTAGTATTTTTTTAAAAAGTGTATTTTAATGAATGCGTTACTAGTAATTTGAAGATTTGGCCACTGTGCAATGAACATTTGCAAACAACAGACAACCTAACCAAGTCCACTAATCATAGTAATTAAAGTTGAGCTAAAAGTTTCGGATAAAAATAGTTCCACTCAATTTTGTCTTATTTACGTTTTTAGTATTTAAACAACAAACTCCAAATTTAAGACCAGCAGATCAGAATATTGCTGTGTTATGAGGCAACATTGTATTGACACACAAGTGCCACCATTTTTTTCAATCATATAAATTATTAATAATTCAAATACAAATGAAACTTTTGGTATCCTACTAAAACAAAATAAAATAAATCATAAAATCATTTGCCTTTTATATTTTTAATTTCTGTTACTGTAAAACATTTAAAATGGCAATGATATTGTATCCAGACTAAAGTAATGTGATAATATTGTGTCGTGGGGCCTCTGGTGAGCCTTACCCATAGCAGTGGGTCACCTGTTTTGGTAAATAGCTCTTATTAAAGGAAGCTCTTTAATTCCCACTTGGAGATCTGTCACAGCTCATTTTAGGTCTCTTTACAAAAGAGTTGCTCACTGCAGAATTGCAAAAAGATAGAGATAGCAACGGCTGGCATAAAATATCCAGTAAAAGCAGTGTGATTTTGCACAGTGGCCAAATGCTAGTCAGCATCACATTAATCTAGAACAAGAAACAAAAACGACAACTTGTAAGTGCTAATAATTATGGAATGACTAACAACAATGCAAACAAGTGATTGTCTGTCACAGCTTTCTGTGTGAATCATCAGTGTAGTATTGCAGCTTTAAAAAGATCACTGTCGGCTAATCTGCATTTCTTCACATCTTTCAGTCAGTGCTCTGTGTTTTGTCCCTTACCCCAGATCATACTGTGTCACATTAAAAAACACTGCAGAGTCTGTGATGGAATGAGTACCATCCATCGAGATGATTGTTAGACATAATTAATGATTGACAGTCAAATATAGTGCATTCTAGTTAAAACTGCTACCCTGTTCTGAACAGCTGGAATGAGGAAGAGGAGGAAAGGAGAGATCAGAAAGGCAGTGTAAAAGTTATTGCTCTTTAGAGAAAAGGATCCTTCATATTCACAGCCCGGAGTGACTGACATCCATGGACTGAGTTGTGCAAATAGTGATGGGAGGGATGAGGGCATTCAGCACTCATGCAGAGTTTTGAAGGTTGGAAAGTTGGGTACTTAAATGTGAGTTTGTTTCTTTTTGGTGCAGTTTTCATCCACTTCTTCAGTGTGATTTCTGCACACTTCTGTCAGCTGAAATCTCAAGTCAAGGCCCTAATATAAGAAATAAGGGGCAGGGTGAGGGGAATTTTGGGAATAGGTGGGGATTTATTGTGAGGTCCTAGTTTCTGATTGGGTGTTTCTGGTTGATTGTTCGAAAGCAGTCCAGCTTTTTATTGGACGTAATTATTGCAGCGAGAAAAAAAAAGATTGATAGGATGGCAAATCTGCCAGATTCTTTTTCTTGCAAAATAGAATATTTATGTATATATCTTCACCTTGAAAAGTAGTAGCCATTATTTTCTTTTTTTTTAAATCCTTCATATGCTCTCTTTACATTTCTCTAAGAAGGACGCAGTACCTTCTTTACATATGAACAAAATCCAGACAAGGCTTCTATATATCAACAAAACCCGAATCGACTCCCGGTTTTACCCAATATTCTTTTACAAGTCTCAACTTTACAAATTCTGTACACAAGAAACTATCAAATAAAATAAAAACACATAGACAAGGTATAGTCAGCCACAGTGGACTGCTGTATATTTAAATTAGGACTAACTTATTTTAACAGAACAAGAAGTAATACTGGAATCCGCTCTGCACTAGAAGAATATCTACAATAGCTTCTCTAAATCCACAGTTCCCTCCCCCGTCCAGCTTCTCCAACTTCACAATTTCTTCACGTGAAAAAAAAAAAAAAAAATCAAACAAACCAAAACATTTTTTTCAAAGTTAAAACAAATTAACTTACCCATTTTTTTTTTAAGTTTGACAGCTTAAAATTGTTCCTAGTTGTTTTAAAGTCTGTACATTTCTGGTCAGTCAGTTCAGTTCAGGAGACGGGAGGAAGCCCCGCTTACGTTGTGGCCTGGGGCGCGTTTCATTTATATATACATTCTTCAGACTGTATCGGTGAACGGGATGGGATAAGTGCTGGACATTCCTAGTATTGTTGGCGGTAACTGTAAGTTTCTGGCAGATGACTCCTCACCCCCGAGCCTGACATGAGGATCGGGGAGCTCAGGAATATGTGGTTGCCACGATGATGACATAGTCGACACGGCTGCTGTCGTCTCGTCAGATGTGGCTGTATTCTTATATTCTTGGTCCTCTGCTGATGCCGTTTGTTGCATCGGGACCACGGGCAGTCACTTGGGCATGGTCATGGCAGAGTTGGGGTCGGGGTTGAAGAGTTCTTTGTAGAGCGGAGGAAAGAGGACGTTGACTGTTTCTGGGTGGAGCTGCTGGAAGGCCTGGAGCTCCTCGGTGTGGAGCGTGCACAGGGCTGACAACGTTGGGATTCGGCTGATCAGCTGTCAGACGAGAGATAGAAATGGTCAAGAGCAAGGAAATTTAGACTGGCTAACTACAAACAGGGACAAGGAATTACGTTTCTTTTGTTTAGTCTTATTCACGTTGCTCCATTTTTTTTTTTTTTTTTTGTGGGAGGCGGTGTCTGTGGTTGACTTGTCCGTTCCTTTAGAGCAGTGCCTCTGGGGCTACTTTGATATGATTCATCTCACTTCAAAAACTTGGCCTACCTTCGCCAGTGCATCTTCATCCATGTGGTTCTTCTGCATAATGTGCTGCAGAGCAAAGTAGATCTTCTCCTGGAGCTTCTGGACTTTCCGAGGCTCCATCAGCCACGGCCGATCTGAGTTGAAAAAGGCAAAGATGTGTTGAAAGGAGAGCTATTTATGAAACTGATACAGCTCAGAGCTAACTTTAAAACTGCATAAGCTTTATTACTCTGTGATTATGCTGCTTTAGACTGATAAATGTAAACAGTGACAGTGCTTTGTTTTTGCTTTGCTTTAGTGCAGACACTGAGGTTCAGGCACGCCGCTTCTTGCATTATAATAATATTGGGGAATGTTCACTGACCTGTGGAAATTAGTACAGCTGCCGAGAACAGAGCGATCTCCTCCTCTGTCAGCTGCAGTGAACACAAACTCTTTGCAAAGTCAAACACCGCACTCACTAAGTCATCACAACCTTGGGGGGAAACACAGAGAAGAGGACAGAGAAGGACAGAGAAAAAAAGAGTTTTTCATTACACTTACTCTCGTCATGTATGCGCAAATGAGCAAAAATACCTCACAGGGCAGAGGATTCCTCTTTTTTCATTTCATGCATTTTTTTTTCTTTTGCATTCTCCCCTTTTCTTTTCCATTTGGCTCTTTTAGGTGTCTTACCTAGAGCTTTGAACATCTGCATGCCTCCGTACTTCCCCTCAAAGAGCACAGTGTTGTTTAAAGGGTTGAACGCCCTGCACATCCGCACCAAGACTACCTCCAAACAACCTGGAAAAAACACGTAGACAGATTGTGATTATTTGGAAGCTGATACACTGACCAAAAGGGACACTGATGTACATTAGTCAGTCAGTCCAGTAAACACACCTGACTTGAGCAGGAGGATCTGGTCGTTCTGGCACAGTTCCATGAACCCTGAGATGCGCTTGGCAAACTCCACCACGTACTGGATTGCATGGGTGATCTGGATGGCACACTGCTGCCACAGCACGTCCCGGGGCTGTAACCACACACATACACACAGTTTAGAGTCAAATGGCCTCTACCCATGTAGTTATATTCATAACAGTGAATGAACTTGCCGTGATTGTCATGTTTAAAGGCTAAAACGGGGAAGCTGAGTTGTATGTGAATCTCCACTGATGAAATAGCTTTTTCCTGTTTGATTTGTTTTCTTCCTGATGAAAAACTGAAGGACTTGCCGTGAAAACGGTCAAAAGGAGAACATTTTATTCACTTGATGAACAGAAAAAAAGCTTAACTTCGTAACATTGGACATTGTAAAATTATTTTGCAAGTAAGTCTTAAGTCTTTAGACTCAAGTCCCAAGTCCTAAACTTTGAGTTTCAAGTTCTAAATAAGTCATAATGCACTCTTCACCAAACATTATTTTAACGTCAGAGTAATATGATATTAAAATGACAAATATTGCTTTTTAAAAAATGATTACTTTTTTGGACATTTTATCTCCATACATAATTTTCTACCCTCACATTCAGCACACTGCAATTTGCTTTTTGTTTGCTTTTGCATAGTTTTTGTACGCAAACGGCAATGTAATGTTCGTTCTTCATGGTTCTCTGCAACTTGCTGTCTGATTGGTCAAAACAAAAGTGGATCTATGCAATTAAGGGTCAACTTGCTGGAAATGAACAACATTAACATTATTTTGGTCAGGAAATGAAGGGTAATTAAGTCAAAAGGCTTGAGTTGCAAGTCTTTAATTTTGTCAAGCCGTGTCTAAAATCATCCGATTTGTGACTCGAGTCTGACTCAAGTGCAGTTCAACTGACTTGAGTTCACACCTCTTTCACACATTCTATACATGAAGACTCTGATGGCACAAAAGCTCACCTTGCTCTGATACATCTTGACCTCTTCGTAGGAGTGTGTCTGCCAGGCCAGCTGCTGCAGCTCCTCTGTTGTGTACTGACATGTCTCCAAGTGCGACTTGATGATATTCTGAGCAATGCGGTCTGGAAGAGAGGATTGCTTGTTTATTCTTTTGTGCTTTTCTGTACAGTATGGTTATTCATTTCTTTCATTCCTTTATATGTTTAACACAGTGGATGAATGGCATGTGTACTGTATGTGTATTCTGCACATTATACTGTAGGAACTATGACCCAGCAAATTGAAAATTTAGAGAAAGAGGAATAAGGGATTTTTTCATTGCTACCACTTTACTGCTTAATTTATCATTGCCTTGGATTTGAGTTAAATTCTTAAGTTTAACATATTCGTAACATATTCTACACACAGTAATGTGACACGTTGTCAGCTAGCTGTGTAAGCCTGTCTGATCTCCTGTTCTGCTCTCAGATTAGCACTCTGACTCAGGCTCTCTACCAGGACTTCTCTGTGGATTTTTTTCCACGTGCAGATGATATAATTCAACTAGATTTTAAATGATGACCCATTTTAATGCATCTGTCCATCAAACAGAGAAAAAATATAAGCCAGAATTTACCCAGCTCTCCCATGCTGACGTTGTTGGGTCCCAGCTGACTGTCCTGGTAGCCTCCGTAGCTGAACAGGTTGGGCACTGGCGTCAGGTCATACACCGGCTCCTGCTTAATGTGCTTCATGCCCGACATGTCCAAGCCTGACTGGTCTGGAGATGGCTGGGTGGAATCCATCCCATAGTATCCCCCTGGGACTCCGCCTCCGTTACCATGGACACCCTTTGGCAGCTCAATGACATGACCATTGGCATAGGTGCCCCCAATCTCATGGTTGAGGGTGGACAGTCCGTTGGTTAGGCTGGATGAGTAAACGCGAGCCAGAGCTTCCGCTTCGCCTGTCTGCTGCTGCCGCTGCTCCTGCAGTCGCGCCTGGTGCTTCTGGACCTCTGCATACAGGCTGTCACGCTGCTTCTTAGACATGCGGCCAAACTTTACCGCTGCACAGGGAGGAAAAACAAGGGAAGGAGAGGGAAGTAATAACAAAAGAGAAACAATGTAAAAGCTTATTTTGCAGAAGAGTTGACAAAGCTTTAGTATAAAAACTGGCATGTCAGGTTTGCATAGGATCAAGGCGGATCTGTGTGTACACTCATGCACCACACATGGTAATCCAGTGATGGTCATTTCTGCGTATATACCTATACCCTATATACTGATATATAGGGTTTCCATGGTCATAAAAAACCTGGAAAACTCATGGAATTTCACAATCATGTTTCCCACACCTGGAAAAGTCTTGGCATTAGTAACTATTCTTAAAAGTTTTGGAAAAGTCATGGAATGATACTGCAAGTAATGAAATTCCATGAAATGCAACATAACAGCAAATGTATATAGCTGTAGCTGTTGACACACTGTAGCTCTAATATGCATCAATGTGGGATTTTTTTTTTACCATCGTCTACGTTTCTTAATTTTCTGCCTGCGTTATGTCTCTACCTTCACGTATGCCTGCTAGTTAAAAATATGTTTGAGTAGAGTTTAAAACTGATATGTTTGAAAATTGACTATTGATGAAACTACTAATGAAAAATACTACGATGGGCTCTTGAAAAATCATGAAAAACTTTTAAAATGTATCCATGAAAATGTGTGGGAACTCTGGATATAGCCACTGATGGACTGGGCCTCACCATCTCTGGACATTCCTAGGGCGAGACATTTCTGCAGGCGGCAGTGTTGGCAGCGGTTGCGGTTTGTTCTGTCGATGAGGCAGTTCCTCTGGCGGGGGCAGGAGTAAGATGCATTGTTCTGCTGACTCCGTCTGAAGAAACCCTGGTCACACACGTCAACAAAGAGCATGAGTAAAGACACAGGTACCCATAGAGAACAGAATGTGCATGATTGAGTGCACAAACAAAGCAAACTTTGATTGAAACCGTGCATGAAGTCTCACCTTACATCCCTCACACGTAATGACTCCATAGTGGATACCTGATGATTTGTCTCCGCAGATTTTGCAAGGTATGACTTCGATTTGGGCTGCAAGCAAAGACAGAGGACAGAAAAGACACGCGTTACAAAACACATTTTGGACAAGACATAGAGCGACACTTGATTCAGTCACTTCACAGATTTTTAGACCTCAGCTGGCCATCTAATTAAGGTTGAAAAACAGCACGTAACCTGGTTTGCTGTAGGACCTTATTGAGGTTGCAGTGCATTTCTGTGTACAGCGTGTGTGTGACTTTAACTTGACAAAGGCGCAGTGACATCTGGACATTCTGTATGTCCCTTGTAGGACTTTGTCAAATGACTGGGACATTAAGGAGTGCATATGTGCACATTCACACACACATGAATGACAGGATAGCATTAACTGTGTGTGTGAGTACTTTTGAAGGAGAAGACCCCTGCAGGTTAGAAAGGTTGCCCATAATGAGAAAACAGGTTACATCACTGAAGGACCACACTTGCTGTTCAGCTCTCTATTATTCTGTCCTTGTCTGTGTCTGTGTCTCTGCCTCTGTCTCTTTCTGTCTCTCTCTCTCTCGCTCTCTCACGCACACACTCACAAACATACACGTTGAGCTCTACAGCCTTATTAGTAACACTTTTAGTGTTCAGCTGTTCCCAATCTACAAATGTACTAATTTAACTATGTTATCATCAACATTTTACTCACTGTGTATTGGCGGCTCCATGTACGGTCACAACCAAAGGCACAGAATATGAACAACACAAAGTATTTGTAGGTATCACGCAGCGCTACCTTCCACTAGTGTTATTGGACTTAGTGTCCATCGTGTATGGACAGAGAGCAGCAGTTCCTCAAGAGATATGAGATAGATGTAGAGGTAGGCAGGTATGTCTGCTGAGATAGCACACCCTCTATAAAGAGATTAGACAGCCTATCTAATCCTAAATTATTTCCCGACGAGCTGGTTTACTCCTCTGATGAGCATGGGCTTAGCCACAGCTGAAATAGCCATTCACATGTCTCCTTGCATAGTCCTAAAGTTTTATGAAGGCTCTGAGAAGTTTCAAAATAGACATAGTCACCAAGCAGAACTGAAAATGCAAGTTTTGTGGTTTTATATTCCATTTTTGCATAAATCTTTCTTCACTGATTCCCCTTAAGAACAATACAAAACTTGCAATGGGTAGCTAGAGCTGGTGCTTTAGAGGTGTGTATTTGTTGAGAAGTGTGTTTGTGTCCCTGTAGCATGTCTGAGTGTGTCTTGAGTGTACGTGTGCACACTGAGGTGTGTTTGTAGGAGATGCACTTGGTTATTTTTGTGCATTTGAGCAAGTGTATATGTTCTGGTTTAGCGGTATGAATTGTTTGCAGGAGTGCATATAATGTGTAGGCAGTCTGTGGAGGAATGAGTGTGCAGTATATATAATTGGATAATCCCATATGAGGATCAATGGAGACAGTTCTGTCTGTCTAAGCGACTGTGCAGGAAAAGGCTTTCACTGCTGTCCATACACTCTACCTTCACCTCAGGTTTGACCTCTTCACAGCCAAAGGCAGCAAGTCCCTGTCTTACAAGGTATAAAATGCAGGTTTGTCACTTACTGTTTGTAAACGCGCAAAAGTCAAAGTAAAAGCCAACCCCAGAAACCCTTTCGTTTGATGTTTGGCCTTATTTATAATGGCCTTATAGCTATATTTGCGTTTTGTCTCTGCTGTGTGTATTGGATGTCTGCTGCTTACAGTTTGACACCTGGTTGCTAACTTCTATAAAGTCTAGACCTCAACTGCACGCTGTGGGGGTTCACATCCACAAACATCCCGAGAACAGGAAATAAGAAGGAATTAGGAAAATACAGACTTAGGGCTGGGCGATATGGCTAAAAAAAAAAGTATCACAATAAAAATGTTCATATCGGACGATATTGATGATTATCTACTAAAAAAGTCAAGGCATTTTTTCTTATAAGTTTTAAGCTGATTTTTGCTCCTGAGTGACAGTTAAAGAAACCTTTGCTAATTATAGTTCAAACGGCAGAACATTTTTTAAAAAAATCTGAGGTAGATTAACTTCCTCATGTGGTCATTCCAATGTGTTTTCTCTCACTCATTCATCCACTTGCCTCAGCCCCCTAGTGGCCATCAGGAGGCGTAATAATGTCTACAAAGTGACCTCCAGACTGACAATGTCCCTGGACTATGTACCGTCCTTCATGCCTATTGCATTGTGCGCTGTTATAGTTATCTTTATAGTTGTCATTCAGGATGTGAATGGGCCTTTATCCCCTTTATTTGTCTCTTGTGAAATTATAATTCACATGTAGTGCCTCAACAACAGATCATTGTGTCCCTTCGTAGTAGATAGTCTGCAAGTGAATGATCTATGGACGGAACGACACGCAGTTTGACTGTGTGCCTGAGGTGGCGTAGCTCCTGCTGCGAGTTCTGATGCGGCTCAAGACGTGACCCATTTCCACCAATTCTCGGCCAACTGGCTCCAAACTGGGTCAGAGCAGAGCACTGGACTGGGACGACACACAGACGACACATGCACAGAGCTGTCAATGAACGGGGCCTGAATCACTATTTATAGTCTGTAAAACAGGTCAGTTGCGCGCAGGACACGGCTGTTATCAACAGGCCACATGTGAGCAATAAACAGAAGATCAGCCGTGCTTCTTATCACCTTCCTTCGTACTTCATCCTTTTCTGTCCTGCTCGCGGTTGCGACTGCTTATCACATACTTTAAGTCAAACTCTTAAATTATATTGTTTATCATGAAACAAGTGAATCTCTTTAGGTTTAGACAAACTGAATGTGTTCAGCCCACACCTGCTGCTGCTGCTGTGATGCGGATATGCATATTATTTTTGTAGATTTTTAGAAAAAGCTCTTTACATATTTTCCACCTTAGAGGAGTGTGTGTTTACTGTTTCTCTCCAGTGATTACATTATATCTTCACTGTATTTCTTTTTACCCCATGGGAGATTGTACTGCTCTTTGTATAACATAATTATGCCCAAAGGAGCATGGGCGTGTGGGCATGTGCATTGTTTCAGTGTGTGTTTCCGAGAGGGTTTGAGTGAGCGTTTCACTTGTAAAAAAGACACAGAGAAAGATAAAGTATGCGTACATGTCTACGTGTGTTTGACAAAGTGTTTGTGAATGTGTGTGTGTGTGTGTGTGTGGGTGTGCGCATTGTTGAGTGTATGTTGTGCTCATTGCCAGCGGGGACTGTCAGGTAGGATATAGGGAGACGGTCATGACAGCATTGCTGTTGCCAGGGTGACCACCCACTCGCTGCACTCGTCTGGCTGTCACTGCGATGATGTGCTAAGCTGTCACACTCTTAAAGGAAGTGATGTCATCGGTGCGCAGAGCCAATTTAGTGTATCATCAGTGTTCGTCCTGTCGCCCTCTCTCAGCAGCGGAGGCTTTGTGGATTGTTTACCGAAGGACTCCCACTTCCTCATCCAGTCAACAATACATGCTTGCTGCCTTGTTACACTTCAGCTGCAGTGGTGGATTACGGCAGAATTAAGACGTGTTATTTGTTGGGTGTTCTGAGGAGGCCTATTGCTTTCAGAGTTTGCATGTATGATAATGGATTTGGGGTATTTGTTCTCATGATTTTACATTTCAGAAGCAAACTTCGAAGCTGTAGTGAAAGTGACTTTCTAAAATAGAGTGGAACTTCAGAGAGGTGTCTAATGCAGCTAACCTCTCTTGACATGCGTTTCCAAACAGAACCTTTTTTGAAAAAAAAAAAAAAACACTGCTTGCTTCTGTTTTTCAGAGATTATGTTGCTCTTAGCTGTATTTCACTCGGGTGGGAGGGCCTTTCTCTCCAACCTGAGTTGACCCAGTCCAAACTGAGTGACTGACAGCGTCCTCGCCCACTGGGAGCAGGAGCTTTATCCTGAGGTTATTATGTAAGAGCGGGACTGCAACGCTGGCGATTCCTCAGCTAAGAGGAGGATCAGGCCCGCACAATCTCTTGAGAGAGAAAAAGACAGAGAGAACCAACTCAAGATGAATTTCACAAAGATAATTGTTGTAGTGTGCACTTCACTACAGTGAAAGTTTGCACACGTGTGTGTGTGTGTGTGTGTAGCTGATTGTGGCCATGAGGGCTGTATTGCGCTGGCACGTGTGTTATGATAATTGATTTTTAATGAAGTGAGGATCTCCTGTGTATTTCCTGGGCTGGCCCTCTCTCTAAATAGAGTCCTAATTATCTACATTGCGCTGCAGAAAAAAAAAAAGCAGCAGCCTAGCACCAATATGTTAACGATACTAAAACACACAAGTAGCTCACCCACATTCAGGGTTACGTTCACATTGTCTTTTTAAAGGGCAGTTCACCCCTTTCATACTGACAATGCAACAACAAATTAAGGCCACTAGGTGCTGCTGTACATATTCCTCTCTGTGTGTGTGTGTGTGTGTGCGCGTGTGTGTGTGTGTGTGTTTCAAGAGGGGCAGACTGGACATGCATGTTTCATTCATTCAGCCTGCGGGGTGGCTCTACAACAGAAACATACCCAGAGCAACACACACACACACACACACACACACACACACACACACACACACACACACAAAACATGAGTGCAGTCACATAACATGGCATTATACACTCGAGGATAGTGCTGTCGTATTACAGCTTATAGAGCAGCTGAAATCACTCTCTACCATAACTTTTGCCAATGTAAGGCACTTAGGAAATGCAAACACGGCTTCTACTGTAGTCCCAGGGGTTGGTTTGTTGGGGATGAATGTGGGTGGTATCTCCACTTCATTAAAAATATGCATAGCTTCTTGCCGGTTAACTAGATATCTTCTGGGAAAATGAAGGAGATCAGCACTTTACCCCCCACTACTCCTTGTTAAATCTGAACAACTCTGGCGCTGGTCTTAGATGTCTATACACTGTGAATTATGCTATCACTGTTCACCATCCATTCCACTTTTTCATTTGTCTCTGAGTGTTCCTCCTCGCTGTAAGTGGCTGTGTGACTGGGAAATCATTTCAGTTTCTGTATTTCATGATCTATTTCCATCTCTCAGCGTAACTCTGTCTTCCTTGTCTCATAGAGAGCTTAGAGAGGAACAAGCTTCTTTTTTTTTCCTCTCCCCCCACCGATGATGAAAAACACTGAGAAAACTTTTGGTGGCGTGATCGCTGAGTGGATTAACACACACAGCTGGGAATAGCGTATAGCAGTGCTGCTTGGGTTATCTCCCCTGTGTCTCCTGTCATGTTTTCACATCATACTGTCCCATTAAAATCAATGACACTACCACTGCATATGCTTTCAAACGGACTTGTGCTATCTGTGCTGTCATACTTTTCTCTCTTTCCTGTCTGTTTTACTGTCTGAAACATCTAAAAAAAATAGATTGAAGAGTAGTGGACTATCTGCTCTCTCCTTAGAAAAATAAATAAAATAAAGTACGTTTTACTCGCTTTCATCTGTCTTCTGTACTGTATGTCCTCTTTACTTCTATGTGTGACTCAGACACCAGCGTACAGTGTTAGCCATAAATGTCATTGTTTGGAAGCCCCGGTGGCCTCAGGGTTTAAGGCGCTGACCATGTAATTGCAAAGTTCCCAGTTACAGTTTGGCTTTGTTGCATGTCATTCCTCTTTTCTCCCTTCCCTCATTTCCTGTCTGTCTCTACTGTCTGCTCTCCAACAAAGGCGTTAAATGCCCCAGTATAAAAAAAAGTGCCATTATCATCACTACAATTGACCACTATGCAGTTCTTCTACATAGTGCCAATATGATACATGAGTGTTAGTACTGAAATCAA
Organism: Plectropomus leopardus; assembly: GCF_008729295.1. Taxonomy (NCBI): domain Eukaryota; kingdom Metazoa; phylum Chordata; class Actinopteri; order Perciformes; family Serranidae; genus Plectropomus; species Plectropomus leopardus. Next base: position 12,102,579 of record NC_056468.1, read on the forward strand.
AACAACACTTTTTTTCCAAAGACAAATTCTAATATTTTCTCCTACAAAACCCCTTTTTCTTTCATTTAACATGAGGCAAAACTTCTCAAATTTTTAACATCAACTAAACAAAAGCAGCCATAACATAAATCAAATACAGCCTAAAAATAGACAATAAAACTATTTAAATCACTAAATATTTGAAGGACTACAAATCCGAATAGGCATTTCATGCACTGTACAATTTTCAATACTCAGTGGTGACAAATTTTAGTCAGTACCTAACATATTGTGGTTAATACCCAGCCCATTTGTAATTTATGTTGGATTTCCTTTTGTGGACGAATAAACATTTTATTTTATTTCATTTCATTTGAATGCTTTTATTAAACATGTACTTTGGTTGGCATCATTAGATATTAATTTATTTTGAAATTTGGACTTGACAAAGTCAACTGAAGATATCACCTTGGACCTTAGTAAAATGTCAATATTTTCTGACACTGTATGGAGTGTTTATTAAGTTAATTAAAAAAAAAAATAGTTGGACGATGAATCAGTACTGAAAATAATCATTAATTGTAGTTTTAAACAGCAGCAGGGAGCTCAGTGCCAGCGATTATCATCCCTGACTCAATCATCTAGATCTAATTGTTAAACGCAACGCTGACATACTGACATGTAACGCCCTCGTTAATATAAAATGACACAGTGCTGCACCGGTTCTGTCTTTGTCTGCTGTTGTGTGTGTTATAGTTATAATCATAATGCCAAGCAGTGGCCCATCTCCCCTCCCCCATCACCATCCCTCGCTGCCAAGCATGTCTTTGTCCACTCTGTAATATAGACAGTCACACTGTTGCTGCATGAGCATACATGTTACCACCCCCAACCTCCGCTTTTCCCATCAGTCTATCGTCATCGACCCCCCCACCCCAATCCCACACTTTGCCAACACACACACACACACTCGTACAAACAGTCCGAAAAACAGTCTCTCTCGCCCTCCCCCCTTGCTGTATGTCAGAGGGCATGAGCTTGTCCAGCTTGCCATGCGGCCCCAGAGCACTCTGGGTAATTGCTCAGATAGCAGGTCTGGGATCAGCTGCGGTTTGCTCATAGAATATTGTGCAGCGGCGTGATTGGACGCCACGGAGAGGGAACAGAAGGGGGCCACTGGCTGTCATCCAGTGCATCGATTCACATGCACAGGCACACACACACACACACTCGCAGAGACACGTTCAGACAGACAGAGGCACATTCAAACATGCTTGAATGCATACATTACTGCAAACTGCTTTTGAAAAAGCAGACTTTACAGTATGATTTCTATGCTTGCCCCCCCTCTCCCCCCCATACACACACACACACACACACACACACAGGCTCCCACCCAGTGTAGCATGTGTCCTCAGATGGATAAGAGGAGATGGAGGCGTGGGAAAAAATCCACAGGGTAAACCCAGCCCCTGCCTGAACACATATATATACACACACACAGTCTGCCCATCTGCCTTCTCAGATCTGCCTCTCATGGTCACTGTACACACACACACACACACACACACAGGCGTTCGCTCACACTCCAACCCTCTGGGTGACCTGTAGGACCCTGACGGCCTTTGACCTTTCCTTAAGGACTGAGCGAGTGCATCAGAGTGGAAGGAGCGAGTCCAAGTGTGAGAGGTCTGCATCTGGTCATTACGGTCCTGAAATCAGCCATGAGAATGCACACACACTGAGGCGCACTTGCTGAAGCAAACATGCACACACACACACATGCACAAAAACACACACAAAGAGTGCTTTGAGCTCTTTCTTATATATTTTTTTCCTCTCTCACGCCTTCACCCTCACGACAGCAGACATGCATGTGTGCACACCGAGCTGTTAAAGCACAGAGGGAGTCGTGGTGTTGTATGTTTTGCGCGGACGCAGATAGAGAATATGTTTTCACACACATACACTGACTAAGATCCCGTTGTTTCATTCTTTTCACTGAGGTGAAAAAATAACGTTTTGTTGGCTTTGGCCGTGTCCTCATCCTCCCGTAACCTCACGCTCCTCCTCCTATGGTGTTTCTCTTGAGCCTAATTGTAGATGACAGTGTGTGTGTGTGTGTGTGTGTGTCTTTGAGGGGGAAGGGAGAGGAAAGGTGGCTATCCCAGTGAAGAGAGAGATAGAAAGAGAGGGACATCCATGCAGAGACGGACAGAAAATTGCTTTCACTTCTTACATAAGGTGTAGAGAAATGTGCCCTGGGTGTCGCGTCCCTTAGATTGATCGTCGGTGGTCAGTCAGATAAAAGAGGAACATCAACATGAGTGAGGTTGAATGGACTTGAAAGCTTTAATGAAGAGAGCAGCACTTAGTGCGAATAGACACAATAAAATCAGTGAGAGAAGGATGGAAACTATGTCTGTGGGAATGTTTGTTTCAAACTCTGTCAAAACTGTTTCCTTCCAGATCCGACTGGATGTTGAAATTGTTTATGTGGATGTGTAGAGTCAGAATATACACATATAGACTTGTGTTTGCATGCAAAGCTGCGGCTGTTGACAGTGGTTGAAAGTAATGAAGTACAATTACTCAAATACTTAAGTACAATTTTTAAAGTACTTCATTTTATGCTACTTTATTCTATTACTGCTACATTTTAAGCAGAAATGTAGTTTTGACCCCACTACATTTATCTGAAAGCCACAGTTACTAGTATTTACTAGTTGCTTATATTATAACATTTTATCAGCAAAACATACAATCAATAAATAAAATTTGATGTATTGTTACTGATTAAAATACCCAACAGCATACAAAGCAGTTAAGCTTTGCGCCACCTTGACATATATTAAAGTATCAAAAATAACTGTCAAATTACAGTGTTAAAATACCCCATAAACAACCAGTTAAGCATACTTTTACTTTTGATATTTTTAGTACATTTATTTATGTTCTCATGATTTTACATTTCAGAAGCAAACTTCGAAGCTGTAGTGAAAGTGACTTTCTAAAATGTATTCTGTACTTTTAAAGGACCTTAACGACTATTTATGTACCATATCCTAGTCCTATCCTAAATCTGGCAAGTGCATTTTAGCATTTGTAGTACTTAATCAAATTCCATAATTTTTCAAATTTGATGTATGGGGGTTTTGTTGCCTTTTACTTGCAGCACAGTATTTTTTACGCTATTGCTACAACTAAAGTAAATATTCTGGTCCTGCTGCTTGTGGGTTTATGTATTCCTTTGAGTGAAATTGTCTGCTGAAACGCGAGCATGAGTTCCTGTTTGAATTTATGTGCATTAAAAAAAAAAAAAAGATTTAAATGTTCCATGTGCATTTCGATGTGACTGTTTAAGTGACTGTGTGAGCATGCATGTGTGAATCTATGTGTGTGTGTCCTCTCCCAGGGATGGCCGCTAATAGCTCGCCTCGGGCAACAATTTAACTCAGCCTAACAAGGTTCTCCCCAAAGTGGCCCCAGGGGCATCTCTAACAGAGGCAAATTGATCACAAAGACTATCACACAGCTCGGCTCAGCACGGCCCAGCCTGCTCTGCTCTTCACCTGCTCTCTCTGTCTCTCTCTGTGTAGTGGGATGATTTAACAGAATGTGTTTTGAACATTAAATCAGAGTCAAGAGAGCGAGAAACAGCAGAAGTCTCGGTTTCATAATTGCATTCTCTTTGTGAATGACAGGAGACAGCCACTGCTAACAACACACACACACACACACACACACACACACACACACACTGAGACAGGTTAAGAGAGGTAACTCAGGATTTAGACACAGTGAGAGAGAAAGAGAGAGAGAGAGAGAGAGGGATGTGGAGAGAAGATAGACCTAATAAGAGTCTCTTCAATGAGATTACAGGCACTAAAACAGGCTAATCTTTGTCATTAAGAAAAGATGCCGCAGTAGGCTAAGTCATATTATGGGCTTATTGTTGCTAGTGCGTGCTATGCACCTGCCAACTCTGAACACCTTCACACACTTTGGCATTTAGCAAAATAGTCTTAGATTATATAAAGCTAATGTGGATATACATAGTCTGTTTTGCATCTGTGTTGTAACTGTGAGGACACAAAACCTGCCTTGTTTTAAGCTTTGTGACACTGCATTTGTTTGATAAATCAAACAGTTTTAGAGTGTTTTTGGTTAAAAAAAAAAAGGGGGCATTTATTCTCTATGCATATGCATAAAGTAGGGGTAGGAATGTTACACTGACACAGACTAGCTGTATATGGACTAATCTACTTTGAGTGTTAGCTAAAGTCTACTAGGTTGTTTGCAAGTGTGGACTTTGGATACTACTATTACGGTTGTTGGCGTTATTCATTGCTAAGGGCAGCTACAGTGCGCGAGTGTAATGTGAGGACAGGATATTCTGTATCATTGTGTGTGTGTGTGTGTGTGTTTATGTGTCAATGTGCATGCAAGTAAACACAAGCTACTGTTTTATCCACTCTCTACCCTGTTATCCCTTACTTTTTGCACATACACTCACGCTTAAGCACACACACACACACACATGCACGATTGCACTATTATATAACTCTTGAGTCTCTCTCTTACTTGCTCTCTTGTTTCTTATCTCACTCATTCACTCGCTTGCATTCTCCCTTCTCTCCTTTCTCTTCATATCCTGCATTTTAGCTCTCTTTTTTAAACTTTTTTGATCTCATTGATTCTCAAGTAATTCACAATATTTTAGTTCAAGTCCAGAAAATGAGATTGTTTCACTCACAAAGGGACTGAAATGGAGGAGAAACAAAAGAAATGTCCCATTACAAATTTCCCACATCTGATTTTGTTGCCAAACTGCCATTTTCTACATTAATTCAGTAGTAGATATTCTACATGACTATGAGTCCTGAAACCAGAGTTTAGAAGTGCAGGTGATCTCTGACTTTGGACTATCAAACATTGCATTCTGTATCTCTCCACAAAATGAGACCGTTTCTGAGACAGCAAAACTCAATTCCTGTTTAAGAGATTTCAGTATGAGCACATCTGTTTTTATAAAAGCTACCCATCCAATAATATCTATGGTTTCTCTGTTCATACATTACTCGGTTTCTGCTCTTAACAAGCGCAGTCACCCTCTTCCCCCAGTTTCTTACTTCAATGCAAATCGAAGGAAAATGTGAATATTGAATATCATTGTGCCTCCATTGAGACATGCTGGCTTCATGGATGAGTAAAACTGACAAAACAGAAGGAGCTGTCAGAGGACTCTATGACTTCAAGGCAGATTTAGAGTTTAGGAGTGGTTCAGGCTGAAATCCCTCCTGGCTAAGATAAAGTGGAGACACAAACCCGAAGCGTGCCGTATAGCCCACGCTTTGTGTGTGTAAAGATTAAAAAAAAAAAAAAAAAAAAAGAAGACAGAGAGAGAGAGAGAGAATTGACTGAGGAGAAAAACTGTTCGCCTAGTCTCCCCCAGACAGCCACAGAGGGATAAAACCAACATGGAGCGCACGCTGAGCACATGCTAAACAAACATGAGCTATGATAGCGGCTCAGTGGGACCATAGAAGTGCCATCCAGGCCACACACACACACACACACACACACACACACACACAGCATGGTGGGATGTTTTCTGTAGACAGCTTGAAAAAAAAAAGGTCAGGCAGACACGCTAGGTGAGGAGTAGACTGTGGGTGTCTGAAGACAGGTGCACAGACAGTGGGAAGTGAGTCTTGAATGTAAGCTTGTGTGTGTGTTTGTGTGTCTGTGTGTTGCAACAGCGCTCTGGCGGTACCTCAGTCAGTCAGTAGGGCTGTGTTGAGGGATTAACAGTGTGGCCTGCATGGGCTTGGGGTAATCTCTCCTCTCTTCTTACATAACACTGGGCCATTAGTCAGCACAAACGCACAATAAACAACACAATCAACAACACAGAGCTCAACAACAGACCACAGGGACCCCTGATAACACTGTAAAGCAGAGATTCACTCAGGCCAGGTGCCTACTTTTGTGCGCAATGAGTGATTTCATGGCAACAATGGAAGACAGTGATTTGGTGCAAAAGCTGCGCGCTGACCTGCTGTTTGTGACTGAGGATGGTGCTGCTGGTTTCAAAATAGGCTCCCTCAGCAATCAGCGCACAGTCTGCCAGTTTTCATTTTTGGGTAGTTGTTCATTGTTGGTGCTACTGTTGGTGATACAGGCACTTGCAGGGTCCCTGAAAATGCTTTTTAATCATCTTTTGGGACCAACTGTGACATTTTATATGCTTCTCTCATCAATACTTATTTTTTCATTAATACCTTGTGGACACTTTACTGTAATCTCCCTATATGGCATTTTTAAGCATTCTATTAACTTTCAGTAAACAGCTTTCAATGAACCATAATGTCATTTTAAGCAGATTTAAGGACCTTTGTTAGTGTTTATTTATGTACAGTATTTGTCAACAATTACAACTTCTCATATGAAAACGGATTTGGAATTTATTACAACTGTGATTTATTATATTGTCGTATATTTTTACAAACCAGCCTCCACTTGTCTGTGCCCAAAGGAGGCGTTAAACTTATTGACACACATGAATTAACACTTACATTTGCTTACAACTACATAACAGCATGTTATCAACAAGCTATTTAATGTTTGCCTATAAATGCTAAATAAGGGGGTTAAATCCATTGACCAACTTCATACGTGTAATTACAAATAATTGGAACAAACTGTACACCGCAAAACCATACTGAAAGTAAATGAAGAGGTGCAGACTTTTTGCCATGCAAGTTATGTGTCATAGATTTATCTAAACATGCTGCTTCCGTTGGCTTCAACTAAAAATTGATCTCGGGATGCTTTAGAATTGGACAAATCAATGCTCACACAAGCGTCCAAAGCAAAGCAGGATGGGACTAATTCTATTGGCATGAGGCTGTCATGCGTAGTATTGCCGCTCTGTGTGTGTGTGTGTGTGTGTGTGTGTGTATTTTTAGTGCTTTCTGTGTTTGTATGTAAGGTAATATAAATGAAGTAGGAATTACCGCTAATGTTTGCCCCGTTGCCAGCCAAAATTTTTTAATGGTTTCTGTCTTCTTCTTTTGACACTTCTTGTCATCACCTTGCTGTTTTCTCGCTCTCTAACACTCTTCCAGTTTCTGTCATTCTATCTTTTCCCATGGCGAGGGAGAATGGGAGATTGTGATTGACACATATCGCTAACAGAGGAGATCAAGTGGCGCTGTAAACTCCTCCTCCCCTGTTGCTCCCTCCATCACTGAACTCTTTGACCCGTCTGACCTGGGTTCATCTAGAAGCTTTAATACAAAGCATGAAGAGGCACAGGCTATTAGGGACTAATACGCGCAAACTAGGAAAGTAGGCAGAATACACATCTCCAATGTCAATTTATCATTGTGTGGCTTCGTAAGTTTATGTAAATGTTCAAATGCTTATTTGATTAGCTCAGTAGAGGAGCTGTGTTTATATTAATTATAACTAAATGAAACATTTGGTTGGAGGATGTTGATTGGCTCTCAAAATATGGCCTTTTTTCAGACTCATCTAGCATTTAATTGCAATAATTCAAATTATTATCCAGTCAAAGCAAAACAAACGGCAACAATGAAATCATTTTTGCTCTGTGTTATTGCGTGTAATTTGTGTCCATTTAAGGTTGTTTATTATATAGGGCCGTTTTTTAGAAAATAAAACTTTACCATAACAGAAACCTTTCGCCACTCAGAAATATAATGCTACTGTTCCTGTTGACATTTCACAACTTCTTTGTCGGGTTTTAGGAGAACACGTTGCCGTTGAAAATACAGAAATAATTATCCTGTTTATAACATCCTACACAACACTGAGCCATATTAGAAAAAAACCCACAATGCTCCATTTTCTGAGATACAGAAAAGGCCCTGATGATGTTATTCCATCTGTTTTTTGTTTTTTTTTCTGGCTTTTTCCTGGTCAGGCGATGGGGTGACATCATCTTCGGTCAGGGCTTCAGGAGTTGTGGCCATTGTTAAATGATAATTACCACGGCTCATGAGGGGCCTCTATTTTTTATAACCTTGTGGTTGTGAGCACATTTCTGTGTAAGGGCAGCCGAGACTCCACACACGCACACACACACACACACACACACAGGTTGAGAGTGGGGGCCGCACGGCCCACACTGATTTAATTCTATCTGACAAAACCCTTTGGGGCGTGCAGAGGGAGAGAGGAAGATGGAGAGAGAGAAGGAGAAAGAGAGAGAGAGACATGGAGAAAGAGGGGTGAGAGAGACGCTTCAGGGGCCTCTTCTGCCAACCACGGCTATAAAGTGAAAGCAGGAGCTTTCGGTATACCCCCCAAAGCCTCCCATGCACGAGAGTGGTCGCGAGGCCCATTAAAATGTGGATAAAATACAAGGTGCATGACAGAGGAGTTTGCCATGGGATGAGAGAGAGGGGGAGAGAGGGGGAGAGAGGGAGGCGGGGGTGTTCGGCCTTCTCATGGTTTTTCTTGCCCCAGGTTTGGTGGCCTTAAGCTGAAGAAGCAAAAAGCTTTATATGACATCCAAACACAAAAGGCACCAGGAAATAGATAGATAGATAGTTGGAGCTACATGTTTGAACATTTACTTCAACTAAAAACTTGATTAAAATTAAGTTTAAACCATAAATAATATTGTTGGCTGAATAACCCCCTGTTTATCATTATAATTAATCATCATGTCATTATGATAAGAATCATTTATTATTCCTATAAAACTTGACATCTGATATAAGACGATAGTTCAGTGCCACATCACTAGAGTAGGCCTAGTCTGTGTTTTAATTTCAAGCAGATCCAAACTGATGTCGGAACATTCTTGTTAATTAAATAGTTTGTATGTCAAACACGAGGACGCTCTACCAAGTTCAAAAATAGCCGACTGACTTACACATTAAAGTCACTATCATCTAGTTGAACGAGTGTTGCAACTTTGCGTCAGCGATAATTGCACAACGCTAAGGACAGTAAATAAAAACAAATCCAAACACACTCAGCCGATAATAATAAGGTTAAATATTAAAGCGTTCGTGTTGGACTTAGAAGGAGCGATAAACTGCAAATGCTGATTAAGGAGAAACGAAAATTTCCTGATTTAAAGGGAATTTAAACCGAACTGCAAGGAAAGGCTTAGTGAGAGTGGAAAGAGCTGTGTTAACGTGTGTGTGTGTGTGTGTGTGTGTGTGTGTGTGTGTGTGTGTGTGAGAGAGAGAGAGAGAGAGAGAGAGAGCGTGTGTGTGTGAGTTTGTGTGCGCACAGGACGGCATTGACGTTGAATTTCAACATCCCCGGCGCGTTGCTGAGCGTTATGGAAATAGGTTAGTGGAGCGCCTGAAAAGTATCTAATAAAGTTTATTGCCTGCACATAACAAAATAAAGTTTTTTTTCTGCACAACATCCGATCTGATCTGGTGTCTGCCTATCCGCTGTTTCCGCTGGTGTGGAGTGGAGCTGAAATGATTAAAGCTTTAATCAAACATCATGCGCCACTTTTAATTTGCAGTCACAGACTCCATTGGCTTTGCGCGTGAATTTACAAAACTGTAGGCCATTTTTCCCCACACATCAAACACACATTCAGACTCAAAACACACGCACGCAGAGATCCAGATAAACTTTTACGCATCGGGCGCTCAGACATCCAGCTACACGCTCTCCGCTCGGCTGTGAAAAAGTGTCAAAAACAGCATCGTAGCTGAAACTCCCAAAATAAACTTTCAAGGCCAAAGGTGGGATAAAACCTGCCGTGCAATTTGTGTGCGTGTGCATGTGTGATGAAGCTTTGGGGAAAGTGCGACGGTGTTTGGAGCAGTGGGATGGTCTTACCTCGCATGGTGTTGGCGTTGCTGGAGCTGGTGCTGAGGCTCGCTTCCCAAAGCAGCAGTCATGAAGAAACAAACATAAACACTTAAAAAGGGGGGTGGGGGATGCGGGGAGAAAGGATCCTCGGTTAAAAATAACAACAACAACGAAAAGAGTGTAGATGATCTGCGTCGACGTCCACTGGCGGCCCTGAGTGGAGGCGTCTCTGCGCTAAAAGCATCCCAGACCGGAGCACACGGTGTCGGGCTGAGGTCGGTCGGTGCGTCGGTCGTTGCGCTCTGGTCGTGCGGTCGCTTTTCTCATGACATCTACGCTCTCACCTCTATGGGAGGGTTTCACTGTTTTCTGCGGGCTGAGGGAGGGAAGAGCGTATAGGAGAGGCTTTACCCGGCGGCCCTGATTGGACTGGAGCACTTTCCGCTCCTCCCACTCTCTCCTGCTCAGTCTCCAGCCCGGAGCTCTCTCTCTCACACACACACACACACACCACACACACACACAAACACACTGCCTGAGCGCACTCTGCCGCTACAGTACACAGACACAGTCACAGCAAAGTTTTAATGTCACCCTCCACGTTTAGTCAGTTCCAAGCAATTTAGAATATTTTCATATATGCGCAGAAAAAAAGTCTTCCGGTCCAGGCGGCTACTGAAACCTTACATTCTGCATTGTAGGAAGTGATTATTTGTTATTCCAGTTTGATTTGTTTGAACAATTTCATAGAAGCATGTGGCATGTCATTTCAAAAAGACAAAACTGACCAAGCATTCTTTAGCAAATGTATTTCCAGTGAAAGGCATAAAAAGTCTCAAATACCAGCTTTAAAACGGTCACATACTTGTCATTTTGTGTGGTGACATCACTTTTTTTAGTGTGCAGAGGATGATTGCTCATGGTTAAAATGCCACGATTTAAAACAAATGCACAAAAATGTTAAAAAATACTGATAAAAAGACCAAGATTTTATATTGATACAAACATTGTTATGACAGCATTGCAGATAGAAGTATGATTGGGAAGGTTTAAGGGGACTATTGAGCACTTCATTCTCTGAAATACTGAAGTTAAAAACAAGACTTAAACAATATCATTAATAGCACATATTTAAGTTGTGTTTAATGTAAACTTAGTTACTTTTTTTGTTTATTTAATTGATAACATTTTGCGTATAAGTGCGTATGTCCAGCAATTATTGCAGGAGACTTTATCACATTATCTCATGCTGATGTTCTACTTGAATCGTTGCCATAAATGACACCATGAATATTATATAAAGGTAGCTATATAAGACAATACTAAAAAAAAATCTTAACATTTGTCCTATATATCTTATGGAGAGATTAGCAGATCTTATGTCACAGAAAGAAGAGCAGCTCATATGACACGAGTTGTCTCAGGTGTCGTCAGGATGGCTTTTCAGGGTGGGGTCTTCTCCTCCCTCTGAGAAACACTGAAATACTGTCAAGATAACTGCACAGTACAATAGCTGACCCAGTGTAGGCTGCAGTCTGTAACATGTATGTACAAGTCACAGGTACAAGTATGTTTGGTACAAATTTCTACCCGTGTTACTTAAAACTATGAGGATGGATGATGGTCACTCAATATTTGACATGTGTATTTTTATTATATTCTGACAAAAACAAATTGGCAGAGTGTCTAGTTTGGTATGGTGTAATTTGGCATACTTGTAGGTGGTGGTGGACCTGGCACATTCTGTGCCCTGGGCAAGCTTTCCTTAGCCCCTCCCCACCCCCCCTCCCAACTCCCTCAAAAAACAACAAAAAAAACCCCCAAACATTATTGTCTTTCATGTTTATTGTATTTATTACAAACATACACAAAAGAACATAAGCTAATTAGAAACCAGCACAAATAAACAACTTCGCTAACAAACACTAATACAAAAAATATGGTCCGTTCTAATTTCATCTCCTTTTTTCCATCTTCTATTTTTTTGGTTTCGGTGCATGAACTTCAGTGTGTTTTATGGACTACTGTAATGATCCCATGGAAATCATCGAGTGTGTATTTATAATCACACTTGTACAGTCTTAGTGCAATAAAAATCATGCCCTTGTGATGGTTCATTACAGTAGAAGATGGTATAATATGTCACCAAAATGTAAGACAGTATTTTTAATTACTTGTTTTTAAGGTTAAACAGGGACAGCTGAGCTCTCAGACTAGTTTACAGTGCTCTTGTCTAATCATTACACTTCACTAGCAGATTTATAACCACAGCAGTGATGACAGTGGTAGATCTTGATTGACTGAGCCAAAAAGGAAACCCCAGCAGGTCTCCTCTGACCTGAGGCCAACTCCTGGTGACCCCTGGTGCCCCGCTCAAAGAAATATTAAGAAAATGTAAAAGCTGATCATGTCATGAATGTGCAGAATTGAGTGTCTGTCCTGTCGGTGCTGAAAAGAGCCACTCCTGTCACACATGATCAGCATCATGTCTGGCGTTCAGCGTCTGTCATTAGAGCGGTTTTCTAAGAGATAACAGTGCCGGAGCTTCTGTGTGAGGTAGGAGAGAGGCAGGTGTGGGTGAGAGGCACTTTCACCCCCGGTCTCTTTTAGCCTCTTTAGCTGTGGCCCAGGGAGAGAGAGAAACAGAGAGAGAAACTGCCCCGAGCACATCTCCACTGACCTACATTTCATCTGTCGCTTTTTTCCACTCTTCCCCTTTTTTTTCATCTCTTATTCCTCCTGTACCAACAGCTCCATAATTGTGATGTAATGACCAAAGCAGGCGTGATAAAATCCCAGACTGGTCAGGATGAAACACTCTTGAAGACAGGCAGACAGAAGAAAGAGATAAAGAGAAGAGGAGATAGTGAAAGACGGACAGGGAGGGGGTTGACATGAAAGAGGGTGGGTAGTTAGCTCTTCAGTATACAATAAAGGTTTCATCCCTTTTTGTCAAAGCAATAAAAATGTGTCCTTATGTGATCTGTGTGCTGCATGGACTTCAATCCATCTGAGGGCTGGGGACTCCATTAAGAAGGATTACCCCTCATTGCCAACTATTCACTGTTCCCCCAAAGCCACAGAGATAGCAGAGAAATGACTTTAAACATGAGCAAGTATGTACGTCGTCTGTTGAGCGAGGATGGGAAAAAAAAAGAACATAGAGGTTGTGTTTGATGAGAGTAGGCTGCTCCGTCCATATGGTGTAAGAGGGAGGAAGGGAGCAGGAGAAGCAGACTGGGCCATGCCTAAGGGCTGATCTTGGAGAAGGAGAAAGCAGCACTCTGCGCCGAGATGGGATCTTAGGTCCTTCTGCCTTTATGTTTCACTGTCTGTTTCTATTGGCTGCCTGACCGCCTGCTACATCTATCCCCTTCCATCTGTCTACCTGTCTGACTGCAAGTCTTCCTGCCTTGAAGGTTGTCAATTTTATTCTATCTGATTGTTTGTGAATCTGTTGTGTGTCCTTCACGTCAGTCATTATTTCATGCTTGCATGCTTTGTTTTCTATTTTAATTTTTCTTTTGCTCCCACTCCCTTTTTTTAGCCTTGCTGGCGGCGTGGCTGCAGGGATGGCAACGTCGATCTGTCGGTTAGTCCACCACTTTGGTCCATTCTGAAATATATCAACAATTATTGGATGGGTTGCCATGGAATTTGGTACAGACATTCATGGTGCCCAGAGGACAGAATGACTTTGTTCGTCCATTAAACTCTCCACTGGTGCCACCATGAGGCCTAAATAGTTTATTATTTTAGTTTATAGTTTATTCATTTTTTCTTTTAAGGCAATGCTCATAGTTCATACTCAAATCCTCCAACCTTTAGTTTCAGTTGGCAAATGTTTGCATTATGTCATGCTACACTAGGATGGATAGAAATCCAGGGTTCAGAGCTGACTCTCCCAGCGTTGTTTTTTTAACTTTGTATTAGGCCTAAAATATCATCCTAGGGATGGATCGTAAAGCTGTGGGTTCATTATTAAAACGATCAACGTCTCCATATTTATGGTAGACGGATGTTTACGGAAAAAAGGAAAGATATCTGCTGTGATTGGTTGTTCCTCGTCACTTGACATCTGGTGCGCGTTGCTACGTTCAGAAGTTGAACTTCGAGTGCAGCTATCGTAACCCGAAAAATAGGCACGTGGGAACTCCTGAGGATGCTGGTGCCCTGCATTCGTGTCACTCACTTTTGAGCACACCTTTTACGTGTTTACATTGCCAACAATGGATCTGAGGGCACAAAAAACATGGCATGTGTGCAGGTGCTTACATACTGTCTACACAGGCTGCGCCAAAGTAGCAGTGTTCTGGCAGTCCTCAGATTCCAACACACAATCACTGCACTGGTCAAGATTCTCTTGGGGCCAGATCCTGATCTGAGTCCAGAAATCTTGTGTACTTGTCGATACCCAGTCTGATCCAATACTTATTAACCTAAATGTTAAATGCTGAATATGTATCGGATCTCTTGAAATAACAGCTGTTGACTACTAAATCTTTCCCACTAAATCTGTACTCTTTTTTTTTTTCATGAGCGACATGATCCAAACACTAAAGGCGCTGAATTAAAAGTACTACTTTTAATGCCTTGTACACTGCTCTTTGCTAATGGTAATTAGCATCAAAAATTAGCAATCCAGTGCATGTTGCCAACCTCAGTCACTTGCCAGTACGGCCATATAATTTTTCACATTTACAAATTCTCACTGTCACGCAAATCTGCAGCGAAATGCTCCCACTGTAGAGCCCTGCTGTGGTAACAGAGAGCAGTTCTGTACCAGCAGACATGTTTGAGAAGCAGAACTGAGAAGCTGAGTCTTGTTTTCAACCCGTTACTTTCTGTTTTTATCAACATTTTGCCCTTTTGTTCAATTAAGCTTCATTGTTATAACATTGAATACTTGCCTTTTCCATTGCAAAGCCTTCTCTGAGGTGATGTTTGGGAAATGTGATGCAGCCATATTCATTAATATTTGTAAGTATAATGTTGCCAGACAGTATGCTGCAAATATGTGAGTTGTTTTCCATCAGACTGCCTGCAGCGAAATGGTATTCCAGTGTCAGACACTTCATACTTTCACTACAGTTACCCCCTATAGAGTAGATCTGATTAGAGTTTAAAGCACCTTGCTGGATTAATCTGCATCATACAAGACTATTTTTTAAACTGAACACGATAAACTAAGTGGATTGAGTTTGAATGAATGCATGGCAGAGAATATAAATTTGCTCATCTTTGTTTAGATGAAATGCTACAACAAAACAATATAAAAAAGACTAATTTTCGTGATTATTGGGAGATGCCACTAACTCAACAACAAAACAACATTGTGACGGTGCTGTTGTGTGGGAACAGCACACCAGTGGAGAGATACGACTGTGTGTTGAAAGACCATAGAGAGAAAACAACTGGCCTGAGGTGAGCAGTATGTGGTAGCCTTGTTTCTTTTAAGGCTGTTCATTCATACCAGTCAGTGCTGCCCTTGAATCGACCACTAGGAAGTTAACTTATATATAATTAGATAAGTTTCCTCTTGAAAATAAGAAATTAGGCCACAGGTCTCTGAGGAATCTCCCTCTCCAATCTGACGACATGTTCCACACTGCCTCTTATTTTCCCCTGAAACAAGCAGGTGATTTTTTGCTGTGAGATTCTACGTGTGTGTGTGTGTGTGTGTGTGTGTGTGTGTGTGTGTTGGGGGGTATGAGCACACTTTTTGAGTGCATTTGTGTGTATGCACGTGTCTTTTGTATAAATATTTATATACGAGCATGGTTGTATACCTCAAAGACAGGCTGTTATGCTGGTGTGAAATGAAGAGGTTGCTCATATTTTCCCAAATTGTTTCACATATATTGCCTCTGCGTAATGTGACATTGACGCATTGACATGTCAAGAGAGAGCTAAGAGAAAGAGAAAGAAAGCCAAAGAGGGAGAGATGAGAGATGGAGAGAGGAGGACAGAGAGAGAGGGAGAGATTGAAAATACACTTGAGAAATTTGCCGAGAGATACCACAAGTGACATAGGCAATTTCTGTAGAAAAATTACTTCATCATAATTTCAATCCCAAAAAGAATTGAAAGGAAAGCCCTGAAGGAGGAAGGCCAAGTCACCTTGAGAAGCATTAGGGGAAACGCTTACCCACCACACACATACACACACACATGCTCTCTGAGTATGTCTCAGTATGATTTTATGTGTTCATGCAAGTCAAAATTTCATCCTCTTGTCTTCCTGTAATGAATCATTGTTTGTACTTTGAAAGAGCTCCTTTTGATGCTTCAGTGTTGTACATCTGTGTTAAGTGCTTAGAGCCTGTGGTATATCAAAGTTAAAAATATACAACCTATTAGTCTGGCTGGTACTATTACTAGCATCATCTAATCAAAGCTTTATATAGGGCCAGTGGTTCAGACAAACAGTTTCATGTCTCTACCTCACAGTGCCAATCATCAGATTTTAATTGGATTTCTCTATTATCTTCGTCTTCTTCTTTTTTTTTTTTTTTTTTTACACACAAAGCCATTAAGATATTAAATCTAGTTTTACTTTGAGTCACTCATTTTCCCCTTATTTCCTCTCTCCCTGTTCCTCTTAATTTATATATATATTTATATAGATAGATATATTTTTTGGTAGGCATATCGAATATGCCTCTGTAGCCTGAGGCTCTCTCAAAATAATTTAGTCGTCGTTGATTTCTTTGGGAGAGCTTAATAAACGTTGACGTTGACATGGGGAGGAAATTGCAAACTGGGACTGTGCAAGGCTTTCATGTTCAGGGCTATTTGATAGTTATGTTGATTTTCAGAAGTGGTTCTTAATGATATAAACCAACGGAGGATACGGCAACAGCTTTGCAAATCAGCATCTTCATTTAATATTCACTGATGGTTCATGAAAGACGGGTCGGCCTGAGGAGAGACACTTTCTGATATTAGGCTTTATTGAAGAGGACCACTGAAACTGAACTCTGATTTGAGTGTGTGTGCATTCGTAGCTTTTCAAGAATAATTAGATGTTGTTTTATCTCACATCCTGGACTGTGGTTTTGTGAAATGAATGGTCATAATCAAATTTTAATCTCCACTCTCCTAGAATGTCACGATTTTTTCTAAAAGCTTTTCTTCTTCTTTATTCTCTTGAGGCATCACTGGCCGTATTTACAGTAATCCCTCTCTTCCAAACAAACAGATGTATCTTTTATAACCACCTCATCTCATACTCTTCCTACCCTAAACTCTTGACCTCTGACTAGCACCCTGTCTATAGGTGTCCAGTCTGGGGGGGCTTTTCAGGAAGACCAATAACGGAGCCTTGGGGGACGCCACCCAGAGATCCTCTTACTGTCTGTCGCACAGGGGCAGCACTAAGCACTATAATCTGAAGGGAGGGGGAGTGATCGTGTGTGTGTATGTGTGGTGATGATCGTGTGCGGTTGGGGGTGGGTCTGGGCGGCATGTTTTTAACCCCTCCCTCGCCCACATCCCCATCCCCATCCCCTCTCGTTAATCTGGAGTCTAGCATGTGGATTAGTGGACACTCTGCAGCACCACTGTTTGACAGAACGCTGCGTTTCCTACAGAGCATATAAGATTACGTCTTTAAGCAGTTTACACTCACAGCTCTGTGAGAATATTGGAGTTAGCACATTGGCTAATGACATCCTATGCAATCAAAGTGCTGGCGCATGCTCTAATGTTGTGTTCCAATGTGTAAATGCTGTGTGTTTTCGTGTGACTGAGAGAATTTATGTCTGACCAAGATTATGCATCTCCCAACAGGTGTTATGAATTTCAACCCTTTTTTTTTTAAATGTCTTGCAGTCGGTGCGAGATAGCTCCCCACCACCACACCACATCCTGCACCCCCCACAAAAACACTCACACAAAACAACACGTACAGCTTCATCATGTTAATACGATCATCACCTTTAGCGTTGGGTGGATGATTTGACATCTCTCTTTGTTTGGGTTGAGGTAAAATGAGTCTGTTAGTCTGTTAATCCACCAGGATTAAGAAACAACAACAATCCCCCATGGAGTGTGTGTGTGAGAGAGAGTGCAGTGTGTGATTCCAGATCTGTATGTACATCTGAATTTTGATTTTGACTCTTTCTTTCCTTTAAACTTTTGTCAGATGTAGAAAGTGATGAAAAATATTACTGTAATGGTGAATTGTAACAGGACTGTAAAATGATGATGATGATGATGATGATGATGATGATGATGATGATGATGATGATAATGGTGGTGGTGGTGGTGATGGTGATGGTGATGATGAGTAGGAGGAGGAGAAGAATGGATGTTGAGGGAGGGGTATAGGGTAGAAGAGTGTAGGGATTAGTTGATATTTCTCTGGCATTATGTACGCTTTGGCGAACATCTACTTAAGTCCTGCCTTATGCGCCGCTGTCTGGAACACACACACAAAAAGCCCTCTGTCCCATTCACACACACAAAGACTATTAGTACAGTCCAGCTCATCCTCTCAATGTGCAGAAGAAAAGAGAAAAAAACATGTTAAGTCTTTGTCCTCTTCTGTCTGGGCCTATTCATTCTCCCATACATGGGAGGAAGAGTAATGGGGAAAAGAGAAAGAAAAAATTGGAAAGACATAGATGATGATTTGTCCTTTGAGGTTTATGGTTGAGATGGTAAACACTAAGTTACCTCAGAGCAGCCTTAGTGAGTGTGGATGTGTACAAACCTTAACAAAAGGATGGCTGCTGTGCCTAAAATAATAGTATTGTGTATTTACAATATCACTGATCATGTATTCATCATATAGAATGATACTGGAGATGGCCAAAGTTAAGAAATTTGGTTGTAAACCTCACTGACTTCAGCAATGATGTACATTTTTGATAATGCAAGTTGCAAAAAATAACGGTTGTTTTGTTAGTATGGTATTACTATATTAACTGTGCGTTTCCTAAAAAAAAATTCAAGGCAAGAAACCAACCATAAATTCTTCATTACACAGAAATTTACCAACAACTGAGTGCAGTTTGTGTCACATATTGAATACGATTCAAAGCTTATACTCCTAACTGGTTACCAAATATTCATTACCAGCCAACTGTTATTACTTATGCGCAATTTAATGACTGCTATAACAACAGATTTGCAGGTTACACACACACGAGGCTTAGTTTAAAAATTCATAAATGGTTAATTGATGACTGCCGTCCATACCAGCTACAGAAATGAGCTGACAATTGAGTCACAAATTCCAAACAAAATTCTTATTTACATGATGAAAATGCTAGAAATATCTCACAATCATGCCGATCATATTAAAGAGGGTTGGAAGGCCGTGTCCTTAACTTTTGATGCTTTTCAATGATATTATGCTGGTAATTTAATGTGTCTGTCGACGTCCTCCTCCTGGGGTTTTTTTCCGTGCTCTCTCTCTCTCTCTCCTCTGTTTCTTTTGCTTTACATACTGTACTTAGCCATCGCTCTCTCTTTGCTTTAGTGGCTGCCACTTCCAATCTCTCCTCTTCTCCTATCCCTTCCCCCTTTTAACTCATTCTGAATTATCCATAGCCGCATCGCTCCCTCACTTTCCCTCTTTCCCCCTCTCCATCCCCCTCTTTCCTGTCTGCATGTTAGCTCGCTCTCTGTCTCTCATTCCTATCTCTTCCCCCCTTCTCTCAATTTGCTCTCTTACTTTATGGCAGCCTTTCACTTTCTGCATCCTCTCTTCGTGTCTCCCCCCCACACACCCACATCCCGCTCTCTATTCCCTTGCTCTTCCCCTCTCTCTCTCTTTCTCTGTTTCTCTATGCCTCTCACTTAGTGTAACTGTAGGATATAGGTCAGCAGGGCGGCTTGGCTGACTCGTGTCTAGACTCAGCCTCAGTCTTGGGGGCATGCAGTCAC
This sequence comes from Plectropomus leopardus, assembly GCF_008729295.1. NCBI lineage: Eukaryota > Metazoa > Chordata > Actinopteri > Perciformes > Serranidae > Plectropomus > Plectropomus leopardus. The sequence goes on from NC_056468.1 coordinate 12,122,268, forward strand.
ACAGCGGAGCACATTGACCAGCACAATCACCGCACCACACTGGAGCTCCATTGACTGCCTGGCTGTGTCTATGTGTGTGTCCGTGTCTGTGGAAAACACACACGCATAGGAAAAAAAGCTGAGGGGCAAAGTTCTTGTAAGGAGACTTCGAAGCACGCTGGGCATTACCAAAAACATTAACGCCATCTGTGGAGGAAAACAGAGTGGTGGAAATGTCAGTGTAAATGCCATTAGTAGTGAGTTGATATTTATAACAGGCCAAACATGACCACGGGGCGCTCCTTAAAATTGATCTGAAATTTTCAAGCATGCATAAATGCAAATTCAGTGCTGATGAAAGGAGTGTTAATGTGCGATTCAATAAAGTTTCCTTTGTTGAGTTGGATAGATGGGAAAAAATATCAAATGGGGATTAAATTGGATACAGCATGTGTGTGGCTGTATGGGCTTCCGTGTGAGCTGAATGCACTGTAACTACGTCTGTGTTATAGTGTTGTAAAAGGGGGGTCAGCAGCTGTATGGCAGTGGGTGCTGCAGGGTGCAACATGCTGTGGGGAAGGGTAGATGGGGTGACTGTGTGTGTGTGTGTGTGTGTGTGTGTGTGTGTGTGTGTGTGTGTGTGTGTGTGTGTGTGTGTGTGTGTGTGTTTGTGTCTTGCATCTTTGCAGACAGAGCAGCTACAGAACGCGTGCGTGCATGTGTGTTAGGGGCAGTGATTCATTCAACTGAGTGTACTGTGTTCCACCCATCCTCCTCCTCCTGCTCTTCCTCTCGCTCAGTCTGTGGTCCAGATGTGATCCCCCCTCTTTCTCCCTGGATACTGAATCAGTCCCTCCACCCAGCCTGCCAGCCCTTTGCAGCCAGACCAATGAGGTGATGGGTGCAGGAGGGGAACATGCAGTGGGTGCACATTAGTTTGATGTGGCATACAGAGCCTCTAATAATCACAAGCCACTAAATATTGCAAACTATTAAAGACCTGCGTTTAGTGTACGTAGTGTTTAACTAAATTGTCAAAGCTCTCTGTGTAAGACATAAAACCATGTTACCATGACTACATCTATCTGTCAGTCTGTCTGTCTATGTATGTAGGTATGCATGTATGCATGTATGTATGGATACCGTTACCATGATTCCAACACAAGCACATAGTTGGATGCTGCTGCACGTGGTGATGTTTAGGCAACAAAAGCACATGGTAACCAATGTTGGGATGTCAACAAACGCACATGCTGGCACGGAAGATTAGGATTAGGCAAATGGTAAGGTGTAGAAAATAACATCACATTCAGACAGGAAGCAAAACACCAGACTCCCTCATGAAAGTCCAGGGTTTGTTGGAGCCATTCACTGCCCCTCCCACTTGCCCTGTAGGGACCTTTGTGTTCCTTATATTACATTGTTACTGGCAGCGTTTCAATCTGATGCATCATGTGGATGTGCCAGGTTCTTTCTTATCTGATGCTGACTGTTCATGTGTCACGCTGCCAAGTCAGGTGCTGTCCAGCTGTCTGGCAGTGTATAATAACACCGCGAACGGTTCTGTTCGGCCATGTTCTCAGCTGCCGATGTCAAGTGGCGTGTCAAACAGGCGTGAAAGTTGGCTTTTAATATTAGCATCTAAAGCTGAAAGCACTGCAAAAGCAGCAGTAATTGATGACTTTGGAGGGAGAACAGGCTTATCTATCAATCTATCCATCCATCCAACAGTTTTGTCAATTGTTGATCATGATTATGATTTGTAAATCATTGTTTCTTAATCTGCCTGGTAACAGCAGCATCCCCGCTCTGCCACGCTGAAATATTGATAGATGAATTGGATTAGAGGTGTGTTAGTACGCTACTATGAGTGTGTGTGTGTTCTTAGCGTGTATGAGTGCTTCAGAGTCTTCACATGGCTTTTAGAAGACAAATCCGATCTGTGATGTAGCTTCATGTTACCTTACTCCCAGCCCATAAATAATGTTATGTCTGCTGTCTGCCCTGTCTAACTCCCTCTGCCTCGACCCTACCAGTTTTGTTTCTTATTTTTTTCCCTCTGCTTTCACTCCAGTTTTGTTTCCTCTAATTTAAAAACATATTAAGTCACTCAATAAGTCAATCATGGTCTTTTTCTCTGTAATCTACCTCCCAGCCCATGTCTGTCATCCCGTCTTTCTCCCTTTATCTTTAGACTCTCGTGGGTTAAAGGCATGAAAGAGCTTTCTTTTTTCACTAATGAGAAAACCTGCTGGCTCCTCTGACATAACATGACAAATACAGGGAGACACACCTGTATGCAGGTACACACGCACACACACACAATAAAAAAATGGTCATGTATGACAAGATCACATACAAACTGATTTCAATCATGAGTATCATGTTGATAATGATTTGTTAAATTAACTAATTACAGATCTTAAGATCACGTAGACTAACATCTCTCAAAGAAGCAGAAGTCATTCGACTACACACATTCTGTCACAAAGTGCAAACACATGCATGCATGTGCAGTCATACACACGTGCATGGATGGCTGTGCATTTACCCTCCATGCATATACAAATGTTAAATATGGTTTAGCAAACACACAAACATTTTTTTTCCTGTGCAGACGTTGTTATATTAACACACAGTGATCCATCATCGCATCGATTCTAACAAACACCAGAAAAAATGTTTTTTAGAACAGTCAGGCTTCTTTTCTTTCTTTCTTTTCTCTGCTTTTCAGTACCTCTTAGTGCCAGAACCAATTTCAGTCTCTGTTTGAGAGGGTGCAGACAGACTGAAGTCAATGGACGTGTGGCTGGAAATCTCATTACAGTGCATTATGAGGATGATATGTTGTTACGATAACTCTGACGTATTACCTTTGCAGACACATGTAATGATGGAGGAGCTGAAGGACACCATGTTAGATCCTTCTCAGCACAATGTAATCAATCACACTCATCCTCTCAATACAAGAACAAACAACTTGACTTTCAGATGGGATCATTTTTTTGTTTGTTATTAAGTATTAATGTGTGTATGAAGAGACAAGGTTGCAAGGCTGGTGACCTTTGACTAGTATATGCTGTTTGTACAGCTCCACACTATGACCATGTTTTGTATGTCTCATTTATTTAAGTTCAAATTGAGTATTTTACATAAAGCCATTTTGTTGTCTCGATGAAAAATAAACAGTTTCAGACATTTAGCAAAAATGTCGAATATTTGCTTGTTCTAGCTTCACATAATGAGGATTTTCTACATTTTTTTTCAAGCAATTTGAAAACGTCCCCTCGGGCTCTGAGACTTGTGATGGGCATTTTTCACTCTATCTCATATTTTATAGACTACATGATTGATTGAACAGATTAATCGATGAATAAAAAATATTTGTTAGTTGCTGTCATATTTCACTTTGCTGCTGCACTCCTACTGTTCTCAGTTGATACCAGCATAAATCAGGTTCCAAAAACTTAAAAATTGTAATCAATCACGCTACATTACTGTGTCATCAGGGTGACATCCTGCAGTTGCCCGTAAAAAGTCATTTTCAGTGGTGCATTTAGTGGTGCACTCGAAAATCTGAAAATTAAGATCTGTTTGACAAACAACACTGCTTTTATAATCAGTGTTAGGACATAAAACACAAATGACAAACAAAAAGCGAACTAAAAGAAAACGATGAATTTAGCCATTTCTTGCATTGTAAATGTTGCTGATAGTGAGGTAAGTCTCATTGCGTCAGATTCAAACAAGGAAACATTGGGGAAAAATGCCATTACAACACAATTGGACAAAAGTACTGGTATTGACTGAAATAACCCAGTAAAAAGTAAAATTGAATTTTCTCCAACCAAACAATACTTGCATTTGATTTTTCTTTATCCTAGCACGGCCTAAAAATCAGAATCTGCTAAATCCACTGAGCCGTTAAATACTCCCAACAAACTCACACTGCCACCGAAATGGCTCAGCTCAATGCTAACAGTTAGCCATGTCAGTGTGTGTGTGCAGCTTGGTGGACTCACATAGCTGTCCTTGTTGCAGAGCTCACACTCCTGCAGCAGCAGCTACAACCCATACAGTCTGTAGTTGAGTGTGTTGTATTGATGGAGTTGGCTGGTTAATATGCCGAGATGCTACCAAAATGTTGGAAAGTATATCTACACACCGCTCCTTTCACATCAAAGGATCTATTGATATCTGTATCACGTTAGGGTGCTGGTATAGTTAGCCTACTGTATCATCAATTTCTGAAGCGATACTGAGCACTATTGCATTGAATACATATGATATGGAGTATGATGTAGAATAGAAATATAGAATTTAAATGTACATAAACTGCTTGCTGACAATTTAAAGGTATTTTTTGTCATTTTGAGAAATTAGCTTTTTTACTTTATTGCCAAGAGTTAAATGAGGAGATTGATACCACTTTTATCTGTTAAAGATTATCGGTTAAATATGCAGTTGGAGGCAACAGCCGCTTAGCTTAGCTTAGCACAAACACTGGAAGCAGGGGAAAACAGCTAGATGGCTAATTTTGAAGACCAAAATTTCTATTAGCCCCTATTAATATGTTATATCTGAACTGTTTTGCCTGAAAACCTATAAAACCACATGCAGCCTATGAAATTATTAAAGGTTTATCACCCCTCTGTCCTCATCTCTAACTCAAAACATCAGAAGGGAAGATCCAGCGGGCTGATCATCTGTCCTTTTAACCTCATTTGCTGCTGTAGGATAATTTCTCTGTGTGTGCATCGTTATATAGACTGATGTAAAAGTACAGCTCACCCCATCCTACGCTTCCCATCCCCATTTCTATCTCTGTCTCCTCTCTTTCACCCATGTTGCCCCAGGCACCACTGTCACCTCCCATCATGCTTTGCTCTAGCCGTAGAAGTGATGGCTGTGTGGTTGGTTGCTATATACGTTTTTCCTTCCCGGACAACATTGCAGAATCTCTTTTTATCATAGTTTATTTGTATTCTATACTGTAAAGGGAAAGTGAAAAAGTTGTCTGTGGCAGAGTGCATTATTGTCATTTTACTATACATTACGCCCTCTCTCCATGCTTGTTTTTCCAATGATATACATCATAGGAAGCAAACTGCTGCTGCATGTGAACTCGTCTGTGTATAATCCACATTACAGGATACAACGGCAGCTTTATGGTTTACCTTTTACCAAAGCACATTGATCCCTTCATGTTCTGGCCTCATGGGAAAACCACAGCTGCAGACAATCAATGATGGTCAATTTACAAGCCAACCATACATCCAAGCTGTTCATCCATACCGTGTAGCAGATATACTGCGAAAAACACTGACACAATTGTTATTGTAACTGCTCAGGTCGTGGGTGTTATTCAGATATGCCAATGTAGGCATGAATAAAATAAGGCTGCTGGAATAAGGGATGTAATCATGCCTAAATAGTGCTATTTAAATACAAAATATGATCACAGATCACAGATTTATGTTCATCCCATCAAAGGATTGTCCATCTCCTCCACCCTCCTGGTGTCATCATTATATCATTATCATCATGTCATTTTATGTGTTATGTGATATCCTGTTTAAACAGGAAATGTGTCAAATTCTGGTAGTAACATGCTGTTTTACTTGGACACTGTGGACACAAGGATTTCTCGTAAATGTTTAATAGCATTTCAAATGGATTTTAATATGCTGGTGTTTCACAACTTGTACGATATGAGAAGGAATATGCTAAAATTTATGGGTGACCAGTGTTTAAACAAACCTAACATTTCTTTGCTATTATGCAACTGTGTAGATATATTACCGCACCTACTGGCTCCTAAAACATGACTGTCCATACCAACTAAATACATTTACAGTTGTTGTTTTTTTATTTACTGCTAAAGCGTGAACATTTTTAATCTAAAAGCTGGGTTAAGATTATTCTCGAGTCTATCATGATACAATACTCACATAAAATATATGCGTTGAGTTATTGGTTGCTCTTCCCCCTTCCCTCCTTTCCCTACTGACTGTAAAACGTTATCCTTGTGGAGCAGTTACATTGTGGTGCACACTTCAAAAATGCATTCAGAAGTAAAGCTGAAGCCATGAAACCTATTAAGCTTCACCAATCTCAGTTAGCCAAAGTGAGTGTGCATCCGTGTCCTGGCAGTTGCATGTGGGTTGCCTGAGCAGTTACTATAACAAATGTCCGTCCATCTACCTGTCTGTCTTGTCTTGTGAACGCAATTTCTCAAGAACACCTTGAGGGAATTTCTTCAACATTGGCACAAACATCCTCTTGGACTTTAGAATGAACTGATTTTGGTGGTGAAAGGTTAAGGTAACTAATACCCAATGACACATGTTTTTGCCCATAATTTAAGAATTAATCCACTAATTATGGCAAAATTTCACACAAATATCCTATTGGATAAAGTGGTGACATTTTATAGCCAAAAGGTTGAAATTACTAAGATGTTCAGCTAATATTACGAATAATGTTCAGCAAAAACACTTGGCCATTACACACTATCATTACTCAAGAACAGAGGGTAGACGTTTGGTCAGATATTGAATTGGTGATATTAAACCTCACATAGTAACTGCAAAAAGCTTGCAGATAACTAAAACGTTATGTTCTTCCTGTTTTGGTTGAGCAATGGTTAATGCACATCCTTTGTGCTGTAAAATCATTTTTTTTGTTGTATCCATTGGCAAATTTGCATATACTGGGATTGCAAAGGTGTGACCTGCAGTATCATACGCTTTCTCTGACTGGCTTACCCTGACATTCCTAACCCAAGGATACTCAATTTGCTCCATACATGTTTCTAGGTTTTTAGGATGTTTCTAGATTGATTTTAGGACATTAGGGGCTTAGCGAGGATCTCTGTTGGTGGATGTGAGGGATCCACCACTGGCACTGTTTTTTTTGATAAGCAAGCTCTGTATTGATGCTTTTTTAAACACTCTGGCACCCTATGTATATTAAAAGTACGAATGCAATTTCCAGTGTGAATCACTTCATTTTTATTGTGAATGAGAAAATGATTGGGGGTGCCACTCAGCACCCTATCGGGGGGCAGATTTGGCCTGCTGGCTGTAAGCTGAGTATCACTGCCCTAACCCTAACCAATCCTACTCCTCATGCATAAACCTAACGAACCCAAACAATGAAGGCAATGAGTAGGCCTATTAGACAAACAGAGGGAGAATAGGGCAGGTAGTGTCTTTGCTATCCTAGGAAACATTTGTGTAAATCAATGCTTATAGGGAGCCAACAAATCCACATAGTACCTTCGTCATAACTTATATGAAGAGGAGGAAGGATTACAACACTTAGCCTGTAAAAGGCGTGGTAGATCATACAGTCTAACAAAATTTACTTTAAACAAGTAATTCCCCATCTCTAACAATCCATTCGCCTCCACACACAAACACTAAGTAAAAACATGTAAAAGATACATATCTAGTAAACATATACATATAAGTGCATCTTGCTAAAATAAACATGTGACTTACCCTCTTGTCATCTCCTGCTTCCTCTTTCCATCCATCCTGTTCGATTTAACTGAGTGTGTAGCGGAGGCCATGTTTCCTAGCCTTCCTGCTCCCACAGTCATGGTCGTATGAAACATTAAAGCCAAACTCAGACCATCCATATTTCATACAGCATTTTGCAAACAACAGATGAATAAATTATATCATGAAAGTGGGCATAACCTCTGCATCAGCATATCACCATGGCCTATTTCTCTGCTTTTCTGAATGGTGAGTGGGGCTGATGTGTGTGAACCGGGCATGTGTTGGGGGGGTGATCATATATGTTCATGTGAGTGTATCTGTGTCCTGTATGTGTGTGTCACATTTTCTCTTGTATCTTGCTGAAGATGTGTGTTTAGTGTCAGAAGGGTTAGGTGTGCACTCTTAAAGGATTAATGAAAGCTCCACCATGCCCCTTCTGTGAAAAAGAGCAACACTGACACACTTGCCAGCTTGCCATCTCCTCTGTCCCCAACCATTATCACTTCCATAAAGACTCTCTTATATAATATGTCCAGCCATTAATGGAAAATAACACGGGGCTCCAACAAAAGACAGAAATGTAATTACCAGTCTGAATAGCACTGCTGCTCCTTATTCTTACCCGGAGAGAGGAGGCAGAGAGACAGACAGAGTGACAGAGAGGGACAGAAAAGCAAGGTTAGGTTTGACAAGCATTTAGTGAAAGAGAAAATCATGAAGGGATGGAGGGAGTAAGGCTAGTAAGAACAAAGGTGGGAGGAAAGGTCATAGTGGAGAAAAGGTCATTATTAGTTGTTATGCTGCCCTTCTCTCCTCGTGTATTATCTTTCTGTCTTTTTATTTGACCCCTTTTTTCTATCTGCAATCTCTGCAGTTAAGGTTTAGTTAGGTTTATGCAAATAAAAATACTTTGACAAAAAATCTAAACTCAAGGTCAAATTATTATCTTCTTTCAGAGCTTCCAGCAGTCGTCTTCTGCTCTTCCATACAGTGGTTATTTTTTTTTTTAAAGTAACTAACACTGGTTGTTTGTAGAAAATGGGATGCAGTGGGGTTTGGCTCATGTAGCTGGTCCTGTTTTGAATCTTATGCTGAATATCTCTGATTTGTTAAGCATTCACCATCAAATCAGACCATTAAATGTTTCATCTCTTCTTTTTTGTTTGTCAAAAACATTATTAAGACAGCAAGTGTCTCATTTATATCAGCTGTAGCTAAGTAAAGTTGTTTCTCGACTAAAAGCAAGCTTTGGACTGTTTTCAGGTCAAAGTGTCACAAGTAAGATGGTTTTTCATCAAAGATTATTTGTGAGCAAAACAAAAGCATAATTCAGTACCATCACTCAACATCTGTTAGGGGACTGTGTGTTTTATGTTTTGGGCATACCCAGTTGGTATGTGACTGGGGATGCCATCCTTCTTGAGACAAAAAATACCAAAATATATGTCCCTCTTGATCACCTGCCATCCCTCTCCGTCCTCCAGGTCCAGACGCAGATGACACCATATCCAGACCCAGACAGTGACTGAAATACACTCAGTGGAGAAACAGGGCAAGACACAGCTGTTGCAGAAATAGGTGAGTCAGAGAAAACTAACTTAACATGCTGTATCCACCATTGCAATCGCTCAGGTACGGCCCTCTGTATTTTCTCTGAGTTGTTTATGATATAAGTTGTGAAATAATTGCCTTAAAGTAACTTTACTTCGGTACGGCAAAGATATTGTACAAGTTGACCGTCTCGCTGATTGCTGTAATTGCTTGTGTGTGGGTGGTTAAGTGTTTGATCTCGCTCAACATGTTGGTTCTTTGATGGTGTTAGCAACTTGAGTAAACTGGACAGGCAGCTGAAAAAATGCAGAGTCAAACCTATGACTAGATGCTTTTACCATTGGACAATGCCATTATCCCCAGGCACCATCTGACCAATAGCTCCTGTGCTGTTGTGTTATGTTAAACAGTGGCCCATGGCCAACGAACAAGGTGCTGGTTAGTTAGTTTCAGTTTCATCTCTACATAGTTTTATTTTCATTACAAAGTTATCCTTGCAGAGGCCAGCAAGATTTACAACAAACCATGTGTGGGACAAAGTGCATGTTTGTGTGGGACAATGTGGGCGATGCTACCAATGCTGAGAGGTAGAAAAAAGTTGAACATTATTTTGACATAATGTTTGACTTAAAGGAACATTAAAACATTTCTAGTCTACCTCTTGGGCTGCACAGTGTGGTAGACACTTGTTATTGCTGCTGCTGTGACTTTCATCTTTGGGTGTAAATCAGAATGCATCCAAGGATCGGCACGCAGCATGTCACATGTAGTTGCTTCATGTTTTAATTCCCCTTGTATGAATTTGGAAATTAACACAAATTTTGAAAAAAAAACCTTCAGTAAGAATCTTCTTCCATCCATTTTACCCAGTTATAAGTAGTTTCCCAGTCTTTGTTGTAGCTGCATTTCTTTTGTTTGTGGTAGTTTCCATCATTTTCCACCTAAATCTGCTTGTGACATTGTGGTGATTCGCGACTTTCCCTGTTGGGTGTGGTATAGCAAAGATGATGACAGGTTAACCTGCACTTAACCCAAGTGTGTGCAATTTGATTGACATCAAAAACAGCCCCGTGATGGTTTCTTCACAGCCACTAAAAACTAGAGACAATCAAAACATGCATTACAGTCTCAACATGTGGGATACAGGACAAGGAATAAAAAGGAATAAAACTGATGTGCGATCCGGCGTTAGGTAAATAACATTAGAATTACGGCTTTGTGCTGTTACTACAGCCACAAACACGGTATTTTCTTTGTTAATTACAGTGGAACCTGTAGGCTTAGTTATGGCTACCTTGCATAATTATAATGTAATAATATGGAAGTGGGCAGCATGGTAGTTTAATGGTTAGCATTGTTGTCTCACAGCAAGAGGGTCCCAGGTGTGAACCCTGGTTGGGGCGAGGTGCGGACCGTGGGTGGGAGGGGGCCCTTCTACGCGATCTTATCCGGGTTCTTCAGATTGCTTCCACATTCCAAAGACATGCAGGTTAGGTTAATTGCTGACTCTAAACTGCCTGCATAGGCGTGACTGTTATTGTTAGCGGTTGTCTGTCTTTATGTGTCCTGCGATATTCTGGCAACATGTCCAGGGTGTACCCCGCCTCCCGCCCAACGACAGCTGGGATACGCTCCAGCCTCCCAGCAACCTTTAAGAGGATAAACAGTTATGGCCAATGATTGAATATGGCAGTTTATAAATATCGTATTTTACAACACGTTTGCTCACATTCTAGAATTCGATAATTTTGCCTCAGTGTTTCTGAAACCGAGTGTAAAGCCATGCAACTGAGTTATGACTCTTCTCTTGAGTTGCAAAACAAAACAAAACCAAAACACACCCAGGTTTTGGTGCCACAAACACTGGTGGAAACACACACACAAAAAACGTGGTATTTTTGTTTGTTGCTCTTGAGTAGTGGTCTGCAAGTGCCACCCAAGGTGGTGTTTAATCTGTTTTATTTACCATGAGGGCATTGGGTTTTTTTTTTTTTAAAAAAAAGGATTCTCTCTTGAGTCCAACAATGACAGACACACCTCATGTGCCTGATATTTTTCTTATTATTCAGGAAAGATCTGATTGTTTGACAAATTCTCGTCATCAGTGATTGTCCTTGCACTTTTGACAGTCATCATGTCAGGCATGTTTACAATTTTTCCTCACTCCTGTCGATAGCATGAAAACATGCTGAGGGCAAAGACACACAGGGACTGCATGAGTGCGCCTGCGACATTTATGTGCACATTTGTGTCTGAGCATTTTATTGAGTGTGTGAGTAAACATGCCTGTGGCAAAGACAAAGGCATTACAGAAACACACAGTTAACATCTGGAAGAAAGATGGACTGACAGAACATTTTCGCTGTGACTGCCTGCGAGGGGGCAGGTGTGTCTCTATAGTGTGTGTGTGTGCACAGATATATGTACATGAACATAGAAATTTACATATGTGTTTACATCTGTGGGTCCTATTGCTTCCAAGTCCGCTTGCCTGTGTTTATTTTTTGCCATGCATCTGAACGCTTATTGCATTGAACAACAGTTTGCATGGGCGCATTATGAATCATCTGTGTGTTACAAATCACCTCCTGAACACATCTAACCTTCATGGTTCAACTTCTGGGTGAGCTCATGTGTTAGTCAATGTGGAGATAAGGGTTACTGACTCAGACTGAAGCCCACATGTGTGTTTATATAGGAGGAGTTATTTTGCATTAGCTTGTGTGTGGGTGCGTGGAGATAAATTAGTTGCTGTTGCGTTTGCTCTACTGTATCTGCATGTTTACAGTGCTGTGTTGATTTTCTGTGACACGGAGAAAAGCTTCAGAGAGTGAGAGAGAGAGAAACGTAAAAGGAGTTGAAATAAGTAAAGATGTCGAGATTCATTAGATATAGAAACAGAAGAAACAGTGACTCTCTTCTGCACACCGCTCTGTGCACATGACATTACAGTGACATCACTATTACATTTAATTAACATCAACAAAATATTTTCATTCCTCTCTTCGGACCCATTGTCTGCCCATTTCCTCATTACTTATTGGGAAGACGAAACATTGACGATTAAAAATTTAAGCCCCTGGTCTTGAATAATTTATCAGTGAGTGGCATATGTTAAATATGTGTTGAAAGCATACATTAGATTTGTTTTGTATACAAATCAGCTCCAGGCATGCACCCTTAGGGGGGAGATTGTAGCCTGGGAGATTTGGCATATACTGATGGTTGTATTATTTAGATGTGCATAGATTTCGATCCCTATTCCTGCTGTTGCTTTTGTTAGCTGTGTCTGATTATACCACACATTATTTCAACTGACAGAGGAAAGAGAGACTATTATGTGAAGAGGGAAGCATACTGAGACACACACACACACACACACACACACACACACACACGTTTGCTGTTGTTGTTGTTGTTATTTGAGCTGCATGAGTTTAGTTATTACAAATTTTTGTTCTGCAAAGTTATAGTACTTTATCACCAGGAGTAATTTTAAAGTAAATTTGGACGGTCTTCTTTATATTATACATTGGACATTTGACTTTGTTGTATTCATTTGTTCCTTACAGCAATTATTGTGATTGCAAGAACTGGAGGAGTAGGTTTAAGCTGAATTTAGGGTGACATAAGGCCGCAGGTGATGCACTAAATGTCAGAGGTCAGAAAGCTCTTTTAAGAAGAAAACTGACATACAGTACCACTATCTTTTACACATTTGCAGAGAGGAGGGGCCTTTCTTTTTTGTTTCTTTTGTACACAGAGAAAGGACAGTTGTTGGGCGTTGTACTGGTCACATTTTCCCAGACTTTCTGTGAGAGGAGAGGTCAGCAGAGCCCAGGGAATAAAAATCGTATGGTTAGGTGATGAGTTCTATTTGCTTTCCTTGCTGCACTCCTGGAACATGAGATAAATAAAATGTGGTGCAAAAAGCCCCTGAAGTTTAATCATCAATTACTTAGCAACATATCCTCATGGTTTGTATGATGCACACATGACAGAGATCCTACAAATTAGCACCCCAGCAATAATGTTATGTCCTTAATGTAAAGTTACTTAAATACCATAAAGCTATAGAGGTTCAATTTAATCAAGTAAAGAGTTACTTTGGATATGTTTAGGAAAGGAAACATAGTGAGGATGTACTTTAAAATAACTCAAAATTCATTCAAAGTTCGCACGGTTCCAAACTCATGACTCCTGGGTGAAAGTCCGAAGGGCTGCAACGGTATGAGACTTTCACAGTACGATAACCATCTCAGAAAATATGTGTTTTTTTTTGTTTTTTTTTTTTTACAATATCAGCATACAGTATGACACAGTCATTATTATTAGAATCAGATACAGTGGCCCTTAACGGAGTAAAAACAGATTGTTTTTTTGGCTAAACAAACAATCTGTTATAATTTAAACTTGAAACATTTTTCTTATTGAGGGAATTACTCGTAAAAAATCTGACAGGCAGTCGAGGAGGATAGGAGATGTGCACACAGGGGAGATTCTCGGTCCAATTTCAATAACTTACACAAGCAAATTTACAAAACTGTACAATATCCATCAGTTTCCATTGTGTATGGTTTTATGGTATACCACTGAAACCCTACGTGAGATACGTACGAAGTTTAGGATATTTCATAGGAAAATGAACAAACGGTGCAAGGAACACCCTGATCTTATAGGCTTAAAAAAGAGCCAAAATGTGTTTATATGGCATTATATATTGCATATTTCATAATAACTCCAGACAAATATTGCCAGTATTATCAACTCAGACAAGAGTGATGCATCATTACAGACCTGATCAGGACTTTTAGTGATGTGCAACAAAATGTTGAAAATTTTGGGAGAAAGTGAAGGCGAAGGGAGAACAGGGGGGAAAGTGACAGAAACAAGAGTTGTGGGGGAGGGAGAGAGGAGAGGAAGGAGCAGGAGGGAGGGTGGAGGGGGGAAGCATCTCACGCTAACACAGATCATGATCATCATGTTGGCAGGATCTGAAAGATTAGACACATCAATAGTTTATGAATCTCCACAGAGTTGCGCTCAATTCCCTCTTCTATAAATTACTAAATAAGGGCATTTACATCACAGCACCACTGCAAACTTTTTTCCTTTTCTCCGCTGTTTCCTTTCATCTTTTTCTAGTTGAAAGTTGGACACAGTCCATTTGACCCTCATGAACTGACTAATAAGAGAGAGGAACAGAGGGGGAAATAACTGCAGAGGATGTCTTTACTGCTGTTGTGATTCAGTAAAGACGATAGAGAGAGAGGAAGAGAGGAAAAGAGGGAGGAAGAATAAAAGGAAAAGAAGACGTGGTAAAGACGCAAGCACCTAAAAGACTGACATAATTAATAGATGTGGCCCGCCGATACACATGAATTATGCAACTTTTATATTCAAGAAAATTACAAACACAACCCATTGGGAGAGAATGGAGAGGAATCATTATCTGCAGACTTGAACCTTTGTAAAATGCACCAAATTTTTAATAATTAATCCACATAAACAAATAACACATGAATAAAGAACACTTAAAAAGCCACCCAAGCCACAGGAGTTGTGCGAACTTCCTCTGTAACTTTCCCTGTGTGTGGAGAGGAAGATAGCGGCGAAGAGAGGCGAATTAGGAGGAAAGAGACGGAAATAATCTGATAATAAAAATATAGAATTTTTTCACAGGCATATTGATGAATTCATTCTGATTTTACTTCCAATCCAGTTTACTCAGTTTATTAAATAATAAATTTCTATTTGCTTTGAAGGCAGCTCATAAACTATATGTTCAAATGGTAAAAAGTTGAAGTTGTCAAAGACCTGTAGGTGTGTGTGTTACAATTGTGCTGGGCAGCAGAACATTTGAGATCGTCATTTATTGTATGCATTGGCACAAGAATAAGCATGTAAAGTTATAAAAACTAAAAATACAGGAAAAATGTTAAGGGATGGATCATATACTTTTATTTCTGGCACATTAACAGATACTCCTCCACTTTGTGACCAACTTATCTCACCACATGCATAGCTGTAGTTATTTAAAAAGAATGCATCATACCTCAAATGGTCATTTGTATATCAGTAAATCCCCCCATGTTACGTTTCATTCATAAAGAAAACTTCTTGCATGAACAGATTATTATAGGTGTCTACATTTGAAGTTATAGCATTCCATATCTAACAACAGCAAAACAACATCAAAACATGTCTTTACAAACACTCACATAGCTTGTGTACTATATTCAAGTCTCATTTATCCAGTATCAGTGGTATTTAACTTTACTATTTAAAACACTTAAGCATCAACAGTTTCACACACTACGCATTACGGTTTTAGCAAAGGTGCATGTATTTGGAAAGTGCCGAGCATATGACTGGATAAATGAGACTTGGATTATACTGCACAAGTTGTGTGACAGTTTTGCTGTCGTTAAACATAATGACTGCAATTCATAAAGTATTTTTTTTTTCTTTTTTGGAGTCTTCTCTGTGGAAGCATGTTGCAAAAATAGTTTTCTTCCTGAACTCAACTTAACAGGAGTAACTTATGACACAAATGATCGGGGGGTGAAGTATTCCTTTGAAACAAATACTTGCAGCTTTATGCTAAGTGTATTATTCAAATAAAATAGTCGTACTAAATGACAAATACATAAAGCAAAATGCAAGATTTGTTTTCTACACATATATTCATAGATTACCTGAGATTTATGCAATAATGTCCTCATAAAGATATAAAGTAAAAAACAAAAGGCAAACATGAGAATGTGCCTAGAAGTGGGGCTGCAACTGCAACTTATGAATATTTTTATTGTCACTTTACCTGTATATTATTTTTCTCGATTAATCAGCTAGTCACCTAGTCTATTAACTTTGAAAAGAGGAAAACACCCATAACACCCATTTCACAAGTTTTTCAATAACTTATTTTGTTGAAGTAAAAGTCCAAAATCCAAACATTTTCAGTTAACTCTCACATAAGACAAAAAGGGCAGCAAAGAACATACCATGCTTGGATTAATCAAACGAAAGACATTTATTAAAGACATACTATTAACTGTCTTTTCAAGTCCTATCAGACTAAGAAATAATATATAGTTCAGACACACCCATAGAGTGTACACACACACACACACACACACACACACACAGAGACACACACATGCAGAGGCCATCATCACCTTCAACATAGTAAAGCATATGTCTCACACTGAAAATATCAGTCAGTAAACCAGCTGCTATATACAGTATATGCTGTGGCTAAAATCTCAAATAAATGTACAGTGTATATATGTATGTTATTGGAATAGGACAATTTTTGTCCACGTGAGCACTTGAAGCGTTATGTAGACTCCAGCATTTTAGCTTATAATATAACTCTAAATTATTGTAATTTTCTCTGGTATCTTATATCAACCTGAGCTTTGCCTGTTCATTTGGTAATTTTCACCCTTTGTAGTAAGCATTGCGTTCTTAAATGTGGGAGGAGACGTGTGACACGAGTGTGCCATTTGAATGAGGCAGTACTATGTGAGGTGTTATTTTGAACCAGTCCTCACTCCATGTCTTCACCTAATAACACTGGTCAAGTGGGGACAACAGCTGCATGAGTCATTGCCTTTCTAACTTGCTTGAAAGTATTTTGAGGTTTTTCTATTTTTTTTATTTTTTGGATTGCAGTTGTTACAGATTCATGACTGTCATTGTTTTGGTTTTGGTGCTGCTGACTGTTACAACAGTAGGTAATAATCATTACACAATTGAGTAAGCAAGTGTCTTACCAAACCTGGAAAAATCATCCCCATAGTGCACAAATCTAAAAATGTTAGCCTTGCCATTTAGTACGGAAAACTGCACTTTAAAATAAACTGACGTATAAGCCTGGTCAGGTGTTGCATGGCAGTCGAGACAAGATATCAACTTTATGTTCTGTTTATAGCCAAATGCACAAATGTCATTAACTCAACCCCATTTCCTAAAAACTACTTTTATACACTAGAAAACAAAAAAAGATATGTTATAAGAGATCTAAACATTGTTCCTTTTGTTAATGCATTAGCGTGTGGACAGAGATCTTAATGCAATAACCTTAAAATAAAGGAAACACAATCTTCATTGCCTTTTCAGTGGTAGCAAATTTTTTGTTGACTTAGTGTATTGCTGCATATCTATTGCATGGTACAGCATGGCTCAATTTAAAATGACTTGCTTGGAACCTTTTGGTTTGGTTTTCCATTGGCAAAAGTTTGGGGATAGTATCTGGTACTTTGTTTGGTATGTCCTTGGTTGAAGTTCCAGGCAAACTGATCTGATACTAGACGGTAGAGTTAAGACCACAAACTGGTCAGACAGAATCCTGACTAGAAACGTCTCATGTGTAACACAGGACATACTGCACAAACCCACCATTTTTAAATAGCCAAGCAACCATCAATGGCTGCAGCATTTTTTTTCTTTTATTTACACAATCCAGATTAAAAAAACGTCTGCCTGCAAAACCACGCCATGGTCAATTAAGGAAGTACAGACGTTCCTCTGTTTGGTTACCGATGAAAGGATCCAGTGAGAGAATACACTGTGTTTGTGCATTTGTGTTGCATTAAAGATGATGTCATGACAGTTTTACAGTGTCGCTTTGATGTTCAGCTATGAACCCTGTCTACATTGAGGGAACACTATCTGGAGTGGAAAATCAAATCCAAAAAGTACCTGGTACCAGTCGAGTCAAGCTTCACCGTGCAGTAAAAAATCAGCATAAGTGCATTACAAATGTTGACATGGTGCACTGAACAATACAGTTTACCAGGGACACAAGAATTATTTTATTGTCAAAATTTCCACCATTTACCAACTGGGTTGACCAACAGGACCAAAGTATTACAACATTTTCCTTCCTGGTCTATACTGGTAGGGAATCTCCTTGCGTTCTTTACATTTGTTGCTGGCAACAAACCATGAGAAAGTGTATTTATTTGTCTCCCTCGCCATCCTCATTCCTCTACATTTCCCATCACCAGAAGCCAGCCAGGGTTCAGTCAGCATGGCAGAGCAGGAGCGGCGTCTCCAGCTATTGTCTCTGTGGAGAGCAGGGGTTGTGTGGTTCCTAATTGCTGTGTGCCAAAGAGACCTGGGGAGCCAATCAAAATGGCCAATCTCTAAAGACGAGCCAAAACTAATTTGTTAGCAATATACCATCCTACACCTCACTCTCTCACTCGCTTTCTCAGTCTCCTGATGGCAGTCAAGGGTTCATTTCTGTGTCACAGTGGTCACGACCTCTCCCTCTCTTTCTCTCCCTCCCTCTGTGGCTTCACCGCAAGTTCATCTCCGATGCCTCTTTGGTCGTGACCTGGCTCCGAATGATACGATGAGGAGAGCGGTGACAAGGCTGGCAGAGGAAAACAAATCCTCTCCCTCTGTTTATTAAATTCCGTGTGTTTCTGTATCTTCAGTCACTATCTTGTCCCTGCAGTCTGTGTTTGAATGTGTGTGTGTGTGTGTGTGCGCGGGACACACCTCAGGGAGCGTGAGAGCGGAGCAGCTGTGGTCAGAGAGAGAACACACACGTTAGCTTTGGGTTTCATCCTTGGCTTGTTCAGCAGGGAATCTGGCAGCCTGCTGAGAGACCGAGAGTGTGTGTTTGTGTGCGTGTATCAGTGATCACATGTCCCTGTGTGTTTGCGTGTTCTGTCCTGTTACACACCTCATTCCTTTTACTTTGTCGCTATCTCCAAGCTCTCTCTCTCACTGCTTTTCTCTCTCTGAGGATCCAAAACTTCAAAAGGCAACTTTAAAAAGTGTATATTTCACACAGTCAACAAAAGCATCGCTGAGAATAACACACACACAAACACACACACACACACATAGGCACACGGCTTTCTCTGAGAACACACCTAGCTCGCTATCTCTGCAGGACACAAAGCCTTCAGAGAATAAAAAAACAATCACTCTTTTATACTGCAGTGATACTGGCGTTTATGGCTGCCAAAGCATTGAGCAGCTTCCTTGAGGCAAAGTGGAGAGGAGGAACTAAGGGGAAAAAATATATTTTCTTGTGAAAGCTCCAATCATGTGTCTGTGTCTGTACACTGAGAGACAGATAAGATTGAAGGCGCACTCGATTGTTTGATTGAATTCACACCAAAGGGAGCTGCAGAGCGAGCATGTTTCTGTGGCGGCGTCTTTGATAGTTGCATTAGCTCAAAGTGAGGAAGCCACGCAAACACAGTTGCAGGTCTGTGTGATGCAACCTCAAAGCAACTCTGCTCCAAACTGCTTGTAAGCAGGTCACAGTAACATGCAGACAGCAACTAACAAAGGTGATGTGTGGTGTGAAACCTCTCCTCATTGACGGTGCTACTGTACATGTACAGTCTGTTCAGAAGTGGACCGACCACCTCAAGACAAGGGAGGGTTTTTTTTTTTATAAACTATACTCCAAAAATATTAGTCAGAGGTCATGTGCTACAAATCTAGAGACACTCACTACAGTAATCAATGTCCCTGATTGTCTACAAACCTTTATTTCATAAAAGACATGCAATCTGGTCGCTTCACATAAACATTCTAAAATTGTGGCTGCGCTCTCAGATTGTGATTCTATCACATGCAGTTCTCTAAATACTAAAATACATTATTATTATTATTATTGAAAATATGTTGTACTGAACAAGCTAGCCTCAGTTTGTACCTCTCGTGTATTGACATAGCACTTGAGTGACTGTGCTAAGCATTCACTTTCTTGCAAAGAAATATAGTTGTTGAAAAAGACTTACTGCTGTTTAAGGTATTTCCCAAAGTCTAATAGACACCTCTAACCATTTAGATGAGAAAGATAGTCTGCTGCACAAATCAAAAACATTTAATTTATTTCTAAAGTTGTGACTGTAGTTCCCATTCAGGTAGCCAGAATGAACTTATGTCCTTGCTCAGTTTTTTAAATTAAAATTTTAAAATTGTCTGTTTATAAATGTTACTTCCCACTATTTCATGTTATCAATATAAATGATGACATGTGACCAAAAGTCTAATCAAGTCTAAATCAAGTTAAAAAGTATATATGTGATTTTTGGTTGTAAATTCTTAACATATTTGAGAGGTTGAAGAGAGCTGCTAACAAAAGTGACAATGACTGTCTTTTTAAGTCTTCTTCATTGCAAAATACTGCGGTAATACATTGCTTGAATGGTTGTTGTTGGTAGCACTAATAATTGCAGATGCTATATTAACTCTACACAAAGACCTTGGTTATGTTGGCAGACTTAATCCTTGTGCATTTTGGACTATTTAAAAAAATTTAAGAAATTACATTTCATTTTGCTAAAAAGCAGGAATGGCTATCACAGTAATAAGTAGATCATTCTTCTGCCTCCGATCAAAGTGCTTGATTTGACAGTGATAGAGTAATGAGAAAAAGTAAGATGAAGCATCTTTTAAAGGATCAGTTGAAATTGCCAATCTATTTTAATCTATCGTCACCTTGGGAGAGTAATGTTCCGTTTTTGTGTGGACTAATTGGATTTCACAATCTATATTGAAAAAAGCCTAATTAGATATTCATCACACGGGGAGGTACAATGTGATCACATGCTAAAGAGCACTTTCTTTAATGCAGGTAACATTCTTGCACACTCGTCTCCAGCTCTCTTTTCTCCCTTTATCCTCATGCCTCTCCCCCTATATCTTAGTAACCTTAACAGAAAACGAATTAGTTTACCATGTTTTTTTGTTCAGTTGACTTCAGTGGTTTAAAAAAAAAATACAACTATCTCAGAAAAAGGAGAATCCACTCAAAGACCTGTTTTACTCCCCGTCACTGTCACTTGTTCTCTTCTCTCTGGGCCCCTAAGGGAGACGCTCCACTGTTTGACCTCTAAGCAGTCAAGGCTCACTGCAGGGGTCACCAGAGGTCAAGACTGACATCATTGACCTTACGTCAGGTCAGCCCCTGTGGAGATCACCAGAGGGGAGAGAATAAGTGGGGTTTTACACTCATGCTGAAGTATCCAAACTACAAGAGCTTAACTGGATTTATTGATTTCAGAGTGCACGTCATGTTGGTTTTTCAGAGATGGAATATGTAGCATTGCTGGTTTTAGCTATCTGTTGAAGTGGTTATTTTTTGTCATTCAGACAGAGGTGTCTGTTGGGCAGTTTAGCCCTCTACAATAACACAGAAGCCTGTTCTGATCTGACGCTCATGCAGCAGACTGATATTGTTAATCCAACACATTCTGACTCCCAACTCATCAAATACAGATGCTTGGTCATTGGCCCTACACATCAAACTACGGCGGTTTAAGTATCCTTTCAGCGCATTTTGAACATAGGAGTGGTGTGTCAATGTATGCTTGTTACATGCATTGTGTCTTTTCAAGATAAACGTCCAATGTTGGTTAAAACTTTGTTTTTTGTTTTTTGTTTACTTCATTAGGTTTAGGCAATAAAGCATGTGGTTAGGTTTAGAAAAACACATCATGGTTTGGCGTAGCTGCTCATGCAACATACTTCACATACGTCACATGACATACTTCACCAGCGTAGTATATTAGACATACTAGCACACTAGATTTTAAGAAAAATAAGTCAGCTCTGGCAAGTCCAGAGTTTGTTTGACCTGTCCACCTCCCCTCCTTCCTGCACTATGCATTGGTGCATATGCACGTTGAAGGCTACTTGCAATGGTATTTGACAAGTTGGGAGTGAGACTAAAATGGTTTATCAGTGCCCACCTAGTCTGACTGTAGAAAGCTGCCATATGCCTGCCACTGGCCAACTATTTCAGCCATTATTCCCCTCTCCCTCAGCTATCTGCATGCTACCATTTAACAAGGCCACCAGCACTGCATCTTGGTCTTAGTGCCACCAAAAATGCTTTAAAGAAATGCCAACAACCGAAAGCAATTTTCTCCAAAAGCAGAATGATAATGGCATTTCTTTTATACTGATACAGCCTTTGGTGATAGGTCTAGCTACACGCGACTGGTGATTTGTTGACCCATCCATCCATCCTGACCTCTTCTCTTTGCTGATTTTGTGGCTCTGTAAATCCGTAATGTCACCTGCCTTTCTGCCTTTGCTCCTGATGGATAACAGTCACAACTGCATTCAATTTTGATTTTTTACTTTTTCACACCAAGGAAGATTGTTGCTGAGAGCATGTCAAAAGAGTATATATAAGGACGAAGAACCCTCACAATCCTCGCTGTTATTCCATTTCTTTACATCTTCACTTCCATCTGTTGATTTCGGTGTCAGCCGCTAATGCAAAGAGACACCACTGGGAACGGTATGACACATTGCTGGGTGGTGTCAGCAATGCTTATAACAACATAATATAAGGAGCCAGATAGTCCCTATATGGTGGAGAGGAGGGGTGTCGAATGGGTTAAACAAACCCCATACTCTCACTTTTGAGCCAAATGTTTACTTCCTGTTGAGCCAAACCATAATTTTTTTTCTAAACCTAACCTTGTTTAGGTTACAGGTTACCATTGTAAGTTAATTTTGAAAAAGACTGCACACATCTAATGAGCAGAAACTGAACAAAAAAGAAGTGTATTTTGAAAAGACACAATGCATGTAACAGTTGTAACCTACACGGCATCCCAGAGTGTTAATAACAGATGCAGGAGGATATCTATATGACATTTGTAGATGTGAAAGTCCACTGTCACTGATGAATTGTGATAAGAATGTGTTGACCCAACACTGCATATCTATAAATCAATGACAGAAGAAATAAATTAAAATGCATAAGATAAAAATGTCAGATAGTTTACTGAACTGTTAGCAGCTCCAAAAGTTTCATGTTACAAGGTGAATGTCCACAAATCTTCTTAGTCCCTCTCTACAAGCAGAGTAAGGCAATAATCCCATGCTTCATGTATTAACAGTGCTAACTTGTTGAGTAATGTGGAGTATGTGTCCGCCGCCTCTCATCCTCTCTGTCCTGCAGAATGGCTGTTTAAATGAGATTAGTCTTGACAAGTGAACTTCAGCTGGTAATAAAAACCTCTTTTTATCTGCTAAGCAAACATTAGAGCCGCCCACCCGAATGAATACCTAACTCCTGAATTACCATAAGAATAGCTCAGCTGAGTACACTCATAATGCTTAAACTAACAGTGACAAATAGAAACACACACACACATGCGTGCACACATGCACGCCAGCCACGCTAATGAGAAGTTTCGCTGTTTGAGATTGCTGCCCTGTTAGGGGTGGTGGCTGCGTCGCCGTGACGATGAGCAGGAGGAATGTCGAGAAGCAGACAATATTGTTCTGCAGCGTCCATCCAACACTCCCACCACCCTTAACCCCTGAAAGTTGCCACTCCCGGTGTAAAATTATGCCAACGTCTCCTCAGTCTGGCTCATTTTGATTTCTCCTGCTCAGATTCTAGTTTGATCTCCGGGAGCATCTTAGATGTTGACAGTTTCAGCTGCATCTTGTCTCTTGCTTCACTAATCGGTACTTGGAGGACACTTCTCACCTTTTCACAGATACTCTCTTAATGCTCTATCTGAAAACTCTGAGACTCCTCCTCCCAATTACCCAGCAAACTTCTCTCTAATGCCGCCCACTCCCATGGGTCTGGGACCTCCAGACCCCTAGACCCACGGGGGACCCCAGAACCATCCAATGCCAGACCCCCTTTGTCTCTCGCCACCGCTCCTCATAGCTCCCCACCCCCTCAAACCCACAGGACCACAGTCCCGGGCTGACCAGAGCTGAAGCAGGGTGCAGAAAGCAGGCCGTTGGTTCCCAGGACTGCCGCGCACTTGTCATGTAAATGAAGAAGTCACAATCAATTAGAGTAATTGCAACGCATCGCCCCGTCTTCGCCACGGCTACTGAGCTGAGGAGGGGCATGGGAGATAGAGGGGAGGGAGGAAGGGAGGGGAGCAGGGAGGGCTGGGATGCAGGGAATCGAAATGTGGGAAGGATGAGGAGGAGAACAGCGAGGAAGAAATGGAGTAAGTAAAGATAGAGAGGGAGAGAATGATGAGGGGATAGAGATGGTCAGATTTGTCACAGAAAGATGATGAGGACTCAAAATTTATTTTTCATTTTACAATTCTGAAACATTGATACTTTAGTCAAATGTAACCGACTAAATTGTAGTAACCACAAATTTTGCACTACAAGATTTTACATGCAAAGCACTCAATAAGATCATAAAATATGATGCATTGTCAGAGTTTAAACTACCCAATAGTATATTTAGTACAGACCAGCTATGATATTAAAACATAACATCCAGGTTAATGCATCCATAATTAAACACTGAAACGAACCATTCTTCAGAGAGGGATTGTTTAATTTATGTTACTGCCTGTACTTTTATAATTTCACTTTGATTTTATAAGAGCAGAACTTTCTCACTTTTATAATGGGAGTATTTTTCCCTCATGTTCTTGTTATTTTTCTTTAGCTGCATAATATTTGAAATACTTTTTAACTTCTGAGTAAACTGGCTTGATTTCTGTCAAAAGAAGGAAATGAGCAACCAAAGAAGAAACAACGCCAAAATTAGCCATAAATTAGTAAAAATTATAAAGAAAATACCTGAAAATAGTAAAAACAGATGACCTGAAATGATCTGTAAGAAGAGCTTAAAAATTATATTAATTCCATAACATAAATTAAAAGCTGTAATTTGATAATTATGAACATCATTTTTCCCAAGGTTTTACAAATAATTTTCTGAATCTCCCAATTACATGCAGTTTGTGTAACATCTCTTACCAAGTTGTTCATTGTATTTTCCCCATTTTTTTCAAAGAAATCACACCTATGTGTTCAGAGTTCAAAGGTTTAAATACTTGTGAAAAGCGTCTGAAAGCAGCACAAGAAAAGTGATGTCGCTCCAGGTGTCAAAGAGTTAAAGCACTGCTGTTAAATATACAGTAATTGTTTCTTTGTAAATGAACAACCAAAGAAATGTGCAAACAAGCATAGCAAACACAGGGCCGTTATATTTGTTATATGCGTATAAGAACGAGAGTAATAGTGAGTCGGTAAGTACAGTATGCTTCTGCACAAGTGCATGCAAGTCTCTGTGTGTGTGTGTGTGTGTGTGTGTGTGTGCGTGCGTGCGTGCGTGCGTGCGTGCGTGCGTGCGTGTGTGTGCGCGCTTGAATGCGTGTGTGCATGTGTGTGTATGTGTGTGTAGGGAGAGAGGATGAGTGGGTGTATCACAGCAGGTGGTAGGGGCTAATGGAACCCCCTCTGGCCTATCAAGAGTAGGGGGTGATAGTGCAAGGGAGGGTGTGTGTTTGTGTGTGTGTGTGTGTGTGTGTGTGTGTGTGTGTGTGTGTTTGTGTCTTGCATCTTTGCAGACAGAGCAGCTACAGAACCAGAGAAGTAGAGATGAACTGTTGGCAAAAGAAGTACAAAACAGAGAATACTGCGATTTGTTTTTGCTAAAACTAATCAAATACAGTTAACATGAGTGAGGGAGGGAAAGTTGTTCATCAGAATGAAAAAAAAAGATTTGTATGGAAGGGAGTTTATGAGAAATGGAAAGAGAGATGGAGAGAAAGAGAGTCGGAGAGAAAAAGAGACGGACAAAGAGAGAGACGGCCTTTGGCCTGAGGCTTCAATCTCTACCTCTGTGGTCAGTCAGCATGTAATGTAATGCCTCCCATCCATCCATCCATCCATCCATCCATCCATCCATCCATCCACTCACTCGAGCTCTCTGTCTGACGGCTTTAGCGCCAGAGGCAACCAATACAGCTTACACAAACACAGCATGGGTATTTTCGCCAGGGAGTACAGTAAGTGTTTCTGCGTGTGTGTTAACATGTGTGTGTATGTCTTAGTAAAAGCCACTTGTAATGTTTGTTGAGATCTCAAGAGGTCCAGACAACTCCCACCACCTCTTAGAGGAAGCTATACTTTACTTTAAGACACTCACCTACCATCAGCACAAATTTAAAGGTATAGTGTGCCACAATTATCTGTTTCTGTTTGTAAACAGAACATTCAAACTTGATCGTTCCTCTGTACTACTTGTACACTGTAGGCTACTGTACAATCGTAGGAACTTTCATTTGTTGTGATGGCAAGACAGCTACTTTAGCAAGCTAAGCCAACCAGTGGCACCTACCTGTCCACCAGAAAACATGCCAACTCTGCCGACCCTTCAGTGCGTATCAGTGAAAGTGAAAGAGAACCCCAGATTCAACCATTTTGGAACGAGCTTTGTCCGCTTGGCGTTTAGCCACACTATATTTGCAATTTTCCAGCACTGTGTCTGCAATTTTTGTTGCTTCCTCTTGGATGCATGCTGCTACTTCCTGGTCCCTACCTTTTTTTATAAAGTCCTGACCCCTCCTGCATCTTGTTCTTGTCTGAGGGTTATAAGTCAATAAACTTCCCAAACACAGCAAAATAATAGGAACATACAGGCAGAGGCAAGAGTCTCTACAGATAAATACACCACCACACACTTCTAGGGGGGTCATAAGTCATGACTGAGAGGGATTACTTTTGTCCGTATTGCTTTTTAGGAAAAATCCTCCACGGTTTATCTTTAAGCAAAGCAGAGCAGCCGAGCGTTGGTGAATACAATCTGCAGATTAAAGCTTTAAAAAAAAAAGACAATAACATGTCTCTTACTGATTTCCTGACTGGGCTACTGTTTTGCTGTCTTGGTATCAGTTTTCTACAGAGATTCAGAGTTTGAACCACAGCAGTAAGAAGTCAGAGAACAAGTGTAATAACTGAAAAGAAGCAGAAGCACTGTTGTGCTAATGCAAGGATATAGCTGCTGTTTCTTGCAGTGTTTTTCGCCACTCTATATTCCCATTTCCTCAGTGTCAGTACAGAAGCATGAGACTCTCCTGGGTCATGTAACGATACTAAAGGTTTAGATCATGACCACCACATGTATTAATTTCCATTTTGTTTATGAAGAATTATGTTTCGTCTGTCATTTTGTTCAGTCTTGTGGACAAAAGGTGGTGCCTTAGTTGCTGAATTTATCCCAAATTGTCTCAGACTACAAATGAACTGTTTTAAGCTGCATATTGTGTTTTCAGTTTTCTCATTTGTTGAACATAACGGAAATGTAAACGCAATGATCCAAAATACTCCTTGGAAGTCATACTTAACTGTTCCCCTTGTGTTTTTATGTACACAGCATTGTACTGTCATCTTTTTTTTATCAAAGAATCAGGTATTTCCTAATTCACTTATTCAGCCGCAGAAGTTAGAGGAGGCTCCAACTGTGATTCATGTATTGTCTGTGAAGTAAATTAAAAGAAAATGAATGAGAGTTTTGCTTCCAGAACCAGGGGCACCTGAAATAACTCCTTCCACTCCACAACTCTGTGACTGTCAATACAAAAATAAATACAAAGCGTGCTGAAGAAGATGAATAAATTCAAGTCAATTCAATACAATTTCATTAATCCACAAAGGCAATTTAATTTTGGGCAGTAAAAAACAGACAGGAAACAGACATGTGCACAGACAGGCTGTATACACCAAAAGAAGCTTTTTAGAACGGGCTGATGGTGCAGGTGCTTTAGAACATAGTGAAAATGTTCTGCACACTAATGAAGAAGAAGAAGCAGTATTTTGTATTTTATACTGAAATGCGCAAGATACACACACACACTTACATGCACACGTGCCATATTTGGTATTTCTCAATCCATCATTTTTTAATGCTGTGTGAATATTCCCACACAGCACTTCCTAGCCGTGGCTGTGTGTGTGTGTGTGTGTGTGTGTGTGTGTGTGTGTGTGTGTGTGTGTGTGTGTGTGTGTGTGTGTGTGCGCGCGTGCGTGTGCCAGAGGCCTCTCCCAAGGAGAAGTGAAGATTCAATATGTCTGCCTCCATTTAAGCACTGAAACATTCATGGCAGCCAGCAACCCCCCCACCCCCACCTCCATCCTCCACCCTCGACCAAACACACACACACACCACACACACACACACACACACACACACACACACACACACACACGCACACACCTGTGAGCTACTACTGCTAGAAATATGCTCTCATTTTGTGTCTGTGTTTTAATTCTTTGAAGTCTGCACAATAATCATGTTGAGTTTAACTACTTTTTACTGCAGAAATTTGAAAAATATTTTTTTCGGACTAAAATTAATGAATTTCCTTTGTAATCAGATTTTTGTGCCCTTTTGACTCTTTTGACCGTCTTGCTGATGCAGCTCTTCAAACCCTCATTTAGGACACTCTCAGTGTCTTCTGTAGTGCTGCACGTCGGCCCGGCAAGCCACAGCAGTGACTGGAGTGTATATGTTTCTCCTCTTATGAATTATGAACACAGTTAGCTCTTTTGTTTATGAATTATTACTGATCTGCCTCCACAGGATAGTTGCGGGAACAAATGCATTTACACTAACCAATTGCATTATTGCCTTTTTATTTTCATACATATTTGTTTTATTGGGAGCAAGTTGTTTGGGGTCGCACAAAAAACAAAACAACTCATTTCGGAAACATGCTTTTCATTAGGAGGAAACAAATGTTTATTTTACCAGCACTTTGTGAGGAGTCATGAATAAATATGGTGTTTGTCTCTGAGGTAAATAAAACAACAATGCAGCAGCAGAACAGAGGAGATGGAGATGCAACAGAGATGTGGTTTGGTTCTCTGTGGACTTCTGGTCACGGCTGAGCAGGAAAGCGCAGGCGTTAAAGATACCGATCTGTTATATTCTGTAAGAACGACTCCTCCGGTATTGAAAGTTAGATTCAAAGAAAATGAGACAGTAACTATTCTATGAAGACGGTCTAAAATGATGGAGGGAAGAGAGAAATGCATGATGGGGGGTGACTCCAGACGGGAGGAAAAAAGAAAAAAGCAAAACAAAAATGCAGAGGTCATGAATATGGAATGTGTGTTTCTTGCGGTTTAAATATTCATGACATGACGATTAGTATGTCATAACGGCATTATCAGCTTCAGCAACCAAAAGACGAGAAAACTCTGGCTTGATTGATCTCATCAGGACATCATCAATAATGGATAACTCCAATCATAGTACTGGGAGCGCATACTCGCACACACGCAGGCACGAGCACACCCCGACATGCACAAACAATTATGACACAATCTGTAATTTAAACCTGCAGTTAAATCAGTCTTACTCGCAGTGCAAACACGTCTTCACACCATGATTCACTTCCCTTGGTTTCAAAGTGAGAAAATATCTATTTAAAAAAAAGATAGTTCTTTATAGATCTATTAATTGAGCTCTACAGCCCGAATTACTGTAAATTCTCAAATAAAGGCCACCACTCTGATAATGGCTCAGATTATAATCATTTCTCCACCAGCACAAACAAATAAAGACTAATAAAGGCCAAATTAAAAAACACTGAAGAGGAGAGAAATTACCGACACTACAATGGCTCACACGTAAAATTCTCAGGTGGGCTGTGCCATTTAAACAACGCTCATTTGATATTAAGGGGCCTAAAGTGTGCCAAGAAAATATTCCCCATACCAAAACACCACCACCATTAACCAGAACCGTTGATACAACACAGTATAAATCCCTACCATTTGCATGTAGCAGCATTCAGGAGGTCAGCAGTGTCCGACAAACTGCACTCACACTGTCTATAGCACCAACAGTCATTGCACGACTCAAGTCACTTTGATGGCAGTTGTTCTCGAGTCAGAAAACCACTTGATTGAAGCTAATTGTCTGCTTGGATGGAGACCAGTGTAATGGACATAAGATAATAGACATAACAATATGTTTCATTAAAAGTAGCTTAACAACAAACAATAAAAAAGCCCACAAAGTAGTACCAACTGCAAATAGTGAGTGAGTATTCAGACCAGCAGAGTGGTGAGGATGGCATGAATCTGTTGGTGGAGTAATGGAGTTAATGTTGTAGAAATGTATATGTACATTTTCCTGAGTGTATTGAGACAACTGTTAGCAAAAAAGAGGACTCGAGTTTGTAGCTGTCTGTTGTAGCTGGAACCACCACAGAAGCTGTTTTGAGTATTTTTTTTATTGTCAACGTGACAGTGTCACAACCGTGCAAGATGCAGTCACGAAACTTCACAGGTCAGGACAGGACAGTTCAAAATGAAGGTTGAGTTTGAAGATGGGTGTGGTCCGAGCAATGGCGCTGAGAGTATGGACGTAGAGGAGTAGGGGAGGGACCATTGCATTTTATCCCTCTGGTTCATTTTTGTTTGAAGTTGTGAATATCTGTATCATGGCTGTATCAGCACAAGTTGGTCTCTAGTTTTATTTTTAATTTTCTGGGGGATTTTCTTTGCATTAAGGAAATGTCTGATGAACTAAATGTCATTCCTCTCCAGTCATGTGTAATGAATGAGGAATGACTGTAAACTGCAACACCACAGCAAGCTAACCTGCAGTTGCTGTGCCATTTGTCAAAACGTTTGGCTATAAAAACTTCACACAAGGCCAAAACTAACATCTGCAGTATTAAAATAAAAGATGCTGGATAGCCTGATGAAACTCGATCAAGCACCTGCAAACACACTTGAACAGGTCAGTCACTTGGTGTAATGTGAGAGTTAATAATGTGTGATATAAAACATGGATGATTAGAGTTAAGCTCTGTCTTTACTATCAAGGTGTTCACTCTGCTGTGAAATAGTAAATAATGGGCCGCTTTCTGAGCATTTTCTGTACTTGACCCACTTGCAGTAGTTGCACCTATATACTTGAGATTTGCTTTGATTTTAGTGATAGAAATGTCGACATTTGAACCACACAAAACAGGTTACCAAAAATTAAGGTTAGTGTCTCTTAGAGCTGTACAGACTCTGCACTGAACGTGGTACCCACCCCCCTAAAAATGACTAACAAATAATGCTAAAAAGCGTGTCAGAGAGGGAATGTTTGCTACTGCCGTCTTCCTCTCTCTCCCCTCCCCCTCGCCGCCCGATGAGACAATCTAAAACCGACATATCATGATGATGAAGATGTGTGTGTGTGTGTGTGTGTGTGTGTGTGTGTGTGTGTGTGCGTGCGTATGTAAGGGGATGGAGAGGAGTTTTAGAGGATGAGACTGCTGGATGGATCTTTCTTGTAAAGTGCTCCATTTGTGCACAGAGGTGTCCTGAGTGTCTAGACAAACCTACATGTAAAGCTCATTCGTGAACCTCTTTCTCTCCCTGATGGTCTGAGTTGCTCTCTCTCTTTCTTGCTCCCCCTCCATCTCTCTCTCTCTCTCTCTCTCTCTCTGAGCCACAGTACAGTAGCTCCTACTGTACTTAGATGTCATAAAATTTAAATGAAGCCTCTCTTCAAACCACAGCAAGTATTTCTGCTTAAGGTGAAATATCATCATTAAGTTACCATATTTCTGCAAATGGTGCTTGCTCATTTGAAAAGTGAAGATTTATTTGCTTTCCCATCTCTTCTCCTTTCTTCCCTTCCCTCCTGCTTCAGTCTGGCTGCTTGTTTTAGACAGCGCTCTGTAGCCTCGGGGCTGGCGGCAACGCTTAAAGAGTGTCTAGCTTCACTACAGCTGGGTCTGTTCGCCAGACAGACCACACACTCTCACACTCGGAAAAAGATGGATGCAAACATGAAGTACATATTTAAACCAAACCCGTCACTAAAAACTCTTTTACTCTTGGATGAGTTGTTCTTGTGGTTGATTTACTCATCTACAGTAAAACCACTTTTCTGGGAAAACATTGCCAAGAGTTGGTTTCCATCCAGATGGACCAAAAAGTGCCTTTTCTTGTATACTTCCAATCTGGCAGTTTTTTTTTTTTTTTTTTGAAGCAGTGGAAACTAGAAGTGATTTTACTCTTCTGCATCTCAGCTATAATAGGGCAGGTGTCTTGTCTTAGATTACCTGTGAGATTGTCGTCAGACCTGCTGCTGCTGCTGCCAAATATTGGGAAAAAAGTATCCATGTACACAACCGCACAGGCGTAGGTGTTACTCACACCGTATTCACAGGGACAAAAACAAGGAAAAAGGAGTGATTTTTTTTATGCACTATCATGTCTCTTTGCTAATGCTGCTTTTGTTCATGTTTAGGAGACAAACCTGTGCTCATATTTCCTATTCAGATACAGTCTACAATCCCACTGTTCAACCCTCTCTCCTAAAAATTCTGTTCATATTCAACATATTTGCAAATGCATTTATAGGGAACATAATGCCGCCCACATTACAAGTTTTATTAAGCTATCAAGGGAATGTTTATATTAAACATTTCACTTTACTACCAATGCATAATGTTAATGATGCAACTGCAAAATGTTAGCTGTCAAGGATATCATTTATTTCCTTGTAATATAGATGGATAGATAGATAGCCTTTATTGCCCCATTGGGAAATTTGTTTTCACAGTCAACATGTAACATATAACATAAATCACAACCATAATTCACCAACACCTTCCTGACCACTGATTCGCACGATTAAAGGAATAGTTCAACCATTTAAGAACTGTGATAAATGAAACCTGGATACGGCATGGAGGCGGGGCCCCGTTTATTCCTACGAGAGCTGCTCAGTAACGCATGAGGCAAAAACTCACTCTTATGTTCCTCTGATCAGAGGAACTGCAGTTTTTGGAACTTCCTTATCGGTTTCATTTGCCTCCAGCTTGCTGCGTGGCATAAGCTAAACTTTGAGCTCTTGTGATGTGTAAACTTGCACAACACTGTGTGTAGGTGCATATATGTGCAGTTCTGTGTTTCCTGTGGATGTTAAATCAAGCTATGACTTATGTGAAGGACTATATAATGAGGTACAGTTGATTTGGTGCTATATCATCGGTTCCTCGGTTGTTATAACTGAATGTGTACCTGAACCCTTTTTCTCTGTAAAGCTGTGTGTCCTTGTATATGTGTTATTACGCCACAGTGTTTTTGTTTATGTTGTCCATTGTAATCGTGTCTTGCAGACCCTCACTGACTCAATTGTCTGTGTGTGTGTGTGTGTGTGTGTGTGTGTGTGTGTGTGTGTGTGGGCCGGCAGTCTGTTTGTTGTATTTCCATGTGTCACATTGAGTCATCAGTGCGCCTGTCATTGCCATAGCGACTATGCTGTGACATATGCCCGCTTCTTGGCTCCCTGACTGACAGGACTGTTGCTGTGGTGAAATCCAAAGGATGTTGGAACAAATCGCACCTCGTTCTCTTCCTTCCGCCGAGAGACAGATGACTTGTCGTTCATCTCTTCCTCCTTTATTCTGCTTATTTACTGGAATAAAAGACAAACAAGGCTTTCTTGCATGAGAAAAAACCTGATGATCCTCTGCACTGTGGACTCAAACAGGCTGAGACAAGATGATGAAAATGGTTCATGTGATGAAGGGAAGAAAATATCATCAATTGAGATCACTTTCCATTATTTCAGGTTTTCACCTTTTTTCAAAAACTGTAAGTGGCTGTGTGTTGCTCGCTGCAAGCTGCAGATTTCCCCACTGTGATGCTGAGAACTTAGGAGTCAGACCTCACACCAGAGATGTCGTCATACATCCGAACACTACAAAATTGATTTCAAATTGATTCCTCATTTCTGCATACATGTCCTGTAGAACAAAACAGCAAACTTGTTTCTGCTCATGCGAAAACAGAGAACCCTGGGAAATATAATGGATGTGTTGTTGTAGGCTTGGAGATGAGGGCATTGTTTCATGTAAGATACGGACATGTCTCTGCTTGGTGTCTTTAACAACTTTTCAGATATGTGCCCAGACTAACAGACTAACTGTTGTATTGTAGTGTGACAAAGCTTTACTGAAGGTGTTGACGGCACTGCTGGTCTTCCTGTATTAAAAAGTGAGTTTGGTCAAGACAGTCTGTGAAATAGTGTGTGGAGTAAAAACAGGCAGAGACAAAGTAAAGAATATCGTTTGGGGGAGATAAATGTTTGTTTGGCCTTTTAGTTTCAGGCCAGTTTAGAAGTGAACTTGGTTGTACACACTCATGCTTCAGCTGCAAGATATTTGAGAACTGGTGCTCAGAAGCTTGTGGGCTGTTGAAGAGGGATGTTTCGCAGCTTAGAAATCCTCGATGACTGAGTTTTTTTACATCTCACTGGAATTTTTCAGCACGTTATTAATATTATTCATAAAATTTTATCTTTGGCTATCCATTTTGCATTTTATTACACTACATCACAGTAAAAGCTATGGTATTTTTATATAAAATACAATATAGTTTGATAACCATTCATTACATATTGCATTAGGTATGCTAGTGTAGATGGTTAAAGTTTAAAGTTCATCCTTATTTTGTACGTATGTTTAATTTTTTTTAAGGACAGCAGTGATAGTCTTTTTACTGGGATTTCGACCCCTAAACCAGGCATTTTCAAGCTTAATGATCTTTCCCTACCCCTTACCAAGTGGTTTTTGTGCCTAAACCTAACCACATGTTAACAACAGCGTTATGTTTCAGCATATTTACTACATAATAATGTGCATATGTAACATATCAATGTTTTGCAGAAATGTACAATGCCAGTGATTTTCTTGCAATAGGGTTGAATTATCTATGACAGAGTTAACAGATAACCCAAATATGATGAGAAAAGGCTCAGGTGTTTTAAGTTTTTAAGTCCAAAAATAAGAGACCACAGGGAGTAGTAGAAGGGGTGGACCTTAGGAAATAGTCATAGCTGAAGGGCAAGCACACCCTGTTTGACTTAAAGGACATGAGAGCTGCGTTCGAACCTGCTGCCTGGTTGGGGCCTTTTGTGTGGAGTTTGCATGTTCTCACGGTCCATTTAGTAACTGTTATGGAGCTTTCCAAAAAAAATAAAGAAGTATATTTGTTATAACATAATTCATTATCATTGTTTGGATGCTAAGCAATCTCATTAAGTATTTGTATAATTATAAAAAGTGCAATGAATGGGAAAGTTTCTTTGTTTTCTCAAATAAACCAGTGAAACTGAATAAAAGCTACAAAATACTGAATAAAGTTCCTAATATTGTATCAGGTGTATTTGACAAGGAGGCAAAACTTTTCTAAAGTAAGATGTACAGCAACTATATGTCTATAACATCCTCATTAAATTTACTCAACATGTGACCAATAGGGTCAAGAGAAAGATCTCAACTAGTTAAAGTCATAACTGAATTCATTAAAACATTTACAGTATTTACTACATGCAAAGGTTGAAACATAACCATCAGTTATCATTTTATAAACAGAATGCATTATGATACAATTATCTTGCTTAGAAAAA
Organism: Plectropomus leopardus; assembly: GCF_008729295.1. Lineage (NCBI taxonomy): Eukaryota > Metazoa > Chordata > Actinopteri > Perciformes > Serranidae > Plectropomus > Plectropomus leopardus. The sequence goes on from NC_056468.1 coordinate 12,157,512, forward strand.
TAGAACTCTAATGGATATGGACACATATATTTAAATGGTGTTTAAGCGTGGTAAACAGGCCTCCACACAAAGGAAAGATATAATCGCGACATATTCAACAATATTGTTTAACAGTAAAGGGATAGTAATACTGAATAAGAGATATTGTTGATGTTTCAATAACAAAAAATGTAGATAAATGCTTCAAATATATAATTTACAGTAAATATTTCACCTTCATCCCTGCAAATTCAAACATGGAGACATAATGGACATAGCATGTATATCCAGCTCGTTCTAATGAGGGCGTTATTCATTAGCTGCTATATTCACATGAGTAAATGTCATGGAATGTGTTAGTATCTATAATTTACATTTTTGTGTTTGCATCCCATTGTCTTTGGAGATCCACAAATGAGTGCGTCCGCACTGACACAAAGAGTGTCTCCTCAGCTCTCTAATGGGAGAACAAGCTGTGTGAAGACACAAAATGTCACCAGGCGGTCCTCACTCTGCCACCTCCCCACTCAGGGCATACTTAGCATTTAAAGCCCCCCACCCCACCCTGAAAAAGGCGTGCTAACATTTAGCGGCGGGGGGAAGAGAGGGAAAGGACGCACAGACGGGCTTCAGCCAGCCAGGCAGGCGGCAGATTCCTCCAGCCCTGTAGTAGAGCCGTGGGGAAGTTTTTAATTCCTCCACCCTTATGGTTCATTTGTCCTCCAGATCCCCCATGTGAAGCTCCGCGATGACCACTCATGTGTGCACTGCTGTTGAATTATTAACAAGGGAGATAAGGGAGGAAGGAGTCGATGGGAAGATAGAGGGGGAGAGAGGGAGGTGAGAGGAGGAGGAGAGGAGAAGTGAGAGGGGAGCTCTGAGTGCGGCACTGAAAAAGAGAGGTGTGGAGATGTAGTGGAGAGGTGAGAGGTGAGGTGAGAAAGAAGGGGTCGGAAAACGAGGTGAGAAGAGCGAAGGGAGGTGGGAGAGAGATGGAGGAAGTGTGAGAGGTGGCAGAGGGCGAAGACTGGACGGTGAACACTTAATAAATTGTTACAACACACTGTAATGCAATTGTAAGCCAAGACAAGGATAATATAAATGTATACTGAAAGCAATTATTTCTCCTTTAAAGCATCCATAACTGGTGTATAATCATTTAAGGAATATTTTATAACAATATAACATAATTTATAGTTAATGGGGTTCCCATGGATCCCTCTGGAAGTCTTAAAAGGCATTGTATTCATTAATTTAAAAAAAAGACCTTAATTTGTATTAAAATATCTTAAGTCAATCTTTCAAAGGTCTTAAGGATGCTTAGACAAGGAAAGTATTTTTTATAAAAAGTTTTTTTTTTCTGATGTTGCATTGTTAAATCTCAAAATAATTGGTAACTTAATTTTAAAAATTTTAAAAGATATTTAAATAAATAAATGATATAGAATAATTCATCTAATTAATAAGTATTGTATATCAAAGTGACATTATTTGAATAATCATGAAGAATATGATTATGTGTTATAATATACTGTCAATCATTCTTTACTTGTTTATACACATACAGTTGGATATGTTTAACAGGATACGTTATAGTTGAACACCTACAAATTACTTTGTTCAGAAGAATGAAATATGCCGACGAAACCCTACATCATACATTTCCCATAATGCCATGTTTTATGAGCAATTGCTACCCAGTAAAAAACTGCTTCTTTCACACTCTACTCTACATACTCGAGTTTGCTTTTAAAAATGTAAAGCCAAAATAAGGGTAACCTGATGATATTAACTGTTTTCACAGGTTGTACTTCTGATAATAGTAAACTGACCTTCATGTGTAAAATCAGTTCTCCTTTAAGAAGAGAAAAACAAGAAATGATTCCAGAAAGTTTTAACTATTATTGGCATGAATTGTGCACAAAATAATGTCTATACTTGTTGATCTCTTTCCCATAATGCAGCGCAGTGGTGGTATAGAAGTTGTTGAAAGGTGATACTCGGTGACCCACTGCCTTCACTGTACAGTCTCATGATCTCTATTGTTACTGTGGCAGAACAACCGGTGCCACGTCACTCACTTACCACACTATACTCTTCTCCTGAGTGCTGCGATAAGGACATAATTGGGTTAAAGTGACGCAACACGCACCATCAGTGTCAGCGACATCAGTACACCATGACAGTTACCTGAGAATGTGCAGCACACACAAACACACATGCACGCTCCACACACTCCAAAGATATAGCAGAATCAACCAACACAATTTTGTTTTTTAAACTTTGTTTAAAAAAATGACAAATAAATCTTACTTCTACCTCCTTCTTCTATGTACCTGCATATATGCAGTATACACCCTGTAACTCGCCCAAGTGACATAAAGCACAGGTGTGTGCGTATGTGCAAAACTGTACAGTACATGCACACCACTTCTTTTACATATGTATGCATGATATGAAATGTGTTGATGCCCTAAACAAAAACACAGCACACACACACACAGCATACATAAATACAATACAGAGTAAGACAGAAAAAGTGAATACGCTGATTAGTCTGGAAATGTGTGTATGCATTTGTGTTTTTTTTGTGTGTGTGTGTGATGTGTGTTAGGCGGGGGAGTGGGGAGTGGGGGGTGGGTAGGGGGGTACCCTCCTAAGGGAGAAGCCAACGAGACCCCCTTCTTACCACCACACACAAACACACACACACACATACACACACACACACACACACACACGCACAGTGTCTGGGGGGTGCAGTAAGCCCTTGCGGATTTGTAGAAAGGCCCGGATTGTTCATTAATAAAGAAAGGATGAAAACGGGGGAGAGAGATGGAGGGGTGTGTGTGTGTGTGTGTGTGTGTGGGAAGGGGGGCAATGAGAGTGGGAGAGAAAGAGAAGGGAAAGAGAGAGAGAGAGAGAGCGAGAGAGAGAGAAAGAGAGAGAGAGAGAGAGAGGGAGGGAGGAGGAGAAGGGGGAGGAGGGGAGTACACAGTATTAGACAGTAATTAAATAATCATCTGTGTTGCTCTCGTTTACTCCCTCCCCTCTTCCTCCTCCGCCTTCTCCTACAGCACTAGCGGCCACAACACCTGTCACAACTCATCACCCTCACACACACACACACACGCACACACACACACACACACACACACACAGAAGAGGCTACAAATGAAATCACATCAAAGCCATACACACATTACACAGAGTCTTTTAAAATATATGCTCTCGTAACACACCGATTCACATCCATGCATGTGCACATAAGTACGGTGATAAAACACATAAAGAGTGTGTGATAGGTGGGGGTCCAGGTTGCGCATACGGTGTGTTTTGCGAGCCAAAGTGGATGTCAAATTAATACCCACCACCCTGTAGTCCCCTGTGGTTGCCCTCTTACTCTCCTTTTTGTCTATCCGCCGTCCCTCCTCTCATGACAGGTAGCTGCTGTCCGGTCCAGGTAAATCCTGGATGACGTGAACTGGTGACAGACTCTGTAAGTGTCAGCACTAATTATAAAGAGACCCGATTATTGCCATCAAGACAAAACCTGTCAAATGATGGCAGTGACGGTGTGCCTGTTGTTTCACGACAGTCAACAATAATCAATGATGAAGGCCTTTGCACAGAGTCAAGCATTTTTTAACCTGTCATCTGAAAAAAAAAATATGCACAAAAACCTCACAGAATGAGTCCAATGCATTTTATTGTTTAATTTGATCTGAAAATTCACAATACCAGACACATTTGCTCCCTTGCTTCTCTCCACCTCCCTGTCCTCCCTGTCTGTCTCCACTCTCTCCCTGCATCTTGCATTTGGCAACACAGTTACCTGAAGGGACTGACCTGTCCTCTTCTCCTTCTTTACACTTTTGCTTTCTCTGTCTGTGTGCAGTCTGCATACTCTTCTTCATCATCCACCTAAATTTCACTATCTGACGTGTTAAAAGTGACACCTGCTGCCATATTTTCTTCACTGATTCTTGGTCAAACAACTCTCTCTAGGCTTTTGACGGATGTGAAAAACACCGAAAATTGAACCTATTCCATTAAGTTTAATGATGGATGTAAGTTTCGGAGTCAATGTACAAACATGATTGACACAATGTGAGGTTATATTTATTGTATCTGTATTGTATTTGTGACAATTTTAGAAAAAAAAACAAACTCATTGTGCAAAGGCCTTGAATCTGTACCTGTACCAGCTTGGGTCCAATTTTGTTTGTCATTTTGCCATAATTTATATCAGTAAATGTTGAAAACTGGGAATACGGCAATGATGCCCAATGGGTTTTAATAGGCCTTAATTAGCCTTGGTTAAGCCCAAAATTATTACCCAAACTGTCCATCACAGTTTGCACACTGACCTACTGGTCCTTCTGGTTCATTGACCTGAAGGACCAGTAGGTCAGTGTTCTTTCCCTGAGTGTGCATCAAGCTGTTCTCATGCACTGTTCATAGGTGTACCCCCCAAAAGTAATACACCACAACTTGTTTATATCACACATAATCATAAACCAGTAATTCCTGTATAACCAGTGTAATCTGTATAGCTGGGATCACATGACCAATGTGCTGATGGGAGTAGAGATGGAAAGAGTCCACGTAATGTGGCAGGTTGGGGTGGTGGATGGGTCACAAAGCATAGGCCTTTATCCCAAGAGACCAGTGATCAAAACTGTGAAACCAGGTGAACTTTAAGTTGATTTAAGGTACATCATCATGTTAAGTACGTGACATCATTCACGGGGCGCCAGTTTATTATATATACAAACTGTTGTACATTAGGAGATGCTTATGTACATACATTACTTGTGCAATGATAGATCAGTACTGACATTTCCAAACCTTTAGCTTGTTGACAATCTGTATGATTTTCTGACTAGTCCTGTTTTTGCCCCATCAGACTTTGTGCAACGCTTCCACACACCAAGTTATCAGGAATTACTAGGAGAGTGCTGAACAATATTATATTGGTAGAAATAATGGCCTTAAATATGAAAGTAAAACCCAAGTTGTAATGAAGCCAAATTATATTTTGAAGCATATACAGGACAAAGGCTGTTCCTACAAACTGTCAGTACATCATCCTACAAAAAGTAATGCTCCCAAATTTCTATATAGCCCATGCATTTTGAATGACTGTGACCATCACCAATGCGGTCCTGAGCGGTCTTTTAAGAAGGCAGGTTATATATATATAACCATATTTCTTTTCCTAAATCTAACCATAGCAATTTTTACTGCCTAAACCTAACCTTCGTAACTGTATGTTAATTACATAACTATATGGGATGTAACGTCATTCATGGGGCTGTAATTCGTAGGATATCATATGAACTGTTGTGTGTGCATTTTTGTAGGATATCATAAGATTTATTCTATGAGAATACAATGCAGGACAACACACTAACACAGACACAACCTGGGAGATAAGTAAAACGGTGATGCTTTTTAGGAGGAAACATAATTATGTGGAAGCCTTGCGTTGTATATGGTGGGACTGTGTCAGGGATAGTCAGTGGTGTCTGTAATGTGAATTCCTGGATATTAAAAGTTCCTTTGGAACTTTCTTAGGTGGTAGCAGTAACATTTGTTTTCAAAATGTCATGAAGTAGCACATTACATGACATGGTTAAGCTATGTTTGAGTCAAATAATTGAGGACTGCCATAATTTTATTAAGTTCAACACTTTTTTGCTTTGGATTACTTATCTCAAGTGTTATTGGCCTATTTCATTCGCCAACACGAAGTGGAAAGGCAAAGGTTTTTGTTACTTTGTTAAACAGACCAGACCTAGGTTGCCTCCCGTGACAATTACCAAGAAGCCCACAGCCTCAAATGTTGGTTTCATGGAAAACAGAGTAAGATAACTTTCCTGCTTCAGGTTTAAAAGCCGTGGTCGGGAAGCACAGGGGAGGCTGTGTTTAATTCATTTGGGTCTTGATGAGCTGCAACATTTTTTCATGGACAAACTGTACATTTACTACCACTTGACAACTTTACTAATAATTTCCTCTCTGCTCCAATTGCCAACACCTGTCTGCTCTGAGCTTATTCACTTACTTTCTCTCTCGCTGGACCACGCACTTGCTACACTCACACTATGCACTATACTAGGACATATTCATCAAACTGTGTCAGCACCCTACGCATATAGGATTGTGCAGCAGCAACAGCTGTGTATGTATTAAGAAAGTGGATCAGATGACTGGTCACAAAAGATGTTACCAGGAGAAACATCTCAAACCTATTAAATTTTAAATGCAATGGGCATTGGGGAAAAACTAACTTAATTGATAAATTTATCACTCAGTCAGTGGCAGACTTTTGTGCTTGTAGGGCTGGCCACATCTTGCTGCCAAAAAGTTCTTGTATTTTCTTTGGTTCAGCCTTTATTCCTGTTGGTAATGAAAACATTGTACTCACTGACTTACAGTTGAATTCTGGAGGATGTGGGAACATGGCCGATAAGTCCAGGGGCTTGTTTCAGCAACATGCCTACAAGCAGATTACAGCGTCTTGTTTCACAGATGATTGCCACTAGCAAATTACACACACATTTGTGACTACTACAATGCGTCTGTCACCAGTTTATGTCATCGCAGGTCTATTGCAAGCAGAAATGATCTTGTGTTGCAAATATAGTGAAATTCCCTCAAAAGGGCAAAAAACAGAAGCGGTCTGACTTTTAGACGAGGTTGTAAACAAATACAATTATTTAGAAGTGAACTGAGGGGAAACTCACCAGAAATGTCTGTTATACTGACAGGTAAATAATAAAAAAACAGAATATCTTTAATATATTTATTTATTCTTACATATAACTTTTTTTGTGTGTGCTCAATTTCTCAAAGGAAAAAAGATGTTTAACATCTGGCAGCACTTATAGACATAATGGACTACCTCTCATGCAAGACCTTAATTCTGCTTCACAACTTACATTAAGACAGTAGTTACCAACTGGTGGATCACAGTCCAAAAGTGAGTGATTTGTGAATGTGTCACTCTTGTAAAAAAAAAAAAAAAACACTTAATTTTGAAGTACAGTACAGAGCTTTTATTCTGAAGTACCACTATATTCTGTTTTTTTTTTTTAGTTCTATGCCAATGTGCAAATTTTGTGAAAAGAAATTGAAAATGATATTTTATCTAATGTGTGGACCCTGAATTAATGACTAAGGAGAAATCTTGACACTGTGGCTGGACCAGTTGGGAACCACTGATTTAGGATGTTACTGACAACAGTTAAAACAAAGTTATATCCACCCCTTTAATTAACCCCTACAGAGAATATATATAACCATGAAACTCTAAATTCGTTTATTAGAAACATGGGATCCAAAGCAAGAACGGGCTACAGTACATACTGAGCACGGGCAAACGGTACATGCCCACACATAAACATAGTGTACACATAAAACAAATGAACTCACACAATCACACATAATGAGCGTGTACTCACCAACACACACACTCCAAACAAACCCCAACCTAACAGAGAAGTACATTATGTATAATTACAGTCAGCCATATGGCCATGGGGACTGTTGGCCAGGCCGACAGGGTTCAGCTCTGAGAATAGCACACACACACACACACACACACACACACACACACACACACACACTGCAGAATAAACATTCAATAGTGTTGCTGTGGATTCATTCTTTCATTCATTGATTCATATTCCTGCGTGCAGCCACAGGGCCTGTCAGTGAAATCCGGCGTACAGGCCAGTATGGCTGGATAATATGGCCTTTGTTAATGACGATCAGAAAATTGTGCCTCTTTACAGCAGGAGGTAAACAGGATTCTGATTAACATCTGCTGGGAATTACTCATTGATTTTGTCTCCTGTTTTTGTGGTGATTACAATGTTGCTGGAAACAATCAATCTGCCCTGCACTGACGGAAAGAGTCGGACGGATTTGTAGACGTGGTGTCCCACATGTGAAGCCAAAAAACTGTAGTACAGGAGTACAGGATTTAGGGAAGATGCATAAATCTTACAAGGGTACGCTTTGTTCTTGGAAATTAACTTTCTCAAGTTGATCTGTACTTTAAGGAACATACAGGTTTTTTTGCATGTTTTTACCTGCTTGACTTTCATGTATACTTTATATGCCTGGTGACCATTTTCCTATGCATACTGTTAAATATCCAACTTTTCAGGCAGCTATTAATTGTATGTCTATATTGAATAAACATTACTTCATTTCATCACCTCAAAACAATAACACAACAAAAATCCATGCTGACTTGATGTTTATTGTTGTCTGCCATGTTATTTTCATACTGTTCTGCTTATCGAAATAGAATGAATGGTGAAGGATGTTGATCTGTTTGCCGTGGTCATTTGACAAGTTCAATGGAAAAGTGATTGTTGTTAGTTGTTATGGTGACAACATGGACACATCAGTGGGGCCATGAAGTGTGTCTCACCCACTAGCTGAAAACTCTGTTTTGACCTAGATGTATTTATAGCTGGCAGTGTATGGGGTAACGCATTACAAGATAAGTACTCACATTACGTTTCTGTTGTAATGAGTAATGTAACGCTTTGGTTTTACAGTTCAAGAAATCGGTTATTAAGTGGGGTGGCTTGGTGGTGCAGTGGTCAACATCGTCACAGTAAGAGGGCTGTGAATTTGTCCCCTCCCCGGCAGGGGCCCTTCTGTGTGGAATTTGCATATTCTTCCTGTATCATGTAGCTTGGGTTTTCTGCTGCTTCTTCCAGCAGTCCAAAGTCATGCAGGATAGGTTGATTTGTGACTCTAAATTGCTCGAAGGTGTGAATGTGAACATGAATGGTCTGTTTCTATGTGTCAGCCCTGTGATAGTCGGGGAACTATCCAGGGTGGTTATGGATAATGAACGGATGAATGAACAAGTTATTTAGTCATGTTTTCAAACAATTTGTTACTATTGAAGCTTTCAGATTTTCCTGTTTCTTTTGTTGCCGTTAATTGCATGTGTGTTGAAAATGGCTGGTGATTACTGGACGGTGGAAAGGCTAACTAGATGACTAATAAGACTATTTTACTGTTTTATTTTGTTTCTGAGTTTGAATGAAATGTGTTTTATGATGAGTTTACAAGCCAAGGTAATGTTAGTCAGAGCTGAGTGAAATAAAGACAGAGAGTTGCTTTTCTTAGTTGCGAAAACTGTAATGTAAATCCAGCTATCATCAATTGCAGCAGAACAATAGAGATTGTGGACTAAAGATGCCTCTACTGTTTCTGTGGTTCAGCGGTTTACTCAGTGGATTTGTTCTCCCGTCTCCTAAATGTTAATACCTTTTAGTTCCCTTACACTTTGCCTTGACCTTGTTGGTGATCCAAGCTCATTTTACTGTTCACATCCAGCTCCCTCTCCTTATATGCAAAAATGTTAAACCATCACACTGCGGTTCATTGAAACCTCAGAGGTTGTGTTGTTTTGTAAAACTAGATAAAAATGTAAAAAAAAGAACATGAAAAAGGAAACAAAAAGCGCTTGCTCTGTGTGGACACATGTTAACTTTTGGAAGTTCATTGGTGGCAAACAAACAAACTTGGAAACACACATTAACAGCTAAAGAATGTGTAGAAACAGAAAAGCCAGGATGTGATTATTGGAAAGAATGAGATTCTCCAACTATGTAACATAATGAAAAGGAAATATTCATATTAGGCGAAAACAAACTATTGAAAAGCTGCTCATTAAACCTCATAAATAAATGCAAATCATCTTAATTAGTTCGAGGACCTTGGGTGCCTCTGAGCTTCTTCTGCTCCTCTCTCTTTTCTCTCGCTTGCTTGTTTTTTCCCTGTTGTTTGTTTTCTTGCCGTTGTTGTTGTTTTTGAAGTCCTTTTCCATTCCCCCCTCGATCTCCTCCTCCTCTCCATCGCTGCCATTCGTCTCTCTCCTCTCTCCTCCCCTCTGGTTTTGGTCAGTGCACTTGTGTCTCGTGGTTCTTTCATTGCGGCGTAGTCGACCTGGCCGAACCCTCTGTGGATGCCCGCCCTAGAGGAGCGTGACGGGGAGGTTTGGGTGGAGCGGATGGGTTGGGGTGGGAGGTTTGGGGTTCTGGTGCCACTTTTTGGCATCACATTCAGATGTGAGCTGGAGCCAAGCTCTCTCAGTGAAGACAGGAGTGCTCAAGAAAAAAAAAATCTCTCACGGCGGGATTTGGTTTTAGCACTTTGAAAGCATTGCGTCAAATGAACATCAAGAACACAACTACTGCATATCAGGATATTTTTTAGATAAAATTCTGAAAAAACATCAACTTTGTCATGTTTTTAATATTTGTAAAATGTGCTTTGATTGCTCATAAATGTGCATAAACTTTATATTGTATCAGTCAGTCAGGCTTTGTTAAGTGCAGCAGAGTAGACTGGGCCTGGGAGCTTTGTTAGGCACAACTATACTGTGACACATGCTGCTGAGTGAGGGAGAGGTAGATTGGATGCCCGTGTTGTCGCTTGGTCTACCTGCTGTTATTAGTTTAGGGACACCTAATTGGTCTCTGGTCTATCTGTGATATCTTTATGGACCTCTAATGGGGCCTTTTGCTTAGAGAGGTGGATGAGAGAAACAGATAATTGGTCCTGAGGTGCTACACAGGCTCAGGTCTGCTGCTAAGCTCAATTTGCACTTTACCAGGAGATCTCACACCTATTCACTTTAACAAGGTGTTGTAAATCATGGTGCTCTGTGCTCAACAGGGAGAACACCACTCATAGGAATAGATGCAAAATATAGTAGACTTGTTGTTTTCATTCATTGTTAAATGACAATGTGTTACCAGCTCGGTGTGCCGTTTCTCTTGCTGGGATTGGAAACATATTAGACTCTGGTGCTGCTGCCAGTGGATACCTCAAGTTGTGAGCACAGAGCTTTACACCTGAGAATGAACAAGAGAACAACAGGACCTGAAAAGAAGCAGCCCAGTATCCTTGTTAGACAATTTTATACCACACGATTTACAACCAATACCAATGTTGCAGGGAGCACAAATGAAAAATTTTGAATGTCTTTGCTAATTCGAATAGTTTTGTTCAGTTCAGTTTAAAGATTGTAGTTTGTTCTTACTTTCTCAAGCTATACAGAGGCACCACCATTTAACTGCACTTCATGAAAGAGAGAAGTCCCCCCCCCCTTCAGAACCATGGGACTTTATTTTGGAAAAAAAAAATAGTCAGTGGCAAGAGACAAATTATTTTTTTTTATATATATATACTGGTTAAATTGTCCCATGAATCACACATATGATGCTTGTCAGTTTAACCCTTAGAAACCAAGCAACTGACTTGATTTCTTTCTAAAACATGTGTAGAATGCAGTGAACAACTAAGAAAAAAAGAAAAAAGAAACAAAAAAAGGCACAAAAAAAACAAGGAAACGAAAAGAGGAAAAAGTGCTTAATAATAATAATAATAATAATAATAATAATAATAATAATAATAATAATAATAATAATAATAATAATGTGATTAATCTCTAAAATAATTTTAAATATATGGTAATGTTAATTATAAATATTGTTTTTTATTTTTCCTGGCTTTTAAAAAAAGAAAAAAGTTTTCAGTTCTACAAACTTTTGTGAACAATTCACGGAAAATGTCTTGCCATGTTGCTCATTGACTTTTCCTCTGTGTTTTTAAAAGAAACCCCTTCAGGGTTAAAAGGTTTAAATACTTGCAAAGGCTTCTGAACGCAGCACAAGAAAAAGTCACGTTGATCAGGATTTAAAGGGTTAAATATTTTTTTGCGACACAAGAAAGTCACTGTTAGCTGTAAAACTCTTAAAATGTAAGACTGAAAATATGCAATTCAAAAGACTATTCACCCAAAAGTTACTTAAGTGATTTAATAACCCTCTTGTCCACTAAAGCGACAATGCCTGTGTTCTGTAGCGCGGTGTACGCCCACAAGCAGCAGGTCATGCTCATTCCTTTGCATCCCCGCTGACAAAAAAGTTGCTGGATAAAACACATGAGGTAAGAAATCGTTACATCTGTGCTGAGGTAACAGCCATGTTGATGTTGGTTGATGTATATCATGCAAGACAATAGATTTTCAACAAACTGTTTCACACAAAACTAACTGGTACTATGAAACCAAATCTACTGCGACTTTCTTAAATTGCAAAATTATCTTTTAAACTGACAAAACATCATGTGTGTGATTCATGGCACAGTTAATACAACATCAAAAAAAAATTATTTTTCTTTCACTATTACTAAATAAGGCCCCCTTTGGGACACTGGAGGGAGAGGGACTATGCCTCTCTGTGTGTACTTTACAACAGTAAGTGAATGCATCACTGTTGTTAATATTGTTATTATTTTCTGACTGTTAAAGATTCATACTTACATTTCGAGAATAATTTGCCCTTTACATATCAAGAAGAGATGAAGGTAGTGTATAGATGTGTGGTGTGTCCAACCCTCACGCAGGAGATCACATCCTGTCACAGACCTGCAATTAATGTTACCTTGTTGTTAATTAACAAAGACCTCTAGCGCCTATTGTAATAGTAACATGAGCAAAGGAGTAACTCAGATGACATTATTACAAAGTAACAAGCGCCATGTAGTTTCCCATATCAAACCAACAGTCAACGCTGTTCTTTTTTTTTTCTAAAGTATGATCATGATTGTTCCATAGCCTGCACAAAGTTATACTTTTAATCAAAACCATGATGTTTCCTTAACCCTTACCAAGATGTTTTGTCATTCAACCTAACTATCATTACAAAAAAATGATGTCATCCTGCCAATGGGGGCATCAGATCAGAAAACGCTTCTGTGTGTTGCTCTGAAAGGCATTGACAATCCACTTCAACCTAATATGTCCTGTAAGGGGGAGGTACCCAGGTGAGCAGGGTAAAAATTTTAACTAATAGGTATCACAATAAAACATTGAACATTTACAGTAAGACAAATATTTTGTCTATTAAAAGTTTTCTGAAATTTTATGTTTCAATCTGAAAATGAGTTATTATCTAATGAAGTATGTACACATTACTAGAACAGAAATCTGAAATAAAATACACACCTAAATGGGCATTTTGGAGAGGTTTTTTTCTGTCCACTAATCTGAAAGAAGACATGTTATGGAAGCAAAATAAATCAAAATCTCAAAATTGACCAGTGCATGAAAAAACTCTGTTTTTCACCATGGAAGTCTTGCCTTCATTTGGAAGACTTCTGAGATAGAGAGCGTTTGTAAAGCACCGAACCAAGCAAATTGAAAATTGAGCATATTCAGGGTTTTGCAGAATAAACCAAAGTTTGCATTAGCAGAGTACATTACCTACCTACCTACCTAAACACAGTAGGTGGACTGATGGGGTGGAGACCAGAGTGCTATGGGATCTGTGGATGTCAATGTGTTATGCAACATAATCATAGGGTGTGACCATGGTGTTACTTACACCGACCTACATACTACATACAGGCCAGTGACACATATATGCACACACTGACACAGAGAAGACTGAACCAGATACACAAAATAGGTACAGGTGTAAAACAGACCAGTGCTGCATGCAATGACTCATGTATATGTAACATTACAGCTAAAATATTAACAAACACAATACATTTTTGTTTATTTTTCTATAATCACAGATCAAAACCAAAGAGTTGATCATTTTATGTGAATTTAATCACCTAGTAAATTAGCTGCTGGTCACAGATCAGCTGCATCAGCTCCGTCTGAGTGGTTATGATTATTTCAATGTTACAAAACACCCAGCGGAGGTCTAATTAGATTAAATGACAATAAGTCACACTTATTAAGAGTGCTCCTCAACCACATTCCTCATAGACAGACTTCTTTCCCTCCATTGGCACCGAGTGCTTGTGATTTCTCATGTTGTTATTCCCGCTACTATAAATTATTCAATATTTGTTTGAATAAATGAACATGAAAAATAATCTCCAATGGCTACAGAAGGCAATAGTTAATTGGAATTAAAGAAAAAAGTTTGAGCCTTCTTTTTAGTTGTTGTTTTGCTTCTTTCTTTTGCACTCTTGCCTTTTATACTTTCTTGCATTGTACCATTGGACTTTTTTCCTCTTTCATGTCAGTTCATTACATTTAATTTATTAATGTCCAATATTTAATGTGCCAAAAATGTCAGATTCAAACAGATGAAAAATGGGGCATTTTCTCCTGGTACGAGGGATGCACAAGCTGTTTGCTGCTTCTTGTTGTGACTCTGGGGGCCGAACGAGGGATGGGAGGGGAAGAAACAGAGAGAGAGAGACAGAGGGGAGGGGAAGAGAGCGAGAAAGAGTGAACTCTTCAGTCAGACCTGAAGTTTATCTTTAACCAAGCTCCGAGCTCCCAAACCACAATGCTGCTTGGTGCCAAAAGGCACAACTTTACAGAAGCTAACCTCAAAACGGGGCTGGAGTCGGCGGGAGGAAGACAGCTTTACAGAAACAAACAAACAAACCTCGCAACCTTACTGTAACTCCAAAAAAGAGCAACTTTTTGTGGACTAAACTTAGTGCGGCTCTGAAGTACAAATCAACTCCACTTCAACTTTTGTATTGTAGTGAAATCTATATTTGATAGATAAAGTGATGTCTTATGCGGCTGTGGTTTAAATATGAAATGCTGTCTTCTATAGCAGGAAAGCAATACAAGATTTAAGCACACACACAGAGTGCAGCCATGCTGCTATTGATCTACAAGCAGTTTGTCCTTGATGTCTGTCCCACTGTCACTGTGATCGATGTCTCATTGACTCACAGAGAGGAGAGTCAGCTGACACAGACACACAAGCACACACACACACACACACACACACACACACACACACCTCTGTGATGAATAAGAGATGTGTGAGTGCGACTGTCATCACCTTCTCTGCAATCCTTCTTACCTAAGAGAGGAAACAGACAAAGCGCTTCCTGCTTTGGATCCAATCTTGTTTTGAATGTTGTAGTTTAAACAGCACAATGAAGTTGATTTCTGCCAAAAACCCCATCATAGAAAGTAAATGATTCGGTCATGTTGCATATTCAAAGATGACTGAGTGACTGAATGAACCATGACAGAAAAACTGAAATCATCAAAATTCATCTGTAGAAATGACGTCTGTCTGTGTGTGTGTGTGTGTGTGTGTGTGTGTGTGTGTGTGTGTGTGTGTGTGTGTGTGTGTGTGTGTGTGTGTGTGTGTGTGTGTGTGGTCTAGGATGATGGGACTGATAATCATTTGTGACTTTAAATATGGACATTGGACAAAAACACACACACACACGCACACACACAAATTTAGAGTTACTATAGCAACCCAAGGCCTGCACACAATGTTCAAGAGCGGTTTCTCGAACCATTTGCCAATTTGGTTAATTATGTCTTTGTGCCGGTGAATAGGCCTTGACTCCCCCTCTTCTCTTCCCCACCGCCCCCCGCGCCTGTCCCGGCTCTGGCCTGAGTGCAGCCAGCTGACACACACACACACACACACACACACACACACACACACACACACATACACGTATTGTTTGGGGGGGCTGGGTCCAGGAAACTGGGAGCGAGCGGATGGAGGTAGGAACATAGAACAGCAGCTCTAATGAGCCACTGGCTGTCAGGAACGGTTAGGCTGCTGCGCATGGAGAGGCGGGGCCAGCGGAGGGGCGGGGGTCTTCTCTCTCACACAGACACACAAAAAAAATACACATACAGAGTGATAAAGAGTCAAGCACGAGTGTCCAACTCTCATGATGTTTTGTCTGTTTAGTCCCTCTTGTGGTTTTTAACTTTTTCTCATTGGTGTCCTTGCACTTCCTGGTGCCTTCAGACTCATCCATGTCTTAATCTTTTCCTTTTATGGTCTTTTTCCCTCACTCTAAACCTGTCTGTTACCTCCTGCCCTTTCACTGTGATTATTAATTTCATTGAAAAAAAAAGACTTTCAGCAAGATGCAAAATTCCTGCCAAACAAACTCCTTCCATTCAAATGTATTTTCTATTACACAACATGTTACACATGAGTGACACAACCTGCATCACACCCCACTGATATACTGCTCATAAACTACAGAGCATGCATGTAATTGATGCAGTCAAAGTGTGTTTGGCGTGTGTGGTGAACGTGCATCCTTTAGTTCCAGTCAGCGAGTCCTGCTGTCCACTACATATGTTTTCTATGTTTCTCTGCCTCCATTACACGAATGTGCAAACCAGCTCTCATACAATGACAACCATCTGTCAATACACACACACGCACGCACACACGCACATACGCACATACGCACACCCGAAACGCTGCGAGCTCCACCTCCAAACAATATTCCAAGCTGTCTATAATTTCATCAGAAAATCAATCGAGTTCTGAAGAAGACAAAAGGCCTAAGAGGAGGAGCAGCTGAACTTTTTTTGTGTTTGTTTCCACACTTTCCTCTCCGGCAGATGTCACAGTAAAAGTTGATGAGCTTCTCGTCCCGCATGTCTGTTGAGATGAGCTAGCTGGAGCGTCAGCTGAGGTTAAAGTGATGAAACCACACCTGAGACTTGAGGACTCCACTGTCGATTTCATTCGGCAGCTCTTTCGCTTTGTCATGCTGTGCGAGATTATGCTTTGATTTGGGAGCCTTGACAGTTCAAAAGCCCTGCACACGACTGGGTAGTGACTTCCGCTGAGTCCTCATAGAAAACTCAGTTCGCTGGTGTACTTCACTATACTTTAGTAAATGTGTCTGATTGTAAGCAAGTACTGCAAACAGTGGAGGATGTTTGCCCACAGCAGGACAGACATCAGAGCAGACTCTCCCCACAACTGAAATAAAAGCACAGATGTTATCAATTATCAAGGGCCTCGGAGACATTTTATGCTCATCACCCCTTCCCTTTGTTTAATTACAATCTTGTCCAGACTGTAGTCACTCTATCTTGTAAAGGAATAGCTCAACATTTTGGAAAAAAAAATACTTAGAGAGTTAGATGAGAAGATTAATACCACACTCATGTGCTTTACTTATGAGGGTGCAGAGAGCAGACATCATAGCTTAGCATAAAGACTGGAAATGGGGAAACTGCTAGCCTGGCTGTTTCTAAAAAGGAACAAAATCTGCCTACCAGCACTTCAAAGGCTGAATAATATATCTTGTTTTTATAATCTGTAAACCAAAGTAAGAATGACAGTTTACTAGAGGTCATATGTGAGACTATTTCTTGGACTGATGCAGTAACTTCCTGGAGAAATGGCCAGGCATAGTGCAGCATTCAAGGTCTCTTTCTGCTTTTCACATCACAAAGCTCAAGGAAGTGGGATTTAACACCTCACTGTGCATGTGGATCCTTGACTTCCTGACAAGCAGACCCCAGATGACGTGAATGAGTGGACACACATCTTCCCCTCTCATCTTTCACACTGGAGCACCCCAGGGCTGCGTTTTGAGTCCTCTGCTGTACTCCCTGCACACACATGACTGTGTTGCCACTTCTGACTCCAACCCTATCAAGCTTGCTGATAACACAGCTGTGGTGGGCCAGATCAGATAAAAATGAAAAGTCCTACCTGAAAGAAGTACAGGACCTGACCTACTGGTGTCAGGACAAAGACCAACTCCTGAACGTCAGCAAATCTAAAGAGGTGATATTGGACTTTGGGAAGAGGCAGCAAAGGAACTATACTTCCCTTCATATAAATGGGTCCTCATGTAGACATCCTCAAAACCTTGTTTCCACATCAATGAGGGCCTGGCCTGGATACTGACTCATAAGTGCGAAAGGCAAGGCACAGACTGGTTCACCTTGGACTCCTGAGGATGTTTAGGGTATCCCCTCAAATACTGATAAATTTCAACTCGATCACGATCAAGAGCGTTCTGACGGGGATATCACAGCCTAATACAGAAACAGCATCGAACAAGCTATAGGTGCTCCAAGAATAAGGCCAGGAGAATCATTAAAAATCCCAACCACCCGGATAACAGCCTTTTCTCCCTGTTGAGGTCAGGAAGAAGGTAAGGTTACACCAGGCCAGCACTTACAGGCTCAGGAGGAGTTTCTACCCTCAGGTTACAAGGATCTCACATAAAGACCCTGCCTAAGACTGCCAAATCATTCACATATCTTCATTATCACAGTATTTGTTTTAAAGGCGCTGACTGGATTTGACTGGAATCGTATCTCATATGATTTCAGGTGACAAATAAATCTATTCATTCATTCATTCCTAGAAAATGTCAAACTATTCCCCAAACAACCAGTATATATTCCTGCCTATATCTCAGTGCCTTTCATTGTCATTTTCTTGTACACGACGCTCAGCATCTTCCTCTATTTCTCTTTTTCTGCCTGTCTGTTTGTTCTAGTGACATGAGCAACATGATTCAATGATGAATGTGTCAAGATTTATTTTCCCTGTCTGTTTCCCTTCTTTTTTCAATTTTTGCTTGGCAGCGACGGAGGCTGTCAGCATGTAAAAAGATCACTTTTTTTGCAAAAGAATCAAGCCATTGCTCAAGTGCCCTTGAGCAAGACAATAAAACTCCAGGCAGTACTACTATAGCCCTGATGATGACCCTGACCTTTGACCTTTACTGTAAAGAATAATCTCCCTCCGGAAATCAAAGCTTTTAGTCTGACTTGTTTTGTTGATGGTGTGTGTAGGAGGAAGAGGAACAGAAGGAGCATCAGAGGCAACAATGTCCAATGACATAACAGAAATAGAATGTGATAATAATAATAATGGACTGATGATGACGCCCGCTGATAATGACACCCCTGGGAGACAGAGAAACAGCCTCACATCAGCGTGGTTTTCAAGTCCTCTCTGTCACCGCGTTCAGTTTGTGAACGTGACGCACATCTAGACTGACACACTGAATAATGGAGAGGTAAGATGGGAAGGGAGAGGAGAGTGAGCGACAGTGGTACAGGAGGAGACGGATAAACAGAGATGCAGACAAAGATGGAGGGATGGAGGAAGTTGATGGTGGAGGATAGGACTGTCACCAAGACTCTGTTAATGATGTACAGATGGCCTGTGAGTCTCCCCTCCCCACACCAGTAATCTAATGAGGAGACGTGGATTACCGTTAACTCAGATTAATTTTTAACATGGTGGAGGAGACGGTGATGACAGCCATGATTATTATCATTACCATAATCATTCCCACTTTGTCTGCTACTCTGTGTGTGTGTGCGGTTTATTAGAATGTCTGTGTGTGTGTGTGTGTGTGCGTTGTCACGTGGCGTTGAAAATACTGTACGCACGCTTGCGAGAGGTTTTTATGAACCTTGTTCATTTGCATGGAGTCTAGACATGACATCACGTCATCATCCTTTTGTTTTTCATAAACAATATGTATTGACCCTCAGTCAGGCCGGGGCAACATCTCTACATGTAAGACCAGCAGAAAACACAACAAAACATAAAAGGCCTTTTGTCTTAGGATGAGCAGACGAGGAGGGGATCAGGAAACTGTATTCCCACTTCCTCGCCTCTCAAAAGGGTGTAAAGTGGAGTTTCATGAAGTTAAGAATGCATGGATAATGGGACGAGAGGAGGAGGGAGGGAACCAGAAGGAATGAGAGGAGTTGAATGTTCGGTAATTAAAAAAAACAATGTTAGGTGAAGGTTTGGGGGAAGATATTTCAGACTGGAACATTAAGGATGAAGATGTGTTTGTGGGAGTTTTTTTTTAAAATTTACAGTAATCATTTGGGTATCACAAGGCTGTTCATTTAGGTATGATGCAAAAACAATGCAGAGGCATTATCACATGTGAGTAATTCTTTATCTGATACCTGTTGGCAGGTCAGACGGCAGCAAACTGATTTGGTCATAGTATAACAGCAAATTACACATGAGGGAAAAATGTAAGTGTGGGGGTTGGGAAAACTTTGTGTGTGTGTGTGTGTGTGTGTGTGTGTGTGTGTGTGTGTGTGTGTGTGTTGTGTGTGTGTGTGTGTGTGCGTGCGTGCGTGCGTGCGTGCGTGCGTGCATGCATGCAGTTGGGGGTTAGGCAGAGTCAGACAGTGTCTAATCCTCGCATCGCTCTCTCTTACAACAACAATAACGTGGGATGAGACAAGATAAAACAGTCTCAGTCATTGTTGCCTCAGACAATGAATTAAACTGTTGTTTGTTGTTTAATATGGGCCTGGATCGCACTGAGCATGCTCAGTAAGCACTAATACGACACTAACACGTATGACCATTTACTGGAAATAAGATTACACAATGTCAGGCTAACTTATTTACTGTAAAACGCTTTTAATCCTTTATCAAGGTTAACTGGAAGGTTACATTGGACAAAAGACCAGTTTACCATCCGGGTTTGAAAGAATATTTAACTACAGATAACAATGCATTCATAGTAAAAACTGAAAAATACAGCTTTTTTAAAAAATTTTGAATGCAACAGAGTTGAGTAATTTGAAGTCCTATTTTAGTGGTACCATTACTGTTTCCTGTAGTGTATAAGAGCCAGTAAATGTGTTCAATGCCAAGTGCACAAAAAAAGACTTAAATGATTCTAATGTTCTTTAAATAGAAGATGTTTTTTTTATTTTCTTTTTTTATTGAAGAAAAAATGTACCGCGCTCAGTGTATCTCGTCGCCACCATACCTCTTACCTCGTCTCCATCTCAGGGCATAGGCACTGCATCACTGACACATTTAAGTATTGTTAAACATCGTTAGTGTTATAGAGATGTCATCGTTAAGCACACTCACGGGCGCACACATTCATGATCATACACTGCATACCAGCCTGCTGATTCGGGATCATTGACGCAGGGATGTGGATGAAGGCATTGGGTAGCAAGAGGCAGAGCTGTCACTTTGCCTGTCTGTATGTCTGTGCTGAGGCGTGTGTGTGTGTGTGTGTGTGTGTGTGTGTGTGTGTGTGTGTGTGTGTGTGTGTGTGTGTGTGTGTATGTATGTGTGTGAGGGGGTTTTCTTAATAAGCAGGTCCCTAATAAGCGCGCCGATTACCCCAATTAAACTGTGTTCCCATCACCGTCTCTGGGTCCCGGGGCCCCGAGAGCCTGTTAGCCTGTCTGAAAGAGTTGACAATAGGCCAGCCTGACACACCCAGTCAACTACACCCTCTCTCTCTCTCTCTCTCTCTCTCTCTCTCTCTCACACACACACACACACACACACACACACACACACACACACACACACAAACATAAGAGCAGTTGAAGATCTCCACCATAATAAATTCCTTACAAACTAATTGCATGCTAAAATCTTGCTTTCTTATACCACTGGTAGAGGTGTCTGTTCTCTCTAAGTATTCTCAATTCCTGCATTTTCAACATGAAAAGTAGAAAAAAAGAAGAGCTCTTTTATTTGTCAGTGTTTACACACACACACACACACACACACACACACACACACAAAATTCTGCTCTGTTGTAGGACGTACTGTGAAACTAATATCACAAAATTGCTGTTGTTCTCACAGACATGTAAAAATGGTAAAATAATACTTGAAGCATGCAGCTTAGGCTCTTGTTGTGTGACAAATCAAACAAATATTTAAATCTCTCGTAGTTAAGACTCAGCCCAGCAGGCATTTATAAAAACCACAATGCCCAAGTTCGAAGCCAATAAAAATGTGCACCACAACTTTCAGAGTACAATACGGAGTAAGAAAAATTATTTTGAGATAACCCAGGAAAGTGTTTCTAAAAGATATTTAAATATGATTTAACAACATGATGCCTGTAGCACCTACAGATGACACTGACTTTCAAAAATGATGAAGCCCACTAAATTGACATCAATTCAACATCAAACTGTCTGACACGGATGATCCAATGATTAATTTATAGAGCCAAATAGTTTTTCCCTCTTTTCTTACAGTGTAGAGAGGAAATAAGTCACAGCAAGAAAACAGTGAGGAGGAAGGAACACTGAGCTGAATTGGTTTTCAAGTAGTTTAATGTGTAACATGTCTGTCAGGCACTCTTTAAATGTCCATTGTGTAGTATTTATGGGGATATTGGAAGAAATTGGGCATAATATTTATAACTATGATTTTATTGGTTACATTCACCTGGAAATAGGAATTTTGTTTTTGTTACCTAATCTTCCTAAGGAGAGAGTTCTCTACCATGTTTACCAAGAAAGGACAAACCAAACATTGGCTCTAGTTAGAGCCATTCACGTTTTTACGTTTTTGTGTTGGCCACAGTAGTTTTACTACATGGTTGGCACAGTAATGTGGAGTAATGATGTCCTGAGCAGAGAAAAGTCACAGACCCCCGTGTGTGCATTGTAATCCAGGCTTCTCTGTTTACTGGTAGCCAGTTTGGCAGCTGCATTGCACTGCGCATATACGTTCGTTACAGGCGGCTATTGCTGTGATGGTGTCATTGCCAAAGTATAAGACCCACTGTCTGCTCCCCCTCCCCAGGGTAAGTCCATCAGCTCTGTCACCACTGTTGCTGTTGTTAGCACTAGTAGCTGCTAACTGCTGGCTGCATCAACTCCATGTTGCAGACAATGCTGGCTCAGATTCAGAATCATAAATATACTCTGAATGTTGTTTTGAGCTGCTTTAATGTAATTTTTTCATGTCTGCATATAACTCTGAGAGGAAAAAAAAGTAAAAAAGCAAAATAACAAAATAATATTAAACAAATTGTGTATGTAATGGAAACAGATTTAGCTAGTAATCCATGACATGAATTAAATCATGCCTTTGCACCCTCTTGGTCCGCAATTGCTGCATTGGCTTACTGCAAAGATATCCAACTGGAGATTTTATCCCAATAATTGTTAATCTGAATACATTCAGCTCCTAATATCTTACAAAACAGTAGTGGATGAAAACACACAATTTGCATTTTTTTTTATTGTTGGTTAAAGTGTGCATCACATTGGGATGTAAGCCTGACTTTTGTGTCTGAGCCACAGCACAGCTGTCACCTGAACGTAGTCCATCCACAACTAACTGCATCACAACTAATGTTTGGCATCAGATGAAAATCTGAAATGAAAACTCCAAAGTTTATCTGACATTGTGTTGGCAAGACTTGCAGATATTTTGACTGCATGTCTTACTGTTTGACTTTCTCTCTCTTCTTCTTCCTCACACAGAAGCACGCACATACTGCTCTCTTTCACACACGCAGACAGCAGCGGTGTCATCTCTGAGCAGTGTGGTCCCATGCTGTCGTCTGGCTGTCACAACCCCAGTGTTGGCCTGCTGTTCGGGAGAGAAGCCTGCATTGGGCAGATCCTATTTAGACAGATTAAAAAATCCATGTCCAGCTGTCTACATCAGTCAACACACTGCCTCTGTGATGGTTCCACCAGATACACCATCGCTCGACTGTATCGCTGCCTCTCTCTTTCTCTCTATCCCGCATCCATCTCTTTATCTGGATGCCTTATCTTCTCTGTCTCTCTGTCTCCACTCTGCTTATTCTACCGCTCATCTTTATTTTTGCTGCCATTTCCCTGTGAGACTATGATTTAGTGCTTGAAGCATGGGAGCTGCTGTCACAGGGGTTTTAGCAGTTGAATTAGATTAAGCAGAGCACAACAAATGCTGGTGGGGGGATGAGTTGGCTTTTCTCGGCAGCGTGGCGCTGTAAGCCTTTTTTCCCCCTCAAAGACTGCAGAGATACACAAGTGGTGTGGCTTTCAAGGTACAGGGTAAGATAGAGGGGCTAAACTGTTTCCCTTTTGTCTCACAGATGACACATCAACACTTACATGAATGGTAATACAAGATTAGTTTAGCCGTGAAGCAACAGGAAAATGGGATGTGTAGGACCATGCTGTACATATCATTGAAGCGATTTAAATGCAACAAAACAATATGTACAGTACGGCTTTGCACCAAAATTAAGACAGAAACACTTTGAGGTACCCAAAGCAAGTATAGATTCGTTATTTTAAATTCTGCATGAAAACCTTATTGGATTGGACATGGCGGCTCAGCTGTGTGCGTGCGCAGCTGTGCACGTGTATTCACATGCATTTGCTTGCAGAGCTCTAAGCACTGGAGCATGCATGAATTCATATCTGTAATGTAGTGTGCATTTTGAATGTGATTGTTGTGTGTGTGTGAGATAGGGGAAGAGAGAGAAAGAGAGGCAGAGAGACCCCCATTAGTAGCTCTGGCCCGAGGCTGAATCCCCTGATGTCAAACAGTGTAGTAATGGTCCTGTGTATCCCCCTCTGTCCTCTGGTCTGTTCATCCTCCACTCCCTTCCTCCACAGATCTCCACCCTTCCTCTCCAATTTGCTCCATCACCTCGTCGCTTCTTGTTTTCTCCACATCAACACACCCATCATATATACATTAATGTTGTAAAGTGGCAGGTAGTTGGATATCTGAATTTGTGAGACCATGCAGGCTTAAATTTATGTCTATAGCTAAAAGGGTTTTTTGAGAAAAAGGAAGTCATCCGTTTACATTTATACCTTGGTGGCTTTAGAAACTGGATCTAAAATCTCTGTCTGTGTTGTGTTTTTCTTGGTTGTGTGCATATGTGTGTGTGTTTGGTTTTTTGTGTTATTTCTGTTCAACATTACACATGGTGTTGTTGAATCATAAAGGTCATGGAGTTCCTTGGAAGGAAAACAGAAGACTATTTAATTGGTACACTTAAAGAATTCCTATTGATTGCAAGTCAGTGTTCAACACACACAAAAAAAACAACAGGCTGGCATACAATTAAACAAATACAGCAAATACCATTACAATTACTGAATATACTGGTAATGAATATTTGCTTTAAGTTTAAAATAAATGGTTAAAGTATATAATATATTGAAAAAAAACAACCCAAAAAAGATGAAACCTACCATGAAAAAGTCAGAGTATAATATGTTTTCCTAAATAGCATGAAAAGTCATAGTATAGTATGATGAAAATACCATAAAAAAGTTGTATTATATGTCATCCAAAATAGCATAAAAAAGTTGCAGTTTACTATGTCATCCAAAATAGAACAAAAAGGTCACAATATAATATGTCATTGAAAAAATTTAAAAGTCATAGTATAATATGTCGTCCAAAATAACATTAAAAGTCAAGTCAAAGTGTAGTAAATTGATAGTATATTATGCTGTTCAAACTAGCACCAAAAAGTCAGTAAAATGGTCCTACAGTAAAAGTCCTTACAGTAAACATCAACATGCCTGTGGTAAAACCTTCTTGCATCTTTCCCCCAAGAATTTAATGCTCTCATCAAATCACTTAGCTTATCCACCAATAAAGAAATATAAAGCTTTTAGAAAACTATCCATTTTTTAACTGAATCCTCTGACTGAATAAACCTCTTCATCTGTATGCCTCACATACCCCAATTTATCTTCATTTTTTGTTTTCATTTATTTGATTTTATTTGTCCATATAATTTGTGTTATTTGTATTCTCATGCACATATGTATCATATTTATATACGTTTCAGATATGTTAATTTTTTTTCTGTGTTGCGTGATTTACCTGATGTTTTGTACGTGTTCACACTGTCAAAAAAAGTCATATTGAAACCAGTATGTTGGCCAATCTCAAAAGTTCATTTAAAGCCAATATAAGCCTATACAGTAACATGCCAATATTATTGTGTATCCCTAGAATAGTTTGTTATTCAAAAGAGAAGGAAAAAGGTCATTGTGTGGTAAGCCACCCAAATAAGTATGAAAAAGTCATACTTAGGTATGTTGTGCAAAAAGCCATCGAAAGTCATCCATTATAGCATGAAAAAGGACTTAGTATAGTGTGATGTCAAAAAAGCACAAAAGCTGTAGAAGGGATGTAGGATATTGGATTTTTTTCTGATTTAAGAATGTCATCTGTCCAAAATCTTGAAAAAAAGTCATAGTACAGCATGTCATCTAAAATCATGAAAAAACATCACTGTATGGCATGTCATCCAAAATCATGAAAGAAAGTCATAGTATATCATGTTGTCCAAAATCATGAAATAAAAAACGTAATACTATAGCATGTTGTCCAAAGTCATGAAAAAATAAGACATACTATAGCATGTCATCGAAAATCATGGAAAAGGTCATAGCATAAAATGTCGTCGAAAATCAGGAATACAGGCCATATTATAGCATGATGTCCAAAATCATGAAAATATGTCATAGTATAGCATGTCATCCAAAACCATGACCGTCATAATATAGCATGTGGAAAAAACGACCCAAGACAACATACTATAGTATGTCGAAAAATGGAAAAATATGACTTGATGAAAATACAGCTGAAAATCACATACAATAGAATGTTAAATAAACAGCCAAAAACATCATAGTTTAGCATGTTGTAAAAACTACCGAAAGCGTCATAGGACAGTATGTCAAAAAATGTCAAAATATGACATGCCAAAAAAACGTCTGAAAACCACGTAGTATAGCATATTGAGGAACGTCATAATATAACATGTAAAAAAATAGCCCAAACATCATTACATACCATAACTTTTGACTCTTCCATATCTTCCTTATGATGCAAAAAGGGAAAAACTTATCTTGCTGTCTCCAATTGAGAATGGTTTTATGTCAAAATATTTATGCAGATATTATGCAATTAACTGATGATAATTTACATCAAGTTAAGTCTAAATGCAAAGAAGGACTGAGGATGGATCTGTCAGATGATCTGTGAAAAGATACTTTACAAAACACCAACTAATCTTTCTCATGTGCATGGTTTAGTTTAATTCAGTTGGATGTAGTGCACAAACTCCACTTTGCAAAACCAGATTAGCTGAAGTATACCCTGACTCTAATCCAAAATGTTACTGTTGTGGTGAGCTTTAAGCACATTTTATGCATATGTTTTGGTCCTGTTCGCAGCTGCAGCATTTCTGGTCCTCTGTGTGTTTACCACCTTGTCTGCTGTCTTATGTGTACCTCTACGGCATGCCCGTTGCTGGCCATATTTGGTGTACGGGATGTCAGTACAGAGAGATTATTGCCTTTACAACACTCTTAGCCAGAAGAAGGTTACTGCTCTCCAAACCCACCCTCTTTTTCATCCTGGCTTAATGATGCAATGCTTTTTCTAAGCCTGAAAAAAAATAAAATTCTTTCTCATTGGAACTGTTCTTTAAACTATGGAGTCCATTTATTGAATATTTTAATAACCTGTCAATCGCTCCTCACAATTAGAACTCAAATCCTTATTCTGCTAAAATTCATGTATAATCTCTACTATGGATGCACAATATTGGATTTTCTTTATTTTTACTGTTCTATTTTTATTCCCAATATTTTATACTATCTAAATTTTCAATACCTCAATATGTATGACAGTAGTGACGGTAATCGGGCCACACTGGGTGCGGCTGGCGATGGGCAGAAGCAGCAGATGTGAGCAGATAGCAGCAAATGATAGCAGCTATAGCAAATTATTGACATTGATATTGATATATAAGCTGTTTGTTTGTTTGCTTGTTTGTTCCTCCACCTGATTTTGGTAATCATTGAGTCTATTCTGTGGCGGAGCTGATACTCTGTGGGTGCTCCTGTCATGGTAGCCCACCAGCAGATGGAGACATGGGACTCAATGCTTTTCCGTATATGCGATATTAAATTACTGAACACAATCAGGTACTGATTAATTAATATTGTCATGTATCCTTAATCTGTACTGCCATACAACCCAAGATTATCATGTATTCTTTGTGTAAGTATTCTGGTGCCTATGAAAACTGAAATCTGTATAGCCAACACTTTCTAATTCCATGACGGGTCTACCTATGGAGAAAATACTAATGGGTTGCAACAGGTTACAGGTCTGGTGAGGAGAGCTGAGATTATCTCAGGTTGCTTGCAATCAAAATGAATGACAAGAAGGTGTGTGATGAGCTGCAGGTGAGTATGCCTGAACAGAGTGGTATTTTCTGTCATTTCGACATGCTTAATTATGACATTTTTGACCCTTTTTTGTCTTCATTTCCACATTCATACTAGGACACGTGTCTACAAGCTTTAATATGCCATTTTCAGGCATTTTTAAGACGGCTTTTTTTTTCGGCAAACTATACCTTTTTTTTTAAAAAAATGCTAAATAATGAGGTTGTTGTTCTTCATTTGCCTTTATTCCACTTTGTATACTATGACGCATCTCTAACAGCTATGGTATGTCATTTTCAGCCATTTTTGCCACACGTCAAAATTTTACATTTTTGCCATACTATTGTTTGGGATTTTTTCAACATGCTAAATTCTGATGTTTTTGGCCTTTGTTTACACTTTGTATCATATGACGCTACAAGCTATAATATGTAATTTTCAGCCATTTTTGGGAGAAGTCAGAATTTGACTTTTTGCGACATAGTATAGTATTGCCTTTTTGGCCATTGTTTGGACATGCGAACGTTTTTGGCATTTTTTTTGCCGTCGTTTCAACTTCGTATAATATGACACATTTCTACAAGCTATAGTATGTCATTTTCAGCCATTCTTGGGACATGTCAAAATTTGACGTTTTTGCCATAATATAGTATGCGAGTTTTGGACATTTTTTTCATCATGCTAAATTATGACGTTTTTTTGGACGTTTTTGGCCGTTGTTTCTGTCTTGTATACAATGATGCGTCTCTACAAGCTATAATATATCATTTTAAGCCATTTTTGGGACATATCAAAAAATCACATTTTTACCATACTATAGTTTGGGATTTTTTGCAACATGCTAAAGTATGATGTTTTTGGCTGTTTTTGGCCATTGTTTCCATCTTGTATATAATGATACAGCTGTTTTGAGCAGTTTTTGAAACATGTCAAATTTTGAACTTTTTTTTTACCTTACTATAGTTACGATTGGTTTTTTTGGTCAGTTTTTCGACGTGCTAAATTATTGTGCTGCTTCCATTTTTGAAACTTTCTAGGCTATGCCTCATCTTTGCACACAATGCTTAGGTTTTTCTAGGTGGTTTGAGCAGTTTTTGTGACATGTCAAATTTTGAGATTTATACCTCACTATAGTTTTTGGTTTTTGGTCATTGTTTCGACATGCCAGATTATTGTGTTTTTGCCCATTTTTGCAACTTTCTAAAATATGGCTTGTCTTAACAGGCTATTTTAAGCTGTTTCTAGCTGTTTTGAGCAGTTTTTGAGACATGTCAAATTTTGACATTTTTGCCTTACTATAGTCTTGGATTTTTGGTCAGTTTTTGGACATGCCAAATTTTGGTGTTTTTGGCTATTAATGCAACTTTCTTTGCGATGGTGTGTCTTAGTAGGCTATTTTAAGCTGTTTCTAGCTATTTTTAGCAGTGTTTGGGACATGTCAAATTTTGACATTTTTGCCTTACTATAGTCTTGGATTTTTGGTCATTTTTTCGACATGCCAGATTATTGTGTTTTTGTGTCCATTTTTGCAACTTTCTATGCTATGGCTTGTCTTAACAGGCTATTTTAAGTTCTTTCTAGCTGTTTTGAGAAGTTTTTGGGACATGTCAATTTTGACATTTTTGCCTTACTATAGTCTTGGATTTTTGCTCATTTTCTCGACATGCTATATTATGGTGTTTTCTTCCATTTTTGCAAACTTCTATGCTATGGCTTGTCTTAACAGGCTATTTTAAGTTCTTTCTAGCTGTTTTGAGCAGTTTTTGGGACATGTCAAATTTTGACATTTTTGCCTTACTATAGTCTTGGATTTTTGCTCATTTTCTCGACATGCTATATTATGGTGTTTTTTTCCATTTTTGCAAACTTCTATGCTATGGCTTGTCTTAACAGGCTATTCTAAGCTGTTTCTAGCTGTTTTGAGCAGTTTATGGGACATGTCAAATTTTGACATTTTCACCTTACTATAGTCTTAGATTTTTGGTCATTTTTTCACTATGCCAGATTAGTGTGTTTTTGCCCATTGTTGCAACTTTCTATTCTATGGCTTGTCTTAACAGGCTATTTTAAGTTGTTTCTAGCTGTTTTGAGCAGTTTTTGGGACATGTCAAATTTTGACATTTTTGCCTTACTATAGTCTTGGATTTTTGGTCATTTTCTTGACATGCTATATTATGGTGTTTTCTTCAATTTTTGCAAACTTCTATGCTATGGCTTGTCTTAACAGGCTATTTTAAGCTGTTTCTAGCTGTTTTGAGCAGTTTTTGGGACATGTCAAATTTTGAAATTGTTTTTCCTTACTATAGTCTTGGATTTTTGGTCATTTTCTCGACATGCTATATTATGGTGTTTTCTTCCATTTTTGCAAACTTCTATGCTATGGCTTGTCTTAACAGGCTATTTTAAGCTGTTTCTAGCTGTTTTGAGCAGTTTTTGGGACATGTCAAATTTTGACATTTTTGCCTTACTATATATAGTCTTGGACTTTTGGTCAGTTTTTTCGAAATGCCAGATTATTGTGTTTTTGTCCATTTTTGCAAACTTCTATGCTACGGCGTGTCTTAGCAGTGTATTCTTAGCTAATTCTAGCTGTTTTGAGCAGTTTTTGAGACATGTCAAATTTTGACATTTTTGCCTTACTATAGTCTTGGATTTTTGGTCATGTTTTCGACGTGCCAGATTGTTGTGTTTTTGCCCATTTTTGCAACTTTCTGTGTTATGGTTCATCTTCACACGCTATTCTAAGCTGTTTCTAGCTGTTTTGAGCAGTTTTTGGGACATGTCAAATTTTGACATTTTGGCCTTACTATAGTCTTGGATTTTTGCTCATTTTCTCGACATGCTATATTATGGTGTTTTCTTCCATTTTTGCAAACTTCTATGCTATGGCTTGTCTTAACAGGCTATTTTAAGCTGTTTCTAGCTGTTTTGAGCAGTTTTTGGGACATGTCAAATTTTGACATTTTTGCCTTACTATAGTCTTGGATTTTTGGTCATGTTTTCGACGTGCTAAATTATGGTGTTTTTGTCCATTTTTGCAACTTTCTGTGTAATGGCGCATCTTAACACGATATTCTAAGCTTTTTCTAGCTGTTTTGAGCAGTTTTTGGGACATGTCCTATTTTGACATTTTCGCCTTACTATAGTCTTGGATTTTTGGTCATTCTACATGCCAGATTATTGTGTTTTAACCCATTTTTGCAATTTTCTCTGCTATGCCTCATCTTAACACACTATTTTAAGCAGTTTCTAGCTGTTTTGAGCTATTTTTGGGACATGTCAAATTTTGACATTTTTGCCTTACTATAGTCTTGGATTTTTGGTCATTTTTTCAACATGCAAAATTATGATGTTTTTTTTTCCATTTTTGCAACTTTCTATGCTATGGCGTGTCTTAGCAGTGTATTCTTAGCTGATTCTAGCTGTTTTGAGCAGTTTTTGGGACATGTCAAATTTTTACATTTTCGCCTTACTATAGTCTTGGATTTTTGGTCATTTTTTCGACATGCCAGATTATTGTGTTTTAACCCATTTTTGCAATTTTCTCTGCTATGCCTCATCTTAACACACTATTTTAAGCAGTTTCTAGCTGTTTTGAGCTATTTTTGGGACATGTCAAATTTTGACATTTTTGCCTTACTATAGTCTTGGATTTTTGGTCATTTTTTCAACATGCAAAATTATGATGTTTTTTTTTTCCATTTTTGCAACTTTCTATGCTATGGCGTGTCTTAGCAGTGTATTCTTAGCTGATTCTAGCTGTTTTGAGCAGTTTTCGGGACATGTCAAATTTTGACATTTTTGCCTTTCTATAGTCTTGGATTTTTGGTAATTTTTTTCGACATGCCAGATTATTGTGTTTTTGCCCATTTTTGCAACTTTCTATGCTATGGCTCATTTTAACAGCCTATTCTAAGTTGTTTCTAGCTATTTTGAGCAGTTTTTGGGACATGTCAAATTTTGACATTTTTGCCTTACTATAGTCTTGGATTTTTGGTCATTTTTTTCGACATGCTAAATTATGGTGGTTTTGTCCATTGTTTCAACTTTCTATGCTATGGCGTGTCTTAGCAGTGTTTTCTTAGCTGATTCTAGCTGTTTTGAGCAGTTTTTGGGACATGTCAAATTTTGACATTTTTGCCTTACTATTGTCTTGGATTTTTGGTCATTTTTTCGACATGCCAGATTATTGTGTTTTTGCCCATTTTTGCAACTTTCTATGCTATGGCGTTTGTTTTTAACTTCTCTGACAGTGTAGATGTGTATTTCTCTATACAGTTCTTCCACCTTTGATTCAAATACAAATTATATGAAGGAGCGCTCAGTTTTCCATTACACACTTAAAATTCTCTTTTGAACTTGAACTCTTTTGAGGCAAGATGGCGCTGCGTGAGGCGCAGCCTGTTACAGCAGCTCCCGCTCACTTTCAAGCTTTTTTCCTCTTTTAGTACTTTCCAGGTGTTTTCAGTATTTTCTTTTAGTGTGTGTCTGGCCGTTAAGTTGTCGAACTTTTGCTGGGCCTTCTGCTGTTTTTTCTCCGTTTACGACCGTGCCTGGGGATCCCGTATGCTGCCATGGCAACGTTGTTTACACACGGCTGTTAGCTCTGCATAACTCAGTGGTGCTGCCCCACGAGAGACCCAACGTCCGCCATGAGTCAAGGAAGAGGAGACGTGGGACTCATGCCGAAACTGAACGCCGGGCTGGGAGGAGAACTTACAGGCAACTGACGTCATTATGGGGACTATAAGTTCTCTTCCCAATAAGATGGACGAGTTGGTGGTGCTGACCCGGCACCAGAGGGTCTGATGTTTCGGAACAACTGTGTGGGAAGAACTTTGTGATCCCCATGGAGATGACATTGACAGTCTCACAGAGTGTGTTACGGACTACATCAACTTCTGTGTGTAAAACATCGTACCCACCAGGACTGTGCGGTGTTTCTCCAATAACAAACCCTGGATTAATCCTGATGTAAAGGCTCTCCTCAAGGAGAAAAAGAGGTCCTTTAAATCAGGAGGTAAGGAGGAGCTGATGGCTGTACAGAGAGAGCTGAGGAGGAAGATCACAAGAAGGATACAGGAAGAAGATGGAGGATCAGCTGCAGCAGAACAACATCAGTGGAGTGTTGGGGGGCCTCAAAACCATCTCGGGCCACAGGGAACCTGACTTCCAGGCTGGGGGGAGGGCCTAGAAGAAGATGAACGATCTACCTATTTTTCAATAGGTTTGATCCGCCATCTGCCCCTCCCCTGCCCAGTCATACCCACCATCTGCCCTGTGGACCCCCACCTCTCATCTTGGATACAGGACTCACCAACTGACCACAGTACGTGAGGGCTCGGGACTGTGTGTCTGACATGTTAGTCTACAGCATGGGGGCACTGCAGGGAACCATGTTGGCCCCCTTTCTCTTCACCCTCTACACTGCAGACTTCATGTACAGCTCCACGAACTGCCACCTGCAAAAGTTCTCTGACGATTCTGCAATCATCGGCCTCATCACAGATGTGGATGACACAGAGTACAGAGAACTCACCAATAACTTTGTGGACTGGTGCCAGCAAAACCAACTCCAGATCAACGCGGGGACAACCAAGGAGCTGGTGGTGGATTTCCGCAAGCACAGAAACTCCCTCCTTAGTCCGGTGAAAATCCAGGGGATGGACATTGAGATAGTGGACTCTTACAAGTGCCTGGGTGTTCACCTGATCAATAAACTGGACTGGACTGATAACACCACTGCACTTTACAAGGGCCAGTGCAGACTCTACCTGCTCAGGAGACTGAGGTCTGAGGTCTTTTGGGGTACAGGGACCGCTCCTGAGGACTTTCTTTGACATTGTTGTGGCATCAGCCATTTTCTATGGAGTGGTCTGCGGGGGCAGCAGCATCACGACTGCAGACAGGAAAAGGCTTGACAGACTGATATGGAAGGCCAGCTCTGTCCTGGGATGCCCGCTTGACCCAGTGCAGGTCGTGGGAAAAAGAAGGATGATCACCAAGCTGTCCTCCATGCTGGAGAACGACTCCCACCCCATGCATGACACTCTGACTGCACTGGAAAGCTCCTTCAGCGGCAAACTGCTCCATCCAAAGTGTTTTAAGGAGCCCTACCACAAGTCCTTCCTTCCTGCAGCTGTCAGAATGTACAATCAGCACTGCTCCCAGTAGACCACACACATACACACACACACACACACACACACACACACACACACACACATACATACACACATACATACATACATACATACATACATACATACATACATACATACATACACACACACCAACTAGACTTATACCAAAAGTGCAATTTTTCACAAGTGCATTTATCTCCATTTGCAATTGGTGTACATATTTTCATTTTTTTTCCTAGACCATTTCAGTTGGTACTTTGTAAGAAAAAAAACTGCATGCAATGAGCATAACGTGGGCATGTTTGTAAAGGGGAGATTTATGTGTACACACAAAACCAATATTCATTCAGATATTATGAATTTAACGTGTTAATTACACGACTTTAATCTTAACCTTAATTAAACGTATATTGCGCTAATGCTGAAAACCCTATTTAGAGTACATTTAAATTGAATGCAAAAAGACCTCTAGTATTGGTATTAGTATCGGTATCGACAGATTTCAAAATTCAGATGTTAGAATGAAACTGGAACTGAAAAAGAGTGGATGGATGCATCTCTAGTATGAACACCAGAATTTTTAGTGTGCAGAGAGAATGTTATTTGATAATTGCTGAATTTGACAAAAATGGTTTCAATTTGAATTAGTATCAAATTTCATAGGTCTTTCCAGGAAACTTCCTAAGGAATTACCAAGAAATTAACCTTTAAATAAAACAAAAGTTAATACTCTTTTACAACAATGTTGTACACTAGGAACGGAAATGGATACCAACAGCTGTGTGTCTGTACATTGTAGCATGATATCACAAGCATTTGTAAGTGATATTAATATGACAGATTTGACATTTCCCATTTATTCATAGCCTAAATTTCATACCTCTGATATTCTGATATGGGATTAAGAGAAATTTGAGTCTTTCTTGTGTGACTGCACTCTAAGAAACAATAGAGCTTTGGTCTCAGGCAAAACTCTGCCAAAGAATGATTTTCCTAAGAGATACTGAAAATAATAGAGCCCTGGAATCTGATAGGATTGAGTCTGCCAACAACAACTCCTCACGTGCAGTTTTTCAAAAATTTGTTATGAATGGGACAGACAGACGGACGGATAGATAGATAGATAGATAGATAGATAGACAGATAGACAGATAGATAGATAGATAGATAGATAGATAGATAGATGACCTAAAAATGCTCCATCACCAGGAGGCATGGAGTCAGCCAGTTAGACAGACAGACATATAGAGCTGCAACCCTTTAAACATCATCACAACGCGCTGTTAACTCCTCCATCAACAACTAGTCCCGACGGGTTGTCCGCATGTGAGGGCAGCGAGATGGAGGAACGGATCGGAAGGCGTCTGAAAATAGATGACAGAAAAAGAAAGAGAAGAAGTGGGGTGTGTGCACAAGAACGAGGCTTCTCCTGTCTTGGCCCTAATGGTCCAAATGAGGCTGGGGGAGAGGGTGTGTGTGTGTGTGTGTGTGTGTGTGTGTATCTGAGACTGAAGGAGGGTCGGGCTGAAGGGGTCTGAGCCTGAAGACTGAGGCAGACCAGAGCTAAGTGACTCAGGCTCAACACCATATGAGCTGGCAGCTTGTCACATCCCAGCCCATCACTGAGGGACCGTATAGCAGAGCCTGTTTCACCACAGAGCAGCTCCCATCACTTCAAATACAAACACACATGTGGTTTAGATAATTTCATTGTTTTTATAGAGATATGTAAAAAGGTCCGTTCACACCAGCATTTAAAACTTTTTCATGTCAAGCTGGTTTTTATTTACAACTGACAAAAAATCTTTCATGTTGCCCTTGAGGGGACAGAGACCTGGAGAGTCCAGAATGGAGGGTGCTATGGTATGCTAGTTTATTAGCTGAGTTGCACTATCTGCTTTTATTTACTACTCCACAAAGAAATCATGTTTTTTTAGACAGCTGTAAGAAGGGAGTCAATGGTATGTTTTTTTAAAAAATATTTGTAAAACTAGTGTGTTGTAAGCAACCAAGCTAACAAGCTTAAATACTGACAATTAGCGAGCCAACTAGTTAAAGAGCTTTATTTCTCTCTTCAATACCTCTTTACTAAAATAATGGACTAAGTCCTGGACAAAGTGCTAGACGATGAGTTTTCTCTCAAACTAACAAAATATCAGAGCTAATTTTACTCCCATTTCCTAAGATTTTGGGATGTTACTCAAGACAATTAATGAGGAAAAACATTCAAGGAAAACATTTTCAACTAGCTTTGGATCATAACAATGTGGACTGTAAGTGTAATCGAACTATGGTAAACTTCCCTCCATTTTACCAGTGCTCAGATCTCCCTGCTCGTCTTCCAGCTCACATCAGATTTTTGTTGGGGCTAGGCCTGTTGCTCGAACTACAGACCTCTGCACCACCAACACAAAGAGTAAAGAAGCGGATCAAGAGAGAGCGCTCTCTTTCAAACTCTTATCAATTAGTAAAGTGATGATCAAATAAACCAAGACTCTCTTACTGTATTGCCTATTTCTCAAATAAACTGTCCTCAGAAAAATATTTCTGATATTTCTATTTCTTTTTAGTTGTAATACGAGAGTTTGTAAGAAAGGAAGTGGGCGCAATATTGTTTTCTGTATAGCACAGAGACTGATAGTAAAATTAGGCAGTGCTGATCAAATAAAATTCAAGTTTGTTACTGTATTTCCTATTTCTCACCTTGAAGTTTTTCAGAAACATGGTTTAGTGGACTGTTTGGCTGTTATACAAGATAGTTTGTTACCTTCCATTTGCTTTCTGTGTCCAAACAGACAAGTTTGCATTAAGTCATCTGGTCTGCTGGGGCATATATTTATTCAGTGTGATGCAGTGTATTCTGATAGCTGCAGATCTTTCCAGTGGCGAGCTTTAAGAGCAAAGCATTAACAACATGATTTTAAAAGACAGAAATACTTTTAAAGAGAAGACAGAAAGTGAACTGTGTCCCCGAAGTGAGTCTCTAACAATCGAACCCCTAACATAATGAAAACATCTCTTTTCCACAAAGTCTTTTGTAACACCAATACCAGCCTGCAACTGAATTCATAATTATCCATCACCTGAAAGTTGCATCGATTGCAGTATCAGATATTACTACAGTTATTTTAAACAGCTTGCTCTTCATGTGATATTGGATTTTCTTGTAATATGCAAATCCAACTGGAAAAAGCTACATACATCAACTGCCAAGTGGTAATTAGGAATAAAAAATGTGGCTGTAAACAGGCATAGCATGAATTTCTCTGATCTCAGCAGTGGACTGTGTTAAAAATACAGTCATACAGTCAACCGATATAGTCACACAAAATAAGAAATGTGGATGTTTTTATATGTCTACTTACGTACAAAGTCCAAAAACTGTTTTTTAAAGAGGGGCTTTTAGTTGACATTGCAGTATAAAAACAAATAGAGAGCCTAAGTTTTGATCTTAAAATAACCATGTGAAGATGCAAACACCAGGACAATGACCTCACACTTCTTTCATTAACACATACACAGAGCCATTTAATTTGTGCCATCCAAAAACGACAGCCTGGTGTTAAAGATCATAG
Source organism: Plectropomus leopardus (assembly GCF_008729295.1). Classification (NCBI taxonomy): domain Eukaryota; kingdom Metazoa; phylum Chordata; class Actinopteri; order Perciformes; family Serranidae; genus Plectropomus; species Plectropomus leopardus. The sequence continues at coordinate 12,195,011 of NC_056468.1, forward strand.
CAGTGTATCAATGTGCACATGTACATTTACTGTACTATATGTGAAATCTGTTTACGCTACCATCTTCTTTGTCTCTCATTGGAATATTCATGCCAATTAAAAGCCTGTACCTAAAAATAGACAACTATGATTATGTTGGCAGGGAGCAGGGATCCTGTATGAAAATTAGTCGTGTATTATTAATGGAATGAGTACAGAACATACAATTTATTCTTAAGTTATTCAGTGGGGTCGGGCTTGCAGTTATTGCTCAGAGGCTGTTGAGGTGAACTCGTGGCATCTCAGTGGAAACTAATTGAAAATTCTACCCAGGCTCTCATCAAAATGGAAAATGGCTGTTTCTAAATTAAGCGGAGCGGATTAGGTGTGTGATTTTTTAAATTAACTGTATTCAAATACTGGTAATTCCCAAAAAGAAAATTCTCAAAAACAAGATTATCACACACCCTGAAATAACAGAGCTGGATAAATGGTCATGTGTTGTTTTTTTTTTTGTTTTGTTTTTTTTGTATGTGTGTGTTTCAGATTCCTTGAGTGTGTGAGCTGCAAGTGCTTCAAATTTTAAGACAGAAAAGACAAATACTGTCTCAATTAATATTTAACAGTATTTTCAAGTGCATCTCTGAAATAAAACACATCTAACTCAAGATCAAGCCAATGTGTAATTTTCCTCCCTCAGTCCTCCCTCTCGGCTGTCCTTCTTTTAAATCTCCACACGGTCTGACTGAATACATCTCACTGCCCGTTCCCACAGTGGAGATCAGATCATGTGTTCTAAATACAGGTGTGTGTTGTCACCAGGTAAAGATACCTGCCTGCCTGCAATGGAAGAAAATACACCAGCACTCCGCTCTCCTTGGGCTTGAGTTACGGCTTGGTGGCTGTGTTACAGCAAACTGAACCTTCACTGCTCCTCTGTCTGTGGCATGGGTGCATGCGAAAAATCCATTTGGTGGCAAAAATATATATTTGTTCAACTTTGCTACACTTGATCATTCAGCCAGGAGATTGTTTTAGTGAACACATGCTCAAATTACGATACACAGATATGACCAATATCATACTTTACATTTACAGTTTATGTCACCCTGCAGCTATACCTTTAAAGTATGCATTAAAAACGCCAAAGATGTTTTCACCTTTTTGGCCCGAAATGATGAAACTGAAAGATGTGTGTGTGCAACACACAACAAAATAAAATTCATTTGACAATGTTGAGATAGGCAATGATCATTTGCCTACTTTATGCCTACTTCATGTGTGTTTTTAGGTAACACAAAACATCCCAGCATCATCAGAAATGGTTTGTCACCCATTTTTTGGATATGTAATTTCAATTACTCTCTCTGTCCTATTTTCTATATCTGGTATTTTGCCTTTCACCTTTGTGTGAACATTATTACTGTGGTAAGTCAATTGTAATGGCCTTGTATGTTTTGTAACTGCTGTCTGTAAACCTGCAATGCTTTTTTCTTTGAACATCATATTCTATCAAACAGTTTGAACAGACATGATTTATGTGAATAACTTTTTAAAGAAGCAGTGTGTAGGATTTAGCAGGGAGGATTGCAGATTGCAGCCAGCTGAAACTTCTGCTGGTTTGTTTTCCAATGGTATTACTGTTTAGGAGGTTTTCACCAGGAGCTAAATTACCCACAGAGGTCTCTTCCTCTTCAAAACACACAGACCACATGATTAAAACTGTTAAAAACACTGAATACAGCGGTTTCGCATTACCAATCAGTGTTTCTCCGATGCAGTTTGGTTTGTCGCATATGTGCTGCTAGTTTAGCACCTGCTAATGTGTGATCTCACCTTTTTTCTGATAACTTAAGATTCAGATGTTAAGGAGATTCTTACTGCAAGCCAAATTAGAGGTCTCTTGGGGCACCTGGTAGAGCGGGCACATGATGTCCTATCAGATTCAGGATGCGCTCCCTATGTAGATATAAAAGGCTCATTCTACGGTAACAAAAACACAACAGTTCTTATCTTCTGGTGATTATACAGTAAAGAAAACATACCTCTTACATGATATTCCATTTCTGTCAATATATCCCCCTAAATCCTACAACATGGACCTTTAAAACTCTCTAGTCGAGGCATTCACAGTACAGTCCACCTTTGACTTAAGATCAGGAAGACAGGTATATTTATTACTATAGAACTCCGACTTTTAACAATGACTCAGAATTGAGCATTTATGGAGCTTAAAGTATGAAACTGCTGAAAGTTATTTTGTTGGCATTCATGCATTATCTGAGCAATAATACTTGTAGCTGTTATCAGGTGAATAAGTGTAAACATAATCCAAAATCTTGCATGAGAATAAATATGTTTTGGCATAAAGTACAGGACTTTATTTGGCTCCTGTTTACACCTGAAGAGAAATGACAGTCAGGTCTCAAATATGTGTGTTTTACTAATTTAAAAAAAAGTGTCCTGAGAATGTAACAAACATGCAAGCGTATGATGAAGTTAGTTGAGAGAGCCGGAGAACGACAAAGGACAAGGTGGTGGGAAGAAGGAGAAGACTTAGAGAGAGCAGAGAGGTGTCCATGTCTCTCATTCTGCAAATAAACAAAAAGTAAACACCGGTGGAGGAAACACTGTGACACATGATGCTGCCAATCGCTCCTCCACCTGCCCACTCAAGTTTCCCAGAAGGCCATTCTGCCGGCCACGGGACAAAAGCAGCGCAAAAAGCCAACACCTCTCTCCCCCTTGGGCGCTCAGAGACAAAAGAGGGGGGAAAAAGCGATACAACACCTTTGTTTGCTGAGATTAAAAAATGTTGCATTCTCTGCCCCTCTCCTCTCCCTCTCTCCCCAGAGGTAACTCTACCGTGCGAGAGATGCAACTGTCAGTGAACTCTCTCTCTCTCATCTCTGGTAGCTCATAAAATCTGCCTTATTATTTCTGTGTATTCTATTGTTTGGGTGTCATTGTGGTGCGTCTTGTGAACGCTGTGATTAGCGGATCAGCCTTGGCACCGAGTGAATGAGCAGGCCTATCCTTTCTGCTGTGTGATACGGGTATAAAGTTGGTGATGTGACCAGACTTGTGCCCCAGCCTGATTGTTAATGACCGAAACTGAATAGCTGTTGACATAAAAGAACAGCCAGCCGTACCTCTCCATATAAGGAATCTGACTCTGATGATAACAGCGCAGGAATTCGCACATGAACAAACACAAGTGCCGTGTGCCCTGCTGCTTCATAGTGAAGTATCCACTGAATAATTGCCTGATCTGTGCACTGTGATAACACTTTTAGGTGTAAGCTACACTCAGTGTTTACAGCACATGCCTGGCAGACTGACCCAGCTCCTCTCACTCTCTCTTGGCAACAAGTCTTATGCAATTCCCATAACTGTTATTATTCCGCAAAATTCACAGACGACATGTGAGGCAACACGCACATCAAATCCACCAATCTATCGCTACAATGGTAGCCGTAGCAGGGAGAGTGGCCCAGAGACACGCACTCTCTCCACGGGGGGTTTCTGCCAATCTGGCAACCGCAGTGGGAGGTCTCACTCTCATCAGCGCTGTAGGATCCAGACCACTTTTCTACCTTTCCTCACTCTGTCGTCTGCACACAGGCTTTAATGCAGAGCTAGCTAGTGATGTGCCTGCAGTTAACACATTTCTTTTTCTTTTTTTTATTTTGTGAGTTTTATTGGAACTACTGTCCTCCGAGGAAATAGTCCCAGTGAAAAGTGTTTACAGTGAGCTCAGTGGATGTTGAGTTTTTCAAAGGCCATTTCTCAGTACAATTAATCTTCATTGTATTGGGATAGCAGCAGAAGCTGGAGAGCTAGAGATCTCAATCCACCCAAAAAAACAACTTTGCATTGATAGATATCACAAAATTACAAAATGTATACATTTCTCTCCAACCACATCTCTGACCTCTTTAAATTACTTTCCTATAATTCGATGACAACTGCTGAGGGAGATCAGATTATAAAAAGCCAAAAGCTCCAGAACACTTACTAAATGGACCTTGCAGACCTTTCAGTTTGTAGACATCTGACACTAAGTCCCCTTTTTCTTTAGCTTACTCCTGCCAACATCACTCAGCAAAGAAAACTACATTTTGGTCTAATTTCAAAGAATGTATGAACTCCAACATTTCAAATCCAAGATGGCATCTGGGTAAATAAAAAAATAAATAAAACCTGATTCTTGACTGAAAGAAGTCACTTCTAGTAAAATGAAAATCTAGAAAGAAAGGGATCGTTTCTTGATGATTTAGAGCATTGATAGTAAAGTTACCGCCAAATCTTGCCCACTATATGGTGCTGGGTGGCCTGTCACCCGTTTTCAAATTCTCATTGAAAAGACACTGATTCACAACGATACGTATTCACAATGATGGATAGATAGATAGATAGATAGATAGATAGATAGATAGATCGATAGATGGATAGATGATTAGATAGATAGATAGATTTTATTTTAAATTTTATATACAAAAACTGCCAGAGTGCATAACAAAAAGCATCACAAATAGCTTGCTTATCCAAAAACACTGCCGGGACAGAGATCTGGACTAGGCCACCAAGGTTCTTAAATCCTAGAAACGCCCCTGCAAACATCTGACCTGTGCAGGGCTGCTGCAACAAGATTTCCCTTTTAACAAAGATGAGTGAGGACAGCAAATCTCAAAAGGCTGAAAACAGGCAATTATTTACAAGCAAGTGGCAACCTACAAAGCCAATGCAGCAGTGTCAAGAACTGCAGCTCCTCAGACGGCCACTTGAGGCTGGCTCCAAAAGTGACTCAGTCCCCAGACTTCAAGTAAAAATGCCCAAATTTACAGCAGAAATAAACACGTTTACAGCCAAACAACAGTTTTGGTCTCTATGGTTAATTTCAATATCCATGATTAAGGAGGGTGGATTTTTATATAACTCAGTCATTTACATTTTATTAAAGTCCAAAGTTACTCATGCATTCTTGTCACTTTGAGTGACAGGCTGTCTGCAAGGCAACGCTGCAGTCTGAGTCAGATCCACCCCTTGCTCCTCCACAACTCCAACCCTCGCCAGAATATGGTCACTTCTGGCTCCAAAAAAACAGCAACAGCCAAAATGCCAAACTTCCACAAACCATTATTTGGTACCAAGGTAGCTATGCTCATTATTTTATACAGCCTATGTATAAAAGTATTATACTGACCATTTTTATTGTTTTTTTAATAAACCGGCCCGTGGCCTCTTGCCATTTTGCAAAAGTGTCCCCGAGCAAAGCAAGCTCAGTATCGTGGATTTAAAGAATGTGTTACTGCTGTAAATACTGCAGTGGGAGGCAGAAAAGGTCAAGTGTAGTCAATTTTATTTAAATAGGGCCAACTCCTAACTAAAGTTATCTCAGGACACTTCTCATATAAAGCAGGTCTAGACCATACTATTCAGACGATAACAGGGAAAGAGGCCCTACTGCCTTATACACAGCATAAACCTTAACAAGTTTGGATAACGCAACACACAGTAGTCCTAGTAGTAGGTTTCATGTGACTTTTCAAAAGACACCAAACTAAACAGGCCTATCACTCTCACCACTCGCTCCTCTCTGAGGATAAACATAAGCCTCTCTCCACAAACCCTCCCTCTTTATCCCTGCGTCGCCTATCCCGCTACACAAACAGTACGCCCAGATAATGAGTCCGGGTGAGAAAGTGTAAAGTGGAGGTGTATTGAGGGGCCATGTAAGCTGGCCTAATCCTCCTTCACTGCATTTGTTGTGTCATTAGAGCTGTAAGGGTTGTGGATCCTGTGACACGGGCCCTATTCACTCCCATAGCCCTCAGCCAGGGCACTGCGGAGAGCCAGTGTTGTGTTCAGAGCCGCTATAAGCCACGCCGGATTTTCAAAGGTGGGAATGTCCTCATAGACCACACAGGACCTCTCCCCCGAGGACAGAAAGTGTGGTAAAATCTGTGAGAGGAGGTAAATACCAGAGGTCACACAAACAAACAACACACGCTAAGATTCACTCAGCAGCTTTATTTTTTGTGCAAATCTCATGACAGAGGACCTGGCTACATGGATGAATCAGAAATGGTGTGATATGGCATTCCTGTAGTTATGATGTAGGTGAAAGCAAGTTTATTTTGGTTGAAATTACGGAGATTACTGTCTTTATATAAACCAATCCGTACTTGTTTTATGTGCCTGTCTCCTTTCAACATAATTCTTAATTTTAGCACCTCTTCCTAACGAGATGCAATGCCAACAAGTGGACATTGCTGTAGTTTTTCCCAATGAAATGAAAAAAAAGCTCGACTTGGCTCTATTTTTGCAACGTTTCTCGTCTTGCTCCACCTCAACTTATTTTTATTGACTAAAAGCGACACTGGCGCCCTGAAGTCCTTGACGTTTCCGTTTCCATCCCAGTCAGCAGTCAACATGGATAAAAAGTCATTTCATCAAGCACAGATTCTTAAGAGAGAAATTCAGAGAAAGAAATCCATTGTACCTGATGTCATACCTCCAGGTCATAGCTAGCTTGCCACCAAATGGAGGGAAGACTTATTAATTTGGTTTCTCAACAGCCAATATTGCAAGGCAAACACTCACGACTAGCTCAAAAACCAGAACAGTTTATGGCTTGATATCACCTAGCAGCTGGGATACAATGTAGTTTATATGCACTTGCTAATGTTTTAAGTTGGGCATGGCATCAAATTTGGGGTCTGATTAATTTATGTATTGTGCAGTCAGCATTGACCCTATGGAATTTCTCTCTCTGGCTCACAGACTGTAGATATAGATGGACGACATGACAGTTCCCCTGCAGCCCCCTGATGGCTTACTGCAGTTTAGGTCATAAAGCCCGCCCCCTCAATGTTAGTGGATTGGACATCAAACTTGTACATGTCAAATTATTTTTTCCCAAAGATGGTTTCTGTCATTTAAGGTTGTTTTTTGTTACTTTGATCTATATCAAAGTCAAGTTTCAGACAGTTTTTTGATGCTATAAAAAGGGGCTTTGTCATCATGATTGACAGCTGTGCATCCCAATCGGTCTGCTTAAGAACAATTAGGCTACTTGCAACTGGCGGCTGTTAGACTTAAAATTTGTTTGTGGACTTCCAGTATTCCAACACTGCAATTTCACTTTGCACTGGTCAGAAACGGTTTGAATAAATATTCTTTCCAAGGTTAAGAAGTGGCATATCTGATATTATCCACAGCAGGAAAGCCATGAATAATAACTTAAATATCTACTCATTTGCAGAGGAATAAATTAGGTTGCAAAAACAATCTAATCCACTCCTCATGCTGCAACATCGATCAAAGAATATGTAGACAATTTTTTGTACTCCATCTGCTAGCATTTGCCTGCTCGCTGTATGTTAGGAAGAGGTCTAAGATTTAATTTCTAGGAATACATTCACCTACAGTACAGAGCCTGATGAAAAGAAAACATTCTGTGCTGCTTTCATTCATATTTTTAGCCTGGAGAATTATTCTATATAGCGTACAGTACCATGGAGCATTACAATATATTTTATAGTACATATTATTAATATTTTCTAAACATAGAACACAAAAGTGACTGCAGTTTGCCAGTGGTATTGGTCTTTTAGGTTTTATCAAGTTATTCAAAGAGTTTATTGATGCGTCTCATTCTTTGAAAAACGAAGACAAGATGGCACCATGCAGTGTGTAAGGCTGACATTTCGCGCAAGGCGAAAGCAGTCACCCATTTGGGATTTTACTCTGAAAATCTGTGGTAACTTAAACAGAATAAATGCTCCCTATTCAACAGCTAAACTGCATTGTTATTCTCTTCCTAAAAGGAAACAGCTGCACTAACTGCAAACCTACTTTGGCTAACTGTTGTGGCTAATAGGTAACATATAATGTATGTGCTGTAACTATTCATCGTGAACAAGGGTTTGCTCTACTTGGTGCAGCTACTGTACATTCGCCTCCTGTGTATCGTACCATACAGCGCTGATACGAGGTAGTAGAGATTCATTTGTTTAGAACTGTAAACCATACAACTTGGGAGAATGACGAATATATTCACATACAGTACAACATGATAGAACGAGCGTCACAGAGTAGCAATATTGCTTTTGGCTACAGCTCTTATTGCTGGCTTATCAAATCAGAAAAATGGCTCAGATGACTAAAAAAAAGCTTAGATTATATTTCCTAAAGTACTTCTTAACTCTCCACAGTTTGACTGTGCATCACTGCCGGTTCTGCTCATCCTTACCTATGTGTTATCTGCAAGTTTCCTCACGCTACTATAAATATTAAGACTTTTCCAGACATGGTCAAATGCAAAATAAATAAATCATAAGGCCAGTTTTGCCAGTGAAATGACAATTGTGCAATTTGAAAAGACAAACTAAAAAAATAAAAGCACACTCTGTAAAAGAGTAATTTACCGCATGGCTGATTTCTCCTTAAAAATGGCAGAACAAGAACTCATTCAAGATCTTTTAGACGAAAATGATTTGCTGAAGTTGTGAGTGTTATATTTATCGGGATTCAAAGACTTTTGAGGTGTCTGAATACTGGTTGTCAAGTTATTTCAAAACATTTCAAGCACCTGCCAACGCCCCGTGTAAGGACCTATCGCCCCGATGCTGATCTCACTTGGGCTGTTCTTTGAGCTGGTGTTCCCTGAGAGCACCAGTGAAGGTAGCCGTCCACACATGCAGGGCCGTCCCAGCGGAGAGGGTGAGGAAGAAGAGGAAGGCAACTTGGAAACCAAACCAATCCACCACGCCTCCAGCCAGAGCGCTGAATGTCAGCTTCCCCAGCACCTCCAGAGTCGCCAGGAAACTGTAGTGGGTCGCCTGACGGAGAGAGGAAAAGCGGGGAGGTGAAATGTGGGGGAGAGAGGAGCAGGAATGATGAGAAAAGAGAAAGAGTGGGAGGTAAAGAAGAGAGAGGTGAAAGGACAAGGGAGAAGGAGAGGGTTTGGAAAATAAAGGCACATTGTAAGTTAACAGAGGGAGTAGCTGGGAAAGTAGAGAGGCAACACTTTATCCTATCAAATTATCAGTTTTTAATCCTGGAATACAGAATAATTTGCAACAACAGACTGTGTGATTTTCAGGAAAAACCACCGCAAAGAGAAACGATATGAGAGAGAGAGAGAGAGAGAGAGAGAGAGAGAGAGAGAGAGAGAGGGAAACAAAAGATGGAAGCCTGAAAGAGAAAGCGTGAGATCATGGCCTGAGACGATGGATGGAGGCCAAACGAAGACGAGTATCTGATCTCGGCCTTGAGGCTTTCAAGATGGAGAGAGGGACAGAGATTACCTAATCTCTCCAAACCTCCTCTCTCTGCGCTGAGAGCAGGCATTCAGGTGAGGCAGGTAAAATAAAATGAAAAAAATGAAATAGTTAACCTTCAGTTGGATGTTTTGATGGCAAGTGTATGAAGAAAAACAAGTGTGAGCATTGTAAAAGTTTCTATTGCAGGAATAAAAATGTTTGTTTTGCTATGCACTATTTATATTGTTAATTCAGAGACAAGCTGCAACGATTAGTCAAATAATTTAGAGTAGATAAAAAAAAAGCAGAGTGTTTTGAAAATCAGTTAATCATCATTTCTTAAGCAAAAAAAAAAAAAAAAACTGGTTCCAGCTCACGGTGTAAGAAAATACTTAGACACTTGAGTATTGCAAATTACGTCTTGTGATACCACATCACTTCTTAGCACCGCTGTGATAATTTATGAATAATAGCTTACATGCAATGATTTGTGGCAGTGGTGATTTTGTGTTGTGCTTTAAAGCCCCGATGGCGAGATAGCAGAGCTGTAATCTATCTGACATCATTTGATCTTCCACAGCAATGTAACAACATATGCTAGTGTGTTACAGGGAGTGTGATACAATAAATACAAATGTAGATCCCAGTGCTCTGAGTTTATAACTCAGATTTTATGAATATGTTGGCGCAGTTTTCCTAAAATTCCCTATCCCCTTGCTTACAGTACCATAATATATGGCAATATAGTGAATCTCGTGCCTGTATTGTGACTCATATCGTATTGCCAGATTCTTTCCAATACACAGCTGAAATTCCAGCTCTACAATGTGATAATTTGCTGCTGTTCTTTCCTTTACATTCTTGTTAACTGAGTATGTTTTAATTTTATACTGAGACAAAAAATAATTATTTTCTTTTATTTTCTGACATTTTGTAGTCTCAACGAACGATGACTTGCAGCTCTAAATTCCCCCATAATATATATATATGAACTGAACCATGCTGATGATTTTGTAACATTTTCATCTATAAACGCTCACATAAATGTCTACGACATAACTCCAAATTCAAAACTGTTTGAGGCTTCAAAGCTTCTTTATAAAGGTGAAATTCAAATTTGCAGCTTTTTTTTTTGAACGTCTATTCATCTATTTACTCGTGTGATTTATGCACAGTTACAGCTAAAATTAGGCAACACTAATATTTTTAGTTTGATTTTTGTTGGCATTGAGCCTTTCAAAAAACATTTACTCTCCTGCTTGCAGCACGCAAAGGGAGGCATTCAACTGTATGAACATGGCAATCTAGCAGCACCATAAAATACATTTATTCATTAAAGGAAGTTGATTTGATTCAAAAAAGAATAATTTATTTAATTGGATGAATCACTTTATTCAAACTGAGGATTTTGTTCAAGGACTTGAATTTTTTATGTTATTTTATTATTTAATTTTTTTTTAGGGTGATGACATCATAAAATATGACAATAGACATTTGGAGCGTAATTGGAATTTAAAAAAATAATATAAGTTTTGAATGTAAAAAAAACACACACATACACACACAAACACACATTTGGAACAGCCCTACTCGAAATTGGCTTTGTTTTCTACCATTTCTATTGACCACCATCATGACGGTCAATACAGTAGAAAAGAAAGACTGAAAATGAGTTGATATCAGCTCAATGAGAGTTGAGGAAGTAGTGGTGAGTTCAGACTATCTGAGCGCTAACTGTGGTCAGTACACTGAGGTAGAGAGCGCTGAGAGGCTGTGTGACCACAGCTAAGTGGAGTGCCTTTATTCTGAGCAACTTGTTTAACAGATTGGGTTTCTTTCTCCTGGGGATCGTTAACAAGCACTCACACTATCAGCTTTCTGTCACTGGATAGCACTACCTTCAATAACACACACACACATGTACACACAACGAGCACAGGAGAGCTCATGCTCCCCCCTCCTGTGTGCGCACATACACACTGATTCACACTCCGACACACTAACAGGCAAACAGTATACTGTATGTGTCATGAGAACCTCTCAAATTAACCGTGGTTCTCATCATCACAGGTTGTGATTGGTTCTCTCCTGTTATTTATTTTATTAGACACCAGATCCTGATATTTGTGTTACAGCCTGTGATTTGTCTCCCCTTTCTTCTCCACTTTGAGAGTGACAGCAATTTAAATGATAATTTGTCACCTTCAGAGATTGACTGAGTGATGTCTAAATGGTTGCGCGAGCAGCGATCACCTCCAGGCAACGATGGCCCAGTTACGATGGGGACAAAAGGAGTTATGTCAAAGAGGAGAAAATGGGAAAGGAGAGGAAAAAGTCAGAGAGCATTTAAAGGACTACAGCATGACAAAGAAACAGAGTGAGGTGGTGAGAGGGACAATGCCAGTGAGTGGGGGGTGAGGGACAGAGAGAAAAGAAACGAGCAATGAATAGAAACTGGGTCTGAGATTTTCCAGGTGGAAACAGCTGATGAAAACTGACAGGTATAGGTGACGGTAGGTGTGGTAATGTATGCTGAGGATTTCCATCTCTGGCTTTTGACATCCAAAGGAAATGACCTACAATTACATAATGGCACAATTAAACCATGACAGAGGAGAGGAAATAAGGGAAGGAAGGAGAAAAGAGAAGAAAAGTTTGCGTCGTCTTTTTACACCACAGGAGATGACCTAACACCAAAGAATGAGACAATTAATACTAAAAAAAATAACGAAAAGAGAGAAAGAAAATTACATAACGGCAGTCTGGGTCTTTAGAATAAGGCTGCTGACAGGTATGAATAAAGTCTGCGTTTTACCTGAATGCTTTCCTCGGCCCTCTGAGTGCAATGCATCATGGTAGTGAAGGTGAGCGTGGTGATGAGCCCGCCCAAGAAGTGCTGAACACTCATGCTCAGGACGGCCATACCTGAGGGAGCAAACACACACGAGTAAAATCAAGCAAAAAAAATCAAGATAAGTTTATCTGAAAAAGGCAGAAAACTAGCAGTTTTACACTGCTGTCTGCTCTGCTACTCTCACTATACTATTCTATGTAGAAGTCAAAGTATGGAGACAAAGCAGCGAGAAACAGTAAGCTGCTAAAGTGTCTCCTCTCCGTTCTCCCACCACCGTCACACACCACCCCCCCCCTCGTCCCCAAAACACATGTAGTGTATCCTCTGAGGGGAAGTGGCAGAGCGGTGTTAGTGGGGAAACACAGAGGAACCACAGAGCCTATCTGTCTCTGCTCCCGCTAACACTGAATTATTCACTCAAGCCGCCAGAGTTTTTCCCGAATAAGACTCTTCAGTCAGCGACACAAGACTGTTGGAGTCACACAGATACACCGACTGATCAGACTGGAAGTGGGAAGCGGAGGGTTATCATGTAATATTGAAAAATCTGAAACTGAATGTTTTTTATTTTTTTTTGGTTGAGTTTTCCTGAAATCTTTGTTCTGGGTTTAAAGGAGGGGGAGAGGGGGAGGCCTCAACTTTCAGCGTGAGAGTCTTGATAGGGGAACAGACAACTCAGACGGAGATAAATGGCGCGAATCTGAATCCCAAAAGCTTTGCGACTGGCTGTGTAACAGAATTAGATGTGTCATTCAGACATTAATAACTGAATGGCTCTCTGGAGAGAGAGAGAGAGAGAGACAGAGACAGAGAGAGAGACAGAGACAGAGCGAGCACCTGTCTGTCAGTGTCCTCGGCATCACTCTCTCTTATAACACTGAACATCTGGCTCAAACACTTGCTGCAGGTCAGTGGTTCAAAACCTTTTTCTGATGTGAAGCTGTGTCCGACAATTTTTGTAACAATCCAACATTCACATAGCGATTGGCCAGATGTGCGAAGGTGAGAGAGTAAGCAGTATATAAACTTCTCTCCAGCTAGTTTTTCATGCTTTAAATAAATATTTCTGTCGATTTTTGCATGTACAAATAAGTGCAACATGATGAATGCCTTCCTGGAGAGACTGTCTCAAAGAGTGCATTGTAATCCCCATATGTATTTAACAAGTGCCGCGTCTCTTACCTTTTGACAGTTGCAAATAAAGTTCATGTCAAATCAAATCCGCCGCCTATAAGATGAAGCGATTTCTCCTTGTGTCCCCTCATCACAGGTTTGAAAATGTCTACATGATCTGTGAGAAACTCAACAAAGCCTGATTTCTGCCTCTGTGACAATTTGATTCATTTTGGAGCGATGAAGAGATAAAACTTTTCTAAAGAAAACAACTAAGTGTGAAAGAAAAAAAACTCACCATTTTATATAATAGAAATATGTTCTTCTGTTATTTTTCCTGTTTCATTATTTATCCTTCACCACCTTTAAAAGTTTGAAAACTTCTGTTAAAAGCTTCAGGTCACTCAACCAAAGACCAGACAAGGAAAGGCGCCAGTTATTCTACTGACAGTTTTACAGCTTTCCCTACGAAGTGAAGCATCTATAGGAAAACTGCGCTGTACAAACATTGTCGAGCTTTAATATGCAGTTACATACCTGCCAGCCAGGCTGAAAGAAATCAGGCGACATTAGAAAAATTGGACAACACACACCTTATGTCACTAACATCCAGGGGCTGAACACACTAACAAAAACACCACAATACAATAGCAGAGTAGTTACAGTGTAGTTTGTGTTGAGATTGTCAGAGGTGTTGGCTCAACTTAAGGCTCATTTTTTAAAATGCAGTTTGTTGTATTGTTGAGTGTGTTTCAGTCACTGTTGTGTAAGTGTTGAAAGTGCCTCTTCAAATGCAGTTTTGCTGTGCTTGGTCAACAATTCATGTAACACGTGTATATTGGCAGGCCTTCCCTGACCGTCGAAAACCAATTCTGGAGGGGTACCTAGTGTGACATACTTCTGATGTGTAGGGCCACTGAGCAGGCATCGGTATTAGGGAGTTGGGAGTGCGAATGTGTTATGTATGGCATTATTAGACTTTTTTTAATTCACCACATTACATGAGTCTGTAGTGTTTATGAATAAGGAGCATACTTAAACAGTAACCTTTAAACAATGTGACTGAGTTGAATAAACAGTTCTCACTCTTAACTAATATATCCCATTTCTAATTAGAAGCTCATGAAGTTCAATCAGTGTGACAGTTTATCATACTCTCACTTCATACATCTGCAGCCTAAAGGCCTGTATTTACATGTACTGCATGTTAATAACTTTATATTCTGTGTTTATTCAAGAAACTAGCAGGTCAAATGAGAACTGTGTGCGTATGGGATCAATATCTGGGAAGCTTAAATATGCGAATCAACAGACTTCAGTAAACAGCATGTGGTGTGCTTATACACTATTAATGGAGAAGATTAAAAGACTAACAGGGTCACTCAAACTTCTTCAATGAGTGATTAAACACTTGGATAGAAAGTTTTATTTTCTTCCTTTCTCCTTTCATCACCTTCTTGCATCATACACTGGACTATATAGGATCACTGCAATTGGTAGAATTTGACTCTGTATTTCAGTCTGTGTCTCACCTTTCATAAGCGGTGATGGTTCCAGTACTGTGAGTAGTGAGCTCTGGAAGACCATGCTGATGGTTCGCAAAACAAACACACGTCGCATCAGAGCCCCGATGCTGAGGAGAGAGCAGCAAACAAGCCAAGTATCAGAGAGATGTTCAGCAGCTTTCATATTTGAGTGTTATTGATGAGCACTGTGACATGTGGAGACAGTGGCTCAAGGCTGTTACCATTACATTTGGAGACATCCCTCTCATGTCACACACAATTACACACACACACACACACACACACACACACACGTATGCGCACACACATTAACATGCACGTGCTTAAGTAAACAAGTCCCCAGACACTAATTGATTCCCTGTTAGCGCAAGAAAATCATCCCCCTGTGGGTTTGGTTCATGACGTAATCAATAACCTAAGGAGATCCCCAGCATGAGGAGGATAATTAATCACTGTTAACACACACGCACACACACAAACACATACAAACATGCGCTCACACTGTTGTGTGACATCAGGGATTAGTGATGCCAATCACTCAGAGGACGCCTGCCACTCAAAGGACTGTGTGTGTGTTTGTTTATGTTTTTTTGCATGTAATTATTTATGTGTAAAAAAAAAAAGGCAGTGAGGAAGAAGGAGCCTGTCGCACAAAGCAGGATATCTGATTTAACAGTTTCGGTCCATGATTGAGATTTTAACATCCATGTTTTTCTCAGCTAAGTTTACAATTTAATTTGATTACCCTAAGAGGTAACCAAACACTGATTCGACACACTTGTTTTGTCTCGAGAGCGTAAACCTGATGAAATCCAGCATGCCCTGGTCGACCTTGGTTACTGTTTGGCTGTTTACCTTTTGATTCACTGTTGATGAGTTTTGTCAGAGTTGTGAATAACAAGCTTCCTTCGATATACCTGAAAAGTCTTTTCACATGTCTGACCATATTTTTGCTATTTGATTACAGTTTGTGTTTCCCTATAACTGTTACCTTCCTGTGGCTTTTTTTAAGTATGTAGTACAACATGGATGACTTCTGAATGTGTTCATTTATTTAGTGGACAGAAGATATGGGACAAGAAATAAGGAGAGGGCAGCTGAAATGCAACAAAGGTATTTGACCACACTCAAACCAGGTACATTAGTATTGTCTAGGGCTTTTTTTGTGATTGATTAATTTGCTTTTTATTTTCCCAATCGATGGTTCAATCTAGAAAACATCAGATAACTACAGAAGCCCTAAGAGGCAAGTGAGAGAAAAACAAGAGAAATTAGAGATTCAAATTGTTTTCTTTCCTGTGTTTATGACTTAAAAACAGGTGGAAAAAAATTTAATCTCAATCACAATGCCAATCATAGTTTCCTAGAACCCAAGGGGGCGTCTTCAAATGTTTTGTTATGTCTGACCAACAGGATCCTATACCTTAAAATCTGTAGACATTGTGTAACATTGTAAATAGTTTTTCGAGTTGTGAACAAAAGCTTTCCTGTCTGTATTCATTTTTTTTATTAAGAGAAGGAAAATATCATTTAAGTGGGTTGTTTAATTTTGAAACATGTACAGTGAGAACCAATGTAAAATACAGATGTATTTCAGTTTTGGGAATCAAATTATGGAATGGACCCAGTGCTGAGTAGAAACTGTGCTGCTAACTGCTGATTTGTAAAAAAGCATTAGAAATGTAAAAAGAGTACACATTATATGGTAAAATGATTATAGTGTAAAAATCATTTAGAATTATAGTGTTGACTATGAGGGTTTTTTATTCTTTTTTTTCAGCTATTGACTAAGAACATTTGTGTGAAATGTTTGTTTCTCATGATGTATGTAACCGAAATAAAATTATTCATTCATTCAACCATTTAAATCCTGAAGATATTCAGTTTACAATAATGTTCCCACACTGACAAGCTTGAACCATCAAATATTTGGTGATTTTTGCTTGAAAAATGAGTAAACGATCAGTCGGTTGTCAAAATAGTTTTAAAAATGTCTGATGATTGACTAATCAACTCACTGTTGCAGCTCTAGTATTGTCAGTGTCTTTGACCACTTTATAAAAAGATACCATCCAGGTGTCAGACTGTAAGCAGCAGGCATCCAAGACATGCTGTGCTAAAAAAAAAACGCAAACATAGTGAGATTAAACACCAAATGAGTATGAATCTGGGGTTGGCTTTAACTTTCACTTTTGTCTGCGAGCGTATTTACAAACTATAACCAACAATTCTGCATAGTATACCTTTCATATTTGCTCCAGTGACCACGGATGAAAAAAAATAAGCCTTTTATGCTACCCCCAACAGAAAATTGTATTCACTCTCAAATACCATGATAAAATAAACTCACCTGTGTTTCAGAGTAAATAGAGCATGACAAAAAATCTGCTTATATAAGAAAAGTAGAGAACCATGACGAATGAACCTTTTTTTTCACTTAATCATAAGTAATTATGAAGAAAACCTTTTGCACATCCTACCTTAAATTCATCTTTAAATCAACTAAATTCTCTTTATTAGTTTACTTTATTTCTGTACGAGACATTGCTCTTTCTCTCTCTCTCTCTCTCTCTCCTCCACCCGTCTCTGTATCCTCTCCCCTCACCATCTCTCCCCCTCTGCACAGCCTTTCCTTACCTCTCTGCTGGAAAGCCAATCCTGCATCATTCACATGCTAAAGACATTCTTCTTCTCTGCTGCTCCTTTACCTCCCTTCTCAATGACAGTCTTTCATATCGCGCACTCTCAAGAGATGCTAAGGTGTGTGTGTGTGTGTGTGTGTGTGTGTGTGTGTGTGTGGCTGTGTGTGGGTGCATGTGTGCGTGTTTGTGTGTGTGTGTGAGAAAGAGAACCTGCCTGGCTGCCACCTCACACGGGCCAGGCCCAGATGAGAATAGCTATGTTCTCAGGTTGCCAGTGGCGGTTGTAAAGGGGGTCACTCACTGACCACTCAGCCGTTTCTGATGGTGGGAGGATAAACCTTCCAACTGAGCTTTTAGAGGTGGGACCATAGCCTGGTGGACAGCACTTTCTCTGTGTGTGTGTGCGTGTGTGTGCGTGTGTGTGTGTGTGTGTATGTGTGTGAGAGAGAGAGAGAGTGTGTGACAGGAAAAGGTGAGGAAAGAGAAGTGCTCATTAGGGTACATACAAGCAAAAAATATAATCTAATCTAGAACATAGTTGTTAAATCTTGGCTTTGCAGCCAGTGTGCTGATTGATCACTGAATAATTCAATATACCGAGGTACTGTCTGATTCTTTACAACAGACAAAGATTTCATGTTTTTTTTAAGTTCCAGTGTGCAGGATTTAGAGGGATAAACTGGCTAAAATGGAATATAATACATTAAATAAGACAGATTTTCTTTTCTTATAATCACCTGAAAATAAGAACCATTGTCTTTTGATTACCTTAGAATGAGTTATTTATATCTACATAGGGAGGGGATTCATCAGTGGAGTCCATCTGTTTTTACAGTAGCCCAGAACAGACAAACACAGGTTCTAGATAGGGCTGCACGATAATATTAACACATCATCAGTATTAGCAAATATCAGCTTTAAAATCAAACTTTGGAATGGGCAAAAATGCTGATTTCTGCCAATATGACAAACCGATTTTTTTGTTTTTTACTGACAAAGTGAATGTGGTCAATACATGAAACCCTAAGTTGAAGTTTTGGGGTTGTTTTGCTCAATGAATGAATATCACCTGCTTTGACAGGCATTGTATGTTATGTCTCCATTTGCTGGTGGGCCACCATGATAAGGGTGTACGTAATATGATGTGAATTCCACTACAGAAGAGACCTGATGATCACTAAAATTAGATGGGGGGGGGCTTCTGATATCTGCATCGGTTATCAGCAAAATGAGTTGTTACATATTGGCATTGGATTTTTTTTTTAACATCAAGCTACTTTATTCAGTGTTTCTACTGGTTTAAATCACCAGGTCTTTTTGTTTTGGAGAGGAAGAGACCTTTGCAGATAATTTGGCTCTTGAACAACAAACACTATAGGCTTTCTAACCGGGAGAAGTTTCAGCTAGTTATGATCAACACTAAATGCCACTAAATCCTCTTAAATCTTAAACACTACTCCTTTAAAGAATGTAAAAATAGGTGGAATAATCAAGTTCAGTTTTTCATCTGTCATACAATATTTCATACAGTGATTGCAAACTGAATTTAAACAAAGGTTGGGAAATTATTTAATGATTCAATGGCTGTTACACTTACTGACCTAACAAATGTGCTTCAATTACTGGTCAAATAAGCTGATGTATAATTTTCTTGTTCCAGTTTATTGCATCATTTGTGGGCTTAAATAGTTGACTGTTGCCTTGAGTTAAATGCTTTTAAAGGAATAAAAAGACATATTCTCACACATTCTTTCCCAATACAGACACAGACACCTTCACTCATGGCAGAAACCGTAACCAGTAAAAGCTGAAATACTAACTATTAACACTCCTAAGACCGATGACTCTAAATGGCTTTTAGAGTGTGTCTGACTCCCAGAGAATTTCAGAGGAGATGAAGTCATTTAGACTGTTTTCTTTCTTTGTCAGTGTGCAAACATTTTGCTGCCTTTACAAGTGAGACAGAGAGAAGAGTGAAAGATCAAAAGGCCAAAGTGTGGCAGTGACATCTTTTGAAAGTGCTTTTCCCCTCAACAAAAACATACTGCATTTGGAGGCTTGTTCTGTGTTAGCTAGTGAAACTTTACAAGATGAGAAAACCTGGAAGCCAGCTGAACAAAAATACTGACATCGGACAGAGCGCAGAGCAGCTGACGTATGTCGACGAATAGGACAGCACATAAACACAGATACCAACACACAAGCTTATCACCACTGACTGACATACTGTATCCCAAATCCTCCTGATCCCTTAATGAAATACATTGGCTGCATCCCAAAACATTTTCTAGATGTACAAAAGGAGGGAGAAAAAAATGGTTTGTTAAGAGTACAGTAACGCCCGGTGTGAGAACTAACACACTATCCTCCATAAAGGCATTGTTGTTATTTATAGCTCTCATTACATCACACTGGCCATAGGCAGGGCTGTGCTATGATGTGATCCTAGTGTACGCAGACGTAAAGCCTTATGCAACGATGGTCCAGTACAAATGGCACAGTGTCGATGTGCTGAAGGGGAAAAACTGCAAAGGTTTACATACAATCGGATTACAAATATTTGCTATAAAAATTTCTCTTCATGCATTCTCATCATCAGTATTATAATTATGCATCAACTGACTTTTTAACACTGTATTTTAAAAAATAGCACATTTAAGGAGAATACCAGAGTTTAAAAAGGGTCATTACATCTAATCACTATAATCAAACTAATCGAACACACTGACACGCAGCCATTTT
This sequence comes from Plectropomus leopardus, assembly GCF_008729295.1. Lineage (NCBI taxonomy): Eukaryota > Metazoa > Chordata > Actinopteri > Perciformes > Serranidae > Plectropomus > Plectropomus leopardus. Next base: position 12,215,136 of record NC_056468.1, read on the forward strand.
GTTATATTAATCAGAAAGTCTAACATCTCAGTATCTGTCTGTAAATCTGAGAATTAAATTCCACCAGAGTTGCACGTTGTTTCTGTGATCAAACCCTGAGGGGTGTGTACGTGTGTTTGAGTGTATGTGCACGCATGAGTGTGTGTGATGGATTTGCTGCTCATGCTGTTCTCACACCACACACCAGACACAGGGGGTCCCTGAGCTCTCAAACAAGGCTATGTTTACTTAAATTACTGTACACACACATTCAGACAGGCAGAAACACACACACAAGAGCCTATGAAGAGTGATAAAAAAAATAAATCTGGAAGAACGGGCCCAGAGTGAGGAGGACGAGATAAAGGAGAGGGAAGAAAGCTGCAGGAAAGAAGGAGTCAGTGTACACAAAAAGCTTGGAGGAGGAGGAAGAAGAAGAGGAGCAGGATGAGGAGGAAGATGATGATGATGATGGTACTGTAACATCTGACAGGATGAGAGGACAGAGAGTGAGGCAGTAAGATACATGCTCCTGTGGTGCAGTGGACTAGACCTTATCAATCCTCACCTCTTTCCCAATGCTAGAAATTCCAGACCAGTTTTATATAAAAACACTGGTCTGCTTTTGCTTTCTCATAACAGCTCATGTTCAACACACTGACTTGTTTTTAATTACTGTGTTAAATTGTGTTGTAGGGTTAGGTTAAAACTGTATTCTTCCACTGGTTGTACGGTGGTAACAATTTTCAACTGCATCAGGCTGGCTTGTTTCTATTTTTTTTTTAAAAAACAGTTGTAATTTTTCCCCCTCAAAAAAGAATTAATGTCAAGAAATACACATCCCTGCTGACCATGGCCGCTCAATGTCCGCATTCATGCGTAAACACTGAAGCAAAACAATTTTAGAATCAGTAACTTGTCTAAAAAATTCAATAATTACCCCATTTCAGCTTCTCAAATGTAAATTCTTGTGTTTGTTGACTTCAATGACAGTAAACTGACTATGCTGGGATTTTTGACTGTTGGACAGACTAAACAACACATTTTAAGACTTTTTTTTTGGATTGTGGAAAATATTTTTCAGTATTTTTGGACAACAACATCAAAACATCAAAAATACAGACTCCTACTTCTGTTTTACTGAGATGGAGATGCCTTATTATGGGGATGTACTGTGGTGCACACACACACAAGAGTTCAGTCTCTACTGGAGGAACAGGCAGCTGAGCTGAGAAAAATGGCGACTCTGAAAGGTGGGGATAAAGCAGGCCTGTGCGCAAGGCTTTAAGGCCAATTTTCACAGTGGCCAAACAGTGTTGTTATATCTGTCAAATGCTGCTCTGTGGCCCAAACAGGCTAGGCCTAACTTTTTTTAAGCATCTACCCCAAGAAATGACTCGCTTCACAGTCGGGGGTTTGATTCATTTGCTACGATAACATTTAGAAAGTCTCGAAGATGCACACAACTGAAGCATTTCATCCCCATTAAAGTCAGCGAAGGCTGAACTGGACGAAGACATCTCAAGTCTGTGGAAATGTCCAGAGCGCCTGCTGTATGAACCACACATACGTGGCAGTTGAACTCTTTTGGCTTAATGCACCACTGATCAACTTTCATGAGAATGTACTGTGTCTCCACCTCCAACGCTGTATCCAGTTCTTTTTATACATTCATGGGATAAAGTTACAGTACAAAACCAGCCAGCAAAGCGAGAAATGGCAGGGGAATATCTAATGCCGGGTTCAGCCTTCACGATATCAGCCCAAATACAGCCCAACACGGCCGTCCCATGGTGTCGTCTCAGATCATGAATGTCAATGAATTCCGTGCACGATAATCGATCGTTTTATCCCATGTAGTGTGTCATAGTATATGACAACTGACGCTGTGTCTGGTATGCCTCACAACAACCCGAAAAAAGCCTGGCATGTGTGATTTTTTTTGTCTCTATGTCTCTTTCAGTCACAGCTGTCACTTTGACCATCAGGAGCACAGAGAGATCTGCTCCAAGCCTTTTTGATATTTCCTCTAGGGACGACTATGGTGGTATTTTTCTGTTTAATATGGAAAATAGGTGTAAAAATATTTTCTTTTTTTGCTCTAAAAAAAGGAAATAAACCTCAGATTAATCCATTATTAAATTTTTAGTTGCAGTCTAGTGAATCCTGGACAACTCGGTTGAAGAATGTATAATTAAGTCTTTGACTTTTGATGCATTTTATTCATTGAAAAAAACTTCAGTCACAAAATACTACTGCTGTAAAAAAAAAAAAACAATAATGCTGAAGCCAGTGATATGACCTGGAGGGAATTACAGTGTTTATGAAGGCTACCTGAACTGGGCGAGCAGCAGGCCTCCAAGGGATGACCCACAGATGGAGAAGCCCATGGCGATGACGCCGTTCCAGAAGCCAAGCTCCCTGGCGGTCATGTGATGATCCAACAAGAAAAGAGGAAACATTGTCACTGCACCCTGCTCACCTGTACAGATAGTGACAGGAGATCCAGAGAGGGAGAGGAAGATGGAAAAGGGAAGCATACGAGAAATATAAATGAGTTATCAGTGAAATATAATGATGGCAGAACATACAATCAATACACCACGTACTATGTACTGTATGTCTGTGACTAAGCATTACTGTTTTTCACCTACAGTAAATATGTGAGACACCTCCTGAAAACACACGCCTATTCCAATCACAGTCAAATACGATGAGGATATTGTAGCGAACTGTTTAGCCTGCAAGACTGAACAACATGGTTTTCCTGAGATGACAACTGCAGAATCAAATACAGCACACCGACACGCGGCGCACCTAGGCCTATTCCTGGAAAGTGTCAATAATAGATGCCTGACAAGAAAAAGAATACCCTCAGTCACTTTATCAAACGGGGGCCTAGCACTTTTCCTAAAGCACAAAAAGGAAAACACAACAAAAACACAGAAACTTCCACAGATGAAACAGACCTCACAAAGACCTTTCAGTCAAAATAAAAAGTTTCTGTCAGACAATAAGACTTTCTCTGTGTGGCGTTGAGTGTGGGGGTAATGTTCTGCTGAACATTACAGTAAAATATTCAGTGGCGCCGACTATACGCCATTATTATATTAATGGAGACTGACTTCAGAAAGACAGTGGGACCAAGGAGCTGCGTGAGTGACAGCTTGGCTCCCAGACTGCTGTCAAAGACGACGCAACACAACCAACGACTCACTCACTCAGTCAGCCAGGAGACAAACAAAAATAGAGGAGGAAAAAAAGACAGATGAAACAGACTGAAATAAAAAAAATAATAAGAGAAAGCTGAGAAGCTCCCAGTGATAGGGAGTGCAGCAGCAGAACGAGAGTGTCACCGCTGTAACAGCGGTGTGACAACCCAGCAGAAACGTGGCGTAGGAAATGGATTCTCTGTGTAGGAAACACTTGTCTCTCACTTCTGTCACTCGTGTTTCATTGTTGGCAATAAACACATAGTTAATACATGGGTATGATAATGTTAGAAAGATGATCATTATAATTAAACCCAATAAGATATGCAGCATAGTGACTTTTCCAGAACTGATCTGTTTTATTTTTTCTTTCAGAAAAAGTATCATTGAAAGATAAATGAGAAAAGTAAGTCTACAGAGGTTTTTCACATCATAGCAGACGTACTGACAGTGCCGGACCAAACACAGTAGGGGCCCTTGGCACCCCCCCCCAATATTTGAATATTATTATTATTATGGTTATCATTATTATATAAACTGTATTTATTTCTAAAAAGAACACAAGAGAACTAAACCCAAACAACTCAACTAACAATGTATAATAACAAATAAACAATGAGAAAATACGGTATATGCCAATTTTCACTTCTTCTTGTTTCTGTCCTGCACCTCCGATTATGAGGCCTGGTGGCAGATGTTGGCGGATGGGCCTGCTCATTTCTATGAGAGTTGCTCAGTGGTGCATGAAGTCAAAAAGAATCAATTACTGCGTATAAAATTACCCAAATGATCTGCATCATTGGGCCTATAGAGCAAGCGCAAGAGAGACCTCCGCCACCCGAACCAGCTACTTCCGGTTTAGCACTCTGCTAACTTAAATGGTGATAAAACGATCTAATCTTGTGATGAGTGAGATGACTCATTTTATGGGGGCTGTAATGCTCAAAAATGTACTGATTTCTCTTTCACAGAGTAAGTCTTTTGAAAAAAAGTTTTTTCAGGCCCCATGGCATCATGTGATGTACTTGAGAGTTGTAATTTCCTCTGTTTGGCAACTACAAAAATTGGCCGCGAAACCTTGCGCAACCTCTGGTATCCTGCCCTGACGGCTTTTGCCTTTGAATTTTTTCTTACTCTAATGCTCTCCACATACAGTCAACTCCATCATTTTCCTCATGCTATATTTTGACCCCCTTTGGGTGGCACCTTAGGGGGCTGCATATGCCCCCTTTCAGAAGATCAGCCACTACATACTGAGCAGTATGTAGTTTGCACCAGGGCTACGCAACAAACGAATTCTGTTAACTGGAATGCAATTTTATAAACAAGTCACATGACAGTAGCGTTTATAGATTTTACTCCTCAACCCATGATGCGGTCAAACCCAAGATAACAAGCAAACAGAACGTCTTTATAATATATCACATCACATTACAATCACTCCACACACCCAATGGGAGCTGCACTGATACACTTACACCCTCTCTGTGCATTATTCACATTTTAATCTCCATCATCCTCTGTGCTGAACTGTTTTGAGCTGCATCAACTGTGCAGTAACCATATTAGTCATAATAAAGTAAACATTGGCAGCAGCAGTACCCATGATGCCTGGGTTGTTTACCCATGGTTCTGTGCTCCCGTTCCTGTCTGCCTGTTGTTTAGCTCAAAGCTCCGAGCTTTCACAGTCCTGCCTTCAACTAATTATTTCTTTAAAGAGGGGGGTAGGGGGAGGGCGTGCAGACAAACACAACCAGGCTGATTATTCCTTTCTATAAATATTCTCAAAGCAACAATTGTCCATTTCAGCAGGGATTTCATTAGACATACGCAAAGATTAAACAAGCAGAGTGAAGGGGAAGGAGAAAAGGGTGGAACAAGAGCGGGGTTGGGGGGGGGGGGGGGGGCAGGGCGGGGGGGAGAGAGGGGAAAAGGGGGGCCTCAGAGGAAGTTCAGTGATAACGAGGGAAAATGAAAAAACTCGCCCCAAAAATAAAGAAAAGGGCAGCAAGAGAAAACGCATTAGGCAAAAAAGGGCAAGAGAAATGAGATGTAGAGCAGGAAATCACGATCGAAATGCATTAATTTAAAAAGAAAAAGATGTGAGTTAAACATGAGTGGAGAGATTCGAGAGCAACAAGGGATGGAGACAGCTAAAGACAGAGTTAGAGGAGGGGGGAGGCAGATGAACAGAGACATTGTTAGGAGGTTAGTGAAGAGGAAACAGAGGAGGGATGGCAGGCTCAAAGAAAACTCTGTTTATGTTTACATTAGAGGCAGACAGCACAAAAAGACAAAACAATTTAACACCAAGAGAAGTGACAGGGCTCTTGTATTTTTCCTAGTTATTTAAAGGTGCGTCATGATGTCAATCATTAGAAAAGTGCTGCAGAGTCCAAGCACCCTGACACAAAGACATGGAGACAAACAAAACTCTTATTTTCTGCTAAAGTTTAAACAATTTTGGTTATTTCATGTATAAGAGATTTGTTTCTTTGCTTTTGTTTTTGCTTTTTCTTATGATCCAATTGTGGGTTTGTTTCTCTTTGTGTTGCTCTTCAATAAAAAAAAAACATGCATCTCTGAGGTGATTTAGATTTCTTAAAATAAATTAGTGGTACTTTATTTGATTTAGTTCCCAGGCAAAAAGAACCATTTAAAACCCATAGTACTGGCTGAAAGATGCACTGTCAAAAAGCTGCAAGCATAACTTTTTTATGGTAGATCATGAAAAGATGGCATTTTGGAGAGTGTTACTCTCAATTAATACAGATTTTTTTTGTTAAATTTTTCTTGTTTATTTAGTCATATCTAAGCAATATATTTAATCTTACAAATACTAGAAATAAGAAACAAAGTTTTTAGATGCTCATACGGGGAAAGTGGCACAAAGGCGGGAGACAGGGTTGATTTTTTTATCTTAGTTATTAAATATGCTTTGTGGCAACAACATTGGTGTGTTAACTAGCAAATTAGTACAATTTCAACATGGATGTGATAAAGAATCGGCTGACAGCTTTACTGCACATAAGGAAACTGTTTCATGGCACAAAACAGAAAGAGGTCACTGTATTAGCAGTGCAAACAGAGCTAAAGCTAGAGTTTTTCCAAACAGCCGATGGCTCAGACAGTTAAACACTGATGTTTGTCATTTTGAGCAAAACAAAAGACACAAGCAAGTGTGGCAACAACTTTATGAGGAAACTGCTCTTATTTTGATAAAACACTACCACAAACAGACACAAAAGTTTTTGTTAACGTCTAGTGTGTGGGATTTAGTTGCATCTACCGATGAGGGCTGCAGATTGCAACCAAGTAAAACTTATCCTGCGTGCTCAGCGTGTAGAACTACAGTGGCAGACGAGAAAACGGGAAAGGCCCTATGTGGAATCACTCTTTGTCTATCTTAACCAGTTCTGGGCTACTGTAGAGACCTGCTCTGAACGTAAACAGCTCATTCTGGTGAGGAAAACACGATTCTTAGTTACAGGCGAGGATTTATAATAAAAACATGGCTGTGAATACTACATCCTATTTCTGCTAATAGATGCCCCTAAATAGATGACAACAGACCATGAACTGGCTGCTCAGTTTTCCTTCATCAACACAAAGTATCTCTCATGCAGGCCAGTCTCAGCTGTTTTAGTAAAGTCATTCCAAGTTAGTGTGCAATTACACACTAACTGTTCAAAACGCGACACAAACACCTATCTCCATGGCGATTAGATAGGAGAGGAGGTCTATGTGTGAATGTACATGTGTGGTAGCAGGGGGCTGTGCGGTGGTATAGAGAGGGATCACACTAGGATCAGAGCAGGATGAAGGTGAGATGAGGGTGAGATGAGGGTGAAAGGTCGACAAGGACAGAGGGATCAAGTCGTGATGTCCATGCTGCAGCTTTAGACAAAAGAGCTGGCAGAACAGGAGAGATCACTGACGACACTTAGGCCTCCTGCAAACAACATTATCACTCCCCGCCGAGAGCACAGTAAACAGAGACAGGCTCATACATACTACATGTTTGAGTACTGCACGCACACAAACACACACACACTAATGTCTATGTGCATATACATGCACACACACCTTTCAGTTCCTTAGGCTCCCTGGGGACAAAACAGTAAACAGAGCCCTGTCTATATACACCTTCACAATATCCTAATGCATATTAGTCTATTGACACACGCACACGCACACGCACACGCACACACACACAAGGAGTCCCTGCAGATCAGTGTAGATGTCAAGGAGTTCATTGTGGCCCTCCAAGGGTCATGAACATGGGAAAATACATTTGTGGAAGCAAGATAAGCACCATCTCTTCACCCAAACAACCCTCCTAGGTCACTGGGTTGATTGTTTGCTCTCTGCCATTATTTTCTGAGAAATTATGTCATATTAAAATCCAGTCAGGGTCTCAGAATAAACACACTATCCTCGTCATATTCACAGACGTTTTTAGACGTGAGTAACCCCTTTATGAAGCTTATCCTGGTTATGATCATATTCAAAGTATGGTGTTGACATGAGCAGAGAGAAATCGGGTTATTAATATTCGGCGTATACATCCTGCTTTCTTTCAGAGTACTCCAGCTAGCATATTCTGGTTCCCCATAAATGGAATATGGTGTTTACATGCTCAAGCACATGAATCCAACAACATGATCATAAATGGGTTATTTATGTCCATGTACCTAAAAGCACTTAATAATTGCAGTGGGAACTGAGCTATGCTACAATTTAATTTTGTCTTTTTTGAAAGCACTTTCTAAGGTCACAGAAGTTTTTTTGGTTTTTTTTTATCATACATACACAGACACAATCAAACATGAATCAATAAACCCAAACTACTATAATTTAAGAAGTAGGACCTGCTTCAAGTTTGCCAAATGAATATGCTGTTGAAACACACAGCAAACAATTTTATTAGTGTTTTCTTTTTAAACTATTAAAGGTTTGTTTACATCAGTTATTAAATGTAAGTACGCTAACAAACAAGCTGATATCAAATATTATCTGTTGACAAAAGCACACAAAGCTGTTTTTTTATCATTAGGACAGAGAATCAACTTTGTGTTTGTATAAAGCTTATTATGTGAGATTTGTGTGGGCAAAAGAAATGGGATTCAGTGTTTAAACATCTAGAAAGTTCTTGCAGCTATATGTCTCTGCATGGACAAGTGTGTTTATTGCTATTGCCATTTTGCTCTTTGTCTCTCTCAGGGCACCATGTGGTGGTTGTTCATTAATTCATCCCCTCCTTCAGCCTCCCTCCCTGCAGTCCTTCTTTTTCCCTCTGGATAATACCCCCTCACTCCCTCCACAAGTTTCTCTCTTCTCTCATTCTCACTCCTCCACCTTCCTTCATTTGTCAGAACTCGACGACCTCCACCAAACCCACCATCGTCACCGTACTCCTGCTGGTGTTCACGTTTTTGGAACTGCTCTACAGACTCGACTGTAGGTGTCATGTTAACACTGGGATGTATTAAGTAGGTATTTTTTGAGTATTTGAGATTAGCAGGGAAGCACATTGTATGCATTTGTTTTTAATGAATTGATGACTCTGTTACTGTACTGGCAACCTCAGTGCAGCCCAACACACAGCCCCTCCAAATCCCTCACCTAACCCTCCCAACCTCCATCCTCCTGATGTAGAGAGGTGTCAATTCAACTTTATGGTCACTTTGCAGGCTATAGTTTGTGGTGCTGTCAAACTGTATTGCATTACAATTAAAGCCGTGTCAAATATTTTATCAAAGCCAAATATAGATCTGTTAAAAAATGAATAGATTACTTCAATTTTTTTCTTAGATCAGCATCTCTGCATTTATAGCAGTGCTTTCATTCCACTCCAACACCAGCACACCTCATTTATATGACCAAATGAGGCACTGATTAGATGAAGCACCTGAACCAAACCTTAAAGTATAAGTATAGAAAAAGTATAAAGTTAGAAAAAAGATGCAAAGAAGAGCCAGGCTGAAGTTTGAAAAAGACCATAATGTTTGGATGGTAGAAAACTGGCTAAATTACTTAACCAAAAAATAGATGTTACCAATTATTTTGAGATTTTACACTAAAAAAAATATTCATAAAATCTTGCTTTCCATGTCAGAACATTTTTAAGACTTTTTAAAGATAGATTTTAAGTCACTTTAACACCACTTAAGGCCTTGTTTTTTGATAAATGAATTCAATGCCTTTGACAATTTTTAAGGATCCAGGGGGACCCTGTTTGCATTATTTGAGGTATAAAAGCACTGCCTTTTTTGTTATTTTCACCAGTTGTTATTTCCTGCAAATAAATGTTCTAAAGACAGCATTTATATTTAGAATTTGGGAAAAATGTTGCCAGTAGTTTATAGAACAAAACAAAAATGTTCATTTTACTCAAACACATACCTACAGTTAAACCAGAAAAACTGGTAATTTTACAGTGCTATCTTATTTTTTCCCAGAGCTGTATATCAATGAGGTGCACCTCATAGCATCTGAGTGTATTTTACCATTAATGTTTGTAGCTGTCTTTTTAGATGACAGGGTTAAAAAGGAACACAGCTTTCTTTTTGTGTGTTCATCCATCCATTTCTCCATCCACCTGGTCAGTTCCCAGAGAAAGCCACCATCAGTGTCCACCTCATGTCACCATCACTCACCTCTCTTGTCAAACATACAGGGCTACCGACTCACTGCCTTTGGAAAGAACCAGCCCTGTTGTGTGCAACACTGCTGCATCGCTTATTGTGATGTGTGGTTAATTGTTAAAAAACAATGTAAGAATAATCAAGGCCTAGCAAAACAAAACATTTTAATTCAAAGGATTTTAGGTGCTGATATAGATAACAAAAGAGCAGTAAAATAATAATGTGCCTTGAATTGTCAAATTATAGTAATTAACATATGAGTTTGCAATATCTTTTTTTGCATGTAATAATTATGTTTTGCGGTGCAAACCATGAAATAAAAGACATCGCCACCCCTCCCTCCTCAGGTCACTGAGGGGACTGCACCATCTCCCAGACTCACCCCAACAGAGTGAGAATAACTGCTGCTGTGTGCTTGCTTATTAAATATACTGTTTTGTAATATCTGAAAGACAATAAGGATTGCCATTTAAGCTTTAACTGATGAGTGTTTTAGCAGATTGCCAGCACTGAAGTGAACGGGGCCTGATTCCCCACATTACAGGTATTGAGCATAATCCTAACTGGAAACGCATCTTGTTTACTGACCTTTTCCCCTTACATTTTGTCCCACTATCCCCCTCCCCACACACGCACACACACACACCCTCCAATTCTATCTATCCAGACAGTTCTCTCATCACGCCTGTGGCCTCAGATGGCACAAGGGTCACAGTTCAGACACAAGGCACTCGATGATTGGCCACAGTGTTGGGCAAAGCGCAGACTCAGAGTTCATTAGGGATAGATGAGGGAGAGGGGTCTGTGCTTGGATGTGTGTGTGTGTGTGTGTGTGTGTGTGTGTGTGTGTGTGTGTGTGTGTGTGAAGCAGGGGAGGGGGGTTCAGACAGGCAGATCACTGGTCTCACACAAACATAACCACACACCCCTTGAACAAAAACAATACTGTCTCACAGAAGCAATTACACTGACACATCCCGGCCTATTCTAAAATATTATACAATCTTTTTTTTTTTCCCTGCAAAGGTGGGAAATATTTAGACTGCTACAAAAGAAAATATGACAAGGCTATTAGTGAATCTACAGAGAAAATACGCAGAGTGATTCTTGTCATAATCATGGCCATCAGTCGATAGTGTGTGAGTGACAGAGAGAGTGTTTCGGGGCGGGGGGTTGCTCCCTAGACAGATTAGGGGGTCCAGCCAGCCTTCATATTTTGTCTAGTAGTGTCGTCTGCTGGGGCTCATCCGATTACTGAGCCACCCTTAACACTCTCAAAAAACACACACACACACACACACACACACACACACACACACACACAAAATCTAAAAACAAAGGCATATACATTCAAGCACATACACAAGTGAAAGCTATGCAAATGTGAGAAGACAATTATATTCCCACCACCCACATGCACACACACATAAACACACCAGCGTGATGCGCCGTCTTCCATTTCAGTTTCTGAACGCAACAGACACAAAGACACTCTAATCCTTATATAATCCCCTTCTGCTACCAAACACCAAACTCTGGTCATATCAACTCTCTCTCCCCCACACACACACACATACACACACAAAGGCTTGACGGATCCAAAACTACTTTAAATTTTGTTGTTTCTTATTGGAACTAACTTATTCACATACAAAACTGTCTGTATGAACGTAAAATGCATTCAAACAAACACTGTATTCTTATTCAAGTGCCTTAGGTTTATACTTTGATAACTGTGACATTGAAAAACATCTGCTTTATCTTAGCAGGGAGAGTATTTTACATACTGGACCTGCAGAGACACAATCAACTGTTTAGTTATCGTAACTTCACAAACTTTTTCCAACACACACGTTCAGTTCAGTCTCCATGGACACACCAACAGAGACATCTAGTGGTGAAAGCTGGGCCCTACATGCAGGCAGGAACAACTAAAGACAAGCACACAGTGGAACAGAGAGGACTTTCAGGAAATATAACTTTTCATCACTTCAAGGTAGGTTATATATATATATATATATATATATATATATATATAATTTGTAACAAAGAGCAAGTAAAAAGTGATAAGCTGATAAACTGTTCTCCATGATCTCTGTGGATGAGCTGGGAGTTCTCCTTTATTCTGTTCTTTCCTTTTTCTTTCCTATCTTTTTTCATTTACTGGTTCCCCACAAACTTAGAGCTGCAACCATAAGTCAACTGATCAATTAATTGATTTAAAGAAAATTAATCTGAAACTATTTTGATAATTAGTTAAACTATTTGGTTATTTATTAAACTCCTACTGCTCTGAGTTTTCACCAATTCCAATATATGATTTGCTTATATGACATTTTGTGACATATTATAGATCAAACAATTAATTAAAAAGATGCTTGACAGATTAATCAGTTATGAAAAAAACATTGGAGGCAACCCTGATACAGAATATAGTTTTATCAGGTATGTTTAGACATAATATCAGTATCAAAGGCCCAGTGTGCAGGATTTAGGGACATCTATGGGTAGAAATTGTACATTACATTCACAATTAGGTTTTGTTTGTTATACCATCACCTGAAAATAGGAATCATTAAGCATTTCATTGAATTAGAGTGTATGGGTGTTTTCGTAAATCTAATCTAAAGCTCTGAAATAAAATGAGGGAGCTGTTGTTCAAAGTAACAGAGCCTTCTGTTTCTATATGAATTAATGGATGGTTAAGTTCATCATGCATTCAGTCCGCTCTGCTGCTCCGTCTCCCCAGACGCAGTGACGCAGTACCCAGAGTACACTCTGCCACTCCAAGAATACAGTGTTCTGGATAACCGAACGGTACATTCGAACGGCGCAGCAATATTACAAACGGCATAGTTTGTGCCAGAGTGCACTCCGGCCTCCAGGGGTTTGGGGGATCCACTCAAAGCTGATCTGAACAGATTATGAGAGGAGCAGCTGCTGTAAGTGAATGCAAACTTTTACACCATGGCGTTCTGCTTCTCCGTCTGTGCCCAGAGTACGCTTTGTGCTTCAAGAGTATGGTCCACTGAATAACCAAATGGTACATATATTTCAACAGTGCTCCAAATGAACATTCCTACTCCAAAAAAAAGAAAATCTATTCGTGGCAGCTGTTGTTTTAATCATGGCAGGCTGCCAAAAATAAGGAAATGTGAAGGAAACCTGTCATTTTGTATTAAGTAACTTCAAATGAGCTCTTTGTATCTTCATATAGGGTAGGTCCTCTTCCGCGGAGTACACCATGTTGTTCCACAGTAGCCCAGAGTGGACAATCTGAAAAACTGTCTCTATATGGGTCCATTTGCAATTTTGCGTATTTGTGTCAGCCACCGTAGTTCTCCTACACACTGGGTCCACATGAGAAGTTTCAGTTGTTTGCAGTCTGCAACATCACTGCTAGATAGCTCTAAAACTACACACTGGACTTTTGATATTGAAGTAGCAAAGATATAGAGGTAAAACTTCACAAGGGTTCGGTCTCCAGAAATTATGAGTAATTTATGAGTCTATTCATTTCAATATGAACAGGTGCGTGTGTGTTAATCAGACTCACCTAGTTTGTATGTCAGCACATACAGGACTGTCCAGGGGGTGCCAGGCACCGCCAGCATCTTCCTCCACACTCTCCATGGCCTCATAGCATCTGTTCCTTGCCCTCCTCTCCTGCTGCCATCTGCCTGTTGGCCCCTCAAAGTCTCATCGTCCAGCACAGGGGCCCCCCACACAAACAAAGCCACACCAGCATACACAAACGTCAGCAGCATAAACATCCAGCTCCATCCAGCCACGTCGATCACAGCCAGCAGCCCGCCTCCGGCAAACACCGATCCGGCTTTATAGCCAACGACTTGGGCTGTGTTGCCCAACCCGAGCTCCCCACGACCTTTCAACAACCCCACCGCGGCCCCGTCTACAGCAATATCCTGGACAGAGGCCAAGGTGTTCATGGCCAAAAGGGTTCCTGCTACTCCCCAGATATGTGCTTCTGGGGCCAGGGCAGCACTGGAGAGGCATGTCAGAGCCAGCCCAGATACTGTGCCCACCAACCAGCGGCGCTTTGTGCCAAGCCGGTCCACCAAAGGGGCCCAGAGCACCTTGAGGACCCATGGGAAGTAGAGGATCTTGGTAAAGCCGATGCGGGTGAGGGAGTGACCAGCTCCACGTAGGTAAACAGGAAGCAGGGACGACTGGAGACCGTAGGGGATGCCCTGGACAAAGTACAGCAGGCCCAGGAAGACTAGTTTGTCATTCATGATCTACCTCCACAAGTGACCCTCTGATTGAGCACACACTGCAGTGATCCATTGGTCAGGTCATTGTCATTATTTTTGATTAAAGGTGAGCACTTCAAATGGACTGGAGGACCCAGATGAACTGACTGACCTGAAATGAAAAGACAGAGTGAGGTTCAGGGTCATTGATGTTGGATTTATAGAAGATATAGGGTGACCAAAGACTGTCACAGCTACCGCAGCAGCCTTAAAAGGATGTGTCTGTGCTGCTGCTTCAGTGTCCAGCTCAGTTATCAGTCACGTTAACCAGGCTAACGTTAGCTTCTCAAAGTCAAATGACTTATATGGATAAACATGTTCAATATAACAGAAACCACTTGTGTTTTCAACAAACAATTTATATCGGAACACAAACGTGACTTAGCACCGCTGACATTTTGCTGACAGTTAAGTTTGTTACAAACTGACTGACTAGCTACCGTTAGCCAGCTAGCGTGCTGTCATGCTAATGTTAGTACAGGAATAGCTTCAAAAACACATTTATACAACATGTCAATAGTATTATGGGTTGTGTTGCAATCAGTAAAGTAGTTCAGTATCTGTTAATAGATAAATAGTGGCACATACTGAGAGAGAAAGTTGGTTAGCTTAGCCTTAGCTAACCGGAGATGGTGCTCCGCTTGTTTATAGTTGTGGTCTCAATGAGCTATGAGGTTGCCAGTTTCGTGACAGCAATCCCCCTTCTGCAGATAGCAAACCGAGGGGAGATCGTGCCAGTTTTATATTTGCAACGTAGAGGCATTTGCCTGTTTTCCATTTATTAACATCAGCGATAATTAGTGCTGGCTGTAGGCTATTCCAGTGCAATAAAAATATTTTAACGCCCAACCTTGCAACATTAGGTCCCCAAATGACACTATGATATACAAGATCTGTTCTCAGTCACTCACTCTGTGATTCATTCTCATCTTATCAGAATTTTTTAATAGCTAAGCCAAAGCTATGAAAGCATGTAAACAAAACTGCATGGAACATGCCTGTGCTCCTACAGTCTTTTTTCTTTTGTATGTATGTGCTATCATTGGTGCATAAATAACTGGGCACTGTATCTTTTAGCTGGTTGGTTCATGTCTGTCTGATATGTTCTGAATGTGCATGTGCACAGCGACATGTGGCCTACTACTACTATTGCTGAGGATTCAGTTGAGTCTATAAACCAATATCATCCTCTATAAAACCTGCACACAATCACACAGATACATAGGCTACACTCAGATGCACATACATGCATGCATATACACACTTTCATAATCACTACTTGAGTACACAGTCCCATTTTTCTGCTTTTAATGGTTTTTTTTTTTAAATTTTTATTGTTGTTGTCAGTTGTATATGTGTGTGTCTTCATATTATTATTTTGCCGTCACTTTTATGTTGTCATATTATTTTCTCTGATACTTTGTGGGTTTTTTTTTGTTGTAGTTGTTTTTTTGGTTTTAATTTTTTTTTTTTCTTTTTTTTTGTGGAGGCTTTGAATAAGCCCACTCAATTTTCTGCCTCTCCCTGCACTGTATACTATGTTATTTTTGTCATTGTTTATTTGAAATTGTAAAACAAAAATGAAAACAAACAAAAACAAAAAACACTCTGAGAGGCCTTCAAACTCAAAGCCTTTATTTGCATTTTGTCCAAGCTCCTTCAAGGGTAGGCCTACTGCAGCCACTGAATATGATTGGCACGTGGTGATCTGTTACATCTGATGGCCGCTGCACTGTGTACACTGACATAGCTTCTATTCACGCACCAGGTTTGAGAATCTAAAGAGTGTAAAGCTAAGTCCAAACCAAAGCATAGGTCCACTGGCTACTGCTGTCAGATCTATGCTGAGATAACAAAGTTGGAATGAAAGAGAACAACTTGGAGAGAATATATCTGCTGAAGCTGTGCTGATTCCATGTTAATCTTTGCCCATTGCTGTTAATATCTTCTAAATGTAATGACAGTCACAAAAAAAGACAGTCATGTCAGTTCTCCACGAGAGCATAAGGCACAATATGTGTCAAGAGATAATAGGTGATTTTCCATAGCTGGGTTAGCTAATGGATCTTCAGTTGTATCAGCCTTGATCCCGTTGTTTAGCCATTAGTTTTCACCCCCACAGAGAGCGAGCAGAATCTTCTCATAGTCTCCTTTAGTGTCATCCTGAAGGAAAGAAAACAGTGTGTCAATTCAATTTCAATACAAACTTTACACTGTTTCCTGCTGCCTTGTTTTGTGAATTATTATATGTTTACCAAAAACAATTTCTGATATCTAGGATGGATTTATTATCAGTATCAGTGGTCAAATGTTTGCTTACCAGAATATCCTGGTAGAGTGTTGTGCCGTGGTTTTTCTTGTAATCTTCCTTAATCCGCTTCATGTCGATTTCAGAACGGCTAACCATGATGCGAGTCAGGGTGTTTTTGCGGGTACCTTTACCCTGGATGGGCAGAGAAGAGTCAGTCAGGAAAAGTCTTGGGCAGCCAGCACAGCTTCATGCATGCTTTGCATTTCATCTTGTAAGCAGAAGCATATACATATTGTACCTTCATGGCAAGGTAGAGTTTCTCAGCAAAGAATGCAGACCTGCTTCCAGCACACTTCACTGTGGTTAATTAAAAACATATTTAAGTTTATATCAAGTCTGTATGTGCAGTAATTACTGCATAAATGATCAGATAAAGTTAGAGTCAAATTTTGTGCCCTTACCTACTGCTGTGAGACAACTTTCAATATCTCCCTTCATCTCCAGGTCGATAGCTTTGGCCACATCCACCTTGCTGTACTTTGTGTACCTCTCAAATACTGAAGCAGAGGAAATAGTGGAAGAATGTTAGATCTGACAGGAACAAACTGTAAAAAAAAAAAAAAAAACAAAGAAAAAAAAAGGAAGAAACTGGGGCCAATATTCACATAGCTGCCAAGTACTAAGATTTGCTCCTAACGACACAATTCAAAGACAATTCTGAGAATTATTTTCTAAGAATTTCTTAAGATTAGATCCAGACAAAGAGTTATTCCTAAAGCATTTTATTAAAGCATTTTAGCCCTTAAAAGAACTCCCAAGGTGAAAAACTGTTTGGAGTCGGAGGGAGGACTTTTAGAGGATTAAGACTTTTTTAAGCAGGGGAGAAAATGGCAGAAACACAAAAAGGTCGAAAAAAAATTGCTACACACTGGATGACAGTGAGTAAATGAAATGCTACAGATTAGATAATGCGGGGATGTTTGTGGTCGATTTCATCAGACATGCACCCACATCTCCTGCACAATGCAATAACGCTATGATGCCAGAAAAATGATCACAACACTAAGATATTTGGCAACTGGGAAAATGTTACAGTGCAGCAGTGTGATCACACAAACAATGCTTCCACAGTGTCACATTGTGACACAGTCAATTTAATTTCCACTGGGTGTCCAAACCTTGCAGGCTCACAAAAAGGCGTGTCTGTGACAACCAATCTGTTAAAAGAATGCATCATACCTTGCAACAAGGTCAACCACATTTCCCCAAAAACATGAAAGTTTCTGTATTTCCTTTGCTCAGACTTGCTATGGGAATTTTCCTAAATCACTCCTAAGCTAGGACTCCTTGATGAAAATTTGTGGGCAAACTGAGGAGCTCTCTGAGAATATTTTCAGAATGTTTGCGAATTCAGAGCCCCTGATTTTACTGAGCAGTATAAAGGTGACCAGCTAACCTTTACGGAGATGAGGGCCGCTCCTGCTGGTGAGGATCTCAATGAAGACAGAGCAGTCTTTGCCCTTCCTCCCCTCCCCGGCCTCGTACAGAGCCCTGGCATCGCTGTCAATCAGCTGCTCGCAAACTCCTTCAGTCCTGCTTGCCTGGGATGAAGACGAGCAAAGAACCTTAACAGTGCTGAACACAACCAGAACTTTAAATGTGAGGAAAGGGGGGGGGGGAGGGTATACAACAGACAGTGGAAGGTGACCACCTACAAGGACAGTAGGGGGCAGGGTAGCTATGGCATATGCACTACACTTCATGTACTTTAATTCACCAGTAGCTTACTCTTCATGTTCAAGCCCAATTTGTTAGGAATTGTGTAGTATGAAATAAACGTTCAAAGGCAACATAGGTGCAGATTCCAGAGGGGAAGCATGTAACACGTCATCCTAAATATTTATGACATTTGCATTTGTCTCCATAAAATAAAACATTTAAGTAGCAGATGACTTTTATTTTGACAAAATGAAAAAAATGATGTTAAAAAATAAGGCACAAACTGGTGCATAAAAATTCACCAGCGTGCAAGTGTTTGATGCCCAAAATGTTTTACTGGACAGCCCCCAAACCCTTCATTTTGTGTGTATCCCCCCAATGTTAAAATAAATCGTACACCCTCTACAGCCAGCATCCTTGTGTCATAAAATACAGTGTGTGGTGGCTGTTAGAATTATTGGTATTTTGATCAGTCTTAACATTTTAGGAGCATTTTCTACATTCTTTTGTGAATAAAAACAAAAAGATGTTAAACGCAACAACAACAACAAAAAAAAAAATCAGGTCAATCAGCTTAAAATAATAAATAGCTCTTCAATAGATAGTGAGTACACTAAAAAAAATAGATTAAATGTAAAGAAAATGGTTGAATGTGGAATTAATTTTCCCACCAGGCTGCTCAACTTATTTTCTTTAAAGTTCACTTTATTCAGCTTTTGACTTTATCAAAAATGCGATGAATGTTCAGCATATTGAGTTTGCACTGCTAAACAAACCTGCAAACCTTTGGCCTTTGCAGGACACCCAAACATAAAGCCATAAAAGGTCCAATTGTTAACTTGTGCTGTGTTAGCACGTGCATGTGTATCGAGGGAGTGGGTTTGTTTATTTTTTTTAAAGTCACTCTCATCATAGCAGTGAGTGTAGGGAGTGTTATGTCACCTCCCTACTGTCCGTAACGCATCCTGGTCCTGTGAATGAATAGGTGTCTGTACTACATGTCTCTTCAAAATCCTGTTAAAAGTAAGGCCTGAAACACACAACATGAGACAGAAAGCAAGTGCAGACACTCCTGTACCTTGCAGAGTTCAAGGAGTGCAGCTCTGAAGTCTCCACTAGTATCACCCCTGATGTCATCCTCCAGGTCCTTCTTGTAATCTTGATACAAAAAATATGTTCAAAATTTAATTAAAAAAAATTAAATCTATAATATTTCAAATGTTGTTATTTGCTTCTTCTCCCAATCATTGGCTTGAAGATGCTTAAAATTTGTTGGTACGCACCTTCCTTGTAGGCTTTCTTTATATCCAGGATCTCTCTGTTGGTTCTGGAAGCCAAAATCTCTATAAGGACTTCCTCAATCGTGCCCAGACCCTGAAAAAATGGATGTATGCATAGATAGATTGATACAGACATAGACTTCTTTATTCTTCACTGGCCCAAATCAAACCAAACACACATTTTACCCTCCCAATAAGAAAACAATGCATGAATATGTGGAAGTGGGCGGATCTCATTATGCACCAAAAATAACAGATGATTGTGAGGCCACAACATTCACCTCAAATGAGCCTGGTTTCAGAGTATACCTGTGATTTATACATTTATATCAGTGTTCCTTTTAAGTGAGACTGTTTGCATTTGCGTGCGTGTACCTTCATGGCCATTTTCAGCTGTTGGGCATCGTACTGGGCCGGTGTTTTCAGCAGAGCCAACACCACATCCTCCAGATCTCCCTTCAAAGCGTTCTTCAGAGCTGAATCGAGAGGCTAAAAAAGGGGACAACAGATGTAGTAGTTTGAGAGCCTGTGATCATGTGTGTACAACTACACTTTGGAATCAAGCCTACTTTTCTTGCTCTCTCAATTTTTATTGTCACTACCTTGCCGCTGGCTTGCTGGTAAGCCTCTTTGATCTGCTGTCTCTGCTTGTTGCTCCTTTTCACCAGAATCTCAATGATGGTGTTCTCATCCACGCCTGCACAGATAACAAACAGTATGTATGGAATCTAGTAGGCGTCAAAAGTATTTACATTTTTAACAGCCACTGAATACTTAATTTAAAAATAAAACACCCCTGATTTCAAAGCACTGAAATGTTTTACTTGTTTTGTTGTTGTTTTACTTTGAAAATTATGCATCTGAATTTATTTGTTCTTGAGTTACCTCTTTGAATTCAAAATATGAAACTTCTTGAATGGCAATTTGGATACATCTTTTCAGTGTTCACAAATTCAGATCCAAAATTCAAGTTTTAGAACTAAAAAAATTATGCAGGTTGGTCTGTTTCAGTTGGTCAAATTCAGATCCAAAAAATCAAGTAAAAAATTTCAAATAGCAATGTCTGGGATACCCAGGATGGGATAAGCTGTTGCTGTTGCCTGTTTTTCAGACTTAAATTTTTAGATCTGAATTACACCAATTGAAACTGAGCAACCTGAATCTATTTAGGTTTTCTAATTTTCAAACTTAAATTTTTGTATCTGAATTTGTGAACAATGAAAAAAAAATCTGACTTTGAAACTGCAAATCAATAATTTTTACCTTTTAAATTCAAAGAATGAATTTAGAACAAAGAAATTCAGATGTGGTTTTCAGAGTAATACATTGCATTTCTATTAATTCAGTGGTATTCAAATGTCAATACTAGTGAAGACTGAAATTTGCACTAATTGAAAAGAAAGAAAAACAAAAACATTGTACCACTGACAACTACACAGTTAACAGTAATGGTGCATGATGCCCAGCAGAGGGTGTAGGAAAGGCCAGTAAGTCATACTCCTGCAGAACACACATTGCAAAGCCAAGACATGTTCACACACGCTCCAAAACATCCCTGTGTGCATTTTAAATTCACCTTTTGCCTTGATGGCCTTATCCAAGACTGCTGCATCTCCTTGGGCGCTGAAATGGGGTGCTTCGTGCACCGTTCCCTCGTTGGCCAGGACCTGAGAGGTATAACACAGATTATTGTGTGTTTGGTAAATACTTGACTTCTACAGAATGGTGCACACAAGGTGGGTTTCAACATGCATTTTTCAAATTCCTTAGGTGCAAATGGGCTCCTTAAAAACGGCAAAATCACAGCTTTTACTCCCTGTACATGTTACCTGCATCTATTCTCTACATTATGACAGATACAAGACATGAAAGAAGGTAGATGTGGCAGATTCTTAAGGCACTTCCTTTGCCCTACTTCTCCATGCCTTCAAAGACTATGATGTTGTCTGCACACACCCCTGCTGGACTGGACTGAACTCTTACAGCAGAGCTGGAGAGCACAGACTGGAATTATGCAGGATAACCTGATGCAACTTTCCCCTTAGTTCACTTTAAGAAACCAGGGAAAGCAGAAGTAGCATTTTGTTCTGTTTGCAGAGTTTATAAAGGGAGGGGCGCAGATTCCTGCTACTATGAGTCACACTCTCACAAGACTTATAGTCATTTTTCACACTGAATATAATCTTTATAGTCCCTTTCCCTTTAATAATAGATCTCATCTTATCTGTCTGGTGTGCTCCACTCCTATTCCTTGCATCCTTCCACATTTAAATGGCTCACTCATTCATTTTCTCTCACTTTGCTGTGCACTCCTCTCTTTTCCTCGCTCTCAACACAGCCTGATAAAAATTTTCCACACTGACATACCACAGGAAGAGAAAAAAAGGAAAAACAGGGTTGCTGGCCTGAGCAACTGGAACAGAACCACAGAGTTACGTACTGAGTCATCGGGCATGCCCATGTAGACCGTCTGCTGCAAGAAACTTTGGATCAAAGACATGGTGGAGTCTGTCTGTAGGGGGAGAAGAGAAGATGTGATCAAGCAAAGTACACTTATCTTATTATAGATAGATAGTATTCAAATGAGGAATGATCACTCTTTCATTTGTTCTACTAGTTCTTATCTTTAAAAGTTGTTAGCAGGAAAAAGATAGAAAGTTTGTTTTCCCTCATCCACTCCTGGACAGAACAAGCATCTGCATATTTACTGTAGGTTTATGTTATGTGGTTTTCCACAATGACAAGCATGTTGAGGTGGCCACACCCACGCGCAACTCTAATAGGAACCTACAGTATATTGTAGGCTATAGGATAGAGATCCGGTCTCCTTGAATGCACCTTTAGTTTTTTACTCTTTGTGACACTCTGCCTCGTACTCCAAACAGCGAAACACATCTTGCGTCAAAACCAAAAATTGTCGCTGCTGATTTCCAACCACACCCTTAAAGGTTGCATCAATGCCTTGACGCAGAGGCGATTTAAACCCATCACACCTCGCAATAAACTTCAGCGAACTTTTTAAACCAACAGCTGCCCAACAGAACAGAGATTTTTAATACAGGAAAGAGTCTTACCGTGTGGCTTTGGAGGTAAGAAGTTTGTCTCAGTGAGGTCCGACCAGGGGCGTTATAGAGGCAGAGACAGTATATTTATACTGTTGATAGACCCCACCTAGTAACGGGTCCAGCCCATTCTCCCTCTTCACAGCTGCCATTGGACTGAACCGCTGTGCGCAACAGCAAAGCGCGACGCCGTGCGTAAAAGATTAAGAGCAGACTCTAAAACAGGCACGCTGCTTACTTGAAAACATATGTTCATGTTTATGCTCATAATCTTTCATTAAAGCGGGATCTCATGGAAAATCAATAATACTTAGAGAACACTATGCTATGATGAGGCTTATACCTTTGTAATGATAATATTATATAAAATGGAATTATATAAACGGAGATTTCTGTTTATTTTATTGTATAATTTGTCTTTTTTATTATCTTGTCTTTCATTTTCGTGTTTCAGACCTTCAGATTTTACAAATGAACCACAATTTTGACGTTTCTTCTCTTCTGACCTTTAAATTTTACCAACTTTAGATTGTAATGAATACAAACTTTGCTGCATGTTAAATTTTTAACTTTGCTAACTGAACACTTTTGGCACCATGGGCAGATTAAGAGACTATGGGTCTCTGGGCACAGATAGACAGAAGGCCCCACCACCTCCTCTATGCAGGAGCAAGACATAGACTTTGTGGTGGTTTTGCATCTTTTTGTGGACATTTTGTGTCTCCTGGTGGTTGTTTTGTGCCTCTTTGTAGTCATTTTGGGTCTCCTTGTGGTGGTTTTGTTGCTTTTCGAGGTAATTTTGTGTCTTTTGATAGTTGTTTTGCCCATTTTTGTACTCATTTATGCCTCTTTGCCGTTCCTTTTCATCTATTTATGGACTTTTTGTGTCTCTTTCTGGTAAGTGCATATTCATTTGAATGGCGATTTGTGGGTGAAGGCCAGGGAGATCCCTGACACTTTGGGCTCATAGGCCTGTAGGTCAATAAATCCATCTATGTTCACTCAGTATCTTGCCGATTTTCTTCTTGTGATGTGTTTGGTGGAAGCGAAGTCAAAGTAAGACAAATATATTTTACAAAGCAAAATTTTATTTATGTGAAATTCAGGGCTCTCTATGCACTGAATATCACATATGCAACATTTACAGGCATGGGAGGATCATGACACAAAGGGCCCCTGGGCACAGACATGCACAAGACCCCACCACCTGTCCCTCACACAGGTGGGACACACAGACTTTGTGGTGGTTTTGCCTCTTTTTTGTTGTTTTGCATCTCTTTTAGTTGTTTTGGGTGTCCTTGAGGTAATTTTATGTCTTTTATTTCTCTGTTATTTTGTGTCTCTTTGTAGGCATTGTGCATCTCCTGGTGGTAATTTTGAGTCTCTTCCTGGTCGGTGCATGTTCATTTGATCGACATTTTGCAGGTGAATGCCAGAAAGCCCCCTGACAGTTTGGGTCCCAGGACCTGTGCCCAGTAGACCTGTTCAGGAATCCATCCGTATGTGTTAGTTTTTCCATCCATTCTATCCACCAGCTTCACGGGTAATTTCTTTACTGCTGGAATGCAGAGAGTCCCTAGCATAGGCACTATTTTGATGTTAATGTTGTTTCATTTACCAGAAAACAAAATGAAATAGTACTTCTCTTTTGACACCCCTACTGTTATCAGTGTTACTCATAAATAACCTAATCAAATGAACCAAAGCCCAACTCTGTGCTGACCTGTGAAACCCCTCGTCTCAGTCCCTGCACACCTGAGCATGACAGTACCTGTCTGAACGACTGAGCAAAGACCACCTTGACATTCCTCAGATCGAGTCTGCTGTGGCACGATGAGGTAATGAGTTTTTTTAAGGTGTGGCGTGTCGTCACGGCAACACAGTCAAGGCCCTGACACTACCTGCTGTCTAAGTGCCTCATCAGAGGGCAATGCTTTCACACTGCTGAGATTACCAGCCAAGAAAACACAATTAACTGATTTCATCACTCGAGTTCAGTCACGCTTTATCATTACACTGTTGGGAAGAGTCTGAATAATCAAGTCCTCACAGGCCCCTGATGACGTCCATAGAAACTTTGTGTTTAAAGACTTCCTTTCTCTCTTAGGATCAGTGTGTGTTTGATTGCACAACTTTTTATTTGTTGCAGTTGCCACACATTTGAGTGACACTGTATTCATCCACAGTGTATTACGGCCAGAGCAGGGGTTGGACAGTGAAGAGAGAAGGATGGGGGAGGGGAGCTGTTTTTTCATTAAAGTGGCATCATGGGTGGATTTGTCTCTAAGTAAGGTGTGTTAAACAGATGCTCAAGCTGTGGTCCAA
The DNA here is from genome assembly GCF_008729295.1 of Plectropomus leopardus. Classification (NCBI taxonomy): domain Eukaryota; kingdom Metazoa; phylum Chordata; class Actinopteri; order Perciformes; family Serranidae; genus Plectropomus; species Plectropomus leopardus. Next base: position 12,239,885 of record NC_056468.1, read on the forward strand.
ATGTTTTAAATAAATGTCTTAGTCTAAAAAAAAAACAGGAAATCCTCACAGAAGGGCAAAAGGACAAAATAGTACAATACCTTTTAATCAGCAGCAGTAATGGCCATTAAATTGATTTGATTCCACTTCAGGATGAATATGGATGCAGAAAACTGTGGAAGAAGAGTAGAAGAAGAAGAGGAGGAAGAAAAAGAAGAAGTAAGTGTACTTGTAGCATTTTACTCTTATAGCTGCTTGACATGGAGCTTGTTTTAAAGCAGCTTTTGGACAAATTGGCATCATCAGGGGGCTGATCATGAGATGCAAAGAAGAAAAAAATGCGCGGAGTATTTATACAGTTTTTATACAAGATGTGGTCGGGGAAAGGTCAAACAAAGGGTTAGGGTGAAACAAAGGATGCTTTCTGTCTAACTTATCAGACTGTCACAGATCACATCTCTGTCTGACACGCTGTCAGTCTTCCTTTTGTGCCGAAAGTGTGGGTGATGCATAACAGTGGAAGTGTACAGATGCTCAGGCAATGTTGAAGAAGCAATTTCAAAAGGTTAGCTCATAAGATACAATTTTCCATAACAAGAGGTACATACAGTAAAACTTCAAATACAAGCGGAGTCCCAATTAAATGCCCAGTCCCTTTTACGATCTGGGTATAGTGACACATTTTGACAAATAAAGGCCTGTCTCAATTTAAGACCCAGTCTGGTTGCCATGAAGTTCATTTTTGTAGAGGTTCTTTGGATGTAAAAAACAAGGTTGTTGCCGACCTGTTGGTGATTAACGTTAGTTAGCTGCATAGATCACACAAACAAATATGTATGTATCTATATATATATAACTTTTGTCAGTGAAGACATGATGCACACATCATTAGCTTGGTAAGACTGTCCATTATTCAGTCATTCAGTTACTTTCACTGAAACAATGTGCACCAAAGAAGACGATATTATCTGCATAGTAAACAATATAAACACAAAAAAGAGATATAAAAAGAGAGATAGTGGATGTAAAAGACTACTTTTAAAAAAGCTAGGGAAAATTGTCCAATGAATTATATTCATAATTATATATTTAATTGTGTGGGTTTTTTTTTTTTTTTGTTTTGGTTTTTTTTAACAGAATTTCTATATTTTTAAACGTGTTTTTTCATGTGTTTTCATTTTGTTTTACTTCCTCTTTTTTTCTTTGGATTTTTTTTTTCCAAATTTTTCCAAACAGGTAATTTTCTTGTACTTTTCACACATTCTTGCCAACCTCTGGGTCATTTTTTTATTTGTTGTTGCTCATTACCTTCTTCCCATGGTTTTGAATAAATTAAAGCCAGTTTGACTGTATTTCCATGTTTGCTGAGCAAGTTTTGTGTGGGAGGAATTAAAAGCCCATCCCATAGAGACGCCTGTTGAGTTCAATGATTTGAGCAAATAATAGCCACTCTTCCTAGGATAAAACTGTGAACAACTCAAAGACATCTGAAATACGACAGCAGGATGGCACTGTTTTTGGTACAGGATCACAAACCAAATTGACTGGCAACCACTGGTCATATTTTAAAATGCTAAATTTTAAAATCTTGAAAAACAAATAAATGAAGAGGTGTAAAAAGTACACTGTAAAATCTGACACTTTTATTTAACTTTTAAGTCAAATTACTGCAATTGTGTAGCACTTTTATAGTGCTTTCACACTACATGACACATTCACCCATTCACACACACGTTCACACACTGGTGTCCGAGGCAACCATACAATTAATTACACTCTACCACTGAGGGCAGCTATGTATCATTTCTATAAACCTGAGAGTGTGCCAAGGCACTTGTGCACTATACGCACCCTTGCAACTGGTCTCGAAAGGTGCTTTTTAAATAAAGTTTACTGACCTAGTTACTTATTTTCTCTTTTTTGCAACAAACCTGCATGAGGATATTTTCCTGATGCTCCTCAGCGCAGTTTATCTGGATGTGGTTGAACTATTTCAGCCTCTCTCCTTTGACCCACAATCGAGGAAAGTGTGAGGCCTCCTGGAAAACAAACAAGACAGAGTAAACTGTGTGTGTGTGTGTATGTGTGCGTACAAACTATATATGTGTGTCTGTCAGTGTGTGACAGCATCCAGTTACAATCTGTATCTTACACATGGGAAACCTGAGGACTGTTTGGGGCATCTTTTTACCAGCAGGCTGTGTGGGGTTTAAGCTTGTGAAACTCCATCTCTGCAGGTTTAATATTTAAAGACTGTTTAGAGTTTGGTTCCCCTTAGAGATCAGGGTCGATGTGTCCTCACGCTCCTGGTCAGCATAGCAGCACTCAAACTGCACTGAATCACACTGACGGGAACTGATCTGCTCTCAAACAGGTAGACCTTTTATCATCAAGTCATCTTAATTCTTTGTTTGTCAGTGTTCAATCGAAATTGAATGTGTTTTCTGTTTAATTTATGCGTATATTTCAGATTTGTATCAGTGTCATGGCAGTGTATCTTTTTTTGCAGTTCACAAATTTCAGTTTTGAATCATTTGATTTAGCAGAAGCTTGCATTGTGCCAATCTTTGCCTTGTAAGATGTGAGATTTGTCCTGATGCAGCACTGTGAAATTGGAAAGAAAAAACTCAAAGTTTGGGATTTTCAGTTTTTCCTGTGGAGAAGCTCGTAGCTTACAGCCGTTTGGAGAGACTGACAAAAGGATTACTCTCCCTGAGTGAAACTGCTGTGTGAGCTTTATGACATCTGCAACTAGTTTAAATGGTTGAACAAGAGTTCATACGGAGATTAAAATATCTTGGGATTTTCAATTGCATTTAAATTCAAATTTTTCATCTTACTGGGATCTTTGTGGTTTTAAAATAATTTCAACCTTCTCTTCTCTACAGATTTGAGACTGATCCAAGTGCATATCCTCACCTACGAAAACCAAACATAAGGTCAATAGGAACAACCAACTCACAATTATATACAGTATGTATGTGAACTCTTCTGGAGCTGAGAATGGATCTTATTCACTGACCTTCTTGGGAAAGAAAGTGGGGAGACATCACTCTGTGGCGCCTGCAGGCAAGCAACGTGAGTGTAAAAAACAACTTACCGCTTATACAACCGTAATGCTCTCCAACTACATTGTGTTGATGACATCTTTGCGTTCATTTCTGTATCAGTTACCACGCTGTATGTCGTAAGGAGATGTTCTGACTTATAAATGTGTTGCTGGCAGACGGGCGAAGTTAGACAAGGTTTAAATATTTCAGCTGCTTGGCTGCCTCCGCTGTGAAGCAGCGGAGCAGTCAGCGTATCAGAACAAACGTAACATATCGTTCCTGCCAGGGTCTGGTCTGAGATCTGGACATGAAAGTAAGCAGGGTCCACTACAGTTGCAAACCCACATGCTAACAGACGGCACACTTAACAGCTGGTGTGACTGTAGCTGTTTTGCAGATTTTTTAATGTGCAGAGATCTGTGGGTTCTTTTATGATATATAAAGACTGGCATCATGCCTGCATTATGTCACTGTAAGCATCTTCAGTCCAGATGTTTTTGTTCTCCTGCTGCGGCTTCTTTTTAGCATTTCATCTTAAGTGATCATCTACATCCATCTATACTTTGTTTAATTTTAACCCTTTGAAACCTTCCTGTGCTGCATTCAGATGTCTTTCACAGGTATTTCAACCTATGAAACGTTAACAAAGTGGTGCAATTTCTTTGAAAAATATGGGGGGAAAGGCATAGAGAAAAAAGTTGGGGAAAAAATACAATATTTTCAATTATCATAATTTAATTTAATCATTTAAATTTAAATAATTCATTAAATAATTTTAATTGAAATTATTCTACAAAAGAGCACAGTATCCAAGTCTGTTTTGTTGTTTTTTTAAACTAATTTTCAGGTAATGTTCTTGTACTTTTGACTAATTTCTTGCTAATTTTGGGGTCTTTTGTTTTCGTTGGTCATTGCTTTTTTTCCTATGTTTTTTGAAGGAAGTAAAGTCTACACTCTGTCCCTTATTTCTACATCTGTTTGCATATTTAACTTTGCGCTTCTGCACACCATCTGTATGTTCATTTTTTCCCAGGCGCCTGGGAGACACCTAACAGGTCAACCTACCCTGAGGACCATGCAGCATCCTCGCGGCCTGGACGGGTCCCTGTCACAGCCCAGGTGCTGGAGGATTTACCAGGCAGCGTCCCAGAGCTAAAGGACGAGAGGCCGTGTCCCATAATTCACAACACACAGTTTGACCAGTATGAGGACAGCACAGCAGGTCAGACCTGTAAACACCCACATACACACATGCAATTAAGAAGGTGTAAACTGTACCGATTGCTGTAGTGACCTTTAACCTCTGCACTTCATCCCACCAACTTTCCTTTGTAATTCCTGATATAATTTCTGTTTTTCCACTGAAAGGTGTTTCTGGCAGGAAAGTAGCGACATGACGGCACGCCCACATTCCTGTACGAGGAAACAAAGAGGGGAGAGGGCGGGATGGGAATGTAAGAGACAGAGAGATAAAATATTTAAAGGGGAGGCATTTTATGGACTGTGTCATCATTGTAGATACGGCCACACATACTGATGGACAAACTTGAGAATAAACAGGGACTAACTGGAAAATTAACACAATCGCTGAAATCACCTAAATTTTCAATGAATTATCTAGACATGTAAATAGACAATAAACTGCATGCTAATCACTCATTATCATCATAAAGATGTAAAACGTGTTTTAAACATCATAAATAAAATGTAGATGGTTTCACTGAGATTTATGTGTTTTATTTTCCCTAAACCGCATGCATGCCAATGATAAATGCATTTTAAACAAAAATAAACAGTGCAAATCAATTTTGATTAGAAAAAATGATGAGGGAACATGTTGAATGACTTTATCTTGATGTCATACAATTGCTGTATGGTTGGGTTTTTTGTTCATTTTTGAGAGCAATCTGCTAAAATATGACCTTCAGGGTTTGGGCACTTTACACACACAAAGCTGAAAGAGGTTCCAGGGCATACATCTGTATACTATTATGATTATGTAATTGAATTTTTGAAGTCCTCCTCAGTTAAATGTCTAAAGAATAACCCTCTGGATTGCTATAATTCTTTTGTTGTTGTTTGTGTTTCTCAGATAGCAGGAAATACAAACAGAGCAGAACTATTTTACCTTGTTTGACAGTGAAAACATCTTAAAATTACATAACTAGTTACCAAAACGATGTTGATGAACCACAAACAAATTTGTTTTTAATTATGACAATTGAAGTTGCACCTGTTCATTATTCAGGTGTGGTGCGATTCAAAATTGTAATATTACACATTTGCATTCACAATAATAAGACAATAGAAATATGTGTTAAAAGAGCTTTTACTCTCCTCTGTCCCTCGCCTATTACTCCACTCTCTGGGCTGTTTCCAACTGTTCCTCAACATTTGCTTCATTGTTCAAGCTGTCATTCATCACAAAAGCCTGTGGATGAGGAGGTGGGCTGCGTTCAGACGCTGGATCGGCGCCGACCACAGAAAATACCCCAGACAAGAAGTCAACCGAGGTGCTGTAAAATGATGAAGAAACAGAGAGGGTGGGGTGCTAGTAGAGAGGGATGATGTTGATGAGGGGGTTAGGTGGGGAGGTCAGAGAGATACTGCAGGAATAAAGAAGCTGCGGAGGTTAGAGAACTAAAGCTTGATATTGACTATCATGGTAACACATTATCATGATGGTACAAATCACATAGTTAAAGGTCCAGTGCGTATAATTTAGGGGATTTAATGGTACCTTGTGGTAAGGATTACAGACTGCAACCAGCTGAAACGTCTCTCATGTGCCAAGCGTGAACTCACGGTGAGGATTCCTTAAGTGTTCATTGTTCAGTTTTTACTGGGTGCCTAATTGTCTACAGAGGTCAAACCAGCAAAAACAAAGAATAAAGGAGTTTTATATAAAAAATAAAATGAAAACAAATTCTGTGATTTTTCTCTTCGCAAAGGGGATTTCTTACTACAGTGGCCAATGCAAAAACATGAAAACAATAATGGCCCTATCTAAAGCCAGTGTTTGGTTTGTCCATTCTGGGCTACTGTAGAAAAATGGCGGTGCAACTAAGCAATCTTCTAAGATCTGCTCCCTATATAAACGGCTCATTCTAAGGAGACAAAAACAGCAACTTTCATTTTCAGGTGATTAAACCAAGATTACATTAGATTACACTAAAGAAAACATTCATATAATATTATATTCCATTTCTGCCAGTATATCCTCCTAAATAATACACACTGGAACTTGAAATATTGTGTAACTAATGTATGGCTCGTGATGATTTAATGCATGAATTAATGCAGGATTTATGATGAATTCCTGTCATTATGAATTAATCTGTTTACCTCACATCAAGTTAGAAATGTTATGCGCATTTATTTCATACTTTAATCAATGGGATCAAATTAGCTGGATTCCAGTTACATCAAAGTTTATTTTAGATCCATGCAGCTTCTTTGAAAGCAGAACAGATTCCCACAGACATATGAAGCCTTTTTTTAATTAAATTACACTTGTCCTGGGATGCAAACCAAGTGTGCAAACACACATATAGTTAGTTTGTTTTTGTTGTAAGAAGAGGAGTTTAGCGCAGTAGATAATCAGGGGTGCTTAAATACCTTTGTGCAGAAAGAGAATGTGATCGAGGCGTGGTTTATGTTCCTGAACAATGAATACTTATCATGATCATTATTAAACATTATTGAATATTTTCAATCAGCAGCTTCTGTACATAAGAATCTGTATCAGGCTTGAAAAATGGTCTGTAAGGTAGGAGATAACGTTAGGCGACTTGCGTAACTTGAGTTCTCACAGTAGCACGAGTGAGATGTCTCACTACGGGATACACCTGTAGTGAGACATCGAAGCAAATGCTATTAATGAGAACTTTAGATTACTTGCATAACCCTGGTTCTCAGAGGATCACGTGAGAGATGTCTCAATATAGGTGTATTCCACTGTGGCCCACTTAAGGTCAAATTTATGTGGCCTGTTAACTAAAATGAGTTTGACACCCCTGATCTAACAGGTGTCGAGTGACAAATTTCAGGAGAATGGACAGGAAAAAAGCATATTATTTATGAGGATATATACTCTTATGCTCTCAGAGAGGCTGAGCTTATGTATAGATCTGAGGTGAACTTTAATGTATCGGGAATCCAGCTAATTTAGTTGAGCAATTAACACTTTGAAACCTGGATCAGCATCACTTTCATTTGCTGCGTTTAGACACCTTTCACAAGTATTTAAACCTTTGAACTATGAGCTAATTTGGTTCAAATTCTTAAATTCTTTTGGAAACATGGGGGAAAACTGCCAGGAAATGTCCAGGACTTTGAAAGAAAATAGTTGATTAAAAAAAAATAATCTTCATTTATAAGTGATGTTCTTGTACTTTTTATTAATTTCTTGCAAATTTTTGGATCATTTTTCTTAAGTTGCTCATTGCCAACTTCCTATGTTTCAAAAGAAATCAAGTATTTTTGCTCATGTTTTGAGGGTTGATCGAATAATCAATCATTACTTAATGTATGACGTAACTGTGTATTAACATTCTGTACTTGATCGATTTGAATGGACTCATCACATATAGTCAAAGTGACTTAATCATTTGTAAATGGTGAGCCACAGTAATCCATGATATGTCCTGTGTTCGCTCATGCATTAAATCTTCATGAGCCATGCATTAGTTAAACATTTCTTTAGTATATGATTTGTACCCTTATTATAAATGTACATAGTGATAGTGGCTGCTTTCATTTTGCATGCATGCAAACTGAATGGTGATTTACAGCATGTTCTGTCTGCAGGCACATCAGAGTCTCAGCTGTCAGACAGCAGTGAAGCGACAGAGGCAGACAGGTCACAAGAGGTCAGGATCTACATCCCCTACGAGTCAGCCGAAATCTGCGTCACTCAGGTAAAATCATCGATCATCGCGGGACAACAGCACAGAACAAGCACCGTGTCTTACACAGCGAAGTGCTTATGTTCCGAGGAGAATCCATTTAATAGCACTAGACATAAATATTGAAAAACAAGTATGACTCCAAACTTCTTATGAAACAGTGATTTTCCTTTAGACATGTGACTTAGAGCGTTTGCTGTTTCCAGTTGTTCAGTGAGATAGCAGACACACAATGAAGACACTGTCAGACACTGTGTTGTGTTGTTCCTCACACTCACATGGCTGCCCTGATGCTGCTGCTGTGGCCCAGGGAGGCATTTAATCTAAAAAATTTAAAATGCATACATGGTAGAATTTGAAAAGGATAAGGTAGATTCTACAATGAAAAATGTGTTAGAAAGAAACAAATTTCAGTACTAAACCTTTTTTTTTTGTTTTGTTTGTTTCGTTTTTTTTATTTTGCTGTTTGTTTAGGTGTGTGTGTGTGTGTGTGTGTGTGTGTGTGTGTGTGTGTGTGTGTGTGTAAGAATATGGTTCTGCACAAAATGTTAGACCAACATGCACAAATCTGTGTGCAAGTATTGTGCAGCTTTACATATATCTTTGTATACCTCGTTTTGTTATGCTGATTGCATATGCTTATGTTTCTCAAAAATCCCAACATAAACAATATATTTTAAAAATAATGATACTCTGCAGATCCCACGTAACATCTTTTATTCTTATTAAAATGAACGACCTGATCTCCCCTCTTTGTATTAAATGTAAAAGAAATGCTGGGACATACATTCAATTTTTGGGAATGTCCTAAGATCTCAAAATTCTGGAGCAATATTGCACAGGAATTGAGCAAAGATTTTTTTGCTGAAAATAACTAAATGAAACTAAAGATGAAGGCCTCTTCATACCGAGCTTGCCATCTAAAACACTGTTCCTGAGTAAATCTGGCTTCAAACTATGTGACAAACTCCTACTCCTTGGTAGGAGATGTATCTTAAAGCAGTGGATAAGTGACAAACCTCCCTCAGTCACACAGTGGCACCAGGAAACTTGCAATGTCTTACTCTTAGAGAGACTAACGGCACAAAGTAAAGGGGCATGATGGTCTGTTTGAGAGAACTTCGTCATCTTTCTTGATGTATCTGCCTTTTTTTATATAGATGGTTGTTTTTTAGTTGTTTTGTAAAGTTTATTTTAGTTTCTTTTTCTTTTCCCTATTATATTATTGTCTATTATTATTTTATTTATTTGTTTACTTATTTTTTTTTGTATTTGAGAATGTGGAGAGCATTGTGCTGTTATGGGATGTATAGTACACACATAAACACCTTATAATATTAATATTATAATCTAAAAAAAAATAGTATTTGCAACCAAGATGCTATTTCATACATGTGAGGTGTTTATGTGTGTACTATACATCCCAAAACAGATAGCTGCAGACATGGAAGCAATGAAGAGAAGACACCTGGAAATGGTGCAGGAGCTGGAGGAGAGCTTTCAGGTCACAGTGCGAGAGAACCAGGTCAGGAGGCATGTAAGCGTGTATGAGAGAGAGAGAAAAAGTCCTAGCAAATAACAGTGATACCGATCTCACTGTGTGATCAGGAGTGGACCGCGCAGAGGATCAGATCTCATCACCAGAACAAGTTAAACACTCTGAGGAGGATCCTGGACGTCTACCAGGAGAAGGTGGAGAATAAGAACGCTGACTGGGAGAGGAGAGTCGCGGTCAGTGATGGTCATTATTAGTCAGTCGTCCATCTCTCCCTCCCTACCTCTTAGCAAAGTGTCTTTATTATTTCAAACCTAACCAACTCCCTAAATTTTCCTACTTCCTGCCTTATTATCTGGCTCACTCCCCTGCAACTCCTCATGTGGCACATTTTGTTCTCACTCATCGTGACGTTCAACAAAACAGTCAAACTCTCTGATCTCTGCTTCAGAACTTCAGCGGAAATGTTGGCGTTATGTTACAACCCATTTAGCTGAGAAGTTTAACAGTTTTATCTATTTATAATGTATTTCATGTCCTTCCTGTTTCCTGCAGGCCTTGACTGCGCAGAATGAGCAGCTGCTGGAGGAGCAGAGAGCGGAGAGGAGGAGGAGTAAAGAGGAGGCCCTACAGTGGCACAGAGAGAAGGTTGCATAGGCTTCATAAACTTGTATGCGTTCCTTTGGACTGTAGCACACCCTTGTGGCCATATTTCAGTAAAGGCACCTTTTTTTTATAGTATTACATAATTAATGGACCAACTTTGGTCTTTCTTTTAGAGCAAAATGCTGGAACTGTTCTCCAACAGGCTGGATGCCCTGCACAGCCACCAGGCCTCCAGTGAGTCTGCATGCAGCCATTTATACTATATGTATGCCTGCAAAACAACTGACCTTTGCATGCAATACCTCAACTAACGCCCTGTGACACTGACCAGCACTACAGGAGCTGCAATTGGCCAGACAGGAAGTAGGAAAAGTCCAAGAAATGTTGACAGTAACATCACAGGAGCAGCAGGAAGCTGCAGAGGAAGGTGAAAGCACAGAGAACAAAGGAGTTTCTGCTCAACACGCTGTGGTGGGTTGGAATTAGTTACCATGGCAGCCTGATCATATCTGAGGTGCATGAGCTAAGATTATAAACATATCAACAAAGTAACCAATAGAAAACTTCATGAGACACCTTCTGAGGGAACAGATGTGGAACAGGTCATATTACAAAGACTGGGAAATGATCCGAGACTACCACATTAAACACGTTTGATATTTAGGTATTTGGGTGGTGGCAGAATTTTTGAGATATAATCTGTATGTCAAAATATTTTTTTGTGATTTGAGCGCACTGACCCTTTAAGGTGGCTCTGTCTACAGGCTGGCAGTGACCCAAATCAGCCACTGGAGGGAGCTAAAGCCCGTCTGGAGGAGCTAAAAGAGAGCCTGTGTCAGAGGGAGAGAGAGATCACTGAGCTGCTGGAGGCGGAGAGGAGCCCTGTCCCTAAGCCACCCTGCAGTGTCCTGCTTCCCACTGTCATACACACGGTGCTGTTCAACTATAAAACTATGTGGAAACCAACTTCTGAATGTCTGTGTCTTAACTTATTTTAAATATGGCATTCTTGTTTTCTAGTGACAGGAAATACTTATTCTGCTTGTTCCTACCTCTATCAAGCTTTTAAACAATGCTGCTTAAGGCTGCAGGGATTGCGTGATAGTTCAATGATGTTTTAACAACGGGTGTGTGAAATATGTGTTATGTGCAATGTATGTGCATTATTTTGCATGTGCTTTTTGAATTATGTCCAATTTATTGGTGTGATTTGTTGCAACTGGTGCTGTTTTGTACATTTGTGTTTTGTTTTATTGTGAGTACGAAGGCATTTATGGGCGTAGTATGAGACTGAGACTACAGGAACAATACAGTGTCGTATCATATCGTATCGTATCGTATCGTATCGTATCGTATCGTATCGTATCGTATCGTATCATATCGTATCATATCGTATCATATCGTATCATATCGTATCATATCGTATCGAATCGTATCTTTAGATATAACCCTGATTTTACGACTTTGTTGTATTGATACCATATATTGCATTGTTTTGTTTTCCAGGCTCATGCTATCTGCAGTGCTGTGTCTGAGACCAGAGCTCTTCTGGACCACATGATTGAGGAGAATCGGCTTGCTCTGGTTGATGCCAGAGACAAACTGGACCGTCTACAGATGGCCCATGAAGATAGTAATGACAGAGAGGATAAAACCACCGACCAAGATGGGTTAGAGATCATTGACATAAACCATAACTGACTGCTTGCTGGTTGAAATACCCACAGATAATTTCTATATAAAAGTGGTAGGGTAAATGGGGCTAATTTTCACATTGCCTTTCTTTCATTTAGTGTCTGATATATAATCATTCAAATGTTTGTTTTTTTCGCATTTCAGGTTAGATGAATATGAGTCAAGTTTGTCTTTACTACAAGAAACAGTGAGGGGGCACGAGGTCTCTCAACTGGCTTTGGACTGCATCAAAACTGGCAAAAGTCCTGAAATATATGGTAAATAAATATGTTGACTGCAGCCAACTGTAAATGAATGATTATACTCACATCACATGCATTCAGCAGTCAAGAACGCCTTAACCAAGACCAAGCCAAGACACACATATATATATATATATATATATATATAATAAACAGATATGTGTGTAATAAACAAACTCTAAGGAGCAGAAATGAACTTAGCCATTTTTTCAACACTATATACATATATATATATATATTTTGCACAGGCAATTTATTGATATCCTCACAGTTGTAGTCTTGACCAGTCTTGAAATAAAATCCATTAATCCATTATTCTGTCTGAGACCAAGACAAAACTGAGACATTCAAAAAGTAGTCTTGAAACCAAGACTCATCTTAAGTGCTACAACATTGCTTTTACTATTAACTGTAATACTTGCACTAGGCGCTATCACGTACATCTGTCTCGCTGTACAAAAACTGTATGTTTCTGTATCTGCACTATAATTGGCTCACAGGTGCATGTGAGTTTTCATTTTTGTTTTGCTCAGACTGCGACACGGTCTCAGAGCTGGAAGACATACTGGGACAAGGGACGATCCGAACCACAGAGGGAGTGAAGAGTGTCGGTCAACAGCTTCTCTTGCTGCAGGATCAGGTTGGTTTTTTATCACACAGGTCAAAGTATCAGGTCAAGCCTCAGAGATGATAAGCTGCCCTCTATATTCAGCAAGAAACAGAATTGGGTATTCGTTGTTATTTTACACAAGTGCCACTTAATAACATCTGTGGTGAATTTGCTGAATTTCGGCTGTACCATCATGAGGGCAGACTGTGACATAAATCACATGAGTTGTTAGGGCATCATACATACCAAGCCTGCGGCTGTTGTGTGATGGTTTGGATGCAGTCAGCTGACATAAACTGGATTCATTATTGTCTGTGATTTAACAGCTTGAAGACATTGCTGCAAATATACTGACTTGCATAGAGTCAGTATATTTCTAGTCCAAGCAGCTACAAAATACATGTTTTACACCGATTCTTCAATTCAGCTGTGTGTTTTCATACTCTTCTCTAAAGCTAAAGCAAGTCAAAGAGGAGAAAAAGAAAATAATTGAGAACTACACCTCAGAAAGACAATGAGGAAGAAGTACTACAATATGGTGGAAGACATGAAAGGTAACACAGTCCCGAAAATTAAAGGTTTATGTGTGAAATAAAACACCAAGAAGTGAGGCCTTCTCAGTTTAAACCTCTCTTTTATTATGGTGTTGTGTCCTATATTTTTTCTTAGGCAAAATCAGAGTGTTTTGTCGGATTCGACCATTAAACCGAACAGAGACTGCACAAGGTGGAGCCGTCGTTGTGGAGAAAATAGATGATTACTCTGTCACTGTAGAAACCCCCCGTGGGCAGAGAGAGTTTCAGTTTGACAAGGTGTTTAGTGCTGAAGCCTCTCAGGAAGACCTGTTTCATGACACCAACAGGTGAGCAGGATTATACAGAATATTCACAAATTTCTCTCAAACTCTTGTAAGCCGTAAGCAAACTGGCTTGATTTTTTTCAAAAGGTGGCAGTGATTAGCATCTTGAGAAATTTCCCACAATTTAGCATGACATTTGTAAAAAGTTACAAGTAACTATTGTAACTAAGGAATTACCTGAAATGAAGCCAAAAAAAAGGAAAGTTTTTTTTTTTAAAGAAATAATTAATAAATAAAATAATCAGTACCTGTAAAAAAATATTATATATATATATATATATATATATATATATATTTAGTAGTAGTAATAAATAAAAATAGGCTGCAAATTTGTGTCAATTCAGCCTACGGTAAAGGTTTAGTAGCTTTAGTCACATAGGTAGCTGATGGAGGTGCCTGAGGGGCCTGAAATCAAAGTACAGATGTTTCAATGCTATCAGCAGAGCAGTTCAGAATTTGTTTCCTCCACAGGCTGATCCAGTCAGCTATCGATGGTTACAACGTCTGCATCTTTACGTATGGTCAGACGGGCTCAGGGAAGACCTTCACCATGGTCGGAGATAAAGAACAGAAGAACCCCGGGATCATGCCGAGATCTTTTAATGCTATATTTGATATCATACGGGAAAGCAGCGCCAAATTTGACTTCAAGGTAACAGACAGTGTATCATCGATGTGACTGTATCTGGGAGAATGGAAAGATTTTACATTGAATTAAATAAATAATGAGAACCTCACATCATCTCTCATCTCCCCTGACTTTATTCCTCTCTGTCTGCGTCTCCATCCTTTTACCTCAGGTTTCAGCCTATATGCTGGAGCTGTACAACGACATGCTGCAGGACCTCTTTGTGAGCCTGGCTGGTGAGGCCCATGCACAGCCCCAGTCCCATGGCCAGGCCAGGCGGGTGGAGATCAAGAGGAACAGAAAAGGGGTTGTTTTCGCCCAAGGAGCAGAGACAAAAGAGGCTTCCAGTGCCCAGGAGCTCTATGCTCTGTTCCAGCAGGCCTGCGCCAACCGACACATCTCTGCTACCAGTGAGTCCTCTATACCGTGCCATGCTGCCCAGTTCAAACAGGGCCCTGCTAAATGGTTTGGATTAATCGTGTTAGTTACAGTCAGTATGACGGGGCGGCAGCTAGGTACATCATTACTGGACCAGGCAGTGAGTGGCAGCGCAGCAAAACTGTGAATCAGCATACTGTAGGAAGAGGAGCAACATTGTTTTATAGATGCACACAGGTCATCAGATTCATCACAGGATGCGCCTCATGTTTTAGTAACAGGGAGCTGGAGCATGGGCAGATTAGGAGACAACAGGCCCCTGGGCACAGATATGCAAAAGGACCCACCACCTGAGCAAGACACATGAACTTTGTTGTTTTGCCTCTTTTTTGTTGTTCTTGTTTTTTTGCATCTCTTTGTTTTTTGTCTCTTTGATGTCATTTTGTGTCTCTTGTTTTCATCTCTTTGCAGCCCTTTTTAGTCTTTTGGTCAGTATACGTGACAATAATTTAAATGACATTCTGCAGATGACCAGTGGGGCCCATGACACTTTGGGCCCCTGGTCTGTTCAGTAATCCATGCATGAGCTGGAGAAACAAACTACAAAATTATGCATAACAATAACTAATAAAAAAAAACTCACACACTTATATTTTACTAAATACTATGGAAGAAAGGAAGGTACAGAATGATAAAGAATAATTGTGTTGTAACATTATATATAGTGGGGCCCATGACATATATATATATAGTATATATATATAGATAGATAGATAGATAGATAGATAGATAGATAGATAGATATGTTTTTAATGGTAATTTTGAATTTTTTTCCTCTTTAGTCACAGACATTTTGACTTGATCTAAAACACTTCAATTATTAATTGATCCTAGGAATTTTACATGTTTTTCTCAAGAAAAATAATGTCAACATTCTCAAATGTTTCTTTTTTATATGAATCTAAAATAAATCATTCTGTTTTTGAAAAACATCACCTTGGGCTCTGGGAGATTGTAATTAGGATTTTTTTTAACTATTTTATTTTAATTCGATTTCACAAATAATTTGTAAAGAGCACACAGAATTTTTCAACATGATGATTTCCCATCTCACCCCAGCCCAAACCTAGTGCAAAACAGCACATGCCATTATACCGAGATCTCATTAAGCTCAAGTAGAGTCTCAAAACAACAACAACAACAACAGCAACAACAAAAAAGGGGGGAGAGAAAAGACAAATACAGCAAATACAGGCTACAATTATATTACATAAGCTGCTCTAGTTTACCCCCCATACTGGGGATATAATCTACAACACGAACCCAGACTTTTTGAAAATGTAATTGTTGCCCTCTTATATGATACATAATTTTTTCAGGGGTGTAATAAGATAACAGTTCTGTCCACCACTGTTTATTTGAGGGAGGGGTCTTTGATTTCCAGTGATAGCCAACAAAATAAGTTTCATTTCATGACCATCAAAGTTTATCAGCACTTTACTATTGCCCAGAATAGCTATACGGGGGTCAGGGGTCAGATTTTTGAGAAAGATTTTAGACAGTTGGTCAAATTTCCAATAATGATTCAAACTCTCACATTGTAATTAGGATTTTGTACTTGTTGCTGACATTTCATAAATAAAATAAGTAATCAAAGTTAAAACTACTACTACTGTACGAGGACCTAAAACTAAATGTGTAAATGTACTTTTTCCACCACTGAATAATTTGCTGAATTGGGATTATCTGTATCTAACGTCAAAGCTATCAAAGTCAATTCAGCGACTTTTATGTCGTGTCTGTTTCCCAAGAGATGAATGTGGAGAGTTCCCGCTCCCATCTGATTGTTTGCATCATGGTGGAGGGCAGGAATCTGACCAATGGGAGCGTGAGCACGGGGAAGCTGAGTCTGGTAGACCTGGCAGGCAGCGAGAGAGCGGCCAAGACTGGTGCTAAGAACCACCAGCTAAAGGTCTGTTCAAAATGTTTTTGTTTTTTTTTGATAGGCTCATCAGTTGATTGTAAAAATAATTGAAAGTATTATGGCCTCTAACTCTCCTCTCGTCTGCAGGAGGCTAACTCCATCAACAAGTCTCTGAGTGCGCTGGGCGATGTGATCTCAGCCCTGTCTGCTGAACTGCCACATGTACCCTACAGGAACAGCAAGCTCACACAGGTAATCATTCAAAAAAAACAGCATGCTTTGAATTTTGAGTGAATTCAAACACAAACCTGTAGCAATGAGCAATAAACTGCTTATATGTGATAATGGACTGTAATGCAGACATGCGTTTCATCTCTCCCAGGTGATGCAGGACTCTCTGGGTGGAAATGCCAAAACCCTCATGATCGTCAACATCTCCCCTTCAGAATGCAACCTCGATGAGACGCTCACATCTCTCGTGTAAGCTACAAATAGAGATCCATCTTTTCTAATTTACTGAATGCTAACAAACTCCTATAAACACCTTAACCCTTTTAAACCTGGAGCGACATCACTTGTCATCACTTGTCTTCTTTTAGACACCTTTCACAAGTATTTATATCTTTGAATTACTAAAATTTTTAAGCACTTTTTCAAGGTCATTTCCTTGTTTTTTTATTGTCATTTTGTGTTTATTTATTCATTTATTACAAATTTTCAAGTAATTTTCTTGTGCTTTTTTTGTTTCTTTGTTGTTGTTTTTTTTTTTTTTTACAAATTTCTTGCAAATTTTGGACAGTTTCTTCTTTTGTTGCTCATTGCCTTATTCCCATGTTTTGAATGAAATCATGCCAATGTGCTCAGGTTTAAAAAGATTAACTTCCTGAATTTTCCAGTTATGCAACAAGAGTGAAGGCCATAACCAACAATGCTCAGAGACATGTGGAGAGCAAAGAGATTGCCCAGCTGAAAGAGGTTTGTGTTACTGTATGTGTTACAAAAGATGACTAAAGATGTCTATGTAAAATATCACATATTTTGATGGCCACATTCAAACAGTCATACTAACTTTATTTGTTTTTTTCTGTTTCCATTTCCTGTTTTTGATAGGTCATTACGAAGCTGAGGTCGGGACAGACGGTGGAAGAGGAGGAAATCTGAACTGTGTACAACAGAGGAGTAAAGTCAGTGGTGGATGGAGTACAATAAAATACCCAGATTTCTTACTCAAGTGAAAGTAGAAATACCACAGTGTAGAAATTCTCTGTTATAAATAAAAGTTCCGCATTTACATTTTTTTTACTTCTAAAAGTATTTAACAGCTGGAAAGATGTTCTTTTGATAAAGCTGGGCTGTCTATTGTAGAAAGATGCAAAAACTGTTGAAACTGGTGCTATGTGACCAGAGAAAACAGAAAAAACGGCATTTGCTTTAACTTAAGAGGAAGAAAACCTGCAACTACCACAATTGACTGTGCTGCACCAGAACAATAAACACTTCCACTGGTGGGTGAAGTAATGCAAGTTGTCTGAAAACAATATGGTGGCCAGCTGGTAACAAACAGTGTTGTATAACAGTTAAACAGTGCACTAAAATTTGTTTCTGGTTTTACCTTTTGATCTCAGTTTTTTTCAGCCTCCTATTACAGGAAACATATGGCACAAACTTCTAGTTCACAAACTCTTGTATAACAGCTAAACAGTGCACTGAAATATGTTTCTGGAGACATTTTAGGTGAGAAATTGGCAATACAATAAAATAAACTTTGTTTATACGGATCAGCACTGCCTAGTTTTACCATTTAATATGAATTTGATCTGTGTTTATGAGTGAGAGAGGGGTGGCTCTGTCTCTCAGTCTACTTCTATACTCTTTGTGTCTGTGTTGGCAGGCATACAAAAATGCTGGAATACAATCTGTAGTTTGAGTTACAGCCCTTCAGCCATGGATTTTTACTGGCAGATGACGAGGGAGATGTGGGTGCTGGCTCATATACACATAGTACCCACACAAAGCTAGTTAAAAATTGGCAAAGTATCCCTTTAAATAAAAGTTTAAAAGTTTAGCATCAAAATATAGCCTACATAACCCTTTGAAACTATAAAGTAGCAGAAAATGTAAAATGCTCAAATCAAGTACAAACTAGTAAGTATAGTATAAGTAGATGTAGGCTACCTCCACTACTGCAGTAATGTGTTGAATTGGGTTCGTTTGAGCCATTACTTGGTGGCCTATTTTATATGTTGTATGCATTATTTAAGCTGTACATGCTTATGAACCATCATATAAGTAATTTAAATGTATAATTTTGTCAAATGGAAGGATGGGTGACATCATCGGGGCAGCTGCATTCAGGGGATTGCGTGCAGTCTGTTAATGGGCGCTGCCTGCCTGGATCTATAGAATGAGGCCTCTACAATGCAGGGTCCAGCGTGTAACTGAAGAGGCAAATAGTCAGTTGGTCAATCAGTTCGCACTCCTATTGTATGTGGGAAAAGGCATCGAGTTTATAGCCCATTAGCAGAGGTTAAGTCTCCAGGGCCCATGACCTGTTCCTACTCTATAACGGGGTCATACCCTTTGGCTGGGAATGGACACTCTCAAACACGCAAAGGCCCTGTCCTGTTGTTGTTGTTGTTGTTTTCTTTTTTCAAACGGGTAGTGGGTTTGCTAAAATTAGAGCTTTATGAATGAAAGTAAAGAAAACTGTATAAAAAGTGCCAGAATTTGCAGGAGAAAATAGCCGATTTTTTTACTTTGGAGGTGTTAATAAATAGGCAAGGTCTGCTTTCTCTTCATATGGTAAGGTTTTGTATATGTGGCTATGTGGAGAAGCAATGATTTGGCCAACAGAGAGGCTGACTCTGGGGTTTATTGTTTTTTTGTCTCATTCTAAACCTTAATTCAGACTAAAACAGTCACAGCAGAGTGGAGGCTTCAAACTGAAATTTTTTGATCCAGGGTGACATGTCAGTGCTGAACAGTTTCTATTAGAAGACCGTCTTTTGTCTGCGATTATGCCCAGTCTTAATTGTTCAGCATTTTTAATCTATACCGTGGGCCCCTCAAGTGCTTCTCTTTGTTCTGCCACATTAGAGCCACGATTCCTAGCTTTGCGTGCAATGTTTTATTGGCTGCTTTAGATCAGCTGCCACTCAGCACATGTTCACTGTGATTTGTTATTCTTTAATGACGGCCATAGTTTAAATCCTACTGTGAGCTCTGTGGACTAGAACAAAGTGTGAGACAAAGACACAGAAAGCACATGGGGAGAGAACATGGCTGATGAGGGGGCCAGGGTCTCATCCTCTTGGTGTGTTTTGTTAATTAGTCGACACAAAGCAATTCGGCACTGTAAATGGTTTGTGTACATGACCACACACACAGGCGGACTGGGAGTGATGCCTTTATACAGTAAACAGTTAGTGTTAGCATTTTTGGAAGCCATTAAGAACACTCTTAGTGTTACAATACTTTTATATGACAAATTTGTTTTTTGGGTTTTTTTTTTTAGAGTATAGGGACAAGTATGTTGCACAAAACGATGCCACTCAATGCAGCCTATATAGCCTAAGCTAATTTACAATACCTGCCCCTAGATGGGTCTTACATGAGTAATACAAAACACAAAGTCAACAATAAATATATACACTAAAGGTATACAATGCTGGATTGTCTGTAGCTGTTTGTAAACATGCTCACCATCACAAGTTAATGCAAAAGCCAACTCAAGATTCACTTTCGCATGGCGTTTCACCTCACTCAATTTGCATTTTATTCGTGCTGTGTCTCTTAGATAACGGCTGCAAATGGTATGGCGCTTGGTTGCTACCTTTTTATAAAGCCCTGCCCTGAGTGCTTTAGGGGGACACATCCATAAACATCCCAAACACAGAAATAAGAAGGACCGAAGAAATTCTGCATGTTCCTATCTGTCCAAACGAGGATTTAAATAAAGGTACCTTGCAGTTCCTGCTAATGTGATCTTATTGGCTTTCTGTCAAGAATTTGAATTGCTTAACTATGTATCATAATAAGAGGCTTAGTTGTAAATGGGGCTTGTGATAAAGAGGTTACACAATAACTTAAGTTTGAAAAGATCATAGAGTATGTGAAACTATCTGCATCATGAAAAGGTAGGTAGTCTCAAAGAAGTCAGTTTATTTATTTTTGCTTTTGCAACCTTACTCAGCATTTAAAAATGCTTTTTAGGAGGGACTTTTAACTTCAGGCTGAGATATTCAAAACCTGTTCAATACCTTGACCATTAATATTTAGATTTAACTTACTGGCTACTAATGAGGGATGAGCCCTTGAAGACACGCAAAATGACACCTTTTAAGGCCTCTTAACGTTGAGTCTAAAACAAGAGTTCTCAAACCATGCTGCTATGGTTTGAAAATTATATGACAGCTGTGTGAAAACTGACAGAGATGATCTACCAGATACATATATGACTGTATCATCTGCATACGTCTGAAAACCAGCTTCAAGACATTACTGTGGCAAGTCATTGATATATAAACTGAAAAGAAGTGGACCAAGGACACAACTCTGTGGGACTCCTGTTTAAGTCTTTAGAAAATATGATTTCTCATTATTAAAAATAACACATAGAACAAGATTGGAAAGATAGGACTACTGTAACTGTACTTTAAGCTACTGTAAACACTTATAGGTGAGATTAAATTTGTTTTAAAGTTTTAAGTTAAATAAGAATATCATGGTTTAATCTGTCAAATGCATCTTTGAAATTGGGAGAGACTGCTCCAACTGCTTCATTTTATTTAATCGATTATTCAAATTACTATATAAAAAAGACATTGGCAGTCTGTGTGGAATTATACGGGTGTAGATCAGTGGCCTAAGTTAGTAATAATGGGCCCCAGTGCAGGCTATTATGATGGTCTGATGACTTCTTAGCTACAATGCACACACACACATACACACATTTTGATATGCACACACAATTAGGCATATATATACAATACCAACCATGTGTTGGATTTTACAGTGGAACCGTATTACCTGGGCTATTGTATTTGCAGAGTACAGAGGTCAAAGAGAAAGTGATCAGAAGCATGGACAGTGCTGTGACAGCCAAAGTTCACAAACGTGACAACTAGCAACTGTTGTGCTGACATGACAATGCACTTTTTCGGGCACTTTTTTGTACAACAACCTCATGACTAACAACAGCTGCACTCCTCTTGGACATGGAGGCAAGAGATTATTGTAAATAAGAAAGAAGAGAGCTGCTATACTTATAAACAAATAACACGTCCCAAAGACTGGCCAGCTACAGTGGTACGCAAACAGTTTACCCCCAAAAGGACATACACACACAACAAAACACCGACCTGACTCCAAAATAATAAATTTTTAAACAGGGCACGGCGGCCCATCAGACCCCATATCCCCTTGAAATTGCACTTGTACTCACCTATTTGAATGATTCTGACTCTGTTTCCGACTGTTTAGACCTGCAACCAAAAATATGGAAAATATAATGGTTATCCAATGCAAGGAATAGACAGCATCTACTAGGCTATTAGTTAGCTTACCCATAATAATTCATAGGCTGACTATCCACCTGGTAGAAACATTATTTTACAAGTAGCCTACAACTTAGCCTACATAATAAATATATGCCTTGTCTTAAAATTTACATCAAACACAAAAGCCTGAGGTTATTAAGACCACTGTAATTTTGCTTGCAGCTAAGGTTAACTTACCTACTACATGCTTGTTGAAACACACCCAAAGGCCGCAGCGAGGGGCTTGTACGCAGTCTGGCAGCTGTAAAAAATCCAAAAGAAATGAATTTAGGGAGCTTTGCAACCTTCTTGTCCTCTTCTTTTCTCTACTAACTTTTCTTGCAATCACTTTTTGTGTTTGAATGGCCTGACTGCTGGCTGGGCTTGCCTAAGTGTGCATCGCTTTTAAGTATAGACTGATTTTGCGCTTCACCTCGCCAAAATTCTGATGTCTTGTCAAATGATCACATGGAGTTACGATTGGACTAAAACATACATCACCCAGCAATCATCATTGCATCTGTATATGTCATGTGACAAAAGAAAATGAGAAAATATTCATTTGAGAGAATATTCATTTTCAATAGTTTATTTATATTTGTTATATTATACTATGTAGAATATAGTTTGCTCAATACTGACTTTTTCTTTCTAAACCACGACAAAGCTGGATTTGCTCATTTGAGTATATACATGACAAACAAAATCAATACCTATATTAGGTGGAAAATTTAGCTATAGAACATAATCCAGTATACTTGTCATATTTTCACCAGAGAACCATTTTCCCTCATTTGACTGAGGCCCCTGTGCAGTTGCACTGACTGAACTGTTTATACTTACGCCCTCGGGTTTCATTTATTCATAACACTTCAATAACTGATGAGCTACTACTTTTTCAAAACGTTAGAAAAACAGGCAGGATACTAACTGACCTATAGTTGCTTTCCTGGTGAACTGCTCCTGATTTAAAAATTGGTATCACTCTTGCTGACTCGAAGAAAAGAAAAGAAGAAAAGCAGACGATGATGACTAAACTATAAATGGTAATGCAAGTTCAGCATTTTTTATTTTTAAGTTACAAGTATAACTCAGATGTTAAAATATTCACAATACCAAAATATTGTTACAGGCTGACATTCAAAATACAATTAAACTTCACAATATTTGAATAACTTAGTACTTTTATTCTTAACAACAAAATATTGGTGGCACTGTAATTTTTTCCTGGTATTTTCCTTTTTGCAAAAAACAAAGTCTGTTGACATTATGATGAAAGTACACTCACTTTTAGCACTCTGAATAAAAAGTTTCAAGAGGTAACTTAACATGTTTTTTTTTAAAAGGAAATTTTTTTTTTCATGACAATTCATCCGACAGTTGCTGAGACATTTTAATCAAAACCACAAACAGTCAAAGAGGAAGCCTGACCCTAAAAAGATATGAATTTACATTCATATTGCTTTAACCAATGACATGACCACTGAACCAGTACTCTCTGCAGTCGAATAATAATTGCCGTTCCTCACTTTATTTGTCAAACTTAGATTCATTTAGAAACATTTCAAAGGATCCCCTTCAGACATGTTGGAAAATTGCTTTCAGTCTGTCTTCCTCACTGGAAAATCCAGAATCTAAATATTTTCTTTGTTTTAAAGGTTTAACCGCCTCCAATATTACGCTCTTTAATATCATTCCTTTTTGCCTAAGAGTAAGTGAAATGCTAGTGAAACAGACGTAAAGGAACACTTTACCGCCAGAATATATATTTGTATATCAGTTACTGTAAATGTTTTGTTGAATTCACAAAGAAAACGCTTTTTTCTCTCATGCCTCCTGCGTATAAAGAATACAAAACAAGGAAATAATTCTTGAGGAACTGAACTAAAAGGCTGTTGATTACGGGAGCTGCTGCTCTTCCAGTTACCAGTTTGCCTTAGGTGATTTGAAGGGTTAGTTCAGATTCCGCAAAGTTGCACAATTACATGAACAACTTTTGTTTGAGAGCAGCTCCCGTGTTCAGTGAGGTAAATTTTCTGTTTTTGTCAATGGAGTCTGCCTTTGAAGATAACAGGTAGGTTTGAATTGACTTTGACTGTCACCGCATCTTGTTTCCTTTTTAAAAAGCAGATAACTGCCACCTGTTGGTAGTAAGAGTTATTTCCTTTCATACAGGCCTTGGCTGGAAATTTGACTTTTTAGCCAGGACAAAGGTGACAGTAATGCTAGCAGAGAGGCAATAGCTGGCCACTAGTTCCTTGATGTCAGCTGAGTGTGGGCTTTAAAATGAGTAGGACCCTGCCGGTAAAGAACATGTGTCCTCATTAGACTTCCCTAGATGGATAAAAGTTCAAAAGAGAGAACACTGTCACAACATAACTTTCAAACTTTCCATTTAAGGACAAAGCTCCAATAAGTAATTCTGCCCAAATCCTCTTTTGTCCATAACCACATGCTTCTTTACATTGAGCTTATAAAACTGGAAATGCCTGATTTCACACTCTGCTGTCCTCTTTACCTCCCTCAAAGATGTCTGGGACTGTATCTAATCTGAGTGTGTGGGAGGTCACAGTACTGATGGGCAAGTGGGAGGATGTTCAAAAAGACTTGTATATCTTAATATATATTTTTGCGTCGTTCCTCAGAAAGCCACTGGGGGAGACTTTGGAGATGGGAGCAGATGAGTTAGCTCAACAGTGTTTGCCTTGAAGCTATGATAAAAGAGGAGGAGGAGGACCTAGGGATAAGGACAGGAAGAAGACGAGGACATGAGGGGGATGAGGAGATGAAAGGAATCTAACTGATGAGGAGGAGATAGGAGAGTTGGAGGAGAGAAGTTGAAGCGAGGAGGAGGAGGAGAGGGCCGACGAGAGTCAGGATGAACCCTGCGTGAACACAGTTTGAGGCCCGAAGCGCTGATCGCCAATCTGAAACAGCCTCTCTCTCCCTCCCTCAGTGTTTAACTGTAACTAATAACTTAAGATAAAGGCTTTTAATGAGGGGCTGTTTTCAAGCTAGTTTCATTTTTAATGTGGTGGGACAGGAAGGCGGAGGGACTCTACCCTTTCAAAGTATGGGCACAGAAGCACTTTGAATGACCCTCCACTGTCATAAATGTTCAGCGCAAACATTAGGTTAGTTCATATTTAATGCTATTTCTAGCTAATTTTCTTCGAAAACACATTTGTATATACAGTATATTTCCAGCATGTTGTTCATGCGTGTACCACGTTTGTCAAAAAAAATCTCTGTCTGTTAACAATAATATAACATAAGAAGTACTGTAGCTCTGTGGCATTATTAAAGGGACAGTTCACCTAAAAATCAATAAATGTTTGCCTTTGCTCAAATATAATGGAACTGGATGGCATTCAGCGTGTGGTGCTCAAAGCCAGTCTGTTCTCATCTCCAACACTCGACAACTCGCACCAGAAAGATCCAGACTGATAAACAGCACAACGAGTATGGTGAAAAAATTGTGTTTTTGATTTTGGGGTGAACTTTCCTTTTAAAGTTAGCCAAATAGGTGGCTAAAAATAATAATAATAATAGTAAAAATAATAAGATATTGTGTTGTGATGTTACAAAACATCCACATAGAGCATCATTTGGTCTAAAACCTCGAGGAGATGGTAATCCTGTACGGACGTGGTTTCATAGTCAGACCAAAATCTGTGCTGAGGTCCAACTCCTGCCCTGGAACATTTGCAATCCGCAGCCCGTGGAGCAGCGCGGTGAGAAACACGAACATCTCCAAACGTGCAAAACCATCACCGAGACAGCGTCTCTTCCCCATGCCAAAGATGAGAACCTTCTCTGTCAGCTCCTTGTTGAGAAGTCCTGAGGGACCAAGGAAACGCTCAGGGCGAAAGGTGTCCGGGTCACCCCAAAGATCACTGGGACAGAGTGAAAAACATGAATATCAACGAGGCAATCAAACAAAAAATAACGCATTCTTCATAACTGACAAGAAGATCAGAAAACTTTACTGTTTAATGACACAGTATATAAATTCAAAGTCATAATGTCGTGTTGATCACTTTCAACAACTCACACGTCATGATTGACTTGATACTGGTTAATGAAGACACATGTGTCTTTTGGAATGAAATATCCATTCAGGGTGATGTTTCTCGTGGTGCTGAAGAGGAGAAAACCAGTATTTTACAATATAATACACACAACTGTGCAAATAAATGTACTGTAGACAAAATAACTGTCTTACCAGTGAGGAATGGTAAAAGGGACGTATGAGGCGTGGCGAAACACTTCATATATGAACGCCTCCGTGAAAGGCATCTTGGGCTTATCTGAAAATCTGGGCAGTCGGGCTGCACCAATGTGATCATCTATAATAGACAAAACCCACTAAAACCCATTAGAATTTCAAGGAAACTTTACGATTCAAAAGTCAGGTTTTTGTGCTTTAATATTCTAATCTAGTAATAGTTTAGATTAGTAATCTAATCTAATATTCAATCTAATCTAATTTCTGTGCTACTAATCTTGAATTTTGGTGCTCTTTGATGCCTCCGACACATAATCGGCACCTCAGTTTCTGAGCTAAAGAAGGGGGCCAAGGAGAGGTTCTCTGAGAGATCTGAGGGCCCTCCAACCTCTCTCCCAAATGTAATGATCTATCCTCACACACTAACACGTTCTCAACTCGACAAGTACCGCCTCTTTGTGAACGGACGTACGCATCTAAATATGACACATTAGGAACGCTCCTGCATCTGTTTCAGACGTTCCAGGACAGCTTGTCTATTTACATCTGTTACACGCATTGTGTCTTTTCAAAATATACTTTCATTTTCACTTTTTCAAAATAAACTTAGAGCACTTCATGATTAGGTTTACTTCCTTACATGTAGGCAGCAAAAGCATGTGGTTAGGTTTAGAGAAATCATAACGGTTTGGCTTAAAATTTACATGGGAAGCAAAGAGCAGGCTCCCATATGAAAGAGTAGATTTTTTTCCATGTGTTTACAGACTTCATGGGTTGAGTGGGATCCTGAGGGGGGGGAGCCCCTGAACTAGGATGCAGGTTAGGTCCGTGTTTGGCCAAGAGACTCCTTAATGTGTCGGTGTACAATGACAGCAAATCATTCTTAAGTTATATAACAGGTTTCTGTTAAAATTGCATTGTCACTAGTTTTCTTTGCAGACTTCAAAACAAGTCAAAAGTTCACCGTCTGTAAACTTTAGCAGCACTTTTCAGTTCACCAGAGCTCATGGGGGCTGAGATGTGTTGAATGTTTTGAGTTTTTAACATGCACTTCACAGATAATTACACTGGCTGAACAAGTGCTCATCTTTTAAATTAATTAAAAATCACTCACTCATTCACTAAAAAGTTTTCCAGTAAAGTGGTGAGCTTTACTGTAAACAGCAGAATAAAAGCTTCACAGACAATTAATTGTGTTTATTACAATTAATTGAAGCGATGAGTAAGTGAAGGATTTCAAACTATGTGCGTTCACATAGTGTGCCTTGCGTGTTACCGCCTTTGTGTTGGTCTGGAACAACTCTCTAACCTTTCTTTCTTTCTGTCTGTCTTTCTTTCTCTGGCTGTTTGTACCTCCCTCTCTGATTCATCTTGTCTCCTCTTAGTGTCTCTCTCTCTCTCGCTCTCTCCCTCTCTCTCTCTCTCTCTCTGTGAAAAAGCAACGTGCCTCAGAACAGACAGCACCAGTTCTGTCAACCCACTTCAAAAGTGGCTCTGGCGTCAGCAAATTGGACCAATCTTTTGTGAGTTTCTCTGGTGGCTGTCGGATTGTGTCTGCCTGGGAACGGCACTCGGGTTGGCCATTGTTGAGCTTTTATTATGTTGATTCGTCCTAAAATTCTGATACTTCCGCATAAACGTCATCGTATGCCAGGCTACTCATGTAATGATGATTTATGTTACAAAGAGACACATTTTCACTTAATGCTAAAGTCAAAGGAATACTTCACCAACAAAATGACCATCTGTATATCACTTACTCACCCTATGTAACACTGAATTCCTGAAGAAAACTTTGTTTTACTAGCATACCTCTACAGGGAACAGGGAGTCCAAAAACTGACAAAAATTCTTGATAAATTTACAGCAAAAAATAGAATATAGCAAAAACTTTTTTACAAACTCTGCTCACGCATTCCACTGAGCAGAGTTCAAACACACACACTTGTCAAGCCGTGTTGTCCATGATTGCATGAGAGTGTTTAAGCCTTGAAACCTGGATCGACATCAGTTTTCTTGTGCTGGATTCAGATGGCTTCCACAAGCATTCAGACCTTTGCACCATGAGCAACTTGGTTTGATTCCTTTCAAAAATATGGGAAAAAACGGTACTGAGCACCTTTATAATTAAATGTCCTTCAAATTGCAAGTAATGAATTGATTTAGAATATTACAAAAATTTATATGTATCAACTATATTTGTAGTTCTTATAATTATGTTTAAGATCTTTTCTCTTTTCAACTTTTTTCAGGTCTTTTTTTAAAAATGATTTTCAGGTAATTTTCTTGGCTTTTTTAAACCTTTTTTTTGACAGATTTTGTGCTATTGTTGGGGGGGTAATTTCTTGTTAAATTGCTTATTGTCTTCTTTCAATGTCTTTGAAAGAAATCAAACCAATTTGCTCTGGTTTTGTAGGGTTAAGCAGAGGCAGTTTAAACAGTAAGGTTTTAGTGAGTGTGTAAACTGCGGTTTCTATATGTTGCTGTTGTTTAATACACGCCATTTCATCCCAATTCATCAAGAAATGTCTTTGGTTTTGATTTTTCATTCCCCAATGAGACATGTGAAATTCAATTTCACAGAGAGTGAGTAAATGAGATAAAAATTATCATTTTGTTGGTGAAGTATTCATTTCGTTTCCTTCACAACTTAATGAATACTTGTTTGGGACAAATTTGAACAGATGACAGCTACATTTGTATTAATCTCTGGATCTTTCTTTTATGTCAGATCTTAAGAGCTTCTGTATGTGAAGCAACACCTTCTTCACTAAATTTAGTAGTTTTGGCACATCAATAATAAACCACCAGCCACAGTTGTTGGCTCATTAGTGATGTGTTAATCATTAATGAGCGACCTTCTATTCCTGGACAATGAGCATGAGTCATTCATGACACCAGACACTGGACGGGCCCTCGCTCTTCAGCATAGCATGCATTCTTTCTCTTGGCGGCAATACTCTGAAAGTACTGAATATGCCAGTTAGAGATTCATCTTAGTCAAAAAAAAAAATAGTACCAATCTCTTGGTGTATTCTGTCCTGGACGTCAGGATACTTGATCAGGTACAACAGGCTCCACTGTAAACCAGCAATGATGGTGTCAAATCCTTCAGAAAATCACAAACAATACCACCTCAGTCAAAGGAGGGTAATCAAAGGTTATCAAGATGATCGCTGAATGTCACGGTTTGTCATAAGTGATAACATAGGGGACACTTCCTGTGTGGCTCACCTGCTCCAAAGATGTCTATGACAGTGTGAATAATCTGAGAGTTGGAGAGGGCGGACGAATCCTTATTTTCTTCTCTGTCTTCACAAAGTGCAATCAGAGCGTCTGTAATGTCTCTGATACAGTTCTGCAATGACACATACACACATACAAAATGACAGTAAATCTAACATTTGATTCCGGTTGTTGTTCTTCTTAAATCATTGTTATTAAAACATCCAGCTATCTGTATTGACTTTTGGGAAATTCATTATAATGCAGATGTAGAGGTTCAAAGTTTATTAGGGAAAGGGCAGTAATCAGTTATGGTACGACGCGTGCCTTCCAGTGGGATGCTAATTCCTAATTAGAGTTCGTGCGAACATTTTAGCCACTCTGCACAAGAACAAAGGTCCCTCCCAGGGAACTTGTTTGTTATTTTTTTGGCTACAGTTGCATTCACAGCTACTACTGTATGAGTGCAATGTCAGATTAAATAGTGAACGGCAAATTAGTGGGACAGATATGAAGAAAGCAACACTAACAGACACACCCTCCACATGATAAACAAAATATTGTGTTTGTATCTTGTGGTCACTGTGCAATAGACTGGCTGAAGATAATATATAACAAACCAGTGATTGGTTTGTCATTAAAACAGTACTGTCGGTGGCTTCGTTTATGAAGAAATGTGAAACTTTTGTCCCTTTTTTTCCAAAAGTATCTTTTTTTAATTGCACGTCCTTGGAAACCCTCAACTGTGA
Organism: Plectropomus leopardus; assembly: GCF_008729295.1. NCBI lineage: Eukaryota > Metazoa > Chordata > Actinopteri > Perciformes > Serranidae > Plectropomus > Plectropomus leopardus. Next base: position 12,269,997 of record NC_056468.1, read on the forward strand.
ATTGTTCTTCTACTTATTTTTAGCAGTTGCCATCTATTGTGCAGAAGTAAAATCAAAACACAACCGCATCCTGCAAAATATCCGCGGCTGATCATGCTGTGATGCCTCAGTGTGTGATTCTGCATTTCATTTTGCAATTTGTGTCAATTTAAACTAAATTTTGGTCGAAAAGTGTTCCTGCCAGCCACCTTACCTTATCAAAGGTGTTGATGTGTTCCTCAATGCTCCGTTCCATGAATCCGTTCATCCTGCGGATGTGCTGGACCATCTTCCTCAGAGATGGACTTGGAAAGTAGCGGAACACCGGGAAAAAATCAGCCAGATTCCCAGCTGCAAAAATCCTCAGGACCTCGTTGTTGATGTGAACAATAGTGAGGAATTCCTTGTCGTTGTAGTCGTACCTTTTCCCAAAACAGAGGGCACAGACAACATTTGCCACTGAGGTTACAAGAGCCTTCACCGGATCTACGCCGGTTGTATCGTGGCCAACTTCCCCTTCCGCAGCAGCCAGTTCCCGAATCACCTCCACCATCTCAGCTGCCTCGGCACAGACGTGCTCCTCCAGGAGGCAGGTGGCACCAGATCCTCTGGGCTCAGCCTGGGAGAAGGACCTGAGGGCATTCTTACACAGCTTCTTATGGAGCATCCAGGCCGGTCCATACTTCTCACTAAAGGTCATACTGGTCCCGTTGGCTACGGCAGAAAAGGTGAAAAGGTCAGGACGCCCGGCAAAAGCTTCTCCCTGCCGAACCAACGCCTGTCTGATGGTGGTGTATCCACTCAGGACGACAACAGTCAGAGAGCCCAGACGCATCTAGAGTGAAGGAATGAACAAATGATTTAATGAATAAACACTTCCACTGACCGGCTAAAACTTTTAAACAGATTTTAATGATTATACCTTGAAAACATCGCCGTACTGGAGCCTCAAGCAGGTTAGAGAAAGATGAATCTGGTCCCCCATCTGGAGCAGATTGCCGACAAGGGGCCACGGCGTGGGGCCAGGAGGAGGGGGATAGTTTGTGTGGTCCAATCGGGAGTAGTTGTGGTGGCTCTTTCGGCCCCTAAGGGCCATCAGGAGGAGGGTGAGAAGACACAGAGCAACAGTGACACTGGACAAAGAGGCACCAGAGTTCTCCTTGACGGGCAGAGTCCCATACGTTAGTCTCATCTTGCCAGGTAAACTCTAAAACCTGAGAGAGACTGTTAAAAAACAAAGGTGGAGGGAAAAACTCATTAAATTAAATTACGCAAGTGAAGAAGTTGCGACTGATGCTCAAAATATAAAGAAACAAACAATAACAGAGAGAAAGAACAAAATTTGGCAAACTATTTTTGATAGAAAAAAAATCACCTTGTAGTATCCTCTGTAGGTGTAGAGAGCTGGACAACAGAGAGGAGAGCAGAGACCAAAATACTCAGCTGGCAGAAGTTCGAGGTCTGATCCTCGGGGAAACTGTTGGTGAGAGTAGTTCACAGTACGGGACGTCCCTTTCAGCAGCGACCGGGCCCCCTGCAGAGGGAGCTGCTGCCCGCTCACAATAGAGAGGCACACACGGCGAGAAACTTGGCTCAGGGTGAACGACGAGCCCATCCCGGCCAGCCAGTGACCGCATCGGCCCATTTGACCGCAGACCGGAACCATTCACAACAAGGGCCCCTCCTCTCCTGTTCCCTCTGTTCCTCACAAAAATGCAGGCTGTTTGTTGCAGCGCGTAGGTTTCTGAAAAGTATTTTCAAGGGCTTATATGTGTTTCAAAATTTACACTGATGGAAAAAATCTCAACAAAACAAACATTTTCTACGAAAACCCTTAAAGTGTTATACATTTTCAAAAAATGCTCACTTTGAATTCACGAATTTTTGTCTTTTGTCTTTTTAATTGTATGGCATAAAATGTTGTGTTATTTGCACTTTTGTTTAAAGAAGTACTTTGGCCACAAAAATGACTATTTGTTTATTAATCAGTCATGCCTATAATTCAAGAAGAAAACTTAACCTTGTTTTTCTTGCATGCCTCCATGGAAACGGGTGAAGATTTAGATTCATTTATTTATTGATTTATTGAGGACCAACAACAGCAAAACTACATCAAAACATCTGTTACCAAACTCGTTCACAACACATACAGTATAATCAAAGTTTCGTTAATCCAGCTGTATGCTCACTACTTCCCAAACACACGCGTTTACACTAAAACAAAACTAAAAAAAAAATATTATAATATAAATAATTATTATTAGATTTTGGCTTTAAAGAGAGCTTAGATTTCACTTTCAGTTCAGTTTAAACTAGGTTTTAGCAGAAATGCATGTGCATTTTACCACACAAATTGAGACAGATGTTTTGATGAGTTTTACGGTTGTTATGCGTAGTCCCTGATCAATCAGTAAATCAATTTTTTTTCTGTGGAGGTATAATAATATTGATAATAACAATTTTATTTAAATAGCTCCTTTCAAAACAGTGTTACAAAATGTTTCACAGATTACACAGGATAATATATCAGCCCCCACCCAACCCAAAAAAACAAACAGAACCCACCAACAACAAACAATTGTAAACAATGTGGAAGAAAAGCAATTTTATAAAATTGAGTACTTAGTAGTGATCTAAAGGAAAGTTTTGGGTCCCTGACAACAAAAGCACCTAAAGTCTCCTTTAGTTGTTAGTCTCGATCAAGAGTCTGTTGGTAGGTTTTTGTCAAACGATCTGAGATTTTGTGCAGCTACATAGTGACATAAAAGTTTGCAGGTGTATGCAGGTGCTAGACCATAGAGTGCTTTAAAAGGCATGTGGAAAACCTTGAAACAATCCTGAAGTTAACAGGAAGACAAAGTTTGTTTCATGAATTCACCGTAACACAACTTGACTAATCAGTAAAATAAATAAAACAAAATGTTGTTTTAGGTAAAGAATCAGAGTACTTCCACCTTTCATGCAGACTTCAGAATTGTTTAATAAATAATGTAATGTCTGTAAAGTGTCACAAGGGGGCGCTATCCATCTACCTACATTGACTTCATTGTCCCTACGGTTTGGACTAAGGTTCATGCCCTCAGCCTTCATGCATATCTATCATCACAACCACAACACTTCAGGAAGGGTGGACAAAATAACAGAAATACCTCACAATATATTGCAACCTACCACAACATTACTTTCTGATTAAAAAAAATAAAAATTAGAAATTAAATAAAAGCTGAATGTATACCTCTCTGACACACCTTATGAAAGACTAGTCAAAACACTGCAGCCTTCACTGTTCATGCAGCTGCTGGTTATACATTGTAGTATGGAAACTGATTGCCAACAACAGTCATTAAGTTCGAAGTTTTGTTGCCATGGCTTTATAAACATCTGTCAATGATAATTTGTGTGTTACAAAATTGTCCATTGTCGACAATATAATATTTTAAATAACTGACAGATATGTTTCCAGTTAAGGAGCTATCAGTTTCTTTTTTTTCCTCAAGTTCTCTCCTTTCCTTCTCACCACTATTTTCCCCACCTTCTCTCCCATGCCTTCATCCCTCTCTCTATGAATGTATTACACCCTCCTCCCCACTTCTCTCACTATCTCTCTCTTTCCATCTTTCATTCCTCTCATTCTCCTTCCTTTCCCACTCTCCATCGAACCGTCAATTTAGCTCAAGCTCAACTGTGAGACACCCCGTGCTGTCAGGCCGAGCGACAGCTCCTTTGACCCGCTGGTCCACGTCCCCTCCATGCCGAGGCAGTTTGGTCTCGTCATTAGCTCTGGCAGACGGAGCCAAGACACACACACTGACTCTGTGGAGCCAGAATAGTGAGTAAAGTGTCCACAAGGAGAAATGTGTTGCTCATTTTCAAACATGAAACTAACACCAGTGTTATAGCCGTAAAACCCACAAACAAAATGCTAAAAACGTGCTCAATGAAACTAAACCAGTCAGACTCCTACTTGCTCTACAATAACAATTCTGCATGTTTTTATCAAAAATAAATATCAGTTGTTAGGCTTCACTACGGCCAAAAACTTTTGCACAAAACTGTTGAGACGGACATGCATGGACAAGCAGAATTTGGATGAATAAATTGTTAATGCTCCAGTTTTCACAACATACTGCACAACCAACTCAAACCCACTGCCTTCACAAGCCTCAAGTCAACTGATAAAATGGAGCTACACACATTAGTATGGGAAGCTGGTTTCCACATTGTTTGCATCACTCCCCAACTACAGTTCTGCTGATCTTTTCATTGTTTAACAAGGGTTAATTACAGAGACTGTGTTGTCCCCAGGGATAATTCTCAAAGGGATGTGTGTATTTCCAGACAGCCAAGATTAAAATAGGCGCACCAGACAAAGTTATGTGACCACATTGTTCCTGGGAGACAGTGAAGCAGCAGGAGGCCCCTTATCAGAGCAAACATCTTCCCAATTATGTTTGCTGCCTTGTAGATGGGCCGATCCGCTGCGTGTGCTGCATGCGGACACGCAACACTTGAGTTTTAGCAATGCAATGAAGCAATAGGAGCAATGCAAAGAGTTAGACTGAGAAGTCTAAATTTCTGGCCTTGATCAAAGCAGCATTTTGAATTGAACTGTAAAACGTTAGTTTGGCTCGTTTTGTGTTTTGGTCTGATTTGGTCATTCGAGTAGTCATGGTTTGTCATCTATTTTAAAAGGGACAACATTTAAAAACAACAAAATTATTAATTCACTTATAAAGAGACTAATTCAATTACTAAATGAACACTGTCAAAAACTGGTGGGGGTCCCTGCGCAATCTCATGTCATTTTTCACCTATTGCTTTAATTTAGTTCAGGTTTGTGCTGATAGTGCCCAGATATCTGTCCTACACCTCAAAGCAATATGTTTAAATAAATAATATATTTATATTTAAATATAATAACAATTCTAAAACTACAGGCTTTTTAATACAAAGTCATAGATCCATATTTAACAGACACCTTTTTGAGTTATTTTTACTGAAGGTAATATGGTATGTTGGCATGGTTTAAGCTATCAGATTGATTAAAAGAACTTTTCTCAAAAACTATAAAGATGGTGCAGTTAAGCAAACTATGTAAAATGCTTTTTTTTCATCTGAACATGTAATCATGCGAAAATAAACTTTTTTCCTCGTGAAGACTTCTGGGGATATATCAAAAATAAATGTTATCTCTGTTAAACCATATGTAACTCAAGATTTCATGATGGATCTCTTCTTAAAATGTTTCAACTCAACTCAAGTTTCACTGCAGTAGATACTGTTACTTCTTTTCAAAATTTTATATTTAGTTTTTTTTTTAAACTTACATCCATACCATTTATTTATTCTCTATGCAAGTTTCTACAACTTACAAAATACAAAAACAATTTCAACTTCCATACCTTTCTTATTTTTATTTACAAAGTTTTTTTTTTTAATTTGTTTTGAATAAAACAATGTTTGCGGACTGTAAAAGTGGGGAAAAGTCCAATTTTGTCCACTAAAAAAGTACAGGGGACATGTCCCCTGTGCCCCCCCTTTCACTTACGCCCCTGAATACTTCCAAAAAGTGGGTAATTTAGCAGGAACAGTAAAGAGGGGCAAAAGGAAAGGCCTATGTATGCAAGATTTTAAGGCTGTCTTTAATTTCTGAATCCATTACCTTACAAAAATATAGTCACAATCCCTAGCACCAAAGGTAATGAGCCAAAAGTACATACTTACTACTTTTAATAATTATACAGAAGACGTACATTAACAATAAATAAAAGTTTCGGCTAAAATTAATAATAGGCTACTTACCATGCACTAATGCATGCGCTTCATGATCAAAGAAACTGAGCGGTGCGCGCGACTGCCTCGCGGGCCACGTGGGGTAAAACTGGGATTGGTTCCGCCTGAACGGTTATTAGCGCGTGCGGCGGGACCCTCCGAGGACCGACCGACGAGGACTCCCGGTGCGATGGTACGTGGGGTCTGTCTCCTCGCGCTGAGTGCTGCAGGTATATAAAGCTGGTCGGCGGGTCTCCGGTCCACTGACGGTGAGACGAGGCAGACTGCTGCAACATGCCGGTGACCGGAGCGGGAGTCCACCAGACCGGAGGCAGCTCAGCAGCATCCCCGACAGGTAACAAAACTTTACAATACTTCTGAATTATGACGCTTTTATGATAATACTGTTTTGCAGTAGAAATAAAATACAGTTTATTTATCTAGGCTCTATATTTGCAGACTGGAGAAGCAATATTTAGTGTGAGTTAGTGTGCACAACAGAGCCAGACCAAACCTCCGGAGGATATTAAGACAACTTTGACCACTTTTACATCCAGGTAAAAAAAAACAACAAAAATATGTTCTGCCTATGGCTGAACCTAAAACTCACCCAGAACTATCTTATATCTTCATTCTAACATCATTTTTATTCAAATATATTGCACATATTTTTATAGACTAGTAAATACCCATTTTTGAAGAAAATACTTTTATTACAGTTTTAATATAGGCCTATTCTGTTTTTTTTGTTTTTTTACAATATTGCTTTAATCGTTAATTTATTTTTCCCTTTATATGTTTATATTATGCACCAATACTCCAAATCAAATTCCTTGCATGTGAAAACCTGAAGACCTACTTTAAATGTGATTCTGATTTTTAACTTATTCATTTCCTTTAATGAGCTTTCTATTACTTTAATTTGCATTCATATTTTTATATTGTTTTTCTTAATGTTTTAATGTATTATGCTGTATGTGTAATTAATTCTGGCCAACTCATAAGCGATGAGGCAAAATTCAGCACATAATTCATACAGTCTGGATGCTTTTTGCACAATTATAGCAATAATTTGCTTAAAGTACCACACCTAATAATAAAAAAGGAGAAGAAAAACTGATATCAGCTAAAAGTTAAGCTTAAACCTATATTTTTAAATGGAGCTGGATTGTTATAAATGTCCAAAGCTATGAATAAAATAACGAAATAAAATGCTGATTTATCTAGATTACAAGAAAGAAAACATTAGGTTGTACTTTCGTGCGTTACGTAGTGTTTAATGTCTGCTCCACCTTAATAATCCCTGTTTCATCACACAGTCCGTCACTGTTGTCCTACAGTTGCGTCCATCTAGAAATGAAGCTCAAAAGTTTTTTGGCAAATATGATGAAGCACACCTCTGGTGGTATTTTGCTCCCGCCTGCATCCTGCTGTTTTCCGATCCACTCTGTCCAAATGAGGTCAGTCAAGTCCACCGCTCAGAGCCAGCCCGACTTTACGGTGCCAGTTGTGACCCTTGACCCCGCGGTGTTACCGTGCCGAGAGTGCCAGTCTCATTTGGCACAGCTTCTCTGCAGCGGGTTGGGATGGCAACTTACACACAGGGTTATGGTGAAAAACGAAGGAGGCTATTCTCAATCAGTGATCCAGACATTAACTTTCACAATCCAGTGTTCACACACATGCAGCACAGTGTAGGGGTAAACACACATGCATGCACACAAACAATTGGACATTGACGTCTATGTGTCTTTTTCAGAGGGAAAGCATGCCAGCACAAACTCCCAGCCCGACAACGGCCACAAGCAGTCTGACAACAGATGCAATCGCCAGAGCCACAAATCACACCACGTAGACGGACCTGAGATGCACTCCCTTCCCATGCCAATCCCAGACCCCCCCATTCAGTACACTAAGGTAAGCTGCACCCAACAGTCAAAGCAATCGCACCTGACGCAGATGTGAGGCACTATCCAAAACTGAGCTCCAGTTTGGTTCAGATTTCTTTGTTCCTAGAGGATGATTAAGCTCAGACATACAGAATTCCACATAATTTACCATTAAGACACTGATGATTTTTTGCATATACAGTCATTATTTATTTTACAATGAATAAAATAAAATAAACCTTAGGTAAATGATGCTGGTACTTTTTTCATCCAATATTGGTTTCTGTAAAATTGGTCATAAATTCATTCAAAGTGGCATTAAAAAAATGTTTTAAAGTCTTAAATCCCACTTGCCTTAAGCTGTGGGGACCCCGATTTAAGGATTTCATTAGAATTTGGATATCAAACACTAGTGGCATGTGTAAGGGTGGCTTTCTCAGTCTGCACTATTCGCAGAAATCACAGAATGATCACTGAAGATGTATTAAATCAGAGTCACGTGACGTTTTTATCACAGTTCTGATTTGAATCTTGAGTAACAGATTAAAAAAAAGTTTAAAAATTGCAGTTTTTGTTTTATCCTCATCCTAACATGTATCATGTATTTTGGGGGGGCAGATTGTGAGTATAATCATCTGGTCTGTATTTAGGCAAACAACCTACCTATAATGGCTTCAGTTGCCCTTTAATATGGCATTGTGAGCCAGTCATGCAGTAATTTAGTATTTATGGTTTATGTCAAAAATAAAAATTAAAAATGTGGTGTGTTGGCTTGTAATTAGAGGAAAATGGGGACACGGTTTTAACAAGATGAAACAAGATGAGTTAATACTCTGCAAGCTTTACAGCGTACAGATGCATCTCATAAAAGATATCGGAGAGCAGGCACCACGACTCCCACTGAACAGGGAGCCTGTTATTAATTCTGTCAGGCTGCGAGGAGCTGATACACCGGCACCATGTGTTAAGGATCATCTTTGATCTGCTTTGAGACAACGTACTTCAAGAATCTGTTTCTCTCTGTATTATTCTTTCTAAATCTCCCCTTAGCTGTTCATCAATAATGAGTGGCAGGAGTCCTGCAGTGGGAGAAAGATTCCTGTGTATGATCCCGCCACAGGGAACCTGCTGTGTGAAGTGGAGGAGGCTGACCCAGTGAGTGCATTATACATCATCAGTAAATCAGATGTGCTTTTTCCTCTGTACTAGCTGTGAGTTTATACATCATGTTAGGTTTGGAGAATGTTTTGCATACAAAGACTGTAGACTTTCGTGTACTGGAAGAGAGATTCCTCCTCTGTTGCTCTTCCTGAGGTTTCTCCTCACACACACACACACACATACATACATACATACAGTGTTTTGGGGGAGTTTTTTCGTTATTGGTTTATATTGTGACCATCTATTTTTTTCTTTTTCTTTTTTTTTTTTAAGATTATTTTTTGGGCAGTTTCGCCTTTAATCCATAGGACAGTTTTAAGCGTGAAAGGGGGAGAGCAAGGGGAAGACAAAAGGGCAGAGGCCGGAATCGAACCTGCTGTCACTGTGGCACGGACACAGACTCTGTACATGGGGTGCCAGCTCTATCCACTGACCCACCAGGCGCCCCTTCCTTTGCTTTTTGATTGGTCAACTGTTACTGTTTTTTTAAACATGCTTTATAAGTAAATTTAGATTGGGTTGGATTTCCTCCACTTGTCCCTCTTGTAGGAAGATGTAGACAAGGCAGTGAGGAGTGCCAGAGCCGCCTTCCAGCTGGGGTCACCATGGCGATCCATGGACGCCTCAGACCGAGGTCAACTACTGAACAGACTTGCTGACTTAGTGGAGAGAGACCGACTACTGCTAGCTGTGAGAAAAACTCTCTCACACACACACACACACACAACTGGTTTATTACTTAAAGTAATAGCACTTGTATACTTATCACTGTGTTTTTTTACTTCTAGACACTAGAGGCTCTGGACTCTGGCAAAGTGTTTCTAATGGCATATTTTGTAGATCTGATGGCCACAATTAAAACCTTGAGATACTATGGTGGCTGGGCAGACAAGATTCATGGCAAAACCATCCCTGTAGGTGAGTTTATCTTTTTTTCACTATCAATCACCAACATGCTGATTCTCCTTAGCATAAAAAGTAAAAGCCACAGTGTGTTCAAAGCCATCATGAATTCACTTTGCTTTTTCTGTTGTTGTTTCAGATGGAGATTATTTTACTTACACTCGACATGAACCCATTGGAGTATGTGGCCAGATCATTCCTGTAAGTCGAAAAAAAAGAGACTGGATTTACAACACTTCAAATTTTTACTTAATTCATTAGTTTCTACAGTAACTATAGAAACTGTAACAAGTGAGGTTGCAATTAATGTAAGCATATCGTTTAAATATTTACGTTTTATATTTTATACCAAAGTCTAAACATTATTTTTATTAGGTTTCATGTGTGTATGTGAGATTGTAACGCAAACAGAATACTTTTTGAATCTTCATGTTGTAGAGCTCGACCGATTTATCGGTTTGACCTATTAATCGGCGCCCATAGGTCATGTTACAAACCATCGTTAGCGCAAGAGTTTGGCTACGCAACCTTCCACCAGTCACTTACATCACAGAGCAGAGCTGAAGAGGAGGGCTTGTGTTTTATGATCAGTGATGCATTTTCAGAGAACACACACCCCTTTTGCTGTGTGAGTGTGTCTGTGTTCTGCACTTTTTGTTATTTACATCAAGTTTTTGCGTTTTTGCCTGGACCGTAAGAGCTGGTAAAGAATCAAGAATAAAAGCCCTCCAGTGTTTCATACAGTCATGGGATGGGTGGGTGGGGGGGGTTGTCAGCTGATTATTAACTAAAATCATCGAAAGTATAAGAATTTTGTGTGTTGTTGCAACTCAAATGTATTTCTGCACTTTGGCATGCAGTGGAACTTCCCAGTGATGATGTTTGCGTGGAAGATTGCTCCGGCTCTGTGCTGTGGGAACACTGTGGTCATCAAACCTGCCGAACAGACCCCATTATCAGCCCTGCACATGGCTGCGCTCATCAAAGAGGTACCGGGATTAGTACTGTTTGCCTCCAACAATCATACAAAAACAAAGAACGTCGACAGAGGCCATAAACTCACTTTCAAAAAACTGTTGAGGACTACGTAGCTGTAAAAGCAGAAAAACTGCTCTAAGATTACGTCTCTGTTAAAGATGTGACTCTCCCTCCGTCACTGTGTTTTCAGGCTGGCTTTCCTCCAGGTGTGGTGAACGTGGTGCCAGGCTACGGTCAGACAGCAGGCTGCGCCATTTCCCATCACATGGACATTGACAAAATAGCCTTTACTGGATCTACTGCTGTTAGTTTTGATAAAATGAAATGCCAATTGAGCAACTGTCTCTACTCCACTCTACTCCTGCTGTGTTTGTATTAACTGTTCCACTTTAATGTTGTTGCCGTGTATCTCACACTGTTGTCATTGGTTGCCAGGTTGGGAAACTCATCCAGAAGGCTGCAGGAGAAAGCAACTTGAAGAGAGTTACACTAGAACTCGGTGGAAAAAACCCAAATATTGTCTTTGCCGATTGTGACTGTGAGTACGAACAGTTACTGAATTATTTAACAGTAACTTTTTAACTTTGTCGTACCTTTACTGTGTTACAGTGTCCATATATTGCATGTGATCTCAGGGATTGCATTATTCTAATATGCTTTAAAATTACTGATTTTTTTTTAAAGAAAATATGAATCATCAACATACACAAAATGCACAGACTGAAGTTCACGTGTACATAAGGCAAATTTTTAAAAAAAAAGGTTTGAAAATGTGTCAAATAAATACATCAGTCTAGACTAAGGTGACTCTGAGAGGAGAGAGAAAACATTTTAATGGGCAATTTTCTAATTCTGATCTAAATTGTTTCCTCTCGTTTGTTTATGACTTAAGAACTGTTAAAAATAATAAATAATAAAAAAAAAATTGCCAGGATAATCCTAAATTACTTCCATCTGTGAAACAAGTATGGAAAGATTTTGCCAGGATTCTTTTTCTGTGAAAACATGGTCAAAAAACAAACAACAACAAAAAAAACAATGCCAGTAATATTTCTTACGTGTTTGTTATTGTAATACTCATAAGGCTGAAGTACATCACTATCTCATGTTCCAAATAGGACTAAAAGTACTCGTGTTTTCTTCCAGGTGAGTTCTAAATTCAGCTGAATGTTATAATGAAAAACATGTGTAAACATACAAACATGAGTAATAGCACATATTTCGTCTGTTGTTTTTATGAGAGTAGTGGTAGACGTAGTAGTTCTTTATAAACATGTTGCAGTCACATCACTGAATTACTCGACAATTACAGATTGCTACAGAACTCGCCAAAAGGGGGTATGGAGGTGTGTTTTCTCTCTTTCTCTTTCTTGTGTTTAAGAGTGCACTGAGAAATTAAAACTGACCTGGAAGAAAAAATAAACGCTTTAAGTCCTAAAACACAAGGTGGTAGTGCAGCCTCTTGTGGTAAAATGAGTATTACAACAACAATACTTTGAAAATTGGCTTAACTTTTCCCCCAACCTGTTTCACAGATGATTTTTCATCTTTCAAGGGATAATTCTGGCAAAACATGTGCAGCACCTTAACACTCCTGACTACGCCCACAGTACTGTTACTAGTATCAGACTGGAATGATAGGTTTTTTGGGTCCGTTTTCTTAAAGTAGCTACCAAACAAATTTACCTGTATTTAAAATAACTAACCCCAGGTCACTCATTGAATTAAAGAAAAGTGTGGTTTACTGTCTTTTTGGGATTTTTAAAACAAATAATATTTATTCCTTCAGTTGAAAGAAAAAGAAAAAAAAAGAAGAAAAATCACAACTAGGCGTCAACTGATACTGTTTTTTAAGGGCAAGTACAGATATCGATTATTAGTGCTTAATGAGACCGATATTTGGAACCTATATGCATTTACAATAGAAATCAAAATATTTGTTTAAAAATTTTGAATTTGGAATATAACAAACTCCAACAAAAGAAAATGTTAAAATGTCTTTAGGAAATGTTTAATCAAAACTCAAACTTTCAAAATCATTCACAGCAAGTTCCCGGCAACTTCGATTTTAAAAAATGAATCAATGAAAATAGCTCTCTGTAGATTTACAACCTAAAAGTTTCACTGATGCTGTCACTTTCTTAACATGTGTTGCAGACTGCCTTCCCTGGTGTTGTTTGAGTGTAATGCACACACTTTTTCATCAACTTACTTAACTGACACTCATTAATCTAAAACTCCAATACAGATAATCGGCAAAATGCCAAATATCAGCCCTGATAATCACCCAGGCCGATAATCTGTGGACTCCCTCTAAAATAATTAATCATATAATGTTCGGAAAAAATTAGTTGAACAAAAAGTTCCTTGGTAAACAGGATATGTAGGCCTAATTCCAATGACTTTTACCCAAATATCACAGCCCTAAATCTCACTTTTTTTCTGACAAAACCAATATTTCTCAGTCTGTTAACCACATTTTCTCTACAGCAGACATCAGAAACAGTTCCTTCTGAATTACCCCACCGCGGTGTGTCTATGGTGGTACCACACAAACTCAAAGTAAAAAGTTTAAAAAAACAACGTTGCAGGCCCGACAAAAAAAAAATCCTCTTCCCCAACAAAGCAAGAAAACAGAGTCAAACTCACAGCTCGGCGTCAGTCCGGGACAAACAGTCCGTGTTCCGGGAAAAGCAGCGAGTCCTCCTCGGTCCACACACACCTCTCCGGTTAGCAATGGCGTCCTCTCGTCCTCGCGGATATAAGCTCCAGCTCAGAAACGGAGAAACGGCACAACTAGCGTACAGCTAATGACTTACTTAACTGAAATTAAGCCACAAATATCTGCGCCTGCTTACATTTCACCTAACTACACCTTCTCCGTTTTTCTTGGACTCAGTATCTTCTCTCTTCCCTGCCTGCACCTCTCCCCTGCTTATTTTGTTGTTGTCGCGCGCTCTCTCACGTTCATTTCCTCATTTCCAACCAATCACCACAGGTGGCTCGACTGATACCCATATTAACCAATCAAATGAAGAAACTCAAAATAAAGGAATAATCCATATTTTTTTTTATCAGGTTTAACCACAGGTGTGCTTGCAATGTCATTAAAGGTGATTGTTTTAACTACTCGTTAAACTATTTACATATTTATATTTACAAGTTCTTCATGAATGAAACAGCCGAAGTTAACCATTTTGTTAAATTTCCTTGATGAAGTATTTTCATTCACTTTATTAACTACATTGTTTTATTCCCTCACTTTTAACACCAGGGCTAAGCGTTTTTTGTTTGTTTGTTTTGTTTTTTTCTTTTCTCTATGTCATAAACACGAAACTAGATTAGACTTAGAAATGGATCATTTTCAAGTAATTTTCTTGTACTTTTTTACTAATTTTGGGGTGTTTTTTTTTCTAAAGAAATTCATTGCACTATTTCCATGTTTTTGGAAGAAATAAAGCCAATTTGCCCAGCTGCCACTTAACACATGAGCACATGTGTGTATTGCAGTAGAGTATGCAGTGGAGCAGGCCCACAGCGGTCTGTTCTTTAACCAGGGCCAGTGCTGTCTGGCTGGATCCAGAGTGTTTGTAGAGGAACCGATCTACGAGGAGTTTGTCCACCGCAGTGTGGAGAAGGCCAAATCCAAAGTCCTGGGAAACCCACTGCTGCCAGGGGTTGACCAAGGACCGCAGGTACATGATACGGTTAGGCTGCAGTATCTACTCTAATATCTCCACTTCCACATAACTATAAGCTTTACGCACAAAGAGAAAATTTGATTTGAGCTGCTGTTTTCTTCAGATTGACCAGAAGCAGTTTGATAAGATAATGGAGCTGATAGAGAGTGGGAAGAGGGATGGAGCCACGCTGGAGTGTGGGGGATCCCCGTGGGGTCAGCAGGGACTTTTCATCCAACCTACCGTCTTCTCAAATGTTACAGACGACATGCGCATCGCCAAAGAAGAGGTACTGTGCTCTAAAACACACCTACACTCTGATGCATACATGGATCATCTATAGCAGTAATTTCAATTCCCCTCTCATGTTGATCGTGCCACATTTTCCTCCTGTTCCTCTCAGATTTTTGGTCCAGTGCAGCAGATCATGTGTTTCCGTAGCATCCATGAAGTCACTGAGAGAGCCAACGCCACACACTATGGCCTGGCAGCAGGAGTGTTTACTAACAACATCGACAAAGCCCTGACAGTCTCTTCTGCTCTGCAGGCTGGCATGGTCTGGTAGGAATCAAATCTTTTACATCAGTCTTCAATCACCTATTTGCTCAACCAGCAAATGTGAAATATCTGCTGTACAAACCCTCAGAGAAACCTTACATGAAGAGATATTACACTTTAATAATGTAGTTATGGCTTGTGTAAAAGTATTTGTGATTGCATG
This sequence comes from Plectropomus leopardus, assembly GCF_008729295.1. Classification (NCBI taxonomy): domain Eukaryota; kingdom Metazoa; phylum Chordata; class Actinopteri; order Perciformes; family Serranidae; genus Plectropomus; species Plectropomus leopardus. The sequence goes on from NC_056468.1 coordinate 12,285,080, forward strand.
TAATGAGGTGAAACTATTGTTTTGTTGTTTTTGTTTTTTTAAGGGTGAACTGCTACAATGCCATGAGCGCCCAGTGTCCCTTTGGTGGCTTTAAGATGTCTGGGAATGGGAGGGAACTGTGAGTAACACCATCAAATACTGTACTGTCGCACCTTTAGCATTGCTTATACTTGAGGCTGTAGGTTTGGTTTCAGATATGGGGACACAATGAAGTAAGAGTTTCTTCAACAACAACAAAAAAAAGTAAATACAAATAAATAAGATGTTTTTTCTTCAAGTGTGTGAAGCATCCACATTTTCATAGATATAGATGTAAACTGTCAGTGCAACTTGACTAGAGCGCAGAAGCATACAACCGCAAGGTGGTAATTCTAGTTTGTTTGTTTTTTCAGGGGGGAATACGCTCTCCAGGAGTACACCGAGGTCAAGGCAGTCACCATCAAACTCTCACAGAAGAACTCATAATGTCATGTCACAGGACTTACTTTTTCCACATCTTTTTAATTCTCTGCTGCCCCGTGGCTTCAGTCCTCCACACACATTTTGTAATTATCAGGTGACACCCAGATGTTTTGAAAGCATCATCAATTCCATGTCCCTTCATGAACATTTATTTCCGCCATTTCTCCCGAGATATACTTATTTTTTTAACTTTTCGTCAATATTGTGTCTCTTTTTCTTGATATCAATGTTACGATGCTGCTTTCATTTATCTATGTTCCCCTTGTGTGCTCTCTCAGATGTATTTAACAGTTTAGTGATCGGCATGTCATGTCTGTTATCTGGATGTTAGCATAAGAATACCTGTTTCTGTTTAGCAGTAACCACTTGAATAGCACTTTGCCAGAAAAGAATTATTTTAATAGGTGTCATACAAAAAAATAGAAAGACACTTTACAAACTATTTACATGGATTTCCAAATGAAATCAATAAAACTGTTGACCCATAAATGTTACACTGATTGTAATGCAGTAAACGTGATCATATTTTCTTGTAGCACATATATATATATAAAGCAGTCGTGTCAGTGTCCATTGACTTAACATACAGTCCCAACTCATCTTCACCTCCAAACTGAGGACATGATATGGAAGCTGTCGTGTGTATGTATGAATTGTAGGATTTAATTATACTTGATTTAAGTCCCTCTCTAGACAAGTTTTAAAGTATGGTTTACTAATACAAATCATTTGTTTAACATGGGTTTTTCCCACATAAGTCTTAAACTAAAAACTCTGAAAAGTAGGTGGAAGCAGATCTTCTCTTTCTCCCTGTGACAGCCACAGCCATGGCTGTCACAGTGTACATGTTTGTGAAAATATAATATTATCTGCTACGATGGGGATTTTTGTAGATAGTGGAAGGAAGACAGCCCCCCAGGAAAGCCGCTCAGCCTTGCTTTAATTTTTTTCTCATTAGCAACCAGTGTAAAATAGAATCTGTAAAACTGTTGACAGAACACCTCAAACTGCAGGCAAGGTAAATTATGAATTTTTTCTATTATAAATTTTTGAGTCATGGTGGTTTTATGTTTGTGAAACTTTCCTCATACTGAGAAAAACACCTTAAACATCCATTACTCCATCACAACGTAAAGTCTGTGAGCCAAACAGGAACTAAAGGGTGGAGCTGGCGGGGAAAACACTTCTGCTCGTATTCAATAGGCTGCATATCACGGAAGTAAACTTTTTTTTTTGGCGTACTCGCCAGACGAGACACTCCATTGGAATGAATGGGCGCCATCTTGGCTACTAATACCTAGTAATATTGTAAATCTGTGACAAGTCCACTCTGCGCTGGAGGTTTCATGTTTCATTGAGTCTGTCAAGTCTGCTCCACTTTCAATATGTGAGTCCAGTATTAGACAGCGACTGGCTTTCATATTACGGACGTAATTGATGTTATTTGCCAAGGGTTTGTTTTCATCTTAGATTGTAGGGAAATGCAGACATCGATGACTTCAGTAAAGGAATGTGAAAACACCTCTCTAGTAACAACTTTGCACAAATACAAGTCAGTATTGTCAAGCTCTGATATTTTAGGGGACATAAATATGAGAAATACACATTTCTGAGTGGAGTTTGACTGAGTATTTGGCATGTTTGAATTATTAGTTGTAATGCTTATCATTGGGGCAAAAGCACATGCAACAAATTAGTGCATATTTATCATGTTTTAGTCAATTACAACTTAATTGTGATTAGTGGCAGCCTCTATTTGCAGTGTGACTATGACTGCAATGGTCATGTTAACAGACACTGGTTTGCCTGCGATGAACTGTAGATATTGTCTGTGTTTTGGGATTTTAGTCCATGAATCAAGACTCTGGTCGTCTCGGAGGCCCACCCCGACCTCTTCCTCTCCCAGGCCCAGGCTGAGGCCCCCTGACATTTCCAGGAGGCCCTCTTCGTGGCCCCGGGGCACGTGTCACTGGAGCTTTGGGGTTTTGTGCAGCCAGTGACACATCCTTTTGCAGATTAACTCCTTTTCCTGCTGCCCCTGGCTTTATTTTGGGAGACTTGCTGCCCTTCTCGGTTACGACATCTGAGAAGACAGGTGGAGAGCAGAAAGTGCGGTGAGGACAGTCGAGTGCAAATTGGCTGATAGCATGCACATTAAAGCAATTCGTGTGTGTGTGTGTGTACCAGGTGGAGGTAGCTCTTCCTCGGTGGGAGGCGGTATTAGGGACTTATTTGGCAGCAGGTCCTCCAAGTCTTTCATCACTTGATTAGTGCTGTCCTTGTTGTTCCTGCGGTTCTTCTCCTCATCTCGAGCCTAAGTGTCCACCAATAAACAAGATGGTAATTTGTGTGGCTCTTGAACAAAAGAGATTCTGCTAAAAAGAGGGAAATGAGCGCTCATACCGACCATTTGCATCTTTCTTTTAAGATCCAGGTTTGCTTGTTGGTATCCCTTTGACACTGCATTCAGGTAGTAGAGGGCCAACCTGTTATACAGTGTTATAAGTCTTTTAGGTGAAAGCCGTACAATGGCTTAGATCACAGTCAGGTGTTTGATATGGGGCAGTGGACACCAAGGTCGTGCCCTGCAAGTTTTATGACTTACAAATACACACTCTGATTCTGGCATCTTTGGATTCAATATGTAAAAATTTTACTATCAGGGTTCCTATGCTCATGGAAAACCCAGAAAAGTCATGGACTTTAACAATTATGTTTTCAAGACCTATTCATGTTGCCCTTCCTCTCCAAAATATAAAATGGCACAGTTTGCCTTTTTTAGCAGATGTATGTTAATATTTAAATTGTACTTACACCATGAGAAGGACAGCTGGCATGATGAGTCCAGGGTTGGTGGCATATGTAAAAATGTTCCCTATGAAGGCCGGTAGATCCTGTTCTATAGTCTCCATGACCACGTCATACATCTTCTCCTGGCCACTGGGGGAAAACACAGAGCAAATGCAGTGCACTATGTATTGTGTACCGATAGAAAATGCCCACCAAATTGCAAAAGTGAGACTGTTTTAGTATATTTAATCATAAATGTGCTTAAGCAACCTCTTAAACAACTGTGAATGAAAATCTGCATTATTTATTTTTGTTTTTTGAGATAACTAGTACAATAAATTTGTTCAGTTATTTAAATCATTTCTTTCAGATAAAGTAAAAAAAAAAAAATTGTGTTTTTGCACTAGTGTAGTGTCTACTAGGTTTGCTACAAAGTGAAAATGTATGGTACGACAATCAGTACGAGCCAACAGCATCCTAATGCATGAAAAATTAATCTAAATTTCAATTAACAGAACCGAAGCAGGTAATACATTACAAAAAAATGAGGCTGTTGCCACAAGTAGCTTACTGGAGGTGTCTGCACCTGCAAAAAGGTGCTGTTAACAAGTAGATTATAATATGCTGTTAGCGTGATTTTTAGCAGGTATTGTTTTCAATGATACAGAGAAAAAAGGAACAAGGGCACAGAGGGGAAAAATGGCACAGAGAAAACAAAAAAAGTGCAAAAAAATAAAATTAAGTCACAGAGATGCACTGTTCTAATAAATCACATGGCCTCTGAGTTTGGTGAAATATGGTACTTTGAAGTGGAATTTTTGCTTGACGAGTTGCAGATGGATTTGCATGACATTGCATGGCAAGATCACAGACAACCTCTGCAACTAGTCCTGTGCAAATAAGGCTATTGTAATACAAATTCATCTTTCATTAACACGTAGTATACCATTTCAGCCCAACTGTACTTCATCTCTTACTGACCTGAATGGCCCACAGTCAAATGACGGAGACAAGGTCATGATTGTGTAGACAACAGGCAGCAGGCTGAGGAACAGCACGAGCAGCAAAAGGCCCATATAGAAGTTGTTGGACCGTGAGGCCTTGAAAACTCGCTCATGGGGAACGTTGCAGCACATTACTGCCCAGCACTGGTAGTACATTGAGCACAGGAGACGCAAAACATTCAGACCCACCAGACCTGGAGCATAAAACGCTCCCATCCTGAGGAAAACAACAGCAACACTATCATCAGCCAACTTTGAACCTATCAGTTATATAAATTTACTGAGTATTCTCATTGGTGATTTAATTGTTTTTTGTTTTTTTTGTTACAATTTTTGTTCTAAAGTCAACAGTCAAACAAATAACAGGTCTAATTTGAATAAGCAGTCACTCCACACTCACTACTTTGTTAATTACAGGCACATTGGAGACAGTTTTGCAGCAGGGGGAAGCTCATTAGTCCCATTAGGGAATACAGAAAGAGACAGAACATAAAATCAACCATGCAGATGTGGAGTAACTCACCATATCATCCCTTGATTAAAGACAAGCCCAAGCACATTTCCGCTGATGTCAAACTCTCCATACGAAGGCTGGAAACAACACATGATTACAACATGATTACTGTGCTCAAATTAATTAATAAGAGCCAGCTTGATACACTTTGCATTTGCTCCTGTCTATGTTTCTCTCTCTGTGTAATTAAGTTCTCATTGCAGTGTCCTGTTTCACTGGATGTTAGGGATCAGCTGTCTTGCCAGATGTCACTGTATGGTATCAGGTTGACTTGGATCCAAAACGAACCGTGCTGTACTCCCACATTGTTCAATAATAGCTGAACGACATGGTATCTATACAATAATGACATGACCTGACACACCAACTTTAAATTCACATTCAGACGCATGACTGTGGGTGTGCTGTAGCGTGACGTTTACACCACAGGACACAGAAGTTGTGTATTGTGGGTGATTAAAAAAAAGAAAAAAGAAAAAACTCTAACCAAACAGATCATGTGTAAAGATCCACTGGTGCACTATAACAAACTTACAAATCCAGCCTCCAGGTCCCAGCACCAGCAGTAGTTAAGGAAGCGGACAAGGACAGCTCGCACAAAGTCACCAATCAGGATGGTCAAATAGTTCACCTGCATGTCCGACACAATCAGCTTCACAAATTCCTGCAGCATAAATAACCAACAAGAAATAAGGGCAAATACAAACTGACAAATGAAATGATGTCTCTTCTGTTTGACTGAGTGAAAGTTAAAGGAGAGGATTGATGCTGCAAACATTCTAACTGTGACTACTGCAGCTACTAATGTATGCTTCTTCATCTGCACCCACATTTTCTCATTCACTACTATACAATCTAATGTCACTGCTTACTATTCCCACTCCAGTCTCCCAGCAGGGTCCTCTGATGACGTCAGCTGGGGGCACATCTGGAGGAGGCACATCTGTCGTATTGTAGAAGGAGCTGTAGTTGGCGTAGTACTGATTTAAGGCCCATATTGTGGCGTTCTTGATGGCCTTCTCGCTCTCCAACTAAAGAATAGAAAATGCAAAGCACACTCAACTAAAACTCTACATGTGTGGCACAATTCACACACAGGGACATTTACAGTTTGTAGCCTGGATTTCATGGAAAAGTTGCACATTTTGGGGAATACTATTCACTTTCTGGTTGAGAGTTGGATGCAAAGATTAATACCACTCTCACATCCGTCTTTTAGATAAGAAGCCAAAAGTTGGTTAGCACAGGGACGGCCACTCTGAGCTGCAGATGTTGGATTCTGCAGTGAAGTGCAGCCAAACTAAAAGTTGGGGATTTATCTTGTCGCGGTGAATTGCAGCTAGAGAATACCTACAGCGAATCAGTAAACGCAAACTTTTGCTTTAAAGGTATATGCTGTCACAGCATACTGAGTTTAGCTGATGGTTTAAACAGCATTCTAAAAGTGACCCAGAGATGTGCCATTATGGTCTCAAGTCCTTAGTTATCAATTTAGGATTTAGGGTAATTTAGACAACATAGCAGCAGTCAAGACTTTTCCTATAGAAACACAGGAGACAGATAAAAAAAAATCCCAATATGTATAAATACAACTGTGGCACACCTGTTCAGAAACAGGAAAAGACACATAGAGACATATGTCATACCTTAGCAGTAACCTCATCAAACAGGGCAAAGAGGAAGGTGTAAAGGTTTCCCAGGAAGAGGGCAAAGATTCGTCCTAGCTGCCACTTAAGGGCAATACGAGGGTGATAATCTTCCAGTTCTGCGATGGTTTCAAACAGAGGAGGACACACCAGCCCCAGCAGAGACATCACAAACTCCACCTGACACATCGGATGAGACATTTTGCTATTTTTGTTATTTATTTTAAGACATTGGTTAATAATAATGCTAAAAAAATACTAAATGTTCATTGTTAACCTGCCTCGTTCTTCTCAAACCAAGAGAGATCTTCTTGCTTCATATTAGCAAACTCCTGAGAACGTTTCACCACAAAGTAGATGAGGTATCCGCTGCCTCCGAGGCTGCACAAGATCAGAAAGTTTGCCAGAACCCTGAGGAATCGTCGGAGATGGATGTTCTCATCTTTCTGGTTCTCCTTTTCATCCACAATGGATTCCTACAGTGGGACAAGTAGCATTTACTTTAAATTATTTTTCTATTTGCACATAATTGTTGTTTTCACATATTTAAATTCATATCCTTTCATTATATGATGATTTGTTTTTATGTACAATTGTTAGATTTTGGTGCATTGCAGGAAGTCCTTGCTCATGTTGCAATGCTCATCCCTCCAACACAAATACACACACACATACACACACACACACCTGCTAACCTTGAAACTGGTGGTAATGGAGGCGTACTTATTGTCTGCGGTCTCAGGGTTTCCTATCAGGTAGTCCCAGCTGGTAAACATCTTCCAGCTGAAGGTGAACTCTCCCTCCTCTGCTCCGTCCCCTCCTTCGTTTGAGTTACGAGCCATCCTGACAAGAAGAAGGGACCACATGAAAAACACGGAAACATCTCGGTCTGCAATAACTGTAAATCTGATTGTCTTGCCTTACGTTCTTATGACCACCATCAGACTGTAGCCAAAGATGCCAACACCCACCAGCAGGTACGACAGAGGAAGTCTGAATTGCAGGAGTCCGATCCTTCGCTCATTGTTGTAGTACCCATAGAACAAAAATGAGTACTTACAGTATCCCTGTTGAGGTAGTCAAAGATTCATACTTACAGACTCATATTACAACTGCACAAACAGGTGCCCGGCGGAACTTTCCTACATCAAGACTAAGAAAAGTTTAAAACATAATTAAAACGATAATATGTTCTTAAAATCTTGATTAAGAGCCAGATATCCACGAGTTTACAGCCATGCTATGAATAAATTTTTATATAAACACTCCTTACTTCAAAGTCATTGAGCACAGAAAAGTCCATTGCTGTGGCCTGCTCCTCTCGAGGCACAGTTTTCCTGGGAATGGAGCCGTAAGGAAGACCCATAAGAACCTAAACACAGAGGAGAGGGAGCCGAAAATATGTACAATATCTGCTATATCAAGAGCCACCTGCTGACATGAATTATGAGAGAGATTGTACCTGAGGTACTTAGGATAGCAAGGAATGACCTGCCCTACTCTTTCTATAAGTGGCTAGTACTCGTTACCTTCACTGGCTAGATCGGTTAGGTTTAGGCAAGAGTAGTGGGACTGGTTAGGGTTAGGTTATGAGCGTCAGGGTAAGCCAGTTTGAGGGAGAGTAAAACAGGACAATCCTTTGCCATCCAATGATTTGCAAATTTGCATACCTCAGGCAGCACCACCAGGCCGAACATGAGCCCAAACAGGACCAGGTTCAGACCATACATCCACCTCAGAAAAATAAAGTAGGATGCCACGGACGATCCAAAGTGACCTATGATGAGAAAAAAAAGGTTGATTTATAGATATATGGTGATCTTAGAAACCTTAAGGTCATAACTAACATCTAATAATGCCAAAGGGTTACCAACTTTCTACTTCCTTTATCTTCCTCTCCCAGGGTATACAGGCTGTTTTAAAGTTCTCAAAGTCTCGTTTAAACTTGATAAGTTTCTGAAATTCGAAGAAAGAGATTTGATTATCTACAAAATAGCACGTAAAGTTCGTATTGCCGTAGCTTTTAGTATTGAAAGATGAATAGTTCACCTTGGTCATCATGACTTTGTATGCATAGAGCTTCTTGCCTTTTCCTTTCCCAAGAGCTCCTTCAAATTTCTCAACAAACTCCTGGGACTCCCTGTTAGACCAAAGAGAGAAAGCATCCAACTGAAAAACATGATCAACCGAACCACTGAATTAACTAGTTGACAGCAGCAGGAACAACAGGAAAACGACAGGTTTGCGATGATTTACTGATTGATGGTGCGCTGCATATGGATAGAGCACAAGGAGGAAGACTTGGCAAGCAGAAGGTCAGTTAGCCACAACAACATGCATTAAACAGTGTCAAGCTCATGAAAAAGTTAAGGCAGTTCACCTATCAGGTTGCCTCAGCAGAAACTTGCTTACACTGATCTATACATAGAGAGACATACGCACTAAATACACACTTACCTACACTGACCCTGGCAAGGTGGCGGGTCATGTTTACAATCTTCTCACACTGTGAAGAAGATGTCTAACAGGCTGAGCTAAAGCCAACCTTGAGAGTGCTGCTGCGTGTTAACCTGAGATTTATAAGCAACTGTCCTCATGTGTCTCCTGTGCATCTCACAGAGTGGGGAATTTACTACACAACTCAATAATATTTGTAAATGTGAATGAACTGATATCTATCTTGAGAGCTTTAATCTTGGTGCAGACTTAAGTTTATTTGAGAGAATGTGATTACTCAAGCAGAACCTGGCATGCTTCACCTAAAAACGGTCTTATTTGTGTGAGCAAATTGAATCTCAGTTCTGCAAGTGTCCATTTTCCTGGAAGCATGATAGCTTTGATTTGCAATATGACAAAAACGAAGAATACAATATTGTTACCCTAGTTCTTTTAGAAAAGACAGAATAGGGCCCTCTACTGGACTCTATGGGTAATACTCCCCATCAATGTCACATTTGCCCACATACTTTCACAAAAATGTAAACTAATAATTCACAAATATAAACAACACGAAAACATGCGGAGCCCTCAGTATAGGACACATATGATAGTCTCTGCATTTTACACCCTCTTTGGCGGGCGGAATCGGAGTCACAGGGCCCCTAGGTAGAGGGCTCCACCTGTGTGAATAGAACTATGGGTTACAACATTGTAACCTTCATTCTGTCTCAGACATCGAATTCTACTGGACTTTACAGGTTAAACTGGGTGGAGCCTGATGAATGAATGCCCTGTTGTGACATAACATTGAGCCTTTTTTTTAACCTAGGCCACTGCAGCGGCAAAGTAGGGTGCTCGAGCCAATCCAGATTATATGCAACGGACCTGGATGGAGCCACAGCCTAACCCTGAGGGCTAGGCAGGGTCGAGAAACAGTGGGCAATCACTGTTGCTGAAGAGGGTGTAGGATTGCAGATGCTGTAACACAGCTCCTATATACAGTGGGCTCCTGACTGGCTGGCTATGTTGGACGGAAAATTGGATGGATGGAAGTTGGATGGAAATTCTAGCGGGCGAATGCATGCTTGAGACTAGAGGAGAGTGTTAGGCACAATAGTCATAGCACAGACCTGCTCTGACCTCTCTGTAGAACATCTGTAGTAGTATCCTTGACTTTAAATACCATAGATCACAGCACTGATGAAGAGAAGTACCAAACAGCTAAGGTAGCGATGTACAAGTTTTAATAAAGCAAGATCAACATCACATGTACATGACATGAGTGATGGTAAGCATTTAGAAAAGTGCTCATTGAAGAAAATGTCAATAAGCAAAAACACAAATGACAAACAGGTAAAAAAAAAAAAAGATAGAACAAAATGCAGCTGCAGCAACAACCAGAAATTACAATCAAAAGCAAACAGGCAGAAGATGTGAGTTTTTGTTTTTTGGTTTTACTTGAGCAGCACGAGTCTCCTCTTCATACGCCAGGGTTTGTTCCTTAATGTAGCGATCAGTTTCTTCTTCTCCTCTACCTGTTCCTTCAGGGCTTCAATTTCTCCTTCTGACAGCGACTCTTCATCAGAATCAGAGGAGGAGGAAGAGCTGACGAAGGGAAAGAGCTGTCACATGCCATGACTTTAAGCCACATCTAAACCTCAGACACTTAAAAACAGTTGGTTTTAGTGTGTTGTTTTTTGATAATTAGAGATCCTGTGTGTAGGTTTTAGGGGCATCTATTGGCAGAAATGGTATTTAAATTCAATACCATGAAGCTATTATTCTATAACCACCTGAAAATAAGAACTGTTGTGCTTTCATTACCTTAGAATGAGCTGCTTATTTCCAGTCCTCTAGACTGGCTTTATATAGGGTCATTCACATTTTTGCATTGGCGTGCAACAGTTCTCCTACACGCTTGGCACATGGGAGAAGTTTCAGTTCTTCAACTTCACCTCTGGATGCCATTAAATCCTACACAATAGACCTTTAAAATCAATGTTGAAATCTGACTACAGAGTTTAGCTTTAGTTTCAATATCTAGTTTAGCTAACAAAACAAAACAACACCATACATCATTTGTACAAGCAGCTTATCATTAAACATCCATTAATTCATCCATTGTCCGTAGCCACTAGTCCGCATGAGGCTTGCTGGTTATCATGAAAAGTATTTATGTTTAATGTTAGGAGGCATCCTCAAGTGGCCATAGTAATTACGACAGGAACAAAAGAGGAAGTCAGGTGACACAGTATAAAGAGTACCAAGGTCCATGTAGGAGGTTGTGACAAGATGCTAAGCCATTCAAAATGTTCTGCTCTGACTGTTTCATAGTGTAATACTGTGGTTAATTTGATAAGGAATAGGCACAAAAAGCATTTGGTTAGGGTTAGGAAAAGAATTTCGTTAAAGTCCATCTGTGAACGGATGGCTCTTTGACCCAGGAAAAAACTGTTCCTGTCATTTGTGAACCCAAAAGTCAACACCGAGTTATTTGAATTTGCGTACATATGTAACATCAAGTTTTGTACTGAATGCCACATTGTCACGTCACGTCGTCACATTAGGTAATAAGTACCTAATGTGAAGATGTGACATTATGTGCGTACTGAAGTTAAGTAACTAACAAATGTAGCCTCTTGTTCTGACCCCAAACCATCATTCTTTTCCTAAACCCAACCACACTAATTTATCAAAACGTTCCTGTGGGACGGTCAGAAATGGTCAGATTTGTCTTCAAACAGCATGATTTGATGTCTGCAACAGTTTTCCATTCTACTAAATTACCAAATTGAGGTAATTTTTAAATCGAACACACATTGGCTTCAAAATCAGTGCTAAAACCATTGAGTGTATATGAATATGGATGACTTGAAAGCTTCCCCAAAGTGAAGTTTAAACATCTGGATCGCTGCCTGTTGGCTGACTAAATGGCACACCGGTCAAACTAAAACTCGAAGTTCATGCCAAATAAATTTTTCACACAGATGGTTTCTGCCATTTAAGGTATTTCTTATCACCCTGATACATGTTAAAGTGATTGTTTTTCTGATGCATTTGTTTTAATGAGCTATTTAATTCTACGAAAAACACTTTTTACGCCACGATTGTCAACTGTATATGCTAATCCGTGCGCTCATGTTCAATAGCTAGTGATTGGTTGGACGGGTGTTTCAGCGGGAACTCCTCTGAATGACATCACCAGTGCAAGATGGCAGTGGCCTTATCCCGGATATTTTGGCTTTAAGTTAGCATAGGGTAAGTGGGGATGCATCATCCATCATATACAGTCTAGCTAAAACTTATAAACAGCCAGTGAAATTCAAAAGCCTTACAGCATTATCCCGACAAGGTAAAGCTAAATTTTCTTTTACTTTCTATGAAGCACTTTGTCAAAACGTTTCTGAAAACTTCTCCACAAATTCAAATAATACATTCAATTATTTTCATGAGCAGGTTAAAAGATTCATGATATTGATATAAATTCTCCCTCCACAAGAAGTTAAAACCTTCTTTCCTGACACTGGATAGTCAGAGCCGGTAGTTAAGCTACATTTTAAAATGCATCCAACTCCCAATGAAACAGTGGGAAGATCTGGTGTCTCAGGATGTTTTGTCCCGTTGCCTTTATTTTGAAAAGGCAGCACGCTGTAAATAATGGATGAACAAAGGAGATTACGCCATCCATCACAGCAGCCAAAAATCTCTTATCACGCTAACTTGTTCATCATTAACTGAAATGAGTTATTAGCTTAATCCAGCATATGTGGTTGCTGACAAATATACAAGCCATAGCCATTATTAAACTTTTCTCAGTATGCAAACAGCATCTGACTGCTGATGCAACATTCAAAATTAACCATAAACTCTACATGCCTTATATTCAAGGAAACAAGGGCATACTCTGTGTTGTAATAATGTTGAAAGAAAAAGGTTTAGATTACACTGCTGACACATCTCCCTCAATATATACCACATAGCTTCATACAGCCCATACAGGTGTTTGGAGCGTGCAGGTAGGTGAGAGACAGCTCTCAGAGAATACTGCACCTGCTAAACTTCCCGTTCTTCTTTTTCTTGTCCTTCTCACCACCTTTCTCCTTCCCTTGTTTGCCTTTAACATTTCCTTTCTTCTCCTTATTCTGCTCCTCTTTTTCCTTTTTAGACGCAGCCGGCCCTCGCTTTTTCTTTTTGTCACGGTCGTCTTCGCTCTCCTCATCGCTTTCATCCTTAACTTTCTTCCTGGATGCTTTTGAGCTTTTTCTTTTCACACTACGGTTGTCTTCCTCCTCATCTTCATCACTGTCCCGGGGCTTGGCCTTTTTCTTTCGTCCTTTATTCCTCGGTGCCTCATCCTCTTCATCCTCCTCATCGTCACTGACCTGTTTGGCTACACGTCGGGGTTTGGCTCTTCTGTTTTTAGCTTTCCTCCTGGCCTCATCTGAGACAAACACATATGCATTTTAGATAAAGCATCAAATACATGAAGCTTGTTTGACAGCGGTATTACTCTTATCAAATTTTCTACATCATAAAAAGTACAAAGTATGACAATAAAGTGTACACAAATACTCTTAAATAATTCCAGTCAGCCTCTATGAAAGTGGAAATTTGGCCAAAAGTTATGAATAATCTTGAAGAAAAGAGATATAAGATGGAAATAGAAGTTGTAGCTAATACAAATTTGTCCATCAACTCCATCCCACTGCTGCAAATCTTTAAGACAGTCATATCTCACTCAATTTAACTGATGAAAAGCAAACAAACTCACCTTCACTCCCACTGTCTGACACAGCATCAACCTCCATCCCAACTGTAGACATATAAAAAAAGAAACACACACAAATTGAGGGGATAATTCTTTTTCTCTACAAATAGATATTTACTAATTAATTCTGACTTTTACTCAAAACATCATGAAAAAGGTGACTATTTAAAGCTGAAAATAAATTGTTAGAAACAATTAAAGACAGTTCTTTTCAGCATAGTAGTTTTAAAAAAAAATCTCACCATCTTCGACCTTAATTGCAACTTCATTTTTCCTCTTCGGGGGCATTTTCCTGTTTCTCTTTTAGTTATTTCCTTTAGTTACTCCTCTTCTGCTCGTTTCAGACTTTGCCTCCGCTTCATCCATGAGTCATCTCGTGTAAGGGGCTGTTGCACTTGTGTAGGTACTGTGTCAAAAAGCCAAGATACACACACAGACACACACACACACACACACACACACACACACACTCATGAAGGACAGGTGTTCGTCTGTTTTGGCTGTTCAAAGAGCGGGCTCCTTGACGACCGTCAAAGACAACAAAGTCCATTAGATGATAATCAGGAGCTCAGGGAGAAAACAGAATAAGACAATAGACTTGTCAGTCAAAATGCTAATTGATATCTGACTGGAGCAACAAGAGATCAGATACAGTCCATCTGCTTTAATCCTCAAATTTACTCAAATTGGATGTCTAACAACTTGCATCTTTGTCATATGTGTGTGATTATACAAGGAAACAGCGTCGACACCAAGAAAGTTGTGACCCAGAAAGGAGACACCAGAGTAAATGTAACCATAAAGGTCAGACCACATTAAAGTTAAATGAAAGCTTAAGTAAACCCGAGTGAAAAGTGAAACAAGTCAGTAAATACTGTACAGAGTGTAGGTGTTGGAGTACAGTGCAAACTGAATACACAAAAATTTCTCCAGCGAATCTGTAACTTCACTAACAGTGCTGTCCATCAAAGGAAAGGTTCACATTTTTCAAGCCTGTGCTAAAATAAAACTATCGAGCCCATATGTACACTTTGCACTGTAGCTCAACTAAGAAAAGTACACTGTGAATTTGGAAAATGCCCATTTAATTTGGTTTTCATGAAGCTTGGGTGTATACTGGGCCAAGAAGGAACCCATTATGTTTTTTAGGCCGGATACACAAATGAGTTTTCACTTTTGTTGAACTTATAATACACATCTAGGTTGGGATTTCCTGCACACAGCTCTTACCTCGGACATCACAAGCAAACATAGAGATAGCTTAGTCAAATGACAGCTATCAGTGTGGTGCTAGCAATGACAACAATTGTGACAGAGCTAACAGTGTTCATGTAGGTCAGCTCACACTCACCGGGGCGCCTGGCGGGTGGTTGTAGGCTTCTGCAATGACATCGTCCTGCCATCATGGGTCAGGTCTGAGTTATCAGCAGTATGAGCACTAGAGTGGCAGAGTGGCAGCATTGGGTAGCCAATTGGGACATGAACACAAATGGAGGGGTGGGGACTCATGTGCACTAACCTGCAAAACAAAAAACAGAGAAGCTCTGATTATAACACACACAGAGGTATCATGACCTCTTTCTTAGCTCAAGACACTATTGCTTCACTATATCTTCAGATAGCAAATAGATGTTTTTTGCTATGTTAATGTACTGAATGCCCTATGTTGCACTTTCAATATTGTGAGAAGAGACACTTGGCTTTGGCAGAGGTCTGTGCTTTACGTTTAATTCCAATTATTTTAGGACAGACCTAAAAAAAAGTAAAATTGCACTTTTATTGTTAAGAGTTTGTGATGGCACAGAGGCAATACAAAAATGAAATAGAGGTGAGGACTGAGGGATAAACAATGTTGCCAACCACTATATGTTTCAACCACTAAGATGCAGCTACTACTTGTGTCATTATGGTCAAATGTCAGATCTGACCTTTTGAATAATACAGGAGGAAACAGGAGATGCCAGGAAGCAGCTAACACAGAGAGCAACACAGTTCAGGGGCTTATATGAAAGCTGGCCTGGAGGCTTTAAAGGCAAGCTAAGCCCTCGTGGTTGGACCTTTTCATGTCTTCCTCATTCAGCTCCTCCTTTCGCTCCTCCCCCTGACTGGCCCCTCCACTTCCTGCAAGCATTCAGTACTCCTCTCCATCCCTCATTCTCACTATAGGTTCTTATAGGTTTACAGAGTTTTTTTCCTAGCATCCATTAACTAAAAAATGTCTAACTTTCCAAGTTCACATGCAGTGACAACCTTTACTTTCCAAAGCAAAACTGGACACCAGCTGAGCGGTCAAATCAGTGTGTCTCGCTCTTTCCTTAGTGAATAAGAGATGCCAATCATGGTAAAGCAGATATCCGTTAATGTGCAACCCATCATGGCTCAGTTTTCTGCCACACTGTACCAGCATAGAGGAAGACTGGGACGGAGCCAAAACACAGAGAGGGTGAGACGGCAGGCATCAAGGGGTTGGTATTACCTGGATGAATTAGAGTGAAGCAGATTATGAGTTTCCAGTATACAGAAGATGGAGGCTTCACTCAGTCTTCATTAAATAATGTGATTGACAATTCCTGGCCGGCAATGAAAGAATAAAGCATAGGGACTTACTCCATGCTCTCGTTCTCAAATAACTGCAGAATGAATACTTAATGCTTACTGACCATGAATTGATCATGAGCATCATTGGAAGTGGATTTGATTGGCACTGTAATTCAATGTCAGTGGCACTATGAGCTTGCTGACTTGTTGTCTTAAATGATTTAGAGACAGCACTTATTCCTTAATGATGACCTTAACATAGCTCAGGTCTTAAATTTCAAATGAACAACACTGAACGCCTGTTAATATATAGAATTTCAAGTTCAACTAATGAGACAACACCTTTACTTTTACATTTGATGGACAGATTTGAATGTTTAGCCAGATCAGATTTTTGTTTTCCATTGTTGTCCAAAAAACATACCCTGACACTCTTTAAGCATTCACTCAGTGCATCATATTTATTTTTCAAAGCTGAAAAACACATTTAAGTTGTGTGGACATCCAGCCAGAGATGAGTAAGGGATCTATTTAAGCCCAGCTAGCTAGGTTAAATGGCATCCATGTCTAATGAATAGTTTAATGCTTTGGCCCAGTCACAGGTCCTGGGACAACGGCGCTCAGTGTGAAAGGCCAAGAGAAAATATATGTCTGTGGGTTTTATTAAAAAGATTTTAATTTCGAATATTACTAATATGTTAGGAAACTGAAAAGTTAACAACACATTAAAGCATGATTATTGCATGTAATGTCATCTCATGTCTTAAAAGGCCAAAAATTAATTCATTAATGCAATTTAAAAAAAAACAAAAAGCAACATCTCCATATTTACCTCTCTCATTTCTAAAATTTGTCATGTCTAGAACTACTGCCTCGCAGTTATTTCTCTCCGCCAACCAGTCAAGCTGCAGTTACACTTCACATCCACACATGTCCTGAGTCATATGTAGCCATAACAGTGCCCTGACCTACTTGGGTCCCCAAGCAAAATTCTCAAAAGGGGCCCTCCAACCTGACCTGTTCAATGATGGAATATAACTAACTGCATTTATGCCAAGCACTGTAGTCAAGTACAATTTGCGAAACCTGTACTTTACTTTAGTAATTCTATTTTATGTATGCTTCTACTCCACTGCAACCAAGAGACAAATATTGTACCTTGTACTTCACAACATTATTTGACAGCTTTAGTTACTAGTTACCTTACAGATTACATTTTTTATCTTTTATGGAATGGCAAAAAAAATCTATTTTTTAGCTACACAAAATATCTTTAAAAATGCTCTTGAACTGGCTGAAAAATACATTGTCACAAAGTTATAATGTGAAAAGTTTTGTTTTTAGAGATACTGTACATCTTTCTCACAGGACAGCTACATAACAAATATATGATGAACTTGTTTCATATTATGCATTAGTGTAGATTGAACTACCTAGCAGTATACAAAGTAAGCTTGCTGAGCTCAACCTTAAACATCTGCAGCAGTAAACATAAATAATATAAACCTGAAAACATCCGATATAATAAGGGCCACTTTCATGGACAGTGCCTCCTTTTACCTTAGGTACTTCAAGTTGTTGAAGCTGTTGACGGGTAATAAAACAATATTAATTTTAATGTAATCTGTATCAAACGTAATAAATGGTTATATGTCACTGTCAGGCCCTGATGCAAAGTAGATGCTCTGTCCATCCCAGCTAACGTTAGCAAGACAAAGGACAGAGAGGTTCACTAACTCCACAAACTGGCATAGCCTACTTAACTTACTGAACATTTATTATCACATATCACACAAGTTTACCTCTGTTAACCATTACTGCCAGCACAGGGAGGATTTGTTTACCTTCAGGGTCGAAGTAACTGTGGGTAATAACCAGCAGCTGCAGAGAAATGGACAGAAGCTCCACTTGGTCTTGAGAAGCATTTATTAACTGAAATTGACCATTTTTACTGGCGAACATCCGCTTCTCCGCTCTGCTCCGTGCACTCCGATGCATTCACTGACACTCGTATAACCCGCTTGCTTGTTGTTGTGTTTTTCTCTTCTTGTGATCAGAAAGAAAGTGACGCTTCATGCCATTATCTGTTAGCAGTAAACACCTGACCTCGGCCTATGCAGCTTGTATAGTGTGCACATTGGGGGGTTTCTACAATGCTTCAAAAGTGGATATTTCTGCAAAGGAGCAACAAATTCTAAAACACGGATCCTTCACATACACCTTCAACCCAGCAGCACAGAAGAGCTCTACACTCACCAGTTCAGTAAATCATATATTTCCCCTTATGTTCCTGACTTAGGATGTTGAGTAATGGCCAGGAAAGTGTTTTTTTTAGAACAATATAATGTCAAAGTGAAGCTGACCTTTGACCTTTTGGATTTAAAATATCAGCACATCATCATTTTATCCGTTTAGACATATGTGTGAAATGTTGTCGTAATTAGCAATTGAATTTGAGTGATGGCCAGGAGCATGTTTTGTGAGTTCACAGTGACCATGACCTTCATATTAATCAGTGCAGTCTTAGTCTAAGTGGACATTTGTGCTGAATTTGAGGAAACTCCCTCAAGGCATTTTTGTGATATCAGGTTCACCCGAATGAGATAGATGCCAGTTCAAAGTGACCTTTGACCTTTGACCACCAAGTTTTAATGAGTTCATCCTTGAGTCCAAGTGAATGTTTGTGCCAAATCTGAAGCAATTTCCTCATAGTGTTTTTGAGATGTTGCATTTACAAGAATGTGACATACAGACGGACAACCTGAACACATAATGCACTCCAGCCACAGAAGCACTGGCACAGAGGCATAAAAATAATTGCCTTAGAGTGATGCGTTGCGGTGATATGAAAGACTGGGCAAAATATGGAGACTTCTGTATTGTAAAGATGAAAGGAAATCTACACACCTGTCTGTAGCCAGAGTAGCATAAAAACACCAATAGTATCCTTGGTTTGTATAATAATTCTAAACTTATTCAACTTTAAATTGACTTAACACTTTAATGCAGATTTTATTTATTAATTTGCTGATCAGTGGTTTCAGAAAATACTGAACTGTACTGCTGCATTGAAAGAACATTGAATTTTGCTCTTGTTAATTTTATTTAGTAAACAAAAAAAAACTACTTAATTGAAATAGTCACAGCTTCTTTTTATCATAGATACACAGTAAAGCAATAAAGTGCTTTTGTGAGTGAACTTTGCTAACATGCTGTTTTACTTCAGTGTCTCTGCAGACTCGGCACCCTGTACATCCTGGGTTCACCTTGCCGAGGGAAACCGGGCAGATACCCAGGAGACCCGTGGTTACCGTGGTGATAGGTCCTGGGGACAGGGGCTCTGGTGGCTGAAAGTTTGCGTTCTTGGTCTCTAACTGGAGGAGAAGGGTGGCGTCCATTCTTGCCATGATACTGCCTCTGACTACTACTGCTGCATTCTTCTTCCTCATCTGAAGGAGACAATAGGACAAGTGAAATGTATCATTTATTAACTGTATCCTGTACTGTATACTGCTGTAGCATCACTATGGTAACTCATGTAAAAGTCGCTAAAGCATTTTCTCAGACAAGTTAACACTAATAAAGTTAGTTAACATTAGTAGCAGATAGGCCAATGGCAGAATGTGATATACCTGGATAAACAATAAAATATATGTCAAAAAACATAATAATTAAATGACCTGGTGAATGTGAAATATAAGAATAAAGTAAGTTAAGTTTGAATTTATTTTTATCCACTGATTTGTTGTGAATCGTAAAAAGTTCTTGCCTTTCTTTACCAATTGAATGGAGGTTCAGGGAAAAGTATAATATATTCTTATATTCTTCTTTTTATTCACTATTGTAATTTTTCAACTATTTATTTGGTTATATTATTAACTTGTCTAATAAACCTTTACTACATTTTGTCACTCTTAGGCTTCCATAGTTTAAGACCCTAAGTACATTTTGTGATGAAAATTTAACAGATTTCTGTTTGTTTGTTGTTGTTTACTCTTTCTTTTTATCCGATGATTAAAAAAAAACTCTGTTTCAAAAGTCTGACCTTCTTGGTCTTGTGGAGAAGTGGTGTTGTTCTTTTGTTGCTCTGCAGCCTGGGATGCAGCGTTTCTGGCCTCCTCTAGATCCATTTGTGCCTTCAAGGCTGCTCGTTTGTTCTTCTTCTTGTTCTCCTCATTTTGCTTAAGAAAGACAGCAAGCAATTAATATCAGACTGACTGTAAAGAAAACTCATTTCACTCCAAGCACAGTGCCCAAACACAGAATTTTAGAAATTACTGTTAAGTTTAGAAATGCAGAATAAGACATACAGAAATGCACTAAATTCTCATATGACTGTAATTCAGCTGGGTTTTTTTGACAAGCAATACAATGACAGTGCTTAAATGATGTAGGCAGTAACTCTGCTGCTCTCTGCTGGAGTGATGATACTAACACACTACTGTGCTCACAGACTGACACCACAGTGGCCTCAGGTGGTCTGTCTCTCGGTGCATCTAAAGACTTCTGGGAAGTTTCTCAGCTGCTAAAAGGCGTTGAAAAGCAGATGTAAAAATTCATTTTTCCCCCCATGTTTAGAAAATAGATTTACATTGTGACATACTGTAATGTCACATCATTCCTGGACAAAATTTCCTCAACTTTCTACCCTCATCACTCGACTATTTACAAGTGCAAACTTTATTCATCCCAGTGTATCTAAAAGCACACAAAAGGTAGTCCTACCCCTAGATAAGAAAATCTAATGTTAGGTTACCGTTTGAAGTTTTTTCTTCAGTTCCACATTTGCTTCTTTGTAGCTTTTGGATGTGGATTGCAAGTAATAAATGGCCAGTCTGAAAGATAATGTAACATATTTTTACAATCAAAAAAACTTTGACTTTACAAATAGAAGGAAATGATGTCAACACTAAAATATGTACAAAAGAGTATGTATTCATGCAGACTGTTGACTCACACCATAAGCAATATGAAGGGCAGCACCAGTCCAGGGTTAGAGGCATAACTGAACACTTTACTAAACCAGGCAGGAAAGTCTGACTCCAAAGTCTCCTGGATCACATCAAACATACGTTTTTTCCCACTAAAGAGAAGAGATTGTGACAAGAAGTCAAGTCATCAAATTGCAAATGCCAGATTCCTTGAAGAAGCATAATTACCTGAAGGGCCCGCAGTCAAAGGAAGGGGGGATAGTGACAATGGTGTAGATGGCAGGCAGAGTGGACAGGAAGAGGATAACCAGCAACATAGCCATGTAGAAGTTGTTGGAGCCAGAGGCCTTGAAGACCCTTTCCTGCGGAACATTGCAGCACATCACGGCCCAACACTGCAGGTACATGGACACATGGAGCCGGAGGACGTTCAGGGCTGGCAGGCAGGGGGCATAGAAAGCACCCATCCTGCAGGAAAAAAAATGTGTCAAAACACTGAGTGGAAGACACACTAAAAGTCTTCATCGCCTTCTGAAATTTCTGAATTTCTGAAAAAAAAACAGGGTTGTTTTCTCACCATATCATCCCTTGATTGAAGATCAGGCCCAGTACGTTCCCACTGACATCAAACTCAGAGTAGGATGGCTTTCACAAATAAAAAGAAAAAGACAAAAATAACTCTGCTGCTATGACTCATATTTTTTATAACCAACATTTATATTCACCTCCAGACAAAGGTGAATATGCAATCAGAAATAAATTATACACTCTGCTGAATTTCAGAGGCACAGTCACTGTAATCAGGCAGAGCAGATGACTCACAAATCCGGCCTCAAGGTCCCAACACCAGCAGTAGTTGAGAAAACGAACAAGCACGGCTCTCAGGAAGTCGCCGATCAGCAGCGTGATGTAGGTTGTCATGGTGTCAGATATGATCAGACGGACAAACTCCTGCAAAGGAAGCAGTCGAATAATGTTTTCCTGTCTTGATGATAGTGATGTCACCTAACATTAACTAATGTTTTTCTAAATTTCTGCTTTATCACTGAAGATATGTGTCAATACTTAACATGTATGTGAATGTTAGTTTACCGTGCTTATATTATATGATATTCTCTGTATAAAATGTAACTATACTGTATGTCCAACTCATATAGAATACAATGAATTTTATTTTGAATGCAAACCTTAATCGCATAAACTTTGTATTTCTTTCACTTTTTGTTGGTGCGATCAGAACACATTTCTATTTCCATTAGAAATCATCCCTGAATTCAGTTTTGTTGATAGCGTGTTAAGCTAATGTAATCCATATATGGTGACCCAAAGTTGTCAGTATTAAAAAAATAAATTGACATAATCCAAAAATAAGTAAAAGATGGCTCTATTAAAAAAACAGCTGTCCACTCATCAATACCAAATCAACAGCCAATTATATAACTGCCACATTTGTGAAATAAACACATGTAAACATAACTGTTTACTTTTTTACTTTCAAAAAGGTTGGTTTTTTTTTAATTTTCAGAACTTCAAGGACAATGTCCTTTATTTGTAATTAATATTGGTCACTTGGGATACCCAAAACTTCATGCTGTAAATATGATTACATCATACAGTTACATAATATTTTAAACACACACACTCACACTGACCTGGCCCACCATGGTCTCCCAGCAGGGCCCTCTGGGCACGTCAGCAGGCTGAATAGTGATGGGTGGAGCCGTGCTGTTTTCTGACACTGTACCATTATAAAGACTGGCTTCCCACGTGGTTATATTAAATTTGACTATCTTTTCCTCTTCCCTCTGCAGCACATGTACACACCACAGGTTAATCATATTGTAAAATTATAAAATATCTCACATGTCTGCAGCGCTCTAGTTCTCACTTTGAGGTTGATCTCGTCCATGAGTGCAATGATGAAGGTGTAGAGATTTCCCAAAAACAGGGCAAAGATGCGGCCCAGCTGCCACTGCAGGGCGACACGAGGGTGGTAGTTCTCTAGGGCGCTGATGACATCAAACAGCATGGGGCAGAACATCCCCAGTAGTGACATGACCATGTTCACCTGAGAAACACAAAGGCCTAGACTAATGAAAGTTCATATAACATGTAGGAACACTAAGGATTCACTGCACAGATGTTTTTAGTGAGCGCAGTCTATTTGTCATTTATGCAAACCTAATATGTAATGAGAGTACTGGTAGTAAAACTTAATGTCTCTCTGGATAGTCCTGTACTGTGTATACTATCATTTCAGCAACCAGCAACCTAGAGGTGACCAGCATTAAGCTCTCATCTGAGAGTGAAAAAACTTGTCAATTTCATAGATTTCGGTGGAGGGAGAGTTGTAAAAACTAGCTGCATCTGCTCTAAAATCAAACTCTAAACATATTTTGGTGAATTCAAACCCAAAAGTGACAAAAGCATATACCGTATACAGTATGTGTACCAAAAATAAGAGGCCAAATTCATAAAATGAAAGTGTGGTATTAATGCTTTAAAAGCATACACCACACTGCTTTGTATACTTGTATCGCTGTGTCTCTTTGTCTCACATCTGCTTTTGCTACCTCATTTCTTTCCCACCAGGTGTGATTCTCCAGTCCATCAAGGGCAAACTTCTGTGAGCGGCGCACTACAAAGTAGATGAGGTATCCACTTCCTGCCAAGCAGCACAAGACCAGGAAGTTGGCCAGCACACGCAGAAAACGAGTCAGGTGGATGTTGTCATCTTTTCGGCTTTCCTGCTCCTCTAAAATTGCCTCCTGTAGAGGAAGAAGAAGGTATATACAGGATGTATACGAATGTGATATAAAGGGTATGAGTCAGCATACTGGATCAGCTGCATTGACCTTGAAACTGGTGGTGATGGAGGCAAACTTATTGTCTGCAGTTTCAGGGTTTCCTATCAGGTAGTCCCAGCTGGTGAACATTTTCCAGCTGAAATTAAAGCTGTTATCATCTCCAACCCCTGTCTCATTTGCATTACGGGCCATCCTTAAATCAGAAACAATCACAGATAGTACGCAGTATAGCATTAAACACAAAAGACACACAGTATAGCATTATGCCTAAATTAATGAAATGCATGCACTCATAATAAACTTACGTTCTTATGACCACCATGTAGCTATATGCCACTGTTCCCACACCAACCAGAAAGTATGACAGAGGCATACGGAACTTGAGCCAGCCAATGGCACGCTGGTTGTTGTAGTAACCATAGAAGAGGACTGAATACTGAGCATAACCCTGCAGATTTTAGATGAGGTGATGTGAAGAAAAACAATGCATCATTCATTTTTACATGTAATCTGAGTCACAGACTTATGTAACAAAACAACAAAAGGCTATTTCAAGAGCTTGAGGTGAGTGTGATATTGCATATTATTAACTGACTCCAAAGTCCCATAAGACAGCAAAGTCCATGGCACTGCTCTCCTCCGCCCTGGGGACGGTCTTTCTTGGGATGCTGCCATAGGGTCGCCCCATTAATGCCTGTTAGAAATAAGCAGGGAAGCAAGGAGGATTACTGGGGTAAAAAAAAACATGAAAAACAACATAACATTGCACATAAGAGCAAAACTACAGATACAACATCAAGAAATTATTACTTGTTATGATAAAAAAAAAAAGGTCACATAGAGTACCTCTGGCACCATGACCAGGCCAAATGTAAGACAAAACAAGATCATGTTGATGCCATACATCCACCTCAGGAAGATGAAGTAAGAGGCAACTGAGGAGCCAAAATGACCTGAGAGGCAGGGGGAATAAATACAAGGATTGAGTGTAATGACTTTCTAAAAGCAGAGGATGTGAAGAACTAAATGTTAGGCCTGTAAGACATACAGTATGAGCTGTGTGAGTCATCTTGTGCTGTCTCTTTAAATGAGCAGTATTGAGGATTTAGTGGCATCTAGCAGTGAGGGTTGCAGATTGCAACCAGCTGAAGCTTCCCCCTCGTGCCAAGCCTAAATTCATGGTTAGAAAGCCTTCAGCACTCATTGCTCAGGAGGTTTTTACTGGGTCGAATTATCCACATAGGTCTCTTCCTCTCCTAAACAACTGGAACCAGTGATTTAAACCGCTGTAATTTACAAAATAAAGCCATTTTACATTAAAAATATGTTTTATTCTGACATTGTTTGGCTCATTGGAGGGGCTGCTAACTTCAGTGCTGCGGAAGTATAATGCAAATGGACCTAGCTAGTGTTTACTTTGTCTATTCCAGGCTATAAACATGGCATTGCAACAAGGCGGACCTCATGGACAAGCACCCACTCTCTACATAGATATTAACAGCTCATACTAAAGTAACGAAAACACAATCATTCTTATTTTCCGGTGATTAAGAATTAAAGAAAACATACCTGGAATATTTAATTCCATTTCTGCCAACATATTCGCCTCAATCCTACACACTGGACCTTCAAAATCTTTGAAGTGTCAAATATAACATGAAGTTTAAGACTATGATGAAAAAATATATATGGAAAATAAATTAAACTTACTTTCAATCTCTTTGATTTTCATCTCCCATGGAATACAAGCTGTTTTGAAGTTTTCAAAGTCCCGTTGAAACTTCATGCATTTCTACAAAAGCAATGTATTTACATAACAATGTATGAAATGTTCAGTATAATTACATTGATAATTACATTAATAGATACTAATATTCAGTCAGGTTGTCCTTTTTTTTACCTTGGTCATCATAACTTTGTAGGCATAGAGTTTCCTGCCTTTCCCTTTCCCCAAAGCTCCCTCATATTTCTCCACAAACTCCTGAGACTCCCTACAAGGAAGAAGACAATTTGATTCAAGGTGAATCACAGGCCACATGTTTCATTAAAGCTGATTCTGAGAACTCACTCTGATGGTTTCAGGATCCTAATTTTGATAAGGGACTGTGTTTTATTTATTTATTTTTTATTTATATTTAGGGGGATTATCTTAAGCCTCCCCAAAGCTGCAAATGTTTTTCCTTGGGCCTCCCTGTGACTGAAGGAAATCTGAATGATCCTTCCTCCACTATAAATAACCACATTTATGTATATTTGCACCAAATGTAGGTATGGAACCGATGCAACACCCAAACAGCACAGAGGGAGTTATTACCAAAACAAAAGCTGTGTGTGAACTTAACTTAACTTAACTTAACTTTAACTTTGTGAACAGCATAATATGGATGCACGACAGAAGCACACATCACAGATTGCAGACAGCTGTCACAAGCAAAATGTGATTATAATGACTGTTTTTCTGAATAAACCATAACATGCACAACATTGGCAGAACAGAATAAGTTACAACTTATTAAACTAATAACATTGTGAGTTAATTTACCGTAAAGTCACAAGTTTCTTTTTCATTGGCCAGGGTTTTCCCCTGAGACCTTGGATCAGTTTCTTTCTCTCATCCACAGCCTCCTTCAGCTTCTCCAGCTCCTCTGGTGACAGAGACTCTGGCCTCACCTCCGTCTCCTTGTTGTCTTCTTCTTCACTGTCATCTTCTTCACTCGTCTCCTGCTCTGAACTGAGGCATAGAAGAGTTCAATGACCTTGCACCTTTCATTCTTCCGAATGGGAAGCTCACAACAGTTTTCCTCAGTAGTAAGGTGCAGATAAGTTGAATTTGTAATACTTACCTTGTTTCAACTACTTTTTTGTGCTTTTTCTTCTTCACCTCTGTTGCTCTGTCCTTCACTGCATGTTTACCACCATCATCATCTCTCTCTTCTTTTTTGGCACTTCCGTGTTTCTTTTTTCCCTTGGCATTCCTTTCTTCACCTTCACCCTCCTCGTCCTTCTCCTCCTCCAGTTTTCTTGTTTTTTCATTTTTGACATTCTTCCTGGTTTTTGCCGTCTTATCGCTTTTTATTTTTGGCTCCTCCTCCTCGTTTCTCTCTCTTCCTCTTGCTTCTTGATCACGCCTTGCTCTCTTTCTCCTGCCCTTTTCTCTTTTCTCAGGCCTGGCCTCTGATTCCTCTTCCCCTTCTTCAGCTCTGGATGATCTTTTCCTCCTCCCATTTCCTCTTTTCTTTTTCTCTCTTTCACAATCCCTTCTTTTTCCTCTGTGTTTTTCCCTCTCATGTTCCTCTTGACAAGTGGAAACTTCATCCTCTTCACCTGTAGTAAAATCGAAGATGCTGTGTTCATTCAGTGTTGCAATAAACCGTAACATGCTGCAGAAATGATTTCCACTCATTTAAATCACTGACACCTTGATGGTGTCACGCTCTTTCTCTCTGTGGTGCTATAAATCCATAATCACCTAATTATTTTACACCATTGTGAAACTTGCCATTGTTCTCTGCTCAGTTTTTCTTGGAGACACAGGTTATGATAAAGTGGTGGTGAACATATACAGTAATATGGGACTAGGTATTATGGGGAAAATAAACTGCAGCAGATGAGCAGGCGGAGCAGCAAAACCAGACATGTATATGGTGACAGCTGAGAGTTTGAGATATCAAACAACTGATCAAAAACAGCTCCTACAGAACTCCAGTAAAATAATAAACATGACAGTGATTCATGAAAAAGTACACTCACCTTCAAATTCCAGTCCAATATCAACTGTGGGAAAGAGATAATGACACATTAAAAAAAGTTTTGAAAACTCATCATTTTTGAGGTTGATTTCTGTTAAAGGAATGACTTCAGTATTTTTACTTTAACCTTGTTCTCCCATGTTTTTGTGTCTAACTGATTAATGGGAACAACACATTTTGAAATTGGTCCAGCTGCAGCTGACAACAGCAAAACAGGCTGCAATGTAATCACCAAAATGCACCTAATGTCTGATAGAAGCGCTTGTTTTTGCCACTGACAGACTGACAGATTGTTATTCTAAATGTCTGACAGTGACATAATTATGGGAAGGATATGGGAAGAGATACACCTCTTGAGACAAAAATCAGTAGAGCCAAACTCACCAGACTGTTTTTAAATAAAAAGTAATTTTATAGTGTATATTTCCAACATATTTTCACATTTAACTGCACAAATTAAGGGTTTATTTCAACCAAACCAGATCTGGAGATTTTTGAAACAGTGGAAAGATAAACCAAGGCTGTTTGGGGGATTTTTCTGGTTCAACAAAAAGGATCTTCCTCTTTAACAAAAAGGTTTATCTCTGTGGGAAGCATTTCTATTATATTGTCACTTATAATAAACTGAGTACGTCAGTTGCAAAAACAATGTGAACAGTGTGGTTACATTGCAGTCACAGCCCTCTTGCTCAATACTGGACCAATTAAAAAAATTATTGTTCCCATAGTCACTTAAATCAGACACAACGAAATTGTTAACATTATTTAATTCTTACGCTTGAACTTCAAATTTAATCAAGCATAGTTTTACCAAGTGGTGCCTTGTGATTGACATGGGGAGTTTTCATACTATTAATCACAGTTTTCATCGTCTGAACATTCTTCAAATTAAAAAGAAATACAGGAGCCTTTTGGAGAATTTTATCCAAATGTAATGCATGGTGGAAAGAATTTGCTGATAAGATAACTGTGTTTTTGAAACAACTGAATTTGATGACGCACACAAATGATGAGTAGGACATTTGGTTGTGTTTGCAAAATTAAGAGCTGCGAAAGTTATCACTACATAGTTCATGTGACCTAGAACTGAAAAACTTGTCTAATTAGGTTTAGATATAACCGGTAATGAGATTTCACAGTGCAGAGGAGTCTGTAATGAAGTAAACATGAAACATTTTCAAAGGCCAAAAGTTTATATTGCAAAGTCTGATCAACTTGTAACACTTGTAATGCCAAAAAATACAAGATGTATTTTCACAGTGTTGTAGCAAAGTGTCCATCCTTTTCTTTTCGTATCTATCTGGTACCTCATATGACCTCAGCTTTAGAAATCCAGCCAGTTCTTTTTTATGTCTTCAATGTGACACTGACCCCTTTCACTGATGGAGTTAAGCCTACCTTATTGTGTGCCTGATGGCACTATTGTCCTGCAGTGAAGAGGGGGTGAAGAGGAAAACAAAGAAGACCACTGACAAATTGAACTGATATTTATGTAGTCAGCCCTTTGATGTGTGTCCTTAGTGTAACCGGAGTGGCCAGCACACGGGTCATTACGGCCGTGTGCAGCAGAGGGGCACAAAAGAGACAAACAATGGCCTAATGAAGGGAGACGGGGTGGCTAAGCCCACAAGGACGGGGAGACAGCCGAGGGCTAGAGGCCAGCTCCCAAATATGCAGCTGAGTGAGAAGGATGCAAGAAAGTAGTGGATAAAGGTAGTCAATACTCAGCCTTTTATTTATGATTAAAACCAGAAATCCAGTGTAAACAGCTGTACTGTTCTAACGGATCTGTTCTATGCATAATGATGAACTTACAGCCCTGTTAAACTCAATAAATGTGGATGTTTTTGTCCAAAAGTAGGTTCAAATCAATTATTGTGACTATATCATAAACACACAACAAACACTCAGACCAAAGGGGCTTGCTTTGCTTAAATAATCAATAAATAAAAAGTTGACATAAATAATGATTGACAATAACTTACAGCAGATTATGGCAAATAAATATATACGATTTTTGTATCGTAATTTGGTTGTACTGTTCGCTATTAATAAAACACTCAAAAGTGCAATTATGTAAAAGCTAGAATGGCAGTTTGGTAGTGTAAATATTAAGATGGTCTTACTGTCATTCTCAGAGGTGATCAGACTGTTTCGAGGCATCGTCCTCTCGTCGTCCTCCTGTAACCCCTAAAACACTCGGCCCATCATCCAGCGCACTCTCAACCTAAGGGTGGTGGAAATGAAGCTGCAGTTTTCAGTGGTCTCTCTCCTTCTGCATCTTTACAGGGAAGGATGCTGCTTATCCAAGCCCACACACTGCCATGGGAATGATGTGTTTGTGTGTGTGTGTGTGTGCGTGTGTGTGTGTGTGTGTGTGTGTGTGTGTGTGTGTGATGAGGGGCTAGTACATGATGGGTAACTCGCATGAGAAGTTTACTTTTTCCTCGCCACCCATCGACCCGAAACAGGGACAATGACGGCATGGAAACCCTAGAGCCACGCAATTTCACTAGTGATCAATTATTCAAAACAGTTATGACTGCCTTTATGCTGCCGTGTGTGTGTTTGTGTGTGTGTGAATGTTTATGAGTGGTGAGTCTGAAAAGAGTAAAACATGATGATTTAATGCGAGCAGCAGGAATAAGTGAGGGTCATGACAGTTTGTTTTCACTGTATCATCATGTGTATCTTAGGGTTAACATGACTCAGCTATTCGGGTTCACTGAAGATTAATGTTCAAAAATCACATTCACCTTGTGCAGCTAACCATCCTCCTTTGTATTCCTGCACACTGATCCCAATGAGAGGCAACATTCATTTGTGTGATGCACCCGTAAAGAAGTAAATAAAATGGGACCCTGATTTGGATCCCTGGCCAATTATTTATAGAAATGCACTTTTCATTTTTCTTTTTTTGCCCTTAAATATGTGTCTTTCATGTTTGTGTAGAAATAAATATTGCACTAATCAGTCTTTTAACTTGGCTCTTATTCACAAAGTAGTAATTATGTATCAGTTGTGCAGATTTTTCTGGTTACAAAGCCATTCCTTTGCCTTCATGTTATGAAACTAAAATATAGGCCAAAGCTGACATTTCACAGCATGTGAAGTTTTGATCCTGACTTGCAAAGAACATGAAATGGGTCACAGATATTGCCTCTGTCTTGTGTGTATGGGTAGGATAAGTTCATCCATCTGATGTGTGTGCGCTTGCATAATAATTTTGTGGTGCGGTGCAGCATGATTATGTTCTGCAGTCTCATTTAACAACTTTTTTAACTTTAACTCTATTTGTATAGTACTTATTAAAACACACAGTTAGTTAGTTAGGTGCTTCACATAAATCAAGTGCACAAGTCAAAACCCATGTTAGCAACCATCTGTTTTTAACACACATAACAACATAAACGTTCAAAGTGAGGTACTTGTTGCTGTATTTTATGTCATAAAACAAAGCATGAAAGTCTCTTAAGCTTGTGTTGAACACAGACCGTAGTTCAGGCTTCTAAAAACCCATTCAAAAAATTTACTTTGAGACGAGGGAACCGGATATGCTAAAATGCTGACAGATTTCCAGGTTTTAGAACTCATTACTGGGGTTCTCTATTACTTGAACACTTCTAATGGAGATGAATAGAAACAACCAATCAAGCAGAACAAAGCTGTCAGTCATGTCAGTCACTGCTAGTTAATTGGGGTCTCACTGTCAAACTAGACAGCACTGATCAAGTATTAGTCAAGGGTCATCTTATGTTGCCTTTGTCTCACCTCAGATGTTTTCAGAAACATATTTTGGTGTACAGTTTAGCTGTAAAATGAGAGCCCCCCCATGGGCAGGGCTTGTTTCTTCAGTCAGCTGTATCCAGCATCATAAACTTTCTCATTTTACAGCTAAACAGTACGCTTTACACTATCTCATGTACTTCTTTGGAATATGGTGACATGTTTAGCAAACATGAAAGTTACCAAGCTTTAATGCATGGCTGCTGGACACAGTTACTAGAAGAGTTGGCAGTAAAAATGCAGTGTGCTTTTTAGCTAGGACTGACTCACAGTAATCACTTGAAGACTCACCTTAACTGGTCTTCTGAAGTTTTAGGGAGAAGTAAGAATTTGGAAAAAGTATAAATGTAATGTTTACATTTGAGAATGCAGATGTGCAGATTTTTGATTTACACCCAAAAAAATAAGCACACTGAACATAAAAAATGCAACATGTAAGGGAAAAGTAGGGGATGAGTAACAAGGCTATAAACCTGTAGAGGGCGCTGCTGCTCTGTACTGGAATATGTAGGCAGACACATCTCTGCCTTGGTAAAGATTATTTTTTATCTTTAACTGACTTGTTTTTTCTGTGTCTGTGTATATGTGCATGCACGTGAGGAGTACGCCTGAAGCGTCACAGATATGTAAGCATGTCTGTGTACATGTTCAACTCTCGTGATATAGAGAGCAAGTGGAGTGGGAGGGGATATCTGTTTCCTTTTGCTAAACTTAGCTGCAGCTACAGAGAACCATTGAGCAGAGAGGTGAGGGAGGTCATCAAGGCCACTTGAGCAATGGAGGGTGGCATCAAAATAAACTGCAAGATGCATCTGGCTGTAAATGGTTGTGTTGCTGTATCTAGCCCTGCAGATTCAGGTGTTTTTTGTTTGTTTGTTTGATTTTCTTAAGTTTTACCCCCTTAATTTCTGCTTACACCCGCCAAAAATATAGGGAGGAATTTTACTTGGAAATATATGTGTGTGTTTTTCCAGAATCCATGTCCTGGTTACTTAGTAAAATGTATAGACAATGTTGTGAGCTGTTTTCTTTGGAACTACTTTCTAACAGAGAAATAGCCCCAGGACAAATTAATCCAAAATGATCAGATTTAGATCAGAAATTTTAAAATTGGGATGAGCACATCCTTTAAGGAGTAATATTTGTACGGTTGGCCTTATGGATACATGCAATATTTTAATACACACCTTTCTGCCACACTATGTGAAGCTGAGTGCACTTATGTAATATATGGTACAACATGTGTAATACTTTTAATGTAATGCCTTCTTAGGGCTTATATATAGTAAAGAACAGGGAATCAGAAAAGGACATATATATGGGAATTATGGAGATTAAAGGACAATAATGTATGAAGAACTTAGAATTTATTCATATGGTTTAAAATAACTATTTATATGGAGAGAGTACAAAGGATATTATAAAATCTTATCAAAAGCGTATGCATGTCTGCGTGTGTTTGCATTCTGTCCCGCTCTGTCCTGATGAGTGTATCTCACTGGGGTTTTGCACATACAGGACAGTTTGGTTGTGCTGTTTTTTGTTTGTTGATACAGTAATGACTTGCAGCTATCAGTGTGCAGGCAGTAGACAGTGATTCATCTCACAGTTGGCGCTGTAAAAGGGTAGTGAACCCTGCAAAGAGCCTGTATGCACTGCATGAGTCAAACAGCAGCTCTGTAACAGATGATCTGTCTGTCACCAAGATCCCTGCCCCCTAATGCAGGTCAGAGAGGCAGGGGGAAGAAAACACAGACTCAGAGGAAGCATGTCTAATGATGTCTAAATGCATTGTACTTTACCCTGCTGGAAATAGATATGAGGGGTTATCACAGGCAACTAACTACAAAAGAAAATTTTAATTTAAAGTTAAATTTATTTAAAGTTGTTTAAAAAAAACAAAACTTTACATCCTGTTTCCTTTAGTGTGCAGTAACAGTAAAGAAAACAAATGCACAAACATGTACGACTGATCTTTCCTGTCTTTCTCTGCTGATAACAACACGTGAGCTTTGTATTATTACGCTCTCTACAGCTCCCAAACTGTTGACACTAAATGTAAAGCAGTAGGGAGTTATGGCCCGAGGGCAAAGCTTGGCTGTTTGTGAGTGAAGAAAGATAAGAGGGGAGTGCAGGTTAATCAGGTGTGACTCAGGCTATATGGGCATAGATTTTGCCTCAGCTTTTAAGGGGGACACATATGAAACAGGCGGTTTAGGGGTCCTCCATCTGAAAAACTTGATCATAAAAAACAAAATTTCCTGCATTTTAGGGATTTTTTGTGCATCTATTTGTGCCTTTTATGCATCAATTCATGCTGTAAATGTCTTCAATTTGTCAAAATAAAAGTCCATTGCTACTTTTCATGTTGTTTTATCAGTGTGCCCGTCTTCTAAATATGGAGGTCCCCTTTAACTCTTTAAAATCTGGATCGACATCACTTTTGTTGTGCTGCACTCAGTCACCTTTCATAAGCACTGAAACCCATGGAAGCTGGGAAAATTGGTTTGATTTCTTCAAAAACGTGGGAGAAAGGGCAATGAACAATTACATAAGAAATGTCTGGAAAATTGAAAAAACAAACAAATAACACATAACACACACACACAACATGGTGAAAGGTGACAAGACAGAACAAAAATGACTCAAAAATTATTATGTTAAAGAAAAAAAGATTTTTCTTTTTTTTTCACTTTCTTATAGTCATTTTTGTTTCTGTTTTCTTGTTCAAGTTGCCCATTGCTTTCTTCCCATGTATTTGAAAGAAATCAAGCCAATTTTCTTTTCAAACACAGTTTTGCCGAAGGGATTCAAACACTCATTGCATACAGAGACATGTCACTGAAGACGTGTGGTTGCAATGTGATGTAGGCTGTTTACCTGAAAGACTGTCATAGATGATTGGTTGCTTTTGAGCAGAGGTTTGACTTGTTTTTCAGTGAAGCTTTAGATGAACTTGCTTACTGTCTTCAGCATTGCTATTACATTACAACATCCACAGAGGGGGGAGTGGAAAAGTCACACATTGAAACATTAGTCAATCATACTTCATATCAACTTCAAAATGCAGCCCTTTCCCAGCTCAGCCCTTTCCCAGCTGGATTCTTCCTCCCTTGTTTTCCCCCCTTTACTAAATTCCTTCCTCCTGTTTCCGGGTGTTTCTGCAGAGGAGAACTGACTGATGTCCCTGTATGGAAGAAGAGGAAGAAGAAAGTTTTCAGGAAGATTTCAGCCTTCGGCATATCAAGAGCTAGAGAGGTCATGAGAGAAAGAGATGGTTTAACATGGACAGAAAAGGAGAATGGTGTTGCTCAGTTTTGTACAGCCTGTTCATGGCACAGCTACAGCTACAGTGTGGGGGTGAGTGAGAGAGAAAAATTGCGTGGTAAGTATGCGTGAGTAAAACAGCGTCATCAGGCAAGGAGGCGGACCCCGCCAGACTATGGGTGTCGCTGTGGGCGGGGCTTGGCCGCTGCAATTGACAGATTACAGCGGTAGGGGCGTGGCTTGCCCATGCAGACAGAGAAGCACGTGGCTGGGGCCGTCTGCACGAGGGAGCAGCAACAAAGACCAGCCAGTCTGGAGAGCAGAACAGAACACAGGACATCTGCTGCACACACATGTACACGCACACACTCTCTCTTTCACACACTCACATGCAAAGGGTTCACATTTGTTCACCTCACGCAGGCATGAGGCCGTACATGGAGTCTCCTATATCAGCTGCAGAGGACAAACACACGCGCACGCACGCACGCACACAGAGACAGCAGCAGCATACATTTGTGACTGACAAGTCGTTATTCTACACTAACATAAACACACTATTACGTGCACGTGCACCACTTTACTGCAACAACTTGCACACATATTTACACATACACACGCTATCAATCACCAACAATCATACCCCTGTACAGTTTGTGTGTGTGAAGAAAGGGAAAGACTTTAGACAGAGTGTGGGTGCTGGGAAAGTTTGGGGGGACTCCTCCCTGGTCAGAAACAACAAGAAACACATTCATAAGAGACGTAGAGGAGGCTGTGTAGCAGCACCAGCGAGGGACTAAATGGTCAGTAGGTGCTGATTCAGCAGATCTCATTCATTTGATCCAATCTCGGTGACAAACATACATTTATGATACAGGTTTTTTTCAGCAAGTTAATTTCACAAATGAACACAACATTTTTTAAGCCTAAATGCAACTGAAGAAGTCAAAAGCAATTATTAAGCTGTGAACAAACTGCACCATGGTTGCATGATTGCCAACACAAGGCTGTAATTGTGTTTGTCGTGATGATGTTCCGTAGTCTCATTTAGCCACTTGTTAACAACTGCCTTTTTTATGACACATACAAGCTTAAAAGCATGTGTGGTATTTACAGACATATTTTTTTTTGTAGACTTCAGACGCTGAACAAATTGGCAAGTCATTGTGTCTTCATCTGTAATTTTCGTTTTTGTTTACAACTGCATAATTTTTGTATGCAAATGAAATTATGTTTGGTATCATTTTTTCCAACTGGTGTTTCGTAACGTTAACTTTGGTTCTTCATGGTTTTCTCCTACAACTTGATTGGATGCTGTCGGATCGGCTTAAACAAAGTAGATTTAGGAAAATTCGTGTTGACTTGGCGGGAATTGAATAGTGTTAAAGTTGATTGTTTCAGGAAATGAAGACAAATGAATTAATTTGCGGCACACTTTTTAAATAACATACTTTTAAAAATTTGCTTGGAAGGTATCATTTCCATGTCAAAAAGCTTAAGTCCGAACGAAGTCTCGAGTCAGTAGTGTTAAAGTCCATGTCAAGTTGTACGTCTTTTTTGATTTTCTCAAGTCAAGAGTCATCAAATTTGTGACACAAGTCTGATTCAAGTCCAAGTCAAGTAGCTCCAGTCCACACCTCTGGTATATTCTATCTCACATGTTTCCTCCAGTGGGTTCACCTTGTGTGTCCCCAATAATCACAATAAAAGCAGTGTAAATGGAGCTGAAAGTAGCAAGGATTTACAACAAAGCTGTCCCTGATCTCCCCAGAATCATGCAGACAGGCACCCTCTGTTCACGAAATGTTTCTCTTTACTTATGTTAACACAAACACACACATGCATGCGCATACGTCATCGTCCCTTTAATGAGGGGCTGCACATGAAGTTGAATGTGGACAGAGCAGGGTGGGGGATCAAGTTTTTGAAGCAATGGTTTTAGTCAGCCTCAGTGCAGAGCTTATCAAGCCCCGCACACAGCTTATGTAAATGGATAAGCTGCCATTTCCACCACTAGCCCCTTTATCAACAGTGTCTCACCACACCGACGCCAGACGCAGGCAAGCTGTGCCTCTGTGTGTGTGTGTGTGTGTGTGTGTGTGTGTTTGGCCAGTATCTGCCTAGTAACTACAGAAGGGCTGTTCCAGATTCACAAAAGTAATCCTCACACCCTCTCATGCTCACACACCCACACACTCACAGACTTAAACACAACAGAAAAACATAGCTGCAGATCAGATTGTATGCATCTGTTGTCATGGCAACGTTGTCACTTTCAGCTCCTCACATGTGCCGGTCATGGTTTTGGAAAACAATTATTGTCCCGCCCCCATCCTCAATACAACCATCAGCACCCTTACACCTATCCACCCACACACACACCAAAACCTACAAACATATACACACACACACACACACACATACATATAGAAGCTGATTCTGCGAACGATGACAGCGAGGGGGATGGGTAATGATACTCGACACCTCCCACTCTCTCCTCAACTGCCCCCTCCCCTCACTGAAACCCATGAACCTTCACATACTGAACAGACATACATTTCGCATACACATGCTCCCTCTTTTCTGCTCCGTACAGGGCTGCGTTAAAACAACACTCACACACAAAGACCTCAGTGTACAACACAGAACAGGTTTTCCCTCTTGCCTTCCCCCCTCCAACCATGTGCCTTCTTTACTCACATATGAAAAGCTTATGTCTGCAAAACAAGGGAACCATAGGCTACTACTATTACTGTCAATGACATGGATTTGCATAAAAATGCCACATGATGAGCTGGCAGAAGTGGAATATAATATGTGTGTTTTCTTTAGTGTGTAATCTCCAGAAAATACATATCATTGTGGGGGGGTTACCTTAGAATGAGGCGTTTTTATTTACATAGGGGAGCAGATACTCGTCTATGGAGACTGCAATGTTGTACCAACATGTTTCTACTGTAGCCCAGAAGGGACAAACAAAACTTTAGATAGGGTCATTGGCATTTTTGTGTTAACCCAATGAGTGTCAGAAAAACTCAAGTGAAACTGCTCTGTTTAGTGTTTTACTTGTTTAAATCGCAGAGTACCCTAAAACTGCTTTTACATTGCCTGTTCAGGGTGGGGATATGGCGCTGTTTTGCCACCTCACCTTTCTGTATAAAATGTATGATCGCAGAATAGGTAAGATCAGCGGCCAAAAATGACCGCAAATTGAAAAACAATGATGTCAGGGAGCTCCTTACCCTACAAGCAGAGGACGAGATCAGCCACCAAATCACAGAGACAGTAAACAATGTTGATGATGATGTTATTGACATGTTATGTCATTGTTATTGTTTATGCATCGCTAACGTCGTCTATGTATGTCACACTAGAGGCCGATGCTATTGTGTGAAACGTCACACCCGTCATGCCTCTTTCGGCTTCGTAATGCCGGCATGCTATCTAAAATTACAGAACAGCATGATTTCCTCACATCTGTTTGTTTTTAGAAAGAAAAAGATCTCTGTGGATAATTTGGCTCCCGATGAAAACTACCTATACAATGAACACTAAGGAATTCTCACCGGGAAATGTTTCCACTGTTTTCAAAATGCAATCTTTACAGATCTGTGCCACTAAATCCAACTAAGTCTCCCACACAGTTCCTTGAAATCTAAGCCACAGGTGCCTTTCAGTAGTTGTCAATATGTCACTATTCTGCCATAATTTGTTCACAGTATTTGATGTCACTTTAATCAGCGAATAGCAATCCATGTTTTTTAGGAACCTCCCCTGGTACCTTGGATGTAAACTTTATGCAAATGAACTCTCTGTCATCAAGCGAGTGTGAAAGGCAGAGAAAGAAAAGCAGGGGACATCATTAACATGATGTGATATTGAATTCATTACTGAAAATGATAAGTGTGAATGTGTCAGTGTCAGTTTACGACTGGCCATCCTGCAGTTATAGTGACTCAGATTATCACCAACTGGCTTTTAGTTATCAGAGACTAACAATCAGACTGAAGATGACATGAGAGTTTGTTATCCCTAAGTGTTGCTGCTGATCAGTAATCAGTTGCTAGGTCTCCTCAGCTCTTTTTGTGTTTGTGAGAAGAGATGAACCATTTTTGCAATTGTGTCATTTCCTTTTTTTCATTTGCTCTCATTAGTACAAGAATTAATAAATTGGTTGGTTGGTTAATTTAATTGTGTTTAAGTATCTTAATATTTGACATGTTACTGTATATCCTCTTTGTTTTTTATTATGGTTATTTTTGTTTGTAACTTTTATGCTGCTGCCAGGTCTCCTTTGAAAATGAGGTTGTAGGTTTCCATGGGACTGACATGGTTGAATATGGGTTAAATTAAAAAAAAAAAAAAATTAAAATGATATGGTAATCAAGTTACATTTACACTTTATTTTTTATAACATCTTTACCTGAAAACATACTCTTAAAAATAAGTGAAACTCAATGAATACAGCAGAGTATGCAAGGGTTAACAATAGACATTTTTGTCAGTTTTTTAAAATGGGACAGATGGACATATTTGGTATGTCCATAATTTGGTCAAATTGGTAAATTAAACTCTTCAAAATCTTGTTTTTCCATGTTTCAGGTTGTGGAAAAAAACATGTCAGTTCACATGATGAAACCAGTGTTACTGTGTATTTAAATAAGTTTGTCAATGTTGTGTATTCCCCTTTAAAAAGTTAGGGGAAGATCAGTAGCAGCACCTACTTTTACTTTCACTTGGCTACACCGTCTTCCAGTTTCTACATGCAGTCTGGTTTGAACTGGAGCAAACAGACAGCTCTAGCCAATGGCTTCCAGACTGTACTAGCCTTCTAAGTTTCCACGAATCCACTCACCAGCAGATGACAACATGTTCCCTTTAACTCAATCATACACAAACACCCAGCTGCTCAGGGTGGCCTGTCGTGCCTGGGGATGTGTGTGATGTTATACTGACAAGGTAAGGGGATATGTTGGGACTTGTTAGACCTGCAGGGTAATAAATACAGCACACATGATGAACTGCAAGCGATTAGAAGGAACATGTGCTCGTGTTTTACAAAAACACACCAGTGGATGATATGATGTGGTGGATGTTAGTGTTAAAAACAGCACTGAAAAGTAAAACTTGATAGAACAAGAGAGCTTACATGGCATGTTCAGTCAGATGATGGTACAGTATATTATCAGTATCATGATGTGTCTTTCACTAGAAACTTGTTTACCGCCAGGGCCGTAGCCAGGATTTTGGAAATACAGAGTCCAAAGTCCTGCACTTTAATCACACGCCCACATATTTGACTAGCCAACAGTGAAATTTACTTTTCCCACTTTTTGCATATTCATTTGCCTGTCAATATATATATTGTGCTATATTTATCTCCCTGCACAATTACCTTGATACTATAGCATGATAAGATAATGTGTGTGTTTTTGTAAAACCTAAACTGTAAACACCTTCACAGAATGTGTAAGGGCAACAACCCTGTTTACCAACTGACACTAGAGCCTACTAAAATGAATTTCACAACCCCTTTTTGACAGTACATCCTGAAGCTATCGCGATCTTTACGTGCTGCTCTTATCTTTTGTAGCCTCTAACAAGACATGTTTACGCTTTCAACATAAGTGTGTGTGTAACTTTTGCAAGCTACAAATAGGTCTCCAGTCTTAGCGTGTCTATGGAGTGGTTAGAACTTAATGAACTGTTTGGTTGGTCCTTTAGCAATTTGATAACTGATAAAGGATAGTGATACTCGATGGAAAATATATTAATTTGATGGAATTACAATATATTGTCACTTATTTGCTGGAAAGTTGTTATTTGAGTTGATTAAACATGAAGATGCTAGGGTTGAGCTTGTATGTTTATGTATTGCAGGTGTTTTTCTTTTGTTAGTTTTGTTTTGTTTGTTGCTCTCTTTTTTTATTGTTTGGGTCCAATTTTGTTTGTGTGTCTGTTTTTTTGCTTGTTTTTTTTGTTTGTTTTTTTTGTTTTGGTAGGCGGATTATGTTTTGGGCTGTAGGGATGTGTACTGTATATATGTTCAATAATGTAAATAAAATATTACCAAAAAAACAAAACAAATAAGTCAAGTCTTTGCACTCAAATCACAAGTCAAGTCCCAAATCCTAAACTTTGAGGTCAAGTCCAAAACAAGTCATAATGCACTCCACTCACCAAATGTAATGCCATTTTAACTGTACCTCAAAATCAGGGAAAAACATTTAAAATTTGTATGTATCTGTCAATACATGTTCATAAGAATTTGTTGTGTGTCTGTCTGCAATTGTTTTGCATACTGCAGTTCATTCTTTATGGACCATTATATCATTTTTGTACACAACCTAAATTATCTTGGGTATTTGATTTGTTCTTAATGATTCTGATGAATTTGATTAGATATTGTCAGATGGTTCAAACAAAGTGCATTTGGTGAAATAAGTGTTAAATTTGGTGTAAATGAATAGTGCTAACAGTTTATTTAGGAAATGAAGGGATGTTGATTTGTTCCTGGCACATTTTTTGAATAGCATGCTCTCTTATCTTTGGGCTTATGTGAAGGTATCAAATATTTTCAAGTAAAAAGACTCAAGTCCAACTCACAAGGTGCTTGAGTCAGTGTCAAGTTGGTTTGATGATGTCAAGTCAAGTGTAAAGTCATACATTTTGTGAATTAAGCGTCCCAGGAATGAGCCCTGGAAGTTAGTTAGCAATTCAGCACCCCCAGTTCCCTAATTTAAGTCAGTGGGTTTTTTGTATGGATGTTTGGTTAGATGCCTTAAATAAGGCCTGCAGTTTTGTGTGTATGTGTCTTAAAAAAGGCGGTTGCTAACTATTTGCCAATTTGCTAGAATGTCCTCTCACTGAACTGCCTAACAGCCTTATTGTGGAGACATTTTGCAACATACATTAGCTTTTTACAAATGGCAACTACATTTAGGCTTAAAAAATCAGACATTTTATGTTAATTTGCAAAGACTAGGCTATCTTGCTGAACAAAACCTGTAAGTATCATAAATGTTTTCTGCTACAAAGTTTATTTTCTGCAATAATTCAAGATTAAATGGCTTTTTGTTGAGGGAACCAGGGTGATGCTAACTTCCAGAAAAACGTCATCCTTGGGGCATTTTAAAGTAATGAAAATGACAGTTCAGATGTCACCTATTAACCATAGGCCTACATTAACATTGTGTATCAAGACAGCACATTAAGCATTTTTAATTATTAAAAAATATTAGCACTGGTATCATGATCTGTAATTCTAGCTGTCATATGAATGGATCAGGGCCAGAATTCAAATTTTGCTATATCACCCTCTGTTACTGCTTGGCTCTAGTCTGTTGTTACTTCTCAGAAAACATGTTTTCACTCTCTCAATGTCAACAAAACGTGTGTGTGTGTGTGTGTGTGTGTGTGGGAGGGTGGGCAGCCTAGTGTCACCCAGAGTTCTCCCATAACAAACAGGCTTGTATATCTTTCTGGTTATAAATCTACACTTGTTTTGTTCCGCTGACATAAGGTAGGGGGTGAGGCTGTTTTAACAACAAACAGGGTGAAGTTTGTGGGACATCAGGCAAACAAGGTTTTACATAGTGGGCTCTGTAAATATTAGCAGCCAGTCACCAAACATGTTTTTGAGTTGTTACTACAAATGTGCTTTACATGAAACAATCATTTTTATTAGTTTGACATTACTATGTCCCTTCTATGATGAGTTAAGAGCACCTTTGATGAGTGAAATGTATGGTCAAACCCCAAAATGTTTTAGATGATGATAGATGATGATAAGATGAAATGGTTGTTTAGTTTTAATGTCTATAAGTTGGTCACTTTTGTCATTTGAAAAATGGCAGTGTACTATAATTTCTGGAGTTTTAGTTTTGATAATATTTTTAATAAAACTCACTAAAGAATAATGCAACCTACTTTTCATACTTTCACCCGAGTATCCTCTAACAGATATACAATCTTGTACAAAGAGGCATTCCTATGTGATTACCCTCTTTATCATACATTTGTTTTCTCATTTAAGT
This sequence comes from Plectropomus leopardus, assembly GCF_008729295.1. Classification (NCBI taxonomy): domain Eukaryota; kingdom Metazoa; phylum Chordata; class Actinopteri; order Perciformes; family Serranidae; genus Plectropomus; species Plectropomus leopardus. The sequence continues at coordinate 12,327,817 of NC_056468.1, forward strand.
CATGTCAGCACTATTATTCATTTACGCATTCACTTGGGTGGATTACTCAATAAAGAAAGATTCGTGGCCTTGTAGGAGGATGACGAATAGATGTGTAATAATGCTACACGCATGCGCAGACGGACTATCCCCCCGCCCCCCCACCGTCTCGCAGAACTGTACAGAACGCTCGGGGGCTCCGCGCGCAGCCAATGGGGACACGTTATTTTACCCGTGACATCATCCGCCACTCCTCTTACTAAAGAAGGAAACAAACATCCATCCAGAAGGAACAGGAGACGGAGAGAGAAAGACAGAGAGGTAGGAGGGCGAGGAAGGGAGAATTAAACCCACCTAAACCTGCCCGACACGAAGGACAACGCAGCCGGAGAGAGTAAAGGACGTTGCCAAGACCTGAAACCCTCGAGCTTTTTTTTCCGCTGCCAGGACAAACGGCCACTTTCCCTGTCGTCTCGCGAGAAACTTCATCGATTTTTAGCAGGTGATGATCTTGGATTAATTTTTTTTTCTTAACAAGGACGAATTTTGAAGCTTGTCGAGGTAAACAAGGAAAAGAGGGGTGTTTATCTAAGCAGACGGTCGGTCACGGCGACCTTTAACAGAGGATTGAAAGGTCAGGGGGTGTATGCGTGGTGGTATTATGTGGTATACACGCTTTTTTGGGGGGGGTGTTTGGTTTACTGAAGTTGTCGCCACCACCATCTCCTCCTCCTGACTGGAAATATCACAAGCCATCAAACGTGACTCCGTCTGGTTTCGGGAGAAAACAAGGGAGGGAGCTAGCCAGTGCTGGTTGCTGTCTCTGTTTTTCTATTTGCCCAGAGCTGGGGGATGGGGAACCAAAGCCAGCTAATTCCTGTCTAGAAATAGAAAATTCATAAGCCGAATGGGCAAGTAGAGCGAGAGAGTTGTTCTGAAATTACTACACAGCATTTAGTTAAATATTATATGAAGTGCCAGCACATCTTCTGCTGGTGTTCGCAATAGTTTGAGCTTTGAAAACGAGGTTTGCTCGGTGTTGAGAGCTATGTGGCACCGCCGAGTCGTTTCTAAGCACTTATGTGTGATTATATTGTCGAGGTTCGCGTATAGCTTCGTTGAAAACACATCGAAAATGCCTGTGAGCAGAAATGTTGCGAGAAAAGGGAGCTACAAAACGATGTCTAAACAGGAAGCAGAGAGATTGCAGACAAAGGAAGAAAGAAAGAAACAAAGGGAGCAGGGACCACACTGTCTAGACTGTGGGTTATTTCAGAAAACATCAGTGTTGTTGCCTTCCTGACGGTCTCTGAAATATTTTGTAACACTGTGTCCCTTTTAAAGAGAATAATTTACTGCATGTATCAAAACATCAGAGGGCTTTTTCTGTTGTGTCCTTCAGTGTGACTCAGTACTTTTCTGCCCAGCAGGGCCTGAAATATGAGCTAAGCCTGTGTCTGATACAGGAGCACTGTCTTGCACCTTTTGTTTGCTGGAAATTTTCACAGCTGTGTTGTTTTAACTGGTCGATCGCTTGGAGACCAAGTAGCATATTTTCGAGCCAGGCATGTTTTCACATTTTATTGGCCTCAATGTTTGGATTTTTGTGAAAGGAAGTTGATGGTGAATGATATGTGGCTTGTGATCTGCCTTGTGCTGGAAACCCCCTGACTTGCCCTGTAGGATGTGCAGTATTTCACAGTACACTACACTTTTGAAATGGCACATTTATTGCAGCTTACCCCCAATTTTACCCAAACAAGACATGAGTGTTTGTTTTGCTCATGAACAGAAATGTAGGTATTGATAAATCAAGGTGGATGAATGAGGAGCTTCAGTGGGTGATGAACACCAACATTAACAACAGTCAGCTATAATGATAAGTGTGCATGTTTTTCTCTCTTGAAGTCCTTATTTGATCTTCAGACAACTCCAAGAGTGCAAGTGTATTTATGCCAAGTTGAAAGTTGGGTGATTTCTAATATTGTAACCTGACTGACTTTACCTCCTGTCTTATTGTGAGGTCTTGGTAAAGGTTAGAGTACCATGCCTGCTGTTTGTCTGACAGCTGGGCCCTAACGTGACAGCTGAGCCACACTGTGCATTGTTCCTTTGTGTCACAGTTAATCTGTTAGCAGACATGGCCTTGTCATGTCCTTTGTTGTATCTTTCATCATGTTTTCTTGTCAAATGTGATGTAGCCTCCGTTTAAATTGATATCTTCTCTTTGAGGAGCTCAAAGATCATGGGTATAGATGTTTAGCTCAGATCCTCTAGTTCAAATCCACATGAACATGATACACTGGTGTTGGGTTTAAGGAGAAAAACACTGATGATCATATGTAAAGAGAAATTCCTGTCGAGCTTCATGGTTGTTACTGACCTCTGGCTCATTCCTGTCTGGTATTTTTCAGCAGTCAGCAGTTGAACACGTGACGTTAAGGGAGAGAAGGTCTTTGTGGGCTTTTCCAAGGAAACCCTTTGTTGACACGGCAGTGATAGCATGCAGGGTTGGATAAAGAGAGGAGGAGGGGAGGGGTTTGGGAGAGGTGGGGGGGCAGCTCAAGATTTAATAGCACTTGTTAGTCTGTTGGTGGGACCAGGACACCTCGAGGGGACTGACAGGACGTTCTGAAACAACTGCCAACCTCTCCTGGAACATTAAGCTCGCATGCCCTGTTTGTGTCCGTGACCAGAATATAGACGAGCTTCACACCAGCGCAAGCAAGCAGCTGCCATGTTACAGCACGACAAGGCCAAAGGTTGTTTACAAAGGAAGTATGGCACTGTTGCCGTGTATGGTGGTAGTTGTTGGCCCTGTTGTTCTTCTTATCTGTCGATGAGATGATTTGTAAAAGAGTCAGAGCAGGACAGGCAGACAGGATGCCTCTTACCCGGCTAATCCAAGCCTTCCTGTCTGTCTGTTTGTTCATTCATCAAGGTGTTTTTGATCTGTTGCCTCAAAGGCAGTGCCTCCCATTACACAACTTCCTGCTGTATTGCATTGCAGCAGAGCAGGGTGACGACGTCATAGGACTACACGTTTTGCCAAGTTACGCACATACACGCTTGTTTATGGGCGGGTGTGTGAGGAGAAATGACTCCGGAGGTTTGAAACGCCTTGTGTGGCAAGAATCTCAGGGAGGGAGGGAAATACTTTCTGAAATCATCGACCTACTTTGTTCCCCATCATTCACTATCTTGTGTTATTTGGTAAGAGCAGTGTGTTATTTTAACAGCCGTGCTTTTGTTCTTTTTGTGGCCGAGATACAGCTTGTGAGTCAGGGCTTCATTTTGTGTCAATGTGGAGGATGTGAAAAGCTTCATGACACTGTTAGTTATGGTGACGAGTCATAATTGGTCATATAATTGACATGATACATAATGATGACACATATAACACAATTGGCTTTGTTATGAATAATTACCTTTAGTTATGAATAGTAACCTAAGTGATGCCAACCGGGTAACTATGCCTTAGCTATTGTTTTTTTCTGAAAGAGGCGTACAGATATGGAAACGAGGTGGTGGTCTAATGTTAGGAAGAGCCATATCAACTGTTCTCAGGACTGTGAAAAGGGGTTCACGGGGGAGGGGACAAAGCTGTGGGACAGAACAGAGTCCAGCTTCTGCCAAGGTGCCGAGCAGAACACAGCGAGTGTTGTTTGTTCTCTGGACTTCCTGTGGAGAAGCTTTCATTACTGTATTGAGGCTAAAGGGCAAGTCAAAAGAGACAGGCATGTTGTTCGCATATTTTCATAATATAACCCCTTTTCTCTGTGAGTCCTGTTGATACAAGTTTCTTTGGAAGCAGAGCAGTGCTGTCTTTACAGGGAAATGTGAAAAGTGTTAAGCTGTATTTCACATTGATGTGTTCAGAAGGAAAAATACTGTGTGTGCCCGTCAGTCTAATTCTCACTCCATTTCTCTCATTCTTTTAGCAATGGCCCAAGAGACGAACCAGAGCCCGGTGCCCATGCTTTGTGCCACAGGCTGCGGTTTCTATGGAAACCCAAGAACCAATGGTATGTGCTCCGTGTGCTATAAGGATCACCTGACACGGCAGCAAAGCAGCGACCGCATGAGCCCCCTCAGCCCTATGGGTAAGTCAGCTCACAAAAATAATAAAAGAAAGATATGGTGAATGGTGTCTTTTTCTCAGAAAAACTGAAATGATTGCAATCTAGATTGAAGTCAGAGGCCCTGCTGTAAACAAACACATGTATCTTAACCTATATATTTATAAGTAGAGGAGGGACTCAAGGAAGCATAGATATTGTTTTGTAATACAGTCAGTCCAAGGTCTGTATTTTCCCAGCTCTCCTCCCCCCGCCCCCTCCCTGTTTTTCCACTTTGTGTAATGAAAGACAGCTGTTTTCTTCATTACAGTGTTCAAGGTTAGGTGGGTGTTCACTTCTGTAGACATCTCTGAGGTCAAACATCGAAGTGTCTCTCACAATGTGACTCGGGCAACCTGCTGAGACCTATTTTTTAAACAAGATAAACACATCACAAAGAGTAGAAAGATTATCTCGAATACTGCTTTGAGAAGGGAAAATGGCCGGATACTCGCACACACCCAAATCAACTGAGAAGATTTTGAATTATTAATCAGGGAATAAATGTGATCAGTTTATTTTAATGTCAACATCAATATCAGCGCAGTGCTAGAAACCTTTTTTTGTTCATATACACAGTATTTCTCTCTGAATTCCCATATGATTGCACACATTTTGTGCTTGATTTCATTGTTTTCTGTTTTGAGTTTTGTCTAATAGAGTTCATTGTGTTCTCATCCAGGCTCAGCTGGTAGTCCTACCTCAGAGGCCTCAGCCATCCAGAGACTAGAAGCCAGTCTAGCCAAGGTTGATGCCTCCCCTGCCTCTTCACCAGACATGTCTAGGTCAGTGTATTGGCTGCGCTTGACAGTTAGAGGTAGTTAGTAATTGACGAATGTGACACACCAATTAACTGCTCCCTGATTCTCCTTTTTTATTTAAACCTTCAGAACTGTTCAAGGATCTCTTCCTGTGACTCAACAAATGACAGAGATGAGCATCTCGAGAGAGGACAAGCCAGAACCCCTAGAGCCTGGTAAAAACGCACAGACGCACATAAACACACTTGTAGTAACAGACAGGCCAGCAGACATAAACAAGCAGACATTTGACACACACACAGGCAAAGAACAGACACACGCAGGTGGCTGCTCGCACACAGACTTCTCAAGGCAAACATCGCCTTGTAGGACCCACTGCAGCTACAGTTTATTTTTGATGCTTCGCAGCATACCTTAAACCCAACTGTTGGTTTTACTTACAGCCTCCAAGAAAGAGAGAAGGCCTATAAATAAACCTGTTTAAAAATACCTCCACACCAGAGGGCATTCTTAGATTAGACGCTGCCTGCCAGAGGCTTTCTCAGAGTAGTGCACTATTTCCTGCCAAGAACAAGTGGGGGCAATTTAGAGATAAGGAACATACTAATTACTGTTGCCTGGGACAAAAGGACACAATTTCAGCTGCTGGTGTGTTTGCATTTTATTATAGAACTATGAGCAAAAACTCATAAATCTTCTGCTCTTGCAAATTACAGATTTCAGATAATGGCAAATTAAAAGTTGCATGACTAATAAGTGTTTTTCTTGTTGTCTTGCTTTTGTATAGTTGTAAATCAGCCTGCTGCTTCTAGCCCTTCTCCTGTAGCTTCTTCCAGCAGTGAAGAAAGCAAGGGCGACACCCCCAAACCCAAGAAGAATAGATGTTTCATGTGCCGCAAGAGGGTGGGCCTCACAGGTGAGCGGAGGGGGGCATTATGGGGCATCTGAGGCAACACATATTTACTGCCATATACTTTCACTGCCAGCATAAAAGTGTATATCTTTTATAAAGAATGGCAAGGTGGAATAATGGTGCAAACTCCCTGCCGTGAACAGGCTGTGTGAAAGGGGGCTATAGATGAAAAACCTGTGTAGTTGTTCACCTCTGCTGTCCTTGCTTTGACCACTGACCTTTTGTGCTTCCAGGGTTCGACTGTCGCTGTGGCAACCTGTTTTGTGGCATCCACCGGTACTCCGACAAGCACAACTGTCCCTATGATTACAAGGCTGAGGCTGCCGCCAAGATCCGTAAAGAGAACCCCGTGGTGGTGGCTGACAAGATCCAGAGAATATAGATTTTACAAAACGGCAGCAGCAGCAGCGGCGGCGGCAATGATGACAACACCTTTGACAAAGACTGGAGAATGAGTGCGAACCTTTTGAAATGAGCACTGGCATGAGTGGCTAAGTGAGGATCGAAAGGACTTGATTTCTGAAATTACAACCTCAAGAAAATGACGGGGGGGGGTGGGCAGAAGCGAAAAAAAAAGAAAAGAAAGAAAAGATCCTGTCTGAGGGAGATGCATGAATGATCACTTTCCTCCTTTTTTGATTAATTCATTAGTTTGTTTTATCCTACTTTCTGTGGTGTGCTGCTGTTCAGTCCTTTTTTTTCTATAAATATGTATTGTCTTATTAAGAGCAGCCCAGGCTAACTGCCCAGGATATGCTGAGCTCCTCTCACCCAAACCAGGCGCCATTTTGTGCCAAACCGTAGACAGCCATTTTACTGAGACCCCGTCATGTGTCAGACACCGGCGGGTCTTTCAAAGCATTCAGACTACACCGTTACCATAAAGTTGTGTCCCTCAACAACTTTTGTTCAGTGCTCCGTCGGTACTGGAGTCAGTCGACGTTTGGAGAACCGTACAACTGTCCCCCACCACGCACAAGGGGCTTTGTTACTTTGTCTCTGTCTTTCCTAGCTTTACCTACCTCACAGCTGCTGTGTTAAGCTTTGTTGTCTTCCCTTTTACTTTGTTTTCATCAGCTTCGACCCCAGCACAACAATGGATCGTCTTGATAGTCGGCCTCAGTGACCCCTCTGATCAGCATGTCCGTGTTGACTTTGATCGGTTTGATTGTGATGAGGCTGTTTCCATTATGGCTGGAGGTATCATGCTAGACAGGGACAAACAAGTTACTCCACGTTTCACTGAGTCTAAACATTTTCAATGGACACGATGGGTGGCGAAGTTCCCTCACTGGTCTATCTGAGCTCATAGTTTGATCACAGACGCCTGGTGCAGGGCTGTGTGTGCCGACATGTGGCCTGAGAGGAAGGATGGCACCCTTCCCTGGCAGGCCTGGTAGGTGAATTGAAGCAACAATATTGTAGGGGCATGAATGGGATAAATGCATGAGTTACTCTTCATCTGCATTAGTGAAATATGGCATCACTCAACTTAGGGTTTCAGACATTTTATTTGCTGAGAGACAATTATCTGTTATGTTTTATTAGCTTTTTTTCTCTTCCATTGATATTGTACTGATGTTAGCGCATGTATTCAGTGCATTTGTGGAATTAGGGTATGTGAACCATGTTTTTTTTTCTTTCTTTTTTTTTTAAATGCGCTAACAAAACGTTCATGTGAGCACAGTGAGTGAGTGAGTGTGAGTGTGTGTGTGTGTGTGTGTGTGTGTGTGTGTGTGTGAGTGTGTGTTGTTCCCCAACCCTTTTTGTCTGTGGAGCTACCCGGTTTATCAGCACATGTTTACAGAACTACAGGAGCATGCCAGAGCTAGATTTATGAAAAATAATAGATACCAAGATTAGATGTAACTTCTCATCTGTCTAACAGCTATTGGTCCGTGTGTCTGCTTTAGAGCACTGTAGAGAAGCGTGCGTGCGTGTATCTGTGCGCGTGCATGTGCACATTCCTGTGCAAAAAAAGTGTGTTTTCATGGCTGCCTGACACATTGAAACCCACGGATGTTTGTGACTTGTGTTAATCCCGCCCCCCTTTTTTTCTCCCCTGTAAGGATGTGTTTTTCATTTAAAAGACAACTGTATGTATCTGTTTTTGAGTTTTTCCTTTCTGATTCTTAGTTATATGCAAATTTGTACAAAAAATGAAAAAACAACAAACTGTGTTGATATTTATGTATTACATATAATCTTGCTATCCAGCATTACGACAGAATAGTATCATGTAAATAAAACTGTACAGAGAGACATTACCAAGTTTCACTGCGTATTGACTTTATCAGCTCATCATCGTCTCATTTCTTGGTATTGTTGGGAGTTTTATTGGAGTTTTTTTGGCTGTTTTATTGGGCTGCAGTCAACCAAAGAAAATCTTGGTGGACTGAAATTTTACCTACTACTAGGCCAATCAATTTGTCAATGGGGGTAAAAAAAAATCTGCATTCTGTCATTAGATTAACTAAACTAACCATCTAGCTACTTGGTATTGATGTTTGTCCACCAAAGCATTTTTTCCTGAGACAAGCATATTTTTAAAGTTATTTTACAGGGCATGTATCTGCGCTAAATGCTGCACATTTGCTTTTTTTTTTTTTTTTTTTTTGGTCACAGATACACCTTTTCCACCAACATAGAACTGGTTCCATTTTTGGTTTCAACACCTAATTTTGAACAGTTCAGCACATTTTGACCGAGAATAAACAGAACTCAAAAAATATGGTCTTTGGTTCTCAGCTGGAACCAAAAAATAGCAGGTTTAGTCTTGACCTGAAATGCGAACAGTGGTGACACCAGTGGGTGTGTTATATTCCACAGGCTGGAAAGATGGGTAGACTTCAACTGAAACATTTGCAGAAAAAACACTGGTCTCAGTTATTGTTGGTCCATGCTTGGTTTTAGATAAAAACAAATCTTTGTGATAATAGAACAAAAATTTGCAGGTAATTGATGTGTTTATTTCCAGTGTGCAGGGTGCAGCACTTACTCTTGATGACACATCTTTGATTACAATGGCTCCACTCAAATTTGATGGAAATGTGGGCTGGTTTACTCAATAGTACCATGATTCAAATCAAGGATCCCTGATGGAAACTGTTCAAGACCCAGGGCTTATGTGGTGGAAACGTGGTATGAGAGTTGAAAAATCTACCACATTGGGTAAAATGTTGTGCTCGTCACTTTTACAGTGCAGGAGTGGCAGCACAAATACCAGGAAGACCAACCATCACATCCTATGTGTACAAGTGCAGAACAACAACAGGAGGAGAAAAAAACACTTAACACTCAAAGACTGCCAGGTCCATCCATTCTTTCTCCCTTTGTACTGCCATTTTTTCACCTAGAGCAAGTACTCTACCTTGTGCTGACATTTTTTTACTGAGGCAGATTATCTGTGTCAAAGCAACAGGACGCAACCAAAGAGTCTCAGCTGAAAAAACACCAGGCCTCCAAAGCCTCTAGTGATTGTAGTTGGGTGTTTTCAGAAGAAGGCCTTTTGTTTTACAAAAACCCTTTCGTAAAGGCCTTATTTAAGTAACACCACTGATTGGCCAACCAGTAAGTATTTGATTGGACGAGAACATATTGACCAGTCAGTCAACTAGAGTGTGTCAGACAGTCCTACTGTTTCAACAGTTTGCTTTTAACAGTATGGCACTTTTTATTGGCCTCTTTGTGCAGATAAGTCTGTCAGGCCAAAAGGGCAACTTAAAATAGAGAAAAATGGAGACTTATGGGAAGTAATTGATGAATCAGCATAAGACGGTTGTAAGAGAACGTGGAGCTAATTTTACTCAGGACAAGATCAGTGTAGGAGCCACATGTCAGGAGCTCCAGACTCTTAATCCCTCACCTAGCCTAACCTTGCCTCTTTGTCGAGTTAATACAGAGCGCTGGCAGCTCTGACTGTAAACCTCGCTTCACAGACTCTTGTCCAAATCTTGTCTGGGTCACACAGGAAGTATTAATCCTTGGACCCTGGAAGAAAGCGATCCTGTTCCACTTCATCTGGACTAAGGCCGTACAAGCAGGACTCAAATTGTGTGTGTGTGTGTGTGCGTGCTTCAGAGACAATTCGTTTTCTCACACTCCTGTTGGGCCGAGTGTGTTCACAGATGGCGTCACAGCAACAGCTGCTCAGACAGCTGAGGTGTGCTCAAGTGGTGTCCCTGTGACAGAAAGCTACAGAGATCACATTGTCCGGACACAAGTCCAAAGTACAGCGAAGGATTTACACGTGCATATATTGGGTGGGAAAATGTTCAAACACAAGATTTTTATTAAACTGTCTAAATCCAGCCAGTGAGAGTGTATTAGATTACATTGCAAATTAATCACCGACTACACCATCCTCCTTAATCACAAGTCTTCCTGTCCTTTGAACCAGAGAGGACAGAGGAGTGCACTCAATAACTAATGCGCTGACAGATGAGAGGACGATCACTCCAAATATGACCTGGAACAACTACAGACATCCTGAAGCACACTTTGTATGTGTCTCTGTGCAAAAGAGATGAATACACACACACACACACACACACACACACACACACTCCACTGTCAGTAATCCCTCACTCCCCCACACACACTCTAACCTATAATTTGTTACACTGATGTGTGCAGCCCATTTATCTGTGTCACCCTCCCTCTCCCTGTCTGTCATTGGGTGTGACTGAGGTTAAGAAGCTGGCTCAATAGATGTAAAAAATCAGAGATTCTGACCAGCGGAAAATGACAGATGTTGTTACCAGATGTGCAAAAGGGGATGGAAGTTATTCGAGGCCACAGACACAGTAAACACAAACACAAACACACTCTTCTCGGAAGAAAACACCATCATTAAATGTATCTTTCTCCTCGACTTGTTTTTATGTGTTCTTGTTTCAGTTTCATCATGTTGTTTCTACATTCAATCTTCACTTTCGCAATACATCAGTATGATATGTAATTGTAAGTAAGCCAGTAGTACTGGCCAAAAACACATATGAAATACTTGCACACACACACACACACGTACTTGTTTTTACCACTTTCACTGACACTGACAGTAAGCATTTGGACATACAGTACATAGAGGAGGCTATGACTCAGGAGAGCAGGTCGACTGTTAATCACAGGGTTTGTTGTTTGAATGGTGGAATGTAACTCAGTACAATTACTCAGATTCTGTATTTAGATATGTTTTGAGGTATTGTGCTTTGCTAAAGTATCTTAATTTTATGCTACTTTTACTTATTCCCTACCATATTTTGGAAGCTAATATTGTACTTTTTACTCCACAGAGTTTATGGGACAATATTAGCTGGTAATTACTCTGCAAAATGTTAATACAAAATAAAATCAACTGATAAAATATGATGTATTACTATAGATTACACTGAGTTGAGATTAGCCTCTACCATCAGCAACATTAGTGACACTTAGGCCTACACATCATTGCATCAAATGCGCAATTGCACTTTAATATTTATTTTGACATTTTTTTTTCATGCATGCAACTTCTCCCCTTGTACTTACCCCTGTACTGCTGCAAACTTGAATTTCCCTATGGGGATCAATAAAGGATTATCTTATTTTATCTTAATTCTGCATGATGAACACTTTTACTTTTGTTGCTTAAGGTATATTTTAGTGCTAATACTTTTGTACTTTTACTTAGGTAAGATTTTGAATGCAGAATGGGTTTTACTTGCAACATAGTATTGTTTTAATACTATGGTATTGTTACTTTTACTTAACTAAAAGATCTGAATGCTTTTTTCATCTCTGGTGGTCTGATCACTGGATCCTCTTTAACACAAGTCATCACAATACTGAACTTCAATTTTCTCTCAATGCTGCCACCTGGGTGTGGATGCTACAAGTGCAGCCTATTTACACACAAAGAAACCATGCATACCCTAGTACTACTGTACATACATGGTACCACACAGACATACTCTCTGTATACAGTATAACGGCTATACACACAGAACTGAAGAGGGGTTGCCACCTTCACTTTTGGAACAACCGCACAAGTTGGATAAGCATCTATATTATACTAGCGAAAGTACTTCCCAAATAAAAAATAAAAACTATTATAAGGGAGAGTAGATAAATCAGATAAATCATTTTTTTAAAAAATTAACTAAGATTATTTTGGGACAAAAGGACAATAGGGAGATTAGATTACCCAGACAGAACTGCAGCATGTAAAGGAAAGGGGCATGTAAAGGTCCTAGGACGGATATGCAGGTGTAACATATGGTTAAAACATATTTGCATATTTTATAAAAAGTTGGGGAGTTGCTTACAAAAAGTTTTGTTATGTGGGATGACATTGCACACACACGAGAAATCATGCGTCAAACCAGAGCAACTTTAGTGTATGAGATAGAGCTGTGTCTGACCTAAATATGAAACTTAAGATGTAGTGTCATATGTTCTGCATGGTGGGACAACTGACCCACCATTCACAAAGCAGCTGTACTGAAGTGTTTTGGAGGTGTTGAATCTTATCTTCCTAATTTAGAAAGATGTATTTAGCCAAAAATCAAAGAAAATGTTTCTTTTTAGATAAAAACCTGAAACACTGAATTATTGCTTTCATTTGCAAACATGTACAAAAGGGATAGGATATGTGAGAGGGTTCTAATTAATAATTAACCCTGTATCGTACAGTGATGCCAGCTGGTTAAAAAAACGTTTGTAATGTTTTTTTTATTTGTTTTTTAATCATAATATAGACAGTTACTTAGTTAGACCTTTATTTCAAACATGCCAAATAAAATAGGACAAGAAAATAAATTCTAAGCAAAAATAATAATAGACATATTCATTAAACAAATGCATTTAGCAACAGTATTTCATATCTCAAAAGGAGGAGAAGGAATACTTTATGAATACTTATCAAATCCTAACCCCTATTTTCAATTTTATAAATAAAAAAGAGTTAATTTTAAACAGGAATAGTCCTAATTTCTGCCCCAATATTAACCGTATATACACTGTGATCTAATCAAATAAATATAATTGAAGAAAAAAAAAAATCAGGCTGGGTTTCTATTAACGACTCACACCATTTTTGGGGAGAGTTGGAGTTGAGCCTTTGGAGGAAGGCCCCAGAAACGGGACTTAACAAGGCCTCCAGAAAGTGATGTTACAAAATAAATAATGCTATTGGTTTCTTCAGGGCCCTGGCTCTTTTTAAAAATATATATATATATGTTGCAACATAAATGAGGATGTATTGTATGAGTGTAAACAGACAGAAATGGGTATGTTATCTTGAGGCAACACCATAGAGGATTAATCAAGATCTGGTTGGTTTTTTTTTTTGGTTTTTTTTACTTGGCATTTATAAGTCATTTTGATTGTGTATTTTGCAGGCTCTCTATTATGGATAGGTCCATGGGTGGTCATGAGACGATGAAACATACACGGCCTGCAGGGGGCGCTCCTTGTTGTGTAGCAGGTGTAACCTTTGACACCGGAACAGGAAACGTGCGGCAGCAGCGGCTTGTTGTGCGCTCGTGTTAGCGCTGCCTTTGTAACGTATTAGAGACGCATTTGTATGAAACTCGGACATTTTGAAAACTATCTCATGCTACGGATATAAACACTGCACCGATGATCCCAGCGTTTCTATAAAAAGACAGAGTGAAGACAACTCTGTGGATGTTTTCAGTCAGCGGGCTGCTTCATAGCGATTAAAAGTGCGGTAAAAGCTCACCGACTAAACTTGCACCATGGCGGATGTTACTGCCCGTAGCCTGCAGTATGAGTACAAAGCGGTGAGTACGCTGTATGTTTGTAGAGAAACCTATAAACACCAACACAGATATAGTGGTTTATCTCTGGTAGCGTTTAATATGCTCTCACGTAAACAAGCTAACCAGCTACATGTTTTTAAGTCAGGCTACTCCGTGTTGTGCTAGCTATTGTGCTAACTAACAGTTAGCTTGGCCGGAGCTGTGCAGACTGATGTCCTGGCTGATCATTTCGTCTTTGTATCGATTTTTTAAGAACTCAAACTTGGTGTTACAAGCCGATCGTTCTCTGATCGACCGCACACGGAGAGATGAACCCACCGGAGAGGTGCTGTCCCTGGTGGGGAAGCTGGAGGGGACCAAGATGGGTGACAAGGCTCAGAGGACCAAACCGCAGAAGCTGGAGGAGAGACGAGACAAGTCAGTGCTGTCAACAACGCGTTTGACTGTCTTTGTCAAGTTGAAGCAACTTTATGTTTGTACATGTTTTAGGCTGCTTAGGCATGGCCTCTTCATGTCATAGTTTATGGTCTGGAAATATTCCCAAGTATGTGTGCTGGTTTCAGTTTATGTTTCAGGGATTATTTGCAGAGCCAGATAAGTTTATTTCAAATAATATTTGGCAAGCATTGCAGTAAATATTTAGCCTCTTTGAGGTGTAACTTAAGTATCATCACATTTAAAAATAAATAAATAAAAAATAAATATAGATTGTTTCGAAAGAAAGAAGAATAAGATTGTTTCGAAATTCTTCTTTTTGTTTCAAGTTTTTCAAAAATCTGACATTTGTGATCTTGACTTGATTTCCAAAGGCTCAGCTTGTTTAAAATTCAAATCCAGAAGTTAAACATTATGCAAATTCATATGTTGTTGTTGTTGTTGTTGTTGTTGTTGTTTTGTGTTAAAATAATAATAATAGTCCAATTAAAACATGAATTGTTAAATGATAATTATTGGTTATTAATGATGGTGATTTCACAATCACTTTTCAGACAATACCAAATACTAAAATGATGGAAATTTTCATCCATTCATGATCATTCCAGACCCAGGAAACAATCCAGAAATCAATATCCAGTTTCATGTGCACTTAATGATAACATAACTTTTGAAAAACTGAAATAAAAGCTCTCAAGGTATTCTGTGAAGTGGGTTATCTGACACAAGAAAAAAAAACAAAAATCTGTGCTTTGGTAATTTTGCAAAATAATTTCATATAGGATTATCATAATACACCTCAGTTGTGTTCTTACAGTGTCCGCTGAGTGACACTACACTAAATCTGTCTCATTTTGTCTCTGTCTGTACAGGAGACGAAAAAGAGACGAGGACAGGCACGACATCAACAAAATGAAGGGCTTTACTCTCCTGTCTGAGGGCATTGATGAAATGGTGGGCATCGTGTACAAGCCTAAAACCAAAGAAACCAGAGAGACCTATGAAGTCCTGCTGAGCTTCATCCACGCTGCTTTGGGAGATCAGGTCAGAAAATTTCTAAAACACTCGTTTTGTTAAAGCCATATTTTGTTTTTTATCAGCGACCAGCCCCTGATCTTTTCTTGAACTGGTTATTATGTCTCGTTCCAGCCGCGTGATATCCTGTGTGGAGCAGCTGATGAAGTATTAGCAGTGTTGAAGAACGACAAAATGAGGGATAAGGAACGGCGGCGTGAAGTAGAGCAGCTTCTTGGGCCAGCTGATGACACCCGCTACCATGTGTTGGTTAATTTGGGCAAGAAGATCTCAGATTATGGCGGAGACAAGGACCTACAGAACATGGGTGAGTACACTGGAAATCAGCGTGTAGTTTTTCTTTCAGTTAGTTAATGATTCTGTCTGTAGGTCACGCCACATTTCAGGTTTTCATGAGAATATTCATGAGATTGCGGACTTCATCTTTCGTTTACAGATGACAACATTGATGAGACGTATGGTGTGAACGTCCAGTTTGAATCTGATGAGGAGGTGAGAGCTTTTTGCTTATTCCTGAAGAATAATATGTCTCTCATTATTCTTGTTTTGTAGCTGCAAGTTCTGGGCTTGAGTAGATTATGTCACTGATTTTTTTCTTTTTCCTTGTTATTTAGGAGGGTGATGAAGACCAGTTTGGAGAGGTACGAGACGAACACTCAGATGAAGACAGCGAAGGAGAGGAGGCAGGAGTGGGTTGCGCTCTTTCAGCCAACGTAAGTGCAACATCCAAATTTATGTTTGCGCTGAACTGAACCACCTCATTTATGAGGATATTTATATCTTTCTGAATGATCGCACTGAAAGTTAATAAATGACTCTTCTTCCAGCTTGGTGCGACAGGCGATGTGATGACCGTGAAGAAAAAAGATCTCCATCCTCGAGACATCGACGCCTTCTGGCTCCAGCGTCAGCTCAGCCGTTTCTATGACGATGCCATTGTCTCCCAAAAGAAAGCTGATGAAGTCTTAGAAATCCTCAAGGTATGTCTGACATGTCTGGTGTGAACTTTTTGTTTTGCACATATACCAGTAAATTTTTCAGACAAACTCAGCGACTGCCATCTGTATTCCACAGACGGCCAGCGATGACAGAGAATGTGAGAACCAGCTGGTGTTGCTGCTCGGCTTCAACACCTTCGATTTCATCAAAATCCTCCGTCAGCATCGCCGCATGAGTAAGTCAGAGGTGTAGAGGGATGTTTCAGATTATTGCATCTTGTGCCTTTTTGAAGTTGTTAATAACTGTCTCTCCTCTGACACACAGTTCAGTATTGCACCATGCTGGCGAGCGCTCAGAGTGAGGCAGAAAAAGAGCGGATCATCGGAAAGATGGAGTCTGATCAGGAACTTTCAAAGATTCTTTACCAGCTGCAAGAGACGGAGAAGGAGGATATTATTCGGGTAAGACCCTCTGCTCATAAAAGCATGCAAGTACTTGTATCAGAGTATCTTTTAGTTGTTATTCATGGAGTTTTGTGTTCGTAGGAGGAGCGATCTCGCAGGGAGAGGGTGAGGAAGTCTCGTGTTGATGACATGGAAGCGATGGACATTGACCACGGAGAGGTAATTAATGTTCATATATCAACTGCAGTCCTGAAAGTTACCTATGGTGTTTTTCACTATAAGCTTACCCATGATTACTCCATTGGGGTAATAAAATTGTATCAGGGACACTGCCATTGATGTGATTAAGCTAAAGTTGATACGTTTTTGTTATTTTTCTTATCCCACAGTCTGTGGCCCCCCGACAGCTGCTAGATCTTGATGACCTGGCCTTCACGCAGGGAAGTCATTTCATGGCCAACAAGCGTTGCCAACTGCCAGACGGCTCGTTTCGCAAACAGCGCAAAGGTTATGAAGAAGTCCATGTACCTGCCCTCAAACCCAAACCCTTTGCTGACGATGAGGTTTGTTGACTTCATGTCTTATTACAGAAAACTTGCCCAACTCTGCAGCAACTAATGCAAAAGTTTCAATGATAAGCAGCTTGTGGTTGTGTTCATGTCCTTCAATCTGCATATCATTGTGTCATCAGGTGCTTATTGCCATTGAGAAGTTGCCTAAGTATGCACAGGCTGGATTTGAAGGGTTTAAAACACTGAACCGCATCCAGAGCAAGCTCTTTAAGACGACCATGGAGACAGATGAGAACCTGCTAGTGTGCGCACCCACGGTGAGCAAACTTTGTTGAAGCCAGCAGCCTTGAGAATGCTGATCCCTAGTGAATTTTCTCCTATAATTTGGTTATTATTTCTACACACAGGGAGCTGGTAAGACCAATGTTGCTTTGATGGCGATGCTGAGAGAAATTGGAAAGCACATAAACCTGGATGGAACCATCAACGTGGACGACTTCAAAATCATCTACATTGCACCCATGCGCTCCCTGGTACAGGAGATGGTGGGAAGTTTCAGTAAGGTGAGACCCGCCTCTGTCCTGCAGAGATTTGTAAACATTAAATTGCATTCATTTCAGTGGCTGTGTTATTTTACTGATTAACTGACTTCGTTCCTTTCTGCAGCGCCTGGCAAGTTACGGCATCACCGTGTCTGAGCTGACAGGAGACCACCAGCTCTGTAAAGAGGAGATCAACGCCACTCAGATCATTGTCTGCACCCCTGAGAAATGGGACATCATCACCCGTAAAGGTGGAGAGCGTACCTACACCCAGCTAGTGCGGCTCATTATCATTGTAAGTGGCGTGAATGCGTTGATGAAAGGTTTTGTCTTAGGACACACTTTGTACAGCACATGTCTAACTGATGATTTGACATAAAACTCCAATGAGTAACAAAGCGAATGTGTTGTGCAGGATGAAGTCCACCTGCTGCACGATGATCGTGGACCAGTGTTGGAATCTCTGGTGGCAAGGACCATCCGCAACGTGGAGCTGACACAGGAGGACGTGCGTCTGCTGGGCCTCAGTGCCACACTGCCCAACTACGAGGATGTGGCTACCTGCCTGCGGGTAGATCCTGCCAAGGGACTCTTCTACTTTGACAACAGGTATGCTGCATGAGGATGCAAAAAAAGCGTTATCATATCGGGGCAGTTATTAGGGGCAAGATTCTGGCATTATCTTTTCATCTTGGTAATCCAGCTGCCTTACAAGGTCATGTGATTTGGGCGAACATGGAGGTGGACTGTGAAGTTGTAAATACAGTAACCTATAACACTTGAAATTATTGTTCCCGGGAACCTTAATCCCGTAACTTTGAAAGAATTTAAACTTGCAGTTTTGAGTTATGGTTTTAGGTGTTGTCTCATGAGAATATTATAATTTTTAAAAATTTCTTATCTCAATTTACAGAACATTGCGATATATCATTTTCATGAAATGCATTTACATATGCCAAATTTTGGCCACGTTGCCCACTACTGTCCTAAGTAATCATGTACTTTTCAAATGTGTTTTGAGGACACTCCCCATAGCAACTATGTGTGTTTTAATGTTTGCATTTTTTACATCTCTGATAACTGCATTCCTTTTCTCTGTAGTTTCCGCCCTGTGCCCCTGGAGCAGACTTATGTTGGCATCACAGAGAAAAAGGCCATCAAGCGTTTCCAGATCATGAATGAGATTGTCTATGAAAAGATAATGGAGCATGCTGGAAAGAACCAGGTGAGTCGTCTCTGACTTGTTTTTCCAGAGTGATCAAAGAAACTTTGATCCACAATAACTATAATTACATGAACTAGTGCTGCTCAGCAATGTGTAACCAGGTTTGAGAGACTCCTGACAGGCACTTGTCTCCATCAGGTGCTAGTATTTGTCCACTCCAGGAAGGAGACAGGAAAGACTGCCAGGGCCATAAGAGACATGTGTTTGGAGAAGGACACACTGGGTCTTTTCCTCAGAGAAGGTTCAGCATCCACTGAAGTGTTGAGAACTGAGGCAGAGCAGTGCAAGGTGAGCTAACTAACTTGAAACTTCAACACAACAAAACAGAGACCAAATTAAATGTTTCTTTAGTGCTCGTTCACAACACTGTTAGACTTAAACCTCGACTTTCTTTTCTAGAACCTCGAGCTGAAGGATTTGCTGCCTTACGGCTTCGCAATCCACCATGCTGGTATGACCAGAGTGGACCGTACGCTGGTGGAGGATCTGTTTGCCGATCGACACATCCAAGTCCTGGTGTCCACAGCTACTCTGGCTTGGGGTGTTAACCTGCCAGCACACACTGTCATCATCAAAGGTACTCAGGTGTACAGCCCAGAGAAAGGCAGGTGGACTGAACTCGGAGCCCTGGACATTTTGCAGGTGAGTCTATGGTGGCTGGACACTGAAGTGCAAGAAAAGTGTGGTTTGTACCTTCCACTTATCGTAGCAATGCGTTAATTTTTTGTTGTATTTCAGATGCTTGGTCGAGCTGGCCGTCCTCAATATGACACCAAGGGAGAGGGAATCCTGATCACGTCCCACGGAGAGCTGCAGTACTATCTGTCCCTGCTCAACCAGCAGCTGCCCATAGAGAGTCAGATGGTGGGCAAGCTGCCTGACATGCTCAATGCTGAGATAGTGCTGGGCAATGTGCAAACCGTAAAGGTTAGTGGCAGACAAAGGCACATCATCGGCATGAAAGGAGCTGATCAAATACTCTTGTTTTTTTGGATGATTTTTGTAATTTCTCTTTTTTTCTTTTAGGATGCTGTGAACTGGCTCGGCTACACCTACCTGTATGTGCGCATGCTCCGCAACCCCACCCTGTACGGTGTGTCCCACGATGACCGGAGTTCAGACCCATTGCTGGAGAGACGTAGGATGGATCTGGTGCACACAGCAGCCAGCGTCCTGGACAAGAACAGCCTCGTCAAATATGACAAGAGGACTGGAAGCTTCCAGGTATGAACATCTATCAGTTATCAGCTCTTGATCATGTTTTATTTTAAGCCAGTGCTTTTAATTAAATCAGTGATAAGTTGAATTTCAGGCTTTTAATGGTTGACTTTTTGCCTCTTCCTGAAGGTCACAGACCTGGGACGTATTGCCAGTCACTTCTACATCACTCACGACTCCATTCAAACGTATAACCAGCTGCTGAAGCCCACGCTCAGCGAGATTGAGCTCTTCAGAGTCTTTTCACTTTCCTCAGAGTTCAGGAACATCACCGTGAGAGAGGTATGGTTGTCTCCAGACAGTCATGGTCATTCAGTTATAACCTCTAAAAAAACTCCATTCAACATGATGAATTTTAATACTGAGATTTTGCTGTTTTTCAGGAGGAGAAGCTGGAGCTTCAGAAGCTGTTGGAAAGAGTCCCTATCCCAGTGAAGGAAAGCATTGAGGAGCCCAGTGCTAAGGTAGCATTCATATACAGTGATCAGTTTATAAAAATAACACACATTTTAGCAACCAAAATAGAGGCATACCTTGTGCCAATGATGTAGTTTTTTTTTCAAACCCATCTTCAATCAAGCAGTCATTCTTCTGATCAGTGAGGGCTTGTATCTATGGTATGCCACCAATCGGCTATTGTGTAAGATTAGTTAAAGATGATGATTGATGATTATCATGATAATGATAATCCGGTGTTGTGGCAGTCAACAAAATTCAAATAGTTCAATACAGTCACCTGCATTGGTGGAAAGATTGTTCTTCACACATCCACTTATGCAAGTGACTGTTTTGACCTATTTGGATTTTACAACATAAGTGAGACACAAATGTTCCTAAACCTATGCTTATAGTCATTATTCTCTCCACTGTGGCTTTAAAATACCCGATTTCTAACACCTGTGACTAATGTAATGCCATAGATTGTACACCCCTACTACTACATAGTGGTCAAAGTATTATAGTCTATACATCCAAAACCCCCATATGACTATATAACAGTAGAGAACAGAAACACATGCCAGATGGCTCCTACATCTACGCTTGGTCGCCCTTATTTTCTGGTGTGGAGATAAGGTGTCATTTGAATCTTTTTGTCTGCTTATGTAAGTAGCATTAATTAAATCTCATTCAGAGAACTTCATCCTGTACTTTGTGTCTTAAAATTTCAGATCAACGTGCTGCTCCAGGCATACATCTCTCAACTAAAACTAGAAGGCTTCGCTCTCATGGCTGACATGGTGTATGTGACGCAGGTATGCACAACCTACTTTCATCATTGTTTTGGTCAATTTGTAGGTTTTTATTTGTCTCTCAGACTTGTAATGGTCATAATGTTTTTTCATCAGTTGTACAAGGGCTTGAATCTTTGTCATTACATCAAACATTTTTTGAAAAGACAAAAGTTCATTTTTGTTCTTTAAATGAAGTTGACATGAGATAAATTTTTATTCATTTATTTTTCGAACAGAGTGCTGGAAGGTTAATGCGAGCCATATTTGAGATCGTTCTCAACAGGGGCTGGGCTCAACTGACGGACAAGACCATGAATCTTTGCAAAATGATTGACAAGAGAATGTAAGTCTGTCAATCTTCCTTTTGCTTTTCTGTGATTTGTTTCCTGAGGCGGGCTGCTGATGTTCTGTGTCCGCGTTTTCCACAGGTGGCAGTCGATGTCTCCGCTGCGACAGTTCAAGAAGCTGCCAGAGGAGGTGATCAAGAAGATCGAGAAGAAGAACTTCCCCTTTGAGCGTCTTTATGACCTCAATCACAATGAGATCGGTGGGTTTTTGTCTCCCACAGCATGTACACCGAGTTCCCTCCTCAGCCTGGAGAGGAACTATAAGCTATATGTTTTATTTTTCAGGTGAGTTGATCCGAATGCCCAAAATGGGAAAGACCATCCACAAATACGTCCACCAGTTTCCCAAACTTGACCTGGCTGTCCACCTGCAGCCCATCACCCGCTCGACACTCAAAGTGGAGCTCACCATCATGCCTGACTTCCAGTGGGACGACAAGGTCAGTCGTTAAACCCATTATGTGCTGCACCAAAACTGTCCCTGTTTTTTGGCCTCTTGAAACACTTTCAGTTTCCCATCTTAGATTCATGGATCGTCTGAGGCTTTCTGGATCTTGGTTGAGGATGTGGACAGTGAGGTCATCCTCCACCATGAGTACTTCCTGCTCAAAGCCAAGTACGCCCAAGACGAACACCTTGTGACTTTCTTTGTCCCTGTGTTCGAGCCTCTGCCACCACAGTACTTCATTCGCGTGGTCTCAGATCGTTGGCTGTGTAAGCAACTTACTGAATCTTGTGGTACAAAATTCATTTTTCTTGATGTTAGCATGTCAACCAACTGCTTTTATTTTTCTGCTTCTTTTAAGCCTGTGAGACTCAGCTCCCAGTATCTTTCCGTCACCTCATCCTACCAGAGAAGTATCCCCCACCCACTGAGCTGCTGGACCTGCAGCCGCTGCCTGTCACCGCGCTCAGGAACTCTTCCTTTGAGGCTCTCTACCAGAACAAGTTCCCCTTCTTCAACCCCATTCAGACGCAAGGTACACAACAAGAAAAACCGCGAACCACTCTGCTCTGCACTTTCCATCATCATTCAAGCAAAAGATAGCTTTCCCTCTGGGTGTTTTCGTTTGTGGTTCTTCAGGCAAAAGAGTTCTCAGAGGCTCACTGTTTACGCCAGGTTGTATTCTTGACTGAGTTGTGTTGTTTCTGTCTCTACAGTATTCAATGCGGTGTACAACAGTGATGATAATGTGTTTGTGGGAGCTCCTACTGGCAGTGGAAAGACCATCTGTGCTGAGTTTGCTATCCTGAGGATGTTGCTTCACAATGCAGAGGGTCGCTGTGTCTACATCACCCCAATGGAAGCACTGGCTGAACAGGTATGAAGTCAGTGTTATTGGACAATCAAACATGCTGTCATTGACAGCAGCTGAAAATTAGCCTGCATGGCTTAATCTGGCACATTTGCGTGATGGACCCAAATGCTCGTGTTAACAAATGTGTATTGTCTCCTTTTGAATTAAATAAACACAAACACATTTTGGAAGTCTGTTTATATGAGATCTAACAGCGTTTACTTTGTTCCACCAAACATACTGAATAATTATGTTTATCTTTGTCACTCAGGTGTTTGTCGACTGGCACCAGAAATTCCAAGACATCCTAAACAAAAAAGTGGTGCTGCTGACAGGAGAAACCAGCACAGATCTGAAGCTCTTGGGAAAAGGCGACATTATTGTCAGCACCCCCGACAAATGGGACATCCTGTCTCGCCGCTGGAAACAAAGGAAGAACGTTCAGAACGTCAGCCTTTTCATTGTGGATGAGGCACACCTCATTGGAGGAGAAAATGGAGTAAGAACACAACACTGCTCTGTGCTGCGTTTTCATGTCTTACTCGTTAGGTGTGCACTGCGGACTGTACATAATGTTAATGTGTCTTTGATTATTTTCATTAGCCCGTGTTAGAGGTCATCTGCTCCAGGATGAGGTACATCTCCTCTCAGATTGAGCGTCCCATCCGCATCGTGGCCCTCAGCTCTTCTTTGTCCAACGCCAAAGATGTGGCCCACTGGCTGGGCTGCAGCACGACAGCCACATTCAACTTCCACCCCAACGTCAGACCTGTGCCTCTGGAGCTGCACATCCAGGTCTGTAAACTGTCCTCGAAAATGAGGACAGTTAAAAGCAGAACAGGAACCTTAAAGGAATATATGTCTTCATGACTGACTGCACATTTGTGTTAACGTTTGTGGTCTGTTTTAGGGCTTCAATGTGAGTCACACTCAGACTCGCCTGCTGTCCATGGCTAAGCCAGTGTACCATGCCATCATGAAGCACTCTCCTTCCAAGCCAGCTGTGGTGTTCGTCCCGTCTCGCAGACAGACTCGCCTCACGGCCATCGACATCCTCACATTCTGTGCAGCTGACGTGGTTCCTCAGAGGTCAGTCACCACAATGAGATCATGCTTGTATATGAGGAATAAACTGTTATTTTTCCCATTACACCTTGGCACCATGAACCAAGAATATATGTTTACCTCTCTGAAGGTTCTTGCATTGCACTGAGAAAGACCTCGCTCCATTCCTGGAGAAAATTAATGACTCAACTCTGAAAGAGACTCTGGCCAACGGCGTGGGCTACCTACACGAGGGTCTGTCTACCATTGAACGCAAAATAGTGGAGCAGCTCTTCAACTCGGGTATGACTCATTCCTGTTCTGCACTTTCTGCTTGACCTATGTAAGTTCAGGACTAAATATTACTTTTTGGTTCTGCTCCTTTTACAGGTGCTGTTCAGGTGGTTGTGTCATCACGTTCACTCTGTTGGGGCATCAACATCTCTGCACACCTGGTCATTGTCATGGACACCCAGTACTACAATGGCAAAATCCATGCGTAAGGCTCCCTCTAGTTTGATAAAGGTGTCTGCTCTGCATAATATGTCTTATGTCTGACATTCACCTCCTTTTTTCTTTCTGTCTGTCAGATATGTGGACTATCCCATCTATGACGTCCTCCAGATGGTGGGCAAGGCGAACAGACCTATGCTGGATGATGAGGGACGCTGTGTCATCATGTGTCAGGGCTCCAAGAAGGTAGAAAATCCTGTGGTTTTGACAGCTGACTTGCAAACTGTTGACAGTAGGAACGAACCAAACAGTTTCTTTTCTTGATAGGACTTCTTCAAGAAGTTCCTGTACGAGCCGCTGCCGGTGGAGTCTCACTTGGACCACTGCCTCCATGACCACTTCAATGCCGAAATTGTCACCAAGACTGTGGAGAACAAGCAGGACGCTGTGGACTACCTGACGTGGACATTCCTCTATCGCCGTATGACGCAGAACCCCAACTACTACAACCTCCAAGGTGAGTCTCGTCCTGTCCATTTTAAAAAAACACATCAGTTTTAAAAAAGAAAATAAAGGTGCTTTTACTTACACTGGATAGGATAATTGGGATAACTCATAAATATCATGTTTTGTGCTTTCCCTGTCAGGCATGTCCCATCGTCACCTGTCAGACCACCTGTCTGAGCTGGTGGAACACACGCTACACGACCTGGAACAGTCCAAGTGCATCAGCATAGAGGATGAGATGGACGTGGCGCCTCTGAATCTGGGCATGATCGCTGCCTACTACTACATCAACTACACCACCATCGGTTTGTTCCAATATCACTGTCTTACCACAATCATTGAAAATCTGTTACCATCATAAAGAAAGTCATCCAAACTAGTGTTAAAAGGCACAGTAGAGTAGTCATCCAAAAAAGCACAAAAATGTCAAAGTATAGTATGTTGTCCAAAATTGCAGGAAAAAGTCATAGTATAGTATGTCGAAAAAAAAGTTAAATAAGCATAAAAAAGTCCTATTATAGTATGTAATCAAAAATAACATATAAAAGGCATCAAATAGTATGTCGTCCAAAATAGCACAAATAAAATCATACTAGTATGTTGATTAAAGAAAGCAGCAAAAAGTAAGATCGTCATCCAAAATACCGCCAAATAATCATACTATAGTATGTCGACGAGAATAGCGTCAAAAAGTCATACTATACGATGTTGTCCAAAATAGTATAAAAAAAGTCAGTACAGTATGTTGATCAAAACAGCATAAAAAAGTCATAGTATAGTATGTCTTCCAAAATAGCATAATAAAGACAGTTTGACTTTCTTATCACAGTCATCGAAAGTCCATTACCATCGATAGTCATGCCGTTCAAAAATGAGTTCACACATCAACTGGATTGGTGACATAACTTTTCTTTCTTCAGAGTTGTTCAGCATGTCCCTGAATGCCAAGACAAAGATCCGTGGATTAATTGAGATCATCTCCAATGCTGCTGAGTACAAGAACATTCCCATCAGACATCATGAGGATGCACTCCTCCGACAGGTAAACAAATAGAACTCTAATGTAAATGACAGTTTTTAACACTTGAATATTCTCAGCCAAATTGATATGATACTGACTTTGTTGGAAAAAACTTATTTCTGTTTTTCAGTTGGCACAGAAAGTTCCCCACAAACTGAACAACCCAAAGTTCAATGATCCTCACGTGAAGACCAACCTGCTGCTGCAGGCCCACCTCTCCAGGATGCAGCTGAGTGCTGAGCTGCAGTCAGACACAGAAGAGATCCTGAGCAAGGTACAGTCATGCTCATTCATGGTGATTTTAGCTCAGAGGGGAATGTCTGGGTTGGATTTCTGTGTGCATATTAAACCCGTGTCTTGTGTGTGTAGGCGATTCGTCTGATCCAGGCCTGCGTAGATGTGCTTTCCAGTAATGGGTGGCTGAGTCCTGCACTGGCAGCTATGGAGTTGGCTCAAATGGTCACCCAGGCCATGTGGTCCAAGGACTCCTACCTTAAACAGCTGCCCTTCTTCACCTCAGAGCACATCAAGCGCTGCACAGATAAGGTGTTTTGTCTGTGTACTAAATCATAAAAACGAACTCTTGATTCAGTCAACTGTGCATTACTCACATGCATATTGAAACTGACCACTTTATCCCTCCTATTCTCATCAGGGTGTGGAGAGTATCTTTGACATCATGGAGATGGAGGATGAAGACAGAACTGCCTTGCTGCAGCTCTCAGATGCCCAGATGGCCGACGTGGCTCGCTTCTGTAACCGCTACCCCAACATCGAGCTGTCGTACGAAGTGGCTGACAAGGACAACATCAAGAGGTTTGTTTGGATTCTGTCAGCAGCACTGTCTGCAGCAGTGACTGCAGGTATATATAAATAGTCACGAAAAGGAAGAAATACAAAAGTAAGACAGGTGGTCATCAAGGACAATGATGTCTTTTTTTTATTAGTTAGTTTTGGTAAATGCTGATGTGTGTCTATGTGTCTTCACAGTGGCAGTCCAGTTCTGGTTCAGGTTCAGCTGGAGAGAGAGGAGGAAGTGACCGGGCCTGTCATCGCACCTCTCTTCCCACAGGTAAATTTCATGGGTGGTAAAATATTTTTTCTTTGACACGTAATAACTTGTTTGTGAACAACTTCCTTGCAGGTCATTAAAGGTCCAGTGTGTAGGATTTAGGCGCATTAGCTGGCAGAAATGGAAAATGATATCCATAAAAATGTTTTTATCCGTTTATAATCACCTGAAAATAAGAATATTATTTTTGTTACCTTAGAATGAGCTGTTGTTCATTTATATAGGGCACTGGTTCTCAAATGGGGGTACGTGAGATTATAAAAAACAAGTATTTTAAAAAATAGCAGTGATGCATAACTCCTAAAAACTAATTATATTAAAAAAACGTTGAGCAAGATAGAAATCTAAGCTCATAAACTGAATTTTATTCTGAATATTCGATTTCAAAATCCCTAAGAAAAACCCAGACAACCTGTCAAATGCCATCAGCTGTTATTCACTCGCCACCGTCAAGACACAAACAATGGATTTGTGGTTGAAGTGTAGCAGCAATGCTGCTGAAAACACAGAGACAAGTGACAAAGAAGGCAAAACCAGAACCGACGAAATACTGTACTTTGCAGACACTTCATAGTATGCCACGTTGAAGAAAAAACGCCAAAAAAATGGCTGAAAAGAACATAATATAGCTTGCAGAGATGGGTCACAGTATACAAAGTGGAAACACAGGCCAAAACA
This sequence comes from Plectropomus leopardus, assembly GCF_008729295.1. Taxonomy (NCBI): domain Eukaryota; kingdom Metazoa; phylum Chordata; class Actinopteri; order Perciformes; family Serranidae; genus Plectropomus; species Plectropomus leopardus. The sequence continues at coordinate 12,355,313 of NC_056468.1, forward strand.
TAATAATTTAGAATGTCGAAAAATTACCCAAAATGCAATAGTCGAAAAAAGTCAAATTTTGACATGTCATAAAAATGGCATATTATAGCTTGTAGAGACGTGTCATAGTACACAAAGTGGAACCAAAGGCCAAAAGGTGCCATTAAATCCTACACACCGGATCTTAAAAATGTTTTAAAATTGAAAAGTTATAAATATTAGGCCTTAAAAGTCATTAAATACTCTTATTTTGGATTTGAGTTGTGTTAGTTGCCACAAACATTTAATCAAATTTCATATGTCCAACTTTAAAATTCTTTCAGTTAAAATGAGTCAAGCTCTTTGCTGGCAAAGTCCACATTTCTGATGTAAAACTGAACCCAAAACGGTCTCTTTACTTTCCACTTGTGCTTACCTGCCGGCAAAATATAGCTTAACCTAATAGTCATATGTTTACCTGTGATGCTCAAAAAAGAAAAAGATGATTTATCCAAAAATCTGTTTTAAATTTGGTTAAAATTTACAAATATATCTTAAAAAGCTATTCATTTAAGTGTTTGATACCTGTAGACACCCTGATTAATGTTTTTCATTGATACAGAAACGTGAGGAGGGCTGGTGGGTGGTGATCGGAGACCCCAAGTCTAACAGCCTCATCTCTATCAAGAGGTTGACTCTGCAGCAGAAAGCAAAGGTCAGTCATAACTGCCCACTGCATGTATTTTTAGGATTAAAGATAAATGCTTTTTGAACCAACAGAGGCTTCATTTAGTGCATCTGTCATGTCCCTCCCCTGTAGGTCAAACTCGACTTTGTCGCACCAGCGATGGGCGTTCACAACTACACCCTGTACTTCATGAGTGACGCATATATGGGCTGTGATCAGGAGTACAAGTTCAGCGCTGATGTGAAGGAGGCTGACAGCGAAGGAGACAGTGATTCAGACTAATCCATGACTTCATTATTGCTTTCTGGAATTTTTCTTTTCTTTTATTGAGATGGATCAGTGAGGTTTTTTGTTTTTGGACTGTTGATATTGAGCCTGATCAATGGCCTGTTTGTAAGCATGTCATTATCATCTCTACCCTTGTGAAAATAAGTCATTTCATTCAATGCATTTGTCTTTTTTTAAAAAAAAATAACACTCTCAAGATGTTCATGAATGTCTTTAAGTCATTGTTGCTGAATTAGGTAACTGTTGATTGAGATGGTTTTGTTATGTAATCTATCTACAAGACTGGCCTAAATGTTTTTAGCTTGATGTGCTGTCTGAAATGTTTTTTCAATAAAGAGATGACACGATTGTTTTGAATATTTATTTACATAAACCACAAACTTCTTAATTAAGCCGTTAAGCAGAAATATTTAGACTCAAAGCACTAGATGCGCTGAAGCATTCTGATCAGTTTAGAAACAGACATGAAATTTGACATCATCAACAAATTTTCAAATTTTGTTTTTGGCTATTTTTGCAACTTTCTATGCTATGGCGTGTCTTGGCAGGCTATTCTAAGCTGTTTCCAGCTGTTTTGAGATGTTTTTGGGACATGTCAAATTTTGACATTTTTGCCTTACTATAGTCTTGGATTTTTGGTCATTTTTTCGACATGCCAAATTATTTTATGGTTGTTTTTTGCTATTTTTGCAACTTTCTATGCTATGGCGTGTCTTGGCAGGCTATTCTAAGCTTTTTTCCAGCTGTTTTTGAGCTGTTTTTGGGACATGTCAAATTTTGACATTTTTGCCTTACTATAGTCTTGGATTTTTGGTCATTTTTTTTCGACATGCCAAATTATGGTGTTTTTGGCTATTTTTGCAACTTTTTCTATGCTATGGCGTGTGTCTTGGCAGGCTATTCTAAGCTGTTTTCAGCTGTTTTGAGCTGTTTTTGGGACATGTCAAATTTTGACATTTTTGCCTTACTAAGTCTTGGATTTTTGGTCATTTTTTCGACATGCCAAAATTATGGTGTTTTTGGCCATTTTTTGCAACTTTCTATGCTATGGCGTGTCTTGGCAGGCTATTCTAAGCTGTTTCCAGCTGTTTTGAGCTGTTTTTTGGGACATGTCAAATTTTGACATTTTTTTGCCTTACTATAGTCTTGGATTTTTGGTCATTTTTTTTTTCGACATGCAAAATTATGTGTTTTTGGCCATTTTTGCAACTTTCTATGCTATGGCGTGTCTTGGCAGGCTATTCTAAGTTGTTTCCAGCTGTTTTGAGCTGTTTTTGGGACATGTCAAATTTTGACATTTTTGCCTTACTATAGTCTTGGATTTTTGGTCATTTTTTTCGACATGCCAAATTATGATGTTTTTGCCATTTTTTGCACTTTTTCTATGCTATGGCGTGTCTTGGCAGGCTATTCTAAGCTGTTTCCAGTTTTTGAGCTGTTTTTGGGACATGTCAAATTTTGACATTTTTGCCTTCTATAGTCTTGGATTTTTGGTCATTTTTTCGACATGCAAAATTTTGGTGTTTTTGGCTTTTTTTTTTTTGCAACTTTCTATGCTATGGCGTGTCTTGGCAGGCTATTCTAAGCTGTTTTCCAGCTGTTTTGAGCTGTTTTTGGGACATGTCAAATTTTGACATTTTTGCCTTACTATAGTCTTGGATTTTTGGTCATTTTTTCGACATGCCAAAATTATGTGTTTTTTGGCTTTTTTTTGCAACTTTCTATGCTATGGCGTGTCTTGGCAGGCTATTCTAAGCTGTTTTCAGCTGTTTTTGAGCTGTTTTTTGGGACATGTCAAATTTTGACATTTTTGCCTTACTATAGTCTTGGATTTTTGGTCATTTTTTTTCGACATGCCAAATTATTTTGTGTTTTTGGCCTTTTTTTTGCAACTTTCTATGCTATGGCGTGTCTTGGCAGGCTATTCTAAGCTGTTTCCAGCTGTTTTGAGCTGTTTTTGGGACATGTCAAATTTTGACATTTTTGCCTACTATAGTCTTGGATTTTTTTTGGTCATTTTTTCGACATGCCAAAATTATGTTTTTTTTGGCTTTTTTGCAACTTTCTATGCTATGGCGTGTCTTGGCAGGCTATTCTAAGCTGTTTTCCAGCTGTTTTGAGCTGTTTTTGGGACATGTCAAATTTTGACATTTTTGCCTTACTATAGTCTTGGATTTTTGGTCATTTTTTCGACATGCCAAATTATGTTTTTTTGCCTTTTTTGCAACTTTTCTATGCTATGGCGTGTCTTGGCAGGCTATTCTAAGCTGTTTTCCAGCTGTTTTTTGAGCTGTTTTTGGGACATGTCAAATTTTGACATTTTTGCCTTACTATAGTCTTGGATTTTTGGTCATTTTTTTTCGACATGCCAAAATTATGGTGTTTTTGGCTTTTTTTTGCAACTTTCTATGCTATGGCGTGTGTCTTGGCAGGCTATTCTAAGCTGTTTTCAGCTGTTTTGAGCTGTTTTTGGGACATGTCAAATTTGACATTTTTTGCCTTACTATAGTCTTGGATTTTTGGTCATTTTTTTTTCGACATGCCAAATTATTATGTGTTTTTGGCTTTTTTTGCAACTTTCTATGCTATGGCGTGTCTTGGCAGGCTATTCTAAGCTGTTTTCCAGCTTTTTGAGCTGTTTTTGGGACATGTCAAAATTTTGACATTTTTTGCCTTACTATAGTCTTGGATTTTTGGTCATTTTTTCGACATGCCAAAATTATGGTGTTTTTTGGCCTTTTTTGCAACTTTCTATGCTATGGCGTGTCTTGGCAGGCTATTTTATAAGCTGTTTTCAGCTGTTTTGAGCTGTTTTTGGGACATGTCAATTTTTGACATTTTTGCCTTACTATAGTCTTGGATTTTTGGTTTTTTTTTTTTTCGACATGCCAAAATTATGTTTTTTTGGCCATTTTTTTTTTTGCAACTTTCTATGCTATGGCTATGGTGTCTTCTTGGCAGGCTATTCTAAGCTGTTTCAGCTGTTTTGAGCTTTTTTTGGGACATGTCAAATTTTGACATTTTTTTTGCCTTACTATAGTCTTGGATTTTTGGTCATTTTTTCGACATGCCAAATTATGTGTTTTTTGCTTTTTTTTGCACTTTTTCTATATGCTATGGCGTGTCTTGGCAGGCTATTCTAAGCTGTTTTTCAGCTGTTTTGAGCTGTTTTTTTGGGACATGTCAAATTTTGACATTTTTTGCCTTACTATAGTCTTGGATTTTTGGTCATTTTTTCGACATGCAAATTATGTGTTTTTGGCCTTTTTTTGCAACTTTCTATGCTATGGCGTGTCTTGGCAGGCTATTCTAAGCTGTTTTCCAGCTGTTTTGAGCTGTTTTTTGGGACATGTCAAATTTTGACATTTTTTTTGCCTTACTATAGTCTTGGATTTTTGGTCATTTTTTCGACATGCCAAAAATTATGGTTTTTTTGGCCATTTTTGCAACTTTTCTATGCTATGGCGTGTCTTGGCAGGCTATTCTAAGCTGTTTGCTTTTTGAGCTGTTTTTGGGACATGTCAAATTTTGACATTTTTGCCTTACTATAGTCTTGGATTTTTGGTCATTTTTTTCGACATGCCAAAAATTATGTGTTTTTGGCCTTTTTTTGCAACTTTCTATGCTATGGCGTGTCTTGGCAGGCTATTCTAAGCTGTTTTCAAGCTGTTTTGAGCTGTTTTTGGGACATGTCAAATTTTGACATTTTTGCCTTACTATAGTCTTGGATTTTTGGTCATTTTTTTCGACATGCAAAAATTATGTGTTTTTTGGCCTTTTTTTGCAACTTTCTTTCTATGCTATGGCGTGTCTTGGCAGGCTATTTTCTAAGCTGTTTTTCTAGCTGTTTTGAGCTGTTTTTGGGACATGTCAAATTTTGACATTTTTGCCTTACTATAGTCTTGGATTTTTGGTCATTTTTTCGACATGCCAAAATTATGTGTTTTTGGCCTTTTTTTTTGCAACTTTCTATGCTATGGCGTGTCGGCAGGCTATTCTAAGCTGTTTCCAGCTGTTTTCAGCTGTTTTTGGGACATGTCAAATTTTGACATTTTTTTTGCCTTACTATAGTCTTGGATTTTTGGTCATTTTTTTTCGACATGCCAAATTTATGTTTTTTTTTGGCCTTTTTTTGCAACTTTTCTATGCTATGGCGTGTCTTGGCAGGCTATTCTAAGCTGTTTTTCAGTTTTGTTTTGAGCTGTTTTTGGGACATGTCAAATTTTGACATTTTTGCCTTACTATAGTCTTTTTTTTGGTCATTTTTTTTCGACATGCCAAATTTGTGTTTTTTGCCATTTTTTGCAACTTTCTATGCTATGGCGTGTCTTGGCAGGCTATTCTAAGCTGTTTTCAAGCTGTTTTGAGCTGTTTTTTTTGGGACATGTCAAATTTTTGACATTTTTGCCTTACTATAGTCTTGGATTTTTGGTCATTTTTTTTTTCGACATGCAAAATTATATGTGTTTTTGCCTTTTTTCAACAACTTTCTATGCTATGGCGTGTCTTGGCAGGCTATTCTAAGCTGTTTTCAGCTGTTTTGAGCTGTTTTTGGGACATGTCAAATTTTGACATTTTTGCCTTACTATAGTCTTGGATTTTTGGTTTTTTTTTTTCGACATGCAAAAATTATGGTTTTTTTGCCATTTTTTTTGCAACTTTCTATGCTATGGCGTGTCTTGGCAGGCTATTTCTAAGCTTTTTTCAGCTTTTTTTGAGCTGTTTTTGGGACATGTCAAATTTTGACATTTTTGCCTTACTATAGTCTTGGATTTTTGGTTTTTTTTTTCGACATGCAAAAATTATGTTTTTTTGGCTTTTTTTTGCAACTTTTTCTATGCTATGGCGTGTCTTGGCAGGGCTATTCTAAGCTGTTTCCAGCTGTTTTCAGCTGTTTTGTTTTTGGGACATGTCAAATTTTGACATTTTTGCCTTACTATAGTCTTGGATTTTTGGTCATTTTTTTCGACATGCCAAATTATGTGTTTTGGCCATTTTTTGCAACTTTTCTATGCTATGGCGTGTCTTGGCAGGCTATTTCTAAGCTGTTTTCAGCTGTTTTGAGCTGTTTTTGGGACATGTCAAATTTTGACATTTTTTTGCCTTTATAGTCTTTTTTTTTGGGACATGTCAAATTTTGGTGTTTTTTTTTGCTTTTTTACTATAGTCTTGGCAGGCTATTCTAAGTTTTTTTGGTCATTTTTTGGGACATGTCAAATTTTGACATTTTTGCCTTACTATAGTCTTGGATTTTTGGTCATTTTTTCGACATGCCAAATTATTTTTTTTTGCTTTTTTGCAACTTTCTATGCTATGGCGTGTCTTGGCAGGCTTTTTTAAGCTGTTTTCAGCTGTTTTCAGAGCTGTTTTTGGGACATGTCAAATTTTGACATTTTTTTTGCCTTACTATAGTCTTGGATTTTTGGTCATTTTTTTCGACATGCCAAATTTTTTGATGTTTTTTTTTGGCTTTTTTTGCAACTTTCTATGCTATGGCGTGTCTTGGCAGGCTATTCTAAGCTGTTTTCAGCTGTTTTCAGCTGTTTTTTGGGACATGTCAAATTTTGACATTTTTTTTGCCTTACTTACTATAGTCTTGGATTTTTGGTCATTTTTTTCGACATGCAAAAATTATGGTGTTTTTGGCCTTTTTTTTGCAACTTTCTATGCTATGGCGTGTCTTGGCAGGCTATTTAAAGCTGTTTCAGCTGTTTTCAGCTGTTTTTGGGACATGTCAAATTTTGACATTTTTGCCTTACTATAGTCTTGGATTTTTGGTCATTTTTTCGACATGCAAAATTATGGTTTTTTTGCCTTTTTTTTGCAACTTTCTATGCTATGGCGTGTGTCTTGGCAGGCTATTTAAGCTTTTTTTCAGCTGTTTTCAGCTGTTTTTGGGACATGTCAAATTTTGACATTTTTTTGCCTTACTATAGTCTTGGATTTTTGGTCATTTTTTCGACATGCCAAAATTATGTGTTTTTTGCCTTTTTTTGCAACTTTCTATGCTATGGCGTGTCTTGGCAGGCTATTTAAGCTGTTTTTTCAGCTGTTTTCAGCTGTTTTTGGGACATGTCAAATTTTGACATTTTTTTTGCCTTACTATAGTCTTGGGATTTTTTTGGTCATTTTTTTTTTCGACATGCCAAATTATGTGTTTTTGCTTTTTTTTGCAACTTTCTATGCTATGGCGTGTCTTGGCAGGCTATTCTAAGCTGTTTTCCAGCTGTTTTGAGCTGTTTTTTGGGACATGTCAAATTTTGACATTTTTGCCTTACTATAGTCTTGGATTTTTGGTCATTTTTTTCGACATGCCAAATTATTGTGTTTTTTGGCTTTTTTTTGCAACTTTCTATGCTATGGCGTGTCTTGGCAGGCTATTCTAAGCTGTTTTCAGCTGTTTTGAGCTGTTTTTGGGACATGTCAAATTTTTTTTTGACATTTTTGCCTTACTATAGTCTTTTTTTTTGGTTTTTTTTTCGACATGCAAAATTATGTTGTGTTTTTGGCCTTTTTTTGCAACTTTCTATGCTATGGCGTGTCTTGGCAGGCTATTCTAAGCTGTTTTCAGCTGTTTTTGAGCTGTTTTTGGGACATGTCAAATTTTGACATTTTTGCCTTACTATAGTCTTGGATTTTTGGTCATTTTTTTCGACATGCAAAATTATGGTTTTTTTTTGCCATTTTTGCAACTTTCTATGCTATGTGTGTCTTGGCAGGCTATTCTAAGCTGTTTTCCAGCTGTTTTGAGCTGTTTTTGGGACATGTCAAATTTTGACATTTTTGCCTTACTATAGTCTTGGATTTTTGGTCATTTTTTCGACATGCAAAATTATGTGTTTTTGGCCATTTTTGCAACTTTTTCTATGCTATGGCGTGTCTTGGCAGGCTATTCTAAGCTTTTTCCAGCTGTTTTGAGCTGTTTTTGGGACATGTCAAATTTTGACATTTTTTTTTGCCTTACTATAGTAGTCTTGGATTTTTGGTCATTTTTTCGACATGCCAAAATTATGTGTTTTTTGCCTTTTTTTGCAACTTTCTATGCTATGGCGTGTCTTGGCAGGCTATTCTAAGCTGTTTTTCCAGCTGTGTTTTGAGCTGTTTTGGGGGACATGTCAAATTTTTGACATTTTTTTTTGCCTTACTATAGTCTTGGATTTTTGGTCATTTTTTCGACATGCAAAATTATGGTGTTTTTTTGGCTTTTTTTGCACTTTTTTATGCTATGCTATGGCGTGTCTTGGCAGGCTATTCTAAGCTGTTTTTCAAGCTGTTTTGAGCTGTTTTTGGGACATGTCAAATTTTGACATTTTTTGCCTTACTATAGTCTTGGATTTTTGGTCATTTTTTTTTCGACATGCAAAATTATGATGTTTTTTTTGGCTTTTTTTTGCAACTTTTCTATGCTATGGCGTGTCTTGGCAGGCTATTTTATAAGCTGTTTTTCCAGCTGTTTTGAGCTGTTTTTGGGACATGTCAAATTTTGACATTTTTTGCCTTACTATAGTCTTGGATTTTTGGTCATTTTTTTTCGACATGCCAAAATTTATGTGTTTTTGCCTTTTTTTTGCAACTTTCTATGCTATGGCGTGTCTTGGCAGGCTATTCTAAGCTTGTTTCCAGCTTTTTTGAGCTGTTTTTGGGACATGTCAAATTTTGACATTTTTTTTTGCCTTACTATAGTCTTGGATTTTTGGTCATTTTTTTTTCGACATGCAAAAATTATGTGTTTTTTGGCTTTTTTTGCAACTTTCTATGCTATGGCGTGTCTTGGCAGGCTATTTCTAAGCTGTTTCCAGCTGTTTTCAGAGCTTTTTTTGGGACATGTCAAATTTTGACATTTTTTGCCTTACTATAGTCTTGGATTTTTGGTCATTTTTTTCGACATGCCAAATTATTATGTGTTTTTGCCTTTTTTTGCAACAACTTTCTATGCTATGGCGTGTCTTGGCAGGCTATTCTAAGCTGTTTCCAGCTGTTTTCAGCTGTTTTTTGGGGACATGTCAAATTTTGACATTTTTTTGCCTTACTATAGTCTTGGATTTTTGGTCATTTTTTCGACATGCCAAAATTATGTGTTTTTGGCTTTTTTTGCAACTTTCTATGCTATGGCGTGTCTTGGCAGGCAGGCTATTAATAAGCTGTTTTTCCAGCTGTTTTTTGAGCTGTTTTTTTGGGACATGTCAAATTTTGACATTTTTTTTGCCTTACTATAGTCTTGGATTTTTTTTGGTCATTTTTTCGACATGCCAAAATTATGGTGTTTTTGGCCATTTTTGCAACTTTCTATGCTATGGTGTGTGTCTTGGCAGGCTATTTTAAGCTGTTTTCCAGCTGTTTTGAGCTGTTTTTGGGACATGTCAAATTTTGACATTTTTTTTTGCCTTACTATAGTCTTGGATTTTTGGTCATTTTTTCGACATGCAAAAATTATGGTGTTTTTGGCCATTTTTTGCAACTTTCTATGCTATATGGTGTGTCTTGGCAGGCTATTCTAAGCTGTTTTCAGCTGTTTTCAGCTGTTTTTTTTTGGGACATGTCAAATTTTGACATTTTTTGCCTTACTATAGTCTTGGATTTTTGGTTTTTTTTTTTCGACATGCAAAATTATGGTGTTTTTGGCTGTTTTTTTTTGCAACTTTCTATGCTATGGTGTGTCTTGGCAGGCTATTTTAAGCTGTTTTTCAGCTGTTTTCAGCTGTTTTTGGGACATGTCAAATTTTGACATTTTTTTTGCCTTACTATAGTCTTGGATTTTTGGTCATTTTTTTTCGACATGCCAAATTTGATGTTTTTTTGCCATTTTTTTGCAACTTTTTCTATGCTATGGCGTGTCTTGGCAGGCTATTCTAAGCTGTTTTTCAGCTGTTTTCAGATGTTTTTTTGGGACATGTCAAATTTTGACATTTTTGCCTTACTATAGTCTTGGATTTTTGGTCATTTTTTTTTTCGACATGCAAAATTATGGTGTTTTTTGGCTTTTTTTGCAACTTTCTATGCTATGGCGTGTCTTGGCAGGCTATTCTAAGCTGTTTTCCAGCTGTTTTCAGCTGTTTTTTTGGGACATGTCAAATTTTGACATTTTTTGCCTTACTATAGTCTTGGATTTTTGGTCATTTTTTTTTTCGACATGCAAAATTATGTGTGTTTTTGGCCATTTTCAACTTTCTATGCTATGGCGTGTCTTGGCAGGCTATTCTAAGCTGTTTTCCAGCTGTTTTGAGCTGTTTTTGGGACATGTCAAATTTTGACATTTTTGCCTTACTATAGTCTTGGATTTTTGGTCATTTTTTTTTTCGACATGCCAAAATTATGTGTTTTTTGGCTGTTTTTTTTTGCAACTTTTCTATGCTATATGGTGTGTCTTGGCAGGCTATTTCTAAGCTTTTTCCAGCTGTTTTGAGCTGTTTTTGGGACATGTCAAATTTTGACATTTTTTTTGCCTTACTATAGTCTTGGATTTTTGGTCATTTTTTTCGACATGCAAAATATATGTTTTTTGCTTTTTTTTTTTGCAACTTTCTATGCTATGGCGTGTCTTGGCAGGCTATTTTCTAAGCTTTTTCCAGCTGTTTTTGAGCTGTTTTTGGGACATGTCAAATTTTGACATTTTTGCCTTACTATAGTCTTGGATTTTTGGTCATTTTTTTCGACATGCAAATTATTATGTTTTTTTGGCTTTTTTTGCAACTTTCTATGCTATGGCGTGTCTTGGCAGGCTATTCTAAGCTGTTTTCAGCTGTTTGTTTTGAGCTGTTTTTGGGACATGTCAAATTTTGACATTTTTTTTGCCTTACTATAGTCTTGGATTTTTGGTCATTTTTTTCGACATGCCAAATTTTATTGTGTTTTTGCCTTTTTTTGCAACTTTCTATGCTATGGCGTGTCTTGGCAGGCTATTTAAGCTGTTTTCAAGCTGTTTTGAGCTGTTTTTGGGACATGTCAAATTTTGACATTTTTGCCTTACTATAGTCTTGGATTTTTGGTCATTTTTTCGACATGCAAAATTATGTTTTTTTTGCCTTTTTTTTGCAACTTTCTATGCTATGGCGTGTCTTGGCAGGCTATTTCTAAGCTGTTTCCAAGCTGTTTTGAGCTGTTTTTGGGACATGTCAAATTTTGACATTTTTGCCTTACTATAGTCTTGGATTTTTGGTCATTTTTTCGACACAAACATGCAAAAATTATGGTTTTTTTTGCTTTTTTTTTGCAACTTTCTATGCTATGGGCGTGTCTTGGCAGGCTTTTTAAGCTGTTTTCAGCTGTTTTTTCAGAGCTGTTTTTGGGACATGTCAAATTTTGACATTTTTGCCTTACTATAGTCTTGGATTTTTGGTCATTTTTTCGACATGCCAAAATTTTATGTGTTTTTTTTTTGCAACTTTTTTTGCAATTTTTTCTATGCTATGGCGTGTCTTGGCAGGCTATTCTAAGCTGTTTCCAGCTGTTTTGAGCTGTTTTTGGGACATGTCAAATTTTGACATTTTTTGCCTTACTATAGTCTTGGATTTTTGGTCATTTTTTTTCGACATGCCAAAATTTTTGTGTTTTTGGCTTTTTTTTTTGCAACTTTCTATGCTATGGCGTGTCTTGGCAGGCTATTTAAGCTGTTTCCAGCTGTTTTCAGCTGTTTTTGGGACATGTCAAATTTTTGACATTTTTTGCCTTACTATAGTCTTGGATTTTTGGGTCATTTTTTCGACATGCAAAATTATGTGTTTTTTGCCTTTTTTTGCAACTTTCTTTGCTATGCTATGGCGTGTCTTGGCAGGCTATTCTAAGCTGTTTTCAGCTGTTTTCAGCTGTTTTTGGGACATGTCAAATTTTGACATTTTTGCCTTACTATAGTCTTGGATTTTTTTGGTTTTTTTTTCGACATGCAAAAATTATGTGTTTTTGGCTTTTTTTGCAACTTTCTATGCTATGGGTGTCTTCTTGGCAGGCTTTCTAAGCTGTTTTCAGCTGTTTTTTGAGCTGTTTTTGGGACATGTCAAATTTTGACATTTTTGCCTTACTATAGTCTTGGATTTTTGGTCATTTTTTTTTTCGACATGCCAAAAAATTATGTGTTTTTTGGCTTTTTTTGCAACTTTCTATGCTATGGCGTGTCTTGGCAGGGCTATTCTAAGCTGTTTTCAGCTGTTTTCAGCTGTTTTTGGGACATGTCAAATTTTGACATTTTTGCCTTACTATAGTCTTGGATTTTTGGTCATTTTTTCAACATGCAAAATTATGTGTTTTTTGCCTTTTTTGCATTTTTTTCTATGCTATGGCGTGTCTTGGCAGGCTTTTCTAAGCTGTTTTCCAGCTGTTTTCAGCTGTTTTTGGGACATGTCAAATTTTGACATTTTTGCCTTACTATAGTCTTGGATTTTTGGTCATTTTTTTTCGACATGCCAAAATTATGTGTTTTTGGCCATTTTTGCAACTTTCTATGCTATGGCGTGTCTTGGCAGGCTATTCTAAGCTGTTTTCCAGCTGTTTTGAGCTGTTTTTGGGACATGTCAAATTTTGACATTTTTGCCTTACTATAGTCTTGGATTTTTGGTCATTTTTTCGACATGCAAAATTATGATGTTTTTTGGCTTTTTTTTGCAACTTTCTATGCTATGGCGTGTCTTGGCAGGCTATTTAAAGCTGTTTTCCAGCTGTTTTTGAGCTGTTTTTGGGACATGTCAAATTTTGACATTTTGCCTTACTATAGTCTTGGATTTTTGGTCATTTTTTTCGACATGCCAAAATTATGTGTTTTTTTGCCTTTTTTTGCAACTTTCTATGCTATGGCGTGTCTTGGCAGGCTATTTTAAGCTGTTTTCCAGCTGTTTTCAGCTGTTTTTGGGACATGTCAAATTTTGACATTTTTTTGCCTTACTATAGTCTTGGATTTTTTTTTTGGTCATTTTTTCGACATGCAAAAAATTATGTGTTTTTTGGCTTTTTTTTTGCACTTTTTCTATGCTATGGCGTGTCTTGGCAGGCTATTTCTAAGCTGTTTTCAAGCTGTTTTGAGCTGTTTTTGGGACATGTCAAATTTTGACATTTTTTGCCTTACTATAGTCTTGGATTTTTGGTCATTTTTTTCAACATGCCAAAATTATGGTGTTTTTTGCCCATTTTTGCAACTTTCTATGCTATGGCGTGTCTTGGCAGGCTATTTCTAAGCTGTTTTCAGCTGTTTTGAGCTGTTTTTTGGGACATGTGTCAAATTTTGACATTTTTTGCCTTACTATAGTCTTGGATTTTTTTTGGTCATTTTTTTTTCGACATGCCAAATTATGTGTTTTTGGCCATTTTTGCAACTTTCTATGCTATATGGCGTGTCTTGGCAGGCTATTCTAAGCTGTTTTCAGCTGTTTTGAGCTGTTTTTGGGACATGTCAAATTTTGACATTTTTGCCTTACTATAGTCTTGGATTTTTGGTCATTTTTTTCGACATGCAAATTATTATGTGTTTTTGGCCATTTTTGCAACTTTTCTATGCTATGGCGTGTCTTGGCAGGCTATTCTAAGCTGTTTTCAGCTGTTTTCAGCTGTTTTTTGGGACATGTCAAATTTTGACATTTTTTGCCTTACTATAGTCTTGGATTTTTGGTCATTTTTTCGACATGCCAAAATTATGTGTTTTTGCCTTTTTTGCAACTTTCTATGCTATGGCGTGTCTTGGCAGGCTATTCTAAGCTGTTTCAGCTGTTTTTTCAGCTGTTTTTGGGACATGTCAAATTTTGACATTTTTGCCTTACTATAGTCTTGGATTTTTGGTCATTTTTTTTCGACATGCCAAATTATGTGTTTTTTTGCCTTTTTTTTGCAACTTTCTATGCTATGGCGTGTTTTGGCAGGCTATTTTCTAAGCTGTTTCCAGCTGTTTTTGAGCTGTTTTTGGGACATGTCAAATTTTGACATTTTTTGCCTTACTATAGTCTTGGATTTTTTTGGTCATTTTTTCGACATGCCAAATTATTTGTTTTTGCCACTTTTTGCAACTTTCTATGCTATGGTGTGTTTGGCAGGCTATTCTAAGCTGTTTCCAGCTGTTTTGAGCTGTTTTTTGGGACATGTCAAATTTTGACATTTTTGCCTTACTATAGTCTTGGATTTTTGGTCATTTTTTTTTTTCGACATGCCAAATTATGATGTTTTTTTGCCATTTTTTTGCAACTTTCTATGCTATGGCGTGTCTTGGCAGGCTATTTCTAAGTGTTTTCAAGCTGTGTTTTCAGCTGTTTTTGGGACATGTCAAATTTTGACATTTTTGCCTTACTATAGTCTTGGATTTTTGGTTTTTTTTTTCGACATGCAAAATTATGGTGTTTTTGGCTTTTTTTGCAACTTTCTATGCTATGGCGTGTCTTGGCAGGCTATTTTAAGCTGTTTCCAGCTGTTTTGAGCTGTTTTTGGGACATGTCAAATTTTGACATTTTTGCCTTACTATAGTCTTGGATTTTTGGTCATTTTTTCGACATGCCAAAATTATGGTGTTTTTTTGGCCATTTTTTTGCAACTTTCTATGCTATGGCGTGTCTTGGCAGGCTATTCTAAAGTTGTTTTCAGCTGTTTTGAGCTGTTTTTGGGACATGTCAAATTTTGACATTTTTGCCTTACTATAGTCTTGGATTTTTGGTCATTTTTTTTTTCGACATGCCAAAATTATGTGTTTTTGGCCATTTTTTGCAACTTTCTATGCTATGGCTATGTGTGTCTTGGCAGGCTATTCTAAGCTGTTTTTTCCAGCTGTTTTTGAGCTGTTTTTGGGACATGTCAAATTTTGACATTTTTGCCTTACTATAGTCTTGGATTTTTGGTCATTTTTTCGACATGCAAAAAATTATTGTTTTTTTGGCTTTTTTTTGCAACTTTCTATGCTATGGCGTGTGTCTTGGCAGGCTATTCTAAAGTTTTTCAGCTGTTTTCAGCTGTTTTTGGGACATGTCAAATTTTGACATTTTTGCCTTACTATAGTCTTGGATTTTTGGTCATTTTTTTCAACATGCCAAAAATTTTGTGTTTTTGGCTTTTTTTGCAACTTTTCTATGCTATGGCGTGTCTTTGGCAGGCTATTCTAAAGTTTTTCAGCTGTTTTGAGATGTTTTTGGGACATGTCAAATTTTGACATTTTTTGCCTTACTATAGTCTTGGATTTTTGGTCATTTTTTTGACATTCTTTTGAAGTGTTTTGAGCTGTTTTTGGGACATGTCAAATTTTGACATTTTCGCCTTGAGACATTTTATAGTATACCATCTTTAAAAAAAAAAAAGGCCAACAACATCATAACATAGCATGTTGGGGAAAAAAAGGCTGAAAACCACATACTATAGTATGTTGAAAAATGTCAAATTTTGAAATCTCAAAAAAGTGGCTGAAAATGACATATTATAGCTTGTAGAGACACCTCATAGCATAGCATGTCAAAAAGAAGGCCAAAAACGTCATAATATAGCATGTTGAAAAATAGCTTAAAAGGACATAGTATAGTATGTCGAAAAACTGCATATTTTGAAATGTCGAAAAATGGCCAAAAATTAAATATTATAGCTTGTAGAGACACTTCATAGAATACCATGTTGAAAAAAATGGCCCAAAACTACAAAATACAGCATGCAGAAAAAATTGCTGAAAACAACATAGTATAGCATGTTGAAAAACAGCAAATTTTGAAATGTTGAAAAAATGGCTGAAAATCGCATATTATAGCTTGTAGAGACACGTTCATAGTATAGCATATTGGAAAAAAGGCCAAAAACGTCTAAACGTAGCATGTCGAAAAAATGGCTGAAAACGACATAGATCAGTATGTCAAAAACTGCAAATTTTGACATGTCAAAAAAATGGCTGGAAATAACATTTTTTAGCTTGTAAAGACACTTAATAGTATACCATGTTGAAAAAAAAAAGGAAAAAAAAATGTCATAATATTGAATGTTGAAAAAATGGCTGTAAACGACATAGCACAGCTTGTAAAGACACCTCATAGTATAGTATAGTATGTCGAAAAAATGTCTTAAAATGACATAGTATAGTATGTCAAAAAATGTCAAATTTTGACCTGTCAGAAAATTGCTGAAAACGACATAACTTGTAGAGACACGTTATAGTATATCATGTCGAAAATGTTGTGTTTAAATGGGATTTATGTCCATGAGTTGCAACCCCCAAATTTGGGAGAGGTTTTCAGTTACAGTGTTGTATAAAATCAGACACCGCTGTGCTGTACCTTTTTTTTTTTTTCAACCAAAAATGTTTTGCACTTTTTTTGAAAAAAATATTTCAAAGGGGGTACATTAACAAAATAGTTTGAGAACCATTGCTATATTATGTCGTCCATAATAACGTGAAAAGTCATACCATAGTATGTCGATCAAAATAACATCAAAAAGTCATACTATAGTATGTCGATCAAAAAAAAAGCCTAAAAAAGTAATTCAATTGTATGACGTACGAAATGCCATAAAATGGTCAAAGTATATGTCGATATATATATATATATATAGCTTAAAAAAGTCACAGCATCAAAAAGTCACAGCATAGTATATCATGCAAATTAGCATCAAAAAGTCATATTATACTATGTCATTAAAAATAGCATCAAAAAGTAATACTATACTACGTAGTGTGACAAAGCATTAAAAAAGTCTTAGTATAGTATGTCGTCAAAAACAGCATAAAAAGTCATACTATAGTACGTCAGCCAAAATAGCACAGAAAGTCATACTATAATATTTTGTAAAAAATTGCATAAAAAAGTCATACTATAGAATGTCATTCTAAATAGCATTAAAAAGTTATACAATGGTTTGTCATTGAAAGTAGCATAAAGAAGTCTTATGAAACTATGTCGTCCAATACAGCATGAAAAAGTCATACTATACTTTGTCATCCAAAATAGCATAAAAAAGTCATAGTATAGTATGTCATCCAAAAAAGTATAAAAACAATATAGTACAATATGTCATCCAAAATAACATAAAAAAAAGTCTAGTATTAGTAGTATAGTATTCCATGTTGTCCAAAATAGCAAAAGTTGTCTTATTTTGAGTGATTAAATCAAACTGAGGCTATGAACAGGAATGAGGGTGCATTGTGCTTGTGAAATAAATGAAAATGAGATTGGTCTCACCAGGCAACATCATACACTGTTCGTCCATGGTAGCCAGACAGAGTGCAAACACACTTCCACGACAAGTCTCCTGTTTCACAAGCAGAGCGAGGGGGGTGGGGGGTAAAAATCATTCACCACCAACAGTCCAGTCAGCCACGTTGTACAAAAATATGCATTACATTTAGGTCTGTATAAACTCTGTTGATTTAATTACTAACAATCCAAACAACTTAGGATTTGTTGTCTAAAATTACCAAAGGTTGACAAAAAATGTGTACCGCTGATCAAAACATGTACTCTGTAGACATCTGTGTATGTGAAAGCTGACAACATACGTGCATAATTTGACACCCGTGGGATATATTGAGAGAAATGTCAAAATGGACAAAAATGTGCCATGTTCATCAGTTAAAGTAAGTGAGTCTTACAGAACTATTATGGCTTTCACACGACTTTCTCTTAGCCCTGGGTTTGGGTTAACCTAAGAGCCCAGGGGGAGAACTACAAAGCGAGATTAGTGTCTAAGCGAGGTTTGTTGAGTCTAAAGTCATGGTCTAGAACCTAAACCTGTCTAGATCACCATGGTTACTTATGTCGTAAACTTAACCTGGTCGGGAGCAGGTTATGTTCTGAGTTTCAGCATGAAATCGGCTGAAAAGCATCTTTCACAGGTTATTTAAGGAGCGTCAATCTATAATCAGTGTATATGAGCCGAAAACATTAGAAATACACTTGTTAAGCTGTAATGTTACATAAATGCCTCATAATGACGCTGTGTATTTACAGTAGGCTATAGCTCTATGCATTGCAAAGCTTTTTTTTTCCCGTCAGGAGCCTTCAGTAGTGCAGAAAATCTGAGACATAATATTGTCTACCTTATTCATCTGGTTGTTGCTCTCACTGAACTACTCAATGTGTGTGTGGTGTTTTCTGGTCGGTTTATCCACAATGGCTCTATAAGAAGCTTCTTCAAAACCACAGATCGCATTAAATAAATAGGTCACTATATATTTTTAATCACAATGATGTTAACGTTACATTAAATGTGATATGAATCCCTAAAATCATATCATAGTGTTACCACTTATGTTTACATGCTTAGTTCAGATTTGCTGAGGTCTGTTTTACACTGCTATTATATTACAGTTGATAGATTAGTGAGATTATTGGTATTTATCACAGATAATATTCAATCCAAAACATACATTGTACTTTGATTTGTCCAAAAACCAAAGTTATTTATGCGTCTTCTTCATTACGGGACAGTGTCGGACCTAAATATAGTTCTTGATTATAACATTTAAAGCTTTAATGTGACCTTTTTTCATGAATGACTTGATTAACAAGACTAATGCCGTCTACCACTAACAGCTCACCTTGTCCACCTTCATTTGGCGTCTCCTTCCAAATCTTCACAGTGCGGTCGTCACTGCAGGAGGCCAGCCTCTGTCCAGTTCCATCGAAAGACAAACTCCAGACGGTGGATGTGTGTCCTTTCAACGTGTCTCTGCACTCCCAGTCGTCATCCTCTTCCTTGTAAATACAAATGTTGTTGTCATAGCTGGCTGAGGCCAGGAGCTGTAGAACCACATGGGAAACAGACAGTAAGATAATGATCGAAAAAACATTTAGAAATCTTTCGGGTGCACGGGGCAGAGGGCAACTTACCTCCTGCGTCGGGTGCCACACAATATGCTTGACGTCTTGTGTGTGAGAGTTCACCACAGTAACACATTCATACTCATCTTCTTCATCCACTGTGTAACACAAACGGAAAGATCATCACCACAGACAGACACAGAGGCACAGATCAGCAGGTTTGCTGATTTCCTGTTATGAATTGTTTCATGCAGTGCATCTGGGGAGGCGACACAAACCTTCCCACACCCACACACTCTTGTCTCGGCTACATGTTGCCAGCAGATTCCCCGAAGGTGCCCATGCCACACATTTGACCTCATTTTCATGTCCTTCCAACACAGTTAAACTCTGGTAGAGAAATGGAAAGTCTGGGTAAAATATAGAAAAGGTTCAGCATATTAAAAGTTAGGATTAAATATGTCATCTCACTTCAAAATCATCATTCTTCTTTTTCCAGATGCATGTGGTTGCATCGAAGCTGGCAGAGGCCAGATAATTCCCACAGGGAGACCATGCCACTTTCCTCACAGTGCGCTGGTGTCCATCCTGAAGCGTACTCTTACACACCCAAGAGTCACCTGCAACAGAGAAGTCACACTGAGCCAGCCAAAAATCACTGAGCAAGACCGCCCTATGGCAGTGTGGATTTACACCATTTTTGCATTGATGTAATGAAGTGCTTTGGTGTGTCAAGTATTTAATAAAGTGGATTAGACAAAACGGAAATTTCTATCTAATTATTTTCTCTAAAAACATACATCTGTCTAATGTTCAATACATACACACTGAACAAAGATTTTAACACAGAATCTTTGCTTTTTTCTCATTATTCATAGGTTTAAGTAAAAGAAAAAATACTTTTTTTCATGCACTCAATTAATATATATATGTCAAATTTTGGTCACACAACTTGTGGCAAAGTGCTCACTAACATGGATTTCAAAGTGTGCCATTGGCATGCTGACTGCAGAAAAATAATGTTCTAAAATTTACTAATATCTTGCAGTTTGTGAAACACACTAAGCGGCTCGTTGCATTTTTTTTTTCTCCATCTTTTTTGAAAGAAATCAAAGCAATTTTAGATGCCATTAAAAGGCTGGTGAAAGGTGTCTGGATACAGCTGTCATTCAGCTCATGTTGGGGATAACTTGGCTCACCCTCTCGTCCCCATATCCGGATGGCCTTGTCGCCCCCGCACGAGGCCAGCAACGTCCCGGTCGGGCTCCAGCTGACGAACCAGCACCGGGAGTCCGGGTGTGCGCTCATTCTCTGGACCAGAGACAGTCCGTCCATAATGTCTGAGTTGGTCCAAATATTTGAGTTTCCGTCAGTCCTACCTCCTGTCCGTTACTGCTGACAGCTGACTGCCGCGAGACAAATGAGTTAACACCACGACACACTGTGACAGCCCGCAGAGACAACCACAGCTACTGTACCCAGCGACAGAAACTTGTTTTTTTATATATATATAAAAAAGGGAATGTTTTTGGCACTAAAGAACAAAGTACAGCAGCTCACAAACACTAACATGCCGGAAATACCGCCATCTTTGCTTATCGCTTTGCGCAATGCACTCTGGTCCTTTTCTTCTTCTTGGGAGTTGTAGTCAACTTTACTGCCTCCATCCGTTTCGAACATAGGCCGTATATAAAGTATTTATATGTATTATATTATTTGTATTTATATTTATATACAATCTATGGTGTCGAAGTGTGTTTCTCTGAGAAAAAATAAAATAATAAACTACACTGTTGCCCCCGCTTGATCGGTTCATTATTTTTTTTTGTTTTTTATTTTTTTTTATGTTAAGAGCATGATTAGTATGAGAGTTAAGAGTATGAACACACATAGAGCAACGGGTGTTATCCGCAAATAAATTCTAATTTTTAAAAACTTAAATTCCTGTATTCTGCTGGAATGTAACCCTTCGAGACCTGAAAAAGATGCTTTAAAATATAACTATGCTGTGCTAATTAATAACTATAGCAATTATAAAAAAAAAAATAAATAAATAAATAAATACAATGAAGAGACCTGAGGAAACGCTTTTAAATATAATTATTCTGTAAAAAAAAAAAAATTGACTTGGATATTAAGAAATTTCTGGAAAAAATTCCCTAGCTTCTTTAAAAATATTTTTCCAAATCTACTAATTTCTTGCTATTCTTGGAACATTTCTTACGGTTTAAGTACTTGTAAGCCCACGGGGGCTGGGGATATTTGTTTGCATGAAGCAATAATGAAAAAAAAAATTCATACATTCATATAAAGTGCTTTGTAGATGTCCACATGGTGGTGCTATGCCATAAAAAATCACTTGTTCTCTCAACCTTTATCTTCCTTACAAAGCTGTATAATGCTATCACATAATGCAGCACAAATCAAGGGTTAATATTGGCAACTAGAATATTTACAGCTGTTGTTGAGCTGTGTCACCAGTATGTGGGAGCACCGATCGCCACTGGCGTTTACACTGCAGCCAATTGGACCCACGAAGAAGAATAGTGTGAACAAGGAAGTTAATATTTTACAGGAAGTCAGCGTAAGCTGCCTTTTGTTTTGTTTTGTCTTTGGTTTCTGTATCGAATTTAAGGTTATTTTTTTATCAGAGTAGTTTGCTAAATCAGTTAATAGGTTATCGTTAATCTGATTTAAGTCTGTTAAGTTTATTTTTTATGACAGTTGGCGACATTTTGCGTTAGTTGTGATCGAGCTTCACAGGCTAACAACAGAGCTAACAGGCCCCAAGGCCATCTGGCTTTTGTCTGCCCGTCAGTCAAATACTCATCCTGTTTATATCTAGCAGCAAGTTTTGGGTTTAAAAGTCCTTTGGAAACATTAGACGCCACAGTGAACAACGTACCAGGACCACTGTCACCCGCTCGTCGGCCAGGTAACGTTAGCTGCGCCGGCTAACAGCAGTTTTTTGTTCCGGACAGTCAGTTGGCTGACCTTACTGACGGACCGTTTAGTCACCAATACTGACGGGAAACCAACTCGACACCAGTCCATAGGGGGTTTGGATGACCATGTATGCCCCGCCGGGTTCTACTGTCCCTGGAGGCCGGAGGAGGAGAGGAGGCACCTCCCTGCCCAAGCAGCCGGAGCGGAGCCTGGTGTCGGCTCTGCCCGGAGCTCTGTCCATCACCGCGCTGTGCACGGCTCTGGCGGAGCCGGCTTGGCTCCGGGTGCATGGAGGCACCTGTCCGAGACAGGAGCTGGGGGTGGCAGATGTCCTGGGTTACATTGACCCCAAGCTTCTGGACGGTGAGGACCAGCACTAACACATTAACACCTGCAGCAGAGATTAATCAGCTAGCTCACCTGTAATGCTTTGTGATGTCCGTGTGTCCTGCAGATTACTGCGTGAACCCGCAGACCATCCTGCTGCTGAGGGTGATCGCTGCCTTCTGTTTCCTGGGCATCCTGTGCAGTCTGACGGCTTTCCTCTTGGATGTGTTTGGACCCAAGCACCCTGCACTGAAGATCACGCGCAGATATGCATTTGCACACATTCTCACAGGTATTATAAAGATGTCATATTTGAGTGCCTATCGAGTCATTTTTGGTAGGGCTGCTTGATGAAAGCAAAAATCATAATCACGGTTATGTTGGTCACTATTGTGATGAGGATTTTTTAACATGATTAGTAACTGACTTTGTAGACATATTACATTCATTGAACTTAACAGAAAAAAAACTTCTTTTTTTTTAACAGGGTGTCTTGAACTTTAAATGTATTTCAACTTAAAAACGTAAAATAAGTAAATGTAAAACGAGACGAATAAAATATAAATATTAAAAAGTGCACAATTTGAGAAAGAGAGTAGACAGCACTTTTTGCCGGAAATCCATGGACTCTGAAAATTATGAGCAGCATGTATGGGAATGAATTACAATAACATTTGAATATAAGTCGCAGAATTTGCCAATTGTTTTTAAGGAATAAAGTCATTAAGAGGGTCTGAAATGTTACTAAATTTAGCAAGATAGTCACCAAGTTGGCAAGAGTGTCATTGTGAAATGGAATATGGCCTGATAATAGTTTATATCTCGATCATCTTGTTTTCATAATCATTGAAAGCCGAAATCGTAATTGAAAATAACATTCTAAAATTTTGGCTAATTAACTGTCTTGTTTGTCTCTCCTCAGTACTGCAGTGTGCCACCGTCATAGGCTTCTGCTACTGGGCCTCGGAGCTCATCTTGTCCCTACAGCAGCAACACAAAAAGTACCACGGCTCCCTCATATACGTCACTTTTGCCATCAGCTTCTACCTGGTGGCAGGGGCAGGCGGCGCCTCTATCCTCGCCACAGCTGCGAACCTGCTGCGCCACTACCCCACCGAGGAGGAGGAGCAGGCTTTAGAGCTGCTCTCGGAGATGGAGGATAGCAGTGAAACTTTTCCTGCTGATTATGACATTGCCAATCAGTTTCAGCCGCCCCCTGCCTACACGCCCTAATGCCGCCAGACTGGCCTTGTTAACACTCGCTTCTCTCTCAGCACGGCTATTGGCTTGATGAGCAAAACCCCCACTCTTTATCAAATGGATATCTTCGCAAATACTCTCCGTAACGAACACAGCGTGCGCAGTTAGTGCACAAACTCCTTGACTGACAGTGCTTGGGTGCATGAAAGCTTTCTTTAGTGGTGGCAGAAATTTAGGAGATGATTCTTACTTTCACCACTGAAGTTGTTAGTGATTTGCATGTAAATGGCTTTTAGGATTTGGTTCTTACATGTAAAGAAAACTGCAAGGAGTGCTCAACGTTGCTCATCACAAGTAACATGAAACAGCCACAGCCGGATCAGTGCCAGTTGTTGAGGCTGGGCTGTCGGCAGAATGTCAGCAGTTGTATTGCTCTGGTTTGGATCGCGGATGGAGCTTTGTTAAGCGTCACTTTGATTTAATTTTTGATATGCTTGCTGTGTGTATGATTTTATTTTCCTGATACATCACAAATGCAAACACTGAGAAGATTATTTTAGACATTTCTTTCATACAAAGTATCAAACCAACCTTATTATTTATTATTTAGTTGTCTGTGCTGTTCTTATTTTCTTTCATTTGCTCTTTAAACACCAATCACTGGTTTAGTCTCATTCAATCACATTGTTACTTGAAAGAACACGAGGAAATTGTCGAAAAAATTGTTAGATCTGTCTTTGTGGTGTTTTGAAAAAGGGTGATGGCACGTGTCTTGTGTTGGGCTAGCAGCCACAGAGAAATTGAGAAACGTGTTTCACAATAAGAGACATTTAGTGACAGGAACGTCACCACAGAAGTTGGTCGCGTCATGTTTCTTGTATTTGATTTAAAAGAAAAAACAACTTATTTGTACTTTGTGATCACCGTATGTCACAGTTTCAGTATGTGTTTTTTTATGCATGAGTTCTTTCGTGTGCAAATTTTAAACCTTCAGGCATAAATCATATGACAACACGTCACATAAGGTGCCAGCTGAGGCTTAAAATTGTGACTGATGTGGTGACTCTAGTTGGTTGTATATTGTTCTGTTTTATCCCATTTCTGCATTTTGTTCTTCAGATTGTCGTCATATACTTTCATCACCAATATGTAAATATTGATTGTTTCTACATAAAAAGTGGTCATAGTAAAAATTAATGCCATATTTTCGCCTCATGCTCGTCATCTGTACACTGAATCCTGGGTTTCACGCTCATGACAACTCCACCAAGATGCAGCCTATAGGTAGGAGTTTTGATTTAACAGTATATTGACTTTGACATTTCCGTCTGACCAGGATATTTCAGGGTTTACCGTCTAGACATTGTAGACGCAACATGGCATTACAGCGAGTAAGAGCCTTATAACCTAATAGCCTTTAAAGGGCAGGCAGTATGCCTTGCACTGTATAAAGGCATAGCATCCAGTGCGACCTTAAAAAAATTACTAAGAGTTTTCACAAAAAAGCACATGGATGCAGACTTTTGTAGAAGTTCTCACTCAACTGCACTTGCACATACAATTATATTAAAACATTTTTTGAATTTTTTCTGCGGTTTTCTTCAAATAGATGCCATAATAAAAGTTACCTTGTAAATGGGTCAAGATATTTCACGGGTTAATGTACTACATGTTTAGGTTCCTCTCCAAAGCTCGAGTGTCACTCCGTAGCCAAATCACTTAAGTTAATCAGATGAATAAACAAGGTATTATTAGGGAAGGGTGTTCAGGAGGGGAATAGGCCATTCAAGGCAAAGAAGCAATGTCTCTTCTCAGAACATAGAGCTTACGTGGCCACGTCACTTGGCCACGCTCCGTTTGTATAAATACACAGACACAGCAAGATCACTATTACTACGTTTCAAAGTCTTCACAAGCTCTGAGGCAAATTGCTCGGTTACATTTATTTCCTGAAACAGTGAGATTGAAGTGAAATCATGCTGGCAACCAGGACCCTGCTGTCAAAACAAACACTGGCTGCTCTCTCTCGCCAGCCTGCCTGCTTTGTTCACCATGGTGACTACGGCAACTGGGGGAATACCAATATTGCAGTGGTAAGTGATATGGGACCAGTAGGAGAAAGCAGACAAACTATTTGTGTGAGTGTTATTGAGATTTGTGAATCATAATGTAATGCAGGTTTTCTCAGGATGTGGCTGGTGGGATGGGACTGATGTCCATGAGGGAGTCTAGTGAGTATCAGAATTTCGAATTATTGCATGAACAAACCACCAAGCAGAGATGGTAATTCACACCTCTGTCTTCAGCACCATGTACCACCTGAGCCGCAACGGTGCTCGCTTCCAGATGTTTGCTCCCAATCAGCAGCAGATGCATGTGATGGACCACATGAGGAAGCAGCCCGGCTCTGGAGAGAACCGGTACGCTTGTTAGGCAACACTGATACACTTTGACATGGATCAGGGTCATAGAGTCCAGTAGCTTACCTGTAGGTTTGTACACCTGACTTACTAATTCCATAAAGTAGTATTTATGATTATTTTTGGCCGTCACATAGGAACATGATGATGGAGGCAGCTCGCTTCAGTCATGGTCAGGGAAATATGCAAATGCAAGACCTGTCCAAGCTGGACGTCAACAGCTTTGATGGTGTCATCTTTCCTGGAGGCCACGGCATCATCAAGAATCTGTGAGGAATAATGAAATATGAAGCAATCACTGTGAGACTGTAGTGTGAAATAGAGTAAAATGCAATACACACTGGCTTGATGAAGATGGAGAACTAATATTAGCATATAAAACTTTTTAACTCTTTAGATCCTCTTTTGTGAAGGATGGCAAAGACTGCAAGCTGCACAATGATGTGGAAAGAGTGCTCAAAGACTTTCACCGCACACGCAAGCCTATTGGGTATGTATCATTTGGTCACATTCAATCTATCAGCGCTGAAGGAGCAATACAGTCAAACTCTACATTAGTCCAACATGTCCAACATTTGTGTGCTTTTTTAGACGAAATTATTTTTGTATCCAAACATGAGGCAAAATTGCAGGCTGTCACCTTTACTCTTATTGCACTTTCAATCAGATTACATTAGATTACATTAAACTAGATAAACACATGAGATTTAAACGATCCCTGTAATTGAATTGGGATATTGGATCAGCTGAAGAAATAAAGGTCGGACAATGAATGCTGAGCTGTTTAGATGTCAATAAACAAACAAAATTTTTTTTTTTCAATTGACGCATTTTGTTTGACCTGTCTGCAACCTCAATCGACATCATTTTTCTTGTGCAGCATTCAGACGCCTTTGATTTAAACCTTTAAAACCATAGCAAATTGGCTTGATTACTTTGGAAACAATGGGGAAAGGGCAATGAGCAACTTGGAAAGAAATGTTCAACAAACTGCAAGGAATTGGTAAAAGATGACAAGAAACATGACCTGAAAAAAGAGAGAAAGACAGAGACAATTAATTTCTTGCTCATTTTCGGGGGTAATTTCTTGTAAAGTTGCTCATTGCTTTTATCTTGTGTTCCTGTCAGAAGTTAGTCAGGTTCAAAGGGTAAAAATTGTTGCAATTATGAAGTGCTGAAAAAATATATTCTATTCCTGACACCACTTATTCTTATTTTGCATGACTTTACTAGACCTGCTGGTGTCATCTAAACGGCATTAACTTTCAGCATAGACATTTTCAAACTTGAAAACATAAACACTCCAAATTGGCCCTTTTGTATTTCCTGTCTGAATGTTTGTTAAAATGCAGTGGCTGAAAGTACATAAACAGGGACCAAAGCTGTTGCCCTTCTACCCAGGCCCCCAGAATGTGCACCAGGCTTTGAGTGCGTCATGTGATGCCTAAAAAGTCTTTTTAACATGAATGCATATTGTGAAAGGGACGTCAGTAAATCAGTGGATACATTTTTTTGAGCGTCAAAACCTCCAGCAAATGATCTTTTACCTATCAGGATTTGATCCTTTCTGTTCACAATTTGGAAAGGGTAGATGACCAGGATTTTGATGGAGGGCTACACAGGCAAAAGCCGGCTCAGCAGGCGGAAGTCTCTGGTGTGCTCGCTCTGTGGGCCCAATAATGCAGAAGCAGTGCAGATTATGGGGGTAATTTGATTGGCTGCAACTGAACATTTTAGGGTTCGTGTGCCGCTGGCCAGCTTTCATCGCAATGAACGAGGTCTCAACCTCCAATGCTGTATCCAGTTCTCTTCATACATCCATATTAACACCACAAACATTACTATACCAATAGTCATGTCATATTTCTGTGTAATAAAAATCTACATCACATTAACCCTTTGAAACCTGGAGCAATGGCACTTTTCTTGTGCAAGTAAAAACATGGGGAAAAGGCAATGGGAAACAATAGATGTTGCAAGAAAAAAAAACAACAAGAAATTTGTAGTTAGAAAATTATTATTTTTAAAAGCTATGGACAAACTGTATTTATAATTCCATTTATAATTCAATAAAATTGTCATAAAATTATGATTTTTCCAAGTAATTTTCTTGTTTGTTTTTTAACTCTTTTAATTTTTTTCCCACAAATTTTCCAGGTCATTTTCTTTTACTCTTTATTAATTTCTTTATTGCATTTTTTGGGGGGTCATTTCTTCTTTTGTTGCTCATTCCCTTCTTCCCACATTTTTGAAAAACAAATCAAGTTTGCCCAGGTTTCAAAGGGTTTAACAAATGAAGTAAAGCTAGGAAAGAGATGAAGTGCAAGTTGATGCACCACTAAAGAGGCTATCTGCTGAAAGTCTCCATGTTGGTTCTCATTGATCACAGCCATAGACTGTATATGAAGATAAAAAAGATAAAGATCTATCTTATAAAGCTCTGTCTATAGAGTCTATAATCACAGCAGACACAGGAGGAAGGGCAGGTGTGGTAACGACAGTCTAACCCAAGATACAGTATGTGATCAGTTAGAGCATGGCAGATCCTTTGGTTGGCACAGGGAAAGTGATGGGAGGATGAGGGGCAGCTGTGCAGACAGGTGAAGGGGTCAGGTGAGGGGACACGTGGTGGCCATGTACAGAATGGCAGATCTGAGATGACAGGAGATGCAGGATTACAGGAATTAAAGGGTGGAGTTGGCGGCAGAGGAGGAGAAAGAAGAGGATGAAGCAGGGGTTAAAAGGTATGTTGAGTTCTGAACTTGACCCAGCCGTTAAAGGATAATGCCAGTGTAACGCTTTCCTATTGACATTAATGCCTATAAAGAATTTGAGCCATTAACCCTTTGAAACGTGGATAGACATCAGTTTTCTGTTACTGCGTTCATGCGGCTTCCACATGCTATTTAAACCTTTAAAACCTTTGCAAATTGATATGATTTCTTTGAAAAACATGGCGAAAAGGAGCAGTGAGCAACTTGGCAAGAAATGTCCCACAAATTGCAAGAAATTAGTAAAAGGTACTGGGTGGTTGAGTGGGTGGGAAAACATTGTTTTTATAGTTATCCTCATTTAAATAATGTGTGTATCCTATTTTTTACGGAAACATTGTTACTGTATACTGCATACAAACATGCTATTCTCTGAAAACTTTAATAAAAACTGTTAAACAAAAAGAAATTAGTAAAAGGTGACAAGAAAATTTCCCTAAAATTTGTTTTAAAATAGAGGGGAGAATTGCAAGAAAAAATATCAAAATAAAAGTGGGAAAAAAGTCTAAATAAATATAACTCTTGTAATAATTTTATAAAATATACTAAAATCTATTTTTAAAAAACGATTTTTAGCGCCTTTTAGGTCATTTTCTTTCTCTTTTTACTCTTTTTTCTCCTTTTAAAAAGACAAACTTTTTTACTACATTGTTGGCTAATTTTCTGGCCATGTCTTGTTAAGTTGCTTCTTGCCTTCTCCCTACATTTTTGAAAGAAATCAACTTAATTTGCACAAGTTTCAAAGGGTTAAGGATAATTTAGCCAAAAATGAAACTAGAGTGTAAAAATGCTTGAGAGCGATGACAATTATTCTTTTACCCTACAAGTGATAACAAAGGCCATTTATGACGCATTGCTGTGCAATGTAGGAATCACTTTCAGTATTACTGTGATTTGCATGTTACTCCTGAAGTCAGGAGGAGACACATAAACACACCCTCCACTGTTCTGTTTTGTCAGAGCTGTAATTGCTGTCTTGAAATTTGTTGAACTGATCTGTCGGCAAAACAAGGGGTGTATAAATTTAGAAGCAGGCTATCTTTCTGAAAGCAATAATTTAGCCCCTGGTGGCAACCCTTAACACTTCTGCTGCTCCTCCATCTGCAGCTCCTCACCGCATGTTTCCTCTGATTTCATCAGTGTTTCACTCCTCTTTGATTTGGCATAAAAAACAAAATGTGAATCTGTTGGGTGCAACCTGACCTCACCATTGGTAGCTTATAAAATCGATCTGAAAAAAGCTGTTAAGAATAAACAAGTTCATCAATTGAATCAGCTGTTTTGGAGCAAGGTGGGATCTAAAACATGCAGGACTAGTGAAAATCGAGAAGAGTTTGGGGACACGCTGGCTTAAAGGGATTGTTCACTCCAAAATCAAAAATACGTATTTTTCCTCTTACCCGCAGTGTTATCTATCAATCAGGATTGTTTTGGTGTGCGTTGTCAAGTGCTAGAGATATCAGCCATAGAGATGTCTGCCTTCTTCTGAATATAAAGAAACTAGATGGCACTCTGCTTGTTGTGCTCAGAGTGAATGAGTCAACAGCAATGCGTCTTTAAAGCAACCATGACGCAGTTACTCTCGATAACCAATGGAGCTTGTGGGCAGTTTCATGCATGAACCATTAACTTTCTACATGCATTGAAGGAAGCGTGCACTCATGGACACGGGGCTTGTGACACCCAAACATCTGTACTGACAAGTGGTAGGCCTACAACAGGTAAAAGCGAATATGTATATTTGATTTTGGGGTTAACTGTCCCTTTAAATATCCTTTAAATATATGAGTCACTGGCCTACTTTCTGCAAAATACTGAGAAGAAAGAAACCCATCATTTATGTCATCGTTTTTGCAACATCCAAACTACTGCAGACTACGGGTTTTTATGACTGAAATGTACTGGTGTATGCATGATATGTTTAGTAAATACTAATATATGCATAAAACAGCACTGCTATTTCTTTAAAGGCACAGCACTCCCACACAGGTGTTTTCACTTTGACTGATTAGACCTCTGCTCAGGTTCAAGTTGGAAAGAGCCATGTGAGGTCACCAGTCTACAAAGGTCAAAGTTCTCACACACCCCCCTCTGTTGCACGGTATTCCCCTCAATTTCTCCCCGTGTTTTCCGTCTGTTTCTGACATCAGCTTTCAAGTAAAAACAACAGAAGAATGAGAGAGATATCCATCATATCTGGGCTGTACAAATCTACTTCTGTTAGGTACAAAAAGTGAAATAGGTTGATGGTGTCTACCCATAAATATGGTTTAATCTGGAGGCCAATGATGAAAACAAACATCTGACGATCTGTAATCTTGCCTCATACTCATTGTTTGTACACATTGAGCTTTGCACTGCTGTCCCAGTGCTTCATGCTGGGAGCCACTTTCTTTTTCAGGCTTTGTGTCCCATCTGACGCTGGTAAGGCAATTATTCTCACACCCTGATCAGTCTTGTCTCTTAATCTTGGCTTAATAAAACCTTAAATGACTTTCTGCTCCCGTTTCAGACTGGCCAGCATGGCTCCGGTGCTGGCCTGCCGCGTGCTGCCCAGCATCGAGGTGACCATGGGCTACGAGCGGGACGAAAATACTCGCTGGGGTAACTGGCCTCACACAAGCATGGTGCAGGCTGTGAAGAGCATGGGTGCTCGCCACAATGTCCGTGAGCCATACATATCCTTTAAGAGGCCTTTTTTTGCTATCTGTGTTAGATAACTCTTTGAAACCTGAGTAATTGGCTGGATTTCTGTCAAAAACATGGGAAGAAGGCGATGAGCAACAAAAGAGGAAATGACCCAAAATTTGGAAGAAATTAGTAAAGTACAAGAAAATGACCTGGAAATTATTTTAAAATGAACACAACAGAAACAAAAACAAAAAAGAAAAGAAAACAAACAAGTAAATGACCTGGAAAGTCTTACTTAAAAAATATAATAATTCTGTAACATCATTTTAAATATGTAAGTATAATAATTATATGGTTTTCCCACAGCTTTAAAAAATAATAATTTTCTCAATCTATTAATTTCTTGTTATTGGACGGACATTTCTTACCAGATTGCTCATTTCCTTTTCCCCCCCATGTTTTTGAAAGAAAAAGTTTAACCCTTTGAAACCTGGAATGACATCAGTTTTCTTGTGCTGCATTCAGATACCTTTCATAAGCTGTTTAACCCTTTGAAACCTGAGCAAATTGGTTTGATTTCTTTAAGGTTCAGAGGCTTAAATATTTGTGAAAGGCAGTACAAGTGATGTTGCTCCAGGTTTCAAAGGTTGAACTAGATCTACACATATTCATGTTAATTTTTTGTAATTTTTTTATGTCATGCATTTATGTTTTTTTATGTTGCTTTGACCTTAACCCTTTTTCTACGAAGCCTATGTGGATGAGAAGAACAAAGTGGTCAGCACCCCGTCCTTCATGTGGGACACGGAGTATCACTATCACTACATCTTTGATGGCATTGGAAACATGGTCAAACATGTCATGCGTATGTCAACCAAGTGATGTGGCATTTTCAGCCTGGAGAAGAAATAGAGGGAGTTGGTGTTGACGTGTGATGTACACCTCTGTGTTGTGATGAATTCCTACTTGAAAACATATAAATGCTTTAGTTAAAGAGCAAATGGTTTGTCATGTGGATTTAATGGTATTGGTTAATACGGGCAAATATGTGGCATGTATAGAAGGGGAACCAGATCATCTGAGTCCAGATATTATCTGAGCAGATCTGCACGTCTGAAAGGCTTTTGAGTCAGTTCAGAAACATTAACTAACATCAAAAAAATTCACTGCACCACATAATAATCTATAAACATAGATTTTCAAAGCAATAAATGAATCTTCGGTCTCACTTAGGCTGAATTGATGAGGACCTACGCCTTGTATGTACTGTAGACATACTGTACAACCCTTTATTATTCTCTCAGTATCACTAAGGTGTTTAATATTGCCACCTGATCCTTGAAATAAACAGTAACAGTACAGACAATTATTGACAATGTTGTGAAATGTTTGTCACACCTGCTGAGGGCTTAGGTTAGACCTGGGACTTCAGAGACTCAGTAATAAAGGAGGGGATTCAAAGGTGCATTGTGTAAGATTTAGGGGATCGTTTTTGCAGCAGTGGGATATAATATTCATAAGTATGTTCTCATTAGGGTATAACCACCTGAAACTAAGAATTATCATGTTTTCATTACCTTGGAATGAGCCCCTCAAACTGCCATTGAGTGGTTTCTCTTCATGGTCGTCTCCACAAGCACAAGACTGTTATCCACGAGTAGATCACTAAATTGATAAATAGAAGGTAAGGAGGTAAATGCACAGGAAGGGGAGTGAGGCTGGGTTAAGAAAATTGAGACAAAAGGAGAGGATGGCTTACCAGATTTAAGAAGGCTTGACAAATGATTGCAGGTGTGCGGTGTTGCTGCTCAAGAAATAAGCTAACTAGCTGCGATTTCCAAACCACTTCTCAAGTACAACTTGTCCTGCATGTGAGCTCTCCCTGCTGCAACACAGCTGAATTTAACGATCAGCTCGTTATCAAGCAGCTTCAGGAGTTCACGAGTCGATCATTTGAATGAGCTGTTTTGGAGCTGGAAGACATCTAAAACAAGCAGGACTAGTGGTACTCAAGGAGAGGTTTGGAAAATACTGCCTGAAGGTAAAGACAAACTTTTCATTGTCACATTTTGCCTCAAAAAAACAAAAAAAGATCAACACATTCTCTGTGGTGCATTGAGAATAAAACAATTTATTCATTGCAAACATATAAAAATGACAAAAACAACCAGGTGGTCAGATATAAAAATTTCCAGTTTGTACAAAACTTCAAAAACCATCATCAGAAATGCATGACTCACTCCATATGAAGACTTCATCCGGGTTATTTAAGTAAATAAAGTACAAATCTTGAATCTCAGCTACAAAGTTATTCTTTAAATCTGTTGTCAGGTCACATAATAAAAACAGCCTTTGTCTTTTTTAAGTCGAAACAAAACAAAACAAAAAAAGTAGGCTAATGGGCACAAATTCATTACGGACTTCACAGCAATTCAAATACAGAATCAGAAGTCGATGGTTTATTCACAGTGTTATCTTCACATCAGTGATGTGAACTGTAAACATTGTTGCATATCGTAGCTCACCTTAATAAATATACAGAAATACTCATCATGTGAGCAAAACTTGTGTAAAAAAAGTCACAACTTCTCAATAATTTTTAAATCCTCTGATCAGTTTTGACTTTAATCAGCTCAAACCTTTTGTGGTCAATCGAGTGCGTGCTTGTGACTTTAACAAAAATAAGGCAAAAATCTTTTTCCCTGTGTTTCTTATCAAGTTTTATCTGCCATCCGCCCGTTTGACCGTTCCAGGTGGAGTAAAGTAGCATTTTCTCATCTGATGAAATGATGAAGTGGAATATAAAATACAGCAGGGTTCATTCACATTAAGGTACATATAAACATTTATACATCTTGAACAAATACTGGGAGGCTATTGGAAGTGATGTGGTTTATAAACTCTAAACGGGAGAACGTTATTGTGAAAGATAATATGCATAAAACAGAAATTGAGTTCAGGGAACCAGCAGGAAAACCAAATACCAAACAAAGTCTTCTTTTAAATACAGTAAATTATTGTTTGGAGTAACAAAGTTATACACTGTGAACTTCTCTGAGATTTTGTGCCAAAGCACAAAAATTAGAGTTGCCTAATCATGTGATCTTATAGTACTATTATTTAAGTACTTTCGTCAAATTTAAAGGGAGATAAAAATGCTTCGAGCACTGTTTGATTGGTAACACAGGCAACATTACGGAAACACACATTCCCATTTACAAATGTTATGTTGGATGCAGCCCAACATTATTGTCATTAGCATCCCTTTATTATTAAAGGGAGGTCTTTGATGCAATAGACATAACCTTGAAATACAACCTTACCAACATATACCAACATGCTGCTGCTTTTATAAAGCAGATCCTTTTCAGCTATCAACTGTAAACGTAGTCGAGGGTGAGCATTTCATTTCTCAAAGGGGCCCTGTATGCCTGATTGTCAAGGTTTTAAAAAAAATCCCAAAATACAGTTGCACGAGCTTCTTAGAAAAATAAATAATCCCTTCTCCGCTTCATTATGCAAAGCACAATGGAACAAGTACAAGGAAAAAAAATCTGTCATCTGATAACCGAGGAGTCGTAGCTTGTCACATTTGATGGCATACAGCATATGGCGCTGTCTCTTTAAATCGCACTACTTCAGTCAGCTGTAACAGAGGATGAAAACTTTAAACAATGAGTTCTTTCACATGAGAGAGCTCCAGTGAGGTGTAACAGTGTCCAGGACCACAGTGCTGTCGTCTGTTCATTAAAACTGCTTTTTGGTTTCTGTCTTGGATATACCTGGACAAAGACAGAGAGCAGCACAACATTAGAGATGAGGTCAAACGTTTTAATTATAAATTGAGCAGCGTAGGTTTGGGCATGCAAAAATTCACTGCACATGGATGATACAGTAGCAGGTGAGAAAAGGGTGCAGGCAGGCAAGCAGTGAGAGGTGGAAAAGAAGAGGGAAGAGGTGAGAGGGCAGGCAGAATCACGGACCGAGTTAAGCTGCTAGAGCAGCGCTGAGCCGGAGTCAGAGTCTGAATCATGGCCAGGGGTGAGGCAGGGCTCACGGGAACAGATGGATTCCTGAGCCTGCCTGTACTCTTGGTACTCTTGGCGGAGAGCGTTGAAACGCGCCTCGCTTAGGGAGCGGCTGTACTGGCAGCGCGGTGGGATGGAAACTGGCGGGCTGACTGGGGGAGACGGGCCTGGGGAGGGCATCAGGGACAGGAAATGCATGGATGGGCACGTCATGGGACAATAATCACAGCACGAGGGTGAACACATGCGGCACCATCACATCAAGCGTTACACTCACAATGATACATGCAACATTCAAAAACATCACACGCAAACTAAGAATGTGAAAAAATGATCACCTTTCTGTCGCTGGTCCTGGAGGCCGCTAGTTTGATCATGTCTGAGCTCCCCCCTGCCTCTCCGATAACCCTTTTGTGACTGATCGAACCTCATGGCCTCCAGGACCTCCGAGTCCACACACGCATCAGCAGAGTCCCACTCATAACTCTCATCTACGGATGTGTTCCTTCTAATGAGATACACAAAACAAACGGTCAGATAACAGTTATCACAAACAAGGAACAAAAACAAAATGAATGTTATTTTGGCAACATAAATAAATCCCTCTGCCGAGAAGACACTCCAGTGTTGTTACTGTCCGGCTGTGGGGGTGTTTCACCTTTTCGCTCTCCGCTCAGGCAGCTCCGTCTCAGCTCGGTGCCACTCGCTTTCCTCCGTGGTTTCTGGGGAGCTGAGCAGTGTGGGAGTGATGGACAGGGACTGTCGGAAGAGACCAGCGCTCCCTCGACCACTGCTTTGACTGGCATAACTGGTCCTCCCTCCCTCCCTGGCCTCTCTAGCCTCCCGAAAATCTGTCTCCGCTCCCCTCCTCATCATCCTGTCTGGCTGTCTATAACTCTCTGCCTCTCTGGGCGGGAAGGGGGCGTAGTAAGGTGAGGGCCAGCTGATGCCGCGGGGCAGGTAGGACCTCGGAGGGCCCCTGGTGGGGTCCATTGGTCTCATGTTTTCCCCTCTGGTTCCTGGCCAGTGTTGGTACTGGGGCACAGGGATAGAGGAGGGTATGGGGACATATTTATGGGGGGCAGACCTCACAGTGACTTCATAAGAAGGAGACCACCTAGAGGACTCTGGGAAAACAGTGGCTTGTCGTCGGGGATCGGAGGGTTCCAGCATCGGGGACATTGAGGTTTGTCTGGGTGGGTACATGGAGTGGGTGAGGTAGGAAGGACTAGCTAAAGATCTCTGTGCGTGGTGAGGCCTCTCTAAGCTCCCCATACTGGGGCGTCTGAACGGGGCATACTCCCTCCAGGAGGGGCCTGGCCTGGGAAGAGAAGACGGACTACGACCTAAACTGTAGGACTTCACCCTGACATCTGGGTTTGGGAACTCGTCCCAGTAACATTTCTCAGAAATATATGTCCTCGGACTCTCAAAGTGCTCCCACCTCTGCGAGCCTAAACTGATGGATTTCTTTAGGAAAGGACGAGGCTGTCCCATACCTGAAAGCGTCCTACAAGGGCCAATGCTTAAGGACTTCTTTAGAAATGGCACAGGGGCTTGACATATTCGTGATGCAATGTTATTAGTCCTGCTGCCCTGAGAAGCTTGTCTTTGGGATTGCTCTGATAAAGACTCACTACTGTCTACAGAACTCTGGGAGTGTTTTGACACGATATCTGCCATGCCTTTAGCTGCACTAAACAACATGTGAGCCGACCTGGAGCCCAGTCTGGATTCAGGTCTGTCTGTGCTTTTGTTGCCAACTCGGATTTGTGTTTTTTCATTATAGAGCTGCTTGCTAGTTTTTTCTGGCCCGGGCGATGGTGGTTTCGTCTCATCTGGAAATCTTACTCTATGAGAAGAATCTCTAGATTCCACATGGTGGGAGCGTTTATGGCCTTGTTTTTTACCAGCATAAAAGCTGGCCTCTGCAGC
Organism: Plectropomus leopardus; assembly: GCF_008729295.1. NCBI lineage: Eukaryota > Metazoa > Chordata > Actinopteri > Perciformes > Serranidae > Plectropomus > Plectropomus leopardus. Next base: position 12,392,201 of record NC_056468.1, read on the forward strand.
ACCTGCAGAATGCTGGTCCGAGTGTGTTTCCTGGTTTTCCTGAACATGAACCTCCCAGTTTCGAGGAACTACATCCGGCTTAGTCCCTGGGGAATTTTCTGGCTTTAATTCTGAAGCTTGTCCAGCAGTGTCGGTGACTGCAGCGTCTTCCACAGGCTCGTCCACGCTCATTTCAATGAAACCTGGAAGACTCAGGTATTCAAGAATTGCACTTGTCTGCAGTGGGGACATTTGGGGAGCTGCAGGCTTGGCTTTGAAGGACCCCGACATACCAGGGACAGAAAATTGGGACTGGTCACTCTCAACCTCTTCTACAAGTGTCAGTGTTGAAATAGGGCTTGGACTGTCAGAGAAGAGACATTTGTCACTTCTCCTGGAGCGCGTTCGCACACCCTCTCTCTCAAACTCGGAGTAAAACCCCGAACTCCGTCGGTCATCCTGGGCCTGAGTGGCTTTTTCTTTGGCCTTTGCCCCTACGTCATGATGTTCGTAGGGCATGGTAGAATAACTAGATGGACTAGGATCCCTTGTGGCTGTGTGGAGTTTTGCAGCCTGATTATGTGGTGTAGAGGCTGAACTTTCAGGCCTCTCACTGTCACCTGAAGGACCTCTGGTAGCTGAATCCCAGTGCCGAGTGCCTGCATAAGCATATGAATGTCTGGACCTTGAAGCAACACCTCCGTCCTGTGTCTTTTCCCTTAAGCCCTGTTCAGACCTCCTGCACCTATCTGGCTCACTCTGAGGACTCAATGACCTGGCTCTGTCTGGTGTCTCCAGACGCAGCACAGGGGGGCTTTCTGAGGTGACGTCAGGGGAGAGTAAAGGGAGGGAGGTGTTCTGGGTGACCGGGGAGCGGGATGAATTAATAGCAAGAGAGTCCTCCGTGGTTTCTCTACATGTGCGCAGATGCTGTGACCTGGGCGGTGTGGTCTCCCGGCGGCTCTGTACAGGAATGAGGCTAGTGACCGATGTCACAGGGCTAATGTCCCACTGTATGCGAGTCGCAGGGAGCCGGTCCATGGGACTGCTGGTGTTCCCAAAATAGCACGCCCTCCTATAGTCAGACACCCGACTCGTCTGACCTGATGGCCCGTGTTTCTGTCTGATGGTGACATCTTGTGGCTTCCATACAGGCTCTTCCTCTGTCCTGGGTGAGTCCCTTTGAGGGCTTTTTGTCTTATCTGAATGTTGCTCGTCTCTCCCACGACCTCGACTTCTTTGATCGGCTGTGTAGCTCTCCAGCTCCCTCTCCATTTCTTCCCTCTCCTTTGCCAGCTGGACACACTTGTTAATACTATCCCTCTCCAGCTCACTGTCAAGTTGTGAGACCACGGTGCTGTTGTTAGTCAGCTGACTCTCCATAGGCTGGTAGCCAGAATTGGGTGGTCTGTCTCTGTCTCTATCCAGCAGCTTTGTTCTCCTCCCTAAACTCGGTAACAGATCTTCAGTGTGGCCCGGCATGCGGTACCTCCTTAGAGAGTCACTGGGTTTTTTCTCACTGTTGTCTGAATAGAAGCTGGCTCTTTCCAATAAAGCCTCTGAGCCTTGTTCGTCGTCAGAATAAAAGCAGCCGTGTCGGGAGAAGTTCCTGGCCATGGCTCGTACTCTTCCAGGGGAGGAGGGAGGTCTGTTCAGCTCTGGGACGTCCACAGTGAGAGGAGAATCCTTCCTCTCGTCTTTCTCCGAGCTCAAGATACTTGACTTTGGAGAGTCCCTGAATGATGTCCTGTTGCTCCCCAAGCCGCTTGCACCACCATTACTTTGCAGGACCTCTTTCCTCAAGTTTTTCTTATTGGAGGGACTGGAATTCTCCAGCAGTGGTTGGACAATGAAGCGTCCATCGGGGCCTCTTGAGATGGACTCCAGAGCAGTTGGCGAGGGAGCCTGAGAGCCCAGGTGACTCTCAAAGAGCGTGTAATGTGGTGGAGGAGACGAGTTGGACAGGAGCTGTTTCCTCTGGTCTTGGTACTCTCCACGGCTGCCTTTATCAAAGGACGAGCGATCGGACTGTGAGGAGGAGGAGTTGGGGAAGAAGGGAAGTGGGGGACACAGCTTTAGCTTTAGGACGCTGTCTGGGCTGCGAGGAGGTGAGCGAGCTCTGAGAAAGAGAAACAACAACAATAAATAAATAAATAAAGGTGCAATTTGTAACTTTCTACACACACATTCTATGTCAAAGATTATATTGCAATGATGTGTTTCAGCAGTCTCATTGTTGGTTTCTAGTCAAAATGTCATCAGATAATATAAATACACCATTTGCTAAAGTTATGAGGTTCACAGACTAATGGAGTATGAAGAAATTTTGCTAAACATTCAAAGCAAACTTTCTTCAGTCTCTGCTATCAGTCTGCCACTGGCTATAATAATGATACATTCATTTAGAAAACCTTCAGGCATTACAAAAATTGAGCCAGAAATAAGTAATTCATACATAAAATGGACTGTTAAAATTTATATGCAGGAACAAAAATGTTTAATGCAAATAAACAGCTGCACTGGTAAGGACACTTACTCTGGAGATGAGCTCTTGTGGAGGACAGATGGGAGATCTAAGAAAAAGTGAAGAGAGGATGAAAAGAGTCAAAAAGCACCTTTGAAATTGTCTAGTGTACTTACATAAACTTCAACAATTACACTTTCTGCACACCAACAGAGTTGACAATACTGACATTTTTGGGAGAATTGTTTTTTAAATGCAACGTTTTACCTTGTCTTCTCTTTCTGCGCCTACGCTGTCTCCTTTGACTCATGTAGCACGCGGTCACCAGCGAGAGGATGATGGCCACGAACAGAAAGCACACTCCTCCTAACACACCAGCCAGCAGGGGCTCAGGGATGAACTCCAAGAGGCTTGGGCGCAGGGGGTAAATCTCCATCCCTGTAGTCAGACCCAGAGTCAATAAAGGTGGCTCCAAATTCCATTGCTAATTTTGTAAATATCGAGTCATACACATATACCGTAACCTTGATTTAACATGAATGTAACACTAATGGTAATCAATACATAGCCACTTACCTATCGTGGAAACATTGACAGACTCGCTGGGTTCACTGAGTATTTTGTTACTGCGAGACATCAGCCTCAGATCGTAACTGGAGTCCTGAAAGTAAGACGGATCAAATGTTTGATTGAATATGAGTATGCTTGTGACGAAAGTTCATTATAAATCACACCAGTTTGATGTATCATAATGTTTTAGGGATTCACTGATTTATTGTCCGGGGACAATAGAAAATGGTTTTGGAATAAACAGAGATCTTTCCCTGAATCCCTTCAGATCAAAATGACACAGAAAAGTCAGTATGAATGTCTCAGTGGTCACATCCCATTGTTTCTCTGATAATGCTCTGGTGTTAACAACAAATCTGTGTCAGAATCCACAGGAGAAGAGCTACCTGAAGTTAGATTTTAGCAGCCACTGGCTGAAACTAACAGCTAACGTAAGTTGCGCCGAGTTACATTTCGATCTGTTCAAGCAAAAATTAGTATTGGGCGGAGGTAAATTATGAAGTTATGATGTGTTCAAATGTAATCTTAAATCAATACAGATGTTTGAATGAGAAATTTGTTGATGTTTTCACTGCAAAATAAAGTCGGTATTAAAAAGGGAATTGCGATATAAAATAATATACAGTAAAAAGGCTTTTAAAGCTTTTAAAAAAGACAAGTTATATTCATGTTGTGTTGTTTTATATATATTTTTTATGATTGATTTGGTGGTTATTCAAAGGTGTAATGAAGGAATGACTCTAAATGACTTGTGTTACTTTCATTTTTAATGATGAAGATTTCTTTCTTTCCCTAGCACAAAAGAGGTAATAATTAACAGCAAAAGCTACATAAACAACTACAAAACCCCCCACTGGTATCGGCTATAAGCCAAATTGTTATTTGAAATATCTGTTTCGGTATCGGCCCAGAATTTTACAACTGGTACATCCCCACAATTCTCTGCACAACTGATCTACGAGCAACCAGGCTGCGAAAGCAGAAAACCCGGTGGCCATAGTGATTGGTCTTTGGAAAACACAGGTGCTAAGAAAGGAACAAAACATGATCATTACCCTTAACAGTCCTTGTACAAGAAGTTCACTCTGATTGGCACTGATGTTGCTGTCGAGGATGACCCACTGACCCTGATCCCTGCGGGCCTGCAGCACATATCCTGTCAGTGGAGAGGATGGAGCTTCAGGAGGCAACCACTGAAGGAAAACACCTTGGTCAGTCTGGTTGGCTGTCAGGAATATGGGAGGATCCAGGACTGGGAGAGTAGTGACGACTGTAGGTGCTTCTGTTGGCACAGCTGATAAAAGACCCAGAATAAACTCAAACTGATACATACTTACAGCAAAACAACATTAAAAAAAGTGAAGGAAACTCCAAACAGAACATACATTTTCTTGCACATACCTTGTGTTCGCACAGAAACAATTTCACTGAAAGGTCCAGAGCCGAGTTTATTCTGAGGTAGGACGCTGAACTGGTAGCCGGTGCCCGCAAGCAGCCCGGTCACCAGCAGGTAGGTTTTGGATGTCGGCACAGGTAAAGACGCCCATTCATGTTTCCCTCTGGATGCCTGCTTGACCCTGGAAGAAAAAAAAAATAGTCAAAATAATGACAGAGCATAACACTTGTTATGCATGCAGCACTTGCCACTTGCCAAGTGCTGCATCATGCAGTGTGACTGTATGTTACTGACCATACAGTAAACTTCTGGGTGTATCCACCATCAAAACCAGGCACCCAGGACACGTTTGCCTGGTTCATCTCTGTGATGACAGATACTGAGGACACGGCATGAGGACTGGTGCCTGAGGAACAGAGAAACACTTCTATGAGTATGAACTCTACTCGACTCTGCTCTACTCTGCTGTATGCGTGAATATATTCATGTTAGGTGTCACCTATTGATATGTTAGTTTGTAGAAATCAGGTCTTCCCACTCACCCAGCACCATGACCACGGTGCCTGCACTGACTGTGGCTACGCGATTAGTGGCCAAACACTCCCAGCCCCCCTGGTGATCTTTACTGAGCGGCTGCAGCAGCAGGGAGCCATTTGCCAACACAGTGTACTGAGAGCGAGGAGTAGGGCCAATCTGGGAGGGAGGACAACAACAGGTTACAAAATAAAGGGATTAATAGGACGTGTGTGTGCAGTGTTGCATCAATCAAAGTGGAAAATCTCCTTTACCTTGCTCCAGGTTATGTTTGGAGCGGGGTCGCCAATGGCTTCGCAGGGGATGATCAACTCCCTGCCCACCTCCTGGAGATACTCGGGCCGAGGAGGCACTCGGAATGATGGAGGGTCCTGGAGGAGGGAGAGCCTTTTAACTTTGTCCCATGTATAACTGTGTACACTCATAGGAAAGCTTTTTGTCTGTATGAGCAGCTTTACCTGCAGTATGACCTTAGTGGGTTCAGACTTTCCCATGGTGCCATAACTGTTATAGGCCGTACACGTGTACATCCCTACAGCATTGTCATTGGCTGTTGCTATAAAAACGGAGCCCTCGGAGTTCACCATCCAACCTGGGTACTGGACAAGTCAAAGGAGGAAAAAATTATCCACATTGATTCACGAGGCATTTGTGCAATTTGTGACACTTTGTGTTTCTGTGCTGCATAGCTTACGTTGTCAAGATTCAAATCATTCCCATCTTTGGTCCAATTGACATACAGCACAGGGGGATCAGCCTGAACAGGGCAGGTAATGACCCCCTCCATGCCCGCAGGTAAGTACGTTTCCCGGGACATTCTCACCACACGTGCAGGGTCTGAGATAGAGGAAGAAGAGTTAATCACAAAAAGTAATTAGAGAGGTTCTTGCCCACAGTATTCAGAGAAAGGCTGAAGCTCCCAGCCACCCTGACCACTGTTGAGTCCAGTTCAGACCAAAGATTAGCAACAAGATGAGTTAAAACTTTCGACTACTTGCATGGTGCGAGTCTGCCGCATTCTGAAAACCTGCCAGTTTACACCAATGTGACTGGACAAGATGGTGTTGGTCTCCATGGCCATAGCTTTCTTTAAATCTTTTCTAACTTAGGTCTTTTCAGGCTTAACATGTAGCTGAATAAAATCTTTAGCTTTTTAAAATATGAATGTGGATATTGAGATTCTTGTCGCAGTGTTATCTCTAGTTGTGAAGAAACGGCAAAAACACAAACATATGACCTCAATGATCCCACATTCATAATAAATATGCCACAATAATTTACATAACCACTGCAAATTATTCAGTCAATGAGCATGTGTGTCTAACGTGAGCATATACAGCGAGCAGCAGCATCAACCCAATGTTCAACACCAACAGAGCGTGAAGACGGAGGATGACATACATATCAACAGCCGCAGAGATGTAAAAGACGGGCTTGGCGGGGCCAGACAGAACACCTCGGCACGCAAACAGGCTATCTGCGGACAGTTTGCCTTTGCCAGCCGACTCCGTAACTAAGTGATTTGCTGTTGGAACAAGTGACATGCCTTGCGTTCTAAAACCAGCCGCTGGTGACTTGACAACTGAGTCACAGGTGACACTTTCAGCCAGCCAAAGTAGAGCTGGAACCAACCAGTTCGCACACTGCAACTTTTCTCTGTAACGTTCTAAAACGGGTTTGTCTCATAGCAAATCTTTGGTCTAAACTGGGCTTTAGGGTTATAAAAATTGAATGGGTGTTTGGAAGCACACAGACGCTGGCTCTCATAGCAGACTAAACTCTTACGTTTCACTTTCAGGCGTGCAGAGGCTGAGGGCGGGGTGAGTAACCCATTTGTTGGGATACAGGTGTAGTTTCCAGCATCCTCTGGGATGAGATTTGGAATAAGAAGAGTCCCATCCACCAAAACCTTTACTCTGGACTTTAGAGACCTGAAAACAAAAGAGACAAACCAAGGTGCCATTACACAAGTGATCAAATATCAGAATAATCTGAGGAGTAATCTCCTTTGCCTTTAGGTTTATAGCGTGCTCATGACCACACAATACAATAGTCTTATAAATAATCTAATTAGAGCTGATTGTATTAGCAGCAGGCATCCTTTAAATATTCTTCCTAGTACTTCTACTAAAGTCGATTAGGATAATGTAATTGATTATATCGTATTACCTACGTTTACATTCACCAGGAAAAGAGCATATTATTTATCTTGGGTTCATGAATACATGGCTCTTTTAAAACAGGTGTACTCACTCAATATGGTAAACATTCTGTCCTTGTTTCAGCCACTCGTAGGTGAGGTTAGAAGGGTAGGCGTCAGCCTGACACTGCAGAACTGCATCCTGGGACATGTTGAGAGTGGTGTCCTCTGGGGAGATGATGATGATTGGAGGTCCTTTTTTACAAGTTGGAAGAAAACACAGCAGTCTAATGTTAATAATGTGCTCATATAGTGATGCTGTCAGTCATGATCTGGATTACAGAGCTCAGTGGTGAATATTGGCCAGCCTTGAATTAATGCTAGAACAGGGGATGGGCTGTAGGTGGCAGTATAGACTCTGTAGCTATGACTGTCAGCCAGTTGTGATGGTAGCACAGATAACATCACAGGGCTTTTGAGGAGAATCGAGATCAGAAGAAGATTTGTCCTATATAGACCTTTTGTCCCAGAAAAACATATGTAGTAGATGTTCTTTCAAAAACACAAATTCTGTGTCTTGTTCACCTGGACACCCCAACATATACTGAACATGAGATAAGCAGGGATTCTGTTTTTCCCTAATGATTGACAATTCAGCACTGACCTTTGACCTGCAGCTGCGTAGAGTGGGTCAGGTTCCCCTCTGAGTTGGACACGTGACATTTGTACACTCCTGAAATATTTCTTGTGACTGAGGCCAAAGACAAGGTGCCATTGAGTACCTAAAAGAAGGCGAAGGTAAAGAGTGAGGGGATCAAAGAGAAGGGGAAAAGTCGGAGGAAGATCATGAGGCTGTCATTGAGAGGACAACAAAGCAGTTTTCTTCAAAGGAACATCAAAGCTACAACTCCTACAGAAAATGCTAATTATAAAGTATTTAATTAAAATACTGCAAATGCCATCTGTTAATCCACCTTACTTTTATTTTTTCATGTTTCTCAATGCGGCTCTCATCTTTATGCCAGACAACAGTTGGTCGAGGGTTGCCGTGGGCTCCACAGCTGAGAGTCAGTGAGTCTCCGAGCAGAACCTCCACGAAAGTTGGTGGTGTCTTGATAAACACAGGTGGAGCTAGAACAAAGTCAGTACAAATTAAATATTTATTCCTATTTACATATTCAAATGGGACATAAGAGACAATCAGCGCACTAAACCATGGTGTCTTCGAGGTTGACAACTTCTCAATAAATGTTTTAAAAGGAAAGCTTTAATCATTTTGGTGTGATTTGTAGTGGCTCAGAGGTGCCACCTGTAGTTCTTGGTCTGATGCTTTAGAAATCTGGTTTATCTGGAATCAAGATGATCCACAGACATAGTATATACTTTTATGTCCTCTGTGTGGAGACGGGCAATTTGTGAGTAAACTTGGATGTAACGTGCCCATTTAAACTCTTCAAAATGAGATGTATGGGTTTTGTACTCCACTGTACTGACATATTTCCCAAAAGACCCTGTTGTGTTATAGTTTCATTGTATGAAAAGTGCTATACAAATAAAGTCTGGTCTGAGTTTTATTTTATTAAAGTTACTGGAGTTTCTAAAGGCATCATTTTAGCCCTAGATACCACCAGATCTCAGCAAACCCCACAAAAACTTTTAGGACGGACAGAGTTTTATGTTTTGTTATGCATTTATATTTTGTGTTATTGAGGAAAAAATATGGTCAATGCCACAATCATGTTTTTTTTCCCCAGTGGGACCATCCATGATAAAAATACATGCACTTATTGAATTGGAAACGGATTTGGATTAAACATGCCATCAGCTCTCTCTGTGCAACGCTCTGTGTCAAGTTGGTTTTGGGATCTCCTAACATATTCTTAGGTAACGTGTTCAGATGATACTCAGTACATGCACTGATGTAATACTATTGTGTACAAAGGTGTGTAGTGTTCATCTGCAACCTGATGCAGCACATGTAGGCCCTTCATTCACTGCAGCACAATCATATCAAATCCCCACTTCACTCTCTCAATGGAATTTAAAACTCCAGTGCGGCATAACTAATGTGTGTGTGTGTGTGTGTGTGTGTGTGTGTGTGTGTAAGAGAGAGACACAGTGGGAGGTAGTCCGGTTAAAGACATTGATTTAAGCATTTAACATTAGTCTTTATCCCACACAAACCATACAAACACTGTTCTGCTCCTGATATACTTAAGACTAACTCTAACGTTGACATCAGCTCAAAGCAGACTGGACAGAGACACGATGTGATCACTACGTGCACAGAACGTCACAGAGAACGCCCTTATACGCTGCCGTAACACTTTGGCCTGCCAGGGCCTCAGAGACTCAGCCAGGCTCCACACTGTGGCTGCTCTAAACAAGGACAGTGCCAGTGATGAGCAGCGAAAGACTCTGCTCCCGAGTCCCAAAAAACCCTGCAGTGCTGCACCTGTGATGGAGAGGAAGGTCCACGTGCCGTTTCGAAAGTCATCTTTTTCCCTGTCCAGGAGCAGGATGCGGCACTCGAACCAGCCCTCATCCTCCAGGGTCAGTCGCTCGACCAGCAGAGAGGCACCACGGGTCAGAGAAACACGGCCTGTGGGAGGAGGGGTGAGGGCAAAGAGGAAGGGGTGAGAGACAGAGAGAGAGAGTGAGGGTCAGCACACACACACACACACACACACACACAGACACACACAGCCAGACAGGCAGAGTCAGCACATGCAGGAAGAGGGCTTACCATGCAGAGGACACAGGCATCCAGTGTCACAAAGGCAACAGTCAAAGTCATGCACTTTATGCTATCAGGCAAATCCACACGCAGTGTGAACATCAACACTAATGTTTGTAGCAAATAACCAATCGTATAATTAACATTTAAAAACAGCAGAAGTGGCAGACAACATATGCTGCTCAGACACTGAGAAATCAGTGGTCGTAAGTGCAAACACATGAATCATTCAAAACTGTAATGATATGCAAGATTACAGATTAAGCTCCGGTCCTGTCATTTAGGGTTTGGATGGTGGTGGAGTGGAGAGTTAGGATGCCGGGAATACTTGAAGGCGTCTTTATTACATCACTAAAATAGAAAAATCTGCTTTCTTTTCATGTTTGTAGTTTTCAGCGTTTTTGTTTATCAGTGAGAGACAGAGATAAACAACTTGGAGCACAGCAGATGCACTCTGAAATTGTGTGTGAATTTGGGCTGGGCAGTTTATCAATATTATATTTATATTTTGATATGAGACTAAATATCGTCTTAATTTTTGAATATCGTAATATTGTGTAAGTATTGTCTTTTCCTGGTTTTAAATGGCTGCGTTACAGTAAAGTGATGTAACTTTATGCACTTAGGGATTTTGATCCATTGTTTGCCTTTACTATGGTTACATCAATTAATCAATTAGTTGTCAACTATTAAATTATTATGCAACTAATCTGATGATCAATCAATCGGTTTGAGATTTTTTTGAAGCCAAAAAAAACCCAATTCAATTAAATTCTCAGCCTCTTAAATTTTCAGTTTTCTCTCCTCCCCTAAGACAGTGAAATGAATACCTTTGGGTCGTGGACAAAACAAGACATTTGAGGATGTCATCTTGAGCTTTGGACATTTTTACCAACAACTAATCAATTAATTTATTAATTGAGAGCAGATCAAGTTTCAAAGCCCCAATCAATCAGTTTGGGTATTTTTTTAAGAAAGCTTCTAAAATGTGAACATTTTCAGTTTTCTTTCCTCTTCACACAGTAAAATTAATATCTTTGGGCTGTGGACAAAACAAAACTTTTTTTTTTTTTACCAACAAGTTATCAAAAATAATCCGCAGATTAATGGACAGTGATTGTTAGTTGCAGCAATACATTTAACAAACTTAGTTATTATAACCACATTACTGATGACTATTTATAAAAAATATCATTGTGCAAATACTTTGCAAAAGTACAGCAAACCTAAAAACATTGTTGCAATATCAATACCGAGATTTTTGGCAAAAAACACCGTGATACTGATTTTCTCCTTATCGCCCAGCCCTAGTGTGAACATCCTGAAACACACAGATGGATCCATGCAATAAGCACACACACATCTCCCTATCACTCACACACCCACACCTCACTCCCTTCTCCAACTCTGTTCTTCTTACAACTCCTTGTCAGGCTTTGAAACTTGATCTGCTGGTTGCCTGGTGACTGCAGCCTGGTTTTCAGGGTACTGAAGTTACCCTTCCCCATCTGCCCCCCTTCCTTTTATTCTGCCTCTCAATGAACTCTTTTTTCCCCCCTTCAATCTCAGGGCTTTAAACGACAGGAGGATGCGTGCAGGGGGGAAACACACACGTTGTTCATACCAGGCTCTGGCCAAAGCCATTTGAAAGTAAACAGGGGAATGCGGAGAAGTTTCCGGCATCTCTGCATGCTTTGCATGCAGGTTGCTGCGGTGATAATGGCAACGTTTGTCACATTCAATCCTCTGTGCAAAGTAATGAACTAAAAAATAGGAAAAAACTATCTTCAGATTCTCCTGAGATGGCATACTGTATATAAGAGCAGACAACCTTTTGAATGCCCTGCGACCCTGAAGCAACAATATGACAAGAAACACAATATCCTCACCATTCACACCGCTTTCCCTCCAGACAGCAGTGTCTGGAGCAGAGCCCAAAAGCTATGAAATTCATTCAGCTCTATACATGGCCTTAAGACAGGGTGAAACACATACTGAGAGTAAAGGCAGACAACAATGGCTAACAATTAACCCTGCATTCCTGACTGGGGCTGTTGCTGTGCTTAATAGTTAGGTTTAATGTTTGACTGACCTCCTAAAAGACAGACCAGCGTTTGATGGGCGGTGTTCACTTAGAGGAACCATAAAATGAATGCCTCTCATTTCAGTCAGCATCTTTCAAACAACTGGGCAGGGCAATGAGAGGAAATGTGCAGGCAGATGATAACAGGTGTGGGGATAACTTCAGGCTTTTCCTCTTATCTCTCTGTGAGGGATCCTCCCTCTGCTGCCTGTTCCCTAATATGCAACCCTTTTCAGTCGGACGTGGAATTAACTGCCACACTGCAGGCTAAGAGGAAAAACACTTTCACGTGCAAAATCACACAAACCCTCTTTAACATACACCTAATCCTCATGTGGGTGTTTATTATGGGATACTTTAAGATCACTGCGGCTAATAGCACCTCTTGTTATGTTTTGTAATATGACTCAAAAGCAGCCTATGGAAATCCCTCCGACTGACCATGTGCACTGATCTTGTGGGTTCAGAAGCACGTGGGTGGGTATACATGTTGATTTTCAAAATCTGGAGAGTGCCCTGCCCCCTGGGTCTCCACAGGAGAATTCTGGTTTCGCTGTCGAACACTTAACCCTTTCCCGTAGCCTCCCACTTGTCCATCACTACAAAGAGACGGCAGCCCCCCACTCCTCATTCTCTCGGGTTACCATAGTGATGAGACCAAGAAAAGCCCGGGCTGTAGGTTTAGATTTGAATTCAGTTGCTGTAGAAACACGGCAGGGCCATACACGGGCAAGGGAGAGCGGATCACGTGGGGTGGGGTGGGGGGGTTTCTACTGTCAGAGATTTGAAAAATTACAAGTGAGGGGAAAACATGTTTCTTTCAGCCTGTGGACGGACAAAAGGCTGACGCTGTGTGACAAATGTTGCTTTATTTAAATTTGAACGTTGCATCTTAGGAGTTGAACTGAAATCTTAAATGGCACTTGGCAGGTGCTCTGGCCTGAGGATGTTCACAAAAAGGCTGTTTTCTTCTCTCTGATGCACAGAAACAATGCAAATACGCCGCAATAACAACAACACCAGAGATGAAAAATGATCAGCCATATTAAACCCACCCTGTTTTTCAATCCAACAGGAATTGAGTGAGAGGTGACGGAGAGGTTACTCGAATTATGTCTGCATCGATAATCCACTGACAGCCTATGAGAGGTTGACCTTCCTGACCTCCGTGCTCCGTAACTCCCCAGCAGACACATTCATCACTCCCCCTGGTCCTACACCAGCACAATGTCCACGAGTCCTCCTCAAGAGACAAACATTATTAGACTCTGTGGTAGATGGGGAGAATAGCTGAAACAATAGCTGCTACTCCTTTCTTGTGTCCACCCTCCTCCTCCTCCTCCTCCTCCTCCTCCTCCTCCTCCACCTCACTGTTTTTTCCTCCAGCAGCTATCACATGACAGCTCCAGTCTACCTTAAAATGGGCCCTTTTTCCAACAGGTCGAGCTGGGGTGCAGCCAAGGGTAGAAAATGGAAACACTAATCCAACGGTGCTGTGTGAACCTGTAAGACGCACCCTCTTCATATCAGCGAGAGTCAGGTTTTTGCCCAGTGGGTGGCAGGTTTGGAATAATTCAGCTTTCAGAGCCGTGCCGCTGGCCAGGAGCTGGCCTTGTCTCTCAGTTTCTGATCTCCTATCCTTTCTTCTCTTTTTTTTTTTTTTTGCTGAACACATGATTGATGAGGCTTTTTCTGCAAGTGAAACCATTGCAATGCAACCAAGCTCAGGACACTTTACATCACATACATTTTACCCTCATAGTTCTAGTTACATTTAGAATTTACAAGACTTTTCTGACACATATATTATATTTTCTCAGTTTGGTGGCAACTAAAGCTTGAGGAATTTTTTTTTATTGCTCTAAAGGAATTACATCAACATGTGATTTTTGTGTTGAGGGGGTTCCCACTGACAGTAATACATGGGGTATAGTGAATTACATGCGATACGATCGTCGGGGTCACTATGGAGGAAGACAGATTATTCTGTTTGGAGAAGCATCAGCACTGCTTTTCTTTGTCCATCCGTATGTGCATAAGAGAGGCGAGCGGAGGTGCATTGTGGGATGTGTTTTGATTTGAATACAATCATAAGTCTGGGACCAGCCCCCTGCCTCTGACAGCTCACCCCTCCCGCTCCCCCAAATTTCCCTCTTCAATCCTCCTGTCTCCCTAATCAGTTTAACCCTCTTATGAATAGCTCTTTGTCGTGAGATAGATTACAGTTAACTCTGTCCCTCTCGCTCTGTCCAGCTCTTTTAACCCCTGCACCAGTTAGCACACTGCTCACGTGCCAAATTTTACTGCAGTGGCCACTCAAATAACCACGGGCCATTAGCCTCGGGCATGATCGCGGAGCAAAGCTTTTTAAAATATGGAATTCGGTTCAATGAGATTACGAGAGGTGTCTGAACTTTTCAGTTCAGATATTGAGCTTTTTTTCTGGTCAGGATGAAAAAACACTGATGTTAATTAATAGTTGTCTAAATTTTGCTTTATTTACTATTGGAGTGACCATCAGAAAAATGCTTAATCTCCATCATCAGTGAACATCCAGCTTTACGGTAATATTGTAGGCAATATTGATTAAAAAAAATGAAACCAAACTTACAGCATTAGATATATGACAGAAGAAACTTGGACAGCACTGATATGAAAGTCCAGCACTGACTCTGGTCTCATGCTCTTTAAATGAATCTGACCAGTGACACACCTAATGCATGAGTTAACAGTACGTTTGTAATGACCTGCTGCTCCAAGCCGGGGAAAATTCCTAAGTTGCAGCCATCTATTCTTCTTTTATTGTGTCATTGTTTGCCACACATTGTCCTGGTCTGGTTATAGCAGAAAAACTGGTTGGTGATGGAAAAAGGTCAGTTCCATCAATGATCAGTTTCACCTTTCAGCTGGGCTATTTTCTGCAAATAGATGTGTGTTTGCAAAAGCTTAGTTCTTCAAAGGTTATAGAGTTCAGGGATTGTGCGCGTGCATCTGTACATTTAAGTGCGTGTGTACGTGACTTGTGCTTGTGTGTGACAAATGCAGGCCTTAAGTTCTCCAGTGTTCAGAGGTCACACTGAGAGCATGGTGGAGGCCTGCTGAGAAGTGGGGGTTTGCCCATTGTCGTTCTAACCTCAGGTCGGACTCCTCTGCTCATGGTCTCTACTGATTTACTTCAGCACACAGGAGACATTTGATCTAGCCCTGTAACAGTAAACCATCCTGACACCGCAAGACTTCAACATATTGTCTCAACAAATACAGCTCAAACAGACTATAATAGAGTGTCAGTCATAGTTTGGCCGGCTGTTTCCTCTTTGTTGTGAGTTGACTAATGTTCAGCCCTGCAGGGCATGCTGGGTGTGAAACAGAGAGGAAGCGACATGAGGGTTACTACTAATACCTTCCCGGAGTCCCAGACATGAGAAGCTCTCGGAGACCTAGAGAGGGTGGTGTCTAACGGGGTCGACAAAGGAACGCCACTCAGCAGCCGTGACACTCCTCAAATACAGAGTGCAATCTCAAATACACCTGATATTGTATCAAAAAATGTTGGTTTAATGGACGACTGAAATAGTCATCCATGATATCGCTTGCTTTGATTCTTTCATCTCAGTTTCTAAAAATGGCCAATAGCATCAGTGAGCTTGAGACAAAGCAGCAGACCAAGGACAGACAGCCTTTGGGAATGCTTTTTATGTTTTAATTTAGCCCACTCAAATGTGCCGAATTTGAAATGCAATGAGTCTACCAAAGGAAGGACAGGAAAGCACTTAGATTTAGTAATACATACTGATGTCTGACACTTTACTTAGCTTTATTGGAAGCAGCCATTATGCTGTAAATCCACCCAGCTCTTAACAACAGTACAGGCCTCATCCTTCTTGTTCCTGATTCCAGACAAGCCAAGACAAAGATCAGGAAATGGTTGCCTACATGACTGTCTTGCAGTTAAATCTGAAATCCCCCAACATTTTAATTTGAGGGTAGAATACATTAGACCCACAGCGCTGACACGCTTCACATGCTGCCATCTGCCTCCAGTGGGAGGGGAGATATGAGGATCTGAGGCAGACAGGGGTAAAACCCACACCAGACAAGTGCACACAAGAACACACAAGGGATATATGTGGCAAAAAATATTAGGACATCCCACACAGTCTTCTACTCTGAGCTACATCTCTGCAATGTTGTTTACTTCATTACGGCTGCTTGCGCATCAGATGACTGCCTCGAAACAATGAAATGGTTAACGGCCTAACATGCCTAGCACATGTAGCCCAATTGCCCGGCAGAGGCAGCCTGTTTGTGGTTCAGCCCATGTAGACCTTAAATGCGGTTTCTGAGTTGTCACGATGCTGCAGACATGATTCTGATCTAAAGGCTTTCATTCTCTGTGGGAGTTCCTGTTAAAATAAGTTCTAATACGACAAATGCGGAGGGGCTTTTAAGCCATGTCCCCTGTATGTTTCAGTGACCTAGTTGGGACAGTATGGGATTTTGGGTGTCCCAGTAGTCCTGTTGGCTTTGGCAAAGCAAGGGGAGGTTGTGATACCCCTCTTTGTCTTTTGTCCTTTGGTAGACAATGACAGGATTATAGGGCTCCAGCAAGAAAACTCCCATTATTCCCAATGCTTCATCCATCCTTCTTCCAGCACAACAATCTCCCCTTACTGGGTCACCCCTCAGCATACTAATAAAACACTGTCATCAGACCACCAAGCCCCCACCTACACTCCTAATCCCCCCATGCACCGCGTTACTGGTACCCCCCTTCTTCTTGCTCAGCTACCCCACCCCCCTTTAACTGCCTCCATTAAAACACATCCATTCTTGCCCTTCCCCTTCTCCCTGCAACTGCAACTGCAGTCTAGAAACACAGACTGAACAACAGCAGTAATTACAGGGATTGTGGTTTGGATGGATTACCTATTCAGGATTTTGTTTCATCCAAACTTCCCCTCCTCTAGTCTTTCGTAAATACCAGTGTTACCAAGTTATGCCTACCTTTGCCCACACAGGACAGATGCACGCTACTCAAAGAGGTAAAAGAGAAATGTTGCCACATGTACACCTCCATTCTCCTCACTAAAATCCACTGAACCATAATTGGAGAAATCTGCCAACTGGTGGTCAGTTTAATGAACCCTTTCAGAGAGAAACTGCTATGCTCCAGAGTCACCTCTTCTTTGTCCTACTGAGAAACATTTTCTCAGCACCATCCTATGGCCCATGTGCAGTCATATTACTGGAAATGAGATTCAGTCTCTATTTCAATGGACTTCAAATCAAGTAAGACATGTTGCCACAGATACATGTGTTTCTCATGTGTGTGTTTTCTGAAAGGAGCACTCTTACCCTTATAGTTTGGATGAACACGAGGAGCATACACCCCAAATTTGATGAGGATGGGAACGTTGTAACCGAGGCGCACCCACTCCACCACATGCAGAGGAAAGAGGTTTGGGGTGGTGGCTTCTTTGGATGTAGGAGTGAGATTGCAGCTCAGCTCTGCAGAGCCACCCTCTCTTGCACGAACCAACGATGCCGCGCCTTGAGGCACACCTGTAAAAGCAACAACATATCACCGAGATAAAGCTTGAGACTCGCTGGGGACATTTGCTAATAGCACAGAGGGCAATAAACAGTAAACATGTGATTGAACACATAAATCAAGTTCGATGAGAACTTGAGAAATATGGGCCTTTTAAAGAGAGTTATGGCTGCCAGAGAGGCCGGATTAACCTCTCTGGAATTTTTTGGTCATTCATTCATGTGAAAATTATTTGCTATGCTGACAACAGTTCATAAAACATTGGCCGGAGTATCTTGGGAGACAGCAGGACAAGATAAGTCAGTGACTACGACATCCCTGGAGTGTTTCCTGATAAAACTTGGGCTTTCAGAGGACATGTAAAACAATTATGTGCCATTTGGTGACAAGATCATATAGCTGCAAAGCCTGCAAACACACAGCAATCCCATTAGTGACACCTGGAGCGGTCTCTCCTCTCCCTTGCTGCCATGTGCTCACGTGGGTGTGTGCGCAACTGGGTGCCAGTATTTGCTCTGCTACTCATCTGGCCTGGCGATTACTTTAATCTCAGAGGGGGGGGGGGGGTATGTGTGGTGATACTCTGATGCAGGGCAGCAGGACCCTCTGTGCTCTCTCCAGCCGACCTCCCACCACCCCCTGGGGTCCACACATGGTCTGCGGACCAGCACAATCAATCCCACCACCACCCCCCCCTCACAAACACATGCACGCACTCAGAGAAGCGTGCCCAGAGATGGGGGTAGCATAAATCCCAGATTGATCTAAATCCACACCCAGAGATATTATTTAAGTTGGATTTTGGCCCCATTCCCTCTCGTCCACTCATGTCTGTGCTGTAACCCCTCCTCATTACTTTCTCCCATGTGAGGAAATGGGAGCTGTGCCAGATCCATCATGGTGTCACCGAAACTGCATGTAGGCAGCTAAACGGCAACATATGCCAACTGCTTTGCCATGCTTTATCATAACAAGGGACAGACTGTGGGGTCTTGCTGAAGTTGATAAACAACAAACTTTTGGTAAAGGGACGCAAACATATGGCAGAGACAAATGGAAGAAAACAATTAATCATCTTACTCACAAAAAAGCCAAATCAGAGAGTCTTATGGAAAAGCCCGGTTGTTTGCATATGTGACTGGGGAAAGCATGTTATATCATTTGAGAGGTTTCACTCAATATCACGTCATGCAGCTAGTGCACCATCCTGCTTTGTGGGCAAAATATGAATGGTTTTCGGTTGCTTTTAAACAAAGTTAAATATGGACAAATTCAACCAGTTATTTAACTAAATTAAATCTAGATCCACTTCTCACTCATCACCCAAAAGGAGAAGTGCAACGATGATAATCAATTAGTTTTCAACTATTAAATTAATAGCTTACTAATTTGCTTATATATATATATATATATATATATGTATATATATATATATATATATATATATACATACAAATTCTCTGATTTCAGCTTCTTAAATTCTTAAATGTGAGATTTTTTTCTTGTTACTTATCTCCACTGAGAAAGTCATCTTGGGTTTTTGGAGACACTGATTGACGTTTTTCACCATTTTCTGTTTTTCTAGACCAAACAACTGACTGATTAATTAAGAAAATAATTGACTTAGCAATGGAAGTAACTGTTAGGTGCAGCTCAACCCACAAGTAAAGCAGTCTACAGCAAAGTATACGTTTAAGTTAAATTTGACAGTGCTTTCATAAATATTGTGATAATGATACATAAGATGATGACTCCAAATAAGCCCTCAAAGACAAACACTGACATACTGCAAAGCAGTACAACCATCATGATCATGTAAATGTCAGCCAACAAAGCAGCTCATCTGTGATGTACATGTGTAAGTCCTATTTACACAAGTTGAATGAATTTTCTATGTCAGTGTTACACAGTTATGTTTGTTTCTTTTACTGTTTAGTTGGCAGAATATGATATATGACAATTTGTTTGTTGTCTGTGTCACACAATACTTTACGCAATGCTCAGCTCAAAGATGACAGTTACAGCCTCTTTGGATGACTTAGTCAATTTTGAGTAATTTCTTTGACTTTTAAATGCATTTTATGAGTGATCTGGTTGTTACTAGTTTGTTTTTAAAAAAGAGTAGTTTAGAGTAGTATTACACAGCCCTAATGAAGAGAACTCAGTACTAAGAAATACCTCTACACTTCTGAGAAAAACTCAACAAGGAGAAATTAATTATGGAAATGTATTGTAAGTGTATGCGATGGATCCATATTTTCATTAGCATACTTACTTAGCAGACAGATGGCTACAGCAGTGGTGACAGCCTGAAGCCACCGTCTTTCCAGTCCCATGGCCGTCCGTCACACTCCTTCACACATCTCCCGACCTGGAAGAGGAGACCACACATCCAGTTTACTCAACAGAACACTACTGTACCATTCACAGATTCACCTCGCTCAGACAAATGTAATCCCTCAAGTTAACATCAACTCATAATCCAACAACTACAACACATTCCAGATGCTTCTTGGTTAATAAATAACTGTATTCTTTGAAAACACGTAATCCTCTGGAAAATTGCATGTCTGAGCTGTGGTTGGATTAAAGCAAATAAGCTATTCCAACAAGTGCCCACTGTGTGTGTGTGTGTGTGTGTGTGTGTGTGTGTGTGTGTGTGTGTGTGTGTGTACATGTGTATGTGTCCATAGAGAAGACAAAGCTCTACTGTAAGTGTATGCACAGATTAACCTTATGCTTGTGACTGGTTCAGGTCAGGTCTTGTCCCGCACCTAATAAGGCCACAGCTGCTGACAGGTGACACAAGCAATACTAAAAGGTGTGTCTCCCCAACATAAGATATTACCCAATTACCACTGCTTTAAAAAGGAATTTAAGTGGCATAAATAGACTGCCACTTGACAATTCTCTTAAATTAACTTGAATTCAAGACTGAGCACATTCAGTGTCACGCAGCTGCAACAAGTGAGCCTCACCTAACTATTAAACACACAAACAGCTATTGCAAACGCACCAGCACAATGCACTTGTTTATACAGTATCTCCTCACGAGCCTCACAAACAAGAATCCACTTACACAAATTGTGGACGTAATTCAGTCTGAATGATGAGTACAGCTGCAGCAACGCGTGAGGTCCTCTTCCTTAAATTGGATTGGAGGCACAAGTTTAAGTTGCTGCCTTTCAAACATAATGGAAGACCTCATCCCCTACCCTTAAGTCACTCCATTCAGAACCCCTAATTCCAGCTTATTACTTTAGGTTGAGTAATATAAGAAGGAGGCTATTCTTAGAAAGGCAGTAGGTGTTGGATATTAGCTTCTGCTATAACCAAAGATGCCCTGTAGAAACGCAGGATTACTAAATCCCATGACAGACAAGTTTAGTCTCTTAGCAGTTGTGTTTGCCATTGAGTAAACAAACATCCCAGAATAGAGCAGCAGAAAGATGCTTTTATCTCCTTGCACTTGACCGACATAGGGGTTGAGACTGTTGCTGCTGGGGCTGTAATAACTTCTGTTTAACACCTTTCCAAAACAAGCAAAAAGTCAAAATCAATGTTACACAAGCACCGAAGATGAGTGGGACAAGAACACATCAGTGTGGGGTAAGCTTTACAGCAAAAGCTGATGAAGAGAGGCGGGGGGTAGGGCAAGAATAAAGGCTGATGTTGACAGTTTTTGCACGACAGAGTATTTGTTAATGAAGAAAGGATTACTCCTACTGAGCACACATTATTTGCTCAGTGGGGGTGTAGGAATAAACAGGACTCTTATCATGGATTCCAAAGTAAGTGACTAATAGAAAAATCTTTTCCGTCTAATCATATGTGTGTCACCTCCAGCCGTCAAAAGGATGATGGGAGTGATTGCACATCACTGCATCATGTCAGCTGTCATCTTCACAGTCATTTTAACAACATGACAGCAAAGGTAATGAGCAAATCTTATCATACATTTAAAATTCTAGCTCATATCCAGACCTCAAGTAACTTTTGACAACCTCCAGACATAACAAATCTTTGCTCCTGCCTGCTCCGCTGTGCCTCCACAGCAGAATATATGACCGGCTTGTGGCAGCCGACAGACGTGGCTGCGCCCACACTGAGCCGGCATATTACAGAGGAAGCCTGTAGGGCGGCTTTGTCTGCAGGTGCAGGAGTAGATAGAAGACAACCAGGTTATTTCCCCAGGCAGCAGAGCAGAGCCAGAGTCCACTTAATTGACATGTACACAGAGAGGGCCTCAGAAAAGAGCCCAGATGTTTACGACAGAACATGAGTACTCCTGGCATGCCAAAATCTGTCAAGCAGCATCAGTTGTTTTTTACCTGACAGAAATGTGATAACTGACACTTGTATATCCTGTAGGCAATTATGATTTTTATCTTTTAAGGAACCTACGAAGAAAGAATAACTGTGGACAACTCCTATTCAACTTGTGCATGTGAGAAGTGCGAGGGGTTTACTCAAAAGGATATCAGAGAGATAGTGGACATAATTATAATAATAATAATAATAATCAACTTTGCACATACAATCACATAGGGAGAGAATATTGAATGCATCTTAACACTTGAAATCATAACAATTTGAAATTAAGTTGTGCAAATTGGAGGGACATCAGTAGTGAAATAGATGCAATCTCAGTGTTCTTTGGCACTTTAATAATGGGATTTATTCAAGGTCCATAACTGCTTGTCCTGTTCAGGGTCACCGGTGTGATGGAGCCTGGTCCTGCTGACACTGGGCGAGAGGCGGGGTACATCCAGGACAGGTCGTCACACTGTCACAGGGCTGACACATGGGGGGCAGGCAACCATTCACACTCACATTCACACCTACAGGAAAATTAGGTTCACCAATCAACCTAACCTCCAACTTATGCAGGAGAACACGGAGAAACCCACGCTGACATGGGGAGAACATGCAAACTCCTGACAGAGGGGCTCCAGTCGACCAGCAGCTTCGAACGCAATACCTTTTTGCTTGTGTGGCGACAATGCTAACCACTACACCAGCATGCCACATTTTTGCATTGTAAATGTAAAAGGTGACAACACAGACCACGAAATACCTGCAGGAAATGCTCAGAAACCCAGCATGACCCCTTCTCATAAGATCGAGAAAGCTTAATTCACCTGAGGAGCTCCTGCCACAGCGCAGGTCATTCAGCTCGGTGAATCACGTCGGCACCGTTAACTGGTCTAATGTTTCCCTGGATTTCAATGACACAAATTGCTTTAGATCTAGTCATGACTTAGCCTTCTGGTCTGGACCTTTGTAACACCCAGACTAATCCTGCCCTGCTGCTCCGAGTGTTAATAGTCTAATTGAATTAGAGATCAAATTGGTGAGACAAATCAAGGACACTTATATTCAATCTTTATTTAGTCTCGATGGATCACTGAATGCAAGCTCTCATTTATGACTGAAAAAATACATCACACAAAATAAAAAGTAAAAGTGCACAACAAGAAGAGTGATAAAATAATCTAAACAATTAAAATGAATTAAAACAACACCATGAAAATAAGTTAAACTTATCTAAATTTTAAATGAGATTTTAAAAGATTTTAAAAAGTCACTTAATGCAGTGGCAGACTGTGACAGAATTATTGGTGATCAGAGATCTGAACTGACCAATGGATACAAGTGAATAGAGTTGGGGGGGCAGAGAAGCTCAAAGTGGACTTCCCAAGAGGAGTGTTAACTGAAGTACAAACCAGTCACTGGAACGAGTACGATAAGATCCACAGGACCAGTTCAACAGCGTGGAGATATACGCTGGAAAATCGCCAATAATGGCCATGTATACAAACACATGCCAGTGAAAATTATGTCTCTCCACCAGGGAGGACCATCCAACCTTGTTACAGCTGTAGCTATCCCTGGTGATAAACCTGAGGGCAGAGTGGCATACAGAGCCTCATGGTTTCAGAATAGAGAGAGGACACATATCTGCAAATTACTTGTTATCTGGCTGTGCAGTGATCAATCACTGGTAAATCAAGTCACTAAACACTCCAGATTATTCCGCTTGCTGAGAGTCCATAAACGTTGTTAGAGACAACACAACCGCTTTATTTGCTCAACTTGAGTCAGAAGGTTGTGTTGACCTAGGGATGGGCAATATGGAGGAAATCAAACATATCACAATATTTTAGACCAAATACCTCCTCGTTGACATCGCAATGATATTGTAGAGTTGTCTATTGATGTGTTCACAAAATATTTACACAATGAGATTACTGATTTAAAAAAGGTGGGTAAATAGATCAGCTAGAACAATCTGGTGAGGTTTTAAAATTACATCACTTTTACTGTAATGCAGCCTTTAAAACCTGGAAAAGATAACAATAACTACAATATTGAAAATATAAAATGATATCTAGTCTTATATCACAATATAGATATGATATCAATAAATCGCTCAGTCCTTTGTTGACCACAGATGGTATAAAGCAATGTGGACCCTCACTCAATGAAATGCAACTAATGTATCTGTGATCCACTATAACAGATCACTGTTACACCTCTGCTGTAAAAGCTACTTCTCTCAAATGCAGACTTTAAGCCATAATTTGCCAATGTGGAAATCTGTAAAATTCAAATTTCTTTAAAGAAATAAAAAAGTTGTTTCCAGAATCAGCATTCAGCTGGATTGATGTGTTGTGTTGAATGCAAGGAAAAACGAAGGTGATTCTAAGTTGTCAGCTGCAACAGCTGGTGTGCCTGATCTCTCCATATGCATGTCCTCTGAATCACACAAGAATTAACTGATCAGGAGGCATAAACTAAATAATGCAAAAGTTAAGGAGCACTCTGTGATGGGTTACATTATGCAGGAGGCAGCTTAAGCAGTGCAGTAGTCTTTTCAGCTATCTTGTTCACTTGATAAGTGACAATTAAATTGTCACTTTCTCTTTTCAGTCTGACGTTTCCTTTGATGCTCACAGAAAACCAAACACAGAAGTTCAACTTTTGACCTAATTTGTGTGTGCATGAGTTAGCCCTAAGCAGCGCCATCAGTGATGCTAGCGACAGATACAGGCCTGGTAAGAAGTAGCATTACTCTCTTAGTAATCCTTGTTAATCCTGACAGAAGCCGTAGCCTCAGTGCAAACAAGCCTGTAGCAAGAACTACAAATGTTACTCGAGCTGAAACTTTCACAGGTGAACACACCAGACTCATACACAAGCAGAAATATCACGGCAAAGACTACAGCGAAGACAACAGATCTGCACAAATAGCACATGTGACAGACAGTTATGGACACAGGACTGGGTTGTAAACCATCAATCCTACGTTGACTGGTTGGACCAACCATCACAAAACAGCAATCAATTTATCGATTTTTTTTTCCCTGGCACTGCAACCCAATTTAGTATCTGTATTGACATTTATTTTTTACTAAAGGAAATGAGCTGGGCACACACTGGGCACGGGATTGTACACTGGTCCCGTGAGGGGGAAAGCCTACTGTATGGATTAACACAGTGATCACATGGTGCTACAGGGTATACTCTAACAGTATTGACTGACAAGGAATGATTGAATGTTTTTAATTTACTCACACAGTAAAACTTGAATAGCGCTGCCATTACTATGCAATGCATCTTTGAAGCAGTTGAAACAGTTGAGCAAATTACATAAATGCATATCTGCTCCATGCACGAGTGAATTTAAGTGGTTTTTTTTTCCCCCTGCGATGATTTTATATATGTCAGTGATCTCAGGGAGGTGTTGAATGACATGAGTCTCGTCAAAGTAAAGCAACTAATATTCTTCTACTAAGTCCTGAGTCTTTGTCCTTCCCTGCCCCCAACTCTCTGGAACAGGTCAGTCCCATAAAGCTACTTTCAAGACACGATAGTGAGAGGCACTGAGGGTCAAAAGCCAAAGGTAACGAACTCAAGAGCTGAGGTCGAGTGCTGCAGCATGGCACTGGATTTTTTTTTTTTAAAGGTGAAGATCAATGAGATACGTTAAATCCTTAAAAAAAACAAAAAAAAAACAACTTAATATTTTATCTGTAAAATTACTTTCACTTATGGACCATCTGTTACTGCGCACATGTAAAACCAAAGTGCAAAAAGGCACTTTTTAAGACAAGTCAGCCCTAAAGAGATGTAAAACATACAATGGTGACCATTTATGGTCACTGCATGGCACTTAAACTTTATTAGGCACTTTCTCCAATCTCCTTTAGCTTTTGTTTACAACATTTTCCCCTCATACCTGCTTTTTTTTTGCATTATCTACATATTCTTCATTGTCCTATGAGCTCCAACACAGTGCCACTGCGTGCATTCGCTGTACAGGCAAACATACTCTATCTAAAGCACTAATAGCACAGCAGTTTGGAGTAACCATCTTCACCTCATGAATAATTTGTTTCTCAATACAATCAATTTCCTCCAGCATGACTATCTGCCTACAGGGAGCGCAGTTGGCCACACATTGTTCTGCATAGTGTAATACACTGATGAAACGTCAAAACGTGCTAAATGTTGAAACATGTGGGATATTGCTGTGTGAAATGACACCTGAGCTGGTATCTTACTTGCACAGACTTTGGCCTGAATGATATGCTCAGTGTTTGCTTCAAGGATGCAGGAGGAAAAATGCAAAACAGCTTCTTGAACATTTGTGTCACCCTTATGCAAAAGCAATCATAAAAACAGATTTACATTTTAGTGTTTGCAATAAGGACTAGACTGGAAGTACAGATTTTTGTCCAGTGTACTCATTGAGAAAATAACACGTTATAATTGATCTTTTTCAAGGCAACTAAAACCTCTGACAACCTACAACTTACAGAGCAAAGAAATCTTATATATCTTTAAAGTTAAGTGTCCCTTTACAGTCTTATGGCCCAACACAAGGGATTATAGACATCCAGAGTGATTTATGCCTCCTTGCACCTCATGCCTCACCAACCAGTATCAAGAAGCACAACAAAAACAAAGGATGGGAGACACTAGAGCAGGGAATATCTATTATGTAAAAAGCACAAGAGGGCTATGTACAAAACAGCTAAAATTAGGATCTGCCCAGCACATTGCACCATGTGGAGCAGCGGGAAAATAAACTGTCTGGTACATATAACAGACACCAAGCCTTACGCTCCCTCTATATATTCACCCCTACAGTGAATTGTGATGCTCAGTCCTCCATGTCACCATACAGATCTCCTGTAATACAAAACAGGTGCATCTTTTGTCTGACTCAGTGAGTCTGATACCAGATGAGAGGAGGGAGCTACGAATAAAATTAAAAAACACTATTTTGACTGACTATTGTTCTCATTATTTTAATCCTGGGAACAGAGTTCACTTTTGGGTCATTACAGCGTGTTAAACCTATTCACTATGGTATTAGAAAACACCCCCTCACTATTTCGGAGATTAAAAGTGGCGCATGTGATTCAGGAAACATAAACAAAGGCGCGACATCGCAGTGTATCTTAGTATTACTAGAGTACATTTTGCAGGGAAACTAAACTGATGTCATAGCAAAATACAGGGCCTTTAGGGGATGCTTTAGCTCTGCCTGCACAGCTGCTTACCTTGCTTGAGGCACTTTTTCACTTGAAGCTGAAAGTATAATCTTTCAATCCATTGATGCTCTTCTTCTAGCCTCGTCTCGCAGACCAAATTTAACCGATCATTCCTTTCTCTACAGGGAGAAGTCAGATTGAAAACACGAGTTTAAAAATAAAAAGAAGAAAGAGTTGGATAAAACGCAGGTGGTCACATTTTTGTTCTCAGTCCGTGCATGGGTCAAAACAAAATTAATCATCGCCATCCATGGTTATTAGACTTCCTGGAAAAAAACACTTCGCAGTTTCAATAAAATCCATAAACCGAGGCCACCTTCATGAGTCCGACATCAGCCCATTTAAAGTCCATTTAAACTTCCCACGCCTTGGTTTTTATATCCACAATCGTCTTTGTTCAAACTTGCTTGAAGTATCTTCAATCATGAGTGAGAGTTTATCATAAACATCATAAATATGTAGAAATAAATCTCGGGCGACGCAGTTCACGCTTTTCTTCAAACAAACGCAAGTTTCACCAGAAAGAGAGCACACACTACACGCTTAGTTACAGCCTTGCTGTTGATACTCTCTCCGTGTCTCCCCTCCCATTATCATCATCCCCTCCTACTACAGCCGCTGTTTGACCCACCGTCCAAGCACACGCAATACAACAGCGCACTTCCTGTTACTTCTTTCAAAATAAAGCCCCCGGTCACAAACAAAGTAGAGAAAAATGACAGTTCAAAGTTTTAAAGTAATGCTAAAACGTGTAGTCAACTGTGTAATTACTAAAAAAAAAATAACATTTATTCCAATCATTTCTCAAGTATAAATGTGGTATGCAGGGTTATTTTATTTACAGACCTTTATCACAGCATTTTGACACAGATGTATTCAATAACATGAATGATAGCTGCGTTCCACTCAGCGGAGACACTGGTGTGTCCATGCTGGCTCACTGGAAGAGCTTACTTTAGGAAACTGAGCCATTGTTAATGTTATCTATTTCACCTGTGCTTTTCCCTACTGACACGTCAAAATGTCTGCTGTGAAAAAAGTTGATACACTGATTGAATGTTTTCTTTTTGACTGTTGGGTTGGACAATACAGTTAATTTTATAAAATGCCAGCTGGGGCTCTGGGAAATTGTGATTGGCATTTTCAGAGTTCTCCACAACATGTATCATTATAACTTCAAATTAAAATATAGGGGCTAGGCAATAAAGTCTATTATTTACTTAGGACATTTGCAAAAGCCAGCACTGCAAAGACTTAAACTAATTGTGTCTGAATTCAGTTTTGCTGCTTCAGTTTCAGGGTCCTGGTACTGTGCATGCTGGCTCACAGCCACACTGTCAAGGCTTACTGGGGCCCTCGAACTTAGGGGAGCCAATTTTTTGGATGTAACATGGAGTGCTGCCAAAAATATTAACTTAAGACTAAAATTTGGACCTAAAAATTGTAAAAACCAAATTACAATAGAACATTTTTTCGGTAAATTAAGTAGACTAATAAGTGAACAGATTTAAGTTGAGAGCTGAACATATAGTCTGTGGGTAGACACAAGACGCTTTTATGTTGAAGTTGAAATAATCTACTTCCGTCAGTTCCCATCTGTCTCTGTGTGACTTGACGCTGCTGGTGTTTAGCGCCTCAGACAAAAGCGCCTTTTCGTGGGAAAGACTGGCTTCCTCCAACAAAAGGCAAAACACACATGTAAAGGACACATTTCACTCAGAGCCGTCTGGTGCAGCATCCAGCACATATAACAGAAACGTACCTCCAAGCGTCTGGGGAAAACAACAAATCTCCAGTATGAGAAATGGGAAACGGGTGTGATGTATTCAAAATTTCATTTCCATGACAAGATTTATGAGATACCCTCTACCACCAAAACCAAGTCCTTACATTGTCATATAAAGACTAATGTTAGTGCGGACAGCATAACAAAGTAATTCTATCCAATCAGTTAACTATTAAAAATCTACTGGAACAACAACTTCTGAGAAAATATTTTTCAGCATTAAATTTGTACCACATGTAATTAACCCATCAACTCCCACCAATCTTTAAGCTACAGCTACTTAGCTTTCCATTAGCTAACGGCTCAAGCTAGCAATAACTGGGTGGCTATTATTCTCTTCATAAACCTTACTTTAGGCAGCTGTTATTAATTATACATTAATTACCAATGACACAACTTTAATATTATTGCACCCAGTTTTAAGTTTTGTCAGTGTAAACTCAAATTCTTAAGCTAAGCTACAGCTAGTTGGCTTTCCATTAGCTAACGGCTCAAGCTAGCAAGTGCTGGTGGCTATAATTCTTTTCATAAACCTTACTGTAGCAGCTGTTATTAATTATACATAAATTACCAAAATATAAACCCGCTAGCAAGTTAGCTATGTAATTTTGTTGACTGAGATATCATTGTACCCAGTGTTAAGCTTTGCTAATGTTAAGCTAAGTGAGAAGGCTAATTCGTCACTCACCCATTGTTTCCTGACTTTGGTGTTCTTCGGGGGCACATTGTCAAAACATTGTTCCTTTTTTTCCTTTAAGTTTTAGCTGTCAAAGATAACAGAAAAAAAGTCCTTTTAAAGAGAGACAGAGAGTTAGGGAGTTTTGTAATTTAACTTCACTAACATTGATTGGATTATGTTTTTTATTATTTTACCTCAAAACCAAATCTCCTTAAAAAAAAATTTACTTAAGTACGGATGTTACTTTTGTCTGCTACCACATATGAGCTGATGGGGATGTGGTCGGTTGTGTTATTGGTAACTGTCTTGTTCACTGTATGGTTTAAAATAGCCAATCCAGTGCCTGACAGTCTGTAGCCTTTCACCACAGGGGGGAGTTACTGTCCATCAGTGAAAAGGGTTAATAGTGGCCTTTAGTATTGATGCAAAGTGACAGAAACACAGAAAATAATTTATAAATGGGTATGATTTGGCACTGGAGACTTTTACTACTAGTTTACAAAGCATTTGGCTTGTTGTGACATGACAAGACTGTGATGCCATTTCAACAGTGGACATTCACTGTCAAATTACAATAGTATCCCTACAATATAACACTAGTGCTTGTAGCATTTGTCACACTCTCTTCCGTCATTATACTGCCTTGCCTAAAATATATATATATATATATATATATATATATATATATATATATATATATATATATATATATATATATAAAACGTTGTTTTTTATTTTTTCCTTTTTATTTGACAATGCTCTCTCTAATTTTGAGGTTGCAATTTGCAGGATGTTTCATGCCAAGTTGCTGATTGCCTTTTTCCCATGTTTTTGAAATAAATCAAACAGATTTGCTCAAGTTTCAAAGGTTTAAATACTTATGAAGGCATTTAAACACCACACTAGAAAACAAAGGGTTGAAATCAATGTTTGTTCCTTTTTTTTTGTTTTTTTACCGTAGCATATGTTATCAACATACAGAAAATATTAGCTAGGATTATTCAGTTGTAAATTTTGCCTAAATTTCAGTGACTTTTTGTGTTAAGTGGGAGTGCTTCATGTAAAGGGAGGGAGCTTAAAAAAAAAAAAAGCTCATATGTGTTTTATCTGGTCTGACTAATACCAGGCATTTTGTGGTTGGAAGCTGATTTAGGACACATTTATTAAAAACAAACAGTCCTTGAAAATATTCACTTTAACAGCTGGTTGCCAAGCATCGGAAAGGATTATACAAGTGCAACCTTTCCTGGCAATGTGCTCTACGTATGACATTATCCTGCAAAAGGAAATTGAGGTGGTAGCCTTTTCTTTCACTGGCACACTTTCCAATTATGTTAAAATTAATGAGTTGATGGGAAAGATTAAATAAAAGGTTTCAAACTCAGTTTAACAAAATGCCAGGTCTTAATAGCTTGTGTACTTCCTGTTTGACAAATGTTTACTCTCACAGGCCAGGTGCACCATATGGAGATCAAAGGATTGGCATTAATCACATGAAATCCTCCAAGAAACTGCAACTCTGTACAGTGAGGAAGAATTAACCAGAGGGTAAGACAACTGTGGTGTGCAGTATATTGATCATACTGCAGACAAAACAATACTAGCCTTCTATTAAATATCTGTTAGCTTTCTTTTGAGAAATACAATATGATGCAGGTGTATCACTCAGCCTGGTGTGTATAGCCTGAAATCTTTAAACATTTTTTATTGGAATTTCACTGTAAATGAGCTCATTATAAGCCATTCATTATGATTTTTTTTCTACCATTGAACAAAGGGGTGGACTCACCGAATAGAATTCAGGTTTGATTTGGCGTAAAAATAATTGGATTTTCAGAGTTGGCTTGTCTAAAGTTATCAGTCCTGTTTCGGTACACCAGCAGCCACATTGGTTGGATTCTTCTACATACTGTTTGTAATACAGTATGTAGAAGAATAAAATGTGATGAATGTGCTCTGTAGTAGAAAAACTCTTTATTTGTGGTTTTATTGCTTTTGTCGTTTTTGGTCTTTCATTTGTATTATTTTATAGTGACATTTTGTGTCCTGTATCTTGTTTTTATTTGTCCTCTCGTTTAAACTGTATACTCTAACCCTGCTCTAGTGTCTAGCCAAGTTCTCTTGGCTTTCTGTTGTTGTATTGCCTCTCATTTCTGATTTTGCTTTGCTTGTCGAAGCACTTTGTAAAACATGTTTTTAAAGGTGCTATAGAAATTATTAATATAACTCAGTGTGAGGTTATTGTCTCACTGTGTACAGATGATCTAAAAGATACAAATAACATTACACAAATAAAAGATACCCATCAAATTACAGTTTGATTAATTTATCAAGCTCACAAAACATATATATACAAATTTTGGTACTGATTTGGCTTCATAACAGCAGGCTGGCAACTACATAGGAATACAACCCTATGACAATAACAGCGAAATCATTCAGATTAAGGTCATTTACAGACTCCATTATCTTTTGAGATATATGTGCATTTAAAACAACACAAACAGATTATCAGGAGTACATGTGAGTACAGGAAGACAGTGGCTGAAGCTGCGGTGTTTGTCAGTCATCAAAGTCAGGGATATCATCATAGGAGTAGCCCCGGTAGCCCTTTGATGCATAGTACGCTATCCGAAGGTGGTAGATTCCAGGCAGGAAGACAAGGATCCCAATGATAAGAACAGGAACGGTTCGGTCTGAGTGCTGAAAGAGAGAAAATACTCATTTTAATAGAGGTAAATATATTGTTCATACTGTAAAACCTTGGTGCCTACTAATACAATTACTCACAGTGACTCCAAAGTATCCAGCCAGGAGAAGGGAGCCGATGATGATTAACAGAGAGCCGATTAAGAAGAGGACTGTGGCTAGTGCGATGGCTTTGTATGGGACTTTGGGTGGGCTCTTTTTGAACTGCAGAGGAGGAGAAATAACTAATTAAAAACACTTTTCTCAGACACAGCAGGCTTTCTATGACAATGCCTGTTTTCTCACTCATGTGCTTTACTGGACAGGCAAAATAAGTCTGACTCATAATGCACTTAAATATCTTGGAAAAGTGAAAGTCTGTGACTGGTTGACAGATACTTATATCAAAGCAAGCTGGTAATACGAGCCATTAAACAGTCGTGTTACTGTCATGAATATTTAACAAACCATCATGAAAACCATCTATTTTACACACAAGGATCAAATTATAATGATGATTTAGAACATTCGTCCCTACCCCTTCAATGAAAACATTAAAGTAGGCAAGGACCTTTATTTTTACAAAATTAAAGACATTTACTCCATAAATTGACGCAGTAAATGCACAAATTGGTGCATAGAAATTCTCTAGAATGAAGGAAATCATGGGCATTAGTCATACTAGGCGTTTACAAGCAGGAAATCTCTCCCTTTGCAGCTCGGATTTTGACCATCCTATTTAAAGGAATACTTCCCCCACAGAATGAGCATTTTTTTAAATCAGATAGTCATGTTGTATTACCTTGAATTGGAGTCTAGCTTTTTAAGCTTTTTAAAAAGTTACGTTTTGATGAAAATGCATGACTTTTGATAAACAAATGCTCATTTTGTGGACAAACTATTCCTTTAAAACATGTTTTTCCATTGTTATTGACATGCAATAATAAATCACTGCAGTACCCATTCAAGTTCATTATATTGTGCTCTAATCAAGTGAAGTTGCTGTTATGCAGATAGCTTGCAGTAATGTAATAAAAAAAAGTAATAAGACTTTATTACAGCACTTAAGTGTCATTTGAGAGTATCTGTACCTTACTTGAGTTTCTACATATTTGTCAACTTTCACTTCTTCTCCACTGTTTCCTAAACAAAATGTAGAGTTTTACTCCACTAGATTCCCCAAGAGCATTTTAGTTACTTACTACAATATAGGAAAGGAAGGGAAGAGGGGATGGGCATATGAATGAAGGAATATGAGGGATGGAAAAACTGGATTTTGTTCTTTCAATCCTTCAAGTTGTGAAAAAAAAGACCTTGTTTTGTTTTGTTGGTTTTTTTTCAAATGTAATGTATGTTAAGGTGGTGTACATGTTTAGAAGAAATAAACTTTCATTCTCAAAAGTCAGACGGCTTGCTTTTCTATTAAGAGCATTTACTTTCCTAAAGACTTTCCTGCCTGCTGCCATTAGACTTTTAATGCTCTTAAATAACCATTGTTTTTGACCACTGCACTTTTGCACAATGACATTTTATACTCTGCATAGTATTTATTATCATTATTGGGTAATTTTTTAGAAGTGAGTATTTTTTAGTATTTATTTTTTAGATGTTTGATTTTTCCTGTAGATAATTACAGATGTGCTTTTATGTTGTGTGTGGTTGAGTGTGGTTAGCTGTGAATGAACTGCCATTACAAATTTAATTTTAGTAAAATTGTAATAGGTGACTTTAACTTCTACTAACGTCATTTCCTGGTAAGAAATTTGTACTTAAGCATGGATTTCACGCGCTTCGTTTACCACTGTTAACTTATAAAGAGCGGTTGACCTATGACCTTCAGTCTATAACCATAAAGGCAACGATTATTGATTTTTAAAATAAAATATATAGAAAGTAACAATAGCAAGATATATTGTGATGTCTGAGAGGCACTGATTACCTTCGCTATAGACCCTAAAGATGAAGATCCTCTCCTCCTCTAACATGGATCATACTGAGCGACATGTATTTGTATACTTTCAGTGGATTGCCTTAACAATACACAATCTTACCTGTAAATCAATATAGCCGTCATCATCGGTGGCCAGCCTGGAGTATTTAACATTGCTGTTGGGGATCCCGTTAGACACCACGTTACGAGCAGGCATCTTCATCAGCTGCTCGTGAGCTCTGCTAAAGGTTTGTTTTCACCGTTTCAATGAGGCAGAAGCAGCTCGGCTACTGGAGCATTATCGACACATTCATAACTCATAAGCTGTCAGCGCACAAGTCAAGCAAAATACTTCACCAAATCTAAATTACGACCGTTATAATTTCCTAAAACTACTTTTGAGAAGAGATTACAGGGAGGCGTTGTCTGTTTGGTATCTTGTCTTCCGTGTTTTCACCTCGGTCTGTAATGCGCCTGCGCACACCGAAGCGTCATTATTGGACACTGTAGAGACTAAAATGACTCAAAGTAAAGCGTCATGCGCGCGACACAAGATCAATATAGTTCAAATGAATTATATAAAATCAAAGTTGTCAAAATTGCTTTATTTTGATTATTGTTTTTTTTCCCCTGATGATTGTTTGCACTGCTCCATATTTACCACTAGATGGCGCCGTGAGTGTTATTTAAATGAGCCGGTCACAGCCAGCAGAGGGGTGACTCTCCGGTGTCAAGATTCATCTCTGTGTGGATGTTCATTTCCTGAGGTGTTCTCCCAGGCCAGCTTTATTATCACACCCAGTTCTCTGGCGATCAGCTTTCTGTTGAGCCTGCGGATTTTTGATACAGTCCTCATGTGACGGATGTTTTTTAGCCCGGGATGCAAATGTTGTTGGCCCTTTCGCAAACAGATCTATTTCACACACTTTAATAGAAAATATGACAAAATAGAAAATATGAGCACTGGCAGAGCCATCTAGATTAAAATCACACATTATTTCTAAACATCATACTAGATTAGATAACTTTCCCCAATAATGACACATTTTATTTATTTATTTATTGTGATCGAATGTTTATTGAGATTTCTACAAAATCTGGAAGGGATCATTATAATAGTCAAAGTGCATGCCAAAGTGGGATGTAGTCAACAAAGCACACTTCTTTCCCCTCCACCTGCAATTCCCCCCATCCACCTTCAGTCCCTTACATCTTGGATCTAGGTACTGTACACACACAAACAATATACAAACAATTAAATAAGACCAAAAACACCCTACCCATCTTTCTAAATGTCCAAGGCTCAATCCCAGAAATAAAGACAGGGCAAAGCTAATATTATCCACAGAAATAGCTGACAATACACGTGACCTGTATGTGTAGTGACACATTTACAGGTGTCTTTTGTTTTTAATAATTTTCAAACATAAGATATTGCATGATTTAGCCCCTCATCCCTAAAACAATTTTTTAAAAATGTATTAGTTTTACTCACTGTAACACTAATGTTAAAAATGGTAAAATGACTGACAATCATTTTGTCATTAGGGTCTGATAGTGCCTATTTTAAATTTTATGCACTAGTCTGTCCTACAGGTGTATGTATTTATTAATGTTGTGTGGAATTATCATTTTTTTACCGTTATATGTGCAGTTTATATTTCATATATGAGAAATTAGCTTTATGCTACTGTATATCTGGTGCAAAATATAGCCTATGTTGTACACTTTCCCTGTTTTATATAAACCAATAAATGAAAATGAAAAGATGTCACAATTCTGTATTAGTAATTGTTAAATGTAGTTTTATATTTTGAATGGAAACATTTGAAACCTGAGATATTCAAGTTCGGAGGAGCACCTTTATCTCTTTGTGCATACCACATTATCGCTGCCAGATGTTGTCATCTCTCTAGTCATGCACAGCAATAAACTGGCCTTGTGAATGACTGACTGCGAAATGGACGAAACACACACACAAAAAAAAATAACATTTGCTAACAATTCCCCCGAAATGAATAATTAACGCTGCGGTGCTACTGTCTTTTTCCAATTGTATTTTTCACATTCCCCTGCTGGTCTGTGGGAAAATTGGACTGTCGCATAGACAAATATAGACTCTCCTGCAGGCAGAATTCAGATAGATCCTGACCCTGAAGCTACACAGCAGTGGATCATTGTGTTTCTAGCTTTCTGGCAGAGCCATGTGCGGTACAGTCAAGGATAAATGCCCGCAGGTAGTGAATAATCCAGAAATACACAGCTATGTTGAAGAACTGTAATAATAAAGTAAATGCATATTCTTATTAGATGTGCTGGCAGCATCAATAATACACTCATGCTGCCTTTAAAGTACATGTTGGAGGAGAGCGAGTCTCAAGTGATCATCAGCACGCCTAGTGACCTTGAGTGCATGTCACATTGTTGTAGTTGAAAGCCATACTGTTGCTTTCTGGAGCCATATAAACTGTAAAATCATTGATCCGTGTTTTATAATCATATTCCTTTGTGATATGAATCATTGTACATTATGCTGTATGTTCTCTCTTCTTGTTCAATTTTCAGATGCAAATGTACAAATATATCCCAGCCTCCGCAAAACATAATCTCCATAAACCTACCCTGGATACAAGTTGGTTTCATCTTAGTTTAAAGGGGATTAAATAAATGATAACCTTTTTTTTTTTACTGACCACTTTATCATGCGTCAGTATTGCAAATTGCAGTTTATACATTAAGAGTTCATTTAGCTCCCACATATGTCCTCTCCCCCTCTCGTTTATGGAAGAAAACCATCATATAAGCCGCCTATACCTCCCGAAAGATCTTCTTGTGCAAACATTTTGCATGAACATTTCCTGTTACTGACAATAACAGAGGGTAAACTTTGCCCTTTGCTTCATTAGCGATGCCAGTTTTCTTACTCATATCTCACTGTGCTGTGTGACTGCTTGTTGGCTGCACTCATTAGCAGACACCAAGTCTGACTGCGTCACCGGTGCATACTCCTTTGTACGCCAAAATACTTTGCCTCTATCTGACCCGTCTTCTCACTTGGACGTTCAATACCTACAATGAAGGTCACTGCACAAGCCGCTTACCCTTGCTCAGTCTGAATTTAGAAACATGACTTTTAATTTCTCCTCAGCCTTGAAACATTCCACAAAAGCGGATAAAACTGTAATTACTCTGCATTCATAAATTCAAAATGAATGGCTCAGGATGGAGCTGGAGTAATCTATCTGTAAGTAAACCTGCTGCCCTTTTTGTTCTTTTTCCAGACATTACCTCATGTTATTTCTACTTTGTCCTGTCTGTCTTGTTTCATTGTGCTGGCCTACATGTGGGTTTTTGGATTACCTGAAAGATATTTGTGCAAAGTACTTCCCAATACAAATTCAAATGCTGCTTAAGTGACATCTCAAGTTGTGATTTATTAATTAGATGACAGCCAAGACTGTCATCAGTCAGAGGGGGGCAGAGTGGGCTCCTGTAATAGATAATCTGCCACTAGACCATAATGCCGGCACAGTAGAGCATCAGCCGAGCCCTCAGGGTGTGTGTGTGTGTGTCCTTGTCTGCATGGTGAGAAGACAGCAGCAGTCGCCCCCTTATAACTCCAGGGTATGACACTGAACAGTAAGAGAGCAGCATTTAGGCCATAATTAGAGTCCTGTTCAGAGTGGAGTTCTGTCTGCTGTGATAATTAGGTCTTTCTTCATTACAGCAATTGTAGATAACACCATGACTGGAGCCCAATAAAAGGCCGAACCATTATACCACTTGAACATCATGCAATCTCCCTGTGGCGCAGCCTTTTTACTTTTAAACCCACCAGGTTTCAGAGATAATCAGATATGGTATGTGGGTGGTACACAGGTGCTCCTGAGCAACAAGCTTTTCAAAATTTGAAACATGCTTGCACAGACTAGTATAATTCCTTTATTTTTAGGCTCCCCATGCCACATGTGGAGGAAATAAAGCATTGAGTCAATTTGTGCTTTTCTTGTGTTTGTTCTCTTGTATTAAACATATGCTGAACAGTAATATGTGTGTAGGTGTAATGTGGATATGGATCATGGATTGGATATTAAAGGTCGCAGATTGTTAAAAAAACATTCACAATAAGTTGACCCTGGTGAATTATTATGATAACTATTATTACGATACTAGTGAATATCGTGTCCAGGAGCACGCAATGCAACTGCTGGGCAACCTACAACAAAAAAGACAGCAAAAACCTAATAATCAACCACAAAAAAAGCACACAATCTTAATCTAGCACTGGCATGTTACATTTCAAAATGTATGATGTCACTGCAACTAGTTTAAAGCTTGGACTTTTAGGATTTTTTTTTTACAAGTTTAAGCATATTTTGATAAATACTGGGATAATATGGTGAAGCTCAGTTTTTTGGGCAGGATCATCATGCCCTTAAATTTTCATAGTGTCCCTTGCCTACTGTGGATAAAGTACAATGTCACTCTTTTCGTTCTTAGCTGCACAGGCAGCAAGCGTCAGTACATAGCATAGTTGGTCGCTTTGGTCCAGATTGAAATATCTCAATAACTATTGAATGGATTGCGTGAGATTTTGTATGATCATCAGAAGATGCATCCAACTGAATTTGGCAACCCCCAACTTCTCCTCTAATGCCTCCAGCAGGTCAACGTTTGTACTCATCCAGTGGAATATCTCAACATTGTTGGCCCAAAATTGGTAAAGACATTCATGGTTCCCAGGTGATGAATCCTAATGACTTTGGCCATGCTTCGACATTTCCTTTTGCACAACCATGATGCTGATATTGGAGGTTTCACAGGAAAAAACACAACTGTTGGATGGACTGCTGTAAAATTCTGCATGGCCGACAGAGGATGAATCCCACTGGCTTTGGTGAATCCCCTGACTTTTCCTCTAATGTCTCCAACAGCACCACGTTTTCATTTATCCAGTGGAATATCTCAATATGGTCGGAATGGATTGGCACAAAATTTTGGAACAGACATTCGTGGTTGCCAGATGATGAATTCTTATCTCTTTGGCCGTCCTTGACTTTTCCTCTAGCACCTCCATGATTTTTGCCTTTGAGGTTTTAAGAACAGGTGTAGATTTCAGCGTGACTCGCGGGATACGTTCCCCTCAATATTTAAACATGTGCATTTGTGTCCACCATAAAAACATGAAAGCAGAAGAGGACTTTTATTTTGACAAAATCGAAGACATTTCTTTCATAAATTGATGCAGAAAAGGCATACATTTGTGCATGAAAATTCACTAGAATACAGAAAATCGAGAGTTTGATGCTCAAAATTCAATCAGTTCAAATCAGGACCCCCATACTCCCCTTTTCATATGACAAAAAAAACCTACGGCCTTAGTTTAAGTGAAATTTCTCAACAACTGCTGGATTGCCATGAAATTTGGTACATACATTAATCTCTTAACAGGTTTAAGTGTCAGTTTGTCCAGTAGCCTATGTGATAATATTATACTTATCTGTCTTGAATGAGTGGTTGCAAGTTGCAGTGATATGTTGTAACTCTGTCTTCTGATCAGTCAAATGGTCTTTTCTCTTTAATATGCATTTCAGGTTAGCTGTGTTTGTGTGTGGGTGGAGAGCTGACTGCTGTGCAGGCCGCTCTACATGAGGAGCTTCATCAGCGATGACGAAGTCTGTCACCTTTATTTCACAATGTCAACTTTTTCCCCATCAGCTAATGAAAAAAAAGGCCAATCACTGCAGCTCAGGCTTCCAGGATATGATTACAACATGACACGTGAGGTAGCTGTTTCCACTTTGAATTCGCCTTTGAAATGGAAAGCATTTTATATCATTTTGCTTCTTGAGCTATATACCATTTCACGCTTACACAAACAAATCAGTGGCCTGCAGCAGAATGTTAGCTGTTTGCATTAACCTGCTCTGGTGATCGAAATCTGTGACTCAATTTTATTTTAGGATTTTTG
The DNA here is from genome assembly GCF_008729295.1 of Plectropomus leopardus. Classification (NCBI taxonomy): domain Eukaryota; kingdom Metazoa; phylum Chordata; class Actinopteri; order Perciformes; family Serranidae; genus Plectropomus; species Plectropomus leopardus. Next base: position 12,432,275 of record NC_056468.1, read on the forward strand.
TGAAAGTCAGAGCCATAGCAGAGGAAATCTCTTGATATGCAATTAAGGTGAATGTCACTGTAAATGCCAACATTAGTTGTGGATGCTCAGCTCAGTTTGCTGCCTCCATGACAGGAAATGTTTCCTCCAATGCAGAGATATTGATTTCGGTATCTTTCAAACTCAGCAGCCCGCTTCACTGCATGGGCGGCTCAGACAGGTAATTGCTTTTCCAGCAGGTTAGATAGCATGATAGAGCCTAACAAGATGCAAATACACAGCAAACAATGAGCACGGATGAAACATATGAGCATCACTTCACTGCTTCATTATGTTTGTAATCTTTCATCAGCATGATTGGTTCACTGGCCTGTTTTTAATGCAAACATAATTGTGCAATAATTGATCTGTTGTTGCAGTAAATACTCAGTCTGCCTGTGTCAGTGCAAAACAGTCATGAATGTACAATAATGAGGCAAAATGTTATGATAATTGTAACCTAAATTGCACTGAAAATTGTTTTCAATTTTAACAGCAATCCTTTTGTGACATCCGCTGTTATAAAACACTCAATTTATCATGCACACAAAAACATAAATCTCTATTCATGTTACTCTGGGCCTTTTGCTGAAGTGATTGTACTTTTAGAGAGTTCAGTGGTGTTCTTGTGATTTGGCTCTTGACATGACAAAGTAGATTTGTCCCCAGGATGTAACAACAGGTATAGCAAAAAGACGCAGAGCATCGAACGATGAAAGTCCCTTCATTGATTGAGCAGAGAAGCTGAACTGTAAACGCTCAAATGTCCTCGCTGTGAGCCAGCAGCAGCTCCAGATAATGCCTTTATATCTGGACCCAACTGGAAAACAAAGTAAGCACCAACTGGCTAAACCGAGGATTTGTTCACAGTGGGAAGAAACATATCCGTCCCGAAAAAAAGGAAAAAAATCAATGTTGTGTATCTATTCATGTGTGCTGGTGGGTGTGTTAGTGCGCCTGTTTCTGCTTCGTCTCTTCATCATAGCTTAATTGAAAAAAAAAAAGTGCAAGCACAGGCGTGGAATAATAATGTCCCAGGTGATATTGTAATGTCAGATAAATTGCAATTGACTGTTATGCCGCAGGCAATAATAAATGCGTATTGACTGAGTTGTGCAACAGATAGACCGGGAAATTCTACAAGCTATATATGATGTGTTATATGTGAGCTTTAGTTATTAATTCTGTAATAAAAACAAAGACACTTAACATAAAAAGTATATAAGAACTGTATAATACCTTATAGTACAAAGAATAATCATCTCTGGCATTAAACCATAGGTTTAAATGTGCAGTAGTTTTTGGTTCTGCTAATGAAATAATGCTTTTAATTAGAGCCAGCAAAACAGTGTGATTATTTTGTATATAGGTGGTATAGATAAAGTACTTATTAGGTACCAATACCAATACCAGGTGTACAAGTACAAGGGAAGACGAGAAAAGGGATAATGGGGGTAACTTTATCATTAACAGGGATGTAGACATAAATCACGCTGCATTCAGATGTTTAGAAATCAGTGTTATTGAAATGAAGGGAAAGGGGTAACACTTACCAGAAAAATCATTATTGTATATACATTATTGTTCCTGTTGGATATCAAAATGTTCGGCTAAGGCTGGCAAGAAGGATGTAGCTTGAAGAGACAGTTCACCTGAAAATGAAAGGCACTATATTTTTGTGCTGTTTATCAATCGAGATTGTTTGGGAGTGATTTGCAGAGTGTTGGAGATATTGGCCGTTGAGATGTCTGCCTTCTCTCAAATATAAATACACTAGAAAGAAAATTGTTTCTATGTGAAACTGCTCACAACAAGGTCTGTGGATTATCTTGAGTAATCAGGTCATGATTTTTTATTATATTAGAGAGAAGACAGACATCTCTATGGCTGATATCTCCAACACTTTGCAGCTTACACCAAAACAATCTAGATGGATGAATAGCCCTAAAGGTAAGAGGAAAAATATGCATTTTTGACTTTGAGAGTGAACTGTTGCTTTGATAACTATAAAATAGCTACCTGCATGTTTGAATTCTTATTCAAATAATGACAAAATAATGGGGAACAGTAGAGAAGAACCTTTTGTGTGCTACCACCAGCTCTTAAAGAATTAAAGGGCCAAATACATGTGCTTTACAAACTTCACTCAGCAACACTCAGTACGAAAAGGAGAAAGAAAAGTGTAGCAAAATTTATCAAATGACCAGACATTTTTTTGTCATTTAGGAGTTCTTTTAAAGCATGCAAGGGTAATTCCAGCTGAGGAAATGGCCATTTAATTTAAGTTATAGCGCAGTGTTATCAGGGCACATCCCAGAAATTAAGGGAGAAAGCTTCTTTATAGTGTCTGTGCGTAAAAAAAGCCTCGCGGATGCGGACACTGAAATGAGCAAACTTTACTTCAGTTGAGTGACAGTCGCTAATGAAGCATTTGTGAATGAAATGTCCTGCTGGGTAGACAGTGACTGGTTGCGATGACGCACAGGGAGTGATGCTGAAGAGGGGGGTGAGGTGATGTGAGGATGAGGATGGTTGGTTGGTTGGATGGTGGTGGTATGGGGGCTTACGGGGGTAGTGTGGTTCGAGGAGAAAACAGTGAGTCATTTGGTGCTCATCATTATTTGAAGAGACTTGGAGCACCTGAGGGTCGGGCGTTTGGACCGGCTGATGTGAGGGCTCTCCATGATGAGCGCACTTGGCTTCCCCGTTCACCGTCTCCGAGTGCGAGTCAGTAATCACAAGCGCGTCCAAATGTGGCTCAGGCGAGTCGCCGGGATGTGAAGATCTAACTCAAAGTTGAGGTGAGTGCCAGAAAATTTCATTTCTAACGTTTAACTAAGGCGTTTTGAGCGGATCTCCCTTGATATCAATTATTTCTCATTTAATTGACGCGCTCCCCCATTTACTGTCCGTGGTGTAATGCTGATTTTGGATAAATCTCACTGAGCGGACTTTTGATTTGGGGAAAAAGGGGGAAATATTTCTTACAATACAATGATCAAATAATTTTGGCAGAATTGAGTTTGATTGGATTTATATTGTAATTTGATTTTGGGCTATAATTTGGTGAGCATTTATCTCTTTATTTTGTCTCTACAGTAGGGAGTTGCCTTTCTAAAATAATGAGGCTGGGTCGCACTGATCTATAAATATATGATTTATATGATGCTTCTAATGTTTTTAAAATTTTCTCAATCAATCTTTCACTAATAGATCCTTAAGATTAAGAGATATCCTATGAATTTCTTGTAAGTGTATTTTAAGAGTGTGTATATAGAGAAGAGCACTAAGAGGTCTATAATGTCTGCTGACCACCACAGGTGTCTACAGGTCCCTGGCTCTCTCTTTTTTATTAAGGTGGATATCACTTTCTGTCAGACAGGTATCACCTATAGTCCTGCACAGTGGTTTCATGTTATAGGGCTGGGAATTACCCTGCACACTAGCAGTGAAGAGGCTGAGATAACATCTGAGCCAGAGTGGATATTTACTCCTTGCCAATTAAAATAGCTGCAGACATGGAGAGGCTCCATGTCTCCCGCTGTCCCCAACATTATTGTGGATTCCTGTCCAACCCTCAGCAACATGCAGCTACACATGCAGTCATTTTAACACATTGTTATTTTGTGTCTGTCTGGGAAAAAAGCACAAATGAAAAACATAAGATTTTAAAAGCAAGGACAAATTACTACTACTTGCCCTGGAGCAAGGCATCTTTAGCCTCCGGCTTCTTCTTCATGAAGCTGCTTATTGGTTTAGTTGCCCCGGCCTTCCACGGGGAAACACCCACTTTAGATATTTGTTTCTCTGTGAATATTAAACAGAACAATGCTGAGAAAGATCCTAATCAATGTGCATTACTCCACTGCCCCTGACAGCCCCAGTGAAATCCTCTACACCTCAAACTGTGATCTGGTTATATCAACAAGTCTGTAATCTGGAGCCCAATGTAGACAGTAAGCTTTAATTTCAAATGGTCAACAGTTTCAATTAAGAGTGTAAGTCTTGTGATTGTGAATTATGAGCTGCAGCAATTTATCAAGTCTTTCTGTCCAGTTTAAACACATTTTCTCTGATGAAAAAGAAAAAAAAGGTTGCAATCACAATCTTTGCTCCCATATTCTTTATTTTTAATGTAATAAAATCACAGAGTAGCCAGAAATCTATCTGCATCTTATTACTAGCAATGACATAAACGTCCATCACCTGAAACTCCTTTACTGCGAGAACAAACAGAGAGCAATAAGTGGGTTCAGCCAATATGACTGAACTTGTCTTACATTAACTCCATCAAGCTCATTTTCTCCATCGCAACACAGTACATTTAATATAACAAACAATTTATATTCAGAAGGGACGTTTAATATTTTAAGCTGAGGTAACCTAATCTTTTCTCCTGTGCAAAATGAAGATGGTGTAATGAGCTCCTGCAAATAAACATGTAACTCTTACTTTCATAATTACATTAGAGGCACCAGCCGTGAGTGGGCAGGAGAAGCTCTCAGGTGCTGCGTTATGATGGCTGCTGAGAGCTGCCTTTGCCGCACCATGCTAGTGCAGGAACCAGAGACATAAATGTCCATTCAACATGTTAAACAGGTGTAGATCCTGGGAGTAGCCAAGGTTTGTGGGGCACAGAGGAAAAGGTCAGCCAGTGGTTAATAGTGTGGCGAGGAGTAATGGAGGAGGGGAGGGGGCTCAAGACTGGAGGGGACTGCGTAATGCCTTCGCCCTCACCGCGGTCTTTGACAGCCTGTCTTTGTGTGAAGCATGTTTGACTCCAGCATTGTTAAAGCTGAGGTAGATAGTCAGAGAGACAGAAAGACAGAAGGGAAACACTCTGTAGAAAAGAGGGCAACTCAGAGGAACTTTTAATTTAGGCTAGTCTCAAATAAAGCAGCTTAACGAAATCCCCAAATCGTCAACATGGCCTCACTACTTTTACTAGCCCCATCTAATCTACGTTTAGGTAAGGAACATCCACATTACAAATGTCAGTAATCTGCTCAGACAAGATTAATTTCACATCTGTCAAAGAGGAGGACTTCGCATGGAAGTAAGACATTGTTCTGAAGACAAAGGTCAGAACATTTAAAATGAAATTAATTTTGATGCATCAAAGTCAGAGGGAACGATTCGGGCCAAAATCAACACTACTGGAGGAGCAGTTCCCAATATTTTACTTCCAACTGAGTGACTGAATTTCTCATTTTATATATATAGATACAATGGAAACGGCCCAGTATTCTGTCTTGTATAAATGTTTTTCTTTTTTACTTTACATGAAATAAAATTGTAGGTATTGTACTATAGAAAGCAAAGCTAAAAAAAACAACAACACTGAACAACCAGGAATCTTGCTGTTGCAGGGTAAACACTCAAAAATGTTGTGGAAATAGTAGGGTAAATCATTTTAGGAAACACGCTTGCTCACTTTTCCTGTGAGAATTAAATGAGAAGATCGATACCGTTCTCACATCTGTGCTGTAACCATGGAGCTAGAGCTTAATTTAGCATAAAACACAGCTAAAGTCCACTAACTAACACGTTACACCTGGTTTGTTTAATATGTGACCAAATTGTCCATTAAGCAAAGAGGCAGCAGACAATGAGCTTAGCTTAGCATAAAGATCGAAAGCAGGGGGAAACAGCTATCCAAAGGGGGAAAAACTACACACAAATTAAGTTTTAAAGCTCCCCTATTAACATATCATATGTTGTTTTGTTAATATTTACAAAAGATGAAATGTCAAAATCACAATTCAGGATTTTATGGGGATTTACCAAGAATTTATTAAGAGAATTGGATATAGTGCTGGTGGCGGAAAGAAACGAAAAAAGTAAATAAACAAACAAACAACAAACAAGAAAATTACCTGAAGTAAATGCTAAAATTACATATATATTTTCTTTTTTCTGTAACATAATTTCAAATACTTGATTATTAAAATTATAAATATAGTTTTCTGGACATTTTTCCTTTTTTAAAAAAACAAAAACAAACAAAAAATATATTTAATCATCTCCCCCAGCTAATTTTCAGATGATTTCCTTGTCACAATTTACTTTTTTTTTTTTTTGCAGTTGCTCATGATGTTTTTTCCTGTGTTTTTGAAAGAAATTAAACCACTTTTTCTCCAGTTCCAGAGGTTTAAATGCCAGTGAAAGGCGTTTGACTGCAGCACAAGCGAACTGATGTCAATCAAGGAGTTAAAGGATTAAACCCAACCCAACCTTCATCAGCTCAGCCTCGGATTTCTTCTCATGAATGTCATAATGATTCAGCTATTAGTGAATTTTACAACTTTTCGGACATAAAGATTTAAATAAGGGCTATTTAAGTGTTTGTACTGAGAAGTTTATTTAAGTTTTAAAAGAATAATCCACAGATTAATGGTCCTTTCTTGATGTCAGTCTATGGAGAAATGTCCTTTTTGGGACCCAAAAGCATCACGTGATGGACCTAAAGTTTTAATTAAAGCCCAAGTCCATTCCTGTGAGTCTTGAGGATAACATGTTGGTGCTATTTCAAGACTTCCTCAAGATGCTGGTAAACTGTTTTGTTTGGACAGAGCCAGGCTAGCTGTTTCTTACAGGTTTCAGTCCTCATGCTAAGCTAAGCTAATTAGCTACAGCTTGGTATTTAGTATCTAAACATTAGAGTGTTATCACAGCACAAATAAGAATTCATTCATTCATAATCTGTAACTGCTTACTCTGTTTAGGGTTGCCGGGGCACTGGAGCCTATCCTCGCTGACATTGAGCGAGAGGCGGGGTACACCGTCAACAGGGCTGACACATAGACAGACAATCATTCACACTCATAATCACACTGAAAGGCAATTTTAGTCGCCAGTTAATCTAACCTGCTTGTCTTTAGACTTTGTGAGGATGCTGGAGGACCTGGAGAAAATCCACACTGAGACAAAGAGAACATGTAAACTCCGTACAGAAGGGCCCCAGCCTTGTTTTGTGGCAACATTGCTGACCACATTGCCAACCACGTTATTTTGGAAAACAGCCATTTTCTATGCTTATTTTCCTGAATGTCAAACCAGGCTAAATATAACTACACCTGAAAACGCCTCTGTGAATCAATGTCAGATTGTAACGCTTTACATTGTTTTGACCTCAATCTGTATAGAGGTCACAGTGTGGTATTGATTGATTTAGAGGAGGGATTAAGAGCTATAGGTCAGGCTTAGTTTGAGGTAGGTCAATTGAAGATCATATGAGTGCCAGAAAATGGCAATAAAACATACATAAGGTTTGAGACTGTTGTGTTGTTTACTTTCCAGCTATTCTTGCTTCTGGTTCAATGCCATCTAGAGTTTTAATTGTTTGATGTTTCCCATGCGATTCAGTGTGAAAGGCAACTGATCGGTTTCTTTATTCCTCAACCTCACATTGTGTTTAGTCAATAAACGCAAGATGAGGCTATGGCCACATTGATCTCACAGCAACTGTGGTTCAGACATTGCCTTTCGCCCACAGACTTGATAGATCTGAGATGTGATAACACAGAAAAAGCTGCAAAAAAGAAACAATGGACAAAACGAGGAGGAATGCTTCAGAGTTTTACAGTATGTGGTGGATGTTTCATTTCTCTCACAGCAGATTCTTCTGTCTTTCTTTCCAGAGGTGCTGGATACTGGTGCTGTGGTCCTGTGATTGTGCTAAAGCTGAATCTGACCCTGTGTTCCTCAGGAAGAGCCTGGATGACTACTGCTCACCTACCCAGAAAAGTGGTTTCTCACAATTTTTAAGAACATGGACTTGAATTTTTGTTCCAAAACTGCGGTTTCTGGGTCACAGCACATGCAAAGATTTTTTCTAGATTTTTCTGTGTGCGCTCATTGTGTATCCTATCTGTAATGCTTCCATACAGTGTTTTTGTACCAGCTGCACCATTACAGTTAAAGCATTTTCAAGATGGATTACCTGATTTCTGCGCAGTAGGTTTTTGTCTGCATATATTATACCTCTCTCCCAGTGTTTCTGCATGCATCCTGTAGTTTTATTTTTCTTGATGCATTGCCAGCATAATGGCTCATTTGCCAGAGGCACCATCATTCAAATGATGTTGTGACAAGACGGACTTAATGTGATCATTACTCTAATGGCTTTTATGAGAATGCCCTGATGTCCCCTCTCTCCTGTAGTGATACAAAATAAAATAGGTGTGTGTTACAGTCCACCTTTGCAGCGCAGGGCAGTGTCGATTACAACTGAGTATTGGAACAGATGGTTCCAGTGCTGGACAATATGACCCCAGCTCCTCTGACACAGAACTGCTCCAACTGCAGCCAGGTTATAGTCCCAGAGCTCAACGTGGTCAAAGCTGTGGTTTTGGGCCTGGTGCTTGGCGTCTTCATTGTGTTTGGAATTGTTGGAAACATCCTGGTCATCCTCTCGGTGGTTTGCCATCGACACCTGCGGACAGTCACACATTATTTTATAGTCAATCTGGCAGTGGCAGATCTGCTGTTGAGCTCAACTGTGCTACCCTTCTCTGCCATTTTTGAGATTGTGGATCGTTGGGTGTTTGGACGAGCCTTTTGCAATGTTTGGGCAGCTGTGGATGTGCTCTGCTGCACCGCCTCCATCATGAGCCTTTGCGTGATCTCTGTTGACCGCTACATTGGAGTCAGCTACCCTCTGCGCTATCCGACCATAGTGACTAAACGCAGGGCGCTGCTGGCAGTGATGCTGCTCTGGGTGCTGTCCATCATCATATCTATCGGACCTCTGTTTGGCTGGAAAGAGCCAGCACCTGAGGACGAGTCTATCTGCAAGATCACAGAGGAGCCAGGCTACGCTATCTTTTCTGCCGTGGGCTCTTTCTACCTCCCTCTGGCCATCATACTGGTCATGTACTGTCGCGTTTATGTGGTAGCTCACAGGGAGAGCCGGGGCCTGAGGGAGGGCCAGAAGACGGAGAAGTCAGACTCAGAGCGAGTGATACTCAGGATACACAGAGGCAACACAACTGTATCAGAGGACGAGGCCCTTCGCAACCGCACACATTTTGCCCTGCGCCTACTCAAGTTCTCACGTGAGAAGAAGGCCGCAAAGACCCTGGGCATTGTGGTTGGCTGCTTCGTGTTGTGCTGGTTGCCATTTTTCCTGGCGCTACCCATTGGTGAGTATTGTTATATGTTATTTCGTATGTGATTCTTAATAAAAGAAGATGTCTATTTTTTGGCAAAGCAGCAATTGTGAGTGAAATCAACCCCAAATGATACTTTAATCAGCTCATTAAAAAGAATAGTTCAACATTTTGGGAAATGCACTTAGAACATATTATTACTTATATAATGATATTACCTGTGAGAGTTAGATGAGAAGATTGATACCACTCATGTCTATAGGGTAAATATGAATCTACAGCCAGTAACAGGTTAGCTTAGCTTAGCATAAAGACTGGAAACAGAGGGAAGTAGGTAGCCTTGCTCTGTCCAAAGCTTAAAATATCTTCCTACAAGCACTTCTTAAGCTCACAAACCGACACATCAGTGCTGGTTTGTTTAATCTGTACTAAAGATAGAAAGAAGTTGTGGTTTTATAGGGGGTTGTGGGACAGAGGCAAATTTGCCTTTCCAAGGATAGCGAAGGCATGACCTGCCCTTCTCTTCTGTTTGTAGTCCAAGTTGTGTTGACCAATTGAGTTTGAACCGCAGGCGAATAGCCCATGCGGAGAAGCTCAACGTATTGACCGTGAAGCAATCTCGGGGTCCACCAGCGATAATCTGACAACACTTTATCTGATCAGCCCAAAATATTGGCCCACAGGCTTTATTGTCATCAGACAATAGCTGACGGGTTCCAAGATTATAGGATGATACTTTTTCAAAAAATCACCTCCATCAAGGTTCACGGCGAGTTGAGCTGATACTAAAAGGTGAAGTTAAAACACTGCAGACCAGTGACAAGTCAGAGAGTACTGTCCCTGGAATCGTCACTTGTTTGACACAGACATCCTGCACATGCACAAACCTGAAATTTTTAAATAATCAAGCTACCGTCAATAGCAACCGCAATTTCTTTATTCACTCCTAAAAATGGCTGCCTGCAAAACTATTTTGTCCCGAAGTGCGGACATTCTTCTGTTTGGTTGGTGAATAAATGATTCTGCAAGTACCGGATTGAAGATAATGTCACGCTGTTTCACATGGCGTCGCTATGGCAATCAGCTGAGAATCCCGCCCTACACTGAGGGGGTACTATATGCAGTGGAAAATTAAACAGAAAAATGGATCTGGAACCAAAACAGTTGAGTTCAGCTAAACCAGTGGAAATGAGGCATAAATTAAGCTGGCTAAACAGAAAGATATGAAAGTGGTGTTCTCATCCAACTCTCAGTAACAAAGAATTTTGCATGTTTCCCACAGTGTTACTGTTACTGTAAATATGCAACAGCAGGTTAAACTTCTTAATCAATAAGATCTCACAAACATTAAAAACAGGTTCATATCTTTGATCACCCACACTCACACATGAGTCAGACCACTTCCAGACTGCGATTTAATTTCTGCATTAATTTATTTAACACATCCATTCACCGGATTTTTGAAGTGCTCTTCAATTTAATAGTTTGATGATGTTAATTGAATTTCTCCTCTGTGGGCGAGCACTGAAGTCACTTTCATTGAGACGAGCCTTGTGGCCTCTTGAGTAGCATAGTAAATGCTTTGACTCGGCCAGGTAGACGCTCTATAAATAGGTGCAATAAAAATTTCAGACCTCTGACAGCCTTTAGTGCTCCCCTGTCTGCAAACAAAAGCAAAGGATTTCAGACCAACATATATTTCAAACATGGTTTTTAAATAAGTTGTCAAGCCATTCCTCTGCTTCCTTTTCTCTCCCTTGTATCTATGACTCACTTCATCACAGCGCCAGTCCAAGACCAACAGATAAAGCCATCACATCTGTGTCAGACCTTACTTAATGTTGCCTTATGAAGTGTGCTTGAGGGGAATTCACACGGCCTGAAAACCAACTCTGCATGCTCTATATGTGCTGGTGTCAATATGGAGAGAATGTGAGCTGGAAATCTGAAACAAGTACATACGTGAGATGACAAAGACCTCACAAATCCCTAAGGGTTTTTATTTATTCCATGCTCTCATGCTTGTAAATATAGCTGCCTGCTACCATTTGACGTTTGTCTTTCCTGACTGGGAAATAAGAAAAACCTCAGTTTACCAATGCCACATAACTCTGGACAATGAGAGATTTATCAGTGAATCATCAAGCAATAGTCTGGTTCTGACGTGTAGCGCTGCATAAGTAATTATTTTTTTATTTGGTTTATTGGCATAAACATTATTTTGTCATCAGAGAAAATGAATAGTGAGAATTAAATCCTGTCAGAAAGAAAAAAAAGAGTACCAGAGTCTTTGCATTTGATTGTGGATTGTCCTCTCTCCTTGACATTTCGTAAGTCCTTTTTAGGGTCTATAAGGCAGTGTAAAGCAAGCTGTTTCTAATTTACAGAGTAACTTCATGGTGTCCCTGTGGCTTTAAATGTTAAGTTAATAATCCTGGATGGCAATGTCATCATAATGTCCCAAAAATATTGTAAATTAAAAAAAAGAGGCTACACTCCTGCAGGTAAAAAAAAGGTCAAAATTTTAGTTGGTGTTAAGTGTAGGGCTTCAGAATTATGTCAGTTAAATCAGATTTGATAAACGTTCACGTAATATAACAGACAAGCAAAGTTCTCCCCCAAACTCATGTGTGCTTTCTACACTTATGACAAATCAGAAATGTGCAAAAAAGTTGGGTTTTTTTGCGGACACAAGATATCAAACAAAAGGCAGAGACTGTATTGTGTTACATTGTAAATTCACCACTTATAAGCAGAAGCCAGAGGATAATGTTATCTTTAAGCCTGACCAGGCAAAACCCCCCTTCCTCTGGGCAGCTGCCTCGGCCAAAGAGCAGTGTGAAAGTGAGGGGCGCTCATTCTGCAGCTAAATCTGGGGGTAGGTCACTCAATTGGACAAACCCACAGATAATCATCCAGTTTCCCTTCATCTTTGCTTTTTAGCATCCTTCAGCTCATTATCACTGTGCGCTGTGCTACGAGTTGGATGAGACCAAAAACAGAGCTATTAATACGGTGGACTGAAATACGACTCCAAATGAATGCTAATGTTGCCCTGTGTCTGAAATAGACAACTGTTAACGTACTGTTAACTGTTAACGTACAGCAGAAAGCCTACAGCTTTGTAGGGTGAAAAAATATATAGTGGTGTGCTTTTTCAGCTGCTACTACATGGCCAAAAGTAAATGATCTCTACCACACTGCCCCATTTGGCTATCGTTTGGTCAAAATCATGTGTCTCAAAATCTACAAAAAACACCTTTTGGCAGATTATCCAACAGTTTTTGAATGGTTTCATAAGCCAATACACGTCAGCTCAGAATTTAAGAAATCACAACGATAGAGTTACATATTTTTCACATGACAACACCCAGTGATGTTACATTGATTTTAGGCAACAATTATTATTGAACTATTATTGAACAGCTGTAATACCCTTATTTTTCTCTCTCAAATAATTTATCTATCAAGTGTACCAGCAATAATAGAAATGTTCTTTTTGGCACAGCGGGGAATAAAATGTATGAGCTCTACAGCCAGGCATGAAAGAATTTGCTCTCAATCTCCCTCCACATCTTCTTTCTATCCATCTCTTTACCACAACCTCATTTTTCAACAGCCCACGTTTAGCCGTCTACAACAGCCTGTCCAGTAGAGCATTTCAGACAGCTTCTCCAATTCTATAGATAGATAGATAGATAGATAGATAAAAGCCTCAGAAGAAGTCAGCCTTTCAATTATTGTAATGTTTCAGCGGCAGTCACTGGATACATGAAGAGTCATATTTACAGTGAGTAACAGGGCTGCATGTAATGTGCCTGTTAAGCCATTTTCTCTTCTTCTTCATTAAGGATCCCACTCACGCTTTCTGCTGTGAATGCTTCCTCTAATCACAAGCAGCTCAATTTATGAAGGCAATTTTTTATACAATCCTTCACCCTAATGGCAAGTGTGGAGCTTTTCTTTTCTTTTTTTTATAACTGAATTAAACTATAAGAAAAATGAAGTGGATGTAAATGAGGGCACTGATATATTTATCTCAGTAGCTGCAGATCATGTGATAATAGCATACAAACACAACCTTTAAAACAGATATTAGAGTAAGCAACTGGTAAATGATTGTAGTTATTCTTGCAACGTGTAGGCAGGGGTGGGAATATTCAAAACGTTCTCGCTTTATACCATAATTAAAGCTTTGAAGCTTTAAAAGAACAGTTCAACCACAAAGTGACCTTTTTTTAAAAAGCACAACAAAAAATCATTCAGTCACACGGTGTTAGGTTGAATTTGTGAGGAAAACTTTATGTTGCATTCCTCCACAGTGAACGTAGAATCGAAAAACAAGACAGCAGTCCTAATGAATTGGAATAAACCAACAGCAAAACTATATCAAAACATCAATTTGCAAACTCTCACTCAACTCTTGCAGTATAATCCAAGTCGCATTATTCACTTGTATTCTCAGTACTTCACAAACACATGCATTTTCACTTAAAACCTCATCATTTAAAATACTTCCACCTATCAGTGTGCCCAAGCAGAGTTCACACAGAGTTCAGTTATTTATACAGTCTATGATTCAAATGCACGTGCATGCCAAGGCACCTGTTTGGCCGTTCATGTGACTGTTTGTACTGACGCCTTTTAATCTTAACCTTTCAGTGACAATGCATGTTTTTTGGGAAGCACTTAGCTACTGGATAAATGATATCTGGATTATACGCCACCAGTTGTCTGAAAGATTGTAAAGTGAAGTTTTATTATACCTTTTCTGTTGTTTCCTGTTTACCTATTTTCATGATGAATGAACACCTCTTTTGGATTTTCTCTTCACTGTGGAGCAATGCATGAAAACCAAACATTTCTTCACCAATTCAACAGGCTCAAAGTAAATTACATACACAAAGTATTCCTTTAAGTTTTTTGAAGTCCAGCAGTTTACCACTTTGGTCCAGACTGAACTATCTCAATAACTGTTGAAAAGACTCTAAGATATTTTTTTACAAACATTCATGGTCCTTATGAGGTGATCTGCTGATTTTTTGTTATTAAACTGGCAGGTTTAATGAAACATATTAATAACTTTTGGATGGATGGTCATGAATTTTGGTACAGATATTCACAACTCAAGTGATCTTACTTATCCTCAAGTGCCACCAGCAGTCTGTCAAAGGTTTTACTCATTCGATAAAAAAGACTGATATCAACATGGGATTGCAAATTCTTTACAGACATCCCTACAAGATGAATCCTCATTACTTTAGTAATCCCCTGACCTTTCCCTTTGCACCACTAAGATGTTTACATTTTAGAGTGAAATATAACTATTGAATGAATTGCTGTTCATTTTGCTACAAATTAGCTATTCAAGTCTCTTGATGATACAATAACATGCAAACTACAAAATAAACAAGCAGGGTGGAGGACTTGCACATCCAAAAAAAACCTTTGTACAGGTGCTGGATCAAAAAAAAATAACTATGGCAAGAATCAGTCAGGAGATCCACACTGTATTAACAGCTCCCACTAATTTTAGATTGTGCAACGTTTCGATCTAACGGAGATCTTTATCAGGCATTTTCAAATCATCACAAAGCAAAACAAGCAATATAAAGACACAAACACATTCATCTCTCAGGGGATTTGTTGTGATCTGCCTGATTGAGAGTCAGTTCACGCTCAGGTTGAAACAATCAGATTGGGCCAATCAGAGGAGAGCTGACTGGTGCTCTCTGACACTCCCACATGGAGGACAGAACATGTCTCCATGAAAAGCAGCCAAAAACAACAAATACTGTACAAAAATAAACTGAATACAACATGTCAAAAGTTACAGATACATATATCAAAAACCAGCCTATATGCTGATATTTGTTGAATTCAGTTTATCCTTGTTCATATTTCTGTTGTTTTGGGTTTCTTTTCATGGAGACATGTCCTCCATGTGTGAGTGTCAGAAAGCACCAGTCAGCTTTGCTCTGATTGGCTCGATTTGATTTTTCAAACTGAGAGTCAGGGTGTCAGTTCGGATGAGGACCCAAATGCAGAACATAAAAAAAAACAAGTGTGCAAATGAAAAGCAAGCCTGTAATGCTGATAAACTTAAAAAAAAAAAAAAATAGGAATCCAAAAACAAATGAAGTACGGCTCAAAAACTAAACTGAGACAAACAAGGATAACACTGATGAACTCAGGGAATACAGGAGCAACAACAGAAGAAACAGGGAGGACATCAGGGCAAGAGTAACAGACAAACTGACAGGGGGGAGCAAACGAGACTAAAACAGAACAGGTGTGCAGGGAAGACTAACAAGACTGATACAAGACAGGTGAAAGTAATCAGGGAAACACACAGAGACAGGAGGTGAAGCCTGACATGAGACAAGAGTGAAATAACAAAATAAAACAGGAAACAGAACATGAGAAACAAGAAACAAGGAAAACACCATCAGAAAACCCCCAAACAAAGTTAGCATTATAACAGGCTAAACTAAGCTGAGTATAGATGTAGGAGCCAATTCCTCAGTTTGATTTATTCTGTGTGGTGTGCATTAATAGCTTTTGAATCTGTGCTGATCCTGCAGGAAAAAGGAGATATGTAGAAGGTGTGGCTGGCTGGTGACGTGGCTGGCTGGGAAAGCAGTCTTTTGACCTTGTGCAGCCTGACGTCTTCTCTTCGTTTGCCTATTATTTTCATGAAATTGTTTGTACCAGCCAAAATAAGCCAGTTATTTCAGTTTTATTTAGAAACCAACACAAAACAAGTGGAAAATAAGCAATTGGTTTTTTTCTTTTGAATCGTTTCTTGACATTTAATTTTTTGTCGAGTAACCACAAGCGTCTAAGAACTCTCAGTCAGCCCAAGAGTGACCGACACAGCAGGATTCAAACAAAGAGACATTGCAGTCATTACAATGGAAAAATGCTACCTTCTTAACATAAGCCTTTTAGCACTGAGAGCATGTTTGCAAGCTGATGTTAGCATTTAGCTCAAAATGCAGTCGTGCCTTCATCCTCCCAGAGCCACAAGCGTACATCCATGGAGCCTGTAGATGCTTGTTTATTAACCCTTTAGAACCTGGATCATCAGTTTGTTGTGCTGCATTCAGATGCCTTTCACAATCAGTTGAACCTCGGGGATCTGACAATATTCTTTTGAAATCATGGGAAAAAGGCAATGAGCAACTTAGCAAGAAATGCCAGGTATATTGCAAAAAAAAAGGTTACAAGAACATTTCTTGAAAATTATGAGATTTTTTTTTGTGTGTTTATTTTTTGGTTTATTTTTTACTTATAATTTTTAAACTAATTTTCTGCTAGTTTTTGGGTTGTTAAGTTCCTCATTGTCTTAGATTGATAGATAGATAGAAATACTTTATTGATCTCAAAACTGAGAAATTGGGGTCTTCTTTTCATGTTTGTTGTTTCATGTTTTTTGAAAGAAGTTAATACATCAAACTCCATGTTTCAGAATTGTCCCCCTGCAAAGTGTAATGTTAATCGTCCTTGTGTCTCTAATGTCCCTCCAGGCTCCATATTTCCTGCTTACAGACCTTCAGACACTGTCTTCAAGATCACCTTCTGGCTCGGTTACTTCAACAGCTGCATCAACCCTATAATCTACCCATGCTCCAACCAGGAGTTTAAGAAAGCTTTCCAGAGTTTACTCGGAGTTCACTGTCTGAGAATGACTCCCAGACCGCACCATCATCATCTGAGTGCAGGTCAGAGTCAAGCCCAGGGTCAAGGCCAGTCCCTCAGTCTGGGCCTGGACAGCAGGGGGGCTCCCTGTCGGCTCAGCCCTTCCTCCTCCATGGCCTTGTCCAGAACCCCTTCCTCCAGAGACAGCAGGGAGTGGAAGGTCTTTCCCGCAGGCCCCACAGGCGGATCTGGACAGGCCGAGACGAGCAGGGACAAAGTGGCCAAACTCTGCAGTAAAAGCTTCCACCGGACCTGCTGCTGCATCACCAGCGGTGGGACTCCCCCGCAGGAGTCAAACTGCGCCCAGCCCCCTCCAGTAGGAAACCTTCCCACCATTAAAATCCACCAACTGTCCCTGTCGGAAAAAGGAGAGCCTGTGTAACCACTATAATCCTTCATCCATTAGTCATGACTCCCGTTTCAAGGTCACAGATGAGAATATATTTCCTTCTGCTCCGTTGGATGAGCCGTGATGGAATGGTGTCTGCTTTGAAAATTTAAAAGTCCCAGTGTTGATATCGTTCTGTGATTTTTCCTGGATGTGAGGTCGTGAAAGAAATATCTATATTTATCATTTGCTATATTTTACCCCTTTAAGAAGGCAGCTTTTTAGCTTTCTGAACACAAACTAGGCTACTGCAGAATACAGCTTGGAGGAGATAAAAGGCATATGTGTGTCAATGTTTGTAAAAGTGTACAAAGAGGCACTCTCCGAAAGTAAAAAAGACCAAAATAATTTTATATGTTTACATATTTTATATTACAGTGAGCAGTTCAAATGTACAAAAATGTAAGTATGGAAGTTTTATATATTGCATGATTTCACCAAACGTTTCAAAAATGCTGGTCAGTGCTGGTGCTCCTGTGGTCTCCAAAGTTTGCCTAGTGCTGTTCCTGTTGTCACAGTGTTGTTTGTGTACTCCTCAGTACACAGTAAAAACTGAGGGACCTTGCATACTCTCATGTCACATTACAATAAATTTTTATGACATATTCCTACGACGGGGTTCATGAGGGCATTTTTGGACTCTTGTTTCTTTTTGGATGAGTCACTGAATACATAGCCCCTGAAAACGTCTTCCTCATCCATCCACATTTCCCACAATTTCGTGTACCTCTGAGCGGTGCCAGATGGATGTCTTAATATACTTCTGTGGAATTTTAACTGACCTTGTGGTTGCTGACCTCAATCCTGACCAGCCCACAAGCCTCTTAAAAAAATCCACCAGATTTAGAGATGTCAAGTGAAGTCATACACAGTCTCAGACATTCTTCTCTCAGGCCCTTGTTTCAGTACTTTTTTTAGTTGCCATCCGCATGCAAAGTCATTATCTCGACCTTCATGGGCTCTTTTGCGTGGGTGCTTGTGTTTTTACCAAAGGTGGAAAACTGAGTGTGTTGAGTTCAAGACTGCAGCGTGTCTCTCTGTTTACGCAGAGGCATCAAAGGGCAAGAGGACAGCCTCTGCCAACCGTATTGATTTTTCTCCTCTTTCTGTAGTACCAAGATGTACTCCCTTTGCGAGTGCGAGAGGGAAGAGATGCAGTCGCGTGTTAAGTGCAGCAGAAGTGGAGTCGACAGCTCTCCCACGGGGGAGGTACGCGGCGATGCAGTGAGAGTGCCTGTCTGTGTCCGCGTTGTCATTGACTGGCATGTCTGCCAAACCTGTAAATCACACTATCTCTGCGCAGATGCCATTAGGCGAGCAAAGCTACCAGCCGCAGCAATAAAGTACAGATGGTACAGATGACCTAATTCACCCCTCCCTCTATTGTCTCTCTCTCTATATATATATACGGAGAACAAAACCTCAGCCGACGAATACCTGTGTGCCACGCTTTATAAAGATATATCATCTTCCAAATGCAATAAGGATTATCATAATTAGATCTTCAGCCTTGCAGGAGTCAGAAATAGGAGCAGAGCAAAAACACCCCATGTGTGTTTCACCAGCACTCATGTATTCATGGTGAAATGTCAATAAGTGTGCATTTCCTCAGTATTCTTTTAATATTCTGAAAACCATGAATCACTGAGCTCTAAACGGGAGTAAAACTAATGCAGTTCTGCATCAGTGTTCGTGAGGATACTGTAGTGATGTCAGATCAGCTGTGGACTTGTAACAGTCGTGTCTCTGTTTCAGTGGATTGAAAGAATACAGCAAGTACTGCCGGTGACTCATGTTTGCACACTTTCCCCAGGAGGGATTAGCTGTGGAAAGTCTTCCTGATGCGTTTTGGTTCTCTCTCTAAAGCTCTCATCATCAGCTGGAGTGAAGATGTTGACATTATAGGATTCCCCCTCTCCGGTTTTTAATCAGCGCACTCATCATGCTAAGTCCTAATTGGACAACTGTCAAACAGCCAGGCGTGTTCGCTATAGTCGCAGCACTGTTGCTGATGTGTGCATCCACTGTGACGTTGTCTTGCTCAGTTCATTTTTACTGGCAGCGTCCCTGTGGGTGATGTTTCTGAGGAGCTGGAACAACAAAGTGCTGCTCTGGAGCTGAGGCTGCATCTGCATCACGACTCTGTGCCTCCACCTTGTGTCTCTCTGCCTCGCTGCAGTTACTCCATCCACTGCTGCGATGTGGTGTGACTCAACAAAATTGTTTATTTCTAAATATGAAATTGGTAACATTTATTTTTATTATGTGTCAAATTGTTTTAGGATTTTGGTATGTCTACATTTTTAAGACAGTTACTGGAAAGGATTATGAGGACACTGGAGACTGTGCTCAGTTGATACACTTCTAATTAATTAATTCCAATTAATTGCTCTTGTGACCAAGAGACTTTTAATCAGGGCTGAGAGAGAGATTCAGAGCCTTTACTTAAGTGACAGCGGTCACACCATTATGTAAAAATGCTCCATCACAAGTCAATTTTTCCTGAAACATTTCAGTTATACTGTCGAGGTGCAAGAATTCATGATGCAGAGAAATGACTCCTATAAACATTATTTTATTAAACATCCCATGCAAAAATGCCTAAAGATATATCTATTTTTGTTGTGATTTGTTTTGTATGCACATTTATAAATGTGCATCTGTATACAATTTCAAAAATGTTTTACTACTGAACACAAGCTGTATCAACTATACTGGAATCTCTGTTCTTAGTGTGTGTGCACTAAAGGTTTGATCAAATTTTCCATATCATGCTTGTGTTAGTTGCTTGTGTTACTTGACCATGACGTGCCCCCGAACTATTGTGATGTCACAAAATTTGCTTTTAGGTACCCATCCTCAACTCAGATTTTAGGTGATGTGGCATTACAAACAGTAACTCTACTTAAATGTGGGATTTCTGTGTGGCTAGCTGGTTTTGAAATTAGGTGTCAAAGATGATGCGTTGAAGAATGCACAGAATTGAAACAGAGGAGAACAAAAAAATGCACAAAAAGCAACAAGAAACAAGTTAAGAGTTAAGAAACAACTGAAAAGAAAAGTCACAGTTTCACAGCAAACTGCAACTGACAATCACACCCCCACAGTCAATGCCCAGGTGGCTTCATCTAACCCCTCCTGCCCCCACCCTAATTGGACTCCACCACTGCATCAGGATAGGGTAAGCTAAAAAGGGGGAATAAATTTTAAACCTGGTTCTAAAAGGCCAACATCAATGTCTAAATGGCAAAATATTTACAAGTGAACAGAGTCAATATCTCTAGGATTAATTATGCTCCCAAATCTTCTGTCAGTGACCACCGTCTGATCACACAGCCAGAGGAGCTCAGACGGCTGAGTCCGCCCCCTCGCTCTCCTCAGCCAGGCTGCCAGCAACCACAATGACACCGATGAACAAAATCATCCCTGCCATTGATAAACCAGGTTGAAATAAAAAAGCAAACACAAACACAGAAACCTGGTTTATGATATAACTATTGTGTAAGACATTTAATTGGTGAAAGTGGAGATCAGACACCTAATTGATGGTTTCACTCTGACTAACGAGGCACCGCTGGCCTCGTCAAACCTGCTGACAGAGATGGCTGTTGGGGATCTGGGCGTGTGAAAGGGGATTAGTAGAACTGGTGAGCACAGGCAAACTGAATTAGAAAACAGTCTTCTACTGTCAGACTCGTCACAGTGAAGCTCAAACATCCAAGTGAAATAACAATAAATAACATACATTTTTTAAAATTGTAATTATTGGAGTGGGGGGCGGGGGTATTGTATTTAAGGTTATCAAACTGCCTTCATTACTTGAGTAAATGTACTTTCTACTCCTGTTTTTAATGGTTGTGCAGTAGATCAGTTAAAGAAGCAGAATGTAAAACTTGCCTGTACAGACAAGAATACAATCAGTTTCTAGTTATTAGGAGTCAATATTCATGGAAACAATTACTCCTCATAAACTCAACCAAACTAACCAAACTTAAATGTCTATGAGGAGTGTCGTGATGTTCTGATATTGATGATATTTTAAAGTTTGAAAATTGACGTAATGTTTATAATACAAATATTATAATATTATGTTTCTCTCTCTCCCTCTCCTAACGCTATCTGGTTGCCTTTTCATTATCCAATAAGTGTAATTTCTCTCTTTTTTTGTGATTCTGTACAGTTTTGGTTATAGACTCGCTCTCCACCTTCTGAAATGCACATTTCAAAAGTAAGACAAAAAACATAATGCATTCTTAACAATGGTAAATATAAATCTGACCCATAGTCTTATTATTATTTTCATTTTTTTTTCTATAGATATTGTGATAATATTGTCACTGTGAATTCTTTTGGCCACAATAACATGTAGTGATTTTATATTAAAAATAAACACATTAGGAAGTATTTTTCTTTCAATTTCAATTAGCTGGTAAAATAAAAAAAATTTTGTCCTAATATTGATGCCAAAAACATTTCATTTATTTGAGTGAGCATCAATAGGAAAGTTCAAGTTTTAAGAAACATTCAAATGTAACACAGAAATTTTAAAATCCATTGTAATATCCATTTGTAGGCTACATATTTATCTGTAAAGCATAACATGAATTTGTAAAATGTAATAAGGTTTCTTTCTGGAAAAAAAAGAAGCTCAGATTCTACAAAGAAATATTATTTCAACATATCCTTACATAAAATTTAACAGTTTTGTTTGGTTCTGATCTTTACAAAATATTTCCTGTTTCATTGTTTTTCTATTTACACTTTTTTGATGTCATGATTTTACAGCACTTTTCTTTACTTTTACAGACATTTTTTACAGTGTACTATGTGAGCTACTGGGCACTTCATGGTAAAATCCTGATATGGTGCCAATCGTAATGTCTATGAACATGATCACTGTGTTCCCATAATAATCACTTAATTATAGTTATATCCAGGAATACGCTCTATGAAGTTATTTGGAAATTATTGGATGAAGTGTTTTATATAAATTCTGATTAACTTTTTTATGTATATAAAAAAATAGTCAATACCATCACTTTCATTTTTATTATTTTAATCCACTGAAGTCAACACAGATAGGGTCAAATGCTGACAAGACCGATGATTTCCCCCCCAAAAACCCTGGTATCCTACAAAACATACATGACCGAGAGAGTATCACACTTGCTGGGAGAGGGGCAACAACAGTGCTCAACATCACAACTCAATAACCATTACCGAGACACTTCCCCAAATGTAAATCACTTCACATTATAGCTTGGCATACAAAACCTACACTTGACAAGGCAATGAGGAAGAAATAATCCAGTGTTTTACAGTATGGCCGCACAGTGCTGTGTGACTGACGACCCGTGGTGGTGCGGTGAGTACAGTTACCAGTGGATCTGGTGTCGACAGGGTTGTGCAGGTCGAGGAGGGGTAAGAGAGGGAAAAAAACTGGATATCTGATAATTCATTCACGACACTAACACCGAGAACAGCGGACACATCATCAGCACACTGTGAGGGGGTTTCCTATACAGACTGAAGCGTTTTTCATCAGGTCTCAAAGATCACGGTTCCACTTCTTTCAAGAGCCTTCATGGATACAGTGTGCTATCAATATCTTACAGAACAGGCAGGCAAGTAGTTGGATTCCTAAAACATACAGACATATCCAATACAAATAAAAAGTTGCAAGCTCACATACAATTTTTTTTTACCATTTGGATTGTTACAGGTGCAAAACAAATAAATGGTGACTGCTATGTGGGTGTGGACATCATCTGCACATATACAGCGATGGTCGTATAGCACCAGGTGCAGAGGGGCTGTCGGCAAACATCCCATCTAGCTTCTTCATAGTGTCTGTCTGGATCTTTTACAATGTACACTGGTCTGATTATTGGAAGCTTGTTGCCCTGACAACCTTTTAACAGACATGAGGAAAAAACAAAATGATGAAATGAGAGGAAAGGTTTATGTTTGTCAGATGAGATGCGATGTGCCAGCCAATTCTCCACACTAATATTAAGGGCGGAGTTGAATGAGTAGTTTAACCCTAAAAAAAACCCTTCTTTTCCTTTCAGTGCAGACAGTGTATTCCAAAAATGACTTAACATCATTAAAAAAACATACAATTTTTAAAAAATAAAGAAAGTGCAACTAGGACACAAAAGAAAGACAGGGTAAATTGTTACACCGAACACAGTAAGTTTGTATCAATACTTCATTACCTTTTAGAAACCACGTGTTTATAAGGATACGATCCCCGTTAATTATACATTCGATTGTATCGAAAGTACCGCAGCTATAAAAAAAATACAGATCTACAATCAGATTTTCAACCCAAGCTGTAATTACTATTAACAGTATTACAAATGTGTTGGTATGTGCTCAGTGACTTTTCCATAACAGCACTGTGTACAGATTAATAAAAAAAACACAAAATAAAGAAAAAAATGATCCTGTAGATCGAATCACCCTGACGTCGCCCAAACAACAGTCATTTCCGGGTAGATAACTGTCAATCGATTTCAATTCTGGAGGTACGGGAAATCCATTAACTATTTATATTGTCATTGTCAGCCATAACGGTAACGTTTAAGTGAAAATATTCTAAATATATCAAACACTTAACCTGATATTGATTTTTTAGGTGCCTAAAAACAAGTTGAGACGTGTTTGTTCAGCCCCACTTCATCTTCCTCTAACCTTAAGTAAACAAACATTGCAATTGGGTCTATATTGTTTACCTAGGGCTTATTTTCCTTCGTGCCGTGGTGTTGAAAAAGCTATCAGGCATTGTTTGTTTTACAAGATAATATTAGACGTTTATGAGATGCAGAAACCATGTTTTACAGCCTAATTTTTAATGATAAGTATTTTGAAGTTTTGTGGCAATAATTTAACATTTTGGTACCAAAACAGTGATTTTGCAGCCTAACAGTGTTACAACATGAATGTTGGAGGAGAGCTAAAGCACATTCTGACTTCTCTCTGGGAAATGCTTTAAGAAAATCTGTGAACACCCGCAGTTTCTAAAATACCCGCTTATGAAACCGTCCGTTTCTTGGGACTCGTTTTCTGTCAACTCTCTGTGCCAACGGGGACAACTAAACAACATCAACACGTACAGCATAAATGATACAAAAATGTAAACAAATTATTTTCATCAATAATCAAACTGGGCTTAATTGGGCTTCAATTCACTTGATCCTTCCTTGACGATGGATTATGGCAGGAAAGATGAAACAAAATGAGTGCTTTCTTTCTTCTTTTTTTTGCATGAGGTGACAGAGTGGTAGTGTGTGAATAAGAATGGATGGAGTGGTTGTGGGTGCAGGGGAGTCAGAGGTGACCAGATGTGATGTGACAGCGGTAAGAGTGGCCTCTGGCCCCGTGTTGCCCTGCATCCCTCGGCTCAGTGAGAGAAAGAGCTTTAGCCGAGGCTGGTGATGTTGGCCTTTCCACCGGGGGGAGCTACGATGCGTTGAGTGTTGCGACGGGGAACATTGTCATCAATTTGCGCACCTAAAAAAAAAAAAAAACAAGAAAAAAGTATTTCAATATTTTGTGATGTAATATCGGTTCTCAAAAACACTAGATTTTTAGTTTATAGTTTTTTTTATCTAATCTTACTTTATCTTATTATCTCGCTGACCATTTTCTAATTTCCATAAAAAACTAATGGATTCACACCGGGAGTTTTTGAATGTATACAAGGTGCCAGAGTGCATTAAAAAAGCATTGAAATTTAAAAAAAACAAAACAACCGTAAACAGTGCCAGCAGAGGATCCCCCCGGACTCTCTGACAGAGGTCTGTTGCAGCTATTAAATGCAGTAAAATATCAGATTTAACTGTCATATATGTCCACTGTCAATCATTGTGCCAATTAAATTTAATCAATAAGTCAATATATATGAAAATAAAGAATTAAAAAGAAATAAGAGTTATAAACCTTTTAATGGTTACTGATTTCATTCATTAAATATTATTAATGTGCGGCCCTTGGCCTGTCATTTAGCAAAAGTGGCCCCTGGACAAGTAAACTGTCTTGACTCATGCATTTCACAACAATCTAAACATTTTTTATATAATATATTTAATGAAATAGGCAAATGTTAATTTCTTTGTTCAGGCTGAACAAAAAGTATCACTATGATACTGGATGGTATTGTGACTGTACTATATACAAATGCAGATCCTACTGTTCTGATTGCATAAAAAAGTAAAACAAAAAAAATAAAAAAAATAAAATGAAATTAAAAAAAAACATTTTTAATGCATATGGCGCTGGGTTCTTTATACTATGACAGTCCTCCTAAAATTAGATCTTTGATATCCTATATGTGCAATTTTGCAAACTTGTTATTTTTACTCTTTGTTAGCATTTTTTGTTACCTTTTTGAATCAGGTGCCACGTAATTTTGTTTCACTCCACACTTCATTTGTGAATAATATGAATGAGTTCATCTTGATTTTGATTTTGCAATATATTGACTGGTAACCCGTGTATCATGACACATACTGAATCGCCCGGATTCATGCTGACACTCAGCCCTACTGTGTATTGTGTACTGCTTTCACTCACCAGACAGACTGAAGCCAGACTGGTGAAGGTTGCGCACCGGCTGGTGAGTGATCTGCTGCGGCTGCTGCTTGGCAGGAGAAGTCTTCATCGAGGAGACTGTGGAGATCACCTTTGGAGTCACAGTCACCTCACACACCGGCCCGTCATACTGGCCCCTGGGGACTCCTCGCAACTCTGTGAGCTAAACATACAGGCCATCACACCACAAGCTGTGTAGTTCACCTGCTAACCGATACTGTAGGAATTTGGCTCCTCTATAGCTACATGTGTACAATTAGAGCTCACCCTGCTGCGAGCCTTTATCCTTTTGTAAACGTGGTCAGAGAAGGGTTTGCGGCTGATGTAGCGCCCGCAGCCCTCTGTGGGGTGAAGGCTGCCATCCTCCAACACAATCTTGCCCTGGCTGATCACCACCACGGGACCTCCGCGCACCTCGGTGCCCTCAAAGATGTTATACTCCACAGACTGGGAAAAGAGGAGGCTTGATCAGGAGACAACTTAAACACTGCTCTGAGATGACGGGATGTATGTGTGAGGACAAAATGAGCATAAATCATGTGGTTTTATATCCCTAAAGACTTTGCTGATTCACCTTTTTGTAAATGACTATGATAAATTAGGAAGTAGACTGGTTTGAACTGATTTTTAGCTGTAGCAGTATATCTGAAAGCTGTTGTTTTGCCTGCTCCCACAGGATACTATTACATTACATAACGATAATAAATAAATTACACTAGCAGTCCCTGTGAGTACGTGTACTTTTCTAATGGTTAAACCTCAGTATTTGTATTGTAAACTGTTTTTTATTCTGTTATTCTGCATCACTAACTACTTACTTGTTGCTCCTGTAAACATGTGTTAACACCTTTAACAGCCACTGCACCTCAGAGATTCATGAGATATTATATTTAACTTTTCCACTTTGAATTGTCTAAAAATTACTGCAGCAATATCATATATTTTGCTACTTACAATAACCCAAATATGCAACGCTAAAGCCCAGAGAAATCTGTCATTTTAGTCAAAAACAAAGTTTGTGTTGTTTGGTTGCTGTCACTTGTTCCCCTTTGCAGTGAGGGTTGGGGTCTAGTTGTCTGCCAGAAGCTGTCATAAACTGACTTTTTATCCAGTTATAAACCACATTTTTACAATACCCTATTTAGATCTTGGTTGTTATTTTAGTCATGAGCGGAGCAAACAGTGGCAGCCTGGCTCCAGCCCCTGTTGTGCCAAACCGAATGGGACACTGATTGTTAACGTGAAACTGTTTTATTCAGTGTTTTTACTCGTTTAAATCCCTGGGTCCATTTGTTTTGAAGAAAAAAAGGTGGTCACACTGCAGCAGGAGGTGGGCTGGAAGCCCCTCAGTGATATGCTGGCTGACAGCGTCAGAGAAAAACTGATTTTTTTCATTTGAAACTACTTTATTTAGCGTTTTTATCTGTATAAATCACCTGTTCCATCTGTTATGGAGAGGAAGAAACCTCTGTGGGTAGTTCAGCTACCAGTAGAAACCTCCTGAACCATGAAGACTGGGAAAATCCTGACCAGGAGTACCTGACTGCAATGACGCCCATGCTCCTTCTTTTAATTGAGAGACCCATAGCAGCAGAAAAATTACACAGTCTAGCATGTTATGGCACACAATGTGCATTACAGCCACACAAGCTTCAGTATACAGTCTCAACATGTCAAGGACACATTAAAGACTTTAGACACTGTGGATAAAGTGGAATAAAGTAGCCATCTTACCAGGTTGTGGTTCTTAGCTGAGATGATCTTGGTGACATCCGGGTCCCACAACACGAGGTCAGCATCAGACCCCACAGCAATGCGGCCCTTGCGGGGAAACAGGTTGAAGATCTTGGCAGCGTTTGTGCTGGTCACCGCCACAAACTGGTTCTCATCCATTTTGCCAGTCACCTTTCAGGACAGATAATCCCAGACTGAAATCTTAACATATGCAGAGGTGTACAACTTCACTTGCTCCTACTAAAACAGGAATTTTTTTGGAATGTCTAAGAAGTGGGTCGCATCAAACTCACAACGCATTTGTCCCAGATTATGGACATCCTCTCCTCAGTGCCGTTGGTGCCCTCTGGGATTAGGGTGAAGTTATCTTTGCCTATGGCGCGCTGAGAAGTCTGGAAAGTGCAGTGAGCACTACCAGTCACCTGCAAGTCCCCACTGGAAAAGAAAACGAGAAAGAAAAACTAAGAATGTGCTTCACGTTGCCAATTAACTCATGACAAAACTGTGACATTTAGCTGTTGCATTTATTATTCCACCTTTATGTTAAGAGCATGTATGTAAAGGGCATAGCTGGATAAAAATAAAACGCCACACACAGCAGTAACACACGTCAAATTGTGTTGCAGCTATCTTTAGGTCCCGGCACAGAGCACCCACCATGACAACAGGGAGTTGAGGTAGTCGGGGGTGGTGGGATCAGGACTGAGCGGTGGGGAAGTGACATAGGCAGCTGCCTTGGCCCAGTTCTTGCTCCAGTAATGGGTACCGTCTGTGCCCAAACTGGCAGATATGGGCTCTCCGTAAACCACGGCACCTACAGGAGGAGACAGGGTGGTGTCAGCGCAAAAAAAAGTTGGAAGCCAGACAGACACAGGTAGAAGTGTATGGGAACTTTGCAAAGAAAAAGTTCAGGATTTCTCTTCTCACCCTTTTTCCTGGCGAGAGCAATGACATCAGCGGCACTCTTGCTCATCACCTTGGTGATGTAGAGGGGACAGTTGGTCTGATTGGCTATGGTGACAGAGCGGTTGACTGCCTCGGCCTCCACCTGCAGACACAGAGTCAGATTCAGCAGCAGCCTCATTTCCAAATCGGCTTTTTGACAGTATCTCTTCTCATCTATGACGTATTCTGTCTCTTCTGAGTATAGTATAGTATAGTATAGTATAGTATAGTATAGTATAGTATAGTATCCTATAGTATAATACAGTAAAAAACGACATTATTAAAAAACCTTTTCTCTTTCTCAGTTAAGAAACCAGTCCTCCATCTTACCTCCTCTGGGCGGCTCAGCACGTGGCCTTCAGGTCCAGAGATCCCCAGCTCCAGAATACGTTTCTGCTCCTAAAAAAACCCCAAACAAGAACATTATGATCCAAAATGGCAATAACTGCTTTCAGCTGAAACTTGAACTTAATCTGCGGCTCTGCTACCTCTGCAATGATGTCTCCGTTCTCAGCATGCACCTGTGCAATGGCTCCAAGGTCTCTGATGACACTGAACACCTCATAGATCTAAAAGAAAATGATACAAACAGGTCAGTTTGCCGGCAGTCATATGACCAAAAGACATCTAACAGCCTAAAAAACATATGCCGTGACAGACAGCTGTATAGCCCGCTAATATCAACCAGAAGCTGAGCGTACCTCAGAATCAGAAAGTTGGAAAACATCCTTATAAGCCAAATAGACCAGGAAAGAGTTGACACCTGAAGATAGAAAACTTATGAGAGAAAACAGCCAAAGGTGGAATAAAGAGAGCAAAAGAGGGAAAACCCAGAGCGAAGGAGAAAAGTAAAACCAAAAGGATAAAAATTACAAAGCAGAAAGATTTACGCTTTTATGCTCTGTGAAAATGGGTTCACCCCCACCCCCCACCCCAATGCAATGCCTGAAAAACACTTCTGTACCAGTTAAATTGGTGTGTGAGTCACTCATTTTCAGACTTGATGTACTCTGACTGCATACCGTGATCCTTCACTAGAGTCTCCATCTCCTCTTGGGCGCCTTTGCTCCATTCGGTGATGTCCACGTGCAGAGAGTAGTCGCAGCAGGACTTGCTATCGGCCCATTCCCTCCACTGTTTAAAAGCTGCAACCAGGCTGACGCCAGGCTCCGGCACCACGTGGTCGACTGTAAAACACAAACAAACAGGTTGGATTTAATGTGCACAAGCAAACTGCATGATTAAATCATACGCTTGGTGGAATGCACATCTGCAGTGTTATAATTCCTGCAACAGTATGACTGTACTTTAAAGCACGCCTGATATAATACACACTGATCATAGTCGTCCCCCCAGCCAGAGCGGCCTTGGTGCCCTGGTAGAAGTCATCTGCTGCCACCATGCCTCGGTCAGGCATCTGGAATCGGGTGTGCACATCAATACCACCAGGCATCACCATCCTCCCATGAGCCTCTATGATCTTAACTCCCCCGGGAACAATGAGGTTGTCGCCGATTTGCCTGAGGGAGACAAATGAAGGGAAAAAACAGCAAAATGAATGACGAAAATGTGGTCAAACTGGGAAATCTAGACTCCAAGGATCAAGGAAATAGGTGGCCATGGCCAGATTATATAAAGTTTTTTCTGTCATTCTGCCAATGGGAATTACACAGATGCCAAAAGTCAGTGGACACCTGACCATTACACCTAGTGTTGTTGGACATCCCATTCTAAAACCATCGGTACTAATGTCAGGTTGGGCCTCCTTTGTGACTATAATAACCACTACTCTTCTGTGAAGGATTTACACAAGATTTTGTAGTGTGTCTGTGGGAATTTGTGCCCGCTTAGCCCAAAGAGCATTTGTGAGGTCCGGGACTGACGTTGGACAAGAAAGGCCTCCCAAAATTGTTCTGTGGGGCTGAGGTCAGGGCTCTGGCCAATCAAGTTCGTCCACCCCTAACTGGTCTTACGATGCCTTATGGACCTCGCTGTGCAGAGGGGTACAGTCATGCTGCTGGCTAACTTGTCTTCCTGTAGCATTAAGAAGACTCGTCAGTGGAACTACTGGGCATTGCCTAAACCCTAAAAACAGCCCCAAACAACTTCTTCACAGAAGGCACTAAACATTCGGGTAAGTAGCGTCTTGGCGTTGGTCAAACCAAGATTCCTCCACCAGACTGCAAGATAGTAAAGCATGATTCATCACTCCAAAGAGCGCATCTCTACTCCTCCAGAGTCCAGTGGCGGCATGCTTAAAACCACTGCAGCAGGCGCTTGCTCCTGTGCACACCCCACAGCACGCAGCTGTTCAGCCATGAAAAACCCACTTCGTAAAGCTCTTCGTTCAAGTTTGTGTGCTGATGTTGTTTCCAGAGGCATTTTGGATCTCTGCAGCGAGTGATGCCCTTTACAGCACACCTTGGCCCGTCTCCATCAGCGTGCTTGGTTACCACTTTGAGGCGGAGCTGTTGTTGCTTCTAGGTGCTTCTACTCCACAATAACAGCACTTACATTTGACAGTTTACAGTTGCAGAAATTTCAATGACTTTTGGCAAAGGTGGCATCCTATGACAATCCTACATGTAAAGTCAGTTTTTATGACCCATTCTAAACTGCAAATGTTTGTCTATGGATATTTCGTGGCTATGTCCTGGAAACCTGAAGTCAATGATGAGTAGTAGGGGTGTCCACTGACTTTTGGCCATGTAGTACAGGTGTAGAGCTACCTTTTTCGAATTTACAAAAAAAACTTAATCAACTCACTTGATGACTCCATCCTCCATGTAGATATCAGCCAAGAATGACTGGTCATCGTTCACTATCTTTGCTCCTTTGATGAGGAGACGGTCACTCTGAAAGCAGGAAGACAGAATTCAACATTACCCATAATGCACTAAATGATCCAGCCGCCTGCTGAGCGGAGAGCGAGAAATCATCTCTGTAATCCCTTGTAGCTAATCGTCTATTCCATGATTCAACTGTAAATTTGACTAATTTTAAAGACAAAATTAATTTGTCTTTAAAATTAGTCAAATTTACAGTTGAGTCATGGAATAGACGATTAGCTACAAGGGATTACAGAGATGATTTCTCGCTCTCCGCTCAGCAGGCGGCTGGAACAACTCAATCCATACCAACTCTGATCCCGTGGAAACAACCGCCGAGGTCAAACTACATGATTTATTCACACATGAATAACACGCCTCGTCTGAAGAGATCAAAAACCCTCGACTACGAGCTTAAACTCTTGAGTGGCACAATTTACTCAACCTGTATGAGATGAAAGGGAGCAACACTAGGCTGGCCTACTTCTCCCTGCAGGCTTCCCGGGGTCTCTGAGGACAGTCAGGGGAGCTAATGAAGACAAAAGTGGTTTACTGCAGACCTCACAGCAGGAACACTCCAGTTTCTAATGTCCACAGTGGGCGGACTGAGGATCAGCGGGAATGCATTAGGTAAAAAGTCATGGCTGTATTGACATGATGGCCATTACTCTTGTGTAAGTGGGGGGTCGCTATAACCAGTCTGTCCCCTCTGAGTGGCCCGAGTGGTCAGTGACAAGCGCACTGAGATTGTCATATGCCTCAAAATGGCTTTCAGCGTGCATTGCTGTCATCCTTAACTCCCTAAATGAATGTATCATTATGTAGAGATAAAATGGACTCCTGTGATTAACCCTGTGATGTACAGTCATAAAACTGAATTGATAACTGAGAAGTGAATGTACTTAGGCAAAGGGCTATGTGTCAAGCAGCGTAGGCTATACTATTAATGGAAACAGGAACTGTGGTCTCATATACATAGAAAGCTGTTTCTGTTGTCGAGCCAAAAAGCCTCATTTGTTGTATAAATACATGAATATATTTATATAAAATGTGGATAACAAAGTACACTTTTTAGGCATGGACGATGTGAAAATTTGACGTCAACCGTTTTTCTGGTCAAAAAAACGTGGCAATTACGATGCTTTAATCGATAATTCATCAAAAATAATGCTTAAAAATATCACTAAAGCCATACTGGAATCATTTTACCTTTTATTTTGTTCAGAAATGATCACAGATAGGACAGCGTTTTTTTGGGGGAAAAACAAACAATCGAAAAATCTTAAAATATCCAAATATTTGAAATAGCACTATATCTTTCGATATGAAATTTGCTGATGCTTGATTTAAGATATTATGGGATTTTTGACGTGGTTGGACTTACAGCTTGTTTTTTGCCCCTTTATGGCAATGCTGGTTGACCAGTAGGCTCTCTGGCTGCTGCTGGACACACAATTATCCCGATAACGAAAATTTACCACAATGAAATTATTATGAGTGCTTTAATCATGATCTGTGTTAAAACTGTCTATCATCCCAACACTAAAGATCTGTCATTATGAAGAAATACAAGTCAGTAGCGCTGCAAACTACATCCTCGTAAGATAAAAAAAAACTTGTTGTGTCAACATCACTTGAAAACCAATTTCAACTGGAGCTAGCTGCGCAATATACAAATAATACATAGATAATTCACATGAATATTAAGTAATAATAATAACAATGCATCAATTTTTACTAAACATGGTACGTCATGTAGGGCTGGGGACGACACACAAAAAAATACGTCGACGCAAAAGAATACGTCGGCGCAAGAACTGCACGTCGCATGCGTCCCTTGATGCGTGGTCACTCAGAAACAAAAACTGGCGGCGGCCGTGGCATCGAGTAGCAGCCACTTTTTGATTCTGAGTGACGTCAACGCGTCGTCCCAGCCCTAACGTCATGACACATTTGACCTTTATCCAAAATTGTAAGATTAATTTGAATATTGCACTTGGCCATATTGCAATTTCTGTGATATTTCTGATAATTGTACAGCCCCAGTTTAAAAAAAGATGAACATTAAAACCTTTATGACGGTTCAATTCATGACTTTATCAGACTGCATTCGTTTCAGCTAGGTGTATCTAAAAAACTGGCAACTGAGAGTACGTTACAGCTGAACTGGAGCAAGACAAAAATCTGCATCAATAAAACATTATTACCGAGTTGTACAAGTATTATTGTCTTTGGTTATTTTACATGATGCAAATAAGTTCTAAGAAGCAAAAAGCTAATAAACAAGTGATCATGCGTATAATCACAATTACTGTGATTATAAGCATTATCATCATTATTGCATCAATGTAGGGCCGCAAATACTGACTATGTTCACTATCAGTTAATGTAATTTTTGAAACTTTTCTAACTATTTTGTTTAAATGTTCAATAAAGCAAAAAAAGTGGAATAAATGTCTCATTAAACGAATACATTTTTCAAAAAAATAGAGAGAAGTGAGAAACTATGGTGTGTGCTTATTACAACTGTTGTTTCATTTGAATAAAAAAATGAACCAGAGGTCAAAACAATCGCTATGTTTCTACGTTTCTGTCATTCTGCGAACGATTAAACTGACTGTGTGGTGGTACTGCGGCAGTACGAGATCTACTGTATGTTTGAATGAATTCAGTTACTGTTAATGTGGGACAAGGCCTGATTTTGGTGTTTTGTGGAAAGCTCTGTAGAGTGAAAGCATTTGCTTGATTCCAAACTGTGGTGTCAGACTGTGTGTGTGAGGGTCGGGGGGGCACTGCTGTCTGCACGTTATGTCTTGGATGTCGGCGCTGCGTGTTTATAACCCCTGTTTGACCCGCCAGAGAGACCTG
Source organism: Plectropomus leopardus (assembly GCF_008729295.1). Taxonomy (NCBI): domain Eukaryota; kingdom Metazoa; phylum Chordata; class Actinopteri; order Perciformes; family Serranidae; genus Plectropomus; species Plectropomus leopardus. The sequence goes on from NC_056468.1 coordinate 12,466,462, forward strand.
ACAGCTACCTCGATAAGAGTCTGTATAGAAACAGAATCAGCTTCAATGGACAAGTAAGCGAGTACACATACATACACATGGTTTTGTTGCTGTCAATGTACATAAATAGAAACAGACAAGGACAACCAGACTAAACCCTTTGAGATCTGGATCGACATCACTTTTCCTGTGCTGCTTTGAGACGCCTTTTACAGCTGCTTAACCCTTTGAAACACGAGCAAATTGGTTTGATATGTTTTGGAAATACGGGCAAGAAAGTCAGTGAGCAACCTGGCAAAAAATGTCCCACAAATTGCTAGAAATTCCTGAAAGGTTACAAGAAAATGACCTGAAAATATTTTTTTAAGGGAAAAATAGAGAAAAAAATTCTGTTCATAGTTATTAAAATTAAATATTTTAAACTGTGTTACAGAAAAAAATGTATGCATATACTTTTTTTTTTCATTTTTCAGCACTTTTTTTGAATTAATTTTCTTGTTTGGGTGGTTGTTTTTTTAAACTCGTGCTTGTGCTTATTTTCAGGTAATTTTCTTGTAACTTTTCTAATTTGTTGTCAGTTTTTAGATCTTGTCTTGTTGCTCATTACCTTCTCCCCCTTTTTTATTGCAAAAAGTCAACAAAATTGCTCAGGTTTCAAAGGATTAACAAATCATGAATGATTAACATCATCATTCAGAGCCTGACCTTAAGCCTGACATTTCACAGGATACTTTAATGCTATGAAATGATCAGACTTAGAGCAGTGGCAGTCTATATGCTTCAGCACTCTGGCTACAACAGCTGCATGATGGAAGCTTAGGAAAAAAGGTTTGGATGGGTGCTGTCCAATGACCTACTTTACAAAAGAGGTTTTGCTTCTTTTAACCATCACAGCATCCCTACTGTAGGCCCTTAATATCGTGCTTTCTGCTTGAAAATCTGCACCACATAGCAAAACAGACATGCATATAGTGTCAAATCCCAATTCACAACAATATAGTCAAAAGGCAATGCTTGTCCCAGCTGCAGCTGCATAGGAAGGTTTGGCAAAAATCTGCTTCTCCATAAAAATCTGAGGAGGATGGAGAATAAAAGATGAGATGATGACAGTGGAGGAAAACTGCGCCTAGACCTACTACACCCTGCATGCTGAGGATGCTGAGACTGAGGAGGAGGGCTAACAGCTACAAATGGCAGCTATAGGAGCAGTGCACATACAGCTCCACATGAAGAAGTGTCAAACTGCAAACCCTCTGGCTGGTTATCATTGTTCACCCAGGCTCTGAGGGTAAGGAGCCGAGGCAGGACTGCTGCTGGTCACAGCGTCACTGGAAATGAATGGACCCGACAGCTAAGCGTTGGCTAGCTTTTGGTTTAATCCTGAGGCTCACCGCACGTTACCAAAAAAAAAAAAAAAGACACCAAAAACCGAAGATTTAATGTGATATTTTCAAAGAAATGAACCGATACTCACTGTAATTCGTGGGATGTTCTTCTTTCCTTGGTAACCCGACATTTTAAAGATCCCTCTGTCCCCTGCCTCTTGGCTAACGCTAGCTAGCTAGTCCTCAGCACCTCAGCTGCCAATGAAAGGATGAATGGATGCTCTGCTGGTTGGCCAGTCGACGCCCTGGGCGATCTGTGCCTGTCTCACAATTTCTGTAGATAACAGGTAGGATTTGCGCAGTGCAACCTAACGAATGATCTTAAATGAGAGGTTGTGTCTTTTCCTAACAGTCCTATCCTTGGATTTACTGCTAGAAAAGGTCCCTGAAGACCGGGCAAGCACCAAGAAGAGAAGGGCCACAAAGAAGTACCGCGCATGCGCACTGCCCCGCCCTGCTCCGCTGTAGCTCCATGTTTCTTTGATGAGTTTCATCAGTCTGAGGGATACAGGTTACACATCACTGTATAATGCCTGTCTGACTGGGGGATAAAATTATTTATATGAATAACAATCAACATTAAATTAATAAATTAATTAGATAAAATAAATCAACAACAACAACAGCATCAATAATTTCTATTAGTGGCAGAATAACTTTGCAATAAATTAACTGTCTAATCTGTGTTATATTATGCGAATCAACCTATTTGATGTCGGGTACTTGGTGTAAACTGACCTGTGCAGGGTATGTGCGCAGTGATTATGTGCAGGGCATTTGTGCAATATTCTTGTACTTTGGTGCAATTATTTTACGTAGAGCATCTGTGCAACACCTGGGTTCAGGGCACTGTGCATTATGGGGAGGATGGATTGTGTGTGTTATTGCAGTTTGATTGTATATGCGTGTGACCTGCCTATGTCGCCTGTGCTCTCTTGACCTGGTGTATGGATCCAAGGAGGACACTATGTTAGTTTGTCTGTATATGTATGTAGCCATGTTGCCTATGTCCCTCAAATGCCAAGAGAATTTTTTCTTATCTCATCTTTCCATACCTTAACATTTTACAGGAAATAGTCATGACCTGACTTTTGCCCTTGGCACACAATTTGTCTAATACATTACATTAGCAGTTGTTTCTGACATGGACTCACATGTAATTACTCATTTATAAGGGCAAAGAATTAAAATATTATATACTGGTGTGGGAAATGTTACATTTGAATATCATGTTTCAAGTACTGTAGCTGGTCCAACTCCTAGATTTTTGCTACTGAGTGCTGACGGAATATAATTTGGTATAATACTTGTACTTGACATTAACTGGGGACCTGCCCAGCCTATAAACAAGCAACATATGGTCTGTTAGGTTGAAAAATTAGTGGCAGCACTTTTTATTTTCGTGCACTCAACAGATGTGACCAAATCTGACCTTTCTGATGGAACACAATAGACTAAAATGTGCCAGACAAATGCATGCAAGTATGACAATAATTAGGATTATAAGCAACTGCGAATTGCATCACATTCTCCCATTCTTCCTCATTTCTTCTTCATTGTTTTAAATAATGCAGAAATGACTATGAACAATATCAAAGAGAAAAGATGCTTTGGGGTATTCAGGGCCTAAAAAAAGGCTACATCTACTTCTAGCTCACCTAGCAACACAGAGCTAGTTAACATCACAGCTCAGCCAAGCACGAGCATCTCATCCATGAGTGGATGCTTTCTTCAGTGCGGTGATACGTTTGGTGAATGTAGTTCTGTAGAAAGAAAATACTTCCTATATGTACCTGCTCACAATGATTTCTGCAGAGACATTGCTGATTAGTTTTTTTTAAATGTTTTTTTTTTTTGGCTCTTTGAGCTCCACAAGTTGAATACCATGTAGTTCCATCACACTGGAGAGAAGGCAGGCATCACTGCAGCCCATGTCTTCAACACTCTGCGACTCACAACTGACTCCCAAAACAATCTAAAACGATGAAACAGCACTACAGGTCCAAGAAAGAAAAATGTATTTTTGATCCAGGTGTTAACTGTGCCTTTGACCCAAAATATGGAGCTGCTCAGAGGCTCACTGTGGATGAACTGGGCTGCTTCCACATTTGTATAACTGAAAGTATGAACACAAAAAAAGCAACAACAAAAAAAAAGAGAAAATGCATGCCGATACTTAGAGGGAGATTTAGTCGCTTACACAAATATGTAAGTAATGAAGAATGTAATTTGATTTGATTGTGTGGGCAGGTTACCACAGGAGTTAAGGGACTGGAAGGGAAGGACATGAATTTAGAGGATTTAGGAGTGGTAACACCTGAACTGGTAAGAGAGAGATAGGGCCAAGGTTCTGTGTGATTTATCCTGTTTTAAAACTTACCTAGACATGCAGTAATCACACACATTCTCTCACATACATATTCTGTGCTATTTCTTTGTTAAACAAGTTTACAAAATGTGGATTGATTCATTTCATCCTCTGTATACAAGTGCATTCACATCTTACAATGCACATTGCTGCTCACTAATCATCCGTGCAGGAGCCCACACTGATTTATGATATGCCATTTTATTCGTTATTGTGACTTAAATAATGCATTAAGGTCTATAGAGATCTATCCACTCTTTTTGTATGTATATTTCAGCCACTGTATACAGTACAAACTTTATTCAAATTCCAAAATGTTCTGTATTGCACACTGATCAACTGTACATAAGCCTGTTACGATGACTTGCACAGTTTATGAGTTAGTATGTAATGCATTAAAGCCTAAATGCATGTCGAGTGCTTTCAAACCAATACTGCCAACACTGTACATTTTTTCCATATGTTTCTATAATGTCATCCATTCACAAACAACTGACAGAAGAATCATCCAGTCATCTAATCAGCATCAATATACAGAAGTCACATGCATTTTCTTCAGAAAATGCACCTCTAGGTTGATCTGGAAGTTCTACACACACTGTACACTGTTTATTGTATTATATAATGTGAAATGATTGCACAGTGTAATCTACACAAAAGTCAGATAACACTTTTAAATGAGGCCCCTTGAGATACAACTTCCTCTATGGTGGTTTCTGCCACCGACGCTTCAGCAATTGAACAACAGCAAAAACACATTACGTACACTGCTACGACGCTATGTAACAACAATGATATAATATGCATTAATATCAATGTATAAACAAAGTATACAATGTCAAAAGGTGTCTATTACACGGGGCAGATCACAGCTTGAATTATTCTTTCACATCTACTTCTTTAAATACCTAAAAATGTCAGAAAATTAAAAAAACAAAAACAGTCTAAGATAAATCACCAATGTGCAGTGGTGAAAGATAGAAATTTGGCACTTAGCCATTGCTGCTATATTATGTTATTAAAGAAGATATGTAGGCAAAAAGAAATAAAAATAGCATATGGCCTGGTTAATTGCCATCCGCCCTAAGTTTTTCTATCATAATATATTCAAACAACCCCACTATAAAATTTTGGAGCTACATATCGATGTTTAAGCTTTCCAACCTTCAAAAAAAAACAAAAAAACAACACAAAGCTTTTAAAAGAAAGCCTCAGGAGTCAACATGATACAACGTGTCAAAAAAGTGTGGCATTTAAAAATGTATCCCACTGTGCAGCATCACTTTTACCCCCCTCAATAACTGCACCATGAATGTTTAGCTCAAAAAGTTAAGGCGATAAAAGTCCCCTCTGTTCCCAGAGCCAATTCACTTGGTTTTTTTTTTATTGCAGATGTGGCGCATATTTTTGGTTCATACAATCTGCCAACTGGGACACCAGCGGGCAGATGCAGTTTGGGAGAAGGCCAGATTTGTCATGATTTAACGTCAAAACATGCAGAGAAAACATCGACCCTGGAGCCACCTGACGTCAAATCCTCGTCGCATATTTTTGGGAGTTTGAGCGGGATGACTAATATTTTGCAGCTCTAACACGGTCTGTCATCTACGGGATTCAGATCGGTGGCAGCTGCTGGGTACGACGCTGCCCTTTTGTCAAAATGTGATGGAGTGCAACCACATTACATCATGTGTATAACTCTATAACTACATCTACAATGTGATAGAATTTAATGCTGATTGGAAGGGAAATGTGGGCGTACGATAGATGCAGAGAGACAGCTTGACTACGGGAGGATGGTTGAGAGACTTGGAGACAGGAGAACATCCAGGCACTGCTTCATCTTCTATTCAGTAAGAGCTGGTGGAGGCTGTGGCAATTCTCTTCCCAATGTACACCCTAGAAAAAAATACAGACGATGGACTCAAAAGGTAAAAAACAAAGAAGTTAAAGTAAAAGGCCAGCTCTGTACTTTGAATCTATTACAACAAACAGTTACATCTTGCAGGTGACAGAAGCTACTCCTGCGAGACAGGGCAAGTAAAACAGTCATTTAAGAGCAAGAAAATAAAGCTAAATACAATGAGATAATTATCAGAGCTTGAAAAAAATGACTATTTGTATAGTTTCGCTCACAGCCAATCACAACAAGCATTCTCTGATTTAACACAAAGTGTTTACAGCAGACCGAGTTGTTTGTACAGTGATTTTATAAACATTTTAATAATTTTCACACTTTATTCTGTAAGTGTGAGGGTCATTTGGATGGGTTGTGGTGGCAGCATATTACGCATCTGAATGCTTCAGACTGAAGTAGAAAAAACAGCTATCAATTAAAGTAATCTATTGGTATTGGAATCACTTCAAGGGTACTAGTATCGACATTTTCTTTAACAATACCCAAAAGACAGGTATAAAATGAATAAAAGTTACAGTGCAGTGCAAAGCATTAATGATTATTGAGTTAATAAAAGGCAGGGGCAAACGGAGGAGTCTTCAGCTTTGATTTAGAAGAAGTGAGATTTGCAGCAGACCTGCAGTTTTCTTGGACTTTGTTCCAGATATACAGTGCATAAAAAAATGAACGCTGCTTCTCCGTGTTAAGTTTTGACTCTGTGGATTTGGGATGGGAATGGAGAAAAAGTTCCAGCTGAGAACTGGATCCAAATAGTCTGAGCCATAGGAATCATATGTCTTTAAGCTTATCATTTCCTTTCATCGTTTTTCAGTTGTGCATTGCAAAACTTAACCCAAACTAACCCTTCTGTTTTCAGTCCTTTAACGGTCATTCTGACAAATAGTAATAATAATTCTGTAATACCTTTTGTGAAATCCATGGTTACCATGAAACTACGACATTTCCTGAGATAGTTATAGTACTGTGAAAATTACCATTACAACCCAAATGCTGAGTCATCTTTCTATGCACAATGGGCTTAAATTCTACACATGCAACGTATGACATTCTACTCACAAGTGCTAGTGCTTCTCGACTGATCAGCAAAAATATTTTCTCCTTGTGTTCATTCTACTTTTATGCCACACAGAAAATTGATCAGGAATTAGTAAGGGAATCGATAAAGAATCAGACCAATAAAGCACTGGTATCAAAAAAATGTCCATTCCTTCTGAGGAGACAAAGCACACCTGTCCCAGAGGACCTGAGAGGTCTGGATGGTTCATAATTTAACAGAAAATCAGAAATTTATTTTGGCTTTAACCCATTAGGTACTTAATAAACTAACAATAAGTTATTTAACAAGCTGCTGGTTCCTGCTCTAAACCTAAAAAAAGGTTCACTCTTTACTTACAGCTAGATGTAAAAAGAGCCGTAGAAGCATTTTCAGCACTGTCACTGTTTTATAAACACGCTGTAGGTCTGAGGAGACAGGCATCAGATACACAAATTGCATATTGGACACTACAGCAGTGCAAGGATAAAACTGACAATGACGGCCTGTACCGACCCTTTCCTACAGCACACAGTGAGTCACTGAAGCACCAATTTGGCACAGACAAGTGAAAACATCAGTGCAGATTGAGAAACTTTTTCAACGCCAAGCTTTGCATTACGTTACCGCATGATTTCAGACTTACCCGAGGCCAAGAGCGAGGATGTGTGAAATGAGTAAGGAAGGGATGAAGACTTTGAGGAATTCAGCAGAGAAGATGCCACCTTTCTTCATGACTCCGCTCTTTCTCATACTGAGAGATACTGAGCGCCGGGGGTGCCTGAAGTGGAACTCCCTGTGAGAAACAATCAACCAATTAATGCAAAAATAACTTCAGAAAACAATTTCCTGAACCAATATGAGTGAGTGATTGTGGATGTGAGAGTCTGTTTACTTTGGTGGGACGTTTTCCGGTCTGCTGGACCAATCAGCGACCCAATCTACTTCTTTGTTCATCAGGATGTCTTCCTCTCTGTCCTTCTCCGGACCGTCATCCTCTGACTGCAAATGTGGAGGTAAAGTAGTTGGGTTTTAGGATCAAATGAAAAGACTTGAAACGGTTTTGAAGTTTTCAGTTTCATATGTTTTACCTGACTGTCTCTCGGACTGGACATCTCCACATCAAAAGTTATCTGACCCTCATCCTGATCTGGACTTGGTGGCCTGTGAGGACTGAGCCAACACACTGGGATGAGCAAAAAAATGTAACGACAAACACTTTTTAACCCTATGAAACCTAGACTGACATAATTTTTCTTGTGCTGCTTTTAAACACCTTTTGAAGTATTTAAACCATAGAATCCTCAGAAAATTGGTGCTTTTTTTTTCAAAAACATGGGAAAAAATGCAATGAGCAACTTGGTAAGAAATGTTCCACAAACTGCAAGAAATTTGTAGGTTTTAGAAATTATTTTCAAAAAGCTAGAGAAATGTCAAGGGGGGGGAAATGAAAAAATGCATTTCTAATTATCATAATTACATATTTAATATTGTGTAAAAGATTGTGTTTTTTGTCAATTTTAAGCATTTTTCCAGGCCATTTCATTGTTGTTGTTTGGGTTTGTTTGTTTTTTGTTTTTTTTTTTGCTTCTTTCTTTCTTTTTCTTTTTACTGTCTTTCTTTCTTTTTCTTAAAAATAGTTTTCAAGCAATTTCCTGAACTTTTTAATATTTCCTACCAATTTCTTGAGCATTTCGTCTTTCATCGTTCATTGCCTGTGTCATTGACCATGTCTTTGGAAGAAATCAAGACAATCTGCTCAAGTTTTAAAGGCTTATTATAATGGACTTTACTCCTACCTATCACAGGAGGAGCTGCTCTGGCTGGATTCATGCTGTGCATCCAGGAGGATCTTTTCCATGTCTCCATTGTGGATAGAGGAGGACGACGGCACATGCTCTAGTCCTCCGATCAGGGTTTCATCACTCTCAGGCACCACTTCCAGGGTCTGCAGAGTTTGACTCATGCCTGCATTTGCGTTTATTTGGTCTGCAGCGGGTGTCATTGGCTGGTTGCTTTGCACGCCCTGGGCCCCTGTGTTCCCATTCAGCTCCAGCTCTACCCAGGATCCTTGGTAACACAAAGGTCAAGAGGAGGGAAGGAAGGAAAGCTTGTTGTGTTAAAAACTCACATCAGATTGTATACAGAGACACACCCCTGCCTCCTTTCAAACTGAAACAGCTGACCTACATTTCCTGCACCACTGACACTGCTTTGCATTCAAATGAACTGGCTGCGCGCTGCATCCATGATAGCATGCATTTCTTTGTGCCACTGCCCCACAAACAGATTGCACATTTTTTTTCCCAGACAGGAGGGGGTTATGTAATCTCTTATAGCCAGCGGGCTTGGGTTAGCACACAACATAAACCTTACGATAGCACGCCCTTTTCAACCTTTCAAGCTCGCTTAAAACAATATATCATTTATATATGTCGACGTCGCATGCATGCATGACCGATTTCACAATCAGAGACAAGTATGTCATCCATGCAGCTCTCATGTGCTCTCATGTGGGGTCTTGCATAACAGTGGAGTGCAGGGGAGACAGATTGCCCAAGCATGTCGCTGTTCCAGCTGTGATGTTGTCACTTCTATGAATCACACGTCCTGCTTTTTTGTCTGACCAAACCTTTTATTGTTCACATAAATTGTTTATCGATTAGGTCTGAACACCTCCTCGGCTAATTTGGTGTTTTAAATGTGTTTTTCGGGGCTGATCGTCTGCAGGCACTTGAGCTAACATCCCACCATTGTCTTCCTTCAGAATATATGTTTAGTTAAAAGACCGTTTACTTTTGAATATAATGGCGAGTCCACTGCGCGAGGCGTGACAGTGACGTGATCCATTGTTACATTTTTTAAAATAGTGTCAAATGAAAGCAGCATTTATTTAGTCTTTTGTCCCAAACTTGTTTTCATTTTGGCTCAGGGCCCGCCCAGCGCCGACTTGCGTACGTGGTTGGCTGATTTCCCATCAATCACACATTTATCAAAACGCAATTGGCTACCTTGCGGTGACGTCAGTCCACATCAGCCTCCACCCCTCCCAGAAGAAGAGGAAATACCGTAGCCGATGTAACTTTTATAATAAAATCTTAATTATACGAAGGTGCTGCAAAATAAAAACACGAGTTGAAAACATGAAAAGCAGCCTCTGTAACGCGGGGCACAGAGGGACTGGCGGCGGTACGTACCGTGAAGCCCGGGCTCCTCGTTATTGTTTTGTTGAGCAGCAGCGGTGGACATGTTGACTACCCAGTTTTAGCATTCATCAACATGACACGCAGACCAACTGCCATGTGCGCATGCGCCAAATCTGTCCAGAGTCCAGGTCCAGCAGCAGATAAGAGACTACAGGGAGGCCCCAGGCAAGTCAGTGATGGGCAATTTTTGTTTTCATTTCAAAATACGTGTCAGAAAAGGACATTACTGTTGTGCTGGGGAACAACAATCTTCAAAATAATTTTATTAATCCCACAGCAGGGAAATTCACCCATTTACAGCAGCTCAAGAGTCAGAAACAGAAAAATGAGAACAAGAAATTTGAGTGCAAAAAAGGATCAAATATTACAAAATACAAATAAGATCAAATAAAGTAATATAAAATCATATACACTTTTTACCTATACAGATACTGTGTGGTGTGTGGTATATTTACTGGTAGTATTATACTGGTAGTATTATATTTACTGGTGGTATTTTTATTTTTTTCTCTTTCAGTTGTATTTTAAAAATTGCCCCTGCTTAATTATCATTATTACTATTTATTACAATACAACAACAGTGCTCCCTCATTCTCCCACATTCTTACCTGCATCTTGTTTAATCTGTATATCTTTGATTTTTTTCTGGTATATCTTTGATTTTTGTATTTAAAACCTGTACATTTTTTCTTCTTCTTTGATACATGCCTATTTTTAATATATATATATATTGTATATATTGATATTCTTATATATTTTTTCTGTACACACGGCTGCTGTGACAAGTTAATTTCCCACAAGTGGGATAAATAAACGTGTCTAAGTCTAAGTCTAAGTCTACTGTAGAAATATAGAAATATAGGCTATAAAATATTATTGCACAGTAAGTAGTAAGATACCTATACATATATACATATACATATATACATATACATATATATATATATATATATATATATATATATATATATATAGAGAGAGAGAGAGGAGAGAGAGAGAGAGAGAGAGAGAGAGAGAGAGAGTTACTGTTGTGTCATGCATGCAATTATAAAAAAAAGTGCCAAAGTTTGATTGAATTTTTGAACCAAAAAAGTACACGTTCACTATCATCTCTAGCTGATGGGAGTGCAGGACCTGCTGGGTGGATTCTCTCTTTCTGTCCGAGACTGTGCAGGTTTGTGGACTGATGATAGTAGCAGCATGCTCCTAAAATTAGCACTGCATTGGTAAGACTTAACTATTTATGTGGGGAGGCAGGCATTGCCATAAGTAGTGTTTTCTGTACATTTGTAGAGGATCGGTTTATTGCAGAGATGGGACCAAGTCATTATTTTGCAAGCTCCAAGTCAGGTCCTAAATCAAGGCAGGCAAGTCCCAAGTCTAACACTTAAAGTTCGAAGTCCTGAACAGGTCATAATGTGCTCTTCAGCAAATTTAATGCCATTTTAACAACTGAGAAATAAGTTAAATTTACAAAATCATAAAGGCTTTTTAAAATGTGTAGTTGTTGTGTCATCATTTGTAATTTTAGACCCAACCAATTTGCATACTTTAATAATTTGTTTTTGAAGACCACTGCATAGTTTTTGCATGTGAACTCAATAATCTTTATTATATATTTTTTCTAACAGGCGCTCAGTAACGTCACATTACTCATAGTTCTCTTCCTAAACTTGTAGTTGGATTGATTCAAACAAAGTGGATCGAAGTGGATCAAAGTGAAGAGCGTTGACAGTAGGTGATTCAGGAAAATTAAGTACACTTTTTGGCACACTTTTTAAATTGTGTATTTTAATCTTAGTGAAAGGTATCAAGTATTTTTAAGTCCAAGTGAAAACACAAGTCATTTGTGTTTAAAGTTGCAGTTTTTTCTTTTTTGCTTTTGTCAAGTTGAGTCTAAAGTCATCTGACTTAAGTCCAAATCATGTGACTCGAGTCCACACTTTTGGCCAATTGTTTGCATCTCTCCTCAAGATTCATAAAAGGGTCTGTGCAGTCTTTTATGAACTGGATGGATGCCATCATAGACTGGTAAGTACATTTTTTAAGACTACCATTTTGGTAAGAGCACATCACTGTCTAGCACCGCTGCAGGTATTTGAAAATATTTTATCCTTTTGAAAGCACCACAGGGACTCTGATTTGGTGATGAAATGGGCCTTAAATCAGCCTGGACATGTTTTGAAATGCTTTTCGATTTAATAACAGTACTTAGGGCTTAGTTTTAGCACTCAAAGCTCCACGGTAACAAATAATATCTTAATAAAGGCTCTATTGATGTGATCATTTCACATTTTTCAGCACATTATCCTCTATACACAAAATATAAAGCAGTTTGGTCATTTTTATTCAGAATTCAGGTTTGAAATTCTTTATTACTTTTCATCTAAATTGTACTTTATTCCATTTGACAAAGACAAAAACATCGCTGTACAATGAACCATTTGTAGCCCCCTCCCCTCCCACACAGATCACCAAAACTCTCCTACAATCTTTATTCAAGAGCCCCTTGAAAGAAATTAACGAAAACATACAAATTAATGAAATTCACAAAAATAAAAAGTGCATTTTCTTTTAACACCTGTGATACATTAGACATGTATATAATGCTGCTTCAAGTGGAAAAACCTCACAACTCCAATTTAGACCGTTTCCTTGAGATATCAAGACCCAAGGTTCAAAAAACATTATAGCAACTTGAATTTCAAAAAGTGTATGGTCTACCTGTGAATAAGGCAGTATTTAAAAGTCCTGAAAAGCTGTTTTTTTTCTCCAAAAGTAAAGGTTTTGATCACAGAGCAGCGGTAAATTCCCCTGAGCAGTCGCCTGTCTGGCATGCCAGAGTCCAAGAAACATACTTGATTATCTTTTTTTTTTTAACGCTATAAGAGAAGGCATTAGGGTTCTTTGTGGTTTACACTGTAGCCTTGAACAACAGCTATGAAGACAATGAGGGGAAAGTGACGTATATCGGTTAATTGTTCATCTTTTATGAATGCCAGTAACTGTTTTTTAAATAATGCTCCAACACTCATACAGTCTGTGATGACCGCCTCTGCTGCATCTGCAAAGACGGGATTTTTGAAAAGCCAATGTTACCTGATTTTTTTTTTTTTTTTTTTTTTTTTTGAGAAATCTTGTCAATTTTGCTCCAATAGCATTTTAAAAAAACAGATTTTTTTTTAAATTTTCAAGCATTTCTCACATCTTCTAACAGGTTGCTAAAGCAATAGCTATTGAAAAATAATTGAGTAAATGCTTCCTTTGGACGAATGTCGAGAAAAAGCTGATCATTGATCTCTTATTTTGAATAAAAAACTCTCCTTGTTGATTGTTGGCTAATTGATTGGATCATCCTTGATCATGGAATGGGACAAAGGTGCCACAAAATACAGGTTTACACGTGTGTGGCGTAATGCAAATAATTCAAATGAACCTCGCGCAACCTTGCATCAGACAATAAAGAAAAGTTGTTTTTCAAAAATTAAAAAAGAGAGATTAGCAAAGTGTCTTATTTGTAGAGGACATTACCCACAAGCCCTGAGAGAGCGACACTCAGCAGTAGCTTCACACCATCAGTGAAGATGGGTGGTTATTTCGGTGGTATCTTGGTGATTAGAAATCGGTTCTCTTAAAAGGTGAAATTGACACATTGACTAACAAAAATATGATCCTGTGGATCAATAAACTTCATGTTCTGATTCAATGGCTTAATCTGTCCTAAAGTGTACATTTAACGAAGAGTAAAACTGCACTGTAATCGACCTGTTTGCTCCAGAAGAGAATTGGTTTGACTGAAGCATATTGTAGCAGAGAAACAGCAGACTTAAATTTATAAAGTATTTTTACATGTTCAAAGCAGTCATTTATGAACACTTCTATTCAACAGTCACCTGCAAGTGCCTTACAAATTCTCCTTTTTTAAATAAACAACTCTGTATTCTCCAGGAGAGAGAAGACATTTCATAATATCATTGAAAATAAGTAACTCTGTGTAGTCAACTGACATGACTAGCTTTAGAGAGCGTTAACAGTTTTAACATTAAATGTTGATTAAATATGTCTTTCCCATTTAGACCCACGGGGGGGCCTGTTCTTTCACAGCGAGAAAATCATCAGGAAACAAAAACCATGGCACAAAAACAGAATATCCAAATTAGCTCTGAAGCATTCAAATAAGATCTACACAAACATCAGTTACAGTCAGCCAAATTAAAAAAATAAACTGTTATAGTGCTTATGACTAAAGAGGTACTGACACCTGAAAATACTTTTCTTTGGACATCCCACGTGAGAAACATCACACTCTCTCTCGATGTCACGAAAAGTCTAGCTTTTAAAATTCCTGCCAGAATGAACAAAATGTCCCAGAGTCGTGACAAAAAGGTCACCGGATCAGGCGACATTTCCATCGACAATCAGTCCGAGATAAACAGCTAAAGAAACTACAGTGATCAGACTGTAATCCTATTGCCTTAATTTATACAAAAATAAATCAGCTATAGTGATTTTTCTTCTTTTATCATCAGGTACAGTACAAAACATCATTAAAAAAAACTCTACAAACAGAAACTAGATCCAGAGATTAAAGCGATCAATCAATTTGCAACAATACAGCAGGCTTTGTGGGGAAGCTGGCATGGGCACTCAACTTTTAGTGCCACCGACCACGAGAGAATTAGGCTACATCATGCCATCATGCCCTTACACTTATATAAGCGTTTGTCCTGAGCTTCATAACGGGGTCCACACACGAGCAGGGGCACCTGGTCTGCAAGACAGCTCTAAATGAGCATAACCTAAGGATGTGTAGGACTGGTTACTTTGGCATGATTAGCCTTCTTCCAACTCCAAAAAACCACAATACCTCACAAATGTGTGCGCACAGCATTCTTGTGACCATGTCAAAGGACTATGTTGGTGTTTCTTTTCATGTTTTTTTTGCCATTATCTACACATTATATATACATTACTGCTGACCATTTTCCTAAACGTACACCTTTAAGTGCATAAAGAAAATCACCATTAAGGCTTGAAACATAGATAAAAGATCCGTGTCAGTGAACATTTAATCAGACTCTGGTAACGTAGCGGAGACCAGGTATTGGTTTGAAATCCTGATGATAATATGCTGACGACAATCCAGCGTTCCAGTTTTGAGCATCAGCTCATCAAAAGCCAATGTATTTACAAGCTACTGTATCAGAGCCTCGAGAAGACAAAATTAAGAAACGTGGATGTATTAATAGGGGAAAGGTTGATTTTACTGTTTTCTGCATTTGAAAGGTTGATTTTAAGTAACTTAACTTTTATGTCAGACGTTGCAGGATGCTTGAACTGAGCTCTTCTGCTTACAGCTGTTAAATCACGGAACAATTAGGCCTAGTTTCCACCAAGAAGTCCTGTTCAGTTAAGTTTGTTACACATTGGACGGTTATTTTTGTGTTTCCATTGTCAAAAGCTGTGGATGGTACCGATAGAACCGTTTCCCTCCATCATGTTTTTCATCGCCCTTCTGTTGAGGTATGTAGCACACTGATCCAATCCTAACCGGTGGAGCCAGAAACACTGCATTCCACTGATTGGTCACGAGATAACGAAGGCTCTCGCTTTACAAGAACTCACTGCACAAAACTGCTATTTTCAAATATCCCATCGTTTACGACAGAGACTGTCAACACTCCAGCCTGCTCTTTTTTGTTCTGAAAATGCCAGTGCACAACTCTGTTCCACGGACGTTCCTCTGCATCGTCTGTGAAGAGGAAATATAGCGAGAGCTGGACGGAACAGTGATGAAGCTATTGTTATCCTGTAAAACACCGCCTAGATTTACGAGGACTGTCTGCAGTGGAAACGCTTAGCACAAATGCAGTTACAGGTTACAGATTACGCGCTGGTTCTTAGGGTATTATACCGCAAGTATTTGGTGGAAACATGGCTTTACTCTGACTTGATCAAAGATAACAAAAAGTTCACTGTGATAAAATACAAGTCAAGTCAGTTTGCTGACTTTCTTACTGTAGAGAAATGAATAAGAACCATCTAATAAACACTGGTATGCTGCGGACAAGGGTTAGCAGTAATGTAATTATACACTATTTGTAGAGATTGAGCTAGAACATGATAAATACGAGAATAGTCCTTTAACAGCCATAACCATACTGTACATAAGGAAAGAAATGATGAGTGAACTTGGCAACTTGACAAATACTAGGGGCAACTATGGAGTGTAGACAGCGTGTATTAGCACTGTGTTTCAGAGCAGCACGAGAAGGGACTTGGTGACAGAAAGACATGAATGGAAGAAATCATTTCCTATTCAAACTAGTAAAACATGGTAGCCTCAAAAACCTAACAGTTGGTAGCTATGACATAGAAATGAATCATGATGGCACAAAAGAATATTGAAACAAACTAGCCAAATATGTGTGTTAAACACATTTTCCCTTTGGTCTGGGATGTAGTGGAGTAGCAAACTTTAGCTTGGTGAGTAGAGTGCTCCTAATGGCGAAAACCATTAGATGCTAAATCCCAAATTCTCAACTCAGATCTACAAAGCCTGCATGTTTATATTTGTCATACACAAGAAAAATGTGCTTCTGACAGTGTCCTGGGATGTACTCTGTTAATGCCACTGTTTGTTGTCTTGTCACATTAAATACTAACGTCAGTGAGGGCAGATCATATCAAGACTCGGGGATTTAGCCAAAAGCAGACAGATATCGTTTGTATGAGTATATAAGAGCAGTGGGGCGTGAGCGGAAACTGGGATCTGAGCGGTTCAACAAATGCTAGTTTAGTTTTTCTTGGAATATGTACAGATTGTTAGTGGTGGCCACAGCGATGATGTTGTCCAGAGGATGCCACGCAGTGTGGAGGATCTTCTTGTTAAAGTCCAGACTGTCTACACTGATCTCATCCTTTTTGCGCTTCCCCCCTGTGCTTACTTTGCGAGGTTTCAGTATCGATCGTGGTTTGCTGTTCTCCCGCGACGCCTCTAGGGTTACGTCCTGCCGATAGCCTCGATCGAACATCCTGAAGAAGTTGTTGTATGAACCGGTCATCACAACGCTGCAGAGAGACGAGGTACGAGTGGGTGATGGGATACATTATAATAATGAAAGCAACTGCAGAACACCCCTCTGCCACCCAAACCAAACCATGAGCAGCCATATGGTCTGCACTGAGCAGATAACCGCAGTTACTGATAAGCCACCTGTGTTGTGATAAATAAGGGTCAGACCAAAACATTTGCATGCCTACTGAAAGTGTAAGGAAATACAAACATTTATTTCTCAAATGCAAATCTGGCTTTTGCTACGGTAATATCTACCAGAGCACAAAGTTCTCCAACATGCTTCTTTTTACCTTGGTAAAAAGGGTTCCTACAAATTTCCCCGTAATATTTTACCTCCTTTTTGTGACTTAATTTTTTTTAGAATGAGTAGGTCCATATAGTGATGCAGACATACATTATAACACAAGTTTCCAGGCTTTGTGGGCTCACTTGTTAGACTTCTCATCACTTAGCTGCATTTGCCCACCACAAATAAAGCACAGCACATACTGGCACTTTGGAAAAAAATCAAGGTTACAGCCCTTTTTGTGGGGATAGAAAGCCAAAAGTCACATAGATGATGTAATTTTAATGAGAGTTTGTACTATATTTTTGAAAGATGGTATTTATTTCTTTCAGACGTTTGCATGATGGACGTGTTTAATAATTGTTTTGTCACCTTGCTTGAACCTGAATGTCAGGCAGTGCAGCGTTAGTTTTTAAATTACTCACACAAGGAACGTATTTCACACAACCTTAGACATGTTTCGGGATTTTTATGAACATATTTTAAACCGTAGCCAAAACAGTTCATATTCAACACTACGCATTTCCATGCCTGGAAAACAGTTTTTCTAATTTCACAACTTTTCCAGAAAATTCATGACGGCGGGAACCCTGAATTAATGCGTTTATAGTAGACAAGTTACTCACCTGTCGTTCCCATTCCAACAGCACTCAAACTTGTCGAAGATGCAGTCATTCTCATAGAGTGAACACAATTTACTTCTGAGATATTCGTGCACCTGTTCAAAGAAAGTGATGAAGAGGTGTTGTAGTTACAATCAGCTGTCCTGAGACCTGGATATTTACATGATGACTTCTGTCTTAGCATGACAACAGACCTGATATGTCTCTACTGGCCGGGACTCCATGTTGAGATCCCAGATTTTGACGGACAGATAGTCGCGGGTCATCATGTAGCGTCCACTGTGGCTGAACTTTACGTCAGAGATGGATGAGATGATTTCAGAAAAGAACGAACGATTGTTCGGATCCTCTGGCTCTTCAAACTCTTAAAAACGAAAAGGATAAATGACATTAGTATAAGCTGACTGCCATTAAATGAACCTTCAGTTTCTATGGAAGTGCATGCTAATTTGCCAGTGCCCTCCCCATTATTAAAGAGTTAAACAGCTCCAGTTCCTAAATGTCCTCTTAGCAAAGGTCCAAACCTCAAAAGGTCTGAATTGCGTCCCATAGCCTACTCCTACATCGATTAAATACAAATCAACAATGTACATTTTCATATTATTTGTGCAATATTATTTTAAACTTTCAAAAGGAGGACACTTTTAACATACACACACACTGAACTTGTTTGGCTCTTTATGAAAAAAACAGCTATCTTTAATGTGAATAAAATTAATCCTAGCTACATTTTTTTTTTTTTTTACAAAAACAGCAAACAATAGTCTTGAAAAGCCACATTTATCTATATTATTATATTATTATTGTCATGATTAGCCCATTGTTGACCTTTTCTGTACTTACGCTCCACGTGAGAGAAATGTGCCTGTGCCCTGCCAGCAGTTTCAGTGTTGGCTTGAATGGAGTTTGCCATTCTCATGAACACATGTAGGAGCTCGCTGGTTTTAATGTTTATAGTGGAGAAAGCTGATTTAGGTAAGTCGATCAAGCTGTGTAGTGCTGCTTTGGGAAAAACTGTCTCATCAGACACAGCCTGTAGCAGGTTAGTTGCTTCATGCTGTCATCTTTCACACACATCTCTCTCGCTCTCTCAAGCAAACTGTCTACACAGTAAAAAAAACATTTGATTGGCTCAATTCAATGACGCTATTGCTGTATTAACTGGACTGGCTGTGCTAACGGTCTATAGCCACCTCCATCAGAAAGCAAAAACAAACAGGTCATCATTAAGATGATCATCTATTCTCATTAATTTTTCTGAAAGTCCTCTCGAGCCTGACGAGATCCACCTCTTTCTCTGAACAGCAATATGCCATTCAGTGATGCCTGAATCTTTCTTCACTTTTTTAAACTTAAGGTCCCTGCCATCATATTTAGCTACTTTTGCAGCAATGTCTCCCTCACCTTTCTGCTGTTGAGCTCACACAGGTGTACGGCGTTCAGCTCATTAAGACTTCTCCTCAGGAAGGGTCTCAGATTTGATCCTCATTACGTCTAACTTTTCTCTTGCCTCTACGAGTTCCTCCGTGCTAACCAAAGAGTGGTGCAGATAACTAGTGTCGATACTTGACACAAGTTTTCACCTTTATCAAAACTTGCCAGCTCGCACACATGTATGCTGCTTCACTAATTAAGACTTCACCTCAGGAAACTTAAAGTGTGGTTAAGGCAGAGTTGTTGGGAGATCCTGTAGCTCAGTTGTTAAAAAAAGATACCTTCCAGCCAAAATGCCCAGGACTAGAACCGCTTTCTTCTCAACATGTGTTGGCTGATAAATATTGTATTGCCACTGCCTTTTACAGAAAGGCTGGCCTCACAATTGAGACAATTCAGTCAGGGATTTTCAGTTTCTTGGTATGTTTTAGAGCACCGTCTTCCTACTGAAGAGAGCACGCAATTTTCCTCAGAAAATGTAACCTGTTTTAGTTTCATCGTCTATCCTGTTTCCCGAGGCATACCAGAGGCACAGCTCAGGATCGAACAGCTCCCCTGCAGGCACATGGCATATATGAAACTGACTCACGTTTGGCGTGCTTGTCGCAGAGTGCCGATGCCCTCATGTCACACAGGCGGATGGTGCCTTTGCTGCTGCTGTAGACAAAAGTGTTGCATTGGTTGGGGTGAAACTCTGCTGCTGTGATCACCTCTGTCAGCTCCTCCATATTGGCTGGCTTTATGTCAACAATATCTGAAAACATGAGGTTAAGGTCAAAGCTAAACAGACATCTGCCACTGCCATTTAACCCGTGGTTAACCCAAAAGCTTTTGCACAGTTGTGGGAGAGCATATGTAGATTTTTAGAGGTTGATAAGGATGCAAAAATAGTACAACTGAATGATTATTTGGTAAGAAAATGTCTACCTATGTAATCAAGCATTCACGATGTTATCTACTATGATGCTCTGAACTTGTTGCGTATCACCATTAGCACTACTTAATTTGGTGAATGCATTTACAGTGGCAAGTGGCACACCAAGCATTTGGCTAGACTCGCTCCCTTTAGAGAGGGCAGACACTCAACAGCATATAACTCCTGTTTTTACATCAATGCATTGGTTTCCTATCAATTTAAAAACAAAAAAAAAACAAGAAGATTTTAAGATTCTCTCTCTAGTTTTTAAATCAATTAGTGGCTGGCCACTGTGGAGCCAATATAATGAAAACATAAATAAATAAAAATGATTGATTGAAAAAATAAAATTTGAAACTTAGAGTGAAAAAATAAGACCTCAAATATGAAATAATACAAGTGAAAATTAAAAATAATTTATTCAAAAGAATAGCAGGATTAAATCAAAATTATACTTAACTTAAAATTAACCTTTTCCTACACTCATTTTTATTTTTAAAAAAAATGAACCATGACATTTTTCATGATTCAAGATCAAAACTTAATATAACTTCAAAACTTTATTTATTTATTTTTTTAATTAACAAACTTTTTGGCCTTGATCTCTCTTCTTAGACCATCAGCCTAGTCTCCATAACAGTCTGCCTGAGGATCTGAGGGACTCATTAAAAAAAAATGCTAAGTCATATCTCTTTAACCTGGCTTTTACTTAAGGTGCCCCGTCATTTGCTGCCTTGCTTTGTAAGTCTTATTTTTGGTGTTTCTACCATTTCTTTTGTATCCCTTTAGTGATGTAATTTTTAAAACTTTTTATTGTTTGTTATTTTTTTGTTTGTTTTGTCTTGTTTTTGCTTTTTTTGTCTGTTCTATTTTAATCTTGCTTTGTGAAGATTTTGAATGTTGTATGAAAAGTGCTATATAAATACAGCTGAGCAGAGCTTCAGTCATGTGGATGGCTCAGTTCAATCCTTCTTCACACTAAAATTATTTAGGCATCAAATGTACAAATTTAGCTTGAAAATATTCAGACTGTGTTAAGTTGCTCTGAGTGCAGGTTAAAAAGTTGTTACTTTGGGGACATCTGGTGGTAGAATCAGACATGACACAGTGGAAAACACCATTGCGCACCAAAATTATTATTTTCTGTAACCAATGTTTGATCTGCATTAAAACTCTCTACTTTTTTTTTTTTTTTTTTTAAACACACCAGCCCTGAGTCACACAATCATTGCTCGTACGGTCAGCATACTGAATAGGACTGATCACTGGCTTAAAATGGAAAAATATGCAGTGGGTTTCAGTGTTGTTGCAGGGACTGAGTGATGCACAGTCTGACTGTGTCCAAGTTGACTGATGCGTGGTGGGCAGGTGAACAGGACGCATGCGGGGGATTATAATCTGACTGTGAGTCAGAGCTACCTCACAGGAAGGAGCTAAACTAACTAGGACACATTTGTTATTTCACACACATACAAATATATACACATATACAGAAAAAAAGTAAACTCCTGCAAACTTATGTTCACTTAAAATGGATCACAAGTTTGACACCTTTTTTTCCTCAGAACACATGGAAGATATTTGTATTGGCCTAAAATGTTGCATTTCCCAGAAAAGAGAGTAGTTTCATGACGCCTAGCCTTTCTTCCACAGAATAGAAAATTAAGAGGAATTTGTCATGACCTACAGGAAATGACGGCTGGATTGAATTAGGAAGAAAAGGATACTAAAGCTGCGATCCGTGATCTCCAGATTCCATAGGTTAATACGCAGGTCATCTGCAGACAGGTACGTCTCACAATCACTGTTGACTGAAATGGAGTTGATATGGTAGGTGTGAGCATTCGCAAACACTCGTCTAGGGCTGGCTTCCACCATCAAGTCCATGGGCCTGAATACTGGTACCTGGGATGAGAGAGGGGTTATTATCACTTTCATTTCAGGGGAAATTGTATTCGAAGGATTTTTTCTTCCAACAGGCATAAAAAAAAATGTGCCAAACTGGTTGGCGCGTAAATACAACAATATTCCAAATGGGCCGATTTTTGAGATTTCACAAGACATCTGGGGGGTAAAAAAAAGGCTTCACTGACACTAACACTAACAGCAAGAGTTAACTATCTGTTAAACACAGCGTGTAACAGGCTGGTCTTTTAAACTGAGTCTATATTTGGAAACAATTCAATAAATATAGATCAGTGTGTCCCAAAAAGGAGGATGCACACAACCAGAGAGTAAAAACGTGGAGTAAAACTTTTTCCGAGCAGAAAGTTTGACTTGTAAGACACGAGTGTAATTAATAACATTGAATTGCAGGAATGGGTTGTTATTTCTTTGAGTTGCACTTTGAGTTACTGCTTTTGCTGGTAAGACATGGCAATAATCTGCTGTGAAATGTCTCAACGAATCCAAACAACTGACAACTCAAAGACTTACTGAGTAAAGGACAATGGTTAAAAGAAATGATACCTTTGTTTCAGCTAATGCCATTTTTTTAAGATATTTTGGAGGCTTTTATTGTCTTAATTGGATAGGACAGACACAGCATGAAGGGGGAGAGAGAGAAGGGATGACATGCAGCAAAGGGCCGGGGCCGGCAGCGGCCGCGGGGTCGAATCGGACACAGCCTCTGTACATGGGGCTCTACCAACTGAGCCACCGGCACCCCCAGCTAATTAAATTTAAATTTAATGACCAGCAACGCAATTAGCGCAACAGAATTGGTCTCAAGTAAAGGTCTCGAGTAAAGTCAACTGCAGCATTTTAGCACATGGTTAATAAGAACATTAGAAATTACAGACACATCTTCAAATTTAATGGGACAGTGATGAAGAAACGTGTACGCACCCGTAGTGTTGTGACAGTATTAAAATCTCTGTAGCGCCCATCTTCTTCCTTTAAATTGTAGCCCTCTGGTCTCTTGTCGCGCTCACTAATTTTCCACAGCTTTATGGTTTTGTCTGCCAATGAGACGGAGCGGAGATGGAAAACTCATCATCAGTAACAAAAACTGTGTAAATCTAAAGTAACTGCTGTCTCCAGAGAACAGACAAATGTTTCCGGCTCAAAATCACCAACTCATGCTACTACAGCGAGTGAATGTGATAATATTACGCTGGATTACAAACCATTTGTAGACAAAAGGAACTGTGCTGCGTTCTTCTGAGGCAACCATCGAATCTTATTGATCTTCTCCTCGATCTCAAGGCTTTTCAGGTAGTCAAACTCAGGCTCGTGGCTCTGGAAGGTGCTGTAAACATTATACTCTCCTCTGCACTGCGGCTGATTCTTACTCTAAACAACGAGACCACAGATCAGAGTTAAGTTCAAGTATCACTTTGCTAGAAATAGACCTATGCTGACAGCAAGCGTCAGCGTTCCAGCCAATGCATGATTAAGCCACAGTATTTCCCTTTTTTTTTTTCTCCAAACAGTATTTTTGGCTTAAAGTCTGAATCCAGTAAAATAACCCGTTTAAGTAATCATAAATGTATTAAATAAGAAAAAAAAAGGTTGCATGATTTGTAAACATTTAATTAAATCCTACGAGTCCCCAAAACGTACCTCTGGCTCCTGCTGAAAGATGACAACACGACCTCCTTTGTCCCCAGTGGCCAGTAGCTCCCCAGAGTGGTTGAATTCAACAGTGGATATGATGTCAGCTGTCAATAAAGCAGCATAATTAGCAAATCATCACTTTTCAGACTCTTATTTGCTACTGTAATAGGGAACCTGTTGTGTACATTTGAAGTGTGTTCAATGTAGAAACATTTTTGAACTGGCATGCGAGGCTTTTCTGGTTCAATGATTCATTTCCTCCTAACGGCGCATAAAATCCTATCCTTAAAGACCAATAAAGATGTTGTGTGTTTCCTCCTGTTCTGTCCACCTGTGAGGGTAGAAGACCATGTCAGCCATGGTGAAAACACAACAGAGCAATGACGAATATATATATATGTACACATCACAAAGTGCAATGGAACTCAAAGTGTGCTGAACATCCTTGGAGGGTGAAAAAAAAAGTGCCATTTTGCTATTCAGCACTTTTCAAAGACAAGCATTCTCATCAAATCCTACAGTACAACAATCAATCCCTGTTTACAGGCTGGCACTATTCTGAGGGAGTGCAGGCCTTAATATAGACTATGGTGTTGTTCCTCTCTCACCACAGCACACAAAGTGCCTGATACCATCTGACTCCATACAAACTCTCACATAAAGCAGAGGAGGGCAGAGTGAAGGAGAGCATTTCTGCAACACGACTGCACTGTTGAGCTGTCAGCCAGTGTACTGCTATGTATTGACACAGGGAGAGGCTCACATTAATACTTACTCTCAGGCAAAGCTTACAGTAAACAACTGTGTCGTCTTTTACACACAAATAAATCCATCATGTACTGTAAACATAGGTGTTCAGAGTGTTTGTGAACTGCCTCGTTTGACAATGAAAAATCCACCTCTGGTTTTCTCTGTTTATGCAGAAGGTCAAACGGAAAGTATATGTACATGAAATGACCTACCCCATGGGTGCTATTTTTGTACTATATCTGCATTAACATTGTCTATGGCATTGCAATGCTCAATTTGCCTTAATCACAAATATTTCCTCAAATACCACTAAAGGGTATCCAGCCAAGCCATGCAGGCAGTTGAGAACTGCAACAGCAAAGCCTCTTTGCAGAAACAATCTTCCAGCAAGTCAGCATGATCACAGACATTTTGTCATCCTTTGTTAGTGTGAACTACTATTTTCTAGAAAATAGATGAAATCCAACCTGTACATGGATTATCCTAAATTATAAAGACAGTGTTTCTGGAAAGCCACTTTACTGTCAAAGGAGTTATTGCATGGCTGGATACCAAAAGAGCAAAGCAGGAATGTGCACTCTGTGAAACTCATTTGAAGTAAAGCAAACTGGTTGCTCAACCAAATAAATGCACTGCATCAGTAACTTCCTTCATGTTTACAAAATACCCATATCCTGCAGAGGGCAAAACTTTCCACTATTCATTCAATGGTATGCATTTCACTCAAAAGTATGCAAACATGACATTACACACACTGGCAAATACTTTACCAGGAGTTGTAAAAGTAGTGATCAATCACATTTTGCAAATATTATGCAAAACATAGATGAATGCTGATAGTTTTTAAAGAGCCTATTAGATTATAAGGAAGTATGTGCCACACCGATGACCGCTTTGCTTCATTGCAAACAGGATACTGCTTTTAAATAGCACTCACTCATAACACCTTGCATGAAACAAGTAGCATTAAAGCTAACTCCAAAACAAGCATGCACAGGATGTAGGTCAGACAGTGCATTTTAGCCACTATTAGTGACCACCACATGGACTTACCTTCAGCGACATCATCATCTATCGCTCCTTTGACTTGGGAAAAGCACCACTGCACATCACTGTTCCCACCACCGGCCCCTGCACGAAACACAAGCCCAAGTTTTACCCACCATCCGACACAACTTTACACGCGTTAGCCTGGTGCTAACTTAGCTGAAATCTGTAATATGAGAACAAGATCGCACGGTTTTTCATACATGTTGAACATTTTAAGTGGCGTGTGGTATTCCTGGGCACAGGAGATAGTTTGAGCGTGTTTGCTGTGAAAACTCTCACTTTCACGCTGTCAATGACATGCACTAGCATCCTGGAAGTATCCTAGCTAGCTAGCTAGCCTGCGCTGGTGAACCATAACAGAGACAAACTCATCATCTGTGCTGAGCAGGACATTAACAGACGAATAATAATTAAACCTCGCACACTCTGACGGTGTTTGCGGTGTAGTTTTACCTGCCATGGTGAGCGGCTCGGACAGAGGGTGTCTCTGTAGCGGGCTCGGGCCCTGGAGTGGAGCAGTGCTGACCCGGGTCGGCTGGGTGGTTCTGACCGCGGAGCAGTGGAGGAATACACCGGGGAGTGCTGCTGGAAACTCCGAAGACCTCGCAAGTCGTCGGTCCAGTTGATACAGACAGCGCGAAGCAGTTTTCAGCCAAAGAAAGTCAACTACAATCCTCAGGAGTGAATTTCAGACTTTGCACTCTACTTTGAGATTTCCCTCGCCTCTGCCTCTCCCAGCATTTCAAAATGGCGCAACGCGGGCGGCGTTCAGCCAGCAGGCATCAAACACACCGCGGTGAGGGTGCACCATGAAATTTTAATCTGGTTGACTGCTGAGCCCTCAGCCACTTGGGTCTTTTTCCTTTCCCTGGAGACAACATGGTCAATTGATTTATAACGTGTCTAAATTTCAATTAAAAGTTCTATGGACTTCTTTAGAAATCACTGTAATCCTTAAACCCCGCCCACGTGGATTGTTTCAGTGATTAAAATCGAACAAACCCGCGCACGCAGGGGTAGTTATTATATTCACAGTAACAGCAAAGCTAAAAACTGAACCAGAGTTTATATAAAGTTAAATTTAGAAAATGATTCAAAAACACCTAATGCAAATGGCAACCAAAGACGGTTTTAATATGATACTTAACATTTGTAATAATTACTGAATACATTTAAGACGCTGCTACTGACACGTGAAAACGTCAAATTTAGTGTTTGCACCTACATACAGTTTATGGTTTGCACACATGCATCAACCCCCAAATCATGAGGACTTCCTGCAGTTGCTGTCCTTAACTGCCACCGAGCTTCCACAGGATCTGCTGCAGTTTGTTGCACCTGCTGGACATCAATTTGGAGGATGCCACTTCAAAAAAGGCTGCCTCTGTGCTTAGATGTAAAAGTGAATGACAAACTAATCGACCTCATACAAGGTGAAGTTAAAGGTCCAGTGTGTAGGATTTAGTGGCATCTTGTGGTGAGTTTGCAGGACTGAAAAAAGGTGTGTAGGAGAACTACAGTGGCCAAACACAAAAGGGAATGGCCCAAGCCCCCAGGAAGTGCGCCAGCCATGTTGCCAGATTGATAATGTTCAATTATCGTACCAGAGGCTCAAAATTCTTGTATTTGAGAAAAGTAAATGTACGCCAGTCACAATCATGAGAACGAAAAGGTTAAATTTATAACTTTAGTTAACAAGTATTTAAACAACTTTTTGACACATCTAAAAATCTACTTATACCCACTGCCTTAGCGAGAAGCTGTTTATTAGTCTACATTTCTCTGTCTTCTCAGTCAGGCGCTGGCGGGCGAGTGTTTATGAAAACAAACGACAGTGGCGCGTGCTCGACAAACAAGACCTGAATGTGGCCTACAGCAAACATGACTGGCTGTAAGGAAATCATTTGAGAAGTGATGCATAAACACAGATGTAGAAGCCGGGAAATGAGTTAAAATGAGACGTGTAAACTAAAGTAAGTGCTTATTGTAAGTGTCACTATGGTCAAATTATTGTACATTATGGCAATTTTGAAATTATTGATCGTACATCGTACAGAGGGCAAAATTATCATACAAATACAATTATTATCATACATCTGTCAACAATGTGCACGAGACTCTGATGCAAATTTTACATAGTGGCCAAAATTGGAATTACACCATCCGGGTACATCACGTGATGGGCCCAGAAACACTTTTCCCCAGCTTTCTTTGAAATGAATGGGGCCCCACCTCCATGGCTGTATCCAGACTTTCTTTAACACATCCATGGTATGCCGATATAAACAGTTCATTCTAAGGTGACGAAACATCCTGATCCTGATTTTCAGGTGATAATAAATGCATGAAAACATAAGTGTGAATATTATTTACTATCTCTGCCAATAGAGGCCCCTGCATCCTACACACTGGACCTTTAAGGCACATACAGCTGTGCTACATGGGCCCCAGTGCAAAAATTTGCGGTGGATCCCACTAGGCTTTTGAAACAACAGAAATTTTGAGTTGTCATAGTAGGAAAAGCTGAGGCATCACTAATAATAGGCTATTAATATCAACTCTATTTAAATGTCCCAGCGAGGCAGCATGCGCAATACTAGGACCCCGAAACTATAGCTGTTAAATAAAATTCAGCTCTTATTTATTTTAATGTTAATACCTATTTTCCCCACTGTGACATGTCAAAATGTTTTTGTGTCCATGAAAAAAAAAGGATAGCCTACTGACACCTTCCTCTCCCAAGCCACTCTTTTCCCATTATATGTGTATCATTACATTTTTGGTTAAGATTGTTTAATAATTATTTTGGGCATTTCATGCCTGTTAAAATTGTACTAGCGGAGAGAGAACAGGAAACAAGTGAGTTAATTAGATGCAACACATAATTTATGGGACATAAATGGTCGGCATCTTAACCCCTAAGCCAACCCAGTTTTTGGTAATTTAATCACAAACATATTTAGGAATATAAACTAAAACTAAAACTGCTATATAAACTAATATAATAAAGGCCTTAAATGTAGATTTTAATTCTGCTAGGCAGAGCATCAAGATTAGGAAATAATACTGGTGTTTCCTTAAGGCGTAAATTGTTTGTGTTTATATTGTGCTTTGATGGTGCACACAATACTGCCAAAAATGGGATTTATTAAATGACCATAAATGAATTCCTATACACTAAACCTTCAGACTCTCTGGGGTCCTGGGGCCCCTGGTAGCCGATGTCCACTATCCCCATCTGATGATTTAGTTTACAAAGATCTCATCAGAGGAGATATCTTTGTTTTGCCAATTATTCACAGCTGACGTTGCCACGGCTTGTATACCTTATTTAGGCTACATGAACATTTTTGTCAAATTTGAGATGTCCCTGAGGAAACAAAAAACAGTTTTCAAGCTCTCACCAAATCCAGAGTACAGACATGATGCTGTTTCTGTTTGCTGCACAGCCATTCAAACATGTTTTATAAAGCCACGCTGTAATCATGTTGTAAGTCAGCAGACATCACAGATTGCACATTTAAGCAGTGTAAACAAACACATCTGATGCAAACTGACTTGAGTTTCACTGCAGAGTTGCTCTTTCTGCTTGCAAAACCCTTTTTGGAATATTTTAAAAAGACAAAACAAAAGACTGCACAAAAGCTGTGAGCGCTACTGCAGCGTGAGTCGAATAAGGAAGCGTGATCACTCCAGCTGTTATTGTTGTGTTTTTGTGAGACATTAATAATTTACAGGAACTGCATAGACCACAAATCCCAGGAAGGTCTGCCTGATCAACTTCATTAATGAGCTCTAAGTCTGAGAACAGGCTCATTCTGTGGCAGTCAGTTTCTTTTTACTTTCCCACCATAAAATAAGTGGTCCATCTGGCCAGGAGCAAAGCACCAAACAGCACCGTGTAGCTGAAGAGAACAAATTTGAGGATTTCCCTGAATGTCCGGAGGAAGCGGATAAACAATGGGTCCACATCCAAGGGCTCCTGCTGTGTCTTCTGCCTGCGCCCAGGTTCAGTCAGGTGTCCCATGTTCTCGCCTCGACCCATTCTGCACACACACACACATGTCTTTCACATTTCAGAGTAGAATACAAGATAATGATTTAAAAAAAAAAAAAAAAACACTGTAAGGTTCCCATCTGGAAGTTCATTAAAACACACACTTCACACAACAGCACTGACAATATTATAATGGCTTCTAAGATACTCTAAGGAAATGGAGCAGGACAAAAAAAACATTTAAAAAAAAGACATACATGTACTTCATCCCCATGCATATTTAAATGGCAAATACTTCATTTTAGAGGTTTATGTAAATGTGCTCAAGTTCCTTTGTATCAGAGGAGCAGTTGATTTGTTCCCAGTCCTGTAGAAGCTGAGGAGGCTGCATTGTCACAAGAGCAGTATTAATAATTTATTTATAAATTGCACTAAGTGGGTTCAGTATTGATCTGTTGTGTTTGTGCATAGTGTAGCCACAAACAATACAGACTGCTGAACATCTTTAGCATTCATCTTTCATGTCTTAAACTGCCACCTGACATTTTTAGGAATATTTGCTGAAGCTGTAGGATATGCAGTTTGTTGAGTAATGAACTGTTTCTTTAAGCGGGGTGCAATTTCAGATTTATTGTTTTGATCTGTTGTGATATGAAATATTTTTAAAGGCCTCATAGTTTAATTAACAATATTTTTTTATATTTTTAATATAAAAGTTCACAATTTACATTCTAATTTAACACACTGTATATTATTCAGAATAATCAGAATCTGTGTTTTATGTAGCCAAGTTTTGTATTATGAATGTAACACTTCACACTTCTCGATATGTGCATGTGTTTACTTGCAGCTAGTTTAACTGATGTAATTTGCATCATTTCATGGTTATTCCTTGTAGACATGGTGCAAATACATTAATACATGTCCTATATCTTCTTAATGTCTACAGACTTCGTTGCACTTTTGCACATTTTCCCCCCTTGTTGTATTACTGTGCAGTGTTTGGAATTCAATTGAATTAATACATTTCTTGTGTTCTTTAGGTCTATAGAAAAAAGGCAATGTCACACTATTCCAAGGGACATACTAGAGGGCGTCCCCTGTATATTTTTAAAAGTGTCCTTAAACAATTGAGAACCTCTGTATTAATGTATGTTTTTCCCTATGGGCAACAGAAGTAACAGCCAAGCTCATATGTATACAATATTGGAGGAGTGAGTATAAATATCCTAATATCTAATAAAATCGTGCAGATATAGATATACAGTTTTGTTATGTCTTACAGAACAAGTTTGTAATGCAATTAAGTCAGTGTTATTATGAATTGTTACTATCTTGTCCTGCTCAAAATTGAACAGATTTCAGCTAAAACATAAATAAAAGAATGAATTAATCACACAGAAGATCTCAATACAAATTCTATGTAAAAAAAACCAAACAATTAATGTAATAAAATAATACCTTCATACCTTGATGTTGTTGGAGCAGGGCAGGAGCTGATCACAAAGTGGGCTCCTGTGCTTCCAGCCCTGAAGTCCAAGTTGGTGTGTTCAGCCTTGAGCGTCTCAAGCCCTTGTGGCAGAGGAGGAGCCAAAAGCAATAACTGATCACGGATCTGAATCCCCTGGGATTGATCTAATGGGAGTTTAAGTCTTCAGTGCACCTGCTCCTCAAACAACAACAAATTGTACTGTAAGATTTTGGCCATCAAGCAAAACTCAAAGAATTAAGTATATTTTACTCAAAGTAGTTTCCAAGTCTGCTAGCCAATCAACATGGAGTAAATTAACATAGATTTATCCAAGAACAGTTCACCAAAAATATCTGAGTGCTGTCAGCAGCTCGGCCTGTGTTCATAGTGTAAAGCACGGAGAAGGTATTGACTGCAACAGAGATCAAACACCCTCCCGTAGCACAGTAACCCTCTACCGGAACATGGAGCAAATGGCCTCCTAATTCAATCAGTGTCCTCCGCTGTCAAATCACGGGCCGCCGTGGGCTGAGCTCTCCAGACAGCACAGGGCCATTATCGGCTGATCGGGAGGCCTGTTACTGCGCTAATTGCTCCTTCAGAGAGCTGGACCACTGCTGACGGATACACTCCTATCTCTGCCTTTCATCTGCTCTCCCTAATCACAATCAGCCTGCCTTTTCCAAAAAATATCTAGTAAACAATGAGCAAAATGGCTTCAAGAAATTCTAGACTAAGCTCAATTTGTCAAGACTTTATTTGCCATTTTTATCCCAGCAAAAGCAACAAAAAAAACTGCCTACAAAAAACCCTTCAAAAATCAAAGAAGTGCATCTTTAATCATCTTACACGTGACATCATCTCAAACATCCCGAAGATTTTAATCATAGATACATATTTACAGAAGCTCCACAGTAGAGCAATGACCTCAAGTGATGTAGCCGGAGGACAAAGAGATGTACGATAACAGTGGCATTTAAACAGATTCATATTATATTGTCTTGGTGCACATCAAGGACTGGGGAAAAAAATCAAAGGTACACTGTGGAGTTTATGTCCACTAGAAGCACCGTGGAGCAATGTTTTTACAAGTGGGTCAACATTTTCTTTGTATCATGCATGGACGTATAAACTGACAGGATACACTGTTGGAGGTGGGGCTCTGTTCATTCCCATGAAAGTTGCTCAGTGGCACATGAAGCTAAAAAAAGTGTACCTTCTGTATCATACTCTACGCCCTTTCTAAATTCTAATTTTTTTGCAGGTCTGTGATTGCAGTGCTGTTGTGGGTTGAATAAATGATTTGTCGAGTCGGTCAGAGCTGGTCAGGTCAGATCAATGGATAAGAGGAGCTGCAGAGTAGAGTGAATGCAAACTTTTAGAGCTAGCGCAATCAATGGTTAAGATTAATTTCACTACGCCTGCCGTTCTGCTGCTCCATCTGTGCCCATAGTACGCTCTGTGCTCCGAGAATGTAGTGAGTTGAATAACCAAACAGTATATATATAAATACCAATAGCCCTTCTAATGAAAGGTCCAGCTCCAAAAATATTAAGAAAAATACATGGCAGCAGATGTCTTCATTGTGGTTGGCCGCCACAAACAAACCCTGGAGCAGGTGTACTAGAGACTTCTGTCAGCTGAGTGGGCTATTTATGTTAACGGGCCAAATGGATCAAATTGGGTGGCTAAAAAAAAAAAAAAGATCTACTGATGTACAGACATGTCTTTTGTCATGCAAGTCTATGGGAACATTGTGTTTGGCCACAGGACATACATGAGCGATGTAATTCCACTGTTTCGCCACTACAAAAACTAGATTCAAGGCCTGACGCACTAGCAATCCTGCTGCTGGCTACACACTATTCCACTGATCTGCAGTTGATGGTGGTGCTGGACAAAGAAGTGTAGAAAGGCACCGGCAAAGACTAGCAAGTAAACACTGATACAACAATGCACAATTTAAAATATTCAGAAAACAGCTTTGCAATTGCGAAGAAGGAGATGCATTTAACATGTGTTTCAGGGCTCAAGAACACAACTCATTTTGGTCTGCAACACCAAATGAAGAGAAGAAACTCCCACGGGTCACCTTTAAAGAGCCTGTTGTTGCCCAGACATCAATGAAACACCTGCAGTACACTGATATGGACATGAAAAAAACAGCAGCTGAGGTTTTCTGATGGAGCGGGTGTTTGATGTGGTCAGGTGGACGTGCAGGTGATTCAGGAGGTCTGGGATTCAGGCCGGTCCATGAGGGATTTGATCCAAGTTGTACCGTTTATGAGTTTTGTGGTGGCTATAATATACTCCATCCCGCTGTCTTCCATTTGAGAGAGGAAACGAAGCGCAGCTATTTCTGCATACGACACCCCGCCGAGGAAGAACACCAGCGTCGTCCGGTTCTCCCCCTGCTGACCTGTGCAACAGCAAAAGCAGATGCATGTCACTCAAACAAAAACGGAAAAGCTAAATTAACCAATAAAGGAATACTTCATCCCCAAAATTCCCATCTGTATATCAATTACTCACCATGTTATGCTGAATTTATAAACAAAACTTTGTTTTTCTTGCATGCTTTTACTGTGATTTAAGAATCCACAACATGACACGCGTTCTTGATGAACTGAAGTAAATGAGGGCCACATGTAACAACAGCAAAGCAATGTCAAAACCTTTGTTTACTTTAACTTTAACTTTAACACAACTCACACAGTGTATATAGTTGTATGCTCAGTGCTTCCCAAACTCATGCATTTTTGCTAAAACCTTTTTGGATTCTTTGTTCACCCTGGAGGCTTGTGAGAAAAACATTTTTCTTCACAAATTCAAGTCAACAAAGGGGGAGCGATTGATATGCAAATGATCATTTTGGGGGTGATGCATTCCTTTAAATCAATTTTCTGCCATGTCTTACTTCAACAAAATACAGCTGAATGTAAAAGAG
Source organism: Plectropomus leopardus (assembly GCF_008729295.1). NCBI lineage: Eukaryota > Metazoa > Chordata > Actinopteri > Perciformes > Serranidae > Plectropomus > Plectropomus leopardus. Next base: position 12,500,461 of record NC_056468.1, read on the forward strand.
GGCCAAGTCCCTTCTGCTAAAGCACCATATTTTAAAATGTGAAAACACTAATTTAGCCGTCACCCTCCCCCTAGATTAGACTCCTCTATTATCACCTTTTCAAATCCAGTGTGAGGCAGGCATGTAGAAACAAGTCAACTGTCTAATGCCCAAACTCACCGTTCTAATTAGCACATTTCAAATTGAGTGTATAATTAAATTCATTATTCACATCACTGTAACACCTCCTACTGCCAATATGAAGAGATGGAGGAAAACTGACCGGTTGGTCACTTACAAATGAAGCACAGCATGTTTTTGTTTAGCCTTCTCTTCAGCACAAACACACAGAGCGAACACAAACACTGACAACCGCTCTGTGGTACTGACAGCTTTGTGCCATCAATCTGCTGCTGTTCAGCATTTGACTCAACAGAAACAAAGCCTGTGTCTTATCTACACGTTGCAGGCAGGCGCTTGTTTACGTTTATTCTGTTAAGCGAGCAGTGGGGCAAACAGTAGACCTGGTTTGGTCCTTACGTTTCTTGTGAAGCCCGGCAGGCAGTTGCTGTCTCTCCTCAAAGTGTGGGCCTGGGAGCATCTTCAGCACCTCCTCGATGCTACGCCACCCGGGTCTGGCCAACACCTGGGTCAGGCGGATGCTTAGTGGAGCGTAGCCACTGTACACATAGGAGATGTCGTTTGGGTTCTGAGTGAATAAAGAAACATACAGTCAGAAGGTTCAAAATCATCCTCGAAAGTGCAAAAACCTTTTTCTTAATGTAATCACCTGTTCATTGGCGTCCTCCATCCACAGTTTGAGGGTTTTTCTGATGGTGGGGTAGTTATTCCTTGAGCTTGTCTGTGGCTTCAAGAGACCGGTCTTCTCTAGGTTGTTCAGTGTTAGTATGTGTTCATAACCATAGGTCTTCAGAAAAGACAAAAACAACAAAAAAATCATCATCAGCGGCCACTTTTAATTGTTCATTTAATCCTTAGAAACCTACCATACCCACCACCACATTTGCTTTTTTAAGGGGGGGGGGGTATCTTTAGGGGGAGATGGCAAGTCAAAATATATGCCACATGGAATTGGCACACATCATGTGAAAGCTGGGAATATGAAGATTTGAAATGCAGTTGGCAATGAGTGTCACGCCTGTTTGGAGCATCATTCAGCCCCCTTTCTGTCAAGTTAGCTAGACTGCCTTACGTTATCTACTTTCAAGATATTTAGCTGTCAAATTGAACACAAGACAGCCTCTTTGAGAATGCCTAGATCACCATCAGTCCCATGTTTTTTGTTGTTGTGTTTCTAAATTTTTTTTTTTTTTTTTTAGATTTTTTTTTTTACTTTTTGCCTTTATTCATATAGGACAGCTCAGGGCACAGCCTCCTTCACCACTATTTTTCTCTGTTGATGCTGCAGGAATGTATGTGCACAGAGGAGATACCGCCACTTGACTTTACCTGGAGAATCTCCCTCTTGTAGTAGTCGAACACCTTCTGCTTGAGGCCGTTGTTGCAGACTGACTGCATGCACACCAGACGCAGAATCTTGATCAGTGGATCTTTTTGGGCAATGCAGTCCTCTATATATGTGTTGACCTGGATAGACAAATTAAATTAATCAGTACTATAGCCATGCATCGATAATTAAAGCATATAAATCACATGAGCAAAATAATACATTCTCATTCAAATTAGTTAGACACAAAACTTAAATCTTAAATACAATCTGGAGTTTCCTTAAATCTTGAGTATTTCAGTAACCTGTAGTTAAACTCGAGAAACCACAGTTCGTCTCTGTATGATGTGAGCTTCATTTTTTAAGACAGATTCACTTTGGAAAAACAATATGTAGACAGATGAGGAATACCTTGTCTGTGTCAACTCCAGTCATAAACTCCTGCTCCACTGTTAGATTATCAAAGAAGGCCTCAGATGCTGAAAGAAAAGACATTAGTTAGATTTTATCACATTAAAACAAACCTTGATGACACCTTAAACAAACTAGGAAGTATGAACAAAAAAAATATGAAACATTCTACTTTAACAAGGCTAAATAACACATATTAAAAAGTAGTTTTTACACTGCAATTTCAAACAACCAAAGCATCTTTAAATGTAAAGCAGTTCAGGGGTGGGGGGTGTAATCTACGCACTGGTGATGTCCTTGATCAGCTCTGCTATGGAGGTGTGGTTGGCCAGCGAGCTTCGTGCTGCCTGCATGTGAGGCAACTGAGACACAAACTGCTTTATTTCTCCCACTGTTTTAGCATTATGGCGCTCCTGAAAGACAAAAAAATCAAAATCAAAACTTTATTTGCTGAGCTGTTAATAAGTTTGATACAACAGCTCAGATAAACGGCATGTAAATGATGAAATGTAGTTTATCTACAACAAAAAGTAAATCGTACAGGACATCAGCAGATGAAGTCAGATGTAAAACAGGTTTGGACATGGACATCAAAATGGACCAAAAACAAGATTAGGAAGCTGTTGCTCCTTTATTAAAAAATACTTTAGTTTAACCCATCGTCAGTTTGGTTCTATGAAATACAACTCAAACAACATATCGTGATCCATTTGAGTTTAAATTCTCTTAAGACTAAACACTGGCAATAACATTTCTGAGGCTGTTCTAATGGAGAGCGTCTTCCCCTAAATTAGCAAAGATCAGCCCGCCCATTTTCACTGTTATCCAGAGTTAGAACACCTCTGAATGTGCATTATTGCGTTTATCAACAATCTCTAGTAATGCAGTTTGTATGACAATCAATAAACCTGAGCTGATGAGAGAATGATAATACGTTTGGCCTTCTTCAGCATTCTGCTTGAACAATTAGTGCTTCGTCTTATCTCGAGGTGATTGTCATCACTTCCCTAACCTCATGGATTTCTGTTATGGCCTTTGTGGTAAAATGCCACAGAGATTGCAATCAGATCAGCTGGGATGTCTGGATGTCTGGAGATGATCCAATATAGCTCCCTGGAAGTAGCAGACATTGCAACTGCATTCTTGTTACAGACATTACACTATAATAATTTTAAAGCAGGAAAATACGCCAGACCGACCTCAAAGGCTGCTGAAATTATTTTGGCTTTCTTGCTGAGCGCCGCTCCGACAGCATTGAAGTTTTTGTCCCGTATTTCTGCGTACAGCTCCTCTGCAGAGTTGAGCTGTAACTTCTTGGGCTCTGTGGGCAAATCTTTACTCGCTTCGCCTTGCTTCTTCTGCGCAAACTTTTCAGGAGGCAACTTGACATAACCTGCGAGTAAGAGGGAGTCAAAACAAAGAGTGGTGTTTTTTAAAAAAGAAGCATACAATCATGTAACGCACAAATATACAAAAAAAATTCACTTCAGACTTGCAATCACACATAATGAGAAGTTATTTTCTGACCGTTAGTGATTCCATAGATCTCATCAATGAGACCCTCGTAGGTGAGCTGTGTGGCCAGAGGGGTGAGCAGATCGACATTACGGTCCAGGAGGAGCAGAGTATCGAACACGGGCAGGATCTGATTCTGACTGCCGGCAAACTCCCTCTTCATCCTCAGCATCATGTTAGCAACATGCTGAGAACAAACAGAGAGTTTTCTTGTCAAACAAACTCGTATCTGCTGCAGAGCCTCTGAGCAATTAGCAGTTTAAATAAAAATACTATAATAGATTATCAGTATTCAGGCAAAGTGATTCCACCTCACCCGTGCACATTCTCCTTTCCCATATATCTGTGGGATGGTGCCATACAGTGCCTGTAAGGTCATGAGGCCTTTGGCTGTGTGGTAAAGGCTCGTTTGGTCATTTTCTAAGTAGCACTCCTGAGATGAGGGGGAGTAGAAACACATCATCACAGTTAGAAATAACAGCACATTAATGCAGCATATATCTGGGATGTACAAGTCAAACACACCCTGAAAGCACTTTCATACTCCATTGAGAGCAGGTCGCCATCATAGGGGATCAGATCCAGGATGTACTCGTCAATGTTGATGAAAGAGGCCAGCACACCCTGCTCCTTCAGCCGCTGCTCGCACAGCATGCTCCTCCGAGGCACAAACAAAATGTGGAAGTCTCGTGACGAATGCATCTTGTCCTCACTGAAGACACACAGTCCAGTACACACATGTGAAATACAGTGCGGACAGCTTTGCAAAGAGACAGGAAGGACTGAAAGAACAAATGTTTTGTGTAAATGTGCCTTTACAGCTGTTTAGACTGTGGAATTTACATGAGACACAGACCTGAACACATTTTCAGCAATGATGTCCATGAGCTCCAGTCTGGGACGAACAAAGAAGATGATATTTTTGACATCGGCAGAGGGGAGCCTGCCACTCTTGAGGGTGAACATCTTTTCCACTTCATGTTCCTGAAAAAGTAAAGAACATACACAACACGTGTTTAAGATCAAGAAAAACCTACGCTATGTTGAATATATGTGACATTACTGGAACATTATCTGAGTCTATTGGGTTGCAGAGCGCTTACCTTCAGTAAAGAGTACTGAGCTATCAGTCCAAAAGGTCCCGTCAGATATTCATCCCAAACTATGGCCTGAAAAGAAAGGACACATAAGGTTATGTATGTATGTTGACTTATGTTTTTTATTTTGGCTTAGGGGAGGGACATACAATTTACAATTTGAAATCACAGTATTTTTTATTACCCTCTGTCATGTACCCATATTATTATTATAATAATTTACTATTTACTTTAATGAAAACTCTCAATGTAAATATAATATGTGTAAGTATAATAAAATATGGTTGTTTATGGTAAAGGAAGGGGTCATGCATCTTCCAGCAGTCACTTAGGGAGGCTCAATGAAACAGATTTATATATTTGAGAAGGGTTTAAAATATAAAATGAAAAAAAGAAAAAAAGTCACACCCCAGCTAACAAATCCTGTAATAAATGAAGACATGGGACATGTTTGCTGTCAGTGTTACTTGTGATTTAGCTTTTAGCTTCTGGTTCCAGTAACAGCTTGTTAAGCAGCCACCCTTATGGAAAAGTACAACTCGCGTGCAAACAGACCTGTAGCTACATTTGCAAATGTAGTGATTAAATTATATTCATAATCAAAACATAACTACATCTTCACATAAAGTGGGTGGATTTTTAAAGATGTGTCGACCCCTGACAGCTCCGACAGACTAGCCTAAACTGCCGGATCAATAACGACATGACTGTCGCTGTTTGGGCCATGTTTAACGTGTCTGTGTGTTCATTACCTTGCTTCCCGCACATTTGTCTAAAAACTCTCGAAGCTCTTTCCGCGCTGCTTCCCTTAAAATGTTTAAATTCACTCTGCCGTACGAGAGGTGGGCAGCCATGTTTCCTGATCAGCAACACAACAAATCAGGTGACCACAGCAGTGAAGCTCAGTCACGTGACCAAAGAAGATACAAAACCAAGATAGTTCACACCACAGTACAGCCTCAAAGTTAATTCCCTCCAGCATATGTAAACTTCTTGTTTGTAAATTTGCAACATTTTTCAACTGTTGAAGATGACCATAAATAACGGCAACTAGCTAAAAGGTTAGCTACTCACTTTTAGCTTTAAACAGCTAATTCGTGTTGCACATGCGTATTGTCGGGTGCTCGTTAAACAACTTAAATAGAGACGGTTTTGAGGAAAATGTGCTTCTCACACGCATATGGCTATTGGTAACGTTAGTTTGAACTAGTGCATTATATTAAGGGCTCTGGTTTGAACATACATTTCTGCGTAGAGTACATGTATTAGAAATACTTCCGCAAAGTTGAGCCTTTTTAACGTGAGACGCGAATACATAAGTAGAGAGGGATTAACCTCTTGTTTCGCTTGCAGTCTTTTCCTGTGTGTGGGTGTGGTAAGCACACTGTAACCGCTAAAAACTATACATTGGATGATGTAAATCCAAATTATTTTGACAACTGTTGTGGGTTTTTTTTGTGCATTTTTTAGTGCCAATTTCCGTCATGTTACATACCAATATATTTAGCAAGAAAGCAAAATGAGCGTTTTCCAGCCTTTCTTTGGTGCAATAAAGACTTCGTTCTCTAGATGGCGAAATGTCTCCACAGTAAGAATCACAGTGGCGCTATGCGCTTATAATAGAGGCACTGATGTTTGTATTTCAGTGGTTATTTTGGGGAGATTAAATAGTTGCTGGAGAACAAGATATTATCTGAAAACATGTCACTGGAAGACAATTGCCAGTAAAAAATAACCATGAAGGAAAAATAAAGGCATTCCAGTATATGTGTATTCTGCCAAATAGTAGGATATTTCTTAAGGTACAAAAATAATAATAGAAAAAAAAGAAAATAGAATTGTATCTTAATTCTATTAAAAGTCATTGCGTTCAAATTCCAATAGAACTAAAAATAAGATAAGATAAAATAAACAACATAATATCGTGTTTTATGGTAAAATAACATTAAAAGAGTTTAAAGAAACAAAGCACAGTCAGTACATAATCATCATAACTCAACAGGGCTGCAGGGTTGATGAGACAAATTTAGACACTGTTAAAGAGACAATTGGATCAGGTGATGACTGTCCACTTAAGCATCAGTGTTATCACTCCACATCCAGGGGTTTCCTTCCCAGGGTACCAAGGGCTTTCCATCCTCCACGCAGGGTAGAATACGAGTTCCCACGCATCGTGGAGATCCGCTGTGCCTCCAGCAACAGACTGGGCTACTCCTCCAGGCACAAAAAAAAAAAAAAAAAAAAAAAAAAACACAACACAGGTTTCGGTGACAGGCACCATGCGCAATGACTGACTCTGTGGTCGTATCCAGGCGCTGCACAGAAATTTAGTCCGCATCATTCCCTGACAGCTCCCCGAGAGAGAGGAGAGCGGAGAGCAGGGCTGCATTCACAGGTAAGCTATCTGATATTCTTTCAAAGGATTTTGCAAACATTGCACCCTCGACCTGTAATCACTGTGAGGTTATTGCGTTTGGCCGGTGACTCAGTGCGTTTGAATTTCTCATTTACAAGTTGAATGAATGCAGCATTTCATTCACAAGCGAGAGATGGTGGCTGGAAATGATCTCTTATGAGGGAGCACATTTTATTGCATGTGTTTATTAATTAGATGGAACACGTTTGTCTTTATGAGCCTGTTACTTACTGAGAGATTTGAATGAAAAAAAGGAACATTTGTGTGCAGTGCAACTTAGTATGCAAAGAGTTGCTGGTCATGAACCTATGTGAGGTACAAATTATGTAAATGAACATTTGATTGATCCCTTTGTTTTAGAGGAAACATGTCTTGCTGGAAACATTGCTCTGCAGCAGAATGTATGATACATGCAGGGGTTTTGAGAGAGATGATTGTGGTCTTATTTGTTGCATTGATTTACTACAGCATGCTTTTGGTGGTGTGATTATTTACTCCTTTTTTTAATGAATGGCTGATGATTATTACTCTTGGTGTGGCTCGATAGGCTTTGCTGAATCTCCTCTTTAAGATGAATTAAAACTGTTGGCTGGCTGCACTCCTGCAACATGGCTTTCTTGTTCTAATCTGATATAAGAAAACAGACCTGGTCAGTCATGTGGGAGATTGTGTGGTTGCGGTCCCTGGGCGTTGCTGCAGGATTTTTAGGAGCGCACGCTGGGGCTAGATGTGCCTGCAGACTCGCAGGAAAACATCAGAGATGCTTACAAATGCTAATGTGGGCAGGGCAGCTCTCAACTCCAGCTGTGCCACAGGACAGGTGATTCAGTCGCCTACTTGTTGTGATGTTATCTCATCCTGCACCCAGGGGTTATTACACTCAGTGGGTCAGAGCGGAGTGTGTTGTGGAAAGACTTATTGGACCTTTGCTTCTGGTGTTAATATGGAAGGAGGACAGAGAAGAGAAGCTGGGAAACCGCCTCTCAGTTCCACCATCTCCAACTCCTCCTACAGACCTGAAGCATGGGGATTAAATGGGGGAGGGGAGAAAAGACTGAATGAACAGTCTGAGAGATATCTGCAGCTGCCTCCTCTCACATGAGCAACCACAGTAGTGATTGGAAGACACTCTTCTGCCGGTACCTCTCTCTGTGTATTATTCTGTCTCTTTGCCACTGTCTTCTGTCCAGCAGAGAAAGACTGCAATTAAAATGTTTAATCACGTTAAACAAAAGAGACATGGAAATCACGAGGAAACATGGGTGTTAGGGGAAAAGGTGAAAAAAAAGATGGAGGAATGAAGTAAGTGCTCTGCACGCTAACTGCATAATTTAAAGCTGAAGGATACAAGGGCGACTGTACCCATAATCCCTTGTCTTCAGCTTGCTGTCTTTTCAGCCACGACCGTCAAGAACCACCCCAGCAAGATGCATCATTTCTGACAAATTGCATCTACGTTTTTCCATGCAAGAGATGATCCGCTCACACTAATATTACAAAAGTCACTGCTTCTGCAAGGGCTTTGAAATTTGGCCCAGGTACTACAAACACATAGACTGGTGGACACACACACACACACACACACACACACACACACACACACACACACACGCACACACACAGAGCTTTTAATCATCCTGATTCTCGTCTTCTGATCTTGCCGTTACCATGGCCACAGTTGGTAAAGGTGCATGACTCTATGTTCCTCTGTGCTCTTCACAATCCATACACAGACCAAATCACGTTACACACTAAATATTTGTTTCTTTGCCTCTCTTTCGAGCATATCTTTTAAATTTGTTCTGTGAGAAAGATTATTCTGTGGCCGAGCTTGAGAAGGGAGTGGCTTCATCTTCAAATTCTCATCAGAGCGGTGGATAAGAATCGATCCGCCATCCTCTCCGAAACTGGTGATTAGATCTGCCTAAACACTGTGGCATATTGGAAAAGACAGTCGTAATTAATGTGGCCTTTAAGCAAAGTTCCCCCAAGAGAGAGATGAGTGTACAAAAATCCAAAACACAGTCGAATCACCGGCCTATCTATAAGCAATGTTTGTGTCCACTCCCATTTATAATCTCCGACACATTTTGCTGATTAGAATCACCTCTGTGCATATAGCTGCAGTAATGTTCTCCTGCCCCAGAGGCTCAGTGACGTCTAAATAAATGCATTGAAAGTCACATAGCTTCCCAACAGGGTTTTTTCTTTTTTCGGTCTCGGATGTTGGGCCAAAGCCTATTGTTACTGTTGCATCGTTTCCAGACTAGAACAGCCTCTCATTTGCCAACAGAGATCTGCTACAAGCACCCAGGGGCATTGTACCTGCTAGGTTGTTGGTGGGACAAGAGGGAGGGTCAAATATCCAGCAGCTGAACTGTGCCAGATCTTTCAAAGCAGAGCTACAAAGAGACAGAATCATAGCTGCCACACTGAGGGATCGATAGGAGATTTAACTTGTTTCTCTCTATGTTAAGAACCGTATCTCAACAGACCACCAGCTGCAGGTCACTTCTGGTTAGTGGGAAATAGACGCATACTGCCTTTGCAACAGACCTTTACAGCGCTGATTTAATGGCCCTGTCTGGTGGTACTTGTTTCCCTGAGATAAGATGGGAGGAAATTGAAGGAGCATGACTGGCCAATGCATCAGCAGCCAGTTCTCAAAGTCCCACCTCTTACCTCTGGGGCATACTGGGATGAATCACCATCAGCCAAGCAAATTTGAGACTCACTGCGGGCTCTTGCAGTTAATTGAGTGCTCCATGTCCGATAGCCGCTCACTTCCGTAGTTCTAAAATAAGGCCCGGACAAAAGACGGCTCTGACATCAAAAATGTCTGAGAAAATGTGGGTCAGCAGACTTTATTTCTGCTACTTTTGAGCATGATTGCTGTAGAACGAGGCCTATAGGATAAGGGCCGCTAATTCAGTGTTGATTTAAGAATGAAAAACACAGCATCCAACCCCGTCGAGAGGTGTTGGACGGGGCCAACAGTGATAGCAGGATGACAGCACGGTAGCTTGTTGGTCACTGGATGGTCTTTCCTGTTTGTTCTCCAGCGATGCGGGACCTGGAGCCATGCCTGTTTGAAACGGTGCTCGCTCTCACATTCGAGGGGTGAAGAGCCCTCACAGGTGGTTCCACAGATGGTCCCTGTCAACGCCACTGTCTGTCTGAAAACATGGATAATTTGTCGATGCCTCAGACCTAAAAGACCAACAAACATCCTTATTGCTTCCCAAAATAGAGCTGAATAATATTCTCAGTCTGTCAGAGGCTCTGTGATGTTTTTCTCTCTGGATCCACTGTTCTGTATATGATGTCTGATATACTGTCAGAGCACATAAAGTATGCACTAATGCCTTAAAGAGGGGACTTGCATAGAGTGAAAAGCAATGGTGGGTGGGAGTTGTAAATAATTAAGAAATGCTGAGTGATGTTTTCTTCCTGCAGCGGCGAGTTTCTTGGTGCAGTGCTTTACAATCCTGCCCAGGTCCAGGCCTCAGTGTGTTGCTATGCTGGCAGCTCACAGTCCCTTTATGGGGGATGGATGGAGTTGTGCCATGCAACTGGGAGTGGGTGGCTACCTCGTGTTTATTTGGTCCTTCCTACCCTGTCTCCCCACTCGCCCTGCATGCCTGGTGTGCGAGCATTAGACATCAGCAGCTGAATACTGAGGAGTTAGTTTAAAAAAACCAAATGAAAAATGTATGTGACAATCCATTTAGTGAAAAGTTGACTGTCACTCTTAACCAATCACTAGAATAAATATTGGCATTGTATGTTTCATAACTTTCAATTTTCATTGTTATGCTGTGTTACGCTGTTTTTTGTGGTTAACATTAGGCTCAGGCACTATATAATAACACAATATATCACCTGGTTAGGATTACTTGATGTTTTGGCTTAAAATGCCCAGTGTGGTTGCGACATTTATGGGCGGACATGTCCCCGACTGTTGCTAAAAATCACCCACTTTTGTCTCTACAAATGAAGCTTGACTTGTCCCGAACTGTTGTGAAAATGACCCACTTTTGTTTCTACAAACACTGCTGGACATGTCCAAACTCGTAATACGAAATACCTTCTTTTATCACCACACTAACAGCTGAACATGTCCTGAAAACATCCGTCCGAAACAATCACAAAAAATTACCCGCTTTTGTCACCACATTTTTGGCCAAACTTGTCCTGAACTGTTGTTAAAATTCACCTGCTTATGTCACTGCACTTATTGCTGAGTGTGCCCCAAACTGTCGTTAAAAACCACTCGCTTTAGTCACAACACATACATCTGAAAATGTTCCGAACTGCCCTTTAAAATCAGCGACTTTTGTTGCTACAAACTTGTTTTTCCACAGCATTTTATTGAGTGTCCATAGATGACTCACAGCTCAACATTAACATAGCAGTTCAAATTCATGAGCTTTACTTCTGCAGTCATTTTTCCATGAGTACATGATAAAGTAAGTTTTTCTTAAACTTTTGGCATTAAATTCTCGATCATACAAGTGTGTGCTTATAATCATAAATACGATGCTGCTTTCTAAGTTGAGATAGCAGCATGATTGCTTCCTGTCTTGTCTGTCCCTAAAAAAGTAAAAAAAAAATCCTTTCAATTAAGTTTGTATTTATAGATGTGAGTCAAGAAGAGATTTTAAGTGAAAAAACAATTTTTTTTGGTGTGTTTGTCTTCCCCTCTCAGCCATGAAATCCCAGATCACCACAGGACTTGAGTCGAAACTGTAGACCGGCCAAGATTCTCCTGTCTGAGGATCTCAGGCTGTGTTCTGTTTCATAATACATAAAACTATCTGAGTTACCGCCAAGCCAGATGGTAGAGGCAGAAAAATTAGGATGCAATGAAATATGTTATTTTTCTTCTCTTCTTTAACCCATCTATTTAGATTTTTTTTCTTTTTCAGTTTTAACATTTAAGATGAAAATTTATGTACTGTATTTTGTAAATAGTTGTCAGTATAATTAGAAGACAAAAAGGCATAGTATCATGTTCATTTATACTAAACATCCATGTTTCACAATAATTAATTTTGGAAAGATTAATCCTTTTAGTATTGCTTAATGCAAACATGTTTCACAACATAATAAATAATATATTTAAAGTCACACAAGGCAGTATAAGCCTGGAAATGGCTAAGCTTGAAAAATGGTAGAGCTGAGCTACTTTCTTGTACTGTGAAAAATTGTGTATGTGTTTCAGCCGGGTTATTTGGTCTATTATAGGAAAAAGCACATCTGATGAAACATTAATGGTTACAGCAACCTGTAAAGAATGTGTTTGATGTCACCAGGATTATTAAATCACTGGAAGGGCGAATATGCTGCGCTGACCTGAATATCAACTCTGCCCTCTAGTTAGCAGCAGTGCCTAGGGAATTGTTTTGGAGAAAAGTGCTGATCTAAGCCCACAGGGACTCAACATAGGTCCAATGGTGAGGGTTGAATGATTCGGTGGTGGCCACTACAGCAGTGCTGTAAGGCGACATCTATTATACGTAAGTAAGTTTTAGCTCCAGGCATGGAAATAGGAATTGGAGGCCCTGATGAAAGATAAATTAAAGTGAAACCAATTGTGGGATGTTGCATTGATCTCCGATTCTCATTAACCCATTTTAGAAATGTCCCTGTTGGTGGATGGCGAGGGAATTGTTGCCCTGGAATTCAAGTGCAGTATCACGTCTTGTTTCAGTGTCAGGACAATCAATACATTTACAAAAAGGACTCCAAGCAGGGTGTAAATATTTCTTAAATATCTTACTAATTCAGGTGGAGCCAACAAAGCCACGCACATTTTATTTAGGAATTCTTGTCCAAGTGTTGAATACAGTCACGCTTGCTTTTAAGTCTGCATTTAACCATTAAAACCCTCCTTTTATGCATAGTTTTTTTGCTGATCTCAGTACAAAGGAGACGACTCTCTTCCCTCTACCCCCTGCCCTGAAGCTCTCAGCGCTGTATCCATTATGATCCATGTTGGATCAATCCATCAATGTCTCGCTGCCTCATTGTCACTCTCCCCCTTTCTTTAGCTCCTCTTTCCCCAAGCAAGTACCAAAATATTGAAGAAATGGTCTGTCGGCCATAAAAAGGTGCTCTTATTCCAGTCTCCTCCTTTTTCTAGCCATATGTTCTGCAGTAATGAGTCATACACCTGCTACTGAAAGACACATAACAACATTAATCTGTGCATAACACTTAAAGCTAGTTACTCATGCTGTGCATTCAAGTATCTAATAAGAATGCATTGCTGTGCCTCTAAAAATGGATGTTAAATGTGTAGGGTGTGCTCCAGGAGTTGCGTATGCATGCATCCCCTGAAGATGTACAGATGCAGATTTGTATTGATTATCCTTTCAGGCCCCGAGGAGAAGACACAGGTTTCTATATTGGTCCTCTCCACCCCCATGTGAAACTCTACTCAGGAGAGATCCTGCTGAGTGGATGACTTATGATGATCAGGCAGATGACTAGCTTGAGTTGACGCTCTCCTTCTGGTCTTTTCCTGTAGTCAGCTCACACATGATCTGATACTATTCATGCCTGGTGTATTTGTAGACGCTGTTGTTCGGTTTCTAGCACAGTTCTTGGCACCGCTTTCCGCCATCGTCACATCATGGAGGCTTCATGACATTTCGAGTGAAAAAAAACACACAGAAAAATATCTGCTGCTCCCCAAAGAAGATCCACCACCTGACTGAGTCATCCGATATGGGAGAAAAACATGAACAAGATGACTGTTGCACCAGATGACGCAGATTAGTTGCATTTATAACCTCTAGAGCATAGAGAAAGACACTCTTGAGAGCCACAGTGACGTCATAACTGCAGAATAACAAGGCTCAGTATGACATTTTGCTTGAGACAATCTATTATAATTGGCCTCAGATGCATTTTTGAATACTTCCACCTGCAAGATGTAAACCCGCTCTGACTGCAAGGTAGGTGAAGCCCAGCTTTCTATATCTGAAGCACCAAAGCCTATAGTGACAGCTCTTTATGAGAAAAGTGTGTTCAGACTATCTCCTGCATGCTAATTGGACTGTCACCTCGGCAAAGAGTCCACTTCTGTGATGCGGTAACATCTATCCCCAGCGCCACAGAGCTCTGACTTGTCTGAGTCAGTGATTACCCAGCCTGAGCCCCCCCACCCCCTCCCATCTGTCTTTCTCCATCCACCTCTCCAGGACAATCATGTTAGACAAAAGTGGGATAATTCATTTTGGCAAGTGAAGGAGGGCCACGCTTGAGAGCCTCCGTGTATATGATATATGCTGTACAATACAGAGTGATGTCTGAGCCGTCACACTGCTGCGGAGACGTGGAAAACGACAAATGCTCCCTGTAGACCGTGTTGCCACTGTTGGCTGGATGCAGCAGCATCAGAGGGAAAAGCCCACACCCAGAGTGTCTATTGATAGCACGGCGAAAATGTTGTTATTCTGTGAATCCCGCAGGCAGTGCAGCAACAGATTAGAGCTCAAAAGGTATGTAGCCTGACGTTACGCAGCACAATACGAGCAACTGAATGAGGGAGACAGCAGTGCACCCCTCCCTTTTGCTGCTTCTTTTACTTTCTCCAAGCTTCTATAGTGCCGGACTTTTAGCGCTGTGAAAAGCTGAGGACAAGGGAATTTTATAGATTTTCCTTTTAGCCTTATCATTATGCATTCCTGACTGTATCGCTCCCATACAGTACCTGCACTCTCCTCATCCTGCACTATCACAACTCTTGTCATTTGAGGCCCCAGAGAGCCTGTTAGATCCTCTTGTTGCTCCTTTTTGTCAGAGCCTACTGCTCGTACTTCCCCTCAGGACATACACTGCTGTGTCCTCCGGCCCGTGGCTGCTGCGGCATCACTGCTTGTATTGTCTGGCTTGAAGCAGCCCCAAGTCAATTGCAGAGAACACACACACACACACACACACACACACACACACACACACACACACACACAGACACACTGAGTAGACACATAGGCATTCGCCTCAGTGATTCCCGTTGACATCTTTGTGTCATCTTTACCACGTCACTCTGAGATTGAATTACATTGCTTGTGTTTCATAAGGATGAGGGCTTGTTGTTTCCCCTGTCATCATTAGCACATGGCTGTGTTTCCAGCCTGCATCAGGCACACAAACCACTGCAAAAGCTTATCTCCTGTCACCATGCACTTCAAATACTCAGATGACACAGCCACCCTGCAAACAATCCACTCCCGATTTCATCATACGGAGGGACGATAACTCCCCTACAGATTCTATAAACACCTGACCACACAGCCTGTCCCGCCAGCATCCCCCGAGAAACAGTCGAAGCAGTTTAGAACTGCAAATACACAGACATCTTTTTGGATAACAGCCTCAGCTTCAACCAACACATTGTGAACAATCCTGGACGCTGGAGACAAAGACTCTTAGTCATCCTCGTCAGTAAAAGCTCACCTCCTCCTCTTTCTCCTCCTCCTGTATCGTAGCATCATCGAGCCACTCCTGCTATATGGAACCATCTGTTTCTTTGATACGTGTGGAGTTGCAAACTGGAAAACATTACAACATCCACGTCAGCGTCATTTTAGTCTGGGAATATAGAGGAGGACTTGCTATGCTGCCTTAACAACACTCATACCCCTTGTAAGAACCAAGCATTTTATAGGCTTGTATGTAAGTGATCTTATATCATTGTGTTATGAAATGTACAGTGTTCTCCTGTGTTCATTTACTTGCTCAAATATGTCAGTTTAAAGAATTAGTTAAAATTAGCTTGGCAGGAGGAGGAGGAGGAGCTGATAAGGGTGTAAATTCGGCACCAGGTAATGTGTTTACACTACCGCTAGCAGCTGATATTTTGCTGCAATTTCAGGCTTAAAGGGAACATTTGGATTGTTTGAAGTGGATTTGTATGAGTAAGCTTATCCATAGCCAGTGTTAAAACTACAGCAGATAGTGGAGTCGGCATACCCCCAAGAATATCACCATGGAAGTCATACACACATCAAAAGTCATACAATGACGCAAACTAACTAACATGTTGAAGCAGTAGTAGAACAGCAACTCCTGTGTTCTGTGAGGTAAAATTACTGTTTTTGTCAATGGAGTCTGGTGACTTTGAAAAAAGCATAGATAACAGCTTCAGTTTACTGTCAGAATGGGCGGCCTCATGGCAAGGTAAAGCGATAAAAACCTTCTAAACCTTCCAAACATTTAAATTGATATTGATTTTTTTAAATGAGGCCTTTCTAGGTGAACATACAATCTCACAAATCCAAACTATCCTTTTAATATGTAAATTCATAGGAAACGTGTAGGTGAAAGGGATAAGTGATTATTACTTTTCTGGAAACTATATGTGATTGATTCCTTGTTTGTTTGGCTTATGGTGGCCACCAACGTGAAGTGATGATTATCTACCTTTTATTTAGCCCTGCATCACTGTGTGGCAATTAAAGGAAGTGTGTCTGGTGAGTTGCCAGTTTAAGGTCAGCACTGTTGTGGCTCACAGAGCTGTACGCAGTATCCTTTTCGATGAGAGCAGCCCATGGTGGCAGTTAAGTCAGTGCTGCATAAGCATGAGATAAGAATAGAGGGTAGCTAAAAGTGTGGACTCAACACACAACTTGGACACAAATCAAACTAAAAAAACAAAACAAAAACAATAAAAACATGAATTCCCACCCAAATTAAGAGCTCAAATTACAGAGTTGGCTGATTCTCATTACTTTAAGACTGTTTGACTATTTCATGCTGAATCCATCTCTGTCTTTCTGTCTGTGCATCTGCAGATTGTGACAGTGCAGCATGACGGACACGGTGATGAGCAGCGGCTCGGATCGCTGGGGGTCCAACGACAGGCAGAGGAGCATGCACGCTAGGTAAGCATGAATGTCAGAGCATTTTCGTGTCGTTGAGCTTCTCTATTTTTCTTCCCACACTTCACTGTACTCTCCTTTGTTTCACCTGCATCCCTGTGATGTGTGATCTGTGACACAGTGATAAAGAACAGTAAGTAGACAAACTCCTACTCAGTCTCACTTATCTGCATCGTGTGAAGTGTGTATGCAAATGTGTGATACAATATCATTTAGCAGCGTAACCTCAACTGGAGAATATGTTTGGCTTGTCAGGGGCAACTGGACCATGCAGCCAGGCCCTGGTCCCGGTCCAGACCTGACAGATGAGGAGAAAGAGATAATAAACAGTGTGATTGCCCGTGCTGAGAAAATGGAGGCCATGGAGCAGGAGAGAATTGGGTGAGAGACTATAAAGCATGCAGCAGTTTCTCCAACATGTCCATGTAAAAGCAAAAATGAGACTGATGATATGCATACATTTGGACCTTTGGTGATTAATGGTGACATTTTCAGTGAGATTTCACCCTGTGCTGCTGCAGGCGCTTGATAAACCGCCTGGATGATATGAAGAAGACTGTGTGTGGGGACGGACAGTCCCGCTGTTTGCTGTGTGGAGAGCAGCTGGGGTCACCTGGGGTCAGCTCAGTGGTGTGTGAGGACTGCAAAAAGGTAGATAATGAGTCAGCCAATTATTACAGCACATATGATCTCACCCCTCCACTGCAATTTACACAAAAGTTGAAAAAACACAATAAGTCATGGTCTATAAGCTTTAACTTTGTAATAGCATCGTAAATGGTGGCAGCTGGAAATCTTTATTTTCTCCTGTCATGTAGAACATGTGTACCAAGTGTGGCACACAGTGTAGCAGTCGGCCACGTGCTGTGTGGCTATGCAAGATCTGCAGAGAACAGCGAGAGGTGAGTGCTTTTCACCAGTGAGCAGATACAATAATTCCAGTATCTATTGGAAAGCCTTTAACGCATAGAATTTTTCTGTTTTCTCAGGTGTGGAAGAGGTCTGGTGCCTGGTTCTTTAAAGGATTCCCTAAGCATTTCTTGCCATCACCCATGCCATTATCTAAACCAAAAGAGACCAGTGGCCAGGAGGCGGCAGAGCCCAAGGGGCCGCCAGCTTCCGAGCCCAGGCAGGGAGTAACCCAGCCACAACCGCCAGGTAGATTTAACTCTTCAGCTTTAGTCTGCAGTATTTTTCAGTCATTCTACATTTTTGTATCAGGCAACATGCATGTACTTATCACATTTTTGACTGACCTGTTTACCTTTACATTATGTTTCTCTTAGGTCAGGGTCAGGCTCCTGCCTCTGAACAGCCAGTTTCAGGTATTCAAATTTTCAATATCTAGACATTTTTTTTTTTTAAAAGAAATGTTCTGTCAAACTTTCCGAGCTACTTATGAGACTTCCATTTCTCAACAGTTCTGCCAAACAGTTGAGCTTAAATTTAGATTCTTGTCAATTTTTAAGTAAGAAGTAAATAAATAAACTAAATACTTAAGCTCCTGTGCATATTTTTTCAAATTAGGATATTTTCACATGGGGGTGAAACCATTTGGAAATAGATTTAAGCCATGGATGTAAAAGGAGAGATGGACACAGAATTGGAGGCCGGGCCCCCGTTCATGCCTTAGAAAGCTGCTCAGTGGCACATGAAGCCAAAAAAGCTCAGTTTCTGCTGTATTAAATTACCCTGGTTGTCTACATCGTGGGGCCCATAGAACAAGCTAGGCTAACTAGCTTGCACTTTCAGAGTGCAAGCTAGTTAGCCTAGTTTGCTAATATTAGCCCTGCTTTTTGTTGTCTTTTCAACACATGCTGAGTCATTGACAGCTCCTACACCTCAGCTGTCTGCTGTCTCTACAGAAGCATTCATTATTCATTTGAATATGGTCTTGTTGGTAATTACAATTTTGATCAGATAAGTAGGCAAGTCAAAATGTACATATGTATATGCATACACAGGCTACATACACACACACACACACACACACACATACACACACACACACACACACATACATATACAGTATGTATAAATTTCAGTTTCAGTGTGACTTTCAATTATTTTTCAAAGCGCCACCTCTTAAGTCTCATCAGATCAGCATCTGCACATGAGTCTTCTTGCAACCCCGCCTCTCATTGCTCTTTTCAAACCTTTTATCTGCTTCCCAAATTTGGCAGTGCCGCCCACTGTTGCTTAGGAGGGGGATGAAGAGCTCAATTAAGCCATCGGAAGGTGCATGCTGTGACATGGGATGAGCCTCCAGGTGGTGCTGGCATGATGGGTCACATTGTATCATTTCACACCTCCAGCGACATTACCTGAGCAATGTGATTCCTCCATAAAAGAGTTGGCAAGCTCGAGCAGATGGGCAGGCCATATAGCTGCAGCATGTACAATAGTCGGCTGCCACAGCTTGTTGTACTGTATGTAGGTCATTGCCTTTGCAATGAAAAAGCTGCAACATCAAAAGTATCCTGAGAGACTAGGGAGTGTTACAGATTCCACTGCAGTAGGAGCCTGAAGTGCTGTGATTATGCACGTCTCCCCTATGTATAGTGTGTCTGTGTGTTTACCGTATTATGCTATTTATGCTTATTTTCAGGACAAGAGCCACAGGGCCGTGCTGGTTACCCACCTGTGGCCCCCAAACCATCCGTTGCGCGCATGGCCACGGGCGGGGCTGGCCCTGAAGAGGCGGGGCAGGGCAGCCCAGTGGTGATGAAGAAGATGGTGCCGGTCCAGAGCTCCAGATCACAGCCTGCTGCATCAGCCACCATGCAGCAGGGTGAGAGGCATAATCATTTCCTCAGAGTTAGAGGCAGATCTTCCTATGGGTCACATAGAAGGCCACAAGAGGGGACACCCCCACCCCACTCCCAAAAGAAACTCTCATCCAAAAAACTGAACATAACAAACACGAATAAGACAAAATGACAAGGCAAAAGCTATTCGAAGCGCAGCACAAAAACAAGAATAAATTTGTAAATTTGTACAAACTGTATAATTCATTGTTAATTTGTTATTAGTGTTGTTTGTTAGCTAAGTTGTGTCTTTGTGTTCATTTCTCATCAGCTCTTGTACATCAGTATAACTAATATTAATAATAACAACAAATTTGGGGTGCCTAGGGCCTAAAATATACAAGGTCCAACAGTGTTTCCTCATGTCTCAACCAAATTCTACATTCCTAATGGTGATTTAGTGCAGTCTCAAATTTACTGTGGTTGTAGGTCCAGTTGCAGGAGATGGAGGGGCTTTCTCTTCTGGTGTAGTTCCATCAGAGCAGAGAGCGCCTCCTGCTGCAAGAGAGGACAGGAGGCAGCCTGCTGCCTACAGCGCTCCTCCCGCCCGACAGCAACCTCCCCCAGCTGAGGAGGAGGAGGAGGCCAACGACTATGACTCTGATGAAGCCAGTAAGTACACCGTCTGCTCGCTCTTCTTGTAAGGTGGCTGGTGTCTCCAGTTTAATCTACCGTCATGTACAGTTTGACATGTGTAATTTCTTTTCATTCATTTAAGGTAAATTGCATCAGATGTGTTTTTTTAAATAAAGCAAAACATATAATCATTCAGCATGCAGTACTGGGCGTTGATGACAATTTGGCAGCATCTCCACTTCCCTAAGGGATCCTTAGTCACACTGTGCTGATGCTTGATTTCTGCCTTTTAGTCTGCTGGTAATAATTCATATCTATAAATTGCCCAGTAGCAAACAGGAAGTATCATTCTGGCAGCATCTATTGAGCTGGGTAGAAAATGACAAATGATAAGCACCATATGTTATAGAAGCATGATAATCAATATCTGAGGAACGACGCAGAGGAAGATGTGAATCACAAAGTCAATAGTGATGCACAAACTATGTAATCAGGCAGTTTTTTTTTTCATATATCCCATATCCCACTTTAATGATGAGAATGGTGCCATGCCATTCATGTTCTGCGCCTGCAGCGTCAAGCGGCCTTTATTCTCTCTCTGGGGGATTGGGTGTTAATTTATTTTATTGAGGTCCGGGAATATGGAGCTGTGCAAATAATTTGAGATACAACAGGGCTAACAGGATATAGATTCCCCTTGTGTTTGATCCAATCCCCTGTGTTTGGATGGAAAATGGCAGAAATAGCAATGGTTTCATGTGCCTGTTCTCTGTAGAGATGTGGTGGTAAGAACAGTTTGGTCCTTTGGTGCTAACGGGTTTCAGTCGCTCAGCTGGTTATAACTTTGTTGTTGATCTAAGTGTCCTGGTTGTTTCATACTGTATGTTCACTGGAATTATAATTTCAGGTCTCCATAAGAGTTCTGATGTAAAACCAATCAAATCCAAAACTACATCTTATCATTTGATAGATGGATGAGCCAGTGCTGCTTATTTTTATGGCTTTAGACTCCTAGTTCTGTGCGTAGATGTCTTTGGAGCAGCAAGTTGATGATGAATCTCTGCCCAGAAAAGTTACACAGTTATATAAAAAAAAAATTAACAAATGACATTTGATCAGTTTGTCCCCCAACAGGGATGCTAGGCAATGAATCTTCTCCAAAGAAAATGTGTGTGGGCAGCTTTTCAGTCCTTTTTATCTCTAACCCAGAACCTTATTTTCTGAATTTCTTCCTTTGAGACTTGAGTGTTTATTTGATTTCTTTTATTTTATATGCTCCTGCTTTGTAATAAGATTTTTCTGCTGTTTACTTAAAAGAGACAGTTCACCCCAAATCACAAATACATATTTTTTCTTCTTACCTGTAGTGCTGTTTATCCTTCTAGATTGTTTTGGTTTGAGGTGTTGGAGTGTTGGAGATATCGAAACTTGTCAGGCGGTTCTCACGCACTATTCGCATGTACTTTAAAGACTGTATTGACAATGGATGTAGCTACTGTGATGTCACCCACTGGGTTGTGGACTGCCAGTTTGAAGCCAGCATTTCAGCATTTTAGCCGTAGCTGTAGATGTGACCATATTTGGATGAGAGGTTGGAGGTGTGGAGGATTGAGGGCTGGATCAGACTGCAGTGACACCTCACAGACAGCCTGTCATTCAAGCAGCCCCGCACCTAAATATGTATAACTTTGGGCTTTAACAAAATGTAAAGGGGTGAGTCATAAAAAAAAAAATCACCACCTGTACAGTTGTCATGAGTACTGAAATTGGCTACAGAGACAAAAATATTTATTTTTGTACCAAACACGTTAATTTCTTCTGTAAAGTTGAGCATTTTAACATGGTGGTCTCTGGGGATTTAGCCAGCCTCAAGTTGCCATTAGAGGAACTGCAGTTTTTGGCACTTCTGCATTGGCTTCAGTTTTCAGTGTCAGAAATTGTTTCTTGTTGAATAACTACAAAAAGCAATGCACCACGCTTCACATATTACCAACATAATCATCTGCCATTGATTCCTGTATAACTCTCGTAATCGGGAAGGTAGCAGTCACATGACCGGTGTTTTGATGGGAGTAAGGAAAGAGGTAGTCCACATAAGGAGGCAGGTTGGGGTGGTGGATGAATCACAAAACACGGGACTTTCCTCCAGGAGACCGGTGTTTGAAACACAACTTCCAGTCATTTTAAAATAAGTTGTCACCATATTTCCTTTCCTGAACTTAACCACACTAACTTCACCTTCCTAAACCTAACCTACGTAACATTACTGTAAGTATGTAACGTTATTTATGGGGCACTAATTTGTTAGATATCATATGAACAGATGTATAAGGATACATTGCTCTTATATTTAATGTGTATCACTGCAAAGAAGGAAATGTGCATTTACTAATGGACTAGACACTTGTCCTCATGGCAGCATGAGGCGTAAACATTAATGGCACCCTCCTTGGCTATGCTGTGGCGTTAGCCAGCTCAGTAGTGCTAGGTGAGTCAGCAGTCGATGCACACTTCCTCCTGCGCAAAAAAATAGTTCCTACATGAAACTGCTCACAACAAGGTGTGTGGATTACCTTTAGTAACTGGGTCAGGATGTCTCTAAAGAGACATTGCTATTGAAATATGGGTTGTTTTTTGTTTTGGCTTTTTGAGCACCACAAGCCAAGTGCTAGTCATTGGTCATTCAATTATATTCATACAATATATATAGCCATGTGTGATATATCCAACAATTGGCAACTAACACTAAAACAACCTAGATTGACAAATAGCACTAAGGGTAAAAGTATATACTTTTGATTTAGGAGTGAACTGTCCCTTTAAAGTAAATAGAGGACTGTGTGTCCATCCTCACATCTATTCTGGTCTGGTTCTTGCTCACGCTTGAATTCTCAAGTTGGGTGTTGATTAATTACAGGACAATGTCCCCCTGTATTTATCTATTTTTTCAAAAATAGCCTTGCTGTCTCTGTCCTCTAATGTGATGACTGGTTTGGGTCACTTTCAGCCACCCTGGGCTCTTTAGAGTTCAGTCTGCTCTACGAACAGGAAAGCAACAGCCTCCACTGTAGCATCCTCCGAGCAAAGGTACATTCTCCTCATTCTCACACACGCAGGGACAATTACAATCAAGTGGTTTATGTTAAAAAGCTCCTGAATGGCACTTTAGCTTAATTGCTCCCTGCTCTTTATGATGATGTGATGGACGTGGCACTTTGTTTCTCCTCAGGGACTGAAGCCCATGGACTCAAATGGACTGGCAGATCCTTATGTCAAACTTCATCTGCTGCCTGGGGCTAGTAAGGTAAAAGATGCACCTTTGGTACATTAAGTTTTTATTTCCTTTAAAAGATGTAATACCTTAACATCCTGCAAAGCAAAGAGGGAAGGGTGTTGATTTTGGCCACCCGTGGTTTGATGACAGGCCTCTCTGCTAGCTCAAGCCTGACACCTTGTGGTCAGAATTGACAAAATCATAAAATCGGCATGGGGATGATACCCTATAAATAGTTATTGAGAGATTAGAAATCAAGTAAAAGTTGTTGTGACGGTAGATTGTTGGTATAGTGTAATTATACTGTGCTGTAGTGGAAAATGAGGAGGGTCTGAGCTGTCTAAATACCTTTTAGTGGGAATGTAGATGCTCCCTGTGATAAAAAACTGAACAAACATCAGGCGTCTGGGAAAAACATGCCTCAGGATATTTCCATTTCCTCTCACTGATCTACCTTGCATCTAACAGTCTAACAAGCTGCGCACAAAGACACTGAGAAACACCCGCAACCCTGCGTGGAGTGAGACACTCACCTACCATGGCCTGACAGATGAGGACATGCAGCGTAAGACCCTCAGGTGAATACTACACTTGAAAATCAAACTTGAATCACTCTGTGATTATGTTTGAAATTGAACGTGTCCTTAGTGAACCCTTTAAGAGTGCAACAGATCTATGTGATTTCTGCTCTGTTGTGATTTTCACAGGCTGTCTGTTTGTGATGAGGACAAGTTTGGGCATAATGAGTTTATTGGGGAAACCCGAGTGGCGCTAAAGAAACTGAAGATGAACCAGAAGAAAAACTTCAACGTGTGTCTTGAGAGAGTCATCCCTGTAAGTGAAATACAGCTACATTCAAATAACACCTTTGTTCTTCTCGTCTGGATCTCTTATTGACCTGATGTAATCCCCCCCCCCATCCTCTTCACAGACAAAGAGAACTGCAGCAGCTGGGGGAGCCAGAGGCATCTCTCTCTATGAAGATGAGGCAATGCTTTTTATTTCCAAGCATGTCTGAACGTGAAAGATTCCTCAAGAGCTTCTTGCAAATCTTAACATGGAACCTAGTGATTTTTTTTTCTTCCCTTGTCTCTGTTTCAGCCGGGGAAGGATGGTGGAGAGGTAGAGGAGCGTGGCCGGATTCTGATTTCACTCATGTACAGCACCCAGCAGAACCGTCTGCTCGTGGGTGTTGTGCGTTGCGTTCACCTGGCAGCCATGGACGCTAATGGCTACTCCGACCCATATGTCAAGATGTAGGTAGAGCAGGATGACACAAATATGTAGATTGAAAAGGTGTGCCTCTAGAAATGGCATTAATTAAAATTCTACTACTACTACCACTACTACTACTTATAATAATAATAAGAATAATAAACTTTATTTATATAGCACCTTTCACACAGGGCTTGTAGCTCAAATTGCTTTACCATGAGATAAAGAAAAACATAAATTACAACAAGGGCAGATACTGCTCGACAAAGTCAGTAATCACATGAACAACAAACAAAAGAAGCAGCACATAGCAACAGCGGGGTATGCTAAAAATAATAGTATATGTGAGAGATAAATTAAGGCAACTGACATTTTAAGATTCAGCGTGTGGGATTTGGGGGGAAATTTTGAGATAAATGGAATATAATGTAATAAGCACAAGTTTTCTTTAGTGTAAAATAGTATAATCACCTGAAAGAAAGAATTATCGTGTTTTTGTTACCTTAGAATGAGCCTTTTATATTTATATCGCGTGGGTGCTCATCCGCAGAGATCGCCATGTTGAACTGTCATGTTTCTACAGTAGCCAACATCAGACAAACCAAACTCTGGCTCTGGATAGGCCATTTGGCTTTTTGCGTCTACCACCGTAGTTATCGTCTTCTCCATGATGAGAGCGTCAGAAAAAAATTCTTTTTTTTCATGTGAAACCGCTGTATTCTGTGTATTTACCATCCTAAAAAAAACCTGGTTCATTTATTTGGGAGACTATAATTCAGTAATACTGCTGGTAAAAACCTCCTGAATGTCTAGTTCTTAAGTCATAAGAGAAAAAATGCAAGCACAGATCAGTAAGTGCTGGGCAAGCAGGCCGCCTGCTATGACCCAAACAGTGCAGGAGAAATATTGGTTTGCAACGTGAAACTGCTGGGTCCGTTTAATTTTGAGAAGGACAAATATGTGGATAATAATTCGGCTCCCTGTAAAAACCTCCTGAACAATGAACACTGAAAGAATCCTAACCGGGAAAAGTTTCAGCTGGTTGCAGTCTGCAGTTGTCGCTACTAGGTTGCTATTTAATTGCTATATAAAAAATCGTCACAGAGCGTGCGTGTCTTTTGACTTTAAAGAGAGAATTCCATTATTTTGGTGCATGGTTAAAACAGGCTGAGCTGCTGATTTTCTTATTTGTGTGATAGTTTGTATTTAGCTTTACAGAGGATCTAAGCCTTCCATGAAGGATAATAAAATAACAGAGAGTTAGTAATGTAGGCCGGCCCAAACCATTAAGAGTCTCGTAAACAAGTAAAAGAACTTTAAGAGCAATCCTTAAAGAGACCGCACTCTGGTGAAGGTCAGCTAAAACTGGAGTGATGTGCTCCAGTTGTGATGTGCTCTCTTTAGTTAAAAGAGAGTCTGGCAGCAGACTTCTTAATTAACTGTAGTTTATCAATAGATTGTTTTGGAAGAGTAGTGAAGAAAGGAGGTATTTTAATCTACTGGAAATAAATACATGAACAAGTTTTTGGGCATCTTATTTGTATAGAAATAGCTGTACCTTTGCAGCATTTCTTAAACAAAAGAAAGCTTTTTTTTTCACGATGTGGCATGCTAAATTTATGTCTAAGTCAAGAGTAATGCCCAGGCATGTGACTTCTGATTTAACCTTTGGGGCCAAACTGCAAAATTTGGCAAGAACTAACTCTCAAGTCTATTAAATCTTACAGATGTCTGAAACCCGACATGGGGAAGAAGGCCAAGTGCAAAACACAAATCAAGAAGAGGACTTTAAATCCAGAGTTTAATGAGGTTTGTAAGAGAATTTGAGGTTAGAGAATACAATTAATATAAACGGTGTCAATATGTTTGTATTCTGTGAAACTCAAGTATGAAAAAATGTTTGGAGGTGGCTCTGAAAATGATAAATCACTGTCTGGATTGAATTTCAGGAATTTGGCTATGAAATCAAACACAGTGAGCTGGCCAAGAAGACTTTAGATATCTCTGTGTGGGATTATGACATCGGGAAGTCCAACGACTACATTGGTAAATATCCGACAAGTATCATTGCTTCGATGGAATTTGAAGTCACCTGCTCACCACCACCTGCCTTTCACACATCACTTCCTTCCTGACAGGTGGGTGTCAGCTGGGTATCACTGCAAAAGGAGAGCGGCTGAAGCACTGGTACGAGTGTCTGAAGAACAAAGACAAGAAGATCGAGCGCTGGCACACCTTGTATAACGATAATAACGTTGCTAGTGATTAACCCACAGCATGAGCTTAAACCTCCCTGCTTGGTTTGCATTCATCTCCTTATGCACTTTTCCCCCTTCTATTTTATTGTGTTATTTATTCTCTCACTACCTGACTATCAGACAGGCTTATCACCTCACTCCCCTCTGATGTAGTACACTCTGTCCTCTTATTATTAACAATTTTTCTGCCTGTGCTGACACTTAAGCTGCCTCTGGGACAAATCATAGCATAAATGAATTACAGTTTTCACTAATGTAACCCAGACATCTGCCAGCGCACAGCTGCACAAGGACCATCATGGCTGTCAGTGATGTTATATGCTGTAGTGTGCTGAACTTGACATGTTCTCTGCTAAAGAAAATGAACTGCGCTGGCAAAGAACTAGGAAAGCAATATGTTATGGCATCCGAGGTCAAAAACCATCGTTTAAAGTCATAAAATCCTCGATCGAGCTTGTGTCTGAATTTATTAGGCTGTCAGGGTATTATTTCTTTTTTCATTTCTCGTGTGATCACATCATGCTGTAGTGCAACACCTTAAACTCTATAAGCATGCCAAGCCACAGACATAAGAAAACACACAGCTGCGCCTTTGAATATTTCAACTGTGCCCACCTGTCCTGAACATATTGTATATTTCCATGAAGAAATGTTTACATACTGATACATTGCTCAGGTTAGGATAGATATCTGATATACAGATGATTCATAAGTCAGTGGACCATGAGCTAGATGAATCTCTCATCAGTTGCTGTTAATTTGTGATTTAAACTATAGCACACCTAGTTAAATATTAGGGGTATTTATGTATAGTTATTTAAGCTGTGAATTATGATTTTTGGGATGTATTTACTGTGTGAGTAGAGGAACTGAAATGTGAACAAAGTTTATAATTTCTCTGTTTATTTCTTAGTTACGGTGAGAATTGGCGGGATTTTCCTCCTGCTACCTCTCCTGTTCTGAAGCTCGTGGTTCGCTCTGACACCTCAGAGGTTTTCTACTGTAGTGTTTACACTGAATGCACATGGTCAGGTCTCTTGCAGGTTTCCCCTTACAAATTTTGCTTTCCCCTTACAAATTTTGCTCTGCTTTCAAGGAGAGATGGCAGAACAGGTTATGTCAGCTTTACCTGCATGCACTAACTATGCTCGTGACTGGCGTGCCTAGGGCACCCTAATGCACCCTTTGCACAAAAAAGGGCCCTCTTCCTTCCCTTCTGTCCCGCCCCAAAATCATTCGATGCTTTGTTCACAAATCACAGCAAACCAAGGAAAGCACACCTTACAAAGGGGAATGACCTGAATTTATACAGCTGTTTGCAAGTTATTCCAATGTCAAAATAAAGACGAAAACAAAAACTCCTATGCATGAAAAGTCTTGTGGTTCAAGATATATATATAGATATATATATATGTGTATATATATATATATATATATACACTTTGTAAGAAATTAATGCTATTGTAATTCCATTAATGTTTACACTTTCTTCCCCATAACATTCCTGTTGATACTTTACGTACAAGAGGCCATATTCTGCATGACTATGGTGACTATGGTGTAATCTGAATAAAACTGGTGTGATAGCATCTACAGGATAGGCTGATAATCAACTGAGCACATCATCAAAAGATTTTATCTGACTCTATCAGTAGCAGACTTTGAGATGAATCGCACTCTTTGAATGACACTTTCTGTACATACACATTCAAATCTCTCCAGTGTCTTGTTCTCTCTGCACAGCCCTCTCTAACCCCGTGTGGCAGTAATTCAAACACCTCCTGGAAGCATCACATGTCATATGTTATGCTTCTTCAGCTACAGCGATCTTCAAATGATGATCAACATGAAAAATAATATATTTTTTAAACACGCTTCTATCTTAGCGAAACTGTCTTCTAGGCTACTTGACTCTGCCAGTTCAGTGGAATGTTTCTCGGTTTCTCTGTATTTGTACATAGGTAGTGCATGCACTGGAAAAATATGTATGTTTGCAAAGAACTTTGCATGTAAAGATTTTGCAGAGAGTTTACACAGATCAATAAAATCTAATGAAAACTGACGAGCTCCCTGTGTGCAAGGACTGATTAGAGTCGAGATGTGACCCAAATTATCAGAGAAGAAGACCATCACTGCAGTTCAAATCAAAGGAAAAGAGAGCTACATATCTTACAATGAATGGTGGTTTAAGGTAGTTACCAACATTGGTCCTCGTGCAAGAAACAATATACAAATAAAATTTCTCTTATTTTTGTTCATAAAATTCGTAAATTTTTTAGTACCCATTGATTTTTGGGATACACCAAGGTTTTGTTTTTGTTTTTTTGTATCTTTGCTTTAACAGAAAATGTTGAGTGGCAAGGAGCACTCTTACAAAGATTAGAGAAAAACATGTTTTCATGGTCTACTAACTGTCCAAAGAGAGGAAAAATAAGTTTGATATTTGAGGAACATTTTAAAAAATGCATAAAATCATATAATTTAATTTAGGTAAGCTTTTAAAGTAGTTATGATCATTGGATTATTCAATTTCATGACTAAAGAAATACTGTTTATTGAGGTCCATTAATCCCAATTACTGTAATTTCAGTCACTGTGCGTCCCTTTCTGAGTGTAACTAAGCAAGTACTGTACTAAAGTACAAATTTGAGGAACTTTTAATGAGTATTTTAATTTAATGCCACTTTAAACTTCTACTCCTTCTTCTTTTGTCATTGCTGGATATTTCATTTTCCTGTAACATCAAAGTGGCATGCTGAAAAATCACATTAACTTTGTTCAGATTTATAAAACAATACGTCAATTGCATGACTGCTGTTCATCAAGTTCTTCTTCTTTCAGCAATTTTCTGGTGGCATCTCACCAATTTTTGGGCATGCGCCAGAGTCTTTGCACATGGCACAACTCCTGCCCGTATATAGTGTTTAGGGGGCGTGACCTATGCAAACAGTTTACCTGGGATTCATCATTCAGCACACCTGGGTAAGAGCAAATGTGAATGGTTAAGAATGTTTGGTACATCTAGAGTTAACTTCTTTTATAATTTCTCTTACCTGAAAATCAAGAAAAAACATGAGAGAAGTTTAAGAGAATGTTGCTGCATGAGGCCTGATGTGTCTTACTGCGGTTTTTGTTTGAAGGAGATGACTGCTCGTATGGCTTGTTCAGCTTGTCAGTCTTGACAGATTTTGTGCATAAAGTAGCCACCATATTTTACCCTCACATTTTCAAATAGAGACTTGTCAGAACAACATCAAAGCACATTTTGCTTAGCAATCATCTTGCCATGTCTGTGTTTCAATCAGGAGTGATCAGATGAAAGAAATAAGGAAAAGAATCTCATCTATTCAATTTAGTGTGAACCAACAGGTTTTCAGAATATTGCAGACCAGCACATTGCAAGTAGTTCCATGTTTTGACTCATCTCATCCTGAATCTTTGATCCAAAATGGGCTGAACAGACATGGTGTGTTACTTTGCCATTGGTTAACTTTGATCAGCTGACAGAACAGCTAATGTCTCAACTGACAATGACAGTGACAATGTGTGAACATGTGTGAAAGAAGTGAATGGCAGATGGTATTTGAAATAAATGATAAACCTAAGCATGGCAAAGTCATTATGAATGAACTTTTGCTAGACCTTCATATGACGAAAATACATATATATATATATATATAATTTATAAAACTGATTAGAAAAGTGTTAAAAATATTTTTTATAGTTCATGTAGAATCAGCACATAATTTTGTTCAAAGATTGCTGTTTACTATTTTACAAAAAAATAAAAAGAGATGTAGATGGGATTGCCTCTTTGAGGGAAATTACAGATAATTGCACTTTTTTAATCTGATATTTTTTTTAACACAGGTGTAGGCTATTTACAAGGTGGTAGCTATCTGTGCAGGTCTCCACCACCATATGGGGGGGGGGGGGGGGGGGGGGGGGGGGGGGCAAAACCTCACTGCCTGCACTGTTAATATTTACTTCCCTGGAAAGTTAGTAAATTGTGACTAAACGAAGACAGCCACTGAAAAAAAGTAGGTCTAGGGTAGGTCATAGGAGGAAGGATGTGTCCTTACTGTGATGCTGATGCAACTATTGCACATAATCACGCTGCAATCAAATATCTTAAATGAGAATCTTGCCACACCTGAATGTGTGAGCCGTTTGTTGGCGGTTGGAACAGGTTAAGACAGATCCATAGCTTTGTCCTTAATCTAGGTGGAGACATGGTCTTAAAAAACGTAAGGTTTTATTAAATACACAAAATCAGATCATTCAGACAACTGTGTGCGCTGATTAATTAGTCCAAACTTGAAATCTAGCTTTCAAAATCCTCCAAAAGACCGTTTTTGCCGATATGTTCTATAGAACTGGAGAATAACCATAAGCATGAGTCAGACCACACGCGCGCAAACGAGAAGCAAGAGGTGTGTCATATTTCCGACGAGCCCCCATACAGGCACACCAATAAGAGGACATCGTACCACCAACCGTCTACGCCGGAGGCACATGTGCCCCCCTCATATTTAAAGACGCCTTTAAGCGGGCAGGTGCAGACTGACGCTGAAGTTCATGTGTGATAATTCCTCCATTCAAACATTAATTTGGCTATACACCCATTATACACTGAGATGCAAAACAGATTCCCACTACAAGTTATTTTCGCCTTATCGTCGCTCATTTTATCCAAAGCACAAGATGTGAATGGATCAGATCACTCCTGTCTCAAATCGAGTGCCGCAGATGATGGAAAGACGCGCGTCACGTTTCTGCGGGAGGATGCAGCCGGTGTGCGCTCCCTGTACCTCACCCTGTGGTCCGAGGATACGCGACCGGTAGCATGCGAGGTAAATACCGATCCTCTCGTTACGGATGGATACCGCACCTATTGCGACACAAGCGGCACCCAGGGTCAAGAAATCCCCCAGAGGTTTAATATCAGTTTACTGTTTGCTCCGGATGCTCCCTGCGCCCTCTCCTCCTCCAGTGCGCCAAAGTTTACCAGGCGCACGAGAAGTGATGGGTCAGCAGGAAAAACTCGGAAGAAACGCTCCTGGTTTTTCCCAGGGACTCTGTGGTGCGGCACTGGGAGCAAAGCAAGCAATTATGAACAGTTAGGTGAGTATGGTTGATGATTTTATTATTTTAAGCACTTTTAGCCCTTATGAGTATGGCTAAAAGCAGTGGGGGGCATTAGTGGTCAGAGGAGACATAGAAAAAATGGTTTGTACAAACATCCACGTGGTACAAAGTAGACTTAACGCTCTGAAGAACAATGGTGTAACTTTTGTCTGAAGTCCCCATTAGTATATCAGACAAGTATCACTTGGCATTAGATAAAACAACATCAGCAGCGATCCATATGTGGATAATTTGGAATGATATGATATTGTAGATATTTAAAGTTGATACTTTTTATTAAATTTTATGACATTGAACTGAACTGAATTTACATAAAATTTGTTAGTAAGTAATGCAGAAAGCATGACAACATTTTGGGGGCATTTGTAATGTAAGTGGACCTGATTTGTGACTACAGTTAGTGCAGATAAATGAAAATGAAGTAAAACTTACATCATGGGGAAATTAAATAGAAAGTCTGCTGGACATTTATATGGTAATCACATTACGAAGATGTGCCTCAGTAGGTTCGTTAAAGATCCTGGTTTTTAATTTTCAAATATCTGTCTTTGAGGCTTTTAAATGATTTTAAATGAGGCAAGAGATCTTTGCTCAAGGACTTGCTTTCATGCAAAGTGTACTCTGATATGTGATAAAATTCAAATCTTGTTCTCTGGCACAGGGATGTTTCAGACTGCAGATAAATGCTGCCGTGAGCACGACCACTGCCTGCATGTCATTTTGGGTCTCACAAAAAATTACGGACTCTTCAACCCCAACTTCTTCACTGTCTCACACTGTAATTGCGACCAAAGGTGAGCCTCAGAATGCAAAGACTGTGCATTTGAAACTGAGTCGGGATTCCAGGTGTTAACAGCTTCCAGGGAAACTTCCTTTAAGCGGTAATTCCCATCTCCCCATAACCTGTCCTCATAACGCTCTGTCGAGCATGGGTGGTCGTGTGAGGATAGAACTGCTCAAAGGTTGAATTTAAAAGTGTTGTGAAAGTTGTGTGCATCTACACATTTCTCTAATGAAAGCGTGCTCTGGAATGCCTTTATCACATCATTTTGTCCACATGCCAATAAATGTAAAATGATAGAGAAGAACTTGGAGCCATGTTATATTACTATTCATTCAGGACTGATTAATGTGGCCTATCATAGCAATCAGCCCTCTGGCTAAACTTTTGATTTCAAGCATGAACACGATGTTGCTACTTTTGTGTTTGCTGCATACCATACCTCCTACTTTTATTTAATACTGCTATCTGCAGAGATGTCATTTTTATTGTCTCTTCATATCTAGTGCTGCTGACAGGTGCATGCAATATGTTTGCCCTCAAATTCTTGGTGTTCATTCACAAATAACTTAAACTCACTCTCAGAAACGTGTTTTTGCATTATGGTGTCACAGTGAAGCTGGCCTTTGACCTTTTTGATATAAAATGTAATCACTTCATAATCCTATCTAGACTCAAGTACATCCTTGAGTCCAAATGGATGTTTGTGCCAAATTTGAAGACATCCCCTCAAGCTGTTCTTGAGATATCATGTTCATGATAATGAGACCACCAAAATCTAATCGCTTCATCTGTGAATCCAAGTAAACATTTGCACCAAATTTAGATAAATTGCCTGAAGGTGTTCTTGACATTTTCCATTCACTAGAAAAATGACCTTGACCTTTGACTTTCAACCGCCAAAATCTTATCAGTTCATCTGTGATTCCATGTGGACGTTTGTGCCAAATTTGAAGAGTTTCCCTCAAGCTGTTCTTGAGATATCATGCTTATGATAATAAAACAGACCAGGTCACTATGACCTTGACCTTTGAGCATCAAAATCAAATCAGATCATTGGTGACTCTAAGTGAACGTTTGTGCCAAATTTTAGGAGATTCCCTCAAGGTATTTGTGAGTTATCATGTTCCCAAGAATTAGATCGACTTTGTGTTAGTGACTTTGCAAGTAAATGAAAGTCATTATTAGAAGTCAGTGCAGCTAAAAAGTTACACTGTTATCAAGCTGTTTGTACTAAAGGTGTAGACAAAATGAGGCATTAGTCAAAGATATTAAGCCGCCATGTGTGCATTCATTTTGACTGGACTGTTGCTTGACCTTGGCCCGTTTTTTCTTTCCCCTCTCATCAGGTTTCAACAGTGCCTTCTCAGCGCGAATGATACCATTGCCAGCATGGTGGGCTACACCTTCTTTAGCGTCCTGAAGGTTCCCTGCTTTGAGCTCAAAATGCAGAAGAGATGCACTGAGATGTACTGGTGGGGAGCGTAAGTAACGCACTGAAATATGTGCTTTTAACTTGCATATTGTGAAGCAGCTTGTAAAAACATGCCTGACATGCTGCCAAATCTCACAAAATCATGACGGGCACCGTGCCACACCTCTGCTCTGTTTCCACAACTTTTTCTGTTGGGTTACTGACAAATCGTCCTGCAAACCAAAAAATGAGAAATGTTTAACCATGCTAGCATTATTGATATTGCATTGACAAACTGTAATAGCTATAATTCAAGATTTGTGTGCGAATGACTGATTCTTGAATCTCCACTGTGTTACTGTAATTATCTTCCATAAAATTACAGGTCATTATCCAACACAAAGTGTAACTCTCCTTAATTAAAAAGCATGCAAGGAATGTGACCTACATAGAAAAAAAAAATACAGCATATGAAGTTTTCCCACGGCTTGGTTTTAACATGCATGTTTTCTCTCAATAGATGCAAAGAGTCCGGAAAGGCCCCCCAGGCCGTCCTCAGAAGTCCACTCCCATTCAACACCTCTAGAAAACACAGTAATAACCCTGACAAAAGCGTGTCAACAAGTAACAAGGGGCAGAATGCCGACAAAAGCTCTGTCATCAAATCAAGCGAAACATCACCCAAAAGTGAACATAGATGCCGCTCCAACGACGTTACTAAAGAAGACACTTTCCACGTCAGACAGGAAAATGGAAAAGGATGCAAAAGACACAGAAAACTGAATACGGTAGCTCCCTCCCAAATCGCCCCAATGTCAAGGGCACACACCACTACCTCCTCAATAAAAACATTTATTTTCAATGTTTCAAAAAGTAGTGCGCCAAACAAAAAAAAAGGTGGAAAAAAGAACAGCACCAGAAAGGGCCTGTCGGCTCACACGACACAAAGAAGCAGAATATCACCACAAGTGACCACAAACTCTCATTGGCATACAACATCTACAACACAGAGCACCCCATCTTTAACAGAAGAGCCAACGCTTCAGCTGCACTCAGCGACGACAATCATCACGGCAGTCACCAAAACCACCACAAATCGCAAAAAAAATCCAAAACAAAGTCCCTGTTGTGGATTCAAGGTGCCTATGAGAGGTGATAATTTTGATCCTCATTGTAAAGGTTGCCTACGACAAAACATGACATATAACACGACAACCGCTTCACCCTCAACATATGGATTACCAACAGCTAACAAGCTCAAAAAGACAACAGAAACACCCAAAGAAGACACCTTGAGAAAACTCTGGAGTACAACTACTTCTGCAACGCTACTCACAACAAAAGTCAAGACAACAGCCTCCACACATAAGCATGGCAAGCCACAAAAGCAGATGGAGTCCCCTCTACTACAGAATAATACAAGTAAGGAGCCCCTGTGTAGTAACGTAGCTCAAAGCACACATGCAGAGACAGGTCTGAAGCAAAATGCTGAATTACATAACATGACAGGTGACCTTGTGCAGTTGCTGAACTCATTACACCTGCTGGGGCCTCTGCAGTTTAAGAGGCCCCTCTTCAGTGTAACTATTACACTAAGAAAACTATGTCTTTATGGTTATTGTCAGTATTTCATGGTGACAGTGAAAAGGTATGATAAGAGAGCACATCTTCTAAGAGCCCAGAAAAATGTAATTGGCATTATTGTATTTAAAGAGGGTGGCCCCAGGCATTATTCTTTCAAGGAACTCAAGCTAGTGCACCAAATATGCCCCCTACAGGTGGGACACAGTAACGCTAACTTTCACCACTGACCACAGCTTACTAAAAGATGTAGAACATACCATCCTAAGCCGACTCAGTTGCTTAGTTATCTAAAACAATGTGGGCACACTTTCATCATTTGTGAGATAACCAGTGTTTATTTTTGACTCCCGCAGACAACCAGCGCCTGTGTGGGAGCCTCAAACATCTGGATGACTGTAAATACAAAATCCAACCTCTGGAGAAGAAGTATGGTCTGCAGAACATGGAGTCAAAGAGTGCTTACCACTGTGACTGCACCAGCCGGTAACATTAAAGGATTTTTTTTTTTTGTTTGTTTTTTTTGCATTTCTCAGTTTTTTTCATCCCATATGTTTGCATATTTACATATGCAAATCTGACAGATGATTTTTTTCCCTGTATTTACAATAATGCAGATATATGCCAGAGGCCTGCACTGAGTATTTTTTATTTCTATTTTTATTGAACCTTTATTTAATCAGAAAAGTCCTTAAGATTAAATATCTCTTTTTCAAGAATGTCTTGGCTAAGACAGGCAGCAGCATAAGTTCCAGACAACATAGAACAAATGATACAAAATGAAAAAAATATGCAACTCCTAAACAAACAATATAAAACACAAAAAGAACACAAAATGAAGTTACTACAAGGAAGGAATAGAAAGTACGTTAAAACATGTTATAAGTGAACCATAAAAACAAGGAAAATTTAAATGCCGGCGAAGACACCCCGACAGTGGCACATAAAAGATGTCACACAAAAGTCATACAACAGTGATTTGAAATGTCCTAAAGAAACCCATGAGTGCAGCTTTAAGTCCGTCTGGGTAAAGTGAATATTAAACCGTACTGACAATTCCAACTTCACAGCTTGCGACTTGCTTTGTGCTCTAGTCACAATACCACTAATCTAGCATAACATTATTCTCACCCCTTGAAACTGCTTTACAACATAGTTCATTGAGTGCAAGTAAATACAAACCTTATGCCACATTTTAAGCAGTCCAAATGAAAAGCTATTATCCCAGTAATCCATTTTGACTGTGTTTTGCATTCCTGAGTGACTTCGAGATTCAACTTGCACATTGCAGTGAGATGAAGTAACCAGGGCAACATCATCATGTAGAAGGTCTAAATGAAGCACAGGAGTTTTTTTCTCTGTTGTTGTTAGAGCTCATAGTGCAGTGGCACTATGAGCCAGCAGTCCACAGTACACATAGAGGGGTACAGTTTAATTATTTAACAAAAATAATGTATATTTTAATATCATTAATATACTTTTAAAAAAAAATATTATCTTAGATTTTGTTGTTGTGTAGTTGTAGCTACACAACAGCATCCTGAAGCTGAAGCGGCAAAAGAAAATTAATTCATCATTCACACACCATTTTATGTCATTAATCACCAGTGTTGGGAGAGTTACTTTTGAGATGTAGTAGGTTAGAGATTGCTAGTTATCTTTTTAAAAATGTAATGATTAATGTATTTTTTTTTTTTTAAAAAAAACTTAATCAAAGCAATGTAACCTCACACATTTGATTACTTTTTGATTGCTTTAAAAACTGGGCAATAAAGCTGAAAATGCCCATGCAAAGGCTATGGCTTTCCTGCATGGCAAAAAAATGCAAGTTTCCATGCAAACAGGGGTTGCTGCAGATCCTTTAAATGTCTCAAAAGGCATTGAATTCATCAATCTAAAAATATGGCCTGAAATGATTTTAAAATGTCTTAAATCAATCTTTCATAATTCTTAAAAATGCATGGGAAGATCATGTGTTTTTCTGAGGTTGCATTGTTACGTCTCTAAATAATTGTTAACATCTTTTTTTTAATTTGTTCAAATAATTCCTCTTAAATTTGTCATGGGAATCATGGGAATTAAAGCAGTAGAATCCCACATACACAGTAAGAAACACAAAATCTCACTGTTAATGTTAGGTATTTCCCAGATCAAACCTTTTCACAGGACTAAAAATGTAATGTTTTATGTAAACTTACATTTTTTTCAGTTTTGGTTATTGTAAAATTGGTCTTAAATTTCATCCTGAGTGCCATTAAAATGTCTTCAAATGTAAAGCTGTAGAATGAACAACAGAATACTTTATATTCTACATGACTTTTCAGTCTTTTACCGCAAACACTATAATCGGATGAAAGTAATCACCAACATTTTGACTAGTAACTGTAGTTTTATAACATAGGTTTTCTCAGTAATTGTAATTAATTACAATTACACTGAATTTGTAATTTAATTACATGTAACTAGTTATGTATATCCAAAAACACTGTTGTTTTCCTCTTATAATGGTTTGCTGTGAAAAGGCCTTTTGGAATGATAGCAGGTTACAATCCTATGTTTAAGTGATATTTATATATGATTACATATTGTGACATATTACCATATTACTATGGTATGTGACACTAACAGTAGGCTACAGCAGCACATGTATGGTAAGACTATTATTGCTCCTTCCTATCTACAGCATGTTATGAGGAAGGCCTGCCCCCACAGGCAGCTTTTCTTTCTTTGTCTGTCTTTTCCTCTGAGTCACTCATAAAGGCATATTGTGCACCGCACATACATCACACTCTATTGTTTCACTCCTGCCTTGTTGACTGACTTTATTTCTGTATGTGAGGTTCTTGTCGTTTTGTCAATTTTACAGCTTGGCTGTTCAGATTGAAAGCTTCAAGCAAGCCAGTATTCTCCCCACGCTACTGATGGATTTCGTCTCTCAATACTGCTTCAAACTGCCAGAGGGGAAGAAATGCCACCGCAGAAAAAGGTTTTAAGCTCTGATAAGCTTATTCATGTTAATCTGTCGACAACTTTTGGTTACAGCAGGGATAGTCTCCTGTCTAATGTGTTAACTCAGTTTTCGTGTTACACAGATTACCACGTTGGGTTCTGTTTTTGACACTTTTTTTTTTTTCCTTTTTAACATCTTTTTTTCTAGCTGTTCTGGAGGCTTCACTAAAGCCTCTGACCTACTTCAAGCACTTAAGATGATAGAGGAAAAAGACACTGCTGGGGTGCGAAAATCAGGCAATTTCCGAAGAAGAGGGATTCCTGTTCGTCTTTATAAGCGATGCCTAAGGCTGGAGAGAGAAGCCACGATTATGGCACAGTTCACATGATTTTTGACTAAGCTTCTATGTGCAGCAACAATGAATTTTATAAGCTTTATAGATCATGCAGCATTTTCTATTTCTCTCTGGTGGTGTAAAATGGCATTGTGTTGGAAAACATTCAAGGGCTCGAATAATTGAGGATTGTAATATATTTGTAAGTATGCCATTGATTTAATTTAATATATTTATAAAGGACTGTCATGCAAAATCACAAGACAGCAAATTATGTATTAATAATGGAAATAAAATGATTTATCTTTTGATTCTTTTCGAGTGATTGTTAAAAAATCATGTGTCAACCTCATTTTCAAAAAATTGTATTATCTGCTGACGTGTAGATAAACTAAGGAAAAATAACTACAACTACTCACAACCCACAAGTTTCCGATAATCCTCATAATCATAATCCTATGTGAAAAAAGTCCAACATAAAATTCTTGGTTGACTTTACAGCTACAGGAATAATTATTCATCAATGGAAATACTAATACTAAACTCATACTGTTTCACTTCATTGTGGTGTGATCCATACGTACCTCTGAATTTTTAAAAAATATTTTACACAAGTATATGTTTTCTCATCCATGATCCAAGATCACTTTATGAGGACTGAGAACGTGCACCTTGTCTGTCCATTTACTTCATAAACATCAGCTCTGAATGTGTTGCATCACTGTTTTTCAGACATGAATTCTTATTTACAATAGATGAGTTATTAAGT
The DNA here is from genome assembly GCF_008729295.1 of Plectropomus leopardus. Taxonomy (NCBI): domain Eukaryota; kingdom Metazoa; phylum Chordata; class Actinopteri; order Perciformes; family Serranidae; genus Plectropomus; species Plectropomus leopardus. Next base: position 12,540,344 of record NC_056468.1, read on the forward strand.
TATAGTGTATAACTCTGAATTTTGAATCAGTGGTCGCACAGACACTTCCTGGACACATATCTCCTCAGAGGACTTTATCTTTGTTGAAGTTTGCTATAAAATTGCACAAGATAAGCTCTAAACGACACTGTAATTGTCCCTTTTGTTGTAGTGAGTGTTGGTGTCAGAGACTGAAATGAACTCATGTATTTTTGACAGCTTTTATCTTGGCCCGCGGTGCATGCTGGGAGCAGCTCGTTGGCCTTGGAAACATGGCGTCGCACTGACAGCTGGGAGACTCTTATCTTCTCCAGCAACTGACACAGCGCCCGGGCCGTTAGCGGAGCTGTCTGCGCTCAAATTTTAACCGTGAGAAGAGCTTACTACAGGGGCAGCCTTCGTCCTGAAAAGACGGTCGTTTTAACGGCGAGATAACGGATTTAGCACGGGTGTCACGCCCACTCTGCTCGGTAACGTTAAAACGATACCGTACGGTAAGTTAGCATCGCTTCCAGCTAACCAAGCCAGACAGCTAGCAGCGACCGTTAGCACGACACGACCACCCATGTTATGTGAAGAGGAGCTGCCGCTATCGCCTGTTCACTGCCCATCTGCCCTCCGTCTGCTTGCACCTTAGCACCACAGTCAAACACCATCGTCAGATAAGACGGCGACAGCGACGGCAGTGATGTTATTGTAGCTCGCTAGCAGGCTAGCTAGGGCGTTTCTGTCATTCTGTCACTGAATTTTTAATGTGCGACCCCTTTGGCATCACTGTCGGAGGAGAGAGCGATGGGCTCCGGGGCTGTGGATTCGTCCCAGTGGCTTTCGGTGAAGGAGGAGACCATTTTCCTCCACGACGGACTCATTCGGGTCACAGATCTGGCCGAACTGCCCAGTGAAATCGGAGTGTCGGAGCAGGGGGACACCGAGCAAGAGGTGGGTGAAAGCCATCGCTCTCTCTCTCTCACACACACACACACACACACACACACACACACACACACACAAAAGTTTATATATAGAAGCACACGCTCACGGCTGTGAAAAGGGTGCTGTTTTGTTACTATCGATGTGTAAACATGTTTTTACTGTCGGCAGTAACACGCCCGTAGGGACAACGGTAGAGCTAACGTTTGCAAGTTTCCTGCCTTACATGTAATGTTACTGACCAACAGCTGGAGAGACAGCCACCGTGGTCCGATCACTTCCTGCCACCTCGTCCAAAATAAAAGCCCTGCTAACCGAACAGCTGTAATAATTACAAATGCTGCCGTTTGTAATGGTTAGAAAATATACAGCACTGTGTCAAAGTTTTAGCTCACCTTAAACTTTGTTGTTTTAGCAAGGATGTGATGATCGTGAGTAACCATTTCTTAGTAGCATCTTTTATGCTGAGGGTCCAAGCACTGCAGCGTTTGTGTACAACATCTGCTGTTGTTTTCTCAAATTGTGTTTTATTTTGGGAAAGGTTGTATTGCTTTGACCCTCAGGATTATAGTCTTTGTTACTAAAACACATCAACATACAGAAAATATGCACACAGTATAAGAAAATATAAATCCTTCAAATGAAAACAACTTCAACAGGCTAACCCCCCTTCCCACTTAACATGTCTTGAACTCTCCTGAGCAGATTTACGGTACTAATCTTCTGGTGCATTGTTTTACCAGGTTGAATTCAAGGCATGTCCAAAGATGATTGTTTGAGCTACCTTTTTGTTATGGTTGTACGGTTCCATGTTTTACACTAAATGTTTACCAAAGAAGCCATTTTTTTCTGACTTTTATGATGTTTTAATGCATTGAATTTAATGCATTGTTTCTGCAAGTTTATATGGTCACACAGTATTTCCTTTAATAGACCGTGCATGTTTTTGATTTGTTATCTCATATTGTATTCAAATATCATGGAGGTGGCATACTCTGCATGTAATTCCTCTTCCTCAGGTGTCAAGTTGCACAGCTTCAACTTCATTAGTAGTGCCAGTGCAGCAACTTCTCAGATTGCACCACACAGTGAATATCTCTTTGGATCTACAAATGGTAGTTTGAGGATTAGTGTTTTCTGTAACAAAATGTAGGCTTATGTCACAGATAACTTATAACTGAAGATGACATAGCTCTCCTGGTATGAATAGTGGAACTGCAGCTACACCACTTGAGCTCAAGTGTTTTATGATTATTGTTAAGTGTAGCATACTCAACAGCTATCATAAAAAATTGCCATCATGACTCATGTCTTCTATTCTTGTTCTCCAAAGAGGTGATGTTAGGTTGGATACTAGTTGTTAAACAGCATGGAACGTATGGGGTTATGTATACTATGGGATCCTATTATTTTATTTTTTTTTAACATTTATTCTTCTGCTCCATTTAGCAAGTAGCCCCGAACTTAAAATTTTGTGATGTGGCTTTAATGGCAGTTTTCAGGTTAAATGTGGCCTTATTTTGAGTGCCTTAGCTGTTTATCTGAACTGTAGGCTTTTATTTTGAAGGCAAAATCTCGAAACCGGACGTTTCTCAGTTTTTAGATCGTGGAGACTTTACAGTGATGCCGATGGAAACTTCGAGCTAATAAATGTTAGATCCTCAATATTTCGGCACTATACCCTTTAATAAAGCTAGAACTGGTAATATATCCCAGTCTGTAGAGTAAATTTGCCGCAGAACTCATCTCACATGTGAAAGAGCTGGTGTCTAATGCCTGGTTGATGGTAAATAATGATGAATATTGAACAGTGACAGAGTGATGGTTAACCACTTAAATCAGTGATACATTATGTTAGCAGTGATATGGGTTGTATCGTTATCTATTGCTATTACTGTATGTAATGTGTCATTTAGATTAACATTAAAATGTCAATCATTAAAAAAAAACCACGTTTAATTATATTGTTAACTTTACCCTTATAGGAATTCACACCTGCAATCAAACATTTCCAATATAGGAACTTCACTTCATGGCACTTTAGAGAGAGAGAGAGAAAATCGGTACATTTTCAAATATTTTTGAATATTTATTGAATATAAACAGAGGGGTATGCTTGCAAATCTCTGGCATGAATGCACACATTTTTTTTAACATGATTTTGAAAATATCTCTATGTTCATCAAGCTAAAAGCAAAAAACTTTAAAATGAATTAAGGTCCACCTTAAAATCCTTAAGAAATTCATTATATGCTAATATTCCAAGTCATGGGTTTGCTTTAGAATATGTTATAACAAGCTCATAGTTGTACAATTGGAAAGGTGGCCTGCTGGTATGTGAGAAATGTTTTTTAGACAGGGAATATGCTGATACTGGTGTAAGGCTTTTTGTGCTTATCAACCAACACTGCCTGTTTGACTTGATTTTTACAATGTACAGTGTGGTGCATTCAACTGTACAAATCCAGCTGGTTGTATTACTACACAATAACATGTTTTGTTCTAACCTTTTGACCAAGTTTTCAACTGGTGCTATAAATGGCCAGTTTGTTTTTTACCTCTCTCCAATTGAGCGCTACATATATCATAATCAGCGATTTACTGCATTTTTAGAACTAGCCATACTACTGTTAGAAGCATAACAGCTGCAGATAGCTAATTTACTATTCAGCCATTAGCCACATGCTGCTCTGATATAAGTACATTTGTTCAGCAAGCAGCCTTGACAGATGACAAACCACTGATTAATTAATGAATGTAAGTGGGCAAAGTTTGAACCCCTCGCCTTTTGTTTTTCTTCATTTTGTTAAGCTGAACAGCAGACATGCAGTAGCACAGCTTCTGAATTTGCACTTTTTGTTTAAGCTGATGTAGAACAGAAAAACAATGTGGTTGAGCTGGTGAAGCACGATAACAAACAGCCGGACTTTTTGGGAAAATGCACAAGATGCTGTTAAGAGCACCACTGTTTGGTTTAGCAGCATGCATCAATTCGGGTGTTTTTTTGTGTGCTTTTACATTGGTCCAATCTTTGTGGGTAATATTACCTTGTAACTATTGTAACACTGTCAGTCATAGTGATCTAGAATAAACTAAGTTGTTATTACACTGCATATGGACATTTTTTTTCAAAATTCTGGCTATACATACCATGGTTTTTGGGTCTACAGTATCAAATACACTGTATGGTTACAATATCCCCAGGATAATGTCCTCAGGATCCCTCGAACAATCCACCTGAGCAAAAATGGTAACATGTATGTGGGTGAGACTCATTAGATTGGCATGTTAATTAAAACTTTATGGAAATGGGATGGTGCACGTACAAATATAGAAAGTCAAAATGATACTGTGTTGGAAAATCAAGATTTTATTTTCACACTTACAAAGCAAATCTGAAACAGAACAGCCATGTTTGTTGTTGTCAGCCTCCTATGTACGGTAAGTAGTTGCTCATACCAAAACATAGGTCAGATTCTAGGTTATATTCAGATTCTTGATGTTTCCGGCCCTCTCTGTGTCCAGCTTTGAGACTGACTAGGTCATTCAGTGCTGTTTCCGTAGGTGTTGTGATGCTGACTATTTTTATCCACATGCAGCAGTGTTTTGCAGAGAAAGGTGGAGAAGGCCCAGCATCCAGTTAAAGAGTGTTACTGTAACATTAGTAGCATTTCTGAAATTGAATCAATACAGATTGTGCCTGCTAAATGGTGTAATGGATTTTTTTCTGGGTCCATGATTCATGGGCCACAGAGTGTAATCAATATCTGAAATGCTGCCTAAGTGCACATGAAGCACATTGTTTTACTTGTGATAGGCTATCCCAAATGTACCTTACTATCTCTGACCATTATTTCATGGACCAAGAAACTGTAGACACAAGGGTTTATTCTGTGGAAGTGATTCATAGTTTTACTGTGGAAATGCTGTTGTACCAATACATTATAGCCATGTTAGCAATAATTAGCTTAGTTTTAATCTAAATGTTTGCTGCATATTAGCCTATGCATTTTATTTAAAGATGTCATTTAGAAACAGATTTTCATCACCTCGCTTTGTAAGAAGATAGACTTTTGTTAAAGCCAAATTTTCTGTGAAATTAGGTAAATCAGGTGCAGCAGAATGTTTTTCACAACCCCAAATTCAAATCCATGTCAGTTAAATTTGAATTCTCCATGGCTGTGCTCTTCTACTATAATTTAATTCACATTTCTGAGTAATTATTTCCTCTGATGTGTAAAATAGAATTTGGATGAGAGATAAGGCCAACAAACGCATGGTGTCGTCTCTGCCATCTCTAAAGTTTATTATTTTCTAGAAGACGGAGACAAATTATCACAATTTTAACTTTTATAACCTTTTCTTCTTCTTTGCTGTCTTCCCCTGTCCTCCAGATTCTAACATTCGAGACAAAGAACCCGGTAGAGCTTGCTGAGCGTCTTCGTGCAGTCTGTGGGAATCAGAGCAATGCATATGCACGCCTGCTGGAGTACCGTCTCAATGCTTTGCGTGGCCTGTGGGGGGCGCAGCGGCAGCTGGCCCTGGAGGAGCAGCAGGAGCGAGAGGGGACCGGAGGGGCTGATGAGGAGACCTTGGCCTTGCTCAAAAGACAAGGTCTGCTCCAGCAACCTGAGCAGGCACCCTTCACCTCCCGTGTCGGTCTGCTGCTGGTCTTTCCCCTTTTGCAGTCCCAGACTCGCAGTGACCCAGCACTCTGTGGTGTCACAGCAGAGGTACTGCTAGCCTGCCTCCGGGACTGCCAGCCGCTCAGCCTCAGCAAAGAGCCCGCTGACTGCCTCAATGGCCTGGAGGGGCTGCTCTGCTCCTGGCTGGAAGATGGTGCCCAGGAGTCAGGCCAGCCACAGGGGCAGGCTCAGACGCAGATCCTCCACACGCACAGACAGAGGGAAAACGCTGCTGCGGCACTCGTGGCACTTGCCTGTGCCAGGTGAGGCCATACATTCTCTACTTGCTGTTCCAACCTCATAATTGTCAGGATCCCTCTGTTGGCTCACGTAGACAGTGTATTGAACCAGTAATATTCTGTGAATGGTGATCAGAATATACAAACACCTCAAGTTAAAATAACAAGATTAAGAAAGTGTCTCAGTGAAAACACCACTGAGTTACCTCATCAGTAACTCTGCTCACAAGCAATCAGTGAGTCAGTTATTCCTGGCAGCCAAAGCTAAAATAAGCACATCACTGGCCACCTGATAAGTTTCTTTCTTCTCTCTCTTCAGTGTGCATGTTACATGGATGATCATAATGCTTAAAGCCATCCAACATGCAGTAGCAGTCTCACTTCCATGTTTGCACTATTAGATAAAGGAGTAGCTGAAGACTTGGTGATTGATAATTTTATATTTCCTGAAATTAGTGGTCATAAACAGACCTCCCTGCTTTCTGTCAGCTCAGTGGCAGTGCAGCTCTCAGATGTTCTGACGTCAAACTAAGCTCGCTGTAGTCTGATCTGTGCTCTGTTTGTCTGAGTTACTGGCACTGTTTGAAAGTGATACTTGTATAGAAAAAAGTGATGGTTTTATCCCCTGCTGTAGCTTCAGCCATTATTCTGCAGTTTTTAAATTTTACAGAGCTGTAGCAGAGGGCCTTTGGAGAGACAAGGGCCTACAAACAGTGCATTATATGCTTATAGAAAGGGTTGGTGCTGATTCTTTTTATAACCAATTTTTTGCCTCATTCTTTGCTCACATACAAAAAAACTGGATCACGGATGTAATGTAACTGGTTGGATTTTTTGTTTTGTTTGTTTGTTAACTGGCCCGCAGAACATGCTTGTGTTTTTTTTTTTGCATTCGTGCTTGAACTCTGGCTTCTGCTGGTGACAACAGATCTTGACTTGTCAAAACCAGAACTCTCCCCTCTTTGTTCAGCCTCTGTTGAGGCTGAGAGCTCTTTGTTGTTGGGAACCATCCAGCCATGGTGCCTTTTCACCAACAGTGGGAGCTAATTAAAGAGCTATCCATTTTACTCCCCCTCACCTCTGATGGGGCTGGTTAGTAAATTCACAATGTGTGAGGGTTAAGTAAGCAAAAAGACTGCTTAGCCATGTGCTTTGGCATCAGTTGTTGATAAGATGTTTACATAGTGAGATGGAGAGGGGGCCTCTGACGCATGACTCATCTGTGTCATCTGTGGAACATGTAAACAGACATACGGACATTCCTGTAATACAGTGCATAGCAGGATTTCCCTAGATTATATCTGCTGCTCAGTAACACTGACATGTCAGTGATACACAAGTCAAAATTCTTCCATTCTTTTTAGCTCCTTTGCTGCCAGACACATTCAGTGGCATGTGAGGTGGTTTTCCTTAAAAATGATGTCATCAATTTAGACATTTTAATCAATATTATCATGTCATTATCTATCCCTTCATTTTCTTTTTATGCCAAGTTGAAAACATTTTTCAAAGCTTCAGTTACAAACTTCACTTCTTTGACATCAGAGAATGTCAGAATAAGTAGACCTCGTGTTGCATAGATCTCCTCCCTGAATATAAAATTACTTGAACTAGTTCAGTGCCTGTTCAAACCGTCCTTGTTTGGAACAGGTCAATTGCTTGATCTCCAGTATTGCTGCTTGCAACTTTCCCAAGAACCGCACATCCAGACTGCTTCACACTTGACACTGTGCTTCCTTGGGTCCTGAATAATAATGCCCCCTACCATGATATAGTTGCGTCCCCTGACAATGTTAGAGTATGTGCATCATTTGGGTGAAAAAGCTCACACAAACATTTTATGGCCTCAGTGAAGTCAAAGCCAGTGAACAAAAGAGTTCTTTGCAAAAGTTACATCGCTGATGCTTGAAATGTTTGGTCTCTCCTTCTTAGTCTGATCTTGAATGTGCTGTAGCTGGCAACTAAGACCAAGCTGTACCCAGCACGCCATTTGGAAATGTAATCATTAATAGGGATCCCCTCTCTATACACTACACAGTGTGTACATAACGCACTACAAATACATTTGTCCCTTAGATCTCAGGAGATTGCTATTGTCATTGCACTTTCTTGGGTCCTTGGTAGTAGAGCTGCCAAGTGTGAAGTTGATTGTCTGAACAAGGAATCAAGTTAACAAGGAAACTGAAAGACATACATTCATACATACAGTTCACACAGTTCAGACAGACAAACAGACTTCTTCCATTTTAGTTAGATGTGTTCAGTTATTAATCTTGGAGAAGGCGAAGCAGTAAATGAACGCTGCACAAACTTAAGTAGGTTGCTCATTACACCCTGCTGAGAGTGGCAGTGTAACATGATCTCTCTGCATTCAAACCGAAAAGATTTTTTTAATTCAGATTCAAAAAAACTTAGCATTTTAATTCCCGGCACATTACATCGGATCCCCTCTATAATTCAAGCTGAGTATTATTCCACTTACAGTTCCAAAAGGGCTTACAATGAGCTTTCACTTATGCTTCATGCTGAGGCCTCCAGACTGATCTGCTAAACTGTTCTCCAGGGGATCTCTGAAGACCTTCATCCACACAGTTCACCTGCTGCAGAAACAAACCGATCTGGGCCAGCTCCCCGTGTCAGATGTCCTGTACAGGTGAGGGCAGTTTTCTGGTGAATCTGAAAGATAAATATCAGTCACTTTCCTGACGTGTAACCACCCTGTATTTCTCCTGCTTCAGACTTTTGCTCCTGGAAGGAGGCCCAGGCTCTCCATCCTGCCTCCTGGGGGGTAAACACAGTGTGTCCTGGGGTTTTGAGGACATGCTGCCCACACCTGATAATTCTGCTGGAGGAGCAGAGAGTAAAGGTAAAATGACATTTTCCAAAACTTCTGTGTGATCAGCATGTATATTTGTAAAACTACAAAATATGAATAATAGGCCACTGTAGATGCAGTTGTCACATGTGGTTGTGATGCATGATGTCTTATACAAAAGAGGACTGGGTTTTGTTATATTTCCTCTCATAATGCTGCCAAGCTTTTTGTTTTATTTACTAACATTTAGATTATTTATCATCCCTGTTGTCTGAAATTCTTGAACTGTGTGAAATCCAACAAAAATGGAGCAACGAAAGTGCATTCATTGGTACAAGGATCATTTTTGTCTCATTTTACTGTATATGTATGCAACAATACCTCATTCCTATTCATCATATTTTGATACTTGGGCAGAGGCGCTTTAGTGACCCAGGGTTCTTCTGGTCTTTTGCACGTAAGAGGTTGGTGGTCAGGTTTAGGCAACAAAACTGCACTGCTTGGCTAAGGTGAGAAAAAAATGTGGTTGACATTAGTCACATCCAACGACTCACATGACTAATGACTGATGTGACAAAATAACTTGACTTTTAGTTTCACATGAAACACAAACTTGATCTTCTGGGTCAAAGTCTGGGTCCGGTTCTTATTGGAAACCATCCATGGTTCGTTAAAAGCAAGGTGCCTCTCATACAAACACTTATGGGGGCATCGTGCATCTGTATCTGACGCTGAGGGATGCTGCCCAAGCTGAATTTTTTTGACACCAAGGGCGTGAGACCAGGCTGATGTTTGCGGAGTAAAAACATTAAAGTTGTTGAAATTAAAGAGCTGTGACTGTGAGGAGGTAAAGCAGAGGAAGGGAGAGTAATGTTCACTCTCTGACCTTGTAGAGTGATGGAAGCAGATCAGGGCACATATCCACAGAGCAGGTTTGCATATATACATTTTGAGGTAATCTGACACTAGATCACTGGTCTTGGATCTCTGGAGGCATCACATTCATTACAATGAAATATGAAGCAAAGCAAACAGATGACTTGTCTTTGCTTAGCATCCTAATTCTCTGCTCCCACTCTCCGCTTCATCCACTCTCCTGTTGATACCTCCCCCTACATTTCTCTTTGATTATCTGTCATCGATCTGTCATTGCCCCTTATATTGAAATTTTTTTTTGTCCTTCTGTGTTGCAGACACTGACCTGGGGCGCTGTCTAGCCACAGACGGGCTCTATCTGTATACCACTAACTCCTCTGGGAGAGGACTCAGCAAGCTGGGCTCTGGTTTACATGGGACACTGAGGTAATGTGACTCTTCTTCTCGCCTGCCTTTTTTTATCCGCAGTATTCAGAGAATAGCAAGAGAGAATAGACAGATAGAGAGAGCGAAACACTAAAAATATCACTTACCCATCCCATGGCATTGTGTTGTTTCCTGGACATTTTTAAACCAGTATCTGCAATACACAGTCACATCCTGCCTAACTGTCTTTGATTGATACGGTTGATTTTTAAATGGCACAAAAGGTCATTGTGTGCTCTGCCTCTTAATTCCTTGCTCTGGTAGCAGAATACCCAATTTGTAAGCAGAGGGCAGCTTTCTTCCGTAGTGTGTTTTGAGAGTTCAAGGGGCCCATAGTTTGTTTGTTTTTCACTTGGAGAAAAGATGCCAGGTTTCGGAGCATGAGTTAGTTAATTTGATGCCAGAAATATTTCTGTTTTCTTGATTCCATGAGAAACAATAACTTGGAAAACAAACTTTTCTGTGAAGTAATGAGACTCACAGGGGTGCATAGTATAGCAATAACATATAGCGGTTAATACAGTTCTTAGCAATGGCATCCAAGCAGTTAAATTTGTAGAACCACCACAGCTCTAGCACGCCAATCATCATCAGCATGACCAAGGCAACCAAGATGCTTAACTCTGCTGAAAAAATGTGGATTTTAATGTCGGCAGAGAATTTCAATGCCATCAGTTTGGAGGTAATCTACACATGTGATGTGATGCTATGTTGCCTCTCAACTCATTTTACTGACTCGGCATCATATCAAGTGTCACAACTGGGTTCCAACTAAAATATCCCCCCTCAAGTAATATATTAATGCACAGTCCAGAACATGTAATTAGATGCACTGTGTTTGTGTTTGTGCAGGGGTTTTGTGTATTGTCGAAACGAAGAGTTGGAGCCTGGTTGGGTGGTGTTCAGCAATGGTCGCCTCCTCCACCGTCCCTCCTCCTTTGATGCCAAGCCTCATCAGCTGTGCCAGGTCATTGACCCCTTCACCCTCCAGGTACTGCATACTTTCACTATTTTGAATTCATGTTGCATTCATCGTTCATTAAATTTGACATTGTAAGCCTCAGTGCATTTCATTTTCAGCAGAAGTTTTACATAAAGGCTTTCTCATAATGCAGTTTTATTATCCCATCATGCAACATTAAAAATTTTTGGTCACACAAACAATGCATGAAGGTTCATGATGGGGCTGCATTTTTCTCTCGTCAGGATGCTTTAAAGGCTCAGTGCAGAAGATGAAGACATACATGTATGAATTTTTGTGAAGACGGGAGCTGTATAAAAGCTATGTTCAGGCAAATTGTGGCCATTAAAACCTGCCAAAGTGGAAATGTCCTTTTTTGGAAGAATTTTGGAAATACATAATTAAAATAACTTTTCGGAGTCTACAAAAACTAAGATCCCACCTGACCCAAGAGTATGTATTTTGGGAGATATACAAGGGCTTAATATGAGTTTCACTAAAAAATACTTCATATTACTCACGGGCACAGCTGGTAAAAAGTGTATTCTACAGAATTGGAAATCAGAGCTTCCTCCATCACAGAGACAATGGTTTAACAAATTAACATCCTATAGTACACATTATAAATTTTTATTTAGTGTGTGGAGGAGTCCAGAAAAATATGAGAAAATATGGGGTTCTTTCCTGGCTTTATTACCATCATTACATCCACTAAACTAGTGAGTCAGTACAAAACTCGCCCCCTTCCTTATCATCTGTCTACCTCATGTTTGTAATATAAATGTCATAAATGTTAACTCTTGGGTCCTCATGCCTTACTTGATTGAATTTCATTTCATTTTTTGGTTGTAATCATGGGAAAATTTAAGTAGTTATTTCTACCATGCCAGGGATGCGGGTGGGGGGTAGAAGGGTCACACTTTTTTGTGTGTTTTTTTTTTTGTTACTTGTCTGTCTTCTCTCTTTTGTATTTCTATAACAAAAATTGCCTCAATAAGAATATCTTAAAAAAAAAAAAAAAGAATCCGCCAATGCTCGCTGTGCCATTTTCAGGTGTGCCAGATTGTGCCCATGCCAGCCCACCACTTCCCTGTGGGCAGCAGCATGACCACGCTGCACCTCTGCTCAGACGGAACCTACCTGTACTGGGTCTGGTCCCCAGCCAGTCTCAATGAGAAGACACAGAAAGGCCACTCTGTCTTCATGGATGTCTTTCACCTGTCTGTGAGTACTATATGCCCTTCGGTATACAGTAGTCTCACTTTGTTGTCTGTGTTCCATCTCTAATGTTTTCTCTCTCCCTGTGCACGGTGCAGACACAGACAGGGTTGTGTGTTGCAGACATCTTGCAGGAGAGGGTTATTCTAACTCGCAAGGAAGGCGAGTCTTCAAAGTGCTTGAATGAGCTTCTCTTGAGTCGAATGTCACGCTTCCGGGCCTCCCATTCTGCCACATTGGCCGCTCTCACAGGCTCTGCAATCACCAACACTGTCAAAGAGGAACAGTCTGGTAATTCATCAGTACAACTTTTGATCTTTAAAAAATGACATAAGCTTCATTTTTGGTCAATCTTATGGGTATTATAATATTTTCTGGTTTACACTTTTCTTTTTGACTTTTTTACAGCTGTCAACACTAGCTGTGGACTTCCTCTTAAGACCCTAAGAAGGACCCCTATGTATGTGTGTGGAACGTATCTAGTGATGCTAGTCTCACCTCCTGGTGTATCTGGGAGCTCTGCCACTCGCTCCCTATTTGGAGGTACCAGCAGCCTGTCCTCTCTGAAAAGTAAGTGCACACACAAACATTTTTGAATCCTCATCATGTTGAGGTTTTTTTTGACAGTTGTGACAGTTATGTTGTGATTTAGTTTTTCTCAAAAAGTTAGAGGTAATATGATTATAAAGAAAAGAGGTTTGTAAATGAGGTAAAAACAGCATTTTATATCATGTAAAGCTTCTGGTGGATAACAAATGTTCTGATTCCAGTCTGAAGCCCCGGGTAAGGATTGATGATAGGTGGTTATATTAAATTACCTTTGAACACACAGTGTTTTAATATAGACATTTACACGCTAAAAAAAACCCCAATGCATTGTACTCTACAGTATTGTCAGTAATGAATGAATTTACTAAACTAACTTTTTTTTCTTTGGTCAGTTTTAGCCTCCAGCCTGGTTTTTAACCTGGCTGACGGTCAGTTCAGCAGCCGCGCAGACCTCATCGATGCTCCTGGCAGTTCACTGGGCAGAGGCGCCCAGGTGGCGGGCCTAGGTGAGCTCAGCAATTGTCACATTCTGCTCTTATGTGTTGAACTCACAGAAGATCGTCACACAAAGCTTAGCCAATTTAAGTGACATATATTTGTATAATCTTTGGTTTCACAGGAGCATGTTATGATGCACTGAACAACTTGATCTGGACCTGCTCCAGTGATTACATAGATCAATGGTGCAATCCTGGGAACCAAGCCTTTCATCATGTGTGCCATAGGCTCGGTGTTAGCCATGTCATCAAAGAACCCAAAGGTAGAAACAAATTGCACTGACACCACCAGACGCTCTTCATATTAAAGTGAGACATTTGCATTAATGTCAAACTTGTCCTTTCACAGAGGAAACTGTGGCCACTGGTGAGGTGATCAACCAGCTACTTCATCATGTAGGTGCTATGTGTATCCATCAGCTCAACCTGCTGGCAGCCAGCAGCAACAGCCTGCCCCTGGGGGCCCTGCTGGGCAAACAGCATCCCATCGAGGCCCGTCACTTCAGCAGCATCTGTGACATAATGGAGAAGGCCATGGTCAATGGAGACACCTGCATCATCCGCTGCATCTTAGTGGTGTTCCAGGTCAGTCAGAGGTGAAGCTAGGAACAGTTTTATTGAAAATGATGCTGCCATTTTCTGTGTTTATGCGTTTTGTTTTGTTTTTATCGGTTCTGTCCAGGTGGTGTTTCGGTTTTTCAACCCTCAGTCAGAGCAGAATAGGGAGAGTGTGCGTCGTTCAGGCCTACTCCTGTGGCAGCTACTCATGGCTCCAGTGGATCAGATTGGAGCAGAGATCCAGAGAGAGGTGTGCCTGGCCATCAGGTAAATCCAGTATAGTGTCTATATGTATGTAAAACAGAAGTAATAGTTAAAATTGTGTTTTGTATAATCAGTGATCATTTTGATATTTAAAGTGACCTCTGTTTATCTCCTCTGTCACTGTAGCTCAGGCCTGAATACTTTGTATCAGGGGGAGGCTGAACTCAACAAACTGCTGAAATTGGTTTTAACTGAAGGTGACTATGAGAGTAAATACAGACTTTAATATAAGAAATTGTTTAGTGGTGAATATATCTAATATTCTGTATATTTGTGTGTGTGACGATCAGGTGAAAGGAACAGTGGCCTGTCTCAACTTCGTGATGTCATTCTTACCAACTTGGCAGACCAGCTGCAGAAGAATAGATTTGGGAGTGAAGAAGATGACCACTACAGGTAAGTAGCTATCCTGAAACTACAGGGTGCAGTATCACTTCCCACAGCTTTTGATAGCAGCACAGAACAATATCATGTCTGAGCTGAAAAGTTTAAGTTGGCACACTGTAGGTATGTACTTGTTCAAAATGATGGAAATCTCGCTCTGTTACAGACTGAGTGATGAGCTGCTGCACTGTATCCTCAAGACTGTAGTCCGGGAATCCTGCCTCGTCATTACCAAATGTCAGACTGTCGCCCGAGACGACTTCCAGAAGCTGCTCTCCACTGTGCCAGTATGACTATCAATTCAGCAGAATGAAATGCCATCTGTGTCGATCAGGATCACGTGTTTTGTGAGATTGCACTCGTCTAAACTTGAAATGGTTTTCCCTCTCTGTAGGTGGTCTCACCTAGTCTGCGCTACCTCATGGCCGTTCAGAACCACCTCCTCAGTAACACCATTCTTATCCGTCCGGATGATAACGACGACAGTGACAGCTCCCTACAAGGGGAAACAATGAAGGTACAGGTAAACATCCCCTTTAAATACCCCTACCTCTGTGCATGTGGAGTCTGTTTGTGTGTCTGTCAATGAGAGAGCAACACAGCAGATGTAGTTTTTTTACAGCCTTGCATTTTGTGCTCATTGCAGTTTTAATGTTATCATTTAACAGTGCTATATCAACTGAGGATGTGTTGTTTCCAGATATCACTTATCATGCTTACTGATAAATGGATGAAGTAAAATAGTTTTATGTAAACTAACATCTCAGATTATGTTAATATGTGGAGGATTTTTTATCGTTAAACATAAAAGTAACGACATTATGTTTGTATAATTTCCATATTGCATGAAAGAGATGTTCACTGACAATCTTAAAAGCAGAGTTACGTAAGTTTGGGCATATTGTGTGTGTGGTTCTTAGGAGCTACAAAGCAGCATCCTGTCCCTAGCAACCAAGATCCTGGTAGGATGTGATGAAGTGCTGGAGACCCTGCAGCAGGTTACCACAGCTCTCATAAACAGCGACATCGCTGACAGAGAAACCAGGTAAACTTTTAATAGCTTTTTTTTTTTAAACTTCCTTTTCCGGGTTGGGGAAATCAACCTTTAGTCAGCCAGCAACAGTGGCTGCTGGATATGTTTTAAATCTGCTAGCTCCTTATTTTATTTTTTGCATGAGCAGACTTTTGAAGTTAATCTTTGGTGTCAACTGCGTATTACCATAAAACTATAATGTAACTGACAAAAATAAAACCAGACATGATGTTTTCTTAGTTGGCTCTAATGCACTATTTCACCGTGAAACATGATTTAGCTAAACCTGAGTAATGCTGCTGCTTTCTTACAAAGAATAAATGAGTGCATGAAAAATCATTTATGGATGCAGGTTTGAACAATCAATGTGGCTTTGTTCTGCCTTTCAAATTTACCCTATTTCTTGTCTTATTTTTCTGCTTAGAATCCATCACCTTCACAAATAAAAACTTGCCTTCTCTCTTCTTGTTGTTCAGGTTGAAAGGCCTGGAACAGGTAACTAAGGCCACCATGCTTGGACACCTGCTGCCAGTGTTGCTCACGTCTCTGATGCACCCCAACCTGCAGACCCTCACTCTCGCTGACGCCCTCATGCCTCAGCTGGTGCAGCTGGTCCTCTACACCAGCCAGGTTGGAGTCATGCCGGTCCAAAAGGCAGTTTCTGCGTTTTATTCCTTGAGCCGTACAAGCCATCATCATTTAATTTTATTTCCACTTTCTGTTTTCCAGACTGCCCTTCTACTAAAGACTCAGTCTCCACTTTTCACTGATGAGCCTCCACCAATGGTTGGCTCTCTGGGGCCGGGGGCGAAGGCATGTGCTGCTGATGACAAGTACGTTTTCTCAGGGTCCACAAGAAGAATATTAACAATTTGCAATGAATCAATCTAATTATATATTGAATTTGCAGCATAGTTTAGCATTTTAATGTGGAAAATCTGATTATGATTACAGAAGAGCATATGGTAACTCAAGTGCCAGCTGGTTTGTCTGTCATAAGCTCAATTCTCTAAAACCAGTAATCTGTTTTCTCCTCTAAATTAGAATTCTTGATGAGCGTGAAGAGCCTGGTTTCCTGACTGGACTGAAGATCCCTGCCCCATGGGCTGCTGGGAAGACAGTAGAGACTGTGCACCCTGTGAGGGACAATTACAAGTTCAAGGAGACAGTGCACATCCCAGGAGCCCGCTGCCTGTACCTTCGCTTTGATTCTCGCTGCTCCTCACAGTATGACTATGACAAGGTACTGACTCTTGAAATACACTAACTGTAGGTACAATGGCCTTCATCCTTCTTAGCTCTTGTTCGGTGACATTTTAAACGAAACGTATTCTCTAATATTTTAGTTGGTAATCTATGCCGGACCCAACACCAACAGTCGTAAAGTAACAGAATATGGAGGGAACACTTTGGGATATGGCAGTCGCAGTGTCTTGGGGACAGGATGGCCCAAAGACCTTGTTAAGGTAAAAGAAGCTGTTATGCACAAACATAAAAAGTGAACACATGGTGCTCATACAGTCTTGAAAAGCTGCATTTTTCTGTGCCCTGTTCTAGGTTGAAGGAGACACTGTGACCTTTTCCTTTGAGATGAGGAGTGGACGTGAACACAACACCCCTGATAAAGCCATGTGGGGGTTCTCCTGCACTGTCAGAGCTCAGGTAAAAACTTAGGAGCGCTGGCATGTTGTTTAATCACACTGACAGTGAGTGTGGAAAATAAAGAATAACAACTAATTCTGAAGATGCTATTTGTTTTTGTTTTCAGGAGTCATCTGAGGATGTCTCTGGAGGCCTTCCCTTCCTGGCAGACCTTGCCTTGGGTCTGTCAGTGCTGGCTTGCTCAATGCTTCGCATTCTTTATAATGGGCCAGAGGTGACAAGAGAGGAGGAAGCTTGCCACGATTTGCTCTGCTCAAAGCTGCTGCAAAGGTGACACAGCTATATGAAAACAACAACAAAATGTCTCACAGTGATGATGATTGCCGGTGTGATAAATATAGTACAGTGTAAGAATTAGTACACATTCTTCAGTGGTATGTAGCGAACACAGCAAAACGTCTGTCAGCCTAGATAACACACTGATGACAGGCTTTGTTTTTTTCCTAAGGTGTCAGTGGCAGGTGGAAGCAAATGGTGCAATCTCTCCTGCCCTCACGCCGAGCCCTTCACCTCTGCCACTCACTATTGAGGAGGATCGGGAGTTCACCTACCCTTCTGATGTGCTCATCCCACCCCCGGGCCTCATGCCAGGGACCTACTTTGACTTGCCTCGTATCCGCCTCCCTCCAGGCATCATGGGTAGGCTACGAGAGGTGTCTGGAAGGGCTCGACCACAATTCCGTCCGAGCATCAAGTAAGAGGGTCATACAATCCAGAGGGGGTATGCATGTGGCGTCACTGTACACAGAAATAAAACGGAGAAACAAGTCATGTTTTTCAATAAATTTAAGGAAAGGTTTCTATGACAAGTCCTTGTGATTTTTGTCACATTTTCTGCATTGAAATATAGTATTCAATATTTTGTATGCCCCGTGTTTTGGTTGATTTTGTTCATTTCTTATGGACGTTCTTTCCATTCACAGCAGCTATAGTTATTTTTTTTTGTGTTTATTGGATGAAGGAGGTGATATTGCTTTAGAAATGATATTGATAAAGTGATATCCTATAACATGAAATTGTTTTGGTTCTTTTGTCTAATGCTTAACTTTGTTTACTCAACCATTCATCTCTGTAAGGGAGGTGATCAGGCCAGATGTTATGGAGGAGGTCATAGTATCCTGTGTGATAAAACACCTAAGCCTGGTGGATGCCCTTCAGTCACTTGTCAACTACCAGTACCGCGAGGATCACGTAGAGGAGTATGACCTGGTCTGTAAGATCATGGCTGAGACCTTCAAGAAGATCAACGCTATGGAGCGTCAGCTGCAGGTGAGCTTCTGTTACACAGTAAGGTTTTTAAAAACTGAGATTCTTTGAATCGTGATTGCTTGCTACCACTGGAGGACATACTGCACACTATGCATGGATGAAATTCTGTGTTTTAATTGGGTATTCAAAACATTTAGTTAAAAAATAGTTTAATGAAGTATTTCCTGTTTGCTGCAGGGAGTTGGATCAATGGAAAGCTGCTGTTTGCATGGTGCTGTTGCAAAGCTATATTTATCTGTAGACAGGAAGCTTGTACACCAGCATACTTACACCACCTTATAACATCTCTAATCACCAGGATGTTGCTGCTATGATGAGTTGCAGCAATATTTGCATCACGGGCAGTTTACTAAATCACAATCTGGAAATATGAGAGTGATAGTAAAACCAACCCAGTCAGTTAACAATGTAAAATAAGGACAAGACTGAACAGAAGACCTGAGTTCAGCTAAAAAAAGTAAATTAGGCTAGCAACCTGAACAGAAATGAAAAGTCTTACTCTGTCTCTAATTATCTTCTGTGTTGCTTTCAGAGTGTAGCAGAATTGGAACAGAAGTGGCAGAATGAGGTAGAGGAGGCCCAGCAGGGAAAGCTGGAGAACAACACTCCTTTCTTTCACGACTACCACTTCTTTGAGGTAACCTGCTCCCCCCACACACACACAAACACACACACACACACACACACACAAACACACACACACACACACACACACACACACACACACACACACACACACACACACACAATTAAATAATGTTCCTCAAGAAACTATACCATTAACACTACCATTTGCTTTGATATTCATAATCTACTGTCTTTTTTGTGCCAGAACAAAATTAAGGAGCTGGAACTACTTTGCTCCCTGAAGGAGGTCCCGCTCGATTTTAGTGATTTGGAGAATGTTGTCCTTGCATTGAGGTAAGTAATTAAAAATGATCCTTGCACTGGAAACAGATGTCATGGATCACTTCGTGTGGTAACGTTACAAATCTGCATCTACAGGGAGAAGTTCTTTCAGGAGGTCAACACCATGCACCTCAGGAGTAGCACCTCACTGGCCAAAACTAAAGCATTGGTGAAGAGTCTGATGAATCGCACTGAGCTGCTGCTCCATGTTACCATCGCTCCACATTGCAGAAGCCTAACCACCACGCCTGCAGGCACTCCTGGTCCAGGTACATAAGATCTTTTTATGTGTGCTGTTATGTTACTAATGAGCTTTTAAGTGGCAGCAGGACTGGAATTAGAGATATTTTCCTTTTAACAGATTTTCATGCCACATGCTGTCAAACACAGCGCCCATCAGCTAGTGTATCTATGGGTACAGCTACGTAACTTAAACAGTAGTCTGACTTTAATGACTTTAGACACACATTTTATCACAGCCTTATTTCTGTGAATCAATATTTTCATCTGTCTGTGTTTGTCAGTTCATTATTCCTGCATAATGGGAAGCTCGAGACATCAGTCATGGGAGACAAAACTGCAATGAGTTTGAGTCTCATATAATTCTTCTGATTGTTTTTGTGCCAGCCTCTAAGTCAGTGTCAGACGCCAAGACCGTGATCCCCATGGTGAAGCAGCCAGTCTTTCTACGCAGCATGTCTGCACCCTCTGACTTGGAGATGATTGCTAACCAGGACTTAGAGTTTACACACGCACCCCAAAGGTATTTGTCTATTTTTATTTGATAGAATTCATGTTTGAGAATCATATAACTGAACTGGAAATTCATGTCTCAATCCTTGTTATCTTTAGGAGGCGACACCACCCTACAAGTCATCGTAGCAGCTCATTTACCCTGCTGCAGTCTCTCGCCATAGAGGACAGCCGTGACAAACCAACATACAGTGTGCTGCTGGGACAGCTTTTTGCCTTTATTGGAACTACACCTGATCAGGCTGTAAATCACGTACTCATCACTCCTGTTTTGTTGTGGTAGCTGTACGAGAATCACAAGGTGAATTCTGGTCTGACATTGAAATTGTTTGTATCTGTAATTTCTGTAGGTGTCAAGCAGCAGTTTTCTATCTGCTGCACAGACTCGTTGGAGACGTGGTAGTACACGGAAGCAGGCGCTTGTACACATGAGGGAGCTGCTCACTGCTGCTGTCAGAGTTGGTGGCGTCACCCACCTGGTTGGGCCTGTCACTATGGTACTGCAAGGTGGCCCAAGGTAAGAAAGGAGGGCTTTTAACACTAGTAATAATCCCAACATCCTCTATACACATACATAGGTACATACACTAAGCTACAAAGACATTTTATTGATATATCTAATAACATGTTGCAATTTAATCATCATATTAAAATATTTCAATAATTTAATGCCACGGTAAAACAATGTTTTGAAATGCCTGGTTCCTCTACATCTGTGTTTGTGTGCCATCTGTGCAGGATTGAGGAGCTGACCTGTGGTGGAATGGTCGAGCAGGTGCAGGAGGCCTTCGGGGAGACCATGACGTCCGTAGTGTCACTATGTGCTCGCTACCCCATTGCTTGTGCCAACAGTATTGGCTTACTTTGCACAATCCCCTACACCAGGCAAGACCTTTCATCTCTCTTTTGATTTGTCTCTATATAATGAAACCCTCAGATTTCTTACACTCATTTGCTATATGTGTTTCCTTAGGAGTGAGGAGCAGTGCCTGGTTCGGAGTGGTCTGGTTCAGCTCATGGACAGCCTGTGTAGTCTAAGTGGCCAGAGGGAATGCAGCTCAAACGAGAAGCAGACCAAAAAGCAGAAAGTGGCTACCATGGCATGGGCTGCTTTCCAGGTGCTGGCCAATCGCTGCATTGAGTGGGAAAAGGTGGAAGGTAAGTTATGCCTGTAGATATTTACTCTAATTATGTGTGAACAGCAATCAAGCTCAATTTATTTGCGTTGATCCTGAAAATGCACTCATTTACTACATGAAGTGGCCTTAAAGTGCACGCTGAGAATGTCAGTGTTGCTTTCACATGGTCAGAGGAAATGGTTGTACACTACATAGTCTATAGTATGCTGTAATGACAGGTAAAGTAATCATTCTTCATTTCTCTGTGAAGGTGGGTCTACAGATGCAGTGCATTCTGGTCTGGCACGTCAGGTGTCCAGCCTGCTGACCAATCACCTGGCTAGAGCTACAGAGTGCTGTGGGAATCAGGCAGCTGGCAATGATGCCTTACAGGATGTGCTCAGTCTGCTCAATGACCTTTCCAGGTGAAATTTTACATAATGTATGAATATAATGTATTTGTTTTCACCATTGGTATATATCATCGTGTCTTAGTATGTATATCTGTGTATTTCTACAGTGTTTATATCACATTTCTCTGTTTTGTATTCCAGGAGCCACATAGGGAAAGCTATTCTGAGCCAGCCAGCTTGTGTGTCTAAGCTCTTGTCTCTGCTGCTTGACCAGAGACCTTCTCCAAAGCTGGTACTTATCATCCTGCAGCTATGCCGAGCCGCCCTGCCTCTCATGAGTGTGGAGGACTGTGGTAACGTGGCCCTGCCCTCGTGGAGCTACTCTATTAACACTCTAGATGCTGAGCAACAAGATGCAACTGACCCTGCCTCCCGTATTGCTGCCTTGCTGCTAGCAAAGCTGGCAGACTATGTCGTACCGGGTTAGTCTCTCTTACCTAGGAGATATAAATAAATGTGTGCAAGCAAATGCTCTTATACGAAGAAACAGCCAAAACAGGCTCATTCTTTCATTTTTGATATTTAATGTGTTTCTTTTTTCTTTTTACAGGCTGTCAGACCCTGCTCTCCCCCAGCTCCTCTGAGCCAGACACTAGTCTGTCCCGCGCCAGTTCCAAAGGAGCTCTGAAGTCTGAGGATGTTGGGGAGGAGGGAGAGGCAGTTGATGGCAAGCTGTCAATCTTTATCCACAAGAGAGAGGACCAGTCATCTCATGAGGTTCTACAACCACTTCTCAGGTAAGATTGTCCCTGATATCTTTGTTTTTATTCCACATTAGCAACCGTATCAATTCCTGTGACGTGGATGTTCTTCTATCCACTCCAAAATGCAGCAGCTCAGAGGGACGTCCTTTCCGACTCGGCACTGGAGCAAACATGGAAAAGGTGGTAAAGATGGACAGAGACATGACAAAAGTAAGAGTTTTACTGAAAAGAAGCACTACCCAGAATTTAAATGGATTTGCTCACAATACGAAAGCTTTATTTCAAGTGCCATACTTACCTCTGCTATCCTATTTCAGAGTGGCAGCTGTGAGGTTATCACAGAAGAGGCATCTGCTGCCCTGAGGAAGGCCAACAAGTGGGCCCAGTCTGGTCTGATAGTGAGTGTTGGTCCACCTGTGGAGACTCTAGCCCAGGAGACCGCTGGAGGCATCACCACCGGTGACAAGAAGAAAAGTGCTCAGACTGCTGTGTGTCGGGACAGGAATGCTGATCTGGCCAGGTAAGTAAATAAGAATAACTACATTAGTGCAATTACTGTGTTTATTCATTCCTATTTTCCTCTATATACAATTTCTTTATCATTCAATTTGAGGCATCAATAAATGAGTAGTGGTCATAACGCATGTATATGTGTGTGTATGTTTGTCTGGTCAAACTCTATATATAAAAGACTTCTAAATTTGCCTTCCACAGGTCGGATCCTGTTAGGCCTTTTATCAGTGGCCATGTTGCCAATAGTATGGCTGCTGAGGTGATTGCTCTGCTGCATAGTCTGCTCACTGCCCCAGAGTCCAACACCGCTCAGATCTGGACAAGCACTGCTGAAAAGGTAAAGGACTGTTATGTGTGTGACTTTATCACAATGCTTATTTTAATTGATAACAGTTCTTTATGATGCTTTTTTCTGTTTAACCTAATGTTCTCTCCATTGGGGTTTGTGGTAGGTTCTCTCCCGGGCCCTGATGTTTATCCCTCAGCTGGGGAAGTATGCTGAGAGTATTCTGGAGAATGGGAGCAGCAGCGGCAGGAAACTAGCTAAGCTGCAGGCCATTGGCAGACAGGCTGTGGCTGCTCTTTGTGCCCTTGGCGGCTTTAAAGAAACCATTAAAATCGGCTCTGAGGTTCAGGTTAGTAGAGAGAACAAATGCTATGCTTTTACACAAACTTGTGCTGTTCTTTGCATCCTAGATAAAAGCATTAAAACATATTACTTTTAAAATTTTAAATGTTTATATATATTTCCTGTAATTCTTCTGCTCTTCAGGTGGTAGGTAAAGGAGTGCTGGGCAGTGTGGGTATAGTTATGTCCATCAATGAGCAGGAGGGCATTGCTACAGTCAAGTTCCCCTCTTGCGAGTACAGAAGAGCTTGCCAAGCCTCAGACGTCCTGACAGTACCCATATCACGCCTCTGCACACCCAGATCTGAGGTACAGGTCTGAGCCTCAAACGCAACAGCCATTATTTTTATGGAAAATATCAGCCAGAATCTCATTTGTGTCTCCCTTTAACTTTCTACCCATCCCCAACAGGCACTCCCCCTCTATAAGCTCTCAATCACAGAGAAGGTGGTACAAGCAGTGCAGTCCATGCTTCTGCCACAGGAGGGCAGCCTCTCCATTCACACTTCGCTACCAGCTACAGGAGATGGCTCGAGCCCGGTAATGGCTGCAGTACGCTTGCTGGCTGAAATCAGAACCAGGTAAGTAAACATTAAGTGAATTAACACTTCCACTTCAGCCTTTATTGTGTCCCCCAAATTTAAACTTGTTTTCACTGATGGTCTAAAGTTGATTAGTATGCCTTTGAAACTTATCATGTGATAATTGAAAAAAATGTAATGTCAGTTTGACTGCAAAACTATAGATTGGACAAAAATCACCAAGTCTTAATTCTTTTCAGGGCATGCCTGGTGATGGCGCAGCTCCTGGAGGATAGCTCCTTCTGTGAGGAGTTCATCCAGCAATGTCCTGCTGCTGTTGAGGTTCTCAACCTGGTTGCCCAGGAATGCAGCCCTGGTTAGTATACAGAACATACTGGCCTGTGAAATCATTTGAGCATCCCAAACCTCTCATTCACAGTATAAAGTGTTTGGTCTTGAATATGTCTTTCACTATTCTGTCATCTTGTGCAGGGGAGAGACTCGGCATGGTTGAGGCTCAATGTGAAAGAGTGAGAATGCTGTACCGAGACTGTGCTCGGCCTCCTCCTCCACCACTGCAGACAGACAGACGCCAGGTGGGTGTTATCGCATTTATAGTAGTAGTAGTAGGTTTTGTTTTTATTACTTTAATTGTTGCCGTAACAAACAACACACACAAAAGAGATCCCCTCTCACACACATGTGGACTTGATGTACTGGAAATACACATTTATCATGGAAGAAGGTGGTGAAACCATCTTTCATTTGCAGTGACAGAAAGAGATCAAAGGGAGCCTACCTTCAGTATTAAAAAAGTGTTGATGGAACACCACCAAAATCCATTCAATACATGTTTTAATTGACTGACAGCTGAAGGCAGGATAATTATTATATGAAGTTCATATATTGCTGGAGGCTTCAACTCTTTCTTGAAAGACATTTTGGTAAAGTAGATGTCAGAATTGTCAACCTCAATTATTTCCTTATCTCTTTGATGTCCCATCAGCCCAAGGAGATCACTTGGTGTCCATCCAGAGTGTTCCCTCCAGTCCGTGCCTGCATGTTCTCATCCCGCCTGACCTCTGTCACCTTTTTGGCTGATCCAAGCGCTGGAGGAGGGCTGCCCAGAGGCACCTTCATCTACGCCACATGTCCTGTACCAATTCAGGTTGGCACACACACTAATATTTGCCCTTTCAGTTTGTTAGAACATGTATAAAGGAGATGAAATCACACCTCAGTCTGCCCAAAGTCTTTCATTTAATTCTCTTTGTCCCTGCAGGCCCCATCCTTTTATTGGGAGATAGAAATTGTCTCCTATGGAGACTCTGAGGAGGACAGTGGCCCAATTGTGTCCTTTGGTTTTGCCACCGAGGCAGAGAAGAGAGACGGAGCGTGGACAAACCCTGTCGGCACATGTCTGTTTCATAAGTATGTTTGCCTGCATCGTAACTCTTGAGATCCTTTTCCGACTGCTCTTTCTCTGACTTGAGTGCTGACTGCTATTTTTCTCTTTTGTGTTGTTTCATCTCTGTGCGTCTGTCTCCTGTCTGTCTGTCTGTGTGTGTCAGTAATGGTAGAGCAGTGCATTATAATGGCTCCAGTCTGCTGCAGTGGAAGAGTGTCAGGCTGGATGTGTCTCTACTTCCTGGTGAGACTGGAGACAAAATATCTCTTTCTTCTAATACAGTCTACCTTATCTTTTGTTTGAGATAGTCAGCTGAGAAATCCATACAGGAATGTATGTTATGGATTTCAACTAAACTCCTCAATAGCATTGTATCTTATCTGGCTGCTCTTTCAAAAAAAAACTATTTGCAAGCATATCTTGCTTCCTCAACTCAAGCTATATCCAGTTAGCATGTTTTAAATCATGTCATCATCTGAATCATTACTGAGACTGTGACCTTACATTTATAAATACAGGCGATGTGGCTGGAATTGGCTGGGAACGCTCTGAAGGCACTCCTCCTCCCCCTGGTCAGGCACCTAAAGGCAGGGTCTACTTCACCTACTGTGGCCAGCGGCTCAGTCCCATCCTTGAGGATGTAGCTGGTGGAATGTGGCCCTTGGTCCACATTCAGAAAAAGGTGGGTTTCTGTGGACTAAAACAAACTAGATGGCTGAACTGTTGTTAAGCTATAATTTGGCTCATCATTTAATATGCATAATACTGCTGCTTCAGTGACACAGTTTTTCTTCAGGATTGATCTAGTTCATCTATTTTTCTTTCCTTCATTTTGTAGAACTCAAAGATCCGTGCCAACTTTGGAAGTCGGCCATTTGCGTACGCAGAAGGCCAAGCACACAGAAATGCAGCTGACTTGTGTGTGGACCTGGCAGAGGAAATAAGTGCAAATTTTGAAGCGCTGCCCTTTGCTATGGCCTCAGACAGCGATAATGATGCAGGTGCAAGTGTTACCTCTGATTCTGGCTCCCATGGACCCCCTTGTCGGATTGCGGCCGTTGCAGTTCCCCAGCAGCGTACGTTTATCACCTTCATTTCAGCCTTATCCTCATCAAAGTGCACGCTTTTTCTTTACACTTTGAAAGACAAGTAGAGACATTTGTTTATCATCTGTCAAACCTGCATTTTTGCTTGTCCTTCTCTGTTGGTACAGAGTACAACAGCGACCTGTCGTGCCATTACAAAGTTGAGCTGAGCTATGAGAACTTGGTCACTTCTGGGCCAGACCCTCATCCTCCTCCCATCGCAGATGATGAGAGTGATGATGAGGATGATGATGATGTCCCAAGAGTGAGTTGGACCTCTTTTTCTCATTTCTCATCTTCTAATAATGACTTTGAAATTAATTTTATGTGCTCCTCATTGTTTAATTTGATTTGTGTTTGACTCTAGGAGGACCACTATGCCTTGCTGGTGAAGGCCTGGGAGACCAAAGTGTTCCCCACTATTCGTAGGCGGTTCCGAAATGAAGCTGAAAGGAAATCTGGCCTGGACCAAATCAAAGGAGCTCTGCAGCTAGGTAAGGAAAGAAAGAATATAACATTACACATAACCTAGAAGTACAGTGTAACACATAGTAAATGACCATTACATAAAACCATTTAACCTATTTGCCTACATTATTTCATAAAGACAAGTAATAACATATTAAAAGTGGTCAATAAAAGTTTCTTAGCTTAAGAGTTATGGAGGGTAACATTTTTTGACATTTTTGTCAGAGCCTATCATGTAATGTCACCATAGGTTAGAACATCGATGGATCATCAAAAATATAAAAGCCTTAATTCAAACTGTCTCCATCAACCATACTGATTTTGCACCTCCTCTGCATGTTTTATCTGCTTTTAGATTCACTCTCCTGTTGAAATGCTTTCTACTTTATTACTAATAATTCATGTGCGCTCATGCATCATACAAAGGGGGCAGTGTTATAAATATAATTTAAAATTAATCATCCTTTAGCAAATCAGTACAAGGTGAAGTAATTACACTGCAGATAAATTTGATGTGAAATTAATTGACAAAAGTTAATAATAAACTATTCAATGAGTTTAAAGCGTAAGCTTGATGTCAAAGTTTATTTAAATGAAAGACTGGCTGAACCATTTTTATTCTGAGCCTGTGCATATTTTGTGTTAATGCTAAGGTAAGCTTTTAATTTTTTGCACACATAATTCAAACAATAACAACGTTGATACATTTGCCTCTGTGCTGTGGATGGCTCAACAGGCATGGTTGACATTGCAAGACAGACAGTGGAGTTCCTGTATGAAGAGAATGGCGGCATTCCTCGTGACCTCTACCTCCCTACTATCGAGGATATCAAGGATGAAGCCAACAAGTTCACAATTGACAAAGTTCGCAAAGGTACAAATCACCTACATTACTTTACTGATGCACTTTGGGTTAACTAAAATAGCTAAATTTAGGGTACATTGTTGCACTGTATTAAGACTGTTGATTTGACATATACAACTAATTTTGACCTCCCTGATAATTTGCTCACTCAACACAGGTTTGACTGTGGTCATCCGCTCACCAGACAGCAACAACACCAATAGCACTACGGGCGGGACAGCACTGCCCAAGTTTGCTATCCGGGGCATGTTAAAGACCTTTGGTTTGCATGGTGTAGTGCTGGATGTGGACTCTGTAAGTATGATGCTTCATTGTTTTGATCCATTTTTGGAAATGTACCTATAAACTCTGAATGAATTATTTGAATTTATTTAGATGTCATGCCATTTTGTGTCCTCTTTTGGAATAATAAGACACACAATTACATCTCACACTAACAATACGCCAGTTTCCCTTTCACAAATTAAGAACTTTCAGCAGGTAGGTAACATATGATCATACCAATAAATTAAAAAGAAATCCCTGGAAAAGAGATACATGGATTTGTCATTGTCTTCATTTTTACCACCCACTCATCACTGATAAGAGATTCTCTTCCAGAGCTCCCATGCTTTCCTAATACAAGATGCCAGTTTAAATGTCTCTTTTTTTCAAACAACCATTTCAGTCTCCGTGAATCAGTCATATTCATCGTCTGAGTCATGTCCCTTTATGTCATTTAACAAAAGATGGTGAAATTTCCATTACAAAGCACTCCAAAAACCAAAATTATATTCATTTTCAATTTCCTCTTACTCACACACTGGGACAATTTTATTTCCTCCTTCCAATGCTGCGCACCTACTCATTTCAATATCAAGAAGCAGAGTAGCAACTCTTATTTAGGCACAATTTTTTTTCTTTGATAAATCTAAATCATAAGAATCAGATTTAATTTCACATCAACTACACAGCTTTGGTTTAAACCAAAATTTCTTTGCCCAGATGTATTGTCACTTATTGAACATCTTTTCCGTAAGGGATACAATATCAGTTTTCTTCAGCTGGAATTCCTCTTTAAACCCATATTTACACAACGAATAATTCATGCCTGTTATCCAAGGCCGATTTTTGTGTATTCTATGTTAATGTTTGTTAGGCTTGCCTGGTATCACCCGTATCAATTTAACTTTTTCCATAGCCTGGCAATACCAACTTCACACAATTCCTACTCCATACCTTTTGTGATAACAAGAATTGTAGTAACTCTATAAACATCCAGGAAATGCTAAATGGTGAGGTAATGAACAGCCCTGCTCCTTGGGTACCTCTGTTGGCTCCCTCGACAAATGCCACCTTGAAAGAGTTTAATATACAGAAATCAATATCCCTAAATGATTACATGAATTGAATTTTGCAAATAACTCTCTCTGGTGCCCTGCCTGCAGACTCTGAAAGTGATTATGTGCCCAACACAAAATCCATATGCTCATCAATATAAAACCCCAAATATTTGTATGCCTTTGTCTAGGTGAATGAGCTGGTCCAGGTGGAGACGTACCTGCGCAGTGAGGGGGTGCTGGTGAGGTATTGGTACCCTATTGAGATGCTGGAACGGCCACCTGCTGGATCTCGGCGGACTGCTGCTAATGGCTTAGTCTCACTAGACAGTAGCAACATTCAGATTCATAGGTAATGGGTAAACCGAATTGAGATGAGCTTCATGTACATGCCTCCTGCACTGGTGCTCATAATAATGTTTGTTTTACTGCTGCGCTGCAGGGAACTTCTCCGCTGTGAGAGTGCGCTGGCTCGTCTTTACTGTCGTATGGCCTTGCTCAACATCTTTGCCCCCAAGAATCCCCACACCTTCACTCGTCTCTTCCATATACCCGCTATCCGAGACATCACCTTAGAGCACCTGCAGCTGCTGTCCAATCAGCTCCTGGCTCCACCCCTCCCTGGTGGGTATTGATCTTCTGAATCACCGGATCTCTGAGATCTTTAGTGTTTCTGTGCTGATTGCTGTGATGTTGTTCTTGCGGCAGATGGCACTATCAGTTCTAGTTCTATCCTACTGGCCCAGTCGGTGCTTCACAACCTTCAGGGCCAAAGCTGCTCTCCCTCAGAATTATTCTACCAGGGCAATGCTCAGCCCATCCGGGAGTGGCTGACAGTGGCCATCACTCGTGCCTTGCATCAAGGAGAGGAAAGCCTGCTGGAGCTCACAAAGCAGATCTGCTGCTTCCTACAGGTCAGCTCAAGCAATCAGAACTTAATTTTATAAACGTGCCTCTGGATACCTTCCCAGTTTGTAATGTTGTTCATGTTTTCTCATAATTCTGTTTACTGTAACAGAACGCACCAGAGCAGTTTACATCTGAGGAGTTTCCTGTGACAGAGTCAAAGGTTAGCATGGATGTCAGCTTTCCAGGCGCTGCATTTGTAATCGTATCCTGCAAGGAAAGCCAGCTAGGCTGCCGCAAAGAGTGAGTTTCTCAAAAGTGTTCAACTTCAGCAGTTCCTAATGAACTCTCTTTTCTCATCATTAATTTCCTGTAAAATGTTTTAAATTGCTCCCCTGTCCTTTCCACTGTGTTAGCTCCAGCCTTTACAAGGCTCCCTGGGCTCGAGTCATGGTGTATGGCCTGGGTCACAAAGTGCGTAGAAATGGCCAGCTAAATCTGATGGAGGCGGTGTGCTATCCACTCGATGCCTCACCCACCAACACAGGCCTTACTCCCCCTCCCACCACCAACCAGTACCCCTCTGTGATCATACCCACTGATAAGGTGCACATCAAACTAGGTGAGTATCTCACTCTTAAAGGTCAATTCATAGAGATTTATTGTAAAAAAAACAAACAAACAATGTGTTACAGGAGAGAGTGGAATTAAATATCCTGTTGTATTCATTGCAGGGGTGTCGCCCCCTCCTGGTGCTGTAGTGGTGCTGCACTCCTTGCCACTGGAGTTTCCACTGGCCATGGCATTTGCTGAACAGCTGTTGACGTGGAAGCTGGGAGAGGGGAGTGAGCGATCAGAGGATGAGCTGGACACAGTGCCCTCATCTGTGCTGCTGCAGGTGGTAGAACTATTAGGTAGGTTTACCACCAGTTATTACAACACTTAAATGAGTCTGTAATCAAGTAATTCCTGTATTCGTTTCTTAAATGCAGCCCATCCTCTCAACAATCACAAAAGTGAATTTTATCTGTTAAACTCTAAATTATTGTCTGAAATTGTATAACTCTATTTGGAATATTGTTCCTGATTATGTTTTGTAACTAGTGGATATTATTTATGCTTAGATGGTTTATTTTCCAAGTAAAAAAAAAAACAGTTATATTTCGTTATTTGATGTGGAATTTTAAGTCTTTGCTTGTTTTTTCACTGTCCTCCACACAGAAAGAACCCCATGCTTACAAGATCATATAATGTCAATCTTATAAAATGTTCTGAGTTTGTGAGTTAGTTAAATCTGCATATTCATTCATCTTCACTGCTATCTTCAAAAATCACAAGAGAACCTTGCAAGATAAATCATATCAAACATAAAGATTTCAACAACTTTAAGAGTTTTCTTCATTGTCCATATTGTTTTAGGTGGTTTGCTTTGGACTACTGACCTGGCTCCCTCCATAAAAGAACTCATCTTCCACTTGCTGGCAGAGCTTTTGCGGAAAATCCACCAGCTGGAGCAGCGCAAGAGCCCGGCTGGTCTCTCAAGCTCCATTGCTCTGCTGCTTAACCCCTGCCTCGCAGTGCTCATGGCTCTGCAGACAGAACTCCGAAAGCTCTACGACCGGGAGACTCAGGGATGGACCACTGGAGGGGCTGGAGCGGGGGCATCATCATCTGGAGGCGTTGCGTTGGCACTGGGGGCAGAACAGAGCCGGTTCTCCACCTACTTCCACGCTCTGATGGAGGTGTGTCTGGCTGTGGCAGAGGTGACACTTCCCCTTAATGTTGGCGGCTCCTCAGTGGGAGCCCTGTCCTCCACCAGTGCCCCTAACCTTAGCGACTCCTCTTCATCTTCGTCATCGTCCCCAGGCCAGACGCCACAGAGCCCCAGTCTGTTATCTAAACGTAAGAAGGTGAAGATGAAGCGCGAAAGAGCGGCGGCTGCAGTAGCAGCAGCAGTGTCTGGTAAACGGGGAAGTGGAGGTGCACGGTTGTCAGAGAGCGACAGCGCCCTGCTGAACATGGCGGGGAGTAAACCTGAAGACATGCTGTGGTTTCACCGCTGCCTCACACTCCTGATGATACTACGACATCTTGCCAATAAGGACCCGCAGGGCTTAAGTGTGACCAGTGATGCAGTGACAGATGCCTGCCAGGCCCTGGTCGGCCCCACCGCCCACAGCCGCCTGCTGGTGCTCTCAGGTATTCCCACGCACCTGGAGGAGGCCGTGGTTCGTAATGCTATCCGCAGAGCTTGCAACGCACATGGAGGACTCTTCAAAGATGAAGTTTTCATCCCGTTGCAGGAAGAGGACCCAAAGAAGCCCAAAGTTGGAGCTGGGGTTTCTAGCCCTCAGGATGGCAAAGCAGGTCCTGAACCTGAGCGCCCTTTTCCCAACAGCGGGGGTCCCGAGAGTCCCGACAGCTCCAGCAGTGTGACTCCAGCCATGAGCGTGAGCGCTTCAGCTTCTACCAGCCAGACTTCGATCTGCAGCTCCTCTCAGGGAGTGTCCCGCACTGCCAGTGAACTTTCTGTCGATCAGGAGCTGTTAGCTGTTCAACCCCTCACCCCTGTCGCTGCCGCTTCGGCTGTTACGTACCCCCAGCAGGGCCCCCAAGACTCCCAGACTGTTTCTAGTCAGGAGAGTCTAGATACCTCCCTGTGCAGTACAGGAAGCTTGGGGAGTCTTGGCAGCTTGGGGGAGCCCCTTGACAGTGCAGAAACACCGTCAGTGTCAGACGGGGGCTCGATGCACACAGTCACCTCACTGGAGAGCAATGCAGTTATGGCCAGGCCCATCAAGGGTTATGCTGTCATTGAGGTGGGTTTATCAAGAGCACCATAATAGATCTAAGCTGTTCGTTTGTGTTGATCTGTGAAAATACACCTATCTTTCTTTGTTGATCATAGGTTCGTTCTCGGGCCAAAGTGGAAAAAATCCGTGCCAGTCTTTTCAACAGCAGTGACCTGATTGGCTTGTCCAGTCTGGAAGGTGAAGAGGAACTAATGGAGTTGACCAATGAGGAGATCCTCACAGCCTCCAGTGTAAACCAAAGCCTGTTTGACACACAGGGGAGCTCAGCACTTGAAGACTACTTCCTGGACAAGTCAGTCAGAGGTTGGTGTTTGATCAAATATTTTCTGCTTTTACACAGTGACATTAGTTCTGCCACTATATGCCAAATGGTAAATGATCTGTGTCCATATTTCAAGGTGACAAGCTTGTACCTGGAGCACGAGATGTCCTCACAGATATTTTTAAGAGCTGCGTGCACTCAGAGCAGATGCTGAGCCTCACACCGGCCAAGCCAGTTAAAGTGTCTGACATTTACCTCAGCAAGGAGCAGATCAATGCTCAGACCCCTGGAAACCTACTGCATACTTTCTTCACCAACGTTAGGCCTCCAAAGAAAGTACTTGAAGACCAGCTTACTCAGGTATGAAACACATTGGCTGCAAATGTTCAAAAATGCTGTGAGTTAACATCATTCACGGTTTTGCTGAATCGTCCAGTGATCTTTTTTTTGCAGTCAGTTTAAAAGTGCTACATGTTGAAACGTTTTATGCTGTGCGTACATTCATGTATGTCAAAAATGATTCATTTGCATCAGATTCTGCGAAAGTATGGCACACCCAAGCCCAACAAGAACAAATACAGCAAAGCAGGAAAAGAGCAGCACCAGGGTAAGGTAGTTAGCACTAAGAGGCCCATCACCAAACCTCCCACTAAGGAAAAGTCTGTGCTCAACAGTGTTAGGTGAGTAATTTGATTTTAAGCACATGTTTGTTACATTTACACTTTGACATTGTAATTGAATCACATTTTTTTGGTCTTGCCTCTGCCAGGACTGCACTGAGTGAGAAGAAAACAGTTCTAAAGCCCAAATCTCCTGAGAAATCTAGACCTGATGAGAAAGATGTGGAAAAATCTCCTGCGAAAAAAGCTGAAGGTTGGCAGTAATGACACACACTTTGACTACACACTGACTACATTAGTTGATGAATGGTTATGGCCAGAGGGGTCTGCAAAATATTTCCAACAAAGGTTTAATCAGTTGTATTTTTGTTAAAGCATTATACCATCAAATGTGTGCAGAAGTGACATTATTCCCCTTCCCTCGCTTAAATTCAGGTTTCATGATAAAACAGTCTATTAATGAATCAATCAAGGACAGAGAAGATTTTATTTATTTTTCTTTGTTTTGCATAACTGGAAATTAAATGTATTTTTGTATGTTTTTACTGATAGTTAGACAAAATTAGCAGTGTGATGATACCTTTTTGCACTTTGGTTACATGCCTTGGACCCTTCTGTGATGCTCCACTACCCTACAAAAGTAATTTGAGTCCTGTTTTGAAACCAAGTTGCGTCACATACCACTTTGTCTTCTTAAGTCCCAGAAGAGAAGTACCTGACACTGGAAGGCTTCCATAAATTTGCTGTTGACCGTGCCAAGCAGGACATCCGTAGTGTCTGGAGGGCAATTTTGGCCTGTGGTTATGACCTCCACTTTGAAAGGTGAGACTCTGAAATCTGATACCCCAATAGCCAGCACTTAGACTGATGTAACTCAAATACTATCACAGCCACGAGCTGTCTGGAAAACACCCACGTTGTGTTGTGACAAAATGTCCCCTCTTCAGTAAAAAAAAAAAAAAAAAGTCCTATCTGAATTATCAAATTTTCCTGTTTACATTGTTTATACACAGTTTTAAACAACAAACATTATATACGGTGACAAAAAAACATATTTGAATATAATTTTACTACCACTGTAATACTACTTTAAATTGACATCCATCATTTTCATACAGGCCATGTAATTGTAATTCAGCATGCCACTGGCCTATTTTCTGTACTTGAAAACAAAGCCACCCGCCAATTTAATATTCATTTCAGGACTATTGCTTTGAGTATTGATACATCAGACCTAATGACTGAGAATGCTAATGCAGGTTGATGAGAGTTAAACTTGTTTTATTATATGATGTTATGTTGTGATTTTTTCCAGTCCAAGCCATGTGATAGTTGAAAATTGTAAAGCCAATCCAGTTAAAAAACAAATTTCATGTTGACTGTTATCTTTTTAATATAAGAAACTAAACATTGCGTAAGGTCTCTGCTTAACAGCAGCTGTCTTCTGTACCAGGTGCACCTGCATAGACACTCGTCACGCCCAGAAGGCTTGCAGGAAGTGGAGCTTGGAAATGGACGTGGCATTAGTCCAGTATATCAACAGGCTCTGCCGTCACCTGGCCATTACACCAGCCAGACTACACCCCCATGAGGCCTACCTGGACCCCGGTGATACTGCTGATCCTCGAGTGGCCTGCCTGCTCAGTAAGTAAACCACTTGTTTGTTACTGTCTCTGAAGCAAACAAGATAATATTGCTGTTCAAAAACCCATGCTTACACTGTCATCTACAGTAGTACATATGTTCTTGCTGTCGTTTCATCATCTTGTATATGTAAAAAAAAAACAAAAAACATTTCAGATGTGCCTGTGGAGAGTCTGCGCTTGCGCTTTGCTCTGCTGCAGTCCCTCAACAACACTCTGGAGAGTTTCTTCCTGCCGCTAGTGGAGCTGAGACAGACACAGACCTATCAGAACAGCATCGCAGCGCTGCTATGTGAGGCCAAAGGTAAGCAAGATGTAGCAGGTCAAGGGAACATAATGGGCTAAGTGAATGCGACTATATCAGTGTTTTGACTTTTGTATAGGAAACCTTACTTGTTGAAATACAACTGTCTGATCAGATGTTATCATTTACACTCATTACCTGCTTCTCCACTGATTACAGGTCTAATCTTTTATGACACGAAGGTCACTGTAATGAACCGAGTGTTGAATGCCACAGTACAGCGGACAGCTGACCACGCTGCGCCAGAGATTACACTGGACCCTCTGGAGATTGTGGGAGGTATGGATGCCTTTCACTTATTCACAAGCTTATTGTTTCCCATTTCATAGCACATGCAGCAGATCTTTACACACCTTCTTCTTTCTTCTTGCAATTTTTTTTCTCCAGGTGAGATCAGATCATCAGAGAACACATATTTCTGTCAGGCAGCACGTCAGCTGTCCTGCATACCATCGTCCCAGCTTTGTGTGAAACTGGCCAGCGGAGGAGACCCGACCTATGCCTTTAACATCCGCTTCACTGGAGAAGAAGTTCACGGCACAAGTTAGAATTTCCCCTTGACATCTTTCTGTGTACAGTCCTCTAGTGTTTTACGTGTCAGGATTTTTTTTTCCAGACTTAACCGTAGCTTTGATGAATCTGTCTCTCCAGGTGGCTCCTTCAGACATTTCCTATGGCAGGTGTGTAAGGAGTTACAGAGTTCGGCTCTTTCGCTGCTGCTCCCCTGCCCCAGTGCTGCAGCCAACCGTAACAAGGTACGCTGTTTCAGGAGCTGGCATGTTGTCAGTCTCTGTCCTGTGTTTGACACCTTTGTTCTTCCCAACAAGGCATAAATGTTCTAGTCAGGATTGGCTGGTAGCTGTCTGGAATCTCAAAGTTTCCTCAAAGATTTGAAACCTAACTGAAATGTTTTTTACAGTAAGTTGTGAGGACATTTCCTCACAACTGTTCTGTTAATTACCATCCCAAGAATACAGTCGTTCTCATAATTATATGTAGTACAACAAAGTTAATCACAGATAAAATCGTAGTTGTGTATTCTTATTCCCAGGGGAAGTACATCCTGACGCCCAGCCCCATCAGCTATGCAGAGGAACAGTTGTTGCACTTCTTTGGTCAGCTTCTTGGCATAGCCATTCGCGCAGATGTGCCACTTCCTTTGGACCTGCTGGGCTCTTTTTGGAAGGGTCTGGTGGGTGAATCCCTCGACACAGAGCAGGACCTGCAGGAAGCTGATGTGCTCACCTACAACTACGTCAAGAAGTTTGAAAATGTAAGGGACCTGTGGTGTATATCTCGTCTTTTGTGCTAATGCCATGGTTCAGGTGACCTTAATGTGACGCCTGTTCTCTGATCCTGCAGGCGAATGATGAGACGGAGCTGGAGGCCCTGTGTGCTGAGATCTCCTCCCAGCACCACTCAGGAGAAAGTCCCGACTCCCCCAGCCGGCCCTGCTGCACCTTCACCTACGTCACTATGACAGGCGAGGAGGTGGAGCTTTGTCAGGGAGGTCGCAGCCTCACTGTCAGGTACAGGAAACTGTTTATACTGCTGCTTTTTTCAGAGTATTGCATACAAACATGAAATTGATTTTTTTCCTGTTGATTACAGAAAGTTATATAAGTACTCTCTTGGTGTGATTTAAACCATAACATCTATAATCCCCTTTTTGTTGTTGCTTTTTCCTTTTTAAACAATAAAATATACCTAACAATATATAATATAATGTAATTTGAAATAATGTATATATATATATATATTTATACACTATATTTATACACACATGTACATACATTAACCACAATTTCATAAATTCATGCCATATTCATAGTACAAGTTAATAAAAAGGAAAAAAAAAACAAAGTTTAACAATATATATATATATATATATATGTCTGTTTGTGTGTGTGTGTCTTTGTTTGTGTGTATGTGTATGTGTGTGTGTGTGTGTGTGTGTGTGTGTGTGTGTATGTATGTATATATGAATTTAAAAAATTAATTCAGCACCTTTGTAGGGAGATAATCTAGCATTTTTTTTTAAATGATTGTTTATACCGCATTTTTCTAGAAGACCCAGCTCATTATGGTCTAATGCCTGATCGTTCATATATTGTGTGCTTATTTGCGTGCGTTAAGCTGGGAGAATAAGGACATGTATGCGCGGGCGGTGCGAGGCCTTCGTCTGAGGGAGCTGCAGAATGTGGAGTGTATGACGGCGGTGCGTGCAGGGCTCGGCTCAATCATTCCCCTGCAGCTGCTCACTATGCTCAGCCCCCTGGAGATGGAGCTGCGCACCTGTGGCCTGCCTTACATCAACCTGGAGTTCCTGAAGGTAATGCATATATCTGTGTAAAAATCCATTCATTTATTTATTATTTCTAACCCCCACATATTATGCAACTTTTTTTTTTGGTAGAATGGCTATAAGACTTAGCGATGACTGGGAATCTTGCCTGGTCACAGTTTGCAGGACTACAAGGAGACTCCTTTTGAGATTTTTTCCCCATTCTGCTCCAGCTGGAAAATATAACATCAAACTCCATTAAGAAATATGACATTTTAACAATTCTTTGAGTGTCCTCAAAAGTACAAAAATCTGTAAACATGAGATACAAGGTGTTATATGTTAACAGTA
The DNA here is from genome assembly GCF_008729295.1 of Plectropomus leopardus. Taxonomy (NCBI): domain Eukaryota; kingdom Metazoa; phylum Chordata; class Actinopteri; order Perciformes; family Serranidae; genus Plectropomus; species Plectropomus leopardus. Next base: position 12,578,516 of record NC_056468.1, read on the forward strand.
TTCTTGTCAATTTTATGTCAATATGATCCTTAAATATAAACTATTTATACACAAATGGTAAACAGATTTTGTTACCTCATTTTGCTGCCAGCCTTCATTGGTATGCTGCACTGTTTTAGTGGGATGAGACTTCGGAAATGAGGTGAACTGTTTCAAAAGTTAAAATTTCTCCCTAAAATGTGTGCTGGTTGGTGGATCAGATAAACACCACCAACAGTTTCTCATCCTTTTCTACAGTCCAAAAGAACCAAGACTCGTTTACTTTCTTGTGCCTCTCGAGATCCATCCTTGTTTACTGTCTACCTGGTTTGCTGCTTTGTCGTTGGTGCTGGAGAGAGCGTAGCTACTGGTTTGGAGAATGTTTGTGTTATTGAATTTCACTATTTGCATGAGCCAAGACTAAAAACGTAGAAAAACATGAAACATGTTTTATTTCAAACGAAAAAAAGTCTGACTTTAGGCAGCTCAGGCTGAGATTTACGAACACCTCACAGTATACTATACAACTCCTCCCAAAACTCCCATTATTTCATTTCAGCATTAGACATTTGTGACAGTGAAATCACTTGAAAAGTCGTTTGTTGTAAGTCAAACATTTATCAAATCCAGTCAAAGTTAATCCTGGACTCCCTCCCTCCACAGGCTCACACAATGTATCAGGTGGGTCTGATGGAGACGGACCAGCACATCGAGTTCTTCTGGACTGCCCTGGAGATGTTCACTCAAGAGGAGCTCTGCAAGTTCATTAAGTTTGCCTGCAACCAGGAGCGAATACCGTTCACCTGCCCCTGCAAGGACGGGGGACCTGACACGGCTCACGTTCCCCCGTACCCCATGAAGATCGCCCCTCCTGATGGAGCTGCAGGTAACGAGGTTTTTACAGACCATGACTGGACTCAGGGGCCATCGACTCCATTGATGTTCTTCTTAGTGCTGTTCGTACAGAAAAGCCAGATAGTGATTGTCTTGAAACCTTAAACAGACTTTGAGCTTGCTTTTGTTTGTCAGTTAGTAGGTTTGTATATATAAACAAATAAAGCCATCTATTTGTTCATCTATGACAGATAAGACCCGTCAACATTCACTTTTATCTCATTGCTCAGACTACACAGCAGCTCTTTGGTCTCCTGCAGTTTTATGTTTACCTCCAGTGGTAAACAAACAAATGTACCAAGACTGATTATATAAGAGAAGTAGGAGGTGATTTTTTTTGTAATGCTTCCTGTTTCTCTCCTCTCCAGGTCAGCCAGACTCGCGTTACATTCGCGTGGAGACCTGCATGTTCATGGTGAAACTGCCCCAGTACACCTCTTTGGACGTGATGCTGGAGAAACTGCGATACGCCATCCACTACCGCGAGGACCCTCTCAGCGGCTAAGAAGACTTGACAACCCTACGTTCCCCAGCGTACATACCTGCTCCGCCTCACCCCTCACACTCCTCGACCTTCCTTTGAGACAGACCATTCTTCTTTATGCTCCGCTGCTCCAACAAAACCACACATGACATTTTCTTTTCTTCATGGTGGCTTTTAAAGCTTTGCATGTTTATCCCTGCTTTTTTTTGGCACAGTTTACACAGCTACTACATTTCATGATTGTGTTGACACATATTTTTGTGAGGAATTCAGGGAAGATAATCTGACGCTGTTTACGAGTGTCTGTTCTGGTTGCACTGAGTTTAAGGATGACATTGAAGTGAAACAACTGTGACAGAGTTTTTTTTTGTTTGCCTTTTCCTTTCCTCTACCTTTAACAGAGGGTTCAACAAGCTTCAGTCAAGTTCTGTGAATTTAAAAACCTAATAGGATGACTTCAGATCAGCACTTTACAGTTGCAAGTTTAACTCATGACTGCTGAACCCTCTTTCTGCGGCAACATTTCAGTATTTGAAAGTTCTCAGCAGAACTGTGAGTTGCAGAACTTTGCATTGCTGTGAAAGCAACAAACCAACTTGTACCCCCCGCGTGCTTAACCTCGCTGCCTCCCTCTGTCTCCCCTCTGTGGGGGTGATGTTCTGAAACATGCCTTTGCTGTAGGAGCCTCTCTCCAGAGGGTGATGCTGTGTGAAGAGAAAACCCCACGATCTCCATAGAACTATCTGAGACGGAGGTACGACTACTACCACAAAATGTGTGATGCTGCCTATTTTTGACCACGTCAGCTATGAACAGGCAGAAGATGTGAACAAGTGCTGTACAGGATCTTATGTAGTTTACTGCCTGTTTTAAAAAAAACTATGAACTGCTAATGGACAAATTAACTTATGCCTATATAAACTGAATACATTTTATCCAAGTCTCTGAAGAGAGGGTATTTAAATCATGTAAAAAGTCATATTAATCTATTAGTTTATGAAATTGCTCTTTGATTTTCGAGTAGCTTTGGCAGCATGTTAGGTCAGCTAGATTGGACGATAGGAGAGGCCTGCTGGTTCTGATATGCTTGCATTTCAGGTTTGTGAAACCTGCGTTGCTTCGTGAAAACGAAAAGGAGACAATATTCTCATGAGCTGCTCTCCTACATTGTTTGTGTGCTACTGCTACTGAATGTGCAACAACCCCCCTCCTCGCTCCCCAACATGCACAATCTATACACATACACACACATACACACACACACACTGGGGGAGGGGCGGCGGATCATCTTGAGTTCTGCCTTTTCATAGTTTTCTTTATTGAAAGAAAAACATCTGGTTTTTTTGTTTTATTTTACCCATAACCAAATGTTTAGCTGTGTAAAAATTAAATTGAGAAAAAAATGTAAATAGACTGAAGTTTTGTTTGATGGCAGTTTTTATGAATTGCTACTTCACTTCACTTTATAATTTTTGTTTTTGGTTTGCACTACTCTTCCAAGAAAAGATTCTAAAAATGAGCAAACTAGGCGATGTCTGTTGGATATCGGGTTTGTTGTGTTGTTATTTTTTATGAATTTTGGAAATACCAGTAATCTTATCACCTTTGTCTTGTACTCAGATGGATTCAATCTCTTTTACTCATGGTGAAACATGTTTTCTTGTGTGAGTAAAGTCGCCATTTTACTAAGATAGAACTGAGAAACACACAACAGGATTGACATTTGGCGCATATTGGATTGTTGAATTGCTTGCGAGTTTTTGGTTCAGTTCTCTTGAAGGGTGATACACCGCTGCTAACAGGGACGCTCTCTCCTACTACTTCCTCCTCCTCCAGAGGGGGGGGTAGATAAGGTTATAAAAAGGACATATCCATACAAAGAGGTGTTGCGATAAAAATGTGTGCTGTACATTTACTTGATATTTATTACAATTATTTATGGTTGCATTAACTTAACTTTTACTGTCTTACCTCTGCACATCAGAAACTTAACATATCTAAAAATGGATTATACAGATGTAAAGAATCGGATGGCATTTGAGATTTCTGTGTCACAATAAAGAAATGTCTTCATGTACAAAATTCATTGTCCTGCTTTGTTAAAATTCACGCGTTGACCTACATTTCTGTTCATTTTAGGTATTTTTCTTTGAGGTATTGCTCAGATAAACATCCAGTGTGGTTGAGGAAAACGCGTTTCATAAGTGGTTGTTTTTTAAATTCCCTTCCAAAATGAGTCATTTGCATACTTGACTGAACAGTGGTGACGTGGTGTGGCGGGCATGCCTGTGTGCAAGACAATGAGCGTTGGTCAAGATGAATGATGCCTGTGAAACATGTTTTGCCTCCTTTAAGACATGCCTTTACGTAAGGACCCTGCCACTGACTGGTTATGTCACCACTACCAGTAAACCAGACACCTTTTCAAAGCAGCAAGTGCTGGGCCAGGCCAGTTCAAGCTGGATCTCACACTGTTCCAGCGCCTCCATTATATTCTTTATTCAAAGGGAAACATCTAGAACAAAAGATCTAATGTTTCATAAGCAAAAATCTGAAGTCTGATATCCCCTTGTTACACTGCTAACTTGGTTTATAGGACATATGTATTATGCATTTAGCTCCCCCAGCTGAGCTATACTGGGAGTACCAGTGGTGTGTCACAGTGATCAGTGAGTTCTCTCAAAAAGTGATGAAACTAAAAGAAAAACTAGTCTGCATCAGTTGAGTTATCCTCGTATCTTGCAGTGAAATTTCTTCTTTTTAATACCAAGTCTGCAAGGTTACTCAGGAGGAATTCTAGGAATTTCTCCAGCATGTTGACCAGTTGGTTTTCAAAGCAACCAATCATCTCTCCCTCGCATACAGCCGTCTCCCCTCTTTTGTGACATAATGATCCTCAGACCAATGAGCAGCTGGGAAAAGTGCCACATCCCTAACAATCCAACCAATTGAACTCTGGGAAATTCAGTGTATTCTAAAGGTGACAGGCGACTGACCCATTAACTACTTCTGAGGCCACTTGACCTGGCTTAAAAAACACTGTCGTAAACAAAACACTCCCCTTCAGGATATCTCTGCTGTTGCCAAATATAAACCTTTATTATTTACTCATTCATTCATAAGGGATCACAGCTGCTCAAAGATTTAATTTTGTATGCACCACGGCTGCCAAAGCTCTCACTGTGGAGAGAGGAACTTAATTAGAAAGTAAGCTGCTGAGACCAGAGCTATTAATGAGTTGTCCTACAAAGAATACTTTAACGGTATGGGAGAGATTGTAAGTAAGCTGTAGCCCAAATAACAACTTCACATTTGCATTGTGTAAACACCAATTTGAGTGGTTTGCATAGCAAATGCAATTCATATGTTAAGCTGTGCATTATGTAAACATCTTGTATACTAAATCACTTTGGCTTTCCTTTTGTAAAGTTAAATTTATGAAGATTTTCTAAATGTATATGGTAATAATCCACTTATTAAACACTATCGGTATACAGTATAAACGACACCCTGACTCATACAGAATTTTTGAGGCAAACACAGATCTTATGATGGGGTCACTCCAGTGATCCACAACATAAAATAAATGTGGGCCACAGGTGTACAGCGGAGGCCAATGGCCCCTTCCCCCCCCCTACTCCCAGCTCCCTTGCTTGGATCACCCGTCTTCAGACTTGATCTTCATTTTGATCTCAACTACTCACCTGTTAAATTTTGTGACTGCATCTTGCACAGTTGCAACAATATCATTCTGACAAATCTGTCCACAAATGTAGAGTCAGACAGACAGACAGACATCGGCTAATGATTATGAATTTGTTTCCGTTGTTTAAATTGTGATCAAAATACACATGAGCAGGACTATTTAACTGTAACACTGTTTTTAAAGACCTCACACCTGGTTTAGCATTTTGGTTGGCTGCTGCATTTTCTTGCAACTTGCCAACATACACCAACACAATACATTAGCAATAAGCTGATATCAGGCTGGTCTATTTATCACTAGTTTCAGTACAAAAAAAGTACTTCTTTTCATCTAGCAGTAGCAAACTTAAACCAGAACTCGATTCACATGGTGTATGATTGTTGGTTAACAGATTTAAAAGGCAAGAAAACAATTATTAAGAAATATAATTTATTGATTTTCAAATACAGTTATATGTACAAAAACAGAAGAAGATACGAGCACGCTTTAAACAAATGCAACCTAAATATGCCAGTGTACTTTTTAAACTACCTCGACCAGAGCAGCATCACAATAACAATGTTTTAGAAGATTTTTTAAAAACTCTGTCCAGCAGCTCCCTCTCACATTTGTCGGTCTCAGTGCTCAGGAGAGTCTCAGTCTGGAATGATTTGGTCTATGGAGCACATGAATGATGATGGGGTTTATGGATTGAGACCAACTGATGGAAGAACAGAGGAACGGTCAGGAAGACGTGAGGTAGTCGACCACGCTAGAAAACACCAAGCTGCTTTTTCAGCCTCCATAGCTGCTCCATGCTGATGTTGTTGCCGCCGCACACCACGATGACCACCGGGCCCAGGCGCTGTGCCAGCTTGCCCTCATCCTGCAGCCTCTTGATGATGCCGCTGTACACAGCTGCCAGGGCAGCACCGCAGGCAGGCTCCACCAGGACCTTCTCATCATCTGAAGGAGGATACCAGGGGAGATCAGTGTCACTGCTGATTTTAGATCTGTTGGGCCTCTGTTCGGATGCAGGTATTAGACTACTTACCTACAAAGTGTTCAACAGCTTTTACAGCCTCCTGGTCTGTGACTACTTCTGAGAAAACTGTGTGCTCATGCACCAGTTTAAAAGTCTGTGCAGACACCCTCGTCAGGCCCAGTGTGGTAGCAACGCTAGGGAGCAAAAAAAAAGGTCAGTCTTTGACACACAAAGAGGAAGCATGTGAGAAAAATGCAGAATAATGCTTTCATTTGGGTACAATATCTATGGTCAGGTTTTTATACCTGGTAATTCCAGGTAAAGTGACCAGCTCCCCGGCCTTCATTGCTGCATTGAGGCTATGTGCTCCCATGGTTTCCATGGCTACAATGGGCACGTCAGCCCAGTCGGCTCGACGCAGTCCCTCCACCACTCCGTTCAGCAGGCCTCCGCCTCCCACCGACAACACAATGGCTCCTGGCTTCTCCTTTAGGTCTTGCTCCAGCTCCTTCACCAGAGACGTGTGACCTTCCCTGAAAACACAAACACAACATGTCAGTAATGTGAAGAAAAAAAGAAGGGGAAAAAAAGCCTTTTTTCTCTCCTAAATATTTCTTCCTTGAATGCAAGTGCGTTGTAAAAATGCTGGTCATATAGACTGTCATGTCATGTAATTTATGTCAGTGTGCAATGCTTCACCAGTGACGTGTGTAAATGATTTATCTGACATCCCCATCAAAGTGTGATAAGATAACGTGTATCTGACATAACGCCTCATCCAACCCCTGCAGCTGCTCTGTGCGTGAGCATGAATGACAGCACATGATAAGACAGGTGTTACTATCAGCCAGTGGCTCTATTGAAAACAATCTCATTTCCTTTGGAGTAGAGAAGAATCTCTCTTATCGTGTCTGACTCTCTTATCTCCTGACATGACAGAGAGATATGCAAGAATTTCTGCACAGTACACAGTAATGCATGTGCTGTCATAATCCCTGAAGGACAGACAGACTGAGATTGTCTCACCAGATGAGGGGATCATCAAAGGGAGAGATGAATATCCAGCTGGGGTTGTTTGCTACAAGCTGCTGTCCGTATTCAATGCTTTCATTTAGAGCCTGAAAGAGACAACTCCATTTAAGCTGATGAGCCGTTTTGCATTCTCGGTCTAAATTCAATGATTTGGTAGAGGAAAAAAAAAATTAAAACATTTATTTCTATATGATTAAATTATAAAATGACTGATGTAAAGAATGGAGCAAACAACACATGAGATGAACTGACCTTGCCATGGATAACCACAGTGGCGCCCTCGTCCTTCAGCCTCTCCACTGTCGCGTTTGGTGTAACACTTGGAACAACAATGGTTGCAGGTACTCCCAGCTGACGGGCAGAATAAGCTGCTGCCATACCAGCGTTCCCTCCTGTTGGGACCAAAAGTGTCAAAGGTTACACGCTGAAACACACCAACAGAGGCAAAGACAGCTCTTTTTATTTCTTTTTTGTGCTCACCTGAGCAGCAGACAAACCGCTCACATCCTCGTTCAGCCCACTGTAAGAACAAAAACACACTACAGTCAGAAATCTTGAGGTGTAAACATGTAAGCAGATCATCCCAGTGTTCAGACTGGATGTGACACACTAACTGGTCCATACTGGTTCATTTGGATCTGAGCATCTCAGCCCAACGCTGTTGCCGTTTCTGTGACACTGGGGTCTCCGTCGAGGCACACAGGAGAAGATTTCCTTGTAGGGCAAAAAAATGACAAAAAAACCCTTAAAAACCAAAAAAAAGATTTGTTTTCTTGGAGAGAGCGGCCAAGGACCACTGCGGCGGATTATTTAAGGGGGTGTGTCCAGCCACATCCAGGACAAATCACATCACCCCAGAGCAGCAGAGAGTTACTCACAGTTTTGCATAGATGTCCGATGCCCCTGATCTTGAAGGATCCTGTGGGCTGAGAGGAATCCAGCTTGAGGTAAACAGACGTCCCGGCAACTTTAGTCAGAGCAAGGCTCTGCCTCACTGGAGTGGCCACATGCAGATGCTGCTGGGTCTTCATCTCACTGTGAGGAAGACAAACAGAGGACTATTGGTGCCAAAACATCTATTTTGTCATTTTTCAAAGATCAGTCATCCAAAAATATTAAGTAACGTTATTAAGGCATTATTCATTAAATATTTTAAGTTGTATTAACTTACCAGTCTGAGGTGAATGGTTGGATAACACGCTGTGCTGGATGTCACTGATGCCAAAATGCCTTGCTCCTTTGACGCTGGCACCTTTGGTGCATATATACTTAGCTGTGCAGTGGGCTTGGCAAAGGAGGCCCACTTACAGACCAATCATCTGTCTCCAGTCCCTCCCAGTGACCATGAGGAAGGGTGCACAGAGGATGAGGAGAATCCCTCCCCATTGAATTCACCCCATTTTCTCAGACAACAAACATTTTTCCAGGATTTATCATGGTCTGACATACTGTGGGAGGTTTAATTAGATTATGTAAAAATAATAAAATAATCAGACTATGTATCAAATGGGGAAAAACTGACTTTCCATCTTGTGATGTCATAATTAAGAGGGAATAATTAAATCACTCTGTATGATAGAAAGCGTGTAACACAACTGTTTCCCCCAACAGACGGTCATTACATAATTTCAGCCTGTTCTCGCCTCCTTGTCAGACCCCCCGTGACATTTTCACTCGCTGTCCTCTGCATGTAGCTCTCCCCTCTAAAGGAGTTGCACACACCGCCGGCATTACCAAAAGAGTCGCTACTATTTTGGCCCAGATGTCCGACGACCAAAAGCGGGATCCGGGTGGACGGCTCAAACCTGTACGATCCGGTGTTTGCCACAGTGTGAACTTCTGTCTCAGGATGACTGGAATAAAGTGCTTTAAATGAGCCTGCTCAGTTATTTCACATAAATGAAAATATTTTTTGAAATGGGCTTAGGTAAAAGGGTAAGAGATAGAAAGAGATAGAAGGTCACAGATTTCCAGGTACTGGTATACTTCATTTTCTGCTACTTTTTAGAATTAGCAGAATTTTGCAGATTGGGATTAACAAATTTATCCAATGGTGTAAAAAATAATTAGAAAAATCCTTACCAGCTACAAATTTAAATGCAGCTTGTGTATGCATCAGCAGCAATAATCCAGTAATGGGCTATAAAGATGCATTATATAGGTCAGCCTGTTAAATGAGGTTGCTCATTGAAAAAAAAAAAAAACTTAAAGGTCCTGTGTTTAGGATTTAGGGGCATCTGTTGGCAGATGAGGTCATATTAATAACTTGGTTTACATTAGTTTATAATCACCTGAAAATAAGAAAGGCTGTGTTTTGTTACCTTATAATGAGCCGTTTATATCTACATACATGAGGGTCATCTCCCATGTGGTCAATAATTTTGTTTCTACAGTATCCAAGAATGGACAAACTAAACATTGCCTTTAGATAGGGCCTTTTGTGTTTTCGTGTGGGCCAGTTTCCTCCATGCTTGGCACATGGGAAAATCTGACTGCTAAATAATAAACTAATTCCCACACAGTCAACCTTTAAAAACATTATAGCTGCCTTGATTTCAAGTCCGTTGATATTACTAGTACACTATTCTGAACCCCTGTGCAACCTCTTTTGACTACAATTTTCTCATGGTGGTAGAGCAAATATGATTTTGAGAAGAAGCAAATATGTATATTTATATTGCGGAGAAAGTAAAAAATAAATAGTGGTCTATGCAACTTCATGGGGAATGTATGTGGTAAATAACCTAGTTGAGCTGTATACAATTTCAGCAGGAGCAAAAAAAGAAAAAAAAGCCCAGTTTTGAGAGTAGGTGACACAAACACTAATACTTCATTTCCATCTGCAAATCTCACTCATTTGACAATATTTGTCTGGCATGATCAAAAACTGCAGTATAAACAAAAAGTACCAACAAGAGCGCTTGTCTCAGTTTGGCATTTAAGGTATTTGCACTTATATATATATATATTTTAATCTTTGCAACCAGTATCAGGTGTTGAAAAATCAACAGGAAACACACAGAGACTGTGGTTTCATGTTATTGTTATTAGAATTCGTACAATGTCGGATTACCCTCCAAATGCTGCAACTGAATGCAGCCATCATTAATGCTGTTAATCAAACCCATGCTTTCCCTGAATGCTAAAATGTCTGCTGTGGAAAAGGCTCATTGCAGGACTACTGGTGTCAAGACTTGTGACACCATCTGCTGGTGAAGAGCTGCACCTACAAAAACCAATCCTTTATCTGACAGCATACTGACCACCTCACTTCCTGGTTTTATTTGACAGACATCTTGCTTATTTCTGCAAAATCATCCTGCAGTTTCAATCTTAATGGCAAGAGACAGTTATTTATTAATACATGCCTCAAGTTACCAATGAGGCTGCAACTGATTTTGTAACATGCCTCAGAAATACTGAGCACAAAGGACTTGAAATACATGCAGCAGTGGGCAGTATGGAGACCCCCCCCCCGATGAATCTATTCTGTTCATAGAAACAGCTATTTGTTTTGAACAGGACACAAAGGAGCAGAAAAGATTGAATTTCATAATTTCAAAAGCCACAAAGAGAACAAAAGGTTATTGATTTAAAAGAAAAAAAAGAGAAGAAAACAGCATGGAAATAACACACCATTATTTTACAACCACTGCGTTTGGAGTGATGTGATGTGTAGACCGCAGAACTGTAAACATCAGCTGTGTAAGTGCTCAAATATAGGGTTTTGAACTGTCTGACTTTGGCGTCCTCCACTGGTAGCATCAAAAAAGTTCACTGTGAAAGAAAGCATTGCATATTTCACCTCAATAAACTTCAGGAGTGTGAGTTAGGCAAGTGGGTTAGTCTTTTTTACCTTTACCACCAAAGATACCACCTTTTTAGCCTATACTTCACTATGATGTCTGCACCTTAACAAGATAATCCATACATCATTTTTGGCCCAACAGAACTTGTTTTTTGTTGCCATGGGTACATAGGCCTATATTTTGAAGCACTTTTTAATATAATAACTGATGGCTCTGTTACATTTATGTGCACCAGTAAGCCATGCTAACCAGTTGGCATACACAATACCAGGGCCTTGGAAATGGTAAACCTGGATGGGTTGCAGCCATATTCATAATAACTTTTCCTCTTATGACATGACAAATGTTAAAACAGAAAATCGACATATAATATTGTAAAGTTATAGGGGAGAATATATTCCCAACAGTTGTAGAAACATAAACAGTCACAAAGCAACATTAGCATTCATTTGTGTTTTTATTAACCTGACAAACATAAGTCTTCTTTTAGCTTCGTTTTTTACTTCGCCAAGTTTACTGGGGCAAATATTTGTCTTTTTAACTGCTGAATGTTCCACGATGTTTGCTTATACAGTCTGTGATTCACACCAGTTTGTGGCTAACTTTGCCTGTGTGCTGTTTGTAGCTGGGCAGATTGTGTAGGCTTTTTTTTCTGAAAAAGCTGCCTCAAATAAACAAAAGTGTGGCACTCCTTTTAGGTCCAGTGTGTAGGATTTAGTGGCATCTAGAAGTGAGGTTGCAGATTGCAACCAACAGAAACTCCTTCAGTGTGACAAGCATGCAATAGAACAACAGCGGCCGACAGGAAAATGCAAACAGCTCTATCTGGAGTCAGTGTTTGATTTGTCCATTTTGGGTTACTGTGGAAAAAAAAACATGGCAGATTCCTTTGACAATGTAAACAGCTCCTTCTAGGGTAACAAAAAACAAACATATTGCCAAATCAAAAAATGTAGGTCAAAGCTACAACACAAAATAAGTGCTTTATTGTAATGACTTGTGTTTTGCCTTTCTAATTTGTACTGTGATTGTCTAAACCTGCCAATCAGTCTGATAGCTATACATATATATTACATCTATAATGTTCCATCTTTTCACATACATACATACACATACAGCTTATGTATATTGTCAGCTATTTCTGTGGGTACCATTAGGTGGAGGAGATTAGCATTATCCCTTCTTTAGCTCTGTGATTCAACTTTGGCTGTTAAAAGGATGGGTAAAATTTCTTTTTTTGTCTTATTTAATTGTTTTTCTATTGTTTATTTGTGTACAGTGCTAGATCTATGATGTAAGGGACCTGAAGGTGGGGTAGGGGTGATTGAGGGTCAATTACAGGCAAACTTTACACCACAATGTGCTTTTTTGACTATATCCCGCTTTGGCATGTACTTTGGCTATTATAATGATCCCTTCCACACACTGGACCTTTAAATTAGCCACATCTATTGCATTAACAGGTGTCAGTTCTCAATGATGTAACAGTCAGTTATGGCTTTGCAGCTGTTTCCCAAAAATGTTGATATCTCAGTGTTTTTTTTTCCCCTATTGTGAGTCAATTTCAGAAATTCCTGATATCCGAGACTGCAACTCCTCAGTTGATTGAAATAAACGGCTCACTTGGATTCTCATAATTACGGTTGCGCAATATGACACCCAAACGCAGCATTAATCAGCCCAGGTGTGGCACAGATAGGCTGGTGCACGCGGGGGCGACGTGCCCATTTTTGGTCTTCACCCCTGCCCGTACAGACTCTTTAAACACCTCCGACCTGAAAGTTTGTTAATACAAGCTTTCAATTCTTCTTCACAAATAGTATGCACCACGTCTGAAAACCAAACAAAGCATAACGGAGTGATAAATTCATTTATTGTTCTTTTGTTTTCCTGACTCAGGCTCCCACAGCCCTTCATGCCTCCCTCTGCACAGCACTCAGAGGTCCGCTATGGCAACAGGGGAAAAAAGACAAGAAAAAAAAGGAAAAGATTTGACAACATGGCGCACTTTCCTTGAGAAAAGTTTCTCCTGAACGCCACACAGCTCACTCTTTGTGGATTTTCCTCGCAGTTTGTCGTACTCTCGTGCTACAACGCGGACTTTTTGGCTAACTTTCGTCCTCCTCTCGATGCATAAACAGTCGATAAAAAGCCAAGAAGGAGTGTGATGGGATGAGAGCGATAACCCGTCGCACAAACCAAAGCAGTCAGACAGGATGGAGAAGCAAACGACTCTGAAAGAAAAGGTAAATACTTTAAAAACAACAACACTGTCATGCGAGCTGCCATTTTTGTAGCTGTTGGTATTTCGTTGCTCCCTTAATAACACTTTTTACCTCGCGTCCTGGACAGGAAATACCAAATGACCATTCCTGCGAAAGCCTCGTAAAAGACCTCTATCGATTTTCCAGCCATGCATACTGTACTGTACTGCACAATGGATGTGTGGGCTCTCCTGTGCGCAGACAATAGCTAACATTTATGTCATTTTAATATCAACAGATGATCATACAGATTACCAAAAAAAGGCTGTAAACACAAACCACACTTATTTTGTCTTTGCACGAACAGAAAAGCTTGAACTGCCAAGATCCTGCAGTTGCAGTGCGTTTGTGTGTATTGCCGTGAGCAAAACCAGACAATTCCCAAACAAAACTGTAAATATGTGCATTCCAGACTATATTTGCCTCTGGAGAGTTAAGTTAATCTCTGTCTCCTTGTGATTAAGTTGGTATGATGTCCTCTGTATTGGTGTAGGCACTCATTATCGCTCACTCTCCACCCTTCCTGCCCAGTGCTGCCCACATACAGCAGGCAGCCCCCAGTAACAGATGAGGCAGCACTCACAGTGGACCTTCCTGCAAAATCACACTGATTATACCCTCTCTCTGGTCTGAAATCAGCTGTTGGAGTGTTTGTTTGGAGGGGAAACCTGCATGCTCTCGGGCCCTGGAAGCAGGCATCTATAATAGATGCTTCTCCTGGCATTTCTCTTGGAGCAAGTCTTTGAATGTCAGCACGCCTGACAGTGCTGTCAGTTGTCCCTCAATCTGTTTGTGTGTTCCTGAGACGTGGGCTGCCTCTCCATGGGATTTACAGCAACAAACCCAGAAGTAAACACTTATCTGTTGAAACACGTGATATTTAACCAATCTGCAGGTGATGGATCGGCTATTAGAGATTTGATATAAAACACTGGACACTTTAAAGGGACACTTCACCACAGAATCAAAAATGCATTTTTTTTTCCTCTTAAGGCTGATTTATGCTGCCTTTACTTACGAAAATAGATATGTCCGTTTCAAATGTTGTAAACGGCACTGCCCACATACTTCCATTCATCCTTTATGTTTGTCTAAATACAGCCAATGAATGGCACTAGAGGGTGGAGAAAAGGTTTCAGACAAACAATGTGATCGTGACCGAGGTCATGATAATGTGCCGTTTAACAGAGACAGCATGGACGGCCGTGGTCTCTGAGGTCATTAAATACACTGCAACATGCTGACGAAAAACTCTTTCACTCTATTACTGATTAGTTCGCTTCTGCTATTGTCTTCGCCGTCTATAGGTCTGCAGTCATATCTCACTTGAACAACGCCACACTGTCGCCACAATCTCTGGTTATACTTCTCCGTTACGCCCATTTCCGTAAGCTTTAAGAAAACGTGTCCCAATATGCATGAAATGCACACAGAGAACAGAAGGCACCTTTCGTCTCCGTATATGTTTCTAACGTTGAGCATAATTATCTTACCTGTCGTGCTATTAATCAGTCGAGACTGTTTTGGTGTGAGTTGCAGAGTGTTGGAGATATTGGCTGTAGAGATGTCTGGCTTCTCTCCATTATAATTCATCAAAACTACACTCAGCTTGTGGTGGTCAGAGCACAAACTACACCTGCCAACCATATCACTGTGCAGAAGGAAGTGTGTTTCTATTCATGGACGAGAGACCGGTGTTCAACACAGAGTGAGATGTAAAGATTAATGACTTTAACTAACTCAGTGTTGCTACATGAGCTAGCAGTAGATGCACACTTCCCTCTGCACGGTGATGTGGTTAGAAAAAAAGGTTCCTACATCAAACTGCTCACAACAAGGTCTGTGGATTATCTTGAGTTACCGGGTCATGATTTCTGGAAAAAGACATCGCTGTTGAGTTGTTCAAATGAAATTTTTGATGGTTTGAGCATCACAAGCATCACAAGCTGAGTGCTATCCAGTTCCATTATATTTGAGAGAAGGCAGACATCTCTATAGCCGATATCTGCAACTTACACCAAAACAGTCCAGACTGATAGATAGCACCTCAGGTAAGAGAGAAAATATTTATTTTTGATTTAGCAGTCGACTGTTCCTTTAAGTGCAGCCAAGGTAAAGCAGTAAGTTAATTCTGTCCATGTTGTAATGTGATAGAAAAGATTATTTAATGGTTGTAATACAAAGAACAAGAAAAGGTGGAAAAGATGAAGGTCAAAGTATGTAAGAATGCAACTGATTGGAGCTGAACTGTAACTTGATGTTGAATCTACTTGATACCGAAGCCCTCGTGTTTGCTGCGTCTACTCCCCAGGCCTCTGGAAGTAATTACCAAGCCTGCCCTATCCCAGAATTCAGTCTGAGGAGGTGTGGTGAGAAAGAGGTATAATGGAAGCTGGCCCTAAAATCATGCAACCTGAGATGAATTTCATGATTCAGTAATGCTCAGCAAACCATCCCTGTTAAATGGTTACAAAACTCATCGTAATCAATCAGACTGTATTGGTTGGATGCAGCTATAGTAGGGCTTGAGTCAATAGTTGGTCTTTCGTTTTAATGGTTTGCCTGCCAGTTAATTCAGCAGTGCAGAGGGTTGATTATAAAAGGGAACAATATTCAAACTCACATTGATCCCGATGGCCTTGCTCCAAGGCAAGTATTATCTTGTT
This sequence comes from Plectropomus leopardus, assembly GCF_008729295.1. Lineage (NCBI taxonomy): Eukaryota > Metazoa > Chordata > Actinopteri > Perciformes > Serranidae > Plectropomus > Plectropomus leopardus. Next base: position 12,594,314 of record NC_056468.1, read on the forward strand.
GTGGTAAGAAATTGATCAATGCAGTGCAGATTTCTTTATTAGGTTAAATCTAAAACTATTGTTGTGTGTCTAACCTGTAGTATACAGGAATAACATGAAGTATATTGTGAACATTAGAATATACAAGCTTTATATTGAACTAACAGAACATGTTGTTAATCTTGATAAAGCTGTCATTCATAGGAAAACATGAGCTTTTAGATTAAAATTTGCAGGTCCCACAGTCAGCAGTCTTACTGAAGTCCTCAAAAAAATCAACATACCTTGGATTATTTTGTACTTTTTTTGTATTTTTTTTTTAGTTTTAGGTTATGTCACAATATACCCCAAAAGCTAAATTTTAATATTTAAGAATGTGTGCTTAGTGTGCTTATCTACCACGTAATTTTTGATTTGAGCTAAATAAAAGTTGCTGGGGACATAACCCTCACATAGTTATACAAGGCCAAAACATATGGACCATATTCTCCCTAGTGTTTTGTCTTTTTTTTAACAGCAAACATGGACACAGACTTTTCATAACAGGTAGACACAGGTGGAAAAAAAAATAATACTAACAATTGCACAGTTTAGTTAGTTCAGAATCCCAGAGAGTCATAACACTGAGCCAGCATACACAATACCAACGTTCTGGAAACTGGTCAAACTAAATCAAATTAATTTATTATTAATGTTAATTAAAGTTTTTTTCTTGTTACGAAAAGGGATGTTCAGCTCAATTATCACATAGGACTACAGTAAGATGAGTCGGTTGGGTGTACAGTCTTTTGTCATACACTGTTTTTAATTGTACAGGTAGATGCAGCACTACAAGGTACAAGGTAGATTTATTAGTCATGTTGTAAATGTAGTTTAAAAAATGAAATGAAAATTTGTCTGTAAATCCTGCTACATCTTTTGGAATCGAAGTCCATAAAGAATTAGTTAGCTAGCCACCCCAAGGTGCCGGGTGCCCTCATCTCGCTCCCCACTGCTCTGTATCACAGACTGTATATAAAGATAGACGACACGCCCCCACTTACCACTGCAATGCTTAAATGAGGTTAAAATATCTGAGATACAGGAGTAGCCATCTTGCAATGGTGATGTCATTGAGAGCTGGATTCTGCACAGTAACGATATCAGCGGTGGGGGAGTTCCTGCCAAAACACCCGTCCAACCAATTGCGAACAGCCCCATTGAATGAGAGCGCACGGATTGGCACAAACAACTTTCAATCATGGCTCAAAATCTCCTTTTTTTTAGAATTGAAAAACTCATTAAAGCCGAACTTATAAAAACAAACACTTGAACAAACATCAGGGTGATGAGAACTACCCTCAGTTTCAGAAACCATTTTGGGGAAAAATTTATTTGGGTGTACTTTGAGTTTTTAGTTTGGTCTGTATCTTGTTTGCTAACATGAAGGGGCGGACTTTATAACAGACATACTGCAGACAAACACAGGGGGCGGTCAAGATTGAAAAGTTACACTTTGGGGGAACTGTCATGTGGTCCATCTTTATAAACAAACGATGATCAGGCAAATCAATGTGCAGGCACATCTGCGTTTATAGAACAGCCAATAGAGAGGCCCTCTCTCTGAAATGACCCGTGATTGGCCAGAGTCTCCAGTCTTGGGCTAGATTTGCTAAAGCCTGAAAACAGATCCAAGAGGAGGTGCAGAAGTCTAGTGTTCTCTCAGACCACTTGAATTACTGTATGCTCAAAGTTTATTATGGGATGTTTGCCCAATGATGCCAGTGTTAAACTGCCTACCCCAGCTTTAAGTGTTATGAGATTTTTCAATTAGACTGATTACAGCTCTCTCTCTCCTCTCTGTTTCTCTGCCGTCTGTTTCTCCAGTTTTCCATCTTCAGTTCTCGGACTTCGGGCAGACCTATCCGGTGTGTTTCTGGTGACGAAGTGGCCAGGTATGGTCTCAGCAAAGCAGAGTTCATGGAGAAGGTGCAGCAGAGCAATGAGGCATGTCAGCGTGGTGACTTTCAGGCGGCCGTTCATCTGTACACTAACGCCTTGCAAGCTGACCCACAGAACTGCATCCTGTACAGTAACCGTTCAGCAGCGCTTCTCAAACTGGGACAACACCAGGCGGCGCTGGATGATGCTGAAAAAGCCTGTGAGCTCAATCCAAAGTGGCCCAAGGTAAGTGTGCCTCAACAGCTTAAACTATGGACACACTTCAATTTTTCGGCAGTGTAACAACATGAGGAAGATGTCCCGAGATAATAACATTTCATCTTATTAAACTGAAATTATTGATTTTTCTCAAGCCCACAAAGAGAGCATCATTGTCAGGAATTGTCCTTCCCAAACATCAGATCTAATTTCGGGGCTTTGATGTCCATATCATTGCCAATTTGAACTATAATTATCTGGACTTAGCTGCACAAATTGAAATGAGGGCATGCTGTTTTTAAAATGTCTGAAATTTTAAATATGTTTGATTAAAAAATAGATGTTTTTTGAAAAGTGACATCTTGTCAGCACAGCAGGTAACAATAGTACAGTAGGTACCACAGTTGTTGTATTATTGTTGTTTTGCCCTTTTTTTTCCTCACCAATATGAGATGATTTACCTTCAGTTTGTGTTTCAAATTCCACTCACACGTTCACTCCTCAGTTGCATTCTTGTGGCCACTGATCGATACAAAGTTTTCTGGGGTCTTGTCTTTGATCTTGTCCAGGCCATGTGGACTAACCCGCGATAGATTTCACATTACTCAGCCGCCGAGATCACTCGGCGACCAATTCCTCTCCTAAATAGAAATGCATTGATTTCATGATTTAGCATGGAGAGATACTTTTGTCTTTCGAGAGAGAGATTGATGATAATGTGGTAGAGTGGTATTGATGATAATTTGTCGCTACCAATGATGCATCAGTGGCCACCTCTTCTTTGATCTGAGGTCTTGTATCTTGGGATGCTCAGGTAGGTTTCCTCTTCTGTGAAAATGTGCCGCTGCAGTGAGAACTGAGACTGTCACTTTTTATTACATGGATGATGTGTGCTTGCTGCATTGTCCAATAGTATATGGACAAATGTAGTCCTTCTAGCACCTATTGTTTATTGTTCATATTTTTGTTCAGAAAATACAGTAGCTGTTCCTCTTTTGTTGTAGATGTCTTTCAGTACAGTGCTGTTTTTTTCGTTTGTTTTTTTTTTATTTGATTTTACCATATCTGCAGCATTAATTTCTAATCCATGTAGTCACTTCTCCCTCTGTAGCATCTGAGCATCAGTATAGAGTACATCTATTTCATTTAGGAGAAATTTCATAACCCTCTGAAGCCAGTGAGGCCAAACTATAATTGAAAATCACTGCCAAAATTCTCCTTTTTCCTCTTTATATGCTATCCAAGTACAATGAACCTCTTTGTGGTCTGACTGGGGGATGGTTGGCTTAATCTCGGCAGTGTAGCTCTGCTTATTCTTGGATTTACTGCCTGACAGCTTTGACTCTCATGCTGAAGTTTGCGTTAGCAGACTCGGTGTCGATGTATAGCCTGACCCTTGTGTTTTACTCTGTAACGTGAGACACGGGGATTAATATGTCTGTGGTATTGACAATTATACAGAGGGTGCATGGTCATGTTTTAAATTAAGATTTTTGAATCACCACCAGGGGTCAGTCTAGTCAAAGAGGAAGGCTGTTGAAAGCCTTTAGTCTGTGCAAGACAAAAAGGTGATTTTTTTTTTTTATTACATCCATTGGGTTCAAGGAAATGTTCATCATGACTGGCTTTCATATATAAATATAGAAATGTGCATGTATCAGCAAACATGTATCAGCACCGCCACCATGGAGCCCAAGGTCACAAAACAATCTTTGTTTTTTTTTTTTGGTTTGTTTTTTATCTGATGTGACAGGAAAAAAATCCCATTTAGCTCAAACCAAACCCAGATGTTCTAATAAGAATTGAATAATTTTGTACCAGTGTGCTGCAGTAGGTAAAAATGAACAATATTACAACTCCCTTATTCAGTTATTGCTGCCTTAAAGAATTGATTAGTAATGGTGGTCTTGACACTTATGGCGTTTGCCTCAGGGAAAAGAGAGCTCTGGCATTGTGCAGTCCATCTGCTACGCCTGGATGTTTGATGAAGGAACAGGGATTAAATCACAGGAGTGTGCTGGCATTCAGATCCTGTGTGAGTACATAATATCATCAATCATACCTCCCTGTGACCGCACTTCTGGATTGGCCCGTCAAACGGTGACAGGCGTGGTTTTTGCCGCCCCAAGCACCAGCGAGCAGCCCACCCTCCTGAAGCCCGCAGCCAGCCTGTGAAGGAACCCCCTGTCTAATCTGTCAGCTTTGCCTGCTGTTAGTGCCAGAAAACACATTCTGAAAGAAGAAAGAAAAAGTGTGGTTTAATGACCCAAGACAGCTTTAGGCCCTTTGTACCTCACCCTCTTACTGAATATAAAAAGTTTAAATGAGAACAAAATAGGTTGTCATTTCATAGACAAGGGGCGCACACTTGTGTGTGTCTGTTCACATTTCTACTCTATGAGAAGTCTGGGAGGGACGCCGGGGGAATGTGCATGGTGTGTAATCAAGCTTCTTTTTCTGTGCATGATTAATTTTTAAGTACAAAAGGAATGATACTACAGCAAGCTCTAAAATTTCAGCTGACACTCTTTGGTAGAGATCGATTGTTACCCTCTGTGTTAGGTGCAAAATATTTTAGTTTTTCTTTACAGCAAGTATTTTGTGATTCTGTGTCACACCGCAAGTGTTTTTTTAGGCGCATATACCAATTTACAGCATAAATTAATGGATGTAGCTACCATGCCATCACCTATTGGTTTGGGTAATCCATTTTGAAACCTTGAAATTGGTATGTCAACCATCACCAATTTGTTTTTTTGGATCCAAAGGTTATGAGATTGGAAAAGAGTTGGATCAGACTCGGACTGTAGCAACTATAGATGCATTAAGAAAACCTGGATACAGCCTGGAAGTGTAACCCCGTTCATTTCTATGAGAGCTGCTCAATAGCGCATCAAGCAAAAAGCGCTCTATTGCATGGTATGATAGAAGCAGCACCTTGCAAACAGCCCTGTCACTCATGTGACCCCGCCCCTAGATATTTGCAACATTAAAGGTCCAGTGTATAGGATTAAGTGGGATGACAGCAATGATGACAGCAATAATGACAGCAATTGAATATAATATTCGTCAGCAGGTTTTCATGAGTTTATATTCACTAAGAATGGTTGGGTTTCCCTTACCCTAAAATGAGCTGTTCAGTGGCCATTTGTGGTATTGCAGCAAAAAAAGTTCCCCAAGGCCCAAAAAGCATTTTCCACATAGGCCACCATTGCAAAAGAGATGTCTATAAAACTGTTGACAGGACAACCCGAACTGCAAACAAGGTCAATCATTACTATTTCTATTATGAATTTTTGAGCCATGGAGGTTTTATGCTTTTAAAAATTTCCTTGACCTGAAAAAAGCAGTTTAAAAATCTGTCACATCATCACAATGTCGAGTCTATGAGCTGAACAGGAACACTCAGGTAGGGCCAGTGGGAGAAACACTACTGCACATATTCAGTGGGCCACATACCTCGGAAATAAACTCAAAAGCTTAAAACTTTTTTGCAATATGCAGCAGGCAAGGAATTGTTATCACTTAATATGTGCCATCTTGGCATCTGGGATCTAGGTATTGCAAGGGCTTAGGTAGGTCCTAATCCCTGCAGTACACTGTTTTGTTTCAACAGCAGTCAAGAACGGATTAACCAAACACTGGCTACACTGGGCTATTTGTGTTTTCACATTGGCCAACTAGATGCAACTAAATCCTTCATATTAGACCTTTAAACCTTGATAAAATGTAAATAGGTGAATTATATAAAAATTTACCCTCCAAACAGTTGTCCCGGAGAGAGAAATTAGCTGACCCCCTTTTTTTTTTTTTTTCTGCTGTAAAGTTTGGCATTTTAACATTCAAGATGGGTTCTGTAGAGACTGACTCTCTTGGAGTTAGCCTCAAGTGGCAATTTAAGGTACTGCATGTTTTGGCACATTGATGTCATTCGTCAGCCCCAAGAGGTTGCCGCTTGGTATATACCAGTGACTGAGAGGACAATACCCTCTCTAGATGGATTCTGTGTATATGCTGCTCCTCCATCTGGTCCCTCCTACTGAACACGGCTGTTCCAATGACATGTTAAACAAACAGCCCTTTCTACTATCACTCCCACTCTTGAGTGTTGACAGGAGAGTTCCCAGGAAACCGAAAGACGACTGGCACTGCATTGTCGGGGGAAACATCTCTATCATTTGCATATCTTCTGATTATAGGTTATGATGGTGCCTATCAAGGGTATTCTGTCTCCTCAAGTGTTTATTGCCAAAGTTGGCGCGACACCCTCTCATAATGATGGTTCAAACCCATCAAGCCTCGTTTCCCAGATGAGGCTGCAACATATCTTTTTCCAGTGCATGCATACTGGCATACATTTTTCTTTTTCACCAACATAAAAATGTCCATTTACATCCCAGTGGAGTGGCCTTGGATTTAACTGAGACAATGAGTGTTTGCATTGGAAAAGGTCATGGTGTGTGGAGTGCTGAAAGGGGACTTTAATTACAGCGGCAGCATATCCAGTAATTGTGTACGGAGTGGATGCTGACACCCCAATTTGGCATACAGCTTCTTTTTCCTGCAGTGCCGGGTGATGACACCGGCTTTTGCTGTTACTGTATGTGGAAAGGGAAGAAAAAGAATTGTGTGATTTGAAGACCTCATCCGTTGCCACTCTCAGCAGCGCTTTGCTTTTCATGTGGATGAAAACCACTGGGGTGTAATGCTCCCCTGTTGGTATGACAGTCCGTTAAACCAGCTCTCATCTGATCTCGCTGTGTGTCAAGAATAAAGAACCTGGCTTTTGATCTCGTGTGGAGAGTGGTTATAGCTCTTGTGCCTTTCTTCTTGCTTTCATTCGCTCCATCTGACATATTTATTTCATAACATCTTGGTGACCTGTGCTATTATTTTGATACATGTTGAAATAATGAACTGAAAGCCTCAGTGAAGCCACAGTAAGTGGGCTAAAATATTAGTGTTTTTGTATTTGTAGAGGAAGGTGTATTCGGTGGCCTGTTTGTTTTATTTGATAGCACTGAGTTATACAATCATTTGTGTGTATTCTGTGTAGAGTTTGTATTCTTTCACATTGTTTTCTCTGAAATTGTTAAGCAAATGTAAGTACAGCCTAACTGCCTAGCATGGCTCTAGAGCCAAATGTTCAAAGTATAAAAATATCTCCCTGCTTTATTCTGTGCAGTTTTGGATTTAATCAAGTCTAGAAATGATCTGATTATATATAATTCCTCAAATACTTCAAAGTATTGAATAAAAGCTAAAATATAAATTTGACAAAATAGAAAAAAAACCTGAATATGTATATTGGGGCCAAACTATGTATGAATGAATATTTATAATAGTCTTTGTTGCATATTTATGATTAACATGATCCGGTTTGATTTGAAGGAACTGAACGCAGTTGACATCAACCTGCGTACCTGCCCGTAGTTTGGAATAAACACTTATAAAATATGAATGACTCTAGTTAGTCATGAGACTAACGACAGCAGAGACTCATAATATTGTGCAGAGAAAGTTGCTCACCTCGTAGCATTCTCAGATCAGATGTGTATTTCCTTTTGGGTTATAGTGAAAAATGGGGCACAGGAGCTCATCTACAACTGCACATCCTTCACAAGATCCTGGGACACAGACGAGGCATATTTCGGGATTGTAATTGTCAGAAGTAATTATTGATGTCTTTCTGAAGTGTTCAGAGGAGCTCAAACTATTTAAAGTTGAGTGGTGAGGCTGCCATGGGAGGAGTTTCATGTTTAAAAAAAAAAACCCAGAAAAACCCAGGAAAAAAATATGAATTGTAAGACACAAATTTCTGGCTTAAAATGTGGAAAACGGTAAAAGAAAATTGAGCTGAATAGAGGGCACTGGATCCTGGCGAATCTAGACCTACAGACCTACTTCTAGATCCTCCCCCATAGTGAATCCACATATGGAAGTTTCCATTGTCAATACCACGGCCCATGCCTCACAATCACATCAGGAAAAAAAGAACACCGAAATCTCTTTAAGTTACAAATATAAAAAGTACAAAATAGTAAATTACAAGTACTGCTTTCAGTATGTAACAACCATAAGAAATTAAAGAAAGCTTGAAAAATTAGTCACTTCATTTAAAGGTATGTACTGTACATGAACTGTGGTAAACATCCCTCCATCAAACCAGCATCCAGATCACCCTGCTCAAATCTCGATTTTCACTGGCTCTTTGGCTGTTTCTCGAACTTCTGCATTTGGGTGTGCCCGCCGCCGCGGACACAAAAGCAGAAACGGATTGAGAGAGAGACCTCTTTCTCTTTTCTTTTCAGATGCAGACCAAACTCGGATCAAACAGTAAAACTAAGCAGTGCTGATCAAATGTGAACCAATATTCTTTTACAGTGTCCTCTTGCCTAAAATGTTTACAAAAGCATATTTTAACTTACTGTTTAACCGTAATACAAGATCATTTGTAACCAGCTGGTTTCCTGTAGAAAAACTGTGAGGCTCACATTATGTCACCCTCCTTTAAGAGCATTTATTGGTCCTGCGTTATGCAGCGCAGTCTGGTAGTTTTAGGTTTTCTACCATTTTCTCTGGTTATATGGCACAAAGTATTTGTCCTTCTACTGCATAGACATCTCAATTTTATGAAAAGACCGTCTTTCCAGCAGTGAAGTACTTCTTTAAGCCAAAGGGCTCAACTGTGTTAAGAGTACAGTATGAAGTTTGCCTCTGCAGAGCAGCGAAATGACAATATCGACACTTCTAGAAAGGGTGATTTTTTTCTTTTCCTTTTCTCCAGAACTTGATGAATGATGCCGCAGATCTATAGTTAGCCTGCATTGTGCAGAGCAACAGCGTAGTCCATGTTTTGTGTGCGTTTTGCAGTTTTGTGTTGAGATAGGCGAGTCTTTGAAGCTCTTTTATTTCGTCCAGACCACAGGAACATTTCAGCGTGTAGACACTGTGTGTGCGGCTGCAGTTTATGAAGGATTTTATGGTGTACATGGATGTGTCGGGTACTTGGTGTCTGACGAGGATTTTTTGCACAGTGGTCACAGAGGGGGAAAAAAAACCTGTAGCTTGATTAGGCAGCCAAGACACATTGTTAGGTGGTTTACCAGTGCCAATGTCTCTCAGATTGCGAGAATGTTTAAATGTGATCAAGGGAGGCACTTAGCTGATACCATTTAGAGATGCATCACTTTTGAGGACATTTATTGAATCGTCTCAGTACCACAAGATTGAAGAAAATGATTTACGCAGAAAATGTGCCTCTTTGCCAAAGATTTGGTTCATGCCTTCGCTTTTTGTTATCTATAATATCAGTTTTCCTTCATCACGGGTTTGTTGACCTTCTGAACACCACAGATGTGTTTCAGTGTAAGAGGTTTTACGGCTACGCACTTATTATGACAGTGTGCGTTCCTCGCTGTCTCTCTTTATGAAGATGTGTGCTTTGGGTTAAAATAAGGTCTTCCCGCCAGTTTCCCCTCTCCCTCTGCTCCGCCGTTGTTTTCCACCGTATAGCTCCAGAGCTCACCATGGAGAGAGCCGAGTCATGAACCACTAATAAGAGGGTTCCGTTTTGCTTCTACCCAGCCGAGGCTTGAACTAATGAACAAATCAAATGAATGGCATGTAATTATAGGCCAGAAAGAGCGGGACGGACAGAGGGTTGGCGCTAGCGGGCACAAACCCGAAATTATTTGTCTGGAAAATCTGTGAAATGAGCGGGAGCAGTTCAATTCGGTCTTTTTCCCTTTAGAAGGCCATTGTGGCTAAGCGGTGCTGCACATATGCACGGGCCATGATGGGGGGAAAGTGACCACACACACACACACACACACACACACACACACACATGCACACACGAGTCTGCTGTTTTGATTTCAACAGCACTTCCTTGGCAGCTATGTCATCCTTTACAAAGATGAAACTGATCCTGTGCTGCAGTTGTCTGTCTCATTAGCAGCACTGCTCTCTCTCACTCCGTATCTTTGTAGAAAAGACATTCTGCTAAAAAATGCTTCTTTCATGAATTACTCTATTTGTTAAGTGTCCCATGTGATAGAATTCAGTAATATGCAAAAAATGTTATTTGAGCTACTGCATTGTTACGAGCCTGATAGATGCAAATTGCACCCAAAATCACATCCCCTTCTCTGCGTCTAATAACTCACTCAAAATTGAACGCATCAACATCCAACAAATACCGTTACAATCAGCCTACATTACCGTTTTCTACAATGTGTTGCTTCTGTTGAATTGCCAGTGAGTCATACAGCTCTGGCACAACACGTAAATTATCCCAGTAATATGACTGATTGAATTTATATCCAGAATCGCGCCGCTCTTTTCAGTCTGACTTACTCGATATACTATTGATGCGTTCAGTATTTTTGCCTTTTTTTTTTTTCTCTCTTGCAATTTAGAATGACTGATTCCAAATCCTGCTTACCCGGATCGCTGTGATGGTGGCCAAGTGGTTTTCCTCTCTGCCACCCAGGCGCCCCACCAAATTGTAGTGTTTCGTAAAATTTAATCTGCTTTCAAGAAACACCAGGCACACACAGACATACAGTAAAAAAAGTGAAAAATTGGCCTCCTCTGTTCTTTTTTACACTAACCATAAGCTTTGTACAGCATATATCATCGGTGCTTTGCTGGATCCCACAAAAAATAGGTTTCCAGTGTCTGATGATGTAATGTGGTTTGATGTGTGTGTGATGACCTTCCTCTCACCCCACAGCTGTCTGTCTCTTGACCGTCCTGGGGGCACGGATGAGTCAGAGCTGGAAGCTGATGTCACCCTGCGTATAATCTGTCAGCACCCGATCATACACCTACTGATCACCTCACACAGATACGTGATTTTAGAACATCTTCTCCCCCCAAAATATTGTGTATGTGGTTATTTTTCTCCTGGCTACTTGGGTCGGTGTTAAACTTTTTTGTGTGTTAGTTTTGCATAAATAGTTTTCTTCTTTTTTTTATTGTTTTTGTTATGTTATGCCATTCTGTAGATAATATTTCCAGAAAATTAAATACAGCGGCCTCTTTGTCCCAAAAGAAATAAAATGTGTCAAAGCCGAGGTAAGCACCTCAAACAAGAAACTTTCAATCATGTTAGAGAACGTCTGCGCACTCAGAATGCGTTTTCCCTCCGGATGCATCAATTGATTACCAGCTTAATAGCTTTTTGCTTGCTATTACATGGTAAGAAATGTCAAAAGGCCCAGAGAAAGCAAGCTCATTGCCATGCTCATGGCATAACAGCCTGCCGCTGATAGTGGATCAGCTTTACAAGCCTGAGGAAATGAGGAAAACAATTGCACCCTGCTCCTAGCACATAACCTCTTAGGTTATACAGATGCTCTTTTTTTTTTACTGCTCTTTTTTTTTTTTACTTCCAGGCGTTCATTTCGCTCTCTGCCTCATATCGTGCCGGCCTCTCCCAACTGGGAGCTTGGTGAAGCTCGGGTCCCGAGCCCTGGATGTCTCCAGAATTAGCACAGCCTGGCTCTGCTGCAGGGAGGAAGCACTCCCACTGGGGAAATAGTGTAGAGCAGAGAGCAACCTGCAAGAAGCCCATTAGTATACACTGCATAAGCATGGCAAGATGAATAGCAGAGCTGAGAGGTTTTTTCCCGTTCTGATCTACATCCTCATCCCGTTGTCTTCACCTCTGAACTTTTGGGGACTCATTTTTTTCTTGTGTCAGTGCCAGCAGCTGTGTCAGATACATACCAATGTTACAAAGCAGGTCATTCTACTGATGCATCGTATCACAGATGTATTGTTATATCTTTCACCTCTTTAAGGAGGTGCAAGGTTTGGTCTGTGCCTAGTGGAAAGTGTTTCTCTCCTAACTTGTGGTCTGTTTCATACGGCACCTATTCATGATGTAACCTCCTTCCCAGAATGAGTCATATGCCCTGCCTCCTCCCAGAGAAATAAATTGGTAGGAATAAAGGTGCCACTAATTTTATTTCCAGGTGGCTGACAAGCATTTTTTGGAAAGAGAAAGAAGCAGAAGAGAAAATCTGCATCAAATCAGTTTTTGCTTGAAAACAAAAACAGAAGAAAGGTGGTTTAGACTTAGTTTAACATAAATTTAGATTTTAGATGGGGAAGCCCCACTCAATATTTGGAGCATGTGATCATGTAATGATACACAAGATATAAAGATTCAAAAACAAGTGTTTGATCCCTAAAAGATTATTGGCGGAGGACTCCTCAAACCTCCAATTTCATATGTGCCCTTCCAAATTTTGAAACAAAACATAACCCCTTAGAGTTTAAGTGTGTGGCAAACCATTTTCCGAGTTACTTTTCTGCTCATCTTAGTATTTAATTTAATTCTCTGTACTTCCATCCAGTTAGCTCTGCTTGTCTTATTTGATTATGGCTGAAACAAAAGAAATATCGATCTGTTCAAGCAGCCTAAAACAAGGCAATAAAAATGTTGGTGTGTCCAGGGATGTTCCACCTTAAATACATGTTTGTTGTGCTGTTTTCACACCACAAGCGACACAGCAACATGCATATTTTGAATGGAAGCCAATTACATGAAGCTAAAACGCTTGAAAAGGAAGATGAGCTGACCTCAACTTTTTCAGCGCTACAATAGCATCGTAAAGTTAGCTAATGCTATGCTAGCTTTCTCTGCATTGCGGTGTACACAGGGATACAAAGGGGGAACAAACTGTGTTGTTAAAATGGGGCTTAGACATTGATCATAAGATATATTTATGACCAAATACAACTTTACATAGCGTTAAGTTGAGGTGCTTCGTGGCAAGTAGCAGACACAAACAAGCCTGTGACGATGTAACTACATTAATGAGCGCTGAGCAACACAGCTCTGTGCTAATGTAGCTGGCTGTTGTTGTAGTGTGAACCCAGCATTAGTATTAATTGCACAACACTTAAGACTTCAAATTTGGCAGTAAAAAGTTTGTAGTTTCCCCCTTTTACTGAGCAGCAGTTGTAATTACTGTTGATGGTAAAGTGATGTTTTAACAAGAGAAAAATGTACTAAAATGTCTACACAAGCTCCTCAGATGACTTCTGCAGCATAATCTGCGGTACGGCAGATGAAATAGGCCACTTTGTGTCTGTTGTTCTATGGTTGTACCTCCTTAAAGCTTTGAACTTTACCAGATATAGCATATTTATGTCTTGTGTACATACTGGTGAAGTATGATATAAAATATGGAGAGCCACATTCCTCCTACAGCACCATTAATGGACAAAAACTCCACATGGTAAGAGAAATATCAGTGACAAGGACATCTTTCCTCATTATTGTAAATAGAAACAGGCCGCGTTATGTCGCAAATCACAGTATACACCAGTGTAAAATGTCAGTGCACATTAATAGAACACATTTGTTCAATAATATGTCACTTAAAATCTGTCACTGTTTAATTCGGAAGCAATCAATTGATGCATCAGCAAAAAGGAAAAAACACAGTCCTATTTGTCACTGCTGCTCATGTGGAACAAGTACATGAAATGTAATCAAGGTTTAGTTTAAGTATGACCTAATTTTTTCCGTTAAGTGACTGCTGCATGGTCACAGTTTTTCTGTAATTACTGACTTAACTGGCATGTCGTAAATGATTAATGATAGATGATTTCTAATAAATAATGGATGTGTGGAAAGCAGTGTGGAACAAACAATGCAATATGCACAATATTATGTTAACTTGCATCCGTGATCATCTCAGATTTTTTTTTTCTCCTAAAAACGGTAAGCAGGACCGTTTAATATTCAAATACAGCCCAGTTAAAGATGGATCTTCTTTTCTGTCTAAATGTCTTGGTGTGTAATGGCCTCCAGCCTAATTCATTCTTCTATAGTGCTCCTTCTAGATTTCAGGGCTTGTTTTTAGGCAGCTAAATTACTCACTTGTGTCAGGTTATTACAATTAGCTGTTTGAGTGCCTGCGCTGTTGTGTCTTACCTAGATACTTCCCTCTAATTCTTTCCCTCCATAATGAGTTTTACAGGGAAATGCACCAGCAGCAACAACGGCAGCAGCAAAATGGAAATGCCTGGAGAGATGTATTAGCTAAAAAATCATGGAATGCAGGTGGTGTATTTATGTGCGCGAAGCTGACAAATGACTTCCGTGGTTGCTGATACAATCTCGGTATTTGACCAGAGGCTGAACTGCTCCAGTCAGGCGTTAAAAATCACACACACACACATGTTCTCAAACAGAACTCGAGTGTGTTGCTGTTTTAATGAGCTGGACAATCAAATATACACTCAGTGACTCTGCTCAGTGGCGCTCTGAAGCATCTTTGGCCCTGATATTGGCTGGCAGGCTTTGTGGCAGAGAGACCTGTAGCTGCACTGAGGCAGTCAGTGTTGACTCTGACATGCTCTGCTCTCCTTTACTTCAATGTTCAATGGGTTTCTATCAGGGGTTTAGTGGTGGTCGGATGATTAACGTGTTTTCTGTATGGCTATGTATGATGAAGTAGGTAATAGAGAGTTCTTGAGTACTTGTTTGGGCACTAATATTCTTTAAATGTATACAGTACTTCTCACTGCCACCTGAACATGACTTTTATATTTTTACTATTTAACATGAGTAACATCCTCAGATTCCACCTGTACACACACAGTGGTAGGGCTAACAGTTAGCATCACACTGCTAATGTTACTGGTAGTTAACAGATTTAAGGACAGTGAGGAACAGTCGGTGTGAGTTTGTTGGGACCGTTGCCGTTGGATGTTGCCGCTGCTGTGTTAGCTCGTGCTAAACAGGCAGACGCGAGAGAGTCTTCTTGTGCTCCTTCTAACTTATGTAACGTTAAAAATCTGTACCTTTCTGTTGCTGGCATTCTCATGTAAACTTTGAGTTTGTGGTCTAATTATAGGCTGAATCATTGCTGTTCAATAGATGCATTTCAAATAGCAGATGTTTTCTATTGTTTGCTAATTTACATTCCTGTTTTTTTCTGCAAGTACTCAATATTATTTTAATTTGAGCACTCGTGTATGGAACCCATCGGCTACGGTCTGATTCTGGTAGCGATGGCTAATATTTTGGGCTGATCTGGTGAAGCAAGCAAATGTCTGAACCAAGACTTTTTCCCCACATATGATTTCTGTAAATGCAGATAAAGGTTGAAAAAAGCTACTGAAAATCAAAATCATTGTGATTCAATAGCTAATGGGTTGTGATATATTTTGCCCGAAAAAACTGCAGACTACAAAAATTGAAACCAGAACATTTTCAATACCAAATTCTTGTTCTGTCGCCCATCAATTCTGCAAAATTATAGATTATATCTATATGACACCTATACCGGGCAATCTTACTGATATTTATCATCACATGTTAAATGTTTTCTGCAGTTAACCACAAACAAGAGAATATCCTGCCTGGTCATCTGCTTGGATACCAAGTACCAGAGTGAAATTTATTGTGTGTTGGCAGTAGCTTTAGCTGCTCCACCCTTTGGCTTTGATGTTGACTCTCTGTTACATGTGGCCCAAAACAACTGACGTCCCCCACATTCACCTGCCAGGACCCTCCTCCCACATAGCAAATGTTTTGAAGTGCCTTTTGTTCTGCTTCTTTCAGCGTACGTCTTTAAGAGTGCTGCCTTTTAGAAGGAAGCAACTCCACGATCTTGGCAGTGCTCAAACCCGCCCCCTTGAAACCCACAATCATGCCTTTTTCAAAGCCTGTTCATGATCATGATTAAAGCCCACTTTTGTTAACCTTATTCACATGCAAAACAAGTGTGGAATTGGAGTTGGTGTTATATGCACCTGTTTATGTGGCGATGCATATGCAAATCTGTCGTAGCACTTTGACTGCAGAGGCAGGGTTTTGATTTTGTTCTCAATGCTTGATTTTAGATCTTTGCGCTTGTCTGTCTCAGTATGAAACATCAAAAAGGAGTGGATTGCATCAACCAACACTTGTTATGTAGAGCTGATTAGTTGATTTAAGATGTACTATACTATATTTTTCTAAAAAAAACAACCAACACCAATAAAACAGCATTTCCCTCATACATCATGATGCCATCATTATGGGGTTGTCTTTTGCTTTCACTTGCGAGTGTGTTTACAAACAGTAACTAGTGATTATACGTACTAGACCTTTAATTGGGCAGTTAATAGATAGAAAATTAATCTACAGATATAATGATAAACTTTTTTTCGGCCAAAAATAACTTTTAGTTTTCTGACTCCTGGTTTTCAAATTTTACATTTTTTGTCATTTTTGTTATTTACGTTAGTTGATGAATTTCCCTGCTGGTCTGTTGGGTGCAAGTTAAACTGGTCTGCCTTAACTCCCCTTTTGGCCCCATATAATGCTCCCACAATATCTAATCCTCTCTCTGGCCAAAACACCAAGGCTGGCCTTAAAGTGTCAGGTCATTCAAACTACAATAAAACATATTTTCTCACTCAGTCTTTGTATCTAACGAAGCAAATCCAGATGCTCGGTTGGCACAAACAGTGGAAGTAAACTCACTCTTTATCGACCATTAAACCACAGATTGTTAGACTAACATCTGAGTCACGACAGCTTCTTAACTGTAATGACTCTTTCCAGTCCTTATCACTAATGAGTGTCCAGTCACCCCGGGCAACCATATTTCAGCAGCAGTCTGCCACTTCATTTAGTCCGGGTGTTCCTATTGGCAACCACTTTCTGTCTAAAAAAAACAAACAAACCAAAAACACAAGCAAAACAACAAAACAAAACAAAAAACCTCTTTCCATGTTGTTTGTGTGAAATCTTCCACTTTGGCAAATGACAGTTAGAAAAGTTAAAAAGGAAAAAAGGTAAAACAACAAAACATAACTGCATAATCCATAATCTTGTTAAACAGGAGATGGCAGCTGAAAAATATGAGGCAGACATCGCTTCAGCAGCCACACAGGTACACCATCCTTCATGAGATGAATGCAAAATGAAAAAGTTAAATAGATAAATCAGTAAATGAAGCTTAACTACAGTACATTCCTATAAAAATAACCTGTTGTCTTTCTCGTTTACTGCAAATCCAGATAAAAAAGTCTACAGGAGGTAATTATTCTTAACCCTGATAATAATTAGCTTACAAATTAGTCATTTTAAATTAGTGTGTAGACGTTTGCCCATCACTTTTTATTGTGTTGCTTAATTAGACAGGCTGAATTACACTTAACCAACTTAATGATGTAGTTATTATTGATTAATTATCATCATTTTGATTGATCTCTTGTCTAAAGGGCCGTCCACACCAAGAACGATAACTATAACAATACCTGTAAATATATAATTTTACTTTTTTTTTTCTACAAATATAAAGAGGCCAGTGGTGAATGATATGGTCGGGATCACTTTCAGGGTGAAGAGAGGCTCAGTGTGGAGATTTAAAAAAATTCAGCCTGTTTGTTAAAACTTTATATAGATGCTATTAAGAAGAAGGACATCTGGGATGCACTCAAGCTCACCATCTCTTGTCTTGTTTTGTTATTTTGTGAACCTATATCCTTCTGATTTTGTTTTTGCTTCTCTTCTCAGCGTACAGAATTTTCAGGTCATCAATATCCTTTTTCCTAAGCCGCCGACACAGCTTGAGTGTGCAACAGGTGCTTGGCGCCCGGTTAACAGAACATTATAGTTCATCAGTGCGGATGCTCACATTGTTATTGTTACAATTATCGTTATAATTATTGTTCTAGGTGTGAACGGCCCTTTACTTGATGCACAGATACCGTATGTAAATAATGGCTGAAAAAAATTAAAGGTTGCGCATCACCACCAAGGGAATCAACACTGATTTGTCTTCACATACCTAATTGTTGCAACATTTCCCCATTGGAGTAAAGGAGCAGGTGGTGAGTCAACAGTTGTCAGTGCACTGACAATCAGCAAATGCCGTCACACACTTTGCTTACAACCATGTTATGTTGTTACTACGAAAATTGAAACAATTATCCAGAGGAGGAGGATAACGATGCTGATGTGAACATCAATTATGTCCACCCACATCTAGACAGGTGGCATCCTGCAGGCGCAGCAGAGCGTCAAACTTGGCAAAATCTCCCTTTTGAGTATCAAACTCTCAAAATGTCCAGAGAAACTAACACAGTGTCCATCTGTATGCTCCGCCTGTTCCAAACAAATAAGAACTAATACCATTTTAATCCTCACACACAAGCTTGTGAGCAGACTCGTACTCGGGTTTGTGCCCACCAAGAGTGTCCTCATCAACTTGTTATTTATTCTTACTAAAGAATTGTTAGTAAATGACATTGTTTTGTAATTTATGTAGGTTTCTATCATCCAGTTACAATTAAATTTGAAAGACTGCAGGAATAAACATGTCAGATTTAACTGGGAGGATTGTTGCATCCATAACTAGGTTTGTTTATTATTGATTAATGCTGCCTAATTAGCACTTGGCACTTAACTCAGTTGGTTAAATGATGTAAGATTGTGAAAGACAATCTGAAAGCTGTAAAAAGAATATTATTAAAGAAACATGATTTGTTTGTTCAAGGCTTTGTAGCTGCACAAAGACCTCCGTAAAGATGTAATTGGAGTAGCACTCTGGCGCCAAAGTGTGCTTGTAGTTGTATAAATGGTGCAATCAATCAGATGCTTTGACCAATTTTTGTTTTAAACTTGTGCTCTGATAAGTGCTGCTCACAACCACAGCCACTGAAATCTTTGTCTAGCAAAACAACCCACGTATCAGCTTATTGGGAGGAAACCTGTGCAATGCAGTTATTTTTACCCTGTGAGAGCAGAGGTGAAGCGGTCTAATCAATCACTTTAATTGTGACTGTGCAGCAGCGTGGAGTTTACCCACTGCCCTTCCTATCAAATGTTTCCACAAAACATTGTTCTGCAACACTGTTCTCCATTTGTCATTTGATACAAAAACCTCAAGTGATGTGAAAATGGGAGAATTTTTCATGTTTTCATTTGTTTTTGCATTTTATGCAAACACCAGTCTTTTTGCAGTAAACTACAATCTGTTTTACTTTTGCTTTGACAAGATGCAGTGCAGTGTTTTGACGCTGAATCAGCCACATGAAAGTCTCTCCTCCGTTTTCGCCGAAGAACACGTGTGAAATGACCCACATGAAAATGAGGTCAGAGCCTTCGTAGCACACAGTCCTTGGGAAATTCATATCTAACAATGAGCTGAAAACAGGAACTCGTTTGGGAAGTTTGTCAACAAAGCTCGGAAGTGACCTCTTTAGTTTGTCAGGGTCACAGTTGTAGCTGTAAAATCAAAACACTTTAATTTTTACTTTTCACTTGTTAAGTCCAGATGTAAACACAGACTATAATGGTTCAAGGATCAGCATCAAATACCGCATAGGAAAATCACCACTGTATATATTATTTCAACAACACATAATACCTATCAGAAAACAACTGCTAAAAACATCTGTAGATTTAGATTCATACTTTTTGTCCTCTAAGGAGGACATTTGTTTTCACAGTCCGTACAGATAACGCTCAGAACAATTAAACAAGTCTATAACTAAATGCCCAGGCTATTTAAAACAGTAATGGCTGTGGGCACAAAACTCCCAAAGCAGGATTTCTGTAAGTTATGAGAACTTACTTCGAATGCTGTTTAACACACATAGATGTTATATTGAATGGGGTTAGGGCTAATACTGCAATACGTCAACATTGCTGCCATATTGGTAATAAATCTACCTTGTACCTTGTACGGGGCAAGACGGCTTTTAGCGGACATGCCTCAAGCGTTTCAAAGCAGAGGATACTGTTTATTTTTATGCTTTATTTTTTCATTTGAAACCTAATTTTATATACTTTTTCAGTCATTTAAATTTGGCTTGGTGGTTATCAACACATATTTCTGTGGTTGGCCAAACTTAAAACACACATATAATTATTTTTGCTTTTTTGTCTTACAGTCTTACTTACAGTAGAACTCTGTTCCGGGAGATATTATGAAGTCTCATCCCGCTGTAAAGTCTTGTACAGAATCTTTTTTAAAGGCTGATATGCTCTAATTGCTTCCCGCTGATATTCAGTGAGCACACTGGAATGTAAACCTGTTTATCTGATATTATCATGGTTTATGTCCCAGCCTTTCTAAAGTTTGTTTACAGAAAGACATGCACTGAGTGTAATAATAAAATATAGATGTATCGAGGATCAGAATCTTTCTAATTACTTCCACAGTTTTCATTGACTCATAAAAAGAATAAATTACGCATTTACCCTAAGCATTGGCATGTTTATTTATGATGCAGTCTCCTTTCGATTTCATCTATGTACTTCATGTAATTGCGTATTTGCATCCGCAGAACCACCACAGCTCTCATTTCCCCGAGCAACACTTCTGGCACAACACATTCATTCATGCCACATGGGATTTTACCATTACAAAGTCCATGGTTAAACACTATTACATTAGGGGGGTCTGTTTGTGGAAATGTTCAGTTTTCGTTTCAGGAGAAATAAGGCAACAAATGTATGTGATTTGTACTATATCATGCTCTATAATTTGATATGTCATGCTGCTAATGCAGCATTTTGATTTAAATTATACATAAAAGCTAATGTGTATATGTGATAATGTACATTTTATGTCATTCTATTTTTCTGCATTTTCGTGTGTGTGTGTGTGTGTGTGTGTGTGTGTGTGTGTGTGTGTGTGTGTGTGTGTGTGTGTGTGTGTGTGTATGTATGTATGTGAGATTGTGCACACCTGGTTGTCAGCTGTCCGGCTGTAAGTCCTTGGCACAGTTGATATTATACTAAAGCATAACTAAACAACATGCTTATGTGGACGTGCAGAGCCCTCAGGGGAATTAAAATCTCTTTTGTCTGACACATTTGATTTATAAATTGGCATGTTTAGTGATTTGGGGTGAGAGGAGGGGAGGAAGGGCACTCTGATGGGTCTGCAGAGGTCAGCGCAACCTTCCTGCTGCTGGACAGGACAGGCGATAGAGAAATACACTGTACATCCAAATGTTGCGTTCACACACTGCGTGTCATTGTTTCTGGCATTTCAGTGTTTTCTTATTGCATTAATGCTGTGTTGAGTGTTACTACCATGGCTCAGATCATCTGGTGTTAGTGCAGAAGCTCTGATATGTGTCTCACAATAATGTTAGATTTATTAATGTGTAATATTTGAGTATTCTTGGTGAAGTCCTTCAGAAGGCTTTAGAGCAAAGCAAAGTCAGACTGATAATTCACTGGAGGTTATGTTCAGAGAGTCTCCCCTTTCATTTCATCCACTCCGGAGCTGGCAGAATGTGTTAATGTAGTCGGAAAAATCGCCTTAACTCCTCTCTGCTCCACTCGATAATGAAACTGTCTCCTTCACTTGTTGCAGAGACCCTGCATTACCTGACAAGTAATCACAAGTCGAAGTGTATTTTTTATTCGTTCAAAAGTTTCAGTGTCATCTGATTCACATTCCTCCAGATTCATTTAATTGAATATCTTTATCAGACCTGTTTGCCAGGCTAAAGCCTGGATCATCTCTGCAATATTCTGATAGAACACAAGTATATAATAAAATCTAACAGCTTTGCTAAAGCTAAAGATGGCTAGTTTTCTGCCAATATTGACAATAACAGGGATAAAGGCTCTGGTCTCAGTGCTCTCATTCTGATCATTGTTGATCTATTCCCTTGATGAATTGTAACGCATTGTTTGATTGCTCGGCCTGTTTCTCATCTTTATCTCTGCCGCTCTGTTATGTTCAATACCCTGGACCATTTGGTGCCATTTCACAGAGGTGGTTTCATTATGACGAGCGAAATGTGATCCATCTCTCTCTCTGTGTGTCTGTGTGTGTCTGTGTGTGTCTCTCTCTCTCTGTGTGTGTGTGTGTGTGTGTGTGTGTGTGTGTAGGAATGTAGAGCAAAGCCCATGTATGGAAGAAACAGACTGAGCTTTAAGTGGAATTGTATAAACAGTGTACTTGCAAACGGTAGTATGCCACCACATTAACCCTTTGAAACCTGTGCAAATTGACTTGACTTCTTTCAAAAACATAACAAGAGAAACTTGACAAGAAATGGCCTCAAAAAAAGCAATAATTTAGTAAATAAAAAGTTGCTAGAAAATAACCTGAAAAACTGCTAATTTAATATATAAAGATATTTCTGTAAGTTATAATAATTATAAATGTCCTTTTTTTTTTACACTTTTCCTATTTTAAAAAAAATAAATTTCAAAAAAATCTCTCTCTTTCTCTCTCTCTGTCTCTCTTTTTTCAGGTCATTTTTCTTCTCACATTTTACTTCTTGCAATTTGCAGGACATTTCGATCAAAGTTGCTCATTAACTCTTTTCCATCTTTTCGAAACAAATCAATTTGCTCCAGTTTCAAAGGTTTAAATCCTTGTGTAGGGTTACTGAACACAGCGAAAGAAAACAAATGTCTTTCCAGGTTTCAAAGGGTTAAACTAAGATAGTGAACATAGAAATTGTACCTGCTTAACATCAGCATGTTAGCAGTATGAATGTGAACGTTTAAATGCTAACGTTAGCATCACTGTATCTAAGCAGTTAGCCACACTTAGCTGCTAGCATGGCTGTAGTCTCTTATTCTTGTTAAAGTGTGATTAAATCTTGTATTGTATTTTATCTAATACTGATAATTTGGAGTAAAATATTTAACATTGTATCTGCCTATAATTTAATATTTATGTTGCCATTTTAATACGTCCCTGATCAGAAAATTCCTGATCAGAATCCTAAATCTGGTGTATTTCTGGTAGTTTTGTTTACAGACCTGACCTCCAGATCTGAGTTAGCAGTGTTTCTTGTACTGGGGGAGATTCATTGTCTTTCTTACGGACACTTGAAGGGATACTTTGCTGATTTTCAACCAACTTTATATCATAACAATGTTGGTAGCTTGTGTAAATTAATTGTGGTAAACTTCCCTCCATCTTGCCAGCACCCACATCTCCCTGCTCATCTGTTTCAGAGGTTTTGCTCAAGCTATTGGACACAAAGAGTACAGAGGCAGATCAAGAGAGCGGCCCACCCCTCTCTCTGTCTCTCAAACTCAGACCAAAACAGATCAAACAGTAAAAGGCAGTGCTGGTAAAATATAAACCATGATTCTCTTACTGTAAAATGTCTCCAGAAAAATGTTTCAGTGCACTGTTTGTTAGGTGCACTGTTTTTGAATTTGTGAAGAGAAGGCAGGTGCTATACTGTTTCCTGTATGAAAACGGAGGCTAAAAATACTGAGATCAAACGGTAAAACTAGGCAGTGCTGATCAAACATAAACCAAGATTACATTACTGTGTTGCATATTTGTCATCTAAAGGGTATTTAGAAACACATTTTGGATGAAGGTTGAACTATACGATTTTTGTTTTTAACTTGCCGCCATATAGTTTTTGGATGGACAACTTGCATCATGTCCACCAGTGGGAGCGTTTATGTGTCTGATGCTGTGCAGTGCGTTATAGTAGTTGTAGATTTTCTACCTCTTGAGCAAAGGTGAATGCCATAGCCCTTTTTCTTTGTTTTCTCTGGTCACATAACACCAATTTCAAAAGTATTTGTGTCATTCTACTGCATAGACAGCCCAGTTTTACTTCTTCAGGCACAGCCGATACCTGTCAACACCAGTATTTTTATCACTTCCTCTGTACATGGGCAGCAACACTGGTTGGGCAGAAAAAGACTGTCGCTGTATGGAAATACCGCCTGTTTTTAAGAATTTATTACACCCAGGGTAGTTAGAACATCTGTGGTTACTGGCAAGGTGATTGGCTGGTTACCTTACCCAATCAGTATGTCTTGATGGGCTATGATACGGCTGAAGAAAGCCTGATACAGCTGTCTCAACCTCTGCTCTGATCCTTCAGCAGCAGGAAGGGAGGCTGAGTTTCATTCTCTTATATAAGGACGGTTTTATTGGATGTGGCAGACTAATAAAGAGTCTCACTTTGGAGTTGAGGTGAGGGGTCAAAGCTGGTGATAAGGGTATAGATGAGGAGGGATAGGATTTTTCGTGTGTCTCTGTGTGTGTATGAGTGTGGATGGGCGTCTTTTGGACCCTGGCTCATATTCCATAAATCCTCAGGGGACAGAGGGGAGAACTGGACCGGGATTACAGCATCTCAACGCCATGTTCCTGTCACTCACAGAAAAACACTTCCTGTGCTGAAAGAGTCTGAGAGGGATGTGAGATGTACAGGAGGGCCAGGGGTGATGATGAAAGAGATACCGCACCATTATCACTGGGAAAAAAAAAGAAAAGATTTTTCACATGACACACTATTAGAGAGATGGAGCTAACCATCAAATTATATATTGAGACATCACTCTGACACAAAACCAGTGAAATGTTAGAAAGGTCCATCATTTCCTGTTGTTTTATGCGAATAGTGTGCTCTGTTCCATTTATCAGGAAAGTTTAATTTCAGTGAAAACATGACAATATTTTAAAGAAACAATTTGCCTCCCAAATGACCATTTGTGTAGCAGTTACTCACCTATTGTGTTGAATTTATAGGGAAAACTGTTTTTCCTTCATGCCTCCATGTTGAATAGAGAATCCTTAAACAGAGATGAATTGAAGTAAATGGGGGCTGCATTTAACAACATCAAAACTATATCAAAACATCCATTTACAAACTTCCATACAACTTGTGCTGTTCGATTCAACTCTCATTTATCCAGACAAATGCTCAGTATTTGCCAGACACGTGCATGTTACTAAAACTCTACCATTAAAAACACTTCCTAAAAGCATGCATGGGCAAGTGAGTGCATTTGAACTGTGCTTGTGTATTTGAATGTGCAGAGTTCAAATGCATGCGTGTACCCAGGGGTGCTCCTTGTCTGTGCATGAGACTGTTTATACAAGAACATTTTGTAAACTGATGTTTTGATATTGTTTCGCTTCTATTATTTTTTTGGAAAATTATTACAACAGTAAACATTGAACATTACCCTCCAAAAGACAACTATAATATCATACTAATGTATAGCCATATAAAAATACAAAGTAAAATTAAATCAAAGTAAATTAATAAAGAAAACATGTTTAGCTAAGAAACGTTTAGGTAACTAAACAGAAGAATAAAAGACAACACTTTTGGTTTTGCCTCTGTTAAATCATAGAGTTTCTTTTATGCACTTAGTAGATATATTTTTCCATAACTTTTGGCCAAAAAAAAAACTTTAACTTAAAGCCGTGAAAAAAGGGAATGATAACAGTTGTTGCATTTAATTTTTTGTTCAGTGTACATACAAAATGAAACTGAATAAGTACAAACAGATAATAGTTCATGAAACTAAATACAAACGGAAGACAATAAAATAAATTTGGTGTCCAACATGGTGTTCTAGTAGCTACTGGATACTAATAGAGTTCCCCTTACGTCCATTTTCACTCACTATTATCGCATTACCCTATTAACCATCACCCAGGCATAAACCTATTCTTCCGGCCAAGACATGGCTGAAAGCGGCACCCAGCAGCTCACCTGGTGCAGTGGGTGCCCCATTTATAGAAACTATGTCTTTGTCGCAGAGGCCGCAGGTTCAAGTCCAATCTTCCAAGTCCAACCCTTTGCTGCATATCTTCCCCCCTCTCTCTGCGTTTCACTCTAAAGTCTGTCCTATCCAACAACGCTAACAAGCCTAAAAAAGCAATTTTAAAAAAAAAGACAAAGGATAAAAATCTGAATCAGCCTGCAATATGGACTAACACCTCAACTAATTACACATTGCAAAAATCTCTGTTGAGTAAAATTTTTGCTGGTTTTGGTGTCTTTGTTTACAGTTGAGGCATTTGAGAAAAGCAAATATTTCTTCTCAAATTCTACGAAACATGGGGTCATAAACTGATATACAAATAATGTTTTTGGGGAGGTTATGGTTAGTATTTGTTTAATACAGACCATGTTTACCATACAGCTTGCAGGCTGACATGATATTTAGTTGTGGCACTTGCCATCTATTGCAAGAGTTTTATGTAAATGTTTACATTGTGCTCATGCCATGACGTGCACATCACATTTATCTATTATAAGATTTCGAGCTGTCATATTGCTTTCAGTAAATCCATTTAGTCTAGTGGAAATAGGAAAATTTTATTCGGGGTAAACAACTGGAGGCTCAGTGACCACTGGGGTAATTTTCCTTGTAATATAAAGGTAAATGAATCTTGGTGTAGCAGTAATGTGCAGAAAGCCTCATTTTCTTTGCTTTTATGGACCTTGTGTGCCTGTGTGCACATACTGTACATGTTTCAGTATTTGGTGGAGCACGCAGAGCTTATTAGCTCATGGCTATGTGACACACATATTTTATGCGATAGATTGTAAACCTCAGTCCTTGGTGGAGGCGGTGATACATGCTCCATATCTGTTCCCTGTGGTGTGAATACTGTTGTTATTGTGGGGGCTACAGGCATACAGGGGGTTGCACTAATTAGGACCTTACTGCAGCTTTTGTGGCATTTTCATTCTGGCAGGTCCCTTGGTGGCCTTTTTTTTTTATTAAAAAAAACCCCTTTACATGGTCATGCATTATTCACAACACAGGTGTCATTTTGACCCCTGGCGACATCAGCTCACTAGACGGTAAACTCAACCACAAAACTAGCGCCCACTCACGGCAGTGCATTGGCATGTAGTATACATGAAGGTAGCTGTGCTAACAGATGCTTGGGGATTATGAGCTTTCTCGTGTTTTCGCTGTTATTTGGACCTAATTTCTTTCCTGTCTGGATTCAATTCTTCTCTGTTTACTCAAATGAGCGTACATTCTGGTACATCATTAACCATATTTATGTGTGAAGGCACTTTAATCAGTAGATCTAGAGGTAGAAGTAGGACAGGGACCTGGCCGTATTTCACTGCTGAAGTTTCCTTTTAGAGAAATCCCACTGAGAGCTGTGGTCATCACTGCTACAGCTGGCTGCCCAGTTACCTTTCATTTTCTCTATAATTGCTTTTTCCTTTTTTGTGATGGAGTGAATAGCGGTGAATAAACGTAAAAGCGGTATAATTTTGCGTCTTTCTCTATGCCATGTCTTCTATGCCTTTCTGTCTGTCTTTCTGCCTGTCTCTCCATCTTATTATACAGACTGTCCTGGTCCCCATTATTCCACTAGTGAGGTCTCACAGGGCATGTTTTCCCTAATAAACAGCTCTCTGTGTTTGTCTAATTTCTCCTTATTAATGTGGGTGCGTCTGGCGCGGAACGGCTCTGGAGTGTTAGGAGGCCCTAATTTGCCCTGCAGAGACATTGCTGTATAAGGATAAGGGAAGAGACAAGGGCGTCATCATTAATGTTTCATGATTAAATCATGCTTCCTGCTCTAGTTTGCCTATAAGGGAATATGTGTGCGTTCTTGTTTACATGTGTGTAATTCTAGGAGAGACGCAGAGACCGGAAAAGTTAGAGATAAATTGAGGTGTTGGTGGTTGCTAAGATTTAGATTTTTTATGAAGTCACCTCCCTCTGCCCCGAGTGACACTAAATCAGTATTGGAGGACTATCCATCACTTCACTTTGGCGGCCTGGTCAATGGGGGTCACTTCTGAGCAGTTACCTGTTAACACAGCTAATGGAGGTCCATATTTGCATAAGCCTGAGTAAAGAGGGGACTGGATCTGGATAGCAGACAAGCTGGGCGGGGCCTTTCTCACTGCACAAATGAGACCATTCATCACTGCTTTGTTTGCCTGTATGCACCTTCTCATGAACAATTAATGTGCTGCAGACATTTTACTGCTTTTCTTCTCTGCCTTTATCTTACCTTCCCTCTCTTTGTCTCACTTTCGGGGACTGTCACTGCAGCACTAACCCCTCCCGCTGATTGTAACTTTAAGTCCATTTATTAATTTGCCTTTACAAGCTGCGGCTGGTTTTTGTGTTTGCTTGACAGCGACGGGGGCTTTAGCATATAAAGCCCTTTGTTTTTCCCTCTCTGCCTACCTGTTTTAACGTTAAATGGCTTCTGCATCTTGCCATTGATGCGCTCCAGGCGTTTTTGTGATACCTCAGACAACATAGCAAACTGTGTGTTATGCTGATGAGATTCAAGCGCAGGATTAAGTTCTGCAATATGCTGAACAAGGTTTATCATAAAGATAACTTACACTGCAGATATCCCCAACATTTTGATACTCCACATGACTTTTAGGCTTTTTTCCTTAGCCACGGAACATCGTTATTGTCCTTTTTTCGGAGGAATCTTGTGTTACTTAATTGGTCCACATTTTTTATGTGTGATCGATATATATTGTTGGATATTTACCTAAGCAATTTGGTTTAAGTGCCTGGCTGCCTGAGAGGTTATAGAGACTGAGGCCCACCTGGGAATAGATGCCGATAAGCCCCGGACAAAAGTTGTCAGCATAAATCAGCTGCCACTTACCATTAACAAAACACATCCATTAGAACATTTCATTTTTTTTGTTTAAGCAGACTACTTAATGTTGTCTATTGGTCTTCACACCAGGGAACTATTTGTCTCAGCTTCTTCAAATATTAAAGCGCAGACATGAGTTATTTCTGTGCACATGCCGGCCATGTTTTGCTCACTGTGTCGGCTAACGGCATCATAAAAAGAAATGTATGAATAATAAATGATAACAGCAATAGGCAATGGTTTTGTTTTGGGCCCTTCATCTCTCACTAGTTACATTTACAGGCATGGTGTGTCTTTACTCGTGGCTGTGTTTCAATCAAAGCGGTAATCAGGTAAAGATGTTTGCACAGGCTTTTGATATTGAGCATATGCCATTTGTACTCCTCTTCGCTTACATGCAGTATTAACTACGGTCACTTCTCCATTAGTAATGCAGTTTATGCCCTAATCCCACCGTACTGATATTATATAACTTTGTAACTTTGTATCATCAGTCAATTTTTGACTCTTTTTAGGTGACAAGAGTGAAAATTAGCCCTGTTAACATTTGTTATGTTATGTTTTCAAAATGATGAAGGCAGTAGCAGAACAATCACATACAAAATAGAAGAAAGGCTCCACAGGATGATTTTTTTCCTTTGTCAACTATCATGTTTTTTTTTTAAAAAAAATGAAGTACAGAGTTTTAGGCATACTACTATTCAAAGGGCTTGACAAATAGTGTATGTAGCTGCCTAAAATGGGAAAAAAGATCTTCCCAGGGGTGCATGCCCCTGACCCCTAGATTTTTGCTGAACCTGAACGTCTCCAACCTCTGGCTCTGCCCCTGGTTATATGTCTAGATAAAAATGTTTATCTCCCTCAAAATAAGATATCCAAAAAGGTATCATTTGGGTATAATCATATTGCCAATACTGTATTGTATTGGCACCAGTATTGAACAAACGATACCCAGCTCTACTTAATGTATTCTGTGCAGGAGTTTGAGCAGTTTAGTGCTGCAGGGAAGCAAGACTACACAAAGACACTCCATACCAACTCTCAAAACTAGATGATAAACCTGCTAAACCTACTCTGACTGTATTAATATTAACAATACAGCCAATAATCCAACACTATTCTTTTTGGATGTAGTCATAGCCAGTCTGTCATGTCTCACTGCTCTGTGTGGATCTTTCTAAAGTGAAAGATCAGGCCTGTATTATGTTGTTTGATCTGGTTGGATTTGTGGATGTGTCAGTAATCCATAGTGAAACTACTGGAGTCAAAAACAGACATTTAATTCTGTTTGGAAAGATTTTAAGTGAAATGGTCACCATTTCTTATTTGATTTCTCTTAACTAGTAAGAAGCAAAATTTATTTTTTGCAGTATAAATGCAATACGCTTCTAGCTGCAACACACATTAATTACAGTTGAATATATGGCATAAATCATGCAGTTGTTGTGTCTCTGTTGTAGAAATTCTCTGCACTACACGGAAAAGCAGCAGCAGCTACTGTCGTTTTTTTACTCAGGGTGGCAGGACCCCCCCTCCACAACCTCTCTGAGGCAGAGTGATAAAACATGCATTCAGAGACCTTGGGAATTCACACACATCTGTGCCTTTTCTATTGCACACACTGTTAAACACACTGTTTGCAGATAGAGATCTCGGGATGAAACATTAACAAACAACTGACACCCAGAGCTAGATCTCTGCGTTTGAATTTCAACACAAGGAGCATTATGGCATTAAGCTACATTAACACTTAGACTTCATTTTTGCAATCTGTGCTGAAGTACCAGAGCAGACATTGAGAGATTCGTTTTGCTGTTTCTCTCTGCTGTGATAGAAGCAGCAGCGTTGCTTTAAGCATTGCAGTGGAGATGGTAATAAAGATGGATTAAAAATCATAGAGTTGTTGTTAGAAAGCAATTGATTTAAATGTCAGGGAGCATCTCGCCCCTCCCCCTGCTCTGCTTTATTGGATATTGTCACTGGGATTGTGTGCAGTCTGTTCGTAGGAGACTCAGTGAAGCTTGGAGATCCGTGCAGAGGGGCTGGTGTGTAAGGGACTGGGGGAGGGAGGGCGGGAGGGAGGGAGACATGGTGGTAACATCAATAATTCACAACGGTATTGCTAGGGAAACAGGATGTGAAGGTATAGGGGAGTCAGACCAATACGAATAACACATCTCTCCAAGCACCGTGCAAATGAACCAGACCTGAGCTCTGCCATTTATTTTCATAGCATTTTACAGCGATATAAATGTATTGAGCCCATAAAAATCCTTAATGATTGCATTGATTTCAAAGAAGCTGTTTTTTCCCACAAGCCAAGAGTTTAATTTACAGAGGCTTCTGGTTTTATAAAGCCTGTAGTTGAGGAAGGAAGAGAAAGGTATAGGGAGCCCAAAAGAGCATGGGGCTATTCCCTGGGCCTGCTTATTAAATGTCCAATCATAGTCTACAGTGCAATGGCATTACCACTATAAAACACCTCTCCGCTATGTAGCCATCTAGACAGAAATTGCTATTGCTTGGTGGAGACTTGAGTGTTTCCTTAGCATTGATTTCTGTTGAGATGGGAGGGAGGGAAATAGAGTTTAGGCTATCATTAAAACTGAAACACGGAGGAATTCCTAAGAACTGCACACATTAGCTGCAGCTTTTGTAGCCTCTACCACAGGTGCTGAGTGGGCTTTATGAAGCACTCCCTCTTGTGTTTTTGGCTGCTCATTTTCGCTGCTCGGAGCTAGTCCCTGTTATGAATATAGGCTTAATCCATTATCGCGCTGATTGCCAGTGTGATTTCTGTCACACCCTTCCCCAGGCTTGGGTCAATTACAAAGCAGGCAGTAAAGGCATCAGTTATTCATGGGGAGATCATGATCAGATGAAGAGTAATAAGTCAAATGATTACCTTTTTGATAAGCAGTGAATCAGATTATGATTTGGATCTATGCCATGATGATGAAAGACAGATTTAGTTCTTATTTCATAGTCTCAACATTACACTACCTTTATCATACAGCGCTCTATACTGGTGTTTAGCTGGTTTTTCGTCTTATCCCCACTCCCCTGTGACTCTCGCCCTCCCTCTTGCCCCTCCACAATTTTCTCATTAGTGATTAGAGCAGAGTTTCCATTTCCAGGCTATTGACTGTGCTGTTGGAAGCTGAGAGCCCATTACATACGTTGCTCCCACTAATTGTTTCCAGTCATAATGAAGTTCCTCACAGTGGAGGAATGGTAGTTAAGGCACATTAGGTCATAGGCACGTACAATGCATTACTGTGAATACAACCTGTCCGCTGTTGCTTCACAGTCATTCACTTCATGATTGTGTATTAATTCAGTGTTGTTAAGTGATTTTGGTAGCCGTTAATGGGCATAATCATTTAGCATACCTCCTCTTAGGAAAGTCAGATCTGATTAGTTTTCTCTTTTCTTATGTATTTATTCGGAGGGCAGACAGAATTATGTCTACAGCCGACAGTGAGGGATGAAGTATCTGTGCAGGTTGATGAGCACAGTTCCATGGGCGTCGAGGATTACATTATAGTTCTGCAGTTTTAAAAAGTCCCATTTACTATCCATTCTATTAAAAGGTGTTCAAGTATTACCAGTCTTGACTTGCAAATAAAACACTATATATCTCTGTGATGGCCGTACAATCCATCAAACCATTTTCAAATCACTTCTCCTTGATATGGTCGACGTGGCAAAGGGGCAGCAATTTCCTCCAGTTCCTTTCAGGGAACACCCAAAAATCAGTGTGTCCTGGATCTACTCAGGGGTCTCCTCCTAGTTAGTCATTTTGGGAACTCCTCCAAAGGAAGGCAGCCAAAAGACATTCTCGCTCAGTGCCCACATCAACCCAACTGACTTCTCTTAATGCATATGGGAAGTGCCCTGTTATGTGTAGTTCAACAAACTCACCGCTGAAATCTAATTTTGCTTACTCTGTGATCTCATTCTTTCAGTCACCACCTAAAGATGATTACTGTAGATTAGTCAATCCATCAAACCTTTATTTAAACTTAAAAAAGTTCAGGCTGCCTTCATTTACAGTGATGTGATGGGCAAGTCAAAAGCAGGTAAACAAGAAGATAAAAGCAAAGATAAAGAAAGGTAAAATCACTGGGGTTGGGTACTGTTATCCTTTGAACCAATACAGGTACAGGTTCCCTTACCTTGACTTTGGCATTGGTACCCAACAGCACTGTTTTTTTTTTTTTTTGTACTTTATGGTAATAACAAAAATTCAATTTTTGAACCAGCTGCAGGAGTGACATAGTTGACTAAAACACAGTTCTGGTCCTCTGCTCTTTCATATCATACATAGAAAGAGGAGAGACTGTGAAAGTCTGTGGCCAGTACCCTGGCTTTGAGACTCCTCCACCTACTGATAAACTTAGCAGGTCAGCACCGTTTTTTGGCTTCGGAGCACCTTGTTTGGCTACCAGACTCAGGGATGCTTCGCAGCACTACTTACTCTTCTCTAAACATAGCATTCTCACCCAGATGGCTCTCTGGTACCAACATTTGATACAGATATATTTCACATGAATCAGTGCTCTGCAGAACAGCTGTAAATCTGTTGGTGCCCTTGTACCGAGCTCAGTACCCAAACCTATCATCAAGATATTGTACTTATAGTACTGATGATAATGATGTGTTAAGGTGACAGTAACAGTTTATATTGTCCTTGAGTACTATACTGCAGCATCAGCCTTCATGGTGCCGGTCCTGATGCTGGGTCTTTGTGACCGTCGTCATGACCTGTTGATGGTGATGTACGCTACATCGGAAATGGTTATGTTATTAGGAGACATTGTCATATTTAATGCTCACTGAATTATTGCAGGCCCTCTGGGGTTATGGTGGACATTTATTAATCTGCTTCTGTGGAACTTGAATGTGCATAAGTTATTGTATGTTTCTGTGTCATATTGTTTGTGCTGTTTTGTGTTTTTCCTGTGTTTTTACATTTGCTACACAAATGGCCATCTGGGACAAAGAATTGAATTGAATTTAATTGAATTGAATTGAATTGAATTGAAATGTTGAGTGTTCAAAGTTATTCCATTAGTAAGGAGCACTAAAGAAAAATGAGGCTAATGATCAGAACCTGCTTGGAGGGCAGTAAGAGAAAGCCTGTCATTTGAGCAAGATTTGATTGGGTCCAAAGCTCCAATCCAGCTTTCTGGTGATGTAAGTGATAAGTTTGCCAATGGGGGCTTTGTAAATAAACAAATACCAATGTTTATTATGTCTCTCTGACAGAAAAGGCCAGCCAACCTTATTATACAGGACACAGGAGTGAGTATCATGGCTACGTGATGAATCTGAGGGCAGAGTGATAGGAATTATAAGAAAGCTAGTTCTGTTTCTCTGTTAGAAGTCCATCACAGGGTTACAACAAAAACAAACTGGTAAAGTCAGAGCTGCACCACTACTGCCTGTCTTTAGAAATACCTCAAACAGAAGAGCAGACAAGGTGCACCCTTTGTTGAAGACCAATGCCCACAGTAAACATGCATGAATTGATTCTGAGGTAAACACACAGCTCTTATCAAGTGAAAGTCATCGAAGGGCCATTTTCCTCTCAATAGACATAGCATTTTTATATGTTGTCTAGACCATTGCTGTAATATAGGTTGCAGATTTTGTCTTTGATTAACAATTTAAAAAAAATAACTTAGTGATATACCAAGATGATGCTTTTATAAAACTTAAGTAGGCTGTTTGGATTGTGTCATCTTTTCAGGAATAATATCAAGTAAACAGTCCTTTATCAGTAAAAACCCATTCTAGTAGATGTTGCTTTGTGCCTTAGTATTTGATGAGATGCTATTTGTGAGTCGAAGTGTAGGTAAAATTTTATGCTAAATCATAAGCCAAAATGACACTTTTCCAAATGCACTGCATAAATACGTCCCTAGCTGTGCCACTTTACCCAGAGGTGCAGGCCATTAAAAACATGCCTTGTTCCCGACACAACTGGCGGGAATCAACCTGCCTTATGCCAGCCTGGAAATAGAGCCTGCTGACTCTATCATATAAAAATCCTGTCTTTAAACTCAGTTTTTTTTCTCAGTTCCTCTCTCGCCTGCATATAAAGTACAAATAAATGCAGGTACTTGTGCACACTACTCATACGTTTGCTCTCTGACTGTCTGTATATTTGGTCACGCACAAGAATATCATGTTCAGTCACCAGTCACATCGCGAGCCTCCATGTTGTCTAAACACAGAGTCACAGCATGCCACAGTGACAGCAGTGTGAAATGGAGAGTGATGACACCGGTACAAAAAAGGGGTCTGGTTGAGATGACCCTTAAACATGGCAAACTGCAGTCGGCTCCAGTCAAGTGTTTAAAAAACGCTCTTTCTACTCCATCTCCGCCTGCCGGGGAATGACTCGCCCCCACGCTGCTCGCTCTCTTACCTGTCTCTTCAATATACTGTCATGGCTTCCGTCCATGTCACATCTCTCTCCTGCCACTGCACTCCGCTGTGGAGCAAGACTTATAATATATCTTTGGAGCAGCAGCGTCATGCATCATATTATGACATATGGACCTCATAATTTCATACTACATATATCAGAAAATAGCATGCCATTACAAAGCACTGCTTGGCCCCAGGGTGCAGCAGGCGAGCAGCTTGAGTCTTAAAAGAATCAGCGCTTCAGTGATCCTCCAGCGTGATTAAATACAGTATTTTGTCTTAGAAACGGTCACCGTCTTATTCTTATTCATCTTGCACTGCGCCTATGCTTTTCCTCCTCCTCGCTCTTTCTTTTAAATACAGCCTTAGCCATTTCTGTAGGAATGATGAACTGGTGTTAGCACCCAGCAAAAGTAAATAACCAAGCCTATGAATTATTGATGGAGTGCAAGACCTTTTTTCCATTCAAGAGACCCATCTTGATTCCCTTACTTAAAGGTCTCAGTTGCAGTGCTGCTTCCTTATCTGTGTGTATTTGTGCATGTGTATGAACTTGGAGGACTCATCTGCAGTATGCGTACCCGGGACTTGCTTTTCTGAACGACGCATATAAAGTCCCTGGAGTGGATTGCATCTTATTTCAAACTACTCTTGAGTCTAGTGGCTGTTAGGTAGTACACACAAACAAACACAATCACAGACTTTTTCCGACACCAGACCTCAACTTAAAGGCACCCTGTGGAGTTTTCGACCACTCATAGCACTATGGAGGAATGTTTTATATGTCGCTCCATGTTTCTTTGCTCTTGCACGTGTAAGCACATGCACGCAAGCATAAAGGTGATGTCATACACATGCCTGCCAATGGTTTTAAGTTATTCCAGTTAGAGCTGGGTATCATTTAAAAATATTTCGATATCAGAACCGTTACCAGCACCCTTAAAAGTGATACCAATACCAGTAGAGTACTTCATTTGATACCCATATTGTGAGTGTGTATTATAGTAATGCTTTTGAGCATTTAAATGGCATCTTGGAGAGTTGGTGAGTGTCTCCCTGCATACACACAGTGATAGGGCTAACTGTTGGCATCACACAGCTAACATTAGCTTATGGTTAGTAATGGGTTTACCAACAGAGTCTAGCCGTTTAGGTGTCAGTCTGACTTTGTCGGGACAGTCTAAAGGTATATAGGATTAAGTGGGGGCTGCTGTGTATCAACATGGGGGACTCCATGGGACAGGACCCCACTCCGTATGCAGATATAAACAGGTCATTATAAAGTATTGAAAACACAATGATTATTAGATCAGATGCATCTAAACTCTACGCACTGAACCTTTAAGGCCTCAGTGTTGGACGTTAGCTGCTGCTGCTGTGTTAGCTTGTGTAAATTAAACAGGCAGGCTTTGAATTGACCATTTGCCGGGATGAGGGCAGCCCCCAGCGTTTCAGATCAGACAATACTGTGCATTTCTTCATGATTTTTAGACCTTCTTTTACATACTTTGTGATTTTTTTTGGTCATTCAAATTTGGTCAAGTGGTCCATCTATCTGTGATGTCACAGACTCAGAACACATTTTAATTATCACTTTACCCGGACTTAAAATGTTTCGGGAACTCATACCCAGCCCTAATTCCAGTGGTCTGCAGGTGGTGGAAACACACCAAGAAATGTAGCAATGTGCCAAAAAAGGCGGAGAAAAAAGAGACTTCTCGCAAGTAAATGTGAAGGCTTCAAACTTAAATATCGGCTTTGGAAGTGTCTCACAGTAGGTGGAAGGAAATGCATTTGGCACTATTGTTAGACCTCAAGGTTACACACAACACATTTTGGTGAGTAACACTGAACAGATACAGAAACTTATTCACAAGGAAACTGCACTGGGTACCTTTGGACAAAAGTCAATACAAGTGAAGATTCAAGATTTCTGTTGGACCTTACTACTACAGTATGAGACTTCATCATTAAAATCCTAAAGATTTGACTTGTTTGGTATGTTTATGTGCATTTAGTCATAGAGAGCAGGGTTGCAGTGAGCAGAAGGTTCACAGAGACCGTGGCTTTGCTGGTTGTGTTTTACTGAAAACAGTTGATTACTAAGTCTAACTTCAGCTTCCTTAACATTGTCTTCAACATCGAGAACGTTTTTGTCACCATCAGAAACTTTTTTGCAGTTCCCATTTTTTCAGTCTCTTTAGCCTCCAAAGACCTGACCTTGCATTTGACTGAAGATTGTTCTGCATCTAGTTTTACAGAGAAATATACATACAAATACAAATATATACCTTGCATACTTTTCAAACTATTCGATAAACATCCCACAAACAATGTCCAAAACTGCAGGTTTAAAACTGATGAAACAAAGCTGCTTGTCTTCAGTGTGTATAACACTGTATGACTGCTAATGACTGCTTTTTGTAAGCGCTGAGGTTAAATACTTCACTGAAGAAATCCAAAAACACCGCTCACAAACACTTTGAAGATGCTTTACAATAACAAGTATTTCTGACAGGATGTTCTCTGATTTCTTTTGACAATAGCATCTTGTTATGTGTCCTAAGCTTCTGCCCTCTTATGCTAGAAGCAGATTTATGCAACGTGCTGAGAAGGATGATCAAAAAGCTGACGCAAACAGGGAGTGTAATTTAGAGTCACAAAGAACTGTACAGTAAGAGAGTAATTCTCTGCGGCTGATATCACCACGGACAATTTTGCTCACTTTATGATGCAACATAAGAATTGTTTCAGCAATAAGTTAACACTCTCCAGAATATGTGGAGAGAACATCATGTGACTCAGTGTTGGGATGAGCATGTCTGAGTCATTTGGCTTCACCTGTTTTTGTGAATTGAGGGATTCTTTCAAATGTGGTAAACAATGAGGTCATTTTATATTATTATAAAAAAAAATGAACACTTGATACCACTGCTTCTATTGAATTCTGCACTGTGTAAATGCATCATTTCCACTTTTTTTTCTGTTCGCTCTGGTGACAGCTGTGGCTGTAGGCATTATGTTTTCGGGTTGTCTGTTCGTCCATTGGTAGACCTGTCTATCCCATTCATGTCCTTCTTTATTGGAATTTGGCACAAACATCAATTTAGACTTAACGCTGACCTCAATCATTAGAATTCAGTGGTCTAGGGTCACTGTGATCTCCCAAAATATGTTTTTGGCCATAACTCAATAATTCAAACAGTAACTAAGACAGAAATTCACATAAATATTTAAGAGGATAATATGATGAAGTGATGATATTTATCTTCCAAAAAGTCAAAGGTCTGCATCACTGTGACATTATAATAATATTCTGCAAAAACACAAATGTTTTTGGGCCATGATTCGACAACACAACTCAGGAATGGAGACAGTTGCTCGGATACTGAATTTGTGACACTAATCTTGGGTGTCCACCTCAAAACTGTGGTGATTCTATGGCTCTTCTGTGCTCATGGGTTTTAGATGTGTGTAAAGCATCCACATTTTACCAAAAATACAATTAATATCTTTTATTGTATTCTTCCAAAGTCTTCACTACATATATTATTAAGTCTTGACAGACATGGATAAAAAAAACCCCCAAAACAAACAATGTATAGACTCATACATCACTTATGAACCTTTGGAAGTGTGTTGTGGTGTATTTTTCTGCAGAGACTCTGCCCTCTGCCTCTGTTTTCAGATTTTCTGTGCGAAGTTTATGGGCATGTACCTCCACAGCACTCAGATCAGGTCAGAGCTTAAGAAGGTAGCAACAAGGAGCCGGACCACAAGCAGCAGGCATCCAAAACACACAGCACCGAAAAAATGCAAATACAGCCAGGTACATAAACTGACAATTCTGCATAGTATACCTTTATTTGTATAATGTTTGTTGATGAGGCACCCATGTATTAGAGCTGAATGCAGGTAGAGTTATCCATAGAACTGGTTTAACTGATAAAGGTGTTATTGGTGTACATTGAGGTCAGCCTGGTGTCGAACAATTCTTATAAAAAAAGACTGAACAGCATTTTCTCATTCTCCACATTTGTGCCATTCATATTCTTAATTGAATTTCATCACTCTGCCAATAATGCACTTCACAGTAACACATTGTGACCTCATCTGAAATTCATTATCTGCACCGTAAACATTTTTTTGCATACATATTAAAATCTTTTGCACCAAACGGCGTGCTGCCTACCTCAGGTCCTTTCAGCATCTTGCTTCATTTGCATGTGCCTCATATTTGTTTTAGCCCCAGAGACTGTTGACGTGGGGTAATGCAATGCACATGGAGACAGACACTCACACACGCCTGCCAGCCCCTTCATATCCAGCCGTCTGTCATGTTAACGGCTTTAAATGCTGCCGCTTTGCATCCCTTTCATGGAGGCTGAGGGGTCATGTGCTGCTGCCCTGAAGCGATGTAGCACCAGAAAGTCTATTTAATTATTTAAAATATCAATGAATTAAATAGTAACTGCACTTTGGATCTTTTATTATCCAACTTGTGGTTTTGATTGGTCAGTGATGTAATGTATTGGCCTCTTTGCCCCACAGGCTGTCCAGCACTACAGCGTTTTCATTAGTCACATTAGACTGTATTACCATGATAAATTATTCAAACTTCTTTTTCTCTTTAAGTCTGCTCAGTGTACTGTACTCCACATATACTCTGAGCACCTCATTTTAGATTTTCTTTCATTTCCTCCTCTATAACAAACTTGCCCATTGTTTCTGGCTTCCTGTAACTGAATGGAAGGGCCTGCGTGTGTTTGCTGCCAGCTCCACACTTTTTCACCCTCTTTAACTTGCTCATTTCACACCGACTCTCGCCTTCCTCCCTCTTTTCCACTTATTGTTCAGCCTGTGAATGACCTGGCTACCTTATCCAACCTCCTGTTCCTTTACCAGCTGGTGCAGAAATAAACAGGGTAGTGGTTTCTGTGTTGGCAGTGCCACTCTGATCTGGCGGGTTGTAGGCGGCGTAGCGCTGCCTGCTGCTCCAGATGCTCAAAATCACGCCGTCCACACTGCAGCCCCCTCGCTCCCCCAGACTGCTCGCAGCTGCCACTGAAAGGCTGGGATTTCATAGACGCTCAGTCGGCGTTTCTTCACGGGCAGTGTGCACAAAATTATACTCCATTACTGCAGTTTCAGCACATCCGAATCTTGCTCAGCGCTCTCCTTTTAAAGACTATTCTTGACACATTTGAATAAGATAATGAACGGAGCAAATGTTGGAGCACAGATGGGGTTTTTAATGTTTCAGTGCCTCATGAACACAGTCCAATTACTAAAACACAGATAAAATGTAAAAGAGCCGTCACTTTTCCCTCTTAATGTGACATTTACTCACACTTAAAGTCCTGGCTTTTGGTCCAGTGGCGGGGTCATGTGAGCTTAGCGCGGCAATTAATCCTGCCACTCATCAGGAGCTTGTTTGAGAGTGGCAGTGGTTTATAGTGGAATTATGCTCTGCACTAATTAGCAGTTAGCATTGACAGTGTCAAGGAGAAATAGTGAACTGGAGCGTTATCATGTGACAGCGTGGACAGAATACACTAATGCTGCCTTTTACACACTTATCACTCACAGGGGGAGCAGACTCTGTCAATATCCTCTCCATTTATTCTATCCGTTTCTTCATTCATGCATACCTCTTTACAAACCTCCTCTTTCCTGTTCGCCTTTCTCCATCCTTTTCTCCTCCACCCTTTCTTTTCTTGTCACCCAGCCAGCCCTCTGGCTGTGCGCCTCACAGTTGCCATGGTAATGATATAGTTTCTCATCTCTGTAATGTGATGTCTTATTAGGTTTCATTGGGGCGTGTGTCACTATTTTATTTCACGCGCCATTTGGTGAGCTTCGGTCTCCTGTTGAAAAAATCTCGTGCCTGAGAGGTGAGCAGTGAGTGCGCCGACAGCGTACGTATACGTGAGGGTCCTGATGGAGAGGAGGAGGACAAGATTGAGTGAGACAGAGCGAGAGATATTTGGGGTAGTGCCTGCTGTAGCTACATTATATTTCCTTCTTGGTTCACAGTATTATCTTGCGGAATAGATATATGAACGGTAATGTGAAAGGCGTGTTTGTCCCTGGGTAGCTCTGTCTTTCTCTCTGTTCTGTGAGGCTGGCACACCAGGGAGGGGTTTCAGCTGCTACCCAGCAGGAGGCACTGTGTGTGTGTGCTTTCAAGCATCCACTGAGAAAGCACTTTATTCGCAGCACTGTGCGCCTACTGTATCTCCATCTGTCTTGAGAGGGTTTTGTAGATGGGTTAGTTGATGTGGACCATTGATGATCCAGTGGTAAGAGAGATGCTGCCGCTGTAGACACATTTCTTTCATTTTCCTCTTTGCACACTCCTGTGGATGCACAGTATTTGTGCTATAGCTTCATAATCAATGCTTGCATTTACCACGAAGGCCTGTGTGTTTGTTGAGACAACGTCCTTTCAAGATGTCAGTATGCCTTTTATTATTCTCCTCTGTATGCGTGCAATTATAACCGGCGCTTTGAATGGCTGAGAAAGAAAAAAAAACGGTGGGAAGGAGGCTACAGTCAATAGCTGATCAATATTAGCCCAGATGCCACTGTCAAACACATCAATAGAGTTTCTCCAACGGTGGTTTTCATCCCCCCACCGTGTATTAACGGCCTTATGTCAGCCCACGGGACTTTTAAAAATGACCCTCCCTGCTTTATCTGTCCTGTTTTTGCAGATGTGGACTTCCATAGGCGGCCTCTGTTGAAAAGTGACAGCTAGGACTGTGCAATTGTGGCTATTGAACTGGCTATTGGAGTGGTAATTGCACATCACTACTTCTCTTAATTTGCACAGGATTGCGGCGGCTGAATGAAGCTGTTCTGTTTCTCACCATTTCCAATTTGAAAGTACTCCACATTTCAGTGAGGGGTGAGTGTTAAAATGATTTTCAGCAGCCAAGATGACGTTTGTGTTTTATACTTGAAAACGGTCTATTTTTCTGGTGGAGGTGCTGCCGAAGCTGGCATCCTATTATATTGTTTTTGTTCCCAGACCAGAAAAATTTTGAATGGAAAAATTAGACCACATATAAAGAGCCATTTAATTAAGTGTGCGGAATAACAATCAGGGCAGGGTATCCAATCTCTCTCAGAGGAATCTTTTGCAATGTCATGCAGCTCTGTTTGATTGGCTTCTTCCCTGTTAGACTAAACTTGTAAATGATGCCCTGAAAAGTATAACCACGTGTATGTTTTTTACCTTTTGGACTTTGTGGAGTGGACTCATAACAACATATGGTTTAATTTACACAATCTCCACCCTCCAAACTGTGCTGAAATACAGCTTTGAAGTTCCCTTGTTGTAGTCCCTCTTAATAATGCTCTCAGAAACCTCGCTTTGGCTCGGTGGACGTGGAGACAGGTGACAGAAAATACCAAATACCATCTTCCTGTATGTGTTTGTGATGAGACTTAAGCACTAAAATGCCTTGTGTACAGTAAGCGTTTGGGCGTGTGTATGTA
This sequence comes from Plectropomus leopardus, assembly GCF_008729295.1. NCBI lineage: Eukaryota > Metazoa > Chordata > Actinopteri > Perciformes > Serranidae > Plectropomus > Plectropomus leopardus. Next base: position 12,636,751 of record NC_056468.1, read on the forward strand.
GAGCTTTGGTTAAACCACAGCTAACTAGGTGAAGCATAGTTTGCGTTTGTTCTCTTGGGGTGTGCTTGTTTTTTTAATGTATCCGAGCCAGGCTCATATAGGAAGGATGGTGTGCTTTGGATGGCATCTGTTGTCTTTCCTTCTCCTCTGGGCTCCGTGCCAGGCATGTGTTTGTCAGATGGCAGTGCTGGTAAGATGGAGGCTTCTAATATATCTTGACACGTTCGCTCTGCGTTCTCCTTCACTGGGTCATTTGTAGTATTTTGAGACCTTGGCACATTGTAATTTTGTACCTACATTCATCACATCTCAGATTAAAATGCTGCCCTCTGAGCACACATTTAGTAGTGTTACACAAGGAGCCAGGTCTGTTCAAAGACTTTAATTAGCATTTCACCCATAATAGATCTGAACTTTATAGCTCACTAACTGATATGCTGCCCTTGACAAGATGTGTTGTGTCTTTTGTCTCTTTACAAATTCAAGCAAACAACTTCATTTACCTTTTGGAAAAATGAAAACTGTTTGTGATGATTAGACACTGAATGTGGACAAAGTGATGCACATGTCAAAAATGTAATAATTCAGGCTTTTTATTTTTTATTTATAACGAACAGCTTTTGGTGTAGTGCATTCAGTCAGCCACGCGTTCGAAGATGATGATGAAGAAGACATTTTGACATGCTTTAGAACTCTGAATATGAACTGATATCAGTGGCATCAAAGTTTTTACGGCAACAAACGTTTGAATGCTTAAAGATAACGATAGCAAAGACATACATGAAGTACTTCACGTTTTTCTGAACAGGATGATATCAGCAATATCAGCATTTTTATGTCCTCTATTGTTAAATAGGTTTAATGGATGTAAAACACAACACTGATTTGTTTGAAATGGCCCAAATTGGAAGAATATCCATATCAGCCAGTCCAAGATCAAAGTATGAAATAAAATAAAATGTATTCACACCAAATAATCCATAATGGGAAGGTGAAGTGTATACACTGATGACTGATGGCATCAGTCAGACTGATGGCAGGAAAGTGATAGGATATGCTACATAAAATTATTCATTTGAGAACACAAATTAATTTTCTTTTTTCCTTATGACACATAGCTTAATAGCATGACTAATAGCTTGTTTCCTAGACTCGGAATTAGTATGATATCTTGTCAATTAATATTAGAATATTAATGCAGGATTTTTTCTTGTTACTTTTACTTTTTTTTATCAAGTAAATGAGTAATACTCTCCCCTCGTTTAATGGCTGCTACAGAGGTGCCCTTTAGTAAAGCACCCACCCACAAACTGCTGCAGTCGGACTGCACATTGATCAAGACTGAGAACTGTTCTCACACTGCAAGGAGGATGGTGTTGTTGGAGGTAACCTTGTGAATGTTAAGTTGATTTGGGTAAAAAATAAAAAGAACAAACAAATGCATCATTCTGTAGGATACGTGCTGTCACACCGCTGGCATGTATCTAGCAGGGGAGGCTTCACTCTTAGTAGTAATAATATTTATAGTAAATGCACTCATAATGTGCTCTGTTGTAACAAATACATCACAACATCAGGAGGAAAAATTCTGTTTTGTTTTTTTTTCAAGCCGTTTGGATTCAGCTCAGTCAGAGAGAGAATTCATTACCTTGTGTGAAATGTGAAATTTGAAGGTGTCCACTCTTCAGCTCTCTTCTCTGCTTGGGAGAAGCAGATTTAGGTCAGGGAGATTTGGGGGTGGCAGAGCAGCTGGAGAGCTTGTTCTGGACTGTCAAAGCTGCCCTGTATACCATCTGGATGGGCTGATAGTGCTGCAAAGCCAGTTATCCTCTTTGGAGAACTGTGTGGATCTGCATAGCAAGAAGCCTCAAATGCAACTCCACCTCTGGTGCATCAAAACTTCAGGTGATAACGGCACGCCTATCGCGTTACAGCTCTCCTCCTTTATACCTTGTGTTGCACATATATACACAAATGTAACCTGGCAGAGTATTCACCAAACAGGAATACATTAACGATCCAAATCCAGAGAGTATTTTCTCCCTTCAACAGCTAAGAGCAGTCTCACAGATTTCTTCCTCACCTTTAGTCGTCCACGTCAGTACAGTCATGCTCAGGATGTCCAGACTGTTCCTGAAGAGTCATCCAAGCAGTCACAACTTTGATGCTCAGAAGCAGTCCTTTATGCCTCAGTAATAATCGGTACAGACTTATGAAGATTGAACACTTAACACTGAAAGCTTTCACAGCCGGGATGCACTTGTCAGATTTGAGAAGTGTAACGCAAGTTTGCGTTCTCAGATATCACTGTGCAGCAGACAGTTTGAGCGCTGGTGTGAAAGCATCAGCCCCTCACCCCACCCCCCATTTCTGCCTCTATGCAACTCACATTTCTCTCCGGTTCAGAGGGTTTCTGATAAAGCCAGCTGAACAAAAAATGTCTGAATAGCGAATACAGTTGATGGGAAAATCCAGGTTTTTATCCCTAAATCCACTTCTTGTTGAGATGCCATTTACTGTAGTAATCGCACCTCAAGCACCACTTCTGTTCAGCCTTTTGTGGAGCTCTTCTCCCTAAGTGGAAGGTGAAAATGAACATCGCACCTCTCAATTGAAGCTGTGGCGCCAGTTATCGTATCTTTGGTTTTATCCCTAAGTGTTAATAAAATTTGTGTCGATGTTAATGAGCGCATAACCCACTCTTAATGCAGTCTACTGGCATGCTTTTTTTTTCTTGTCAGTGTGAGTTGTGAAGCCCAGACAGTGATTTACACACTGTTGTACAGCTGGTAGTTTTTTTTTCCAGGCAGTTAAATTGATCAAAGGTGCTCAAATCCTGATGCTAAACTGTGGTTTCCCATACAGATCAGATTTAGACTGCTACCGAGGGGTTAGATTTTCTGATCTAATTGATTTTTTTTTTTTACTGTTTTATTCATTATTAATGTTAAAGTAAAACATGTTATAAGTAAAACATACATGAAACTTTAACAAATCTTCCTTTGAGAACTTTCTTGATAATTTTGTAGGCTTTTGTGCATTCTAGCTATACATAATTCACATGTAGTTAACAAAGTGTGAGATTATAGTTGTTTGCTGTCGTGCATTACGTCATTTTGCTTATCTCCACACGGACCACACACTGTGTGCAGTGAGTGTGATGAAAGACAATGCATGATTGATGCACACAAAGCATCTACACATCTGTTGTGCTCCTCTGGGGGCGTTTTGAGGGATGCCCAGCCCCTTTGAGAGGTGCTGGGGTGTGGGAAGCTGCAGTTGGGACGCGACGTGGAAACTCCGTAACTCTCAAACTCAGCTTTCACCAGCATTACATCATCCCTTGGCCTTTTTCTACAACCACATCAAACGGTCCTGAGGCGAGGCTTGTTTACAGGGAAGGGCAGTAGATGGGCTCCACTGGGCTTTTTGTTCTCTCAAACTGGGTCTTCAAGTATCTGGTTTTTCCTGCACCTGTGAACTGAAAACCTGACCCGCAATAGATGTGATGATTAAAGTTTAAAAGACGTTTAGCTTCGACAGCCTGTTTGCTGAGTTAGAACGTGTTTAGATTGACAATTCTGCTGTGTCAAACAACGTTGCATCTTTATTCATTTCAATAATACCACTGCGTTGGCAGAGCGTGTGGCCTGACACAGAGGGCTCTAGCAAAAAATACACAGTTGAAGCTGGCATAACTCTTGCCACAGTGCAATGCAGAGTACATTTTGCCATGCACTGAATTGTCCAATTAAATGTGTGCACATTCCACATTACTTTACAGCATGAATGGCATAATTACACATTTTACTTTTCACTCATCAAGATGGAGCATAAAATGTTTGTCGCTGAGGTAATTGTTGTACAGACCCTCCTTATTGCATTGTAAACTGGGCAGTGTTTTTGCATCTGATTAGTGCTGTAACAACCGGCCCTCGCTGAGGGCCTCACTTGGCTCTTCTAATGGGGCATTTCCACCAGCAGGTCGATTAAGTTCGGTTCGGTTCAGTTCAGTTTGATACACATTTTTTTGTGTTTCTGTTGTATAAAGCTGTGGATGGTACCTTTAGTGCCTTTGGAACCATACCCATTTTTGGTCACCCCTTCACGTTGGATACCTAGCACAGAGATCAGATGCTATAAGGTGGAGCTAAATACACTGCAGTCCTTTGGTTGGTCAGTAAGAAATCAACACTGTGCTCAGGGCTGAGCTGTAGATTGAGGAAAATAATTTCATTCACTGGGCCGACTGCAGGCAACTTTTACAGGGAAATGTTTACATGTAATGTTACGCAATGCACGAGTTGACAACGTAAATCTGCCAACACACCTTAAATTTACTATTTTGACCACTTTTTATTGTCTCTCTTGGATGACATACATTTTAAGTAAGGAATGGATCTTTAAACGTTTGAAAAATGTATATAAATTGCAACTGGATAATGTAAACAGCATGCACTCTAATCCTCACTTGAAAAAAAAGAAAAAGTGTCTGAGCTTCATTCAGTGTGCTCAGACAGCAAACGCTGCTCTTGCCTGACAAGGTGTCAATGCACAAACCTGCTCTGTATAAATATCCCATAGTGAGCGAGACTCTCACTCCAGCCTGCAGCCTCGTCCCGTGGACAATGAACAGGGTGCTGATTTCACTCTGTATCACTGATGAACAAGGAAATACAGTGAGCGACAACAACCTTGCCCATAGGTAAGAGTACAGTCTGCGGTGGAAATGCTAAACAGATCAAGGTACCTCTTCGTAGGTGTTACTTTTGGTTCCAAAGGTACAGTACTGAAAGCCTGTGATTGAAACACAGCTTAACAAGGTCTCAAACCTTCTCCTCCGCTCACCTTTCTGACATCAGCGACAGAAAGGGGTTCCTTTCTGATGTTTTTCTTGTGGGCAACCATGTGCAGCCTCATGATTGCCTTTGAGAATAGTCAGAAATTTTGAGTCATCATCCATATTTGTAGAGTTTATTGCATCGGGACCACAGAAGAAATGAGAAAGCAACAGAATTCTTTAAAAGAAATCAGGGTTGCAATGAAATGAGGGGACTTTGACAGGGGGCTTTTTTTTTACCAGCAGATGGCGGTGGACTGTATTCATCTTTCAAGATGGGAAACTGGCAGACTGGGGACTGCTGATACACAAACCATTGCAATGGTGCAAACATCAAACAAAGCAGCATTTGCTCAACATTTTTACACCACTCTTGCTCACCATTTGTTGGTTTTGAGTTGTCTCATTCTGGAGGCCCATGTGGTTGTGAAAACATTAGTGTATTGACTTGCTAAGATAAGATGAAGATAAAAAATTAAAAGGGCCTTTTGCATGTCCCATCTTCACATAATCATTTTCACATTTCCTCATTTCTGTTTCCTTCTTCTTGCACTGATTTGCTTCAGCTCAACAGCCTATCAGATTGATTTCTCTCACTGACAGGCTCCACTGCCAAGTCAACATGCTCACTTGGCCGAAAAACCGCCAATAAAGCCAGACTAGTGCCAACTGTGTGGGACGCACCACAAAAACTAGGGCTACAGACACTTACCAACGGCCCGACATTGGCCAACAGCCGACAACCAAACCTGTTTCCACACTCATGGCTTGGCTTGGCTTGGCCTAGTTTGGTTTGGTCTGGCACATCAGCCAAGTGCAGCAGGGATTTTTGTCTCTGTTACAACAGGACTACCCAGTTAAAGGTGTGTCTTTAACTGATGACGGTTTGTCTTGAGTGATAACATCTAAAAACAGCAGGCTGATCCTTGGCTTAAGTCCCCTGTCCCCTGTTTTGAACAAGCCCCAAAGCCCCCACCCTCTTAAGCAAAATTTACATAGTGGCCGAAAGTGGAACTACAGCGTCACGTGATGTAAAGCCTGTAATATGGACGTCTTACCATGTCTGTATCAGAGACCGTTTATACAGTCTACCGTCTGTATTCAAACTACCGGTTATCAGTGAGCAGCGCAGAGCACTAGTGACAGTTACTAAAAGGTACTGAAAGTAGTATTCTTTTAAAGTTGAGCTATGTAATAAAACATGGGGCAATATTACAAGGAACCTTTTATTACCCTTTTATGGGCACGACACATTCCGATTCTGTTAATTTGATTTCTCCGGTCGAGATTATAATATGATTCCCTGATAAGTTGTATGTATATGTGTGTGTGTGTGTGTGTGTGTGTAAAGAGAGATAGATATACTATTATCTGATAATCATGTAAATATTAAAACCGACAGCACCACTGTCATTATACCACTGATTAGCTGCTGTTGCTAATAAGCTAAGCTACTACGAGAGACATGCTCGTGCACCGGCACTGTTCGCTTCGAGGACTCGGGTCATCTGTGTGAGCAAGCCGGTGAGTCAGAGACAATGCTCGGGTACACTCTCCCGCGTTCGGCTGTTGTTAATCACTTCTACGCATGCTCTATGGGCCAGTAGATCTGGGTATTTTACACTTTTCTAAACCCGGAAAAAGAGTTTTCTCTGCTTCATGCGCCACTGAGCAGCTCTCATAGGAATGAATGAGGCCCCGCCCCCACAGCTGTATCCAGGCTTTAGTTTAAGTTTTAATTCAGACCTTATAATACCTTATAATACATCCATGGTTTTGAAGCGCAGGTATAACTTGACGCGGCGAAAAGTGGCTATGGAAAAGGCCTGTTGGTGTGTCAGGGCCTTAAAGGTCTAGTTTGTAGGATTTAGTGGCTTCTAGTGGTGAGGTTGCAGAACTGAAACTTCTTCTGTGTGCCAAGCATGTAGGAGAACTATAGTGGCTGCTGCAAAAATGCAAATGGCCCTATCTAGAGCCAATATTTGATTTGTCCATTCTGGGCTCCCGTAGAAACAACATGGCGGACTCCATATATAAACAGCTCATTTCAGGGTAACAAAAACATAATGGTTCTTATTTTTGAGTGATTATAAACTAATGAGAACACAGTGATGAATATTATATTACATTTCTGCCAAAAGATGCCCCTAAACCCCACACACTGGACCTTTAATAAGTTCTCTGTTAACGTTCAACTCTGTCCTTTGTGTTTAGCACCTAACTCAACTCCATGTCCTATGAAATAATTCAATACAGCTACTAATAAATCCAGTAAATAAGCCACTGTCACATTAAGTACCACTGCATGCATCTTAATATGGTGTAGCCTTTAGTTATGAGTTGCTACAAATTTTTATTAAGTGCTCTGACAAAAGGGCACGACACAGTTATGAAATAAAATATGGTTGATTGAAGTTGCCGTTTTTCTGATGTGTTTCAGTCCGCTGGTGATAGAGATGTTGTGATGTGATGAATGCCAAATTGAGTCAGATGAAGTGATGAGTCACAGCGGAGTGTGTCAGCACTGAGGCCCAGTGAAGGCTGTATCTGTATCTGGCCAGGCTGGATACTGGAGGGAGGAGGGTGCGCGGCGTCGGGTGCGGGTGTTGATGGATGAGGACCGAGCGAGAGAAGGACGAGGCATGAAATAGAATGAGGATGAAGGACAGAGAAGTCCTGGAAGGCACTGGGGAGGGGGAAGGAGACTGTTAGACAGAGATGGAGAGACTGAGAGTGGAGAAAGGATGAGGGTCAGAGAGAGACTAACCTGCGCTCGAAATTGCTGATGTTTGCTCCTCTGAGCTGCACCGCGGCTTCATGCTTAAATTTGCATTTACTCAGACAATATCAGGCAAAGTGTATAAGGGAAGCATTCTTCCTCAGCTGTCAGACCTGTGAAGGTCAACATGATGATGAAGAAGACACTGGAAAGGCAGAAACCTCTGTGAGCGCTGTTCCCTTTTATTTGGAATATTCTGTCTCTGTGAAATTAAGTACAAGGACTAAATATCCAGTGTCTCCAACAAAATTTGAAAGTGGAGATAGCTGACAACGTGTGTGTGTGTGTGTGTGTGTGTGTGTGTGTGTGTGTGTGTGTGTGTGTGTGTGACTGTCCCTTTTTTACCATTCTGTGTCCCCTCTCTAAGTTGGGATGTTTTAGCAGCTCCATGAACGCAGGCACAGGCAGAATTCGTCAGTCATGAGTTCGTTTTTTTTTCCCTTCAGCAGCAGTTTGAGGAGTTTGAGTTGCGGGATGGATAATTGATCTGTTGATCAGATTAGAGCTGATCACATCGATGGATGAGAGGAGCAGCTGCTGCGAGTGAATGCTAACTTCTAGGCCAGTGAACTGTTACGCTTCCCTTTTAATGCGCTTGGCTCCGAGTGCTGTGCAATCAAAAACCAAATGCTATATATTCCAACAGCGCTCCTAGAAAGGTAGTGCTCCAAAAATAGAAAAACTATTTGTGGCGGCAGATGTTTTAGTCATGGCAGGCCACCCAAGTAAATGTTTCAGAGGCTGAGATTATCACCAAATGTGTATCAATGTGGCCGCAGAGTTCTGTGGAAGTTGGTGGTCTTTAGATGTCCTGTGGACCAACAGGGGCGAAAACATAGCCTCCTTGGTAAGATTATTAGCCTAAGTGTTTAGAAGTGGCTCTTAGATGTTTAAGAGCCACTTTTAAAAGTAAATGTAGATTTTTTTTTGTGTCTTAAGATACAGAATTTTTGATTAAGTTAATTCAAGCCAAATGTCTTCTTGAATCTTTTAAAAATAAATATTTAAAGCTTGCTTCAAGGCTATATTTGATTTTTCCACCTCAGAGACCTCTGTGAGCATTAAACCTTTTAGCTCTCATCAAAATGTAACAATTAAACATTTTGTGCATTCATTTGAAAGAGCGGGGCTAGAGACACTCAGTTTCAATGTTATCATCATGAGGTCTTTCATTTGTGGGGCACAGGAATGAAAGACAAAATATATTAAGATTTAAAAGCAAGAAGCACTGTTTTTTTAACCAAATTAATCTATTTCTGTGTGCTTCCTGCTCTCCAGCATGAACTGGGATTGAAGATGAAGAGAATGATATCATGCTGGGATGGAACAAACTCAGCAGGCGGCTTGATTCACATTTTTTTCACCACCTTATTTCGAGGGTGATCCAAGATTAAACACATTCATATTCTTTACAGTATCATGTCAGTGTAATTACTTTGCATTCACACTGTAGCCTGAAAAAGAAACCTCTCCTGTGGGCTTTTTTAACCCCATTTCTAATGACCTTCCAAATGGTCATCTACAATGGAAGTCCTGCTGTGGAACCGCGAATTACTGCTGAATTGTGGGTAAATGAAGCTTTCGTTCCGGCTGTGAGCTGTCATGATCTGTTTGAGGAAAGCAGGATTGTATTCATGCGTGCACACATGCTCACATACAGAGCGCACACACACGTGCACTGTGGAGGATGAAGACAGGAGGATTCATCAGTCATTGAGTCATGCTGAGGGTGGCGGCTTAAAGGAAGCAGTGTCCTTTCTGTCTCTTGCAGTCCCTCTCTTAGTTTCTCTCTCGTCCATTAGTTTATCTGTCACTCCTCTTCCCTCCTCACTAAGATATCCACTGCTCTCTATCTCCATCTTGCTCCTCCTGGCCGTCGTAGCGTGGCCTGACCTTCCTTGGGTTGTCTTCCTGTCTGCAGCCGGCCAGCAGGAGAGAGGGGCCGGCTGTTCCCAGGCCAGCCAGATGGCCGGGTCTAGCCTGGGACAGGAGGCTCGGACCGGGGCAAACCCACTGGCCAAACTGGTGACTGTGGCAGCAGACAGGAGCTCTGTGGGAAGCAGCATCACCGCCACTGTAACTCCCCCCCGCGGTCAAAAAATGCTAACTAGCTGTCTCTTAGTGCTCAGACAGAGACAGCTCTGGATTTGTGCTATAGCTTTATCATAGATTTAAAGTCGCAGGTGGAGTTTTTGTCCTGCAGCCTCATTGCGGCCGCTCAGCTGACAGGAGGCTGAGCTGGAGCGGGGTGAAGATGATTTGAGTGGAAAACCGATGACAAGGAGGTTTGACAGCAGGGGAGGAGGCTGGTGGGGGTGAGAAGCAGCATGTGTTGAGAAGTTTGATAGGAAAGGACTAGAGTATTCCTGTCCTTGGAGTGCACCCTCCCCCCCAACTTCCTTCTCCTTCTGCTGCTACATCACCTCCTGAACCTCAACATGATGCGTATCAATAACCCAGGCCTCCTTTTATTTCTGTTGAAGGGCTCGCTCCACCTTGCCCCGAGGATATCCCGTAAGCAGCTCGTTAATATCGCAAATCGTAAAGTATGCTTTACGTAACCCCTCGTTTCAAAGCAGGCAGAGAGCACAGCTGTTTGACTCAGCCACTCTCAAAAACACCGGCTGCATGCAAATGAAGTCATCTTGCTGATACATTAGAGCGGGCGCCTGTTATCAGAGCGGTCAGGGTGAGAGAGGACAACTAATTCTGGTGGGGTAACAACAGCTTCCCTGTAACTGAGCTCTCTGTATTCTAACCCACAAGTCAGGTGTTGAGATGAAAGAGAGGCCTGCCTGTGCTACATGGCTAATTTAAGGGATTAGCACCTGTTCTACCAAGGCAGATTAATCCTAATCCTGCTTTAACCCCTTTGATCTGAAGTCAGAGTGATTTAAGGAGTGGACTGGCCTAATCCCTTCACAACAGTGACCAGAAAGTGCAGGTACCCGACTGGAGCAGCTGGCTTCCTGCTACAGTATATACAACTCCACAACTGTGTTCATGTACTTTTCCTTTCCTCCCTCTGCAAAGGGATTGAGTCATTACCGAATCCTTTTGTGCATCACTCCTCTCTCCCCACTCGGGTTAATTCACATTTGATGTGCTCTCTCACAGGGTTAGATTAGTAAGGGCAGGAAGAGCTGTCATTGGCATAATAAGCCAAGAGTATTAAGGTATTATAGCCTGATCATTGGAGAGAAAAAAAATGTTTTGTTGAAGCAAAAACCACAGTATCCGGTCTGGCGTTGCTTCAGCCCTACTTAGCTTTTATAAATCTGTATTTTTACAACTGCGGTAACCAAACGAGACGCTACAGAGGAGCTCAGAAGTAGTTAAAAATTGGCGCTATTAATTGTAGCCTGTTCAAGAGATCATCAGTCATAAATTGTGGCTTTAACGCTTTTATGTGCTTATTATGATTACCAGATTGTGGTGTGCGAATGAGCGTGCGTGTGGATGTGTGTTTGTGATGGCAACATCGTGGATACATTTGATATGAGAGAGAAAGGAAAAAAAGAGTGTGGGAGAATTTAGAGAGATTTGGTGTGGTGATGATGGTGGGAAGAAAGGTAATTGAAAAAGAGAGGTATGAGTTTGGTTTTGGGGTTTTCTAAATGAGGGACTGGAGATGGGTGGGTCTGACCACAGCAGGGTTTTGTGTGTTTTTTATGTGTGCGTGCGTGTGCGTATTTGTATTCGTGGAAGCAGATAGACACAAACACATTCGGATACATTGTCCTGCTCTGTCTCTATGTTTAGTATATTGACTAAGGAGGACCACACAGGATCTCTGTGTCATGCGTCGGAGTATGTGGCAACGCTGTTATTATTGATCTCGCCACAGACGTCAAACCTCAGCGCCTATTTTACTGCCGGCCTGATTTAAACAATATGCTGCAGCCTGTTTCATCCATGTCCAAGACCGCTGAATTATTAAACACAACTCTAAAGCAAAGGTCCTTCTCTTTGCATAATGTCTTCACACAAATCTACTGTTGAGAGACTCCAGGGGATAAACAAGCCCTTCTTCATTAGTGTAATTGGGAGAAGAAAAAGAAAGAAGGGAAAATTAGGGGACGGGACTTAAAGAGAATAAAAAGATCATAATCACATGCCTTTATCACGCTGTGTAAAGAATCATTGATTAAACACTATAATGTCTCAAAAGAAAGGCCTTTCAATAGCATTTTCATTATCACACAGTTTACAGAGTACAGATAAGAGTGTTTGTTTCTCTTTTGGGTGCATCAGGAAAGACATTTACACTCCAGGGGCCTCAGTAAACATGTTATTGAACATTGGGGGGGGTTGCATGGATGTACTGTTAGGTTGACATAAGCAATTTTTACAATTTCAATCTACAGATGAACTGCAATTCACACGAGACCTTATAGTTTTATCTCGTGATTAGCAGTCAGCGCTGCAGGAGCAAAAATCCATAGATTTCTTTGTTTGTTTTCTTTTATGCAGTTATTATACCGTCCCTTTATTGTTAACCAATATCACTTGTTTTGCCAAGCTCAGTCAAGTTTGATATACAAGTGGGAGAAAAAAACAGACTGACATTTGTAGACATGGTGAAAAAAACGGTTTAACAAGAAGTTCTAAATGCCAGCGAGTGTGTATGGATGTGTTCAATCCAAAATATGCTTGCATCTATGCCTCACAGTTCAGGACCTGACTCACAAATAGCTAAATGGTGGGAATTCAATATTTCTTTGGCTCTTGGTCTCAATTTTCCACCAAATGTCGCTAAAACCTGTTAAAGGAACACTTCACCCAAATGACAAACTGCCCCAGGTGGACCCAGGTGACACCTCCACAATGAAGACAAAAAAGTCTTTGTCACAGCCACCTTGTTTGTCTTGGGGAGAGTGTAGACATGTATGTTGTGTTGTGTAGACACACAACAACATGCCGCCTTGAACACAAATTCAGACTAGGGCTGCAGGATATGAGAACAATATGCAATATACGATAAGGTTGTCCAGTATCATGAAAATGATATTACATGTGAAAATTAAACAGCTATTGAAGTGAGCACAGTTCTGCATTCCCGCTGCTCTAAGTATACTGCTACAACACAGCAAATTACTTTTTGAACTACAAAAAAATGAGAGTAATATATTTCCCACATTCTTTTATTGAGCAAAATTAAAAAAAGTGATACTTACATTTTAAAGTGAAGTTTTCTGCTGATATTCTCTGTCAACTAACTTCCTAACTAATCCCTGAGTGCAATATCACAGTCTTTTGTGAATTGTGCAAGTTAACACTGCGATGGCAGTAAAAACAAAAAAAAAACAAGCAAACCCCAAAATATATATATGTTGTGCAGTCATAGTTCAGATACTTATTTTAATGGGAATCTCCTTTTTTGAACTAGCAGAAATGGCAGTTGTGTTTGCCAGCCACTTATATGATTGAACCCAAGTCTTTGTGTGAGTGAGCAAATGTTTTTCCTCTGACTTCATGTGAATTGGTGCTTAAAAAATATGTATTCTTTACACTCTATAAAATGGCTTTTGTCATTCGACACCAAATCATTCCAGTGTGAACTGTGTGCTAAACTATATAGTGAGTAGTGATACCTCCAGCTGAACACTAACACGACTCATTCATCCCTGTGTGAGTGAGTGAGTGAGTGTTTCACTCCGCTCTGCCGTGATTCTACTCTTGAGTTGAATCCCTCTGCTCCCTGTGGACAGGACCTAGCAAACAAATAAGATTTGGAATGGTTTTCAGGACCCGTAACATCAGCCTTTGCTCTGGGCACGTTGGGTGGTCAGTGCATGCGACCTTCTCATAGCGGGGCTTCCTAACCCCCATCCATCCCTATTAGAGCACACTTATCAGGGACAGCAGCCAGAGTGACACACTCCCAGCTGGGCTTCCCTGGAGAAAATGCAGTGCTGTGAAGGAAAAGATCCCCACGGGTGCATTGAGGTGTGTGTGTGTGTTGTGAGTATGGGTGTGTGTGGAGTTGTTCTCTGCAGATAGGACCCTGTGACTCTGAGATATGCACAGGCTCATTAATTAGAGGCTCTCATTATCCCCCCTCAGGCTCTAGACACTTAATCAACACCAAGCTCCAACTAAGACACACGCATACATGTACTCACACACACACACACACACACACACACACACTCAGTCACACGCCCTCGTGCACAACCATCTCACATGATCCACAGCAGGCTAAATTCTGACACAACATCATCCAAGAATAGAGCACTGTAAAAGAGGTGAATGAATGAATGCTGATGAGGGTTATTTGTTTTCAGTGATGTACGGCACAACAGAGTGGGTGGGTGTCATTGCTGTTTAACACTTTTATTATTATAATGTTGTTAGGCATTTCAAAACAGATTCATCCATCTGCCATGTCTTACATTGGAAGCAATCTGTCAAACACTGTAAATTATATTCTCCTGTTATGAATTTCCATGCTGGAAATATAATAAATTAGTTTTTAACGGCCCTTGCCTCTATGAATTTTGCATTTCGATGATGGCTTTTATGATGTTTTTCTTTATTCTTTGATTAACTTTTCGTTTATTCTTTTTATGTATGCTATCATCCATACAAGCATAAAGAACTAAGAACTTAGTATCATCACAGGTGTTTGCATATTGCTATGTACATGTGCCTGTGCAAGTGACATTAGGGTACATATCTCTGTGCTCTAACTGCATAAATGTATTGCCTCGAAACTCCAGCCCTTGTAATTAAAAGGCCCCTGTTTATTCAAACGGGGGACAGATAGCACACAGCGACACTCCAGTGTCGTGACTTAAGAGCGAGCGTCTGTGTGAAAATAAATTACCCTCAGACAGTGAGGAGAGCTTCTGGAGTGTTGCTCCTCGGTGAGGTTTTTAAAGACCTCTCTTACAGTTTTCATTTTTTCCTAACACCTCTGTTACTCACTATGACCTGGTTGATGCATTGCTCCATTTTTTTTTTTTTTTAACCTTGTGGGCTAATTAATAAATAGGCAAGGAGACAGACTTATGCTGGCAAATGTTCAGCTACATTCATGAAATGGTATTACCCACATAAGACGTGATGGTTGCATGAAGATAGAGTTCAGTTAAACATTAAACTTCACTGCTTTGAAGTTCTTAAAGGGGAACACCACCAAAAATTTGAATTCCAACAAGCTTGATCAGTATTTGTGAATGTGAGCTACTCTCCCTCAAACCCAGAAATTAGAGAAGTAAGTCTCAACTTGCGATGTCATCAACTATAAAATCTAGAGCTGCTCCATAGACAATGAATGAGAGCCTAAATTGTAGACGCACAGAATGTTTGTTTTCTGTTTTATACCTAAATGAGCTTTATTCTATTATAGTTGTCCTGAGTTCTGGAAAGTTCAGGAAATGTACCCATAATACATTCCCCTCGGTGCTCTCGGTGTCAAACATCTTACACCATTCGTTGTCTGTGGAGCAGCTCCAGACTTTATACTTTATGACATTCCAGATTTTAGCACACTAGTTTTTTTGACTGGGCAGAGAGTTCTATTTTACTAATATTTTTAGATTGTTTTATACCGTAGGAATAACATATATTATTTTTGAAAATGTGTGTAGTTTCCCTTTAAAGGTCCAGTGTGTAGGATTTAGGGGGATATATTGGCAGTAATTGAGTAGAAGTTTTTTTTCTTAAGTGTACAATCACCTGAATGTAATAATTGTTCTGTTTTTGTTACCCTAGAATGAGTCCTTAATAATAAGGAGGGGATATGGCCATTGCTGTCGGACAAACAAGGATTTTTTTTTCATGCTAGACTGCTTTATTCAGTGTTTTTACCAATTTAAATCACTTAGTGCATTTGTTTTTTGGGAGGAAAGATCTCTGCAGATAATTCAGCTCCCGTTAAAAAACAAACTCCTAAATCGTAAGCTATCATTGAAATATAGTGAGCACACATTAGCAGGTGCTGGGGTAATGACCTCTCTCCAACTGAACAGCGTCAGAGAAACACTGATTTGTAATGTGAAACTGCTTTATTCAGTGTTTTTACTGATTTAAAACACTGGGTTTGTTTTGGAGAGGAAGAGGTCTCTGCTGATAAATTGGCTCCCTGTAAAAACCTCCACTGAAATCAGAAGGAATTCTAATTGGGATAAATTTCAGCTGGCTGCAATCTGCAATCCTTATCACTAGATGCCACTACCCCCCACCCCAAATCTTACACACTGCTTCTTTAAGTGGAGCTGATTTTGCTATATGTTGGCAAATTAAGCCTCTTTAAAATGAAAATGTGGCTGGCTGAGCTGCCACTGAGTGTTCAGTCTAGCAGAAAATGATGTTCCTTGTGGAAAATTTAACTTACAAGGACATTTTACTAGAAACATTTCATCTTTCAATGGCAGCAGCATTCCTGAAGGGTTGCTAGTACCTCTTAAAACTACTTCCCTTCACATCGCTCAGTAAAGAGTATTGTTAGAAAACCACAAAATAAGTCACAATTTTCTTTTTCCTTTTTTGTCATTTGTAAGACAGTTGACTGTTATGTCGGAAACACAGCTCTTAGTCCTGAGATAGCCTGCGGTGAGGTGATGAGCTTTTTTACATTTAACATGAGTCAGTCTTTATTTTTGTACAGCGCTCTGTTTCAGAGCAAAACTTAACTCTTTACACTGCTCTAACCCATCTTTATGAAACCAGACCCCGATCACAAAATCACAGTGGAGACATTTTTTAAGGGCATCATTGGCAAGATCAAGAAAAGGAAGTGCAAACTTTTAAACAGCTCCAAGTTGAGGAAAATGAAGGAGGTTTTTTTTTTTTGTTTCCCTCTGAAGGCTGGAGTCTGATTTCCTGTGCGGCTCTGATTGGGAAAGCAGAGGCACGCACAGGGAGCCCGCTTCTGTATGGAGATGCCAGATGACAGGCTTCACGACGAACAGACTGTTGCTGAACGGCACACTGAAGTGGCCTTTGACTGATCATCAAACATGCCTTTTATGAAACAATCGCTTGTGTAAACCTGGTTTAGATGTCTGAGTGTGAGCGGGTGGTTGAAAGAGAATATAAATCTAAAAGGTATTTGAGGATGCAGGAGTCAGTCCGCCAGCTGGTCATAGAAATAAAAGTGACACAATGTAATCTGTTATCAAAAATATACTGTAACTCCTAAGCACACCAAAAATAAAAAACAGCTCCTTGACTACAAACATGTGCTTTGATCACAGTACTTGACCACAGTGTCATCTGCTTGAGTGCCAGCTGTGTCGAGCATTTTGTTCATGTTCATCCGTGTGGATATGCCGAGTGTCTCATGGACTCCGTGTGCACAGCAGGAGTTTGTCCATTAGGCCATATGCCAGCTTGTCCCCCTCCTCCTACTTGTCTTTTGTTATCTGAGTGACCCAAAGGTGCACTGCGGACCCCGCTGACCCCAAAGAGACACCAGCTTATTGACCAACTCACAGCTCCATAGACTCCATTACCTAAACCAATTCAAATCACACGCTTATTGTTAAAACTGATTACACCTCGCTTCAATATCGACCATTTCTTTGACCCGCCTTTCTTTTACATTGAGATAATTCCTCATGAATAATGTGTATAATGATGTAGTTGCTGTATTAATGTTGTCACATACTGGTTTTGTGCTGCAGCAACTGGCGTCAGCACCACTAGATCTGTTAACTGTTGATGGCTGTTTTCGTTCTTTGACTGTGGCGGCGGTGATTGTGGTGAGAGGTTTCTTCCCAGAATAACCATGTTCCTCTGTCTTGAATTTGATTCAGCCCACTTCCACATTTAATGATAAAAAGTCAGTTTTTAAGCCTTGGAAGAGCTCCGGACAAATAATGCCAAATACAAATCTTTGGCAATGTTGTGCCTCTGATGGCTGCGTGCAGTAAAATATTGCACAGTATACGATATGTGACAGCTGCTCTCAGAAGGAGGAAACAGGGAAAGTGTACACAAACAGGGCTTTAGTTTTCTCCAGCGTCCAAGGCTTTCCGTCCTCTGTGAATTGTGTTCTTATGCAAGAATTCAGTCTACTGTTCCCACACAAAATAATCAAGGACAGTGGCCTCAGCTGATACTGTAGAGATCAAGGCGGCGAGTCAGTGGAGTGTGATGTTAGTTAAATCTCCTTAGCTCATTAACACCAGTTTAACCTGTTATGAGCTTGTGTAGACATGCTTTTACGTAGACTTGTTGAGCAGATGCACCTTGTTACCTTTCTTTAGGTGTCAGACAAGTCCGCAATGTAATGGACTGTCGTAAAACTCTTTAGTGATCCCGTGGAAACTACAATTTCTGCAAAAATGTTAAATCCTTGCAGGAAAAATGTAATGATGTGACTGATGTAACTTAAACTAAGGAAATATTGGCATTTAGTTAAGGTTTTATGATGTTTCAACACTAGGGGTCGAATGATATTGATATGATATATGATATTGTTTGTACTTAATAAAACTGATAACCAATATTTGGAACATGAAAATATTTCTGTTGAAATTTAGAATTTGGAATATGACACACTCCAACACAAATCTTTGCTTAAATGCAATTAGCAAATATTCAATCAAAACTGAGACTTTGAACATCATATACAGCAAGTTCCTAGCAACTTATTTGACAAAGTTCAGTGAAAATTTATACTAAAAAATGAAAAAATAAAAATAGTTCACTGAGACTCTACAAAGTAAAGGTTCCTCCCGATGTTGGCACTTTATTTTTGCACCGTTTTTGCAACGTGTGGTTGCTGGCAGTTTCACCATGTGTATTCAGTTTCAACAAGTGATAATACAGTTGGTTATAGAAGGTTTTAAAACCTGTAGGCTATCTCAACTAGTACTACATTCACTGTTTTACCAACAGGCTGCATTTATTAAATTTATTTATTTTAATGTGAAATCTAAAAACACCCAAAAGGTTGCTATGCTGCATCCCATGTCCTCTGGAACAATGAGGTATTAATTTATATATATATATATATATTCTTTACACAGTTATGTGTAGTTTTTACCTGTTGGAGGCCTGCACACAGAGGGACAAATATAGACTACACGCTCAAAAAAAAAGTTGAGCAGCACGATGCCCGCTCAGACTTTCGTGCTCAGTGTATGAGTTTTAGCTGATTATAAAAGTCATGCTCTGCTGCGGGCATGCCATGGCCAAGGTATTGCATTGCGCCAGTGTCTCATGTACTTTGTTTGTTTGGCAAAGGTGTAGATTTTGGCAGAAGACTTATTTTGACAAAGTAATTTACACCATTTACACCATGCATGGATGCAGTACAGGCACAAATTGGTGCATACAAATTCTTTAGAATACAGAAAATCAAGTGATTGATGCTCTAAATTTTCTGGAGGATGACCCCACAGACCCCCCCCATTTTGAAAAACAAAAGTACGCCCTTGGCCCTTGCTATAGCAGGTTCATTGCTGGTCTTTCAACATATTGCATTATGGTCACTACAATTCATTTGAAAATACAGCTATATGTAAAATTTTATTACAACTTTCACCGTGTAACTAAATGTAGTTTTGACAATAACACTCAAGGACCTTCCACCAATCACCAAACCGTCAGTGTCCTGTATATATCCAACATGTTGGACTGTCTCAGCGGGGTGCCACGTGACTAGAGAGATTGTTCAAAGGTTTTAGTTCCTGGAAATGTTTCCTTAAGCAACAAACCAAACCGCAGCCTGCCTCCTGTCTGGACAGCAGCGTCAGCTCAGTGCGTAAATGTAAAGCGCACTCTCTGGCAAACGTGTGTCCGGCGGCGCTATGACCATGCTGCCTCGCGCCTGCTCAGCTCCGCCACTCCAAGTCTGCTAACTGCAAAGCTGGAGGAGCGCAGGGAGAGGAAGTCATCTGAGAGCTGTAGTCCAGTTTGTTGCTGTTGCTGGAATCAGGATATCCTTCCAGCTCCTCGCAGAAATTCCAGGGATTTTTTTTTTCTTTTGGTGGTTGTACCCCCTCCTCCTCCTCCTCCTCCTCCTCCTCCTGAAAGTAATCTCCCTGCTTGTCGCGCTGTCTCCGCCGGGCTCTGTTGGACTGTATCTCCAAAAATACTTCCAAAAGTGTGTTTCGACCGCTGGAAAACGGGATTCCACCACTGTGATGAATATTTCTGCATTTCGGCACACATTCCGTCGTCCTGTCTTTTCTACTGGATCGAAGAGAGCGGATTGGACATCGCTGGACTAACGGTGTAGCCTACTTACAGGGACGACTTCGTTTTCGAGAAAGTTTAAGATTTTTTTTCCTAATAGGCTACACTGTCCGGATTGTTCCTGGAGGCGCCGATCTTGCGTGCCGACTGAGGAGGGAGTGGGTTCGTAACGGACTCATACTTTGGATTTTACGCACAGGAACCATTCCCCAAACATTGTCAGTCGACACCATGCGTCTCTGATTTATTCCCCGGACTCTACTGTGGATTTAACCGATGTATGATTTGCGTTGACTGCGCTGTCTGCCCCCCTCAAAAAAAAAAAAAAAAAAATTGCCGCAAAGCTGAGACTCGCACATCATCATGCATTGCTTCTTGGAGAAAATCTGCTGCAAAATTGAGGGAAGTCGAGAGGCAGCATGACTTGCGCTCTGGATTTCTTTGAATCTACATTCCATTCTCATATAATATCTTAATGCTGTTCAATTTTGGTTTACAAATATGATGAAATGGCAGCCCCGGAAGAAGGTGAGTCTGGCTGATATTTTTCTTCCAATTATGGCGATAAATAACGTTTTTCTGGTGGATCACAAGTTGTAAAGAGGGGGCTTGGTCACAGACTGCTGCTCTCTCTATCCGTTTACTACAAGCGACAGCACCTATAGATGGTGATAACCAGATCAGCACTGTGTCATACTGCTTTGTAACCAAGGAATACTTTATGGTTAACAAGTTTTACTCCTCTTTCCACTTAGATCTGCTTTGCTATTTATACATTTTCTCTCTCACTCCCCTTAATGATTGGGAGACGGTATCAGCTGCTGTGTGCTATACTGTATTGAACATATGCACATCCAGGGGTATGAAATGTCTTGCTGTACTGATCTTTCAAACTCTGACCTGTGTGTTGTATGTTCCACACCTCTTACAAATATCAGACAGGTCTACATTCTTTATCTGGACTAATGAAGACATCAGCGATTCATGCATACTTTAGTGAATATCCGGATATGTGGCTACAAACTGGCTTTTGAGAATTAAATATAGAAAGTGAAGCAGGATTTTCACCTAAAAGTTTGAATGAACTGGCACCCCTCCTTCAAAACCTACATATTTTAGAGGATTCTGTAAGAGAACTAAAACGTGTGTTTTGGTTGCTTGTTTCCACAAGTGGACACGTTTTCTTTGACAAATTTGTAGTCTGCACACATTCTCTTTTTGCCCCATTTTCGTAGCCTTGGAGTATTACAACATGGAAAATATCTGAAAATCATCTGGGGTCTATAAAAAATTGGTAGCAGTGAAATGCCTACGCTTCGGATTTTTACCAGCAGGGGGCACTTGTCTGACAAGAAGCAGCCCTCCTTTGCAGAAGTGGGCTTTACACTGGTATTGAGTGAGAGAGAAAGAAAAGAAAAAAGAAATGATGAGCAACTACTTTCTTTCCTCTATCAACTGTTCTGAAGCATTCTCAACTTTCATTTTCCCAAAAGAGTTTGCTCAACAGCATAAACATTTTCAGGATTTTTTTTCCCTCTCCTTCTGGCCCAGATATTTCTGCTTTCTCAGCTGAGACATGATGATTATGATGATGATGATGATGTTGTGTCTCTAACTAGAGCACGAACCAAAACCAGGAATAGAGCCCACTTTAGTGATCTAACTTGCCATCTCATTGCCTAAATTAATTTCTGTTCTTTTGTTCCTCATCAAGTGTCATTAATGCGGATAATCTCATCCTGAAAGATGAGATGAAAGCAAATAATCAAAACCAAGCTTCTTAATGTTGAAATTATCAACAGAGAAAATAAAAGCTGTGAGCGTCCCCTAATGATTTCCACAGCTGTGCAGTGTATCTGCCAGACTCATCCACGAGACCCCCTTTGAGGACTAAAAGCCTCTCCTCACTGCAGGAACTGATTTCTAGCCACACTGCAGTCGCATGTGCTCAAGCTAAAAAAAAATCATAAAAGTAACACTCTCCTTCAGATGCAGATTTTCTTTTCATCCCAGATTTTGTACCAAGGTGAGCACACCAGTGTTCAACATTAATTTTAGTGACTCTTATCAACAAGGGGAACGGTTACTCTGTGAGATGTTGATTAATTAACCTGTTGGTCACATTGGATGCTAGATGCATACTTATGAACACAAGCACTCACCGTCCACATAGTGTGTGTATGTGTATGACATTGTCCCCTCACCCTGGGCTCTGGTTTATTGCCAAACGTTGTCCTCTGATTATAAGATATTGAACATAGCAGGCAAGACGCTGGAATAAAAACAGATTGCGCTCCACACTGTAAAGAAAGTGATTCCTGTTGAATGCAGTGCTCTAGTTTCAAAGTGCACACACAATGATGTCACAGAAGATCCCCCAGTTTCTCCATTCTGGCTTCTTGTTTATCTGTTTCTCAATCCGTCTCTTTACTCCACGTGTAGTTTGATGGGAATCGATAGGAAGCGTAGGAGAATCGGATTGATTCGGGCTGAGTGTCCTGTCCGCCTCTTCATAATGGATTACACTAATGAGTCAAAATTCCAAATCTGTGATGTTGAAGAGAAGAGAGAGCTAGTCCCTTAATACTGCTGGCGGATAGCTTATCTGTTCTGGAAGGAGAGTAAAATCTTTTTTCCAAGGGGATTTGTGTGATTAACTTTCTTATACTGTGATTTTCGTGGAGTTTCTCTGACCACCTGAGCTTATTCTCAGAGAATATCTGTCTCACAAATGTGGAAGGTGAGACATATGACTAAAGGCTTTCTGATAACAGTTAGATAGGACGGTCTGTCTGGCCGGTGCTAATCAATGCTTTCTGAAGAGATAGCTTTTTTTGAAAGCCAAGTGCAACAATGCGCAGGTTGCCCTTTTCCTTTTAAAGTAAAGAGACACTGATGTTTTGTGTTTGTGAGGCCCAGGAGTATAAAAGCCAGGCTGTGCCTGATAGCATAAGTGGGGTATAGGGTGGGTGCGCAGCAGCGGCCACTGCAGTCATCTGTGGTCGGGTTGTATTAGAGAAAGGTAAGCATTAAAAAATGTGGACAGCATCTGTCTTGAGGGAAAGCTAACTTATTGAGTCAGGTAAGAAATGGCAGCACGCCTAAAGTGCACTGAAAGGAATGAAAGGCACCAGGCTGCATGCAGAGGATGAGGTACCTCTGGGATTGTTGGTTTGTAAAGGATAATTTCGCCTTTTTCAACCCTGTTTTCTCAAGTGTTTGTGTTTAATTGATTGTTGTGAACAGTGGTTTTTGTAACTGGTCGAAAACTGAGCAAGAGGGCAGCAGCAGGCAGCCGCACAACAGGCCATAATGTTAATGTATGGGGCAATTGAACACTGTCACTGTTTCCTACTTTTGCCACAGACAGGCTCAGATTGTTACTGTAAGAGGCTGAAGTGTCTCTTTACTGTTCGCTTAATGAGGTCCATTTTTAATTGTATCACATGGAAGTCTTGATTTGAAATGTCAGTAGTGTGACTTTCTGCTAGACGACAAACGAGAAAATGTTAGTGAGAGCTGGAGAGAGTAGTAACGAGTGTAATCCAGATGATTTTCAATATGATGGATGATAATTTAGCTGATTTGGACAATGTGGATGAGGCCTTTGAATTTGATTTCCACCCACATTTATTTGAGCAGGAGTATTTAGATGAAGAGTGCCTACCAATTGAAGGGAGGATGAGGAAAGGGAGGAAGAGGGACAACAGGCAGCAGAGGGGTGAACAAGCTGTTGAAAGGCCATTTTCTGTAAACCAGTGGTTCACATCTGGTCGGTTGTGATCCAAAAGTGGGTCACTGGTCCAAGTGACCTGCGACCATACCAAGTTTGTAAAAAATACACTTTATTCTGAATTACAGTGGATTTCCGGCACAGGAATTTTATTTTGAAGTGCCTTGTCCTGCTCAGGAGTGAGTAAAAACAGACAGCTACTTAACAGAGACAGCAAATTAGCACACATATGATGCGGAATATATGAAACGGTGTGGACCTCAACTAATGACTCAGGATAAATCTGGACCGTCGGCCACTTAAAAAAACAATCTGAGCCTGTCTGTGGAAAAAATAAACACTTCTAATGGAAAAACAGTGACGGTGTTCAATTGCCCGATACGTTTACACGACGGCCTGTTGTGCGGTTGCTGCCATCTCACTTAATACTGGACCAGTTTCAAAAATTAGACACAAGTATATGGAGAAATAATTTCCAGGTTGAAAAATGGCAAGTTATTCTTTAAGACTCTGGGCAACAGAAACAGTTTTCTTCATATGTTTGAGTTTGTGTATGGACACAGGTCCGCAGTGGTTTGGACGTGAATTATGGACTCCAGTAGCTTGGCCAGTTTCTGCGTGACTTATACCTGTCCGACTGTGGTTTCTCCTTGCCTATGAATTTCTTTTGCAACAGCTTAAAAACATTCCATGCTTCTTTTCTTTGCTGCCAGATGTGTTTTTAAGTCATCATCAGCCCGTATTTGCTTCAGCAGAAATGCTCACAACCTGTTAATATGTTGGGTGGTCTCATATTACGAACCCAGGTTCTGCATTTAGAGTTCACATTATGCCCTGTGGCCGTGTGACCAAGTCAGAAGGAAGCGACTGTTTGTTTTTGTGGTCGTGCCAGATGTTTCTGTGGGTTCCACACAGTTGACACGAGGTCTTCTCACCTGAGAGGGACGGGATGCCCTGCTCATGTTTCTGTGGCCAGACTCACAGTGAGCTTGGACTTTTACCGTCAGCGGGCGCGCTCTTACATCTCTGACCATGTTCATTGGCTTTTCACCTCAGGGAGTTTCTCATGCTGCTTTTCCTCTTTGATTCGGTATTATTTATGAGCTCTCCGGTGGGGGGAAAGGGCTATCTCTCCCTCCAGCGCTCCATCAGTCCCTGTGACGTCTCCTGGCTGGCAGCGGCACAGCAGTTTTGGAATACATTTACAGCGGGGGAAAACCAGTCAGAATGTGAGGAGAAGTGCTAGAAGACACATCTAAGTTGAGAAGAAAGCAGACGAGGCTGTCAGCGGGGGAAGGAATCACTTGGGAGCAGCTGAGATGGTTGGACATAGATTGAGATACATCAGGGAACAAATGAATGAGGACTAGACTGTAGGATTGCAGGGAATAAGGAGATAAATGGGTGGATGCGGAGGAGATGGATCGCGGCAGAGACTGACAGAATTTGAGATGGTTGGAATTTGAGAAAGTGGGAGAAAATGGAAAAAGGGTTGGAGAATAAGAAGGTGCAGGAGTTTAGGAGTGAGAGGCCCCAGAGTGATGCAGCAGGGATAATTAATGATAGGGAGTGATAGCACCTGCTGTTCCTGATGCTGCGCTGTATTTACGGCCCAGCATGCCGAGTGGAACGGGATGCGGCTGCGTGGCCAGCCCCCTGGCCCATCCTCCTGGGGCGTGAAAAAGATAAGGGTGGGGGCGGGAGATTGCATCAGGTAAGGAGGGGGGGGGGAACAGCGACTCAGCAATACGGCTGAAATTTATGTGCTGTGCTCGCGTTGTTAATCCCAGTCCACTGCCTCCCATTGGGAGAGCTGGACAGAGATGGAGGATGGAAAGAAGAGCTCCCTGGAATGCAAGGCCTTCCTACGTCTTTTTGTTACGCAGTGGCCTGCAGTAGGCACAAGCTGCATGTATGGCACCCTTGGGAGTCCACTGTCAAAATACAACAGGAGAAACAATAGAGGCAATGGTGACTGGGCCATCCTGCTCTCATTAATCCTCATTCCTGGTCTTGTACATTCCTCTGTGAGTGTGGAGATAGATTTTTGGATAGCAAGTTGTAAATGCAAAGATTGATTTATGTGTAGAGCGGTCCATTTGTAATGTTTTCCTCCAAGCCTCAGAGCACTCATTTCTGATTTGCTTCAGCTTTCCTTTACCCCCCAGTGCTTCTGTTCGAGCAAATGGAGCTGTGTTTGAGTTTATTGAGGTCATTGTTCCAGGGGTGTGGTCAGCTGCTCTCAGGGCTCAGGAGGTGCCTGCCTCTGGGTGACTCCACTGGGAATAAAGCGGACCTGACTTGATGGACCACATCAATAGGAACACATTTCCTTGTTCTATGAGGTGGAACAGTCCTTCGGCAGGACTTAAGCTCTATTCTTTTCATTCTTTTCATTGGCTAAGCTTCTGTATTATGTACTCAGCCTTGCATATACTGAAGTGAGCCAGTGTTTCAGACATAAGCTGGCTAAAACATGTTTTGAATAAGGGCTGTCAGTGGCACTAGAGACACATCCCTTCAGCATATGGCTCGAAAAACATGCATACTTTTCTCTGTTTCACAACATTTATCAGAGCACAGCTGCCAAAACCGCAGTCCCTGCATTCCTTTATAACTCTGCACTGGACCGGTTCCAGTGGGCCGGGCATAGTATCAGCTCAGTCTTCAGGCCCTGCAGCTGTCTCCATCCAATGCAGTCAGCGCTGTATGTTGTGACAGACATTTTACTGCAAGTGTGTTTCTAAAGAGGGCCCGTGATCCAGCCTGGATGGAGACGTGTGAAGAGCACCACTAATACCACCCTGCCTGATGCTGACGCCCCTAAATCCCACTAATTCCATCTCTTCTTTTGTCAGAGATGGGATTCATAAGCCCTTCTTTGAAGGCTCAATTTTCCAGGAGTGTGTCCATGGCTTAGCTGAAGGCTTCATGCGGCCAGGAGTAGACATTTCATTCCTCGGATTGACGGCCTGGTCTGGCACCTGAGTGGTCAGTATCCAGTCCTCGAGTAGATTATTGATGATTATTGACCGTGAAAAACAGAGTCAATTAACCCCTGAATCTCCATGACCATTGCCCACTTGTATAAATGGCACATAGTGAAAGAGAGAAGCAAATAAGATTAGTCTGAGCCTCTTTCTCTCTTTCAGGAGGTGCTGTGCAATGTTTTTGCAGTCAAACAGTGTAGCAGACACACAAACAGCCTCAGCAGACTGCTTCTCCAGGGGTCACAGAAACAACCAAGCCCAGAGCAGATTGTTTTAGTTCCCCTCACCGTCACTCGCTGGCCTATCTGGCCCTGCCTCTCCTTACTTTTCCTGCCATGCTGAAATGTGGCGAGGGGTAGCTAAACAAGGTTTTTACTGCAGGCTGTAAAATCCTGCAGGAAGGAAGGAGAAATGGTGCCGAGCACGACACCACCAAGCCTTTTCCCTCTCCGTCTCTCAGGGCTTGCTTTAGCTGCTGTTCTCTCTCGTGAGTTTGGATTTTTTTATATGAGGCTTATACTGGGATACTTATGTCAGGCATATGATTATAGTTGCTAAGATACTATATGTGGGCCAGGAGCGCTTCCATTGACTCCTTGGGCTCGTCTCCTAAGGGAGTTTCATGATTCCTGCACCCTTAACAAGGCCGACAGACAGGTGGTGACTGACAGGCACCCTGAGACAGATTCAGTAATGAGGACCACAAAGCAAACCTCCGTGGTCCACCCCCCATGCTTCCCCTTTAAAATGATCTCATGCCTCATAGATTTTATATATTTAACTAGCTGTTCTGTTGCAGTCTAATAAAGCCATGGCTACTTACAGTGTAATGCTATGTTTGCCTCCTCCCCCCTCGTTGTGGCTCCTCCTTGCCCTTTCTGTGTTCACCCTAACAGTGATATCTCCTTTTATCCGATTTCTCGTGGTTGTTTTAAAAAGTGTTTTCAGTTGTTTGTTTCTGCCACTCTCTGCAGCTTACATTTGTGGATGTGACCTGAACCTCAATGTGTTCCCCCCACCCTCCCGGCTCCAGCAAATTGCATTGCCACCTTCTTTTAAATGAGCCGTGTAGAAAAAAAAAGTGAAAGATTTGTTTGTGTGTCCGTGAATATATGTCACCTTGTTTATCTCATGTACTGTGTGTATTTGTGCATTTTAAAATGCCCCTTTATTGTGTTTGTCCCAGAGTCTCTTGGAAAATGGTCGTCCTGACAAGTGAGCGATATCCTTGTGTTGGATAGGACATGATTTATGAAAACTGTGTAATGTTATCATTCATCAGACTGAAATACTGTACCTTCTCCTTGCGGAGTGTTACTCCCCTCCTCCTGCAGCCCTCTCTCTTGATCTATATTCCTGTGACTGGGGTCAGAGGCCACATTAGAGCTTGTATTGTTCAGCAGTCTGGAGAGTGCTCCAGTTACCACTGTGAAATCTCAAGCATCAGCGGGTTCTTAGCTGTTTAAATATACTCTACGAAGCTGAACACCGCTACAGGGGCCGGCCAGACACTACACAATTTCTACGATGTGACGTGACATTATTTTAAGTAATGCCTGCCTTTATAGCCATGTAAAATGTGTTTGCCGCCTGCGCCACCTGTCTGGGTGTTCTGCGTGATGAAATCATGCTGAACAGAACATGTTTAGTGCCATGAATGCGACTTTGTCTTCTGGTATATGCACTCGGTCCAGCTGCTTCAATGAGGGCTGTAAAAAAAAAAAAAAAAAAAGATACATAATCACTCATTGAAACAAAAGACCGTTAGTTGGCACACAACAGTTGGTGTAACGCTTCAGGTGTGAAATTAGCCTCCCAATTTACATTTGGGAGTATGCGTTAGCCCCCTCCTCTGCATCCTCTTTGAACAATGTTGTCTTTTTCAGTTGCACACAAGGCTGCAGTAGTGTGGCATCATGCTGCAATAGTATTTTTGATGGAATAGCATAGTTGAGCTGCCCCATTAGGTCTGTGTGAAGCTAAGGTGCAGCTCAGGTGCTGACTCAAACTGCTGAGCCTTGTGCTATAATGAATGGATATATTATACTTTACAGACACCGAATGCTTCTCGTTTGTTGCTGCTGGGCAGTGCACAGTTTTACAACAGTGCCCTGGGGACATTGCTGTAACACAGCCTTGCTGGCTGGCATTTGGACATGTGAAATTATCCATGCCTGAGTCTGTCAGTGAACACTACTGCATATGTCCATCAGCCTCTGACCAGCAGCAGAAGCCCTCAAACAGGCTAAGCTGCCTGCCTTCAGCTGGTCCCTGTGAGGTTGCACAGCTGAACTCAGACTTCTTACCTGGAAGCTTTGGGTTTTATTTTCTTCCAGACGACCGGGATGTTGTATTATTTATAGTTTGCAGTGCAAGTAACATGCTCAACAGCTATCAGCTCGAAACTCATATGAATTCATATTAGGCCCTCAAATGCGTTATAGTTGATTCGAGCTGGACTGTTGACATTTATGCCACTAGATTTATTTCCCCCAGCTTTCTATCACTCCATCCCCTCACTCCTCCATCTCTGCACTGTGCTGCTGCTCCCAGCAAACAGAGTAGAGCCTCAGGCAGAGCAGGTGCAGGCTGCTGTGACGGTGGCTCTTGTGACGCATGCACGCATGCATGGCTACGCTCAGGGGAGGCTGGGTTGGCTGTGGTTCCACTCTCAGTGAAATGGCAGACCAGGATTGTTTGTTGGAGAGGAGGGAAAAGCTGTGTGCTGTTTGTGGTCTAAGTAGAGAGTGAGCAGGTGTTTAGAAATTAAAGCAGTCCTCCATGTGCCAATGTGCTCTTGGTCCCAGAGAAACAATTTTGATCTGGTAAAATCCTGTTTGCTGCAAATCTGTTGACAATGCTGGGAATTTCTCTGCCAATTGGTGTTTTGAAGTGTGCCGCTTTGGCACTGTGATAAAAATCTAATAAGTTGGTTTGTGCCTGTTGCTGTTATTCTTCAATTGATGACATTGCATGGTTCAAGGCCTTAATCAATACAAAACTCTTAGCTTAGATGAATTGTTTACATATATAATAACGCTGATCATAGAGAAAGTATCCAGATGATGCTGTTATACATATGAATTAACAGTTGTTTCCCTGAGGAATGCACTGTGGGTATCTTCATGTCAGAGCAACAGTGTGGAGAAACAGTTTGACATGTAATCTCTTGCTCTTCTTGTTTCAACAGTGGCTGTCCTCTTTTTTTTATTCATGCTGTTCTTTGTTCTGGAAAATAAAAATTGACTTGACATTTGAAATGGATTTCTAATCAAAGTGCGAGACAATTGTAATGGCTGCGTGATTGAGCTGTCAGTCTGATGACTGTCGACGAGACAGCTTTGATAAAATACTTTGGAATTCTTTATTTCTACTACAGGAGTAATAATTAGAAACTGATGAAAAATGTTGAACAATAGCAAATTTGCCATCAGCGCGCCATATTATGGGGCCGCTTTTCCCTCAATGCACGGCACATGTGACACGTGTTTCCTTTGTAAATGGAGTTTGTCAGTCTTCTGAGTGCTGTGTGGCAACCAGACAGATGGACTGGCAGGTTGACAGATAATGAAGATGCGAATGTGGCGGGCGACACTCCTTCTGAGACACCTCTTTGACTGTTATCAGAGCCACTTGTCCCCACTCCCATAAAGGGAGACTCATTTAATTCCCTGTCCTCGTTTCCTGCGATGACGGAAACTGTCGCCCCTGCGCTGGAACTGCTCATCTCAGGAAACGTACACAAAACAACACAAGATAGAAAGATGTTTTTCAACCTTTCATCCAATGCGCTCTGTGTTACTTCCGTATTTTTTTCATCAGCTATTGATGCACGTGCTTGGTTGTCTCAATCAGAGCACGTCTATAAGTGCTTTCCTGTTTGGGAAATTAGCGTCAAATGATCTTGTTTGAGTGCCCGTCTCTTCTTGGCTTGTATGATGGTGAGTCCCCCAGGGGGATTTGTGAGAGGATTCAGATCGGAGGTTGTTAAGAGGAGGGGGAGTTATGAAACCTGATTAGAATATGGTTTGAGTTAATTACCCAAGAATTTTTTTCTCATTCCATCTATCTTTTTGTAATCTAATTACAGACGGTGGTTTTCCAGTTCCTATAAAATGAAAATATAACCGGTCCCATGAGGATGGGAGGGGGAGGTAGAGGCGAGAAGTGATACTCCTCCCATCTGCCCACCCACCTCCTCCTTCACCTCCTGGTCTCATCCCTCTCAAAGCTGTGCTGAGGAGTTAACAGATGTGATGTCAGAGCAATCAGTGAGCTTTGTCTCTGTCAGTGCGTGGTTTATTCCACAGAGCGCCGTGAAACTGACACCACGTCTGTCAGAGATCCTGTAGGTGTCTCAACATTTAATTAATATCGAGCAAAAACGCAGTTATGTGTTACAGAAAACAATGACCTGGTTCTTACACGTGTCTTCAGACAGCTAACACCTCCAGATGTGGTGTTGCTGTGCACACGTGAGTAGTTGAGCATAAATTGCATCATGCTTCTCTTATAAAGGAGCGTGATGAGAGCATTGTGATATTGCTACAGAGCTATGGCACTACCCTAGCAAATGGTGGGCTATGGAGTATTTCAGCTGCAGCGTGTGGACCCCAGACGTAATTAAGAACAGATGGCAGAGGACCTCTCAGATTCGTTTCTGTCGTCCTTCCCTCCACCGCCTTTGTTCTGCCTGCTTCTCCCAACTTCTTTATATCTTTCAAACTTCTCCGAGTGTTGGGAACTTCTTCATGCTGACATCCTCTTTTGTTTCTGCTTGTTGAATATCTGAGCAGCTCTTGTCATGGTAGCTGATTGGAAAGATCAAGAGCCGCTCCTCAACTGCAGTCTCTTTGTATAAGAGACGTTAAAGGCCAAAAATGCAATTCAAGCACTTCTGTCTACCCTCAGAGATGACACTCATATTAGTGCCAACGTCTTGCTTTCCTGTCTCACATCTTTTTCTCCCTTTTTTCTCTCTGTCTAAATTCAAACCCCTCATCTCTCCCCATCTACCTCTGCATATTCTCTGTACTCCATCTTTATGTCGGTGCCTCTTAGGAAGAAACAGCCTTTAGCTGTAAATTGGCCCATTTCTCACTTTTCATTTCCGAAAGTTGAGGCAGGTAGAGACGGGTGGGGGGGAGAACCTGCTAGCCCAGCACATTGGTAGAACCGTGAATTCATTAGGCTCCCTGGATCCTTGAAACAAGAGAGTTTTTTTTCTCAAATCAGCCAGAAATTGTTTCCTTTCGGTTGCTGCGTGAGCTCATCAGCGTGTGTACACAAGCCTCTTATATACACCGGTCATGAAATGAAACAGGAGACGGCAGTTAACGCCAAACATTTTTGCAGCACACACCAGGCTGAGTGCTTTCCTAAGTGAAGAAAAAATATCAGGACATTTCCATTATTCTGCAAATGTGTAAGTCCGTAAAAGCATAAAATTAGATATCTGTGGAGCATAAAATTAATTCTGAGACCTCTACAAAAGGTCAAAGGATATTTTCAAACTAAACCCACGATTAGCTTCTTGTTTGACATACAATGTTAATGCTCGGTAAGAAGTTACCCAGTGTGGAATTGGTATGTCCAGTCACACATTAATCCAGCTTTGAAGTCTTTTAAGTCTTTTGTGACCTACTAAGGATTAGGGATGAATTTCCCATATTGTTCTGATGCATGTACATAACATCTGAGACATTATTGAAATACTCGGTCACAGAGCATTTTTTTTTTTGCTGCTGTGGCAATCTCTTCCTGCTTGCTGTCCCATTTTCCACCCAGTCGCCACTTTCCGTGGTTGGAGATTAGGGGAAGGAAGGAGAGTGTAGCAGCCAATTACAGTTATATCTTTGTCCTGCCGTAGACTCCCCACTGTCTGCAGCCCCTCTCCTCAGTCAAAGAGCACCCTCTCTTCTCAAGCAGCCCAATTTGTCAAGATCACTCATTCAGATTGGCGTCATTTTGAGTGGGGGGCTGGTGTCTGCCTTCAGAGACGAATGATTATGGCGAAGGCAGATGAAAAGGCAAAATGCAGATGATCCCTAATCTCTTTTGAGGAGTCGCACCTCCTCATGCTTTTCCTCACCTCTTTATCTCATGATCCCATTTCCTTTTTCGTTCAAGGTCCTCCCGGTGTCCCGTTGACCTCTCATTTTTCTCCTTGAATTCCTTCTCTCTCTTGATCTCCTCTCTACTCTTCATTATCTCTTCTCTTTCTGATTCCATTTCCCAATGTACCACTGTCCTTTTTTGTCTCTTACTTTCTCTCCGCTTGGCAGCAGCAGACTCCTTTAATGTGTGGACGACACAGCACCGACCCCATGTAAATATGTAGGCTAATCTGGGCTTTCATTAGTTTGTGTACATGAATATTGCATGACTGGTTCTCCTGTGCAAGCCCAGATTAGTTCCTCAGTCTTTTCCCTTGGTTAATTGAAAACCATTATAACTGACTGCAGTCAGGAGTCGTGCTCGAAAAAGCTCCTTTTCTCAGGCTGTATGCCGTGCCGTCTCTGATCTCCCCGTACCCCTCCCGTCAAACCCAAAGCCCGCTTTTCAAATGGACACCAATCAAAAAGGCTCTTCTGGGAAAGGCAAAGCACAGTGTTGGGAAATGAGGTTAAATGTGAAGACTGACCGACCTTCAATATCGCAACGCGCTTCCATATCAGAATCTGACAGCCCGTGAGAGTGTGGAAAGAAAAGGCTTGGCGGGACGAGTCGTAATTGGACTGGGATACCAGAGAGTAGATGAAGCATTTAAGGCTCCGAACCGTCTACATGCAGTGAATGAAGGGGATGAGATGACAGTTTCACCCATGATTTTTTTTTGTTTTTTCTGACAAGTTTCATTTGGACTGCAATAAACAATGAAACATCCATTCACGATACATACACTTAATGATCCCCTGTTCATTTGGGTGGTAGCAGCTGAACGTGTAGAAAATGTAAACGCTGAGTTCCTAATTTTCTGCTCCGTATTTTTGTGCTGGTAGTTCAAATCTTCAGAAGAGTGTCTGTGGGGTGCTATTTTAAACAGGCCCCTCTTTCCTCTCTATCTGATCTTGTGTTGTTACTCGGGGACATGGGGGGTTGAGCGGAGTGTGTCGAGACTCTTTGGAAACAAGGTCCTCCATGTTGCCCCTGGACACGTTCCCCTTGTCAAGCAGCTAATTTTATGCAACCCTCATCATGCCTTTGAAACAGAGAAAGACACAGAGAGAGATATTATCTTCAGGATGGTGCCGAAATAAGAGAAGGAAATTGAGTGGAAACTCTTGCTATGCATAAAAGCGAGCGGTATATCATCATGGGAGCATGTTTTCCTGCCTCCATCCTCTTTCCTCATTTATTATTTTTTCCATGAGAGACTATCCTGCTGCTTTCGGTCTCTTTTTTTACTTTTTATGTGCTGGGAGGTTGGCAGACATGTGAGATGTTCACACATCAGCTAAGACAGATATATAGATAAACAGAGATATATAGAGGGGAAGTGAGAGTTGTGTGTTTCACCATGAGTGTCTGAATGCCAGTACCTGTGGTGAGTGTTTACCCAAATGGCATTCTTACAATTTCACATATTTTCCACACCATTATTTCTCTGTCAAATATCTGTGTTTTTCTTCTCTGCACTTTCTTGCACCTGTGCCGGTTTGTTTAAAAAAAGCGCAACAGAATTCTATTTTCTCCCCTGACCTTGATGATGTTCTGCTGACACATTTTTGTGTGCGGGTCGCATTATTTTTCAACCTGAATCCTCTTTCTCTCACACAAATAAAAACATGTCACCTCCTTCCTCTTTCCTTTTCCTCTCCGCCCAATTTTACTCCTTTTCCCCGCTTCTGTAGTCCCACCACATGACACTGCAATGCTGGCTTCAGGAATGGAAATGAGATGCACCGTGGCACTGTGTCAAAGAGCAGCAGATTGAACATTAGCCTGAATGGTCCAGCAAATGTTTGCAGATTTTTTTAATTCAAATTAGCCCAGAATATTGGCACAGGAGCCAAGGGTGCAGAGAGAGCTCCGCAGTGGACACCTGCTCTATTAACCTCACATGATGTGTTCATGTGTTTGGGTGTGATTGCATTGAATTATTACAAGTACGAGATAGGATTCAGCGTGAGTGCTATTTGTATTTGACTGCGTCTGTGCGTGTGGCCCAGGAGAACATAAAAATAGAGAACACAAAGTTAGATTTAGCCGCCTTTAGCATCTTATTAGTTGTTATGTGGGGTATGTCAGCTTTGTGTTTGTTTTCCCGAAAGCAAAGTTTTCCACTTTTAGTCTTACATTTAGTCAAACAATGAATCTAAACCTGAGCAGAGGGAGGGCTGCTCCAGCCTGACATCAGACAGCGTTATTTATGGTGTGTGTGGCTGTCGTTGGTGGTTGACTTATTGCAGGGTCACAGGATGTGGGTGGATTTAGATGGTACTTTATCACTCTTACCTCGCCATTCTTAATCAAGTCACGTCCCACCCTGTCACTGTGCTGGGTCACCTCCAGTATCTGCATCTGTATCTGTGTGTGTGTGTGTGTCTGTATGTATAGTATATACTGTATACGTGTGTTTGCACTACACCACTTGATAGTATCGACTTAGACCACACACACACACCATCCTCCTCTAGACACTGACGACATTTGTAGAACAGCAACCAAACTCTTTGCTCTACTGACTTAGGCCCAGAATGATTTAATGACTTGATGCACTGGATATATTCAGCAAGTTCCTGACAGTCGATTCATCGTAGAACAAATTTACAGCCTCTGCCCTCCTATTCCTTTTTGGTCCAATGTACCCTCTCAACTGTCGATTAACCACCACGACTCAATTTCAAGCAAATAAACTCCAATTCTGTTGCTCTTCACTCATAAATGTATCTTTCCAAGTCTTTCATGATAACTACTTTTGGTGGACAATACAAACATATATATATATTTTACCATTTCACGCCACTGATATTATGACAGCATGATAATGCGAGTAAAGCCTTTCAAAAAACAATGAATTTTGTATTTTTGAGATTATCACATTGGAACTGGAATAAGAAATTAACAGTAAAATATTCTAAATAAATACATTTTGTGTTCATTCCACCTAGGCACCGTGAAAAAAGTCAAAGTTGAGCTGGCCTCAACTTTTTACTTCAATTACGCAATAAAGCGTCAACCAGTCCTTTGTTTTTGTGTCTAACTGTGGTACTGTGTTATTCGGCCTAGTTAGCTTTATGCTAGTTCTCTGTGCATCGTGGTGCACATAGAGGTGCAATGTGGGGATGAAATATGATGTTAATGAGGCTCAGACATTGATCAATAGCATAGATATTTGTGATCAAATGTAGACTTTAAATGACAGTCAGTCAAGGTGCTTTGTGACACACGTTCATGTGGCGATGTAAGTACATTAATGAGCGCTTGAGAAAAACCACAACTCAGTGATAATGTAGCTGGTCACATTGTTGCACTTTCGCTCGTAGTGTGAACACAATATTATAATGGTATAACAGAATGGCAATAGCATACAATATTTGGACGTGATCCCAATCAGTTTTGGTGACCTTCATAAGTTGTTACTGTAATTATCATGACCTGCTTTTTCTTACATCTAATTCTTTGCAGTCCATCATGTACGTAAAAAAAAAAAAATAGACATAGAGTTAATCATTTAGTATTCATTTAAAGAGTTCTTCACAGATTAAGAATAGCACTCTTGTAATATTGTGGGACTCATGGAGAGGTTAAAAAGTAATGCATCAGATTCTGAGATATTATTCTTCTTCCTTTTCAAAATCTGGTGCCTACATTACCCACAATTCAAA
Organism: Plectropomus leopardus; assembly: GCF_008729295.1. Classification (NCBI taxonomy): domain Eukaryota; kingdom Metazoa; phylum Chordata; class Actinopteri; order Perciformes; family Serranidae; genus Plectropomus; species Plectropomus leopardus. Next base: position 12,673,076 of record NC_056468.1, read on the forward strand.
TTCCACTCAACCACCAATAGCTGGATTAGAGTCTTTGATGTGTTAGTGGCTGTTGTAGTCATGAGATGCTAACCTCAGCTGGAGATGAGGAGCTACAGATGTCTAGAAAGCTCACTTCATGTTAACTCCACACAACCAGATTTTCAGTCTCAGCCAGCGCTGACTAAAGTGACATCATTTTAGGCAATATAACACTTCAGTCAGCGCCTTCTCGAGCCTCAAAATGCTTTCAACAATTTTTTTTCCCACACATGCAGTAGTACACCCCAAGCATGTAAACAGACTTTGATGAGTAAAATTGGTGGACTTACCCTTTAATCGGGCAGACTAATTCTTTGTGGTCCATTGTATCAACAACAGCAGATGACAGTGTCATAACAAGCTCTGCCCTTGTGTAGATTTGTGATGTTGTACCTGAACGGTATACAGCATGTTGCCCTCAGCCCTCCCTCTCTGTCCTTGGTTGGTTTGTGTGCGCTGACAGTGGCTGCCCTGTCCCGCTTTTAACCTGAGTCTAAAGCCATGACTGATGAGATCCAGCAGCCTCCTCCCTGCTTCACCTCTCTCAGATGATATATGTTTGGCTAGAAATTTACCTCTGCCTCTCAGTTTGTGTGTGTGTGTGTGTGTGTTTGTGTGTGTTTTTGATTGTGCCTTTGTGCGTGGGTGTGTCAGATATTTGACTTTGACCTATGCTTGTGTTTTGTTTTGTTTTTTTTCTGCAGGATTTCTCTTTGTTTGATTTAACTAGGAAGAGAACAAGTGTCTGCGGCTCTCCATCACACGTGTCTTGACTAAGTCTCGGCAGACTAGATATCATGTCAGGCGGGTATTAAATGTTTAATGCTAGTGGATGTAGAAGATTGCCTTCTACTTGTCCTGATTAAATATTTAGGGGTGTCTGAATGGTGCATTTGACATTGCTAGGTGCTGAGGGACCCTGTTCGCTGTGTGAAGTGTGGGAACATAACTGACTGCCAGCTGTCTGTTTGGTTATGACTAGGGTGCAACTGGGACTCCGGCTGAGTAAAACTGGTGGCAGACCCAGAGTGGGAGGTGAGATGGGAGGTTATATTTAGCCATGTCCTTCCAAAGACAACCCTTTCTCCTCTCTCTGCAGCTCCCTGCCTCTGTATGAGAACCTCTGCTTTGTCCTTTTGAATACAGGGAACACCAGGCGTGGATAAAACTTGGCAACTCAGGTTGGCATACAGACCTAATTTAGATGTCTGCAGACTGGGAGCCATGTATAACTTGATGGAGACCGAAAATGCTGCCAATTTCAGAACACTGTGAAATGGAGTATACATTAACTAAAACATAGCGTTTCCGACTACAGTAAAAGTTCTCCAAAGGAAAGAGATTGAGTTTATTTCAGTTTCCATCTGGAAAAACCAGCAAGGCGCAAGTACAAAGACAGGCTTGGATTAATATCTTAAAATCAAAGAGCCGCACGCGCACCAAATGGCATGATCCATTTACCTGACATCTTTGTGCACACTCAGAGTGGAAAAGACAGGCAAAGCAGCAGCATTATTTTTTTTTTTTGAGTCGTTGATAATTCTCTATAGTGGATACTGACAGAAACAGTTTGGTATGTAAATAAATTAATGTGGAATTTATTCAGATCCGTTTTCAGTTCTTCGGCTGCTTGCTACATCAAGTGCCTTCATTTCTTCTGTGAAGATTACAGCAATGTAGTAACATTATTTAGCTTTCTAGGATTGGCAACAAAACACAAAATGTACAATAATATATTCACTTCACTTTGATAAAAAACGGCAGAGCAATCTTGTAATCAGAAAAAGAATTTACTTTATAAGGGTGGTACTTTGCAACCATAGATCTGTTAGCAGAGCTGAAATGAGAATATATATATATATGTATGTATGTATATATGTGTGTGTATTTATCAGTCCCTTTATTATTTATTGTGATACATGGAATTATACAACTATGACAAAAAGGTAGCTCAAACAACAAACAGCAAATGTTTTATTCTGAAACATTTGTGTTTTTAATACTTAATACTTTTTTAAAGAGACCACTTAGAAATAAATATGTATGATCATTATAACCTTGCTAAAATAACAAATTTCAAGGTGGTCTAGACTTTTCCACAGTCCTGTTTATTGGTATAAGTCTATAGAATAGATCACAGGAACGAATGCAAGCAAATAACACGTGTCCAGAAAACAATGTGTTGAACTTTTCCCACTGCTGCTTAGAGTACGCGCTTATGTAGATATTGTCTGGAAAAGTTTGACAAATAACCGTCTGCGTGTTTTGTGTGCTTCTGTGGTGGGACTTAATCATACAGGGGCCTCTCAGGTCACCCACTCTGCACTCTGCTTTCCATATCCTCCTTCCCTGGAAGCAGTGAGAGGTGTTAGGATATCAGAAGCATATCTTGACACGAGACCCCTGGGATCAACTCAGGAGACACCTGGTCGCACCACAGACCACTTAACAGCGCTGGCTCACACTGGCTTCATTGTTCTGAGAAGCTCACAATGGAGACATGCACGCAGAGACGTATTCTGCAGAGAGACATGATTCATTCCTCTGAGGTTATGATGTAGTGAACATCCTGGCGCTTTCCCCCAGCGCACACATCCATATTCACGTCCACATGGCGAGGACAATCCAATAGTGTGTTGCCCAAAACAACTGCAGCCTGCAACTGCGAAGATAAAGAGAAGGGAGGCAAACTTAGTCCAGCTGGGGAGCATTCCCCCTGGTCAACAGAGGAAGACGAAAGTAAGCGAAAAGCATGTCTGACTTAGCCTGTCTGCTTGGCTAGCCTGTTGGACGACCCACAAAGGGACACGGGGGATTGATCAGAGGAGGAGGGGACCTTCACAGGAACAGCCTGGAGGCAGGAGGAACCTTCTGCTCCACAGTCAAATCTGCTTCTGAAGAGACAAATGCTCAGAGGATGAAAGCGGTCTCTGCTGATGTGATCACTGCCTGAGCTCTCAGTAATGCCACATGATGTACGTAGATGCTCGGATCACAGTTTGGCGTACAACAGCTTCTGCTTGGCTGGTGGTTGGCTGGTGCTTGAATTTTCTGGCCACGCCTTAAACGATCAACAAACTCCAGTTCATGTAGCTATTGAGACACTCTCAATACTGTGAAACAGTGAAACCAGCCAAACTCTCTGACGACCATAGAGCAGATGTTTCTTTCATGTGTCGATAAAAAAAAAGCTTTAGAACTCTGCGGGGCCTAAACTAATGATTTAAAGTGTGACTTGTTGTGGTCTCACACAAAATAAGCAAATTTCATGACTGTCTGCACACACTGTCTATTCTTTACAATATTCCAGAGGTTTGTGGTTGCACTGTAATGCTATTTTCATTGTGTGGCTCATTGTTTGCGCTGGTATCTGTTTGTTTGTTGTACCATTTTGCTGAGGAATGTCTGCTTTTCATTAGCTGGACTGCGTCAGGAGAATCTGACCCGTGATTTAAGAAAGGGTGGGAGGGGTTGAAGCATGTAGGCTATTGTAATCCTTACTTGCCTCTCTCTCGTAATATTGCTCTACACACAGTTCATTAGGGTTTCAGGATTTCAAGAACTATTCTTAGCTCCAGCTCCAGCATTTAGACTGTGGTCAGCAGCGCGGAGGACTGGATGGCAGATTCACTCAAGTGCTGCTTGTTAATATGGTAATGTGTCCACATGACTGATTGGTTTACACGTGAAGGATAATCTCATTTTTCTAATTTAATGTCTGAAGTGCCTCTAAAGCCCATTTCCAACTGGACAAAAAAACCACTAACAGTCACTAACATCTGGCTTTTTTCTTTCGAGGGTAGGGTTACAATCAGCACTCATTCCCTCTGCAGTAGTCATGGGTGTTTTTTCAGCTCCAGCTTTGATCGTCAGTGTTGGAGACATGACACCTTGGTGGATAAGCTAATCAGCTCCTTTTCCAGTGCGATGCTATGACAGGCCTCCATCGCAAAATTTTTCCATCCATCTCCTTCCAAGCAGCACTCATAAATGCTTCTAAATTAGTTGACATCGAGTTTGAATGACAGACTAAGTAACAGATTAAAGAAAGAAGTAACCACCATAGCATTTTGATTGGCCTCCATGCTACTTTCCCTGTTTTTCTTTTTTCTTTTTTTTTTTTTCAAACATCAAACATGACCCCCCCCCCCCCCCCCCCAAAAAAAAAAAAAAATGGCATACTCGTCTACTGGCAATGAAAGAAGACTTGCCTATTTTTTGTGGGTTATCATACAATTTTTAAAAAATCTGCTTTTTGGGTCTGTCCCGGTATCTCACTGAGCACGCACCATTAAGGCTGAGTCCATCCTGCAGTGGCCCAGGGTGCCTTGCTGCATTTGACCCTCTCCCCTTTCATATCTGTCTACTAACTATCAATAAAGCATAGAAAAATACCCCCAAAATATATTAAAAAAATAGAAAAACCTGCATATATATTTGAGTGGAAAAGGGGTATAAGTTGACTTTAAGTTGTTGTCACCCTTAATTTTTTTTCTGCACACACACACACTCACACTAAGGCAAAGAGGGGTGTTTTGCCCAGTGTTTAGGGAACCTTGCTGGGTGGATCAAGGCAGGATCAGTGGTTAAGGTATGAGGGAGGCCTTATAGGCCCTGTTATGGCTGGATGGTTTAGCTATAATCCGATTGAGCACGCTGGGGAGACTTGATGCGGGCGGCATCAGGTCCTCACAGCCAGACAACCAGTGTGCTCACACCTGCCACTCCATTTCATCTCAATGTTCTAGCTGATTACTGACAGTAATTAAAAATTCTAATTATATCTGATTCACTATCAAGCAGGATTTGTAGAAATACAGATTATTAGCTGGTTTTGTTTTGGCTCAATTACCCACTTAGCTCTCGTGGGAGCTGTAGCTCATAAGCTAGACACGAGCTCGATATCTCCAGCAGCTCACCATAGCTTCCACACGCGTAACACCTGCAAGCATTTACACCAGGTCCGCCTTTTGGTCAGCGGGACTGTGTAATGTAGAACAAGACGCGAATGTGTGATGAGAGGCCCACACATTGGTGGCTCTTGTTGAAGGGAGCTAATGAATATTCAGAGGCTTCATGTAAGGAAACAGATGAGCAGAGTAGAGAGTATTCAGAGCCACATGTCACTGGGGTTGTTGATGTTTAACCAATCAAACCTGCAGAAAACATGAGCAGGATTCCCGAAATGGTGGAAGGAAAAGACTTCTTCAGATTAAAAGGAAGAAACTAGTGGTGGAAAACGTGAGTGGCAGAAGCAATCCTCTAAAGCAATCTATAGCAGCCCATCCAACCTTGAAGGAGCTTACAAAGGCCCGAGCCATTTCCTCAGCATTAGCAGTCTTGTGTGGGATGCTGTATAATCTACCTGCCAGATTAAGATGACATGGTCATTGTCTAGAAGAGAGAATTGAATTATGGTGTGTGAAGGGGGTTTAAATGAGATTATGGGGAAAGAACTCATCCAGCATGCGTGAGATGTGCAAAGTCAGGGGCTCGGCACACACTGGCTACACTCTGTCTACCACACTGGCACTTGTGCAGTGTGAGCTATTTTGCACGTACTTAAGCATCAACATACAATGCACACTTACACATGCAAATGCACATGTGCACACATATTCATAGGCCACATGCATTGGGGCTCATTCCCTCCCTTCTGTTTTGCTGCATCCTTATAAGCAGAGATGAGGATTTTGTTTCTTTCTTCTTTTTTGTGGTGACTGTGCATCCTCTGTTTGTGACTCTGTTTTCTCCTCACTAATGTGTTTACTGCTTTGGCTTGCTAGGGTTCCCCTAACACAAGTATATGGGCTAATCCCCGGGATGTGTGCGATTAGCCTAACAACTCTGCAGCATATTTAGTACATGTATCTGCTCTGTTTAAGCGCAGCTAATCTCCTAGCATTCCCAAACTGTTGAGTTCTCATGATCCCCTCTCTCCATGTTTGCACTTAAACTCTATCTCTTTTTGTGTTTTTCCTCAGGCTCTGTGTGCGTGCATGTGTGGATGTTTTTTTGCGTGTAAAAGTTACTGTGGCGGCTGGGTGTATGGGTATCTGTCACTCGTTTCTCTATGCACGCATGTGTGTGTGCGTGGGTCTGCTCTGTGATGCAGTATAATTCCTGTGGATGCTGTTATCTCGGAGGATGTTGCTGTGTATGTGTCTCCCCCGAGGAACACGAATATGTTTAGAGATGCTGCAACAGCAGCTTACCATTTATTTTATCATCATTGATCATCAGGTGATAGGACGCACAAAGGCTTTCTAACAATAGTGATGGTATCAATTAATCACATTTACAGTATTGTGCTCCATCAGATAGGATGTGATCTCATCCCTCCGCTGTGTGTTTATGCCACACATACGCGAACGTGTGTGCGTCTGTGCCTGTACATCATTCGAGCGTGGATGGATTAGAATTAGCAGATGGACTGTATTTGCATTAGCCACCAGGGTGCTAACACAGACGGAGTCAATCTGGTGTGCAGGGCTGGGACCAGGTTGTTGCTCACTGGGGTAGAGCCAGGCCAGGACACCCTGTCTGGGACTTGTAGCAGCAGGGGGTCTGAGTGGGGCCAGTGTCCAGTCTGTCGGTGTGTGTGAGCTAATGCTAGAGGGTCAAAATCACAGGGGAAACTTGATTTGAATATCTCAGTTTTTGTGTAAAATAAAAACAGGCAGCCAAAATTGGGCATTGAGCTGTGTTGCAACTAGGGATGTCAGTTTTGGTTAATTTGGCTTTCCTAAGGCCGACATTGATTAACTTGTAAATAACCCCATGACTTTTAAGACAAAAAAGATGTGAAAAACATGGGGCCTTTCCTTTTAGTCGAGCGCTCAATTGCTTCAGTGAGCCTTACTGCTGCATTTTATCCATTTAGAGGTGGGGAGCTTTAATGTTTAGTGGTCTCAATAACTTGCCTTTAATTTTATTTTCTATTGGTTTTGCAGTCAGACACACAAAAAGCCGTGTTAACGTGCGGAAACATACCCACTGTCCAACCTCCAGTCTCCATTTTTTCCTTGGCCACTGTGCACTGTGCACCATGCGTGTCAGGAGAGAGCTAGCAGTGTCACTCATTCGGCGATTACTAGGGATGTTCTGATGTGATCTCGAACATTAGATCGGAGGTCATTCAAGGCATTTTTTAGCCTGATCAGGATCAGGAATATTTAGCTTTTAGAGCATCTGATCCTTTGTTTTATGTCAGCAGCTGTCACACAAACGACATGACAAACCTTCGTCATGTCTGCTCAATGAGGAATCCCACTTGACCTTAAGTCACCTATTAGCATAGGCAACGCCCCCTAAACACTATATAAGGGCAGGTTTTGTGCTGTGGCACATGGCCAAGACTGGAGACATGACACCATAAAAGGCTGTAAGAAGAGGAAGAACTTCAGCAGGAGTGAAACTGATGAACTGTTAAATAAACATGAAGTGAATGTAATTTCAGAAAGATGCATTTAAGTATTAAAAGCAAAAGTAACACATGCAAAAAGGTTTAAATAAATTTAATAAATCAAAATTATTGAAATTGTGAAAAGAAATAGCAGCATTTCCTCATACATACAGTATGTATGAGATCTGGAACCATGAAATTTTTTGCATGAAAAATAAATTACACTAAAGAAATAGTTGACAATTAATTACGTAATTAACTGACTAATTGTTTCAGCTGCACTTGTATTTTTTCATATTTTTGGTTTGTGTGGAACAAATATTAATTTGTAAAGTAGCTATCTAGTAGTTGAGTAAAACGTACAATATTTCTCTCTGAAGTGTAGTGGAGTAATGTAAAAGTAATCTCAGATTTGTACTTGAGTACTGTACTTGAGTAAATGTACTTAGTTACATTCCAGCACTGGTCAGCAGAGGGACACACAGCAACTGAAATAACAGTCATTGGGATCAACGGAGACTGAGTATAGTAGCATCACTTTACGCCTGAAATTTCATAATCCAGTTGTTATAATTCCTCTAAAACCCCATCTAAATTTGTTTGAATGATATTATTGCATTTTTAAAAAGTTCCTCAAAAATAAAACTTATTTTTCCTCATGTTTGACAACAATTGGTGGACTGTGAAAACAAGATGTTTTTCTCTTATCTTGGTATGAGTGCTTTTGTAAAATTTTCTATTACGTAAGAGAAAAACACAAATAAGAAGACATTGGTGAATCCCAAAAACCAATGGGTGCTAACAAAATAAGAACAAATTCAGGATACAAGCAAAAATAAGAGAAAGTTTGTTCGTATATAGTTTCTTGCATGAGCGCCAATGTTTCCATAGCAACACTGTTGGGTCAGAGTGGCCGAAAGAACAGCCCGCTAGCTAGATCTTACCAGACTTGGACGGTGTGCCATGTAGTAGATTATCTGAAGATTAGCAAAATTAACCCATAGACCCACAGGTGTAACCATTTATTCATTTTTTATGTTCCTACCATATTCTCCTTCTATACCCCGCAGAGCAGGTTGGCCGATTAACATTTAACTATTAACATCCCTAGTTGCTACTCTGTAGAGGTGAAGAGGAAGAATGTAGCAAGTACATAAAAGGAGAGGAAGAGCAGGAGATGAGTTAAAGAAAGGCACAGTGAGAGGAGGGAGGGCATGTGAGGGGAGCTCACGAAACCCAAAACCCCTTGCAAGTGTTTTGGAGTCAATTAGCTTTCTTCCTGATATATTCATGCTTTTTCATTTCCCTTTGTTCTCCGCTCTCTTGCTTGGTTATCGCAGTCCCAAGCTCTCCACAAACGCTGTTGCAGTGCTTTGCTAGGCGAGGCTTGTGTTTGTGTCAACCAACCATCACATTCCCTGCAGAAATGGCCAAATCTTTCCTTTTCTCTCTGCGTTTCTCAGATATCTATTTCACTCTGCATTCTTCCTTTGAAAATATATACAGCATCCTTTCAAGGCAGCATTTTGAACCATTACGGAGCCAAAATATGTGACAACATCATTTTTCCATTTTATTTTTTTCCCTTTAAAAGCTCCCTTATTAACATTTGTCCTATTTGCAAATCCCCGTTGAAGGCGATATATATGTACGCTTCTCTAAAACCTGCCCTTTGCAATAACACACTGCTATTGTTGTCTAAATGCTAACAAATGAGCCTCAGAGACGTCAAGCAAGCCAGACTGTTGTTATTACTGCTCGTCAGGATCCATACAAATCGATGTGAAGTAGCTCTCCTGGTAGAAAAGAGCAAATGGGAGACATGAGGTCGTTGTCGAGCTGGTGCCACCAGCAGCCACATGACTGTGCCGGGTGAAAAATAAGTGGCCAGCATTTCCTGCCAAAGTGAGGTCTCTTTTTTTTCTCTCTTTTTTTTAAGGAGCAGCTCTCGAGTTAAGAATTAAGAAGTGATGGCAACTTGGCTGGAACTACCCAAGGGTGCTTTGCTGCTGAAGACACAGAGATACTGACAGATACTTAGTGGGTTGTTTTAGTGGCGGTTTACAAGCATGGCAGTTGTGGAACAAAAGGAGAGATGAAGGCTACTAGTCCCCAGAGTTTTTAAAGCTTTAGTGCAGGCTTCTATTTTTGGGAAGAGTGATTCTTTTAGAGAACAAGAGGGAGGGAGAGAAAGAGAAGCTGCTTTTTTTTTTTTTATTGCACCCATTACATGTCATCACTCCAAACTAATCATGTCCTGGAAATTGAGCCCGAGGAAGACTGCTGAGCTTGGATTTTACTCTGCTCTCCTTCCCCTCCCCCTTTTCTTCACTCTTTCCCTCTTCTTTCTCCCACCCTCACATCATTTTGCCTCTTTATCTCAGTCCAATCTGTAATCCCTCCACCTTCCTCTATCCATATCTGTGCCCTCTTTTATTACTTTCCTCCTCTTTGCTTACTTTTTATTCTTACTGCTCCATTTCTCTCCTCTCCCTCGCTCCTTCCCTCTCTCTTGGTATTCGACTGTTAACTACTAAGCCAGGGAATAGTGCCTCAACCCCTCTACACTGGATTGTTTGCTCTCAGACAAAGAAGTGGATTTTCAATTAAATTGGCTGTCATTAGAAAGACGGCGGCACTCTGCCGTTCCACAGGCAGCCTTCACACATGCTTTGATGATGGCTCATTTTCCTCAATGTTGTTCCCTTTTCTCCCTGATTCTGTCTGAGACACTTGAGCTCCACGTAGTCTGCGTCTGTACATGTCAGATGCAAAGCTCTTACACCAGTGGCGTGGGCTCTTTCAGACCCGCTTATAACAGCAGCTTCCACAGTCATAAGGTGGAAGTCTGCTGCGTGTGAAGATGCTGACTGAACCAAGAGACCTCCTGTCTGGTAATTGCATTGGCTTAATAGTAGCAAGAATGCTATCTCCACATGACAGGTGGTCACGAGATGTGGCGTGATAAATCGCTGCATGAATTACTCAGAGTGGTGGAATTGCAGTTTTGCAGAAAAGGGAAAGTGCAGGCATTTCAAGGGGGTAAAGGCGATAAGCAACTGGATGGGAAAATTTGATGGGAAGTGGTAGAGGGGACTTAACCATGACACAGGGGGGAGCAGCAGCTTTGAATGGTTGAATCCTGAATGCATTGTGGGAAGTTGTTATCTTTCAATACAAAAACACAAATAATTCAGGTCTGGGTGAATGAGTTTGAAGAGCAGGAACACAGGGGGACCTGGGGACAGACGGCATACAGATTACATGCGTGGTCTATCCTCCAGGGTGCTAAGAATACGTGTTTTTTTTCTATAACACGGTATTTTCATACATATTTGATCCTCTCCTGGCTGTGATTACCACTCACCACATTGTCAATCTCCATTTCTCACCACTCCCAGCCTGTCCCTCCTGTATTTGTGTGTCAGGGCTTGTTTGTGTGTGTGTGTGTGTGTGTGTGTGTGTGTATGCACACATTGCGGGGAGAAGGGGGGCAGTTATATTAGATTTGGCAGAGGCAGCACAATTTGTCTGACATGTTGAGGGAGAAGATTAGAAGGGGAAACACAAAATGTATTCAGTATTACACTCTCATCTCACAGCTGTAGCAATTGATTTTTTTAAAAGTACACATTGGAGCGCCTGGACCGCCGATAGCTGAGAGGGGAGGTTGCGGAGAACTGCCATTATCAGGCCGAAGACTCCAATTCACACGCATGTAAAAATTCAGAATGAAAAGAGGATAAACAGCAATAATCTGTGTCTGCGGATGGAAGCGTGTCTAAAGTCATTTGGGGGGGGAGCCGCTGTGTATGAGTTTCTCCACTGCTCTGGCTCATTGTCCTTTACTACATGGCTCGGCCTAAGCCTGCCCTCTGGGTCAGATTACTCGCAAAATGCCTCATAGCCTTTCCAGGATTCCCCTAGTCTGAGCTTATCATTCTCGCACACATTCAGCAACTCCACTGGAAAAGCGAGGGCACTGTCTTAGCACAAGTGCACATTGTGCCCGCCAGTTGACCAAACATTGAATAGTATGGACGTCAAAACAATAGCAGAAATGCATTCATCAGCAGCAGATTGCTAATATGGGTCAAGCACTTGAAAAGCCTCCACTGCAGTCAAAAGGCAACTGTAGCAGACAAAATCGTTTCAGCTGAAATAGATTGAGATATTTCCATATTCCTTTGCTAAATAAACAGAGTACACGTTCACACCCCTACTGCTCCCTGGCCATCGACAAGTGTGAACTTTAAATGAAAGCACCAGTCAATGTCAGCCGGTTAATGCCGTCCTTTGGCAATAAATGGTTTCTTGATGGTTAGTCAAGAATGCGTGTAGTCTCATATGAAATGATTAGTGACGCATGGCTGTGTTAGGAGAGGGAACATCAATCAAGCCTGAGAGAAAGGATGGCTAATGACACATGTGTCTGAGAGGGAGGCTCGAGGGGGTGGTGGGTGGCGATGGTGGTGGTGGCTGCCTTTCACTCTCAAAGATGTTCGCTTTGTTCCCTCTTCTTATCTTACAACTTGTAATTACTAGTTGCTTGCACGGACCTTGCTTGAAAAGTTCACTTCCCTTGGTTCCTCTTATGAAAAGACTTTAAAGTTGACCTGTTATGCTCATTTTCAGGTTCAAACTTGTATTTAAGGTTTCAACTAAAACATGTTTACATGCTTTGACGGTTAAAAAACACTTAATTTTCCTCATGCGGGCTGTGTTGGGACACCTGTATTCACCCTCTGTCTGAGAAGGCTTGTTTCAAGGTCTGTCTCTTTGAGCCCTCTCCTGAAAAAGCCCAACCCACTCAGATTGGTCCACTTTTTCGCATCCTCCACATTCTGCGTCTCTGCACCATATTTGCAGCTGGGGAATGACTGTAACGGATAAAAGTGCTACTTTCTACTGTGACAAATCACCTATAAAAGCTGTAAACGTTGTAAAAGTTACAGCAGGAATATCATCTGAAATTGGGAAGAAATGAACTTCAGCTGTCAAAATTACATGTTTTCCTGAAATTAGCATGTAGCTACATGTAGCTGTGTACTTGCTGTAAGGAAATGACGTGAACACAAAATAGTTGCACTTTTTCTGTGAAAAAAAACCCTAATATAAGCTTCCAAATGCAACCGGATATGTTCTAGCAGGAATTTGATCTAAAATCAGGGAGATAATGACAACATCAATAACCAAGATTACATAGTTTACATGACGTTAACATGTGGCTACATGACTGTCACAGAGAATGGCGGCACTTTTCACCTTGAAAACGTACCAATAAAAGCCAAGAACCAAACACTTGCAGCACTGTGCCTAGAGCAGATAACCATATCATGAAATCTGTCACACTGTGTGTGACTGTAGTCGGAGTAGAAAAAATACAATAGTTGAAAACAGTATTCAGAACGGTCTGAAGCCAGAGGTTTTTGCTCACAGGGATTACTTTAATGTACATTTGCCTCATCATTTAAAACACTGGCCACAGTTAATATGAGCGTCCTTTATTGTAACTCTATATATAAGACATGCAATTTGGAAAAGTACCATAGGTTCACTTTAAAATATTTGAAATGGGAATACTTGTGGACTTTTGGAATCCCCCTGGTTTTGTGGTATCACAGCGACAGTCAGGTAAACATGTGTGCCTCTGTTGCTGTTGATGTAATGCCTGTGTTGTTTTTATGAGTCCCCTCTGCTCCGTGTGTCTAGCTTCTCTGACGTCAGCATGTGGCGCGCCATGAACCGTGAAGCACCACGTATCATGTGAGCGTAGGAACAGAAGAGACTCCACTCTCAAACTTCTCTCTTTGATCAGTCTGGAAAACTCAAACCAGCTCCCATCACGCTGTGCCAGTGTGTGGGAACACTTTCACACAGTATTTACCTTGATGGGGAATTGAATCTGACTTGGTGGAGGAACGTGACCCTCCCGGGGTTTAGAACAAAGTGCTTGTGTTAGTAAACAGATGCATAAATTGCATTCTTCTGTGCTGTGAGTAACAGCTCGCAGACTTGCACAGCCTGTACGCGGGGGTGTATAATTTCAGCATCCCTCGAGCTTCCAAAGGCTTTGGTTAAACATTCCGGAAATACCATCCTGGCGATCCGTCTTTGGCCACCAAGCCAAGGAGTGGCTTCCTGCTCCTCCTCCTCTTGAGGTCTAAGTGATGTGTGTACAGTTCTAGTATGGAGCGATCAGCTGGCACTTTGTGCTCCATCCATCTGCTCACATTTTTTCTCCTCTTGTCTCATAGCTGCCACTCAATGTATATAATCCATTAATCCTTTCTATGGCGGCATCAGTTTGTGTTGTTTTATTGTGCTGTGACTGCGGTAGTTTGATGTCAGATTGGACTTTGGATTTTCTGTAATTGTAGTCATGTTATTTGGGGTGTCACTGCGCTTCATAACACTTGAATAAAGAGGCTGAGACGTTGTGCCATGGTATGGTCATCCAGCACCATATAAGGAAGGTTGGCTTCTTGTTGAGGTTGCGCTAACACACAGATTAAGATTTTTTTATACCACAAGAAAGAGAATACTTGGGAGCTTGGTATGTCATTTTCATCAATTTTGGTCTAATGTGTGCTTTTTGAAAGCAAATAATTAAGTAGGAAAACTATGCTGGGCAAAAGTCTAAGGGACTTAAAGGTCTTGTGTGTTGGATTTAGGGGAATATATTGGCAGAAATTGATTATAATATAATAATTGTGTTTTCTTTAATGTATAATAACCTGAAAATAAGAATTGTTTTAGTTTTGTTACCTTTGAGTGAGCCGTTTATATCTACATAAAAAGCTGGTCCTCGGCTACAATGACCTGGTACACCATGTTGCATTGCTATGTTTCTACAGTAGCCCTGAAAGGACAAACCAAACACGGGCTCTAGTTAGGGCCATTTACGTTTTTGCCACTGTAGTTAGCGGCACCTCCACAATGAACAACATAGGAATGGCAATAGATTTTTTAATATAAAAGTGCTTTATTCAGTGTTTTTCATATTTTAAATCCAGTGTCCATTTGTTTTGGAGAAGAAGACACTTCTGCAGATTATTCAGCTCCGAGTAGAAACTTGAAGATCCGGATCTTAAGTTAGAGAAAAAAGTTGAGCATACATTAGCAGGTGCTGGGCTAGTGGCCCATTTGCTTGATGCCAAACAACGTTGGAAATACACTCGTAACTGCTTTATTCAGTGTTTTTACTGGTTTAGATCAATGCAGCCATTTATTCTGAAGAAGATGATATCTGTGCAGATAATATAACAATAATAATGCCCCTGTTAAAACTTCCTGAAGAATGAACACTGAAAGAATTCTAACCAGGAGACATTTCAGCTGGCAGCAATCTGCAGTCCTCTTCGCTGGATCCCACCAAGTCTCCCGAAATATTACACTGTTCCTTTAATTGTTAACAAACCTGGGCAAACTGGCTTGAATCCTTTCAAAAACATGGAAATCCAACCAACCAACCAGCTAACCAAAAACAACAACAACAACAGGGAAATAACCTGAAAAAACTGCATGTCAACTATGTTGAAAGTTATTACTATCAAAAATAATTTTAGATACATAATTTATTAATTGGAAATACATGTCTCTGGAAATGTTTCCTTTTTTTCTTTTTTAAAAATATTATTTTAAATCTACTTTTTTTCTTTGCAATTTGCAGGACATTTCTCGCATATATGTTTGTAGCCTTTTTTGCCCATGTTTTTTCAAAAAAACCAAACCAATTCTTTCAGGGTTTAAGGGTTTAAATGCTTGTAAAAGGCATCTGAATGAAGCACAACAAAAGTGATGCTCATCCAGGGTTCAAGGGGTTAAAGTTAATGAATCAGGAATGGCAGAGTTTTTCTTTTTTTGAATCTCGTAAAACATAAAAAAAAAAGATCTTAAAGGAAAAACCTTAAATCTAAGACGCATACTGAGCAGTCAGATTTTTGCTAATTAAATGATAACTGTGCTTGAGTTTAGATAAGAAAAAAATCAGGTCATGGACTAACTACCCAGTGTTAAGCGTCCTCAAGCTACATGTCACACTTTATGTACCTTGGTAGAAACCATAGCATGGTATTGCCCTAATTCTAACTCAATTACGCCCTTCCCTCTTCTGAGCCCCAAGCTTAACCTTATCTTAGATGGCCATGAACCATAACTGATATAATCATAGCATTCCCTGTGTGGATGTGTTACCAGCACATTATCAGATGTAGTAAATCAGTTTATGGATTAATCAAATTTAGCCCCCACGTCTTTAAATTGCAGCCCCCCCTCCCCAACTCCCTCCCTTCCTCCTCCACAGCGTCCCTCCCACAGTGGAATCAGCTGAGCGCTCTGCCCATTTCCAGAGCATTCAGGTGTGGCTCCACCTCCGCACTCTGTTAATAAGGCCGTAATGGCTCCATATCTGCTCCCAGGCCAAATGAATTGAATCAGTTCCACAGTGTGATTAAGAAGCTGGTGGCCTGCTCTGGCTTTGGCTGAGCCGTCCGAGTTGAGCCGAGTTCAGCGGAGAGGTCTTGGCCCGTGCATCACTTGATGCCTGAAGCACCTGCATCCGCTCAAACACACATGATCAAAGCCGCTCAGCGGGAGACCTGACTGCAGAGTACGGAGGGAAATATTTTTAGTATTTTTAATATGGATAGTGAATTCAAACCAGTGATAGTCAGGGAATGTGGTAATTAAACCCATATTGTATTGGAATTTATTATGTGAAACATAAATCTTTCACATGCGCTGTATGTTTTTTACACAGATATATATCAGAATCAGTAACCTTTTTTCGCTTGTGTCTTTCTCATAAAAGAAGCATCACCTCTCATCTCTCTGTGTTTTAATGATAAAGCATATATACATATAAAGAACAAAGGAAGCAGACAAAGCAATAACACACAACCAGCCACCTAATTAAGTATTTCTGTAGCCAAGAGCCATAGATAATGAAGGAAGCGGGGGTTGGTGGGAATTGGTTTGACAGCCTTTTCTCTGTGTTTTTCCCTCCTGCAGCACCGTCCTCTTGGTCCTCTGTAAATACCATTGAGATAAATTAGCGTCACCGATAAAAAACAGGCCTGCTT
The DNA here is from genome assembly GCF_008729295.1 of Plectropomus leopardus. Lineage (NCBI taxonomy): Eukaryota > Metazoa > Chordata > Actinopteri > Perciformes > Serranidae > Plectropomus > Plectropomus leopardus. Next base: position 12,689,585 of record NC_056468.1, read on the forward strand.
CACAAAAGACGCCATAAGTGACGGTAATTGTCTTCCTCAGATTACATTTCTAACCTTTGCACCTCCTTCCCTCCCTCCTCTCAGCGGGCCTCAGTTCTCTTAAGCGCTGCAGCATTGAACTGACAAGTTGTGTTATTCAGATACACCGTTACTTTGTGGAACTTAAGAGGCACTTTCTCTCCAATTTCTTTGACTGCTTGTCATACACTCCAGTGCCACTGATGGAAAGAGTCGTCACTCGCTGTCAGAGCAGCCCCGGCGCAGTGGACAAATGTGACAAACACCTTTGGTGCTTTGATCCTTTTTGAATTGCACATCGCTGCCATTCACTTCACTTCTAACAGTAATTCATACCACGCAGCCAAAGTCTTGGCTGGCATTGATGCAGCTAGAATCTGTTGATGCATGTACGGCATTGGTGGAAAAGCCATGTGCAATATTGTGTTCTTTTTTTGAGGAAAACAAAGCTGTAGGAAGTGCTCATGAAGACAAAGTAAAGTGATGGATACAATAAGGCAGAGAGATGTAGGGGTGGGTGAAAGGATAAAGCAAGTGTGAGGGAGGGAGGGAGAGAGGGAGAGAGGGAGAGATGAATAACTGTTTGACAGGTGGAATGAAAAAGCCGCAGAGGGTGTTTGGAGCAGTGTGGTAGGAGTGTGTGCGGTGTGGTGTGGCGCAGCACAGCGTTTGGGTCATACATCACACTAATACAGCAGGAGGACATAGCCTAGCACAGCGCTATGCAGAGCAGGGGGAGAATAATGTGCTGCGCTTGCACCCGCTCAATCTGATTGAAACGCACAGCACAGGGGCTACATTTACTCACCCCCCACATGCACACTTTATAAATCTACTCTTGGCCTGTATATTCTCCCAGATAATCCCCGAAAACAGAAACAGAAAACCGACACATGGGTTCTCCATCATGGCGGGAGGAGGGTCTTACCGCACTGTGTGTGTCAACTAGCTACATGTTGCTGTGTGGAGCTGCTCTGCCAAGGCCAGAAACATTAAAGCACAGTGATGAGTGAATTGCAAGGCATGCAATTAAAAAAGCATTAGGTCCCCGTTACAAATGGGTTTGGCTTGCTATAAAACATTGATCAGGATTGTTTATGAATTTGTAAAGGAAGTGAATGGGAGGAATAATAACAACACAGGCATTCCTTTTCTGTGGTGCTCATAACACATGACATGCTTATCCATCTTCTCCTCAAATCTCTGTTTTTCTTTATTCTTTCCTACATGAGCCTTGACACATGGGTGTAAAGGCCGTAAATTAAGGGTGGAGTCTTAAAAGCTGCTGAAACTGGACAAAAAGTCATTATTGTAGATGACTATGGTATAAATGTTTTAGCTCTCTCAACATATGAAATAATCTAACCTTCATTTAACAGGGCCTGGCTCTGTGCTGCTCTGTCTGCATGCCTTTGATCACTGAAGCAAGATTCAAAGCATTTCTGATGAGAGCTCGGAGCCTCTCTCTCATAGAACTGACATTTACATTACCCAGCCTGGTCTTTCTTCAGCCCCTGATCATTAGCTCCATCACTGCAGTGCTGCATAAAAAGTATGATGATTTCACCTCTGGAAGGATGCTATAACAGCTATGTGTTATCAGGGCAGCCTGTCACACACAACTCCCGAGTTAGGCAGGTGATGGGCCACATGCCAATCGCGCCTAACGACGTGCAGCAGACAGGAGATGTGATATTCGCGCGTTTCTGTCCCCTCTGTGGGTGCATCTAATTGGCCGAGGGTTCAGGTCTGGGAGGCTGCCACCTGCTTACGCTGTCATTAGCATGGGAAGTCAGTGCGCTGCTTTACATTTATCACCTCTCACCTCCTCAGGGGAGCTGTGGTGTCAGGTGGGCTGAGTGTGGACCCTTTGCTGTTGTGCCACTCTGACCTCAGGAGGTGATTAATTAACGTGGGGGGCCGGCCAGATGATCGCACTTACAGAAAACACACGCAGAGGTGATGATGAGGAGCGTTTAGATACCCCCCGTCCTGCCCGCCGCGCTCTCTCACCTCCTGGCCACAGAGCTGATTGAATAGAGTCATCACTGATGGCAACCTCTTCCTCAGATGTGGGTGGGCTACTGGGGACCTCAAGGTCTGCCTTGGAAACAGAATTGGATTCCCTCCACTAATAAGGATTTGTTCACCAGGGAGTTAAAAAAATGGATGGAGGTTGTCTTTGAAAGCTGTGCCTGCAGGGGTTTTGGGGGTTTTGAGGTTGTGTTAGAGGCTGATAGGTTGAGATGTAGAGGTGGATCCCACTGTTGACGAGGATGCTATTTTCATTACGGTCCTAGTCTTGTCTCGGGTTGTGTCCATTAGAGTTCAAGGGGTTGGTGTGGACCAACTTTCACAGGGGTTGAAATTGGGGTTTCAAGGGGTATGAGAGGGCCCCTCAGGCGGCGAACTGGTCCTTTGGAGCGTTGTGGTATTTGACAGGGCAGCTGTAATTGCTCCTCAGAGACCGAGAAGAGTCAGCACCATCAAAACGAGCACTTCTGAAAGGGATTCACTCCCAGAAGGAAAGAAATGTTGCACGGGAGGAGGCAGACCTTAAAAGAGCCGGGCAGGAAAAGACATTTATTCATTTTGTTTTAATAACTTTTATATCTGTGGAGAAATTACCTCAGATGTCTTCCTCAGGTCCATGGGGGCATTGAAATCTCTTGCCCCTTTTACTGCCGCAGCTTTTTCCTCTCAGTAATCTTTTTTCTCTTCTCTCAAATTTATTTTCTTTTCATTTGTGTCAATGGCTGTGTATTGAAAAACATGAGAGAGTGAGGCCAAGGCTCAGGCTCCCCTGGGGGCAGCGCCGAGGCTCGCTTTCAGCATGCGGCATGATGTTCAAAGGCTCCTCCAGTTTTTCAGCCCAGTTGAAAGCCAAGTGTTTAGGTTGATTCACAGTAATGGCCGTGTCCTTTGCTGTGCCGGGTCATGAGAGCGGTTTGGGTCATGGGCGGACGGGAGGGGTTTGGACGGTGCCGTTTGAGGATAACTAGCCTGTAATGGCCATATTCACATCTGCTGTGAGGAGATAGTAGTGGTGGTGTAGCACTCGGGTCGAGCCTTTTCTGTGTGAGCTTTGTCTGCAGGCTGTGATAAATATACCTCTGTAATTGACCATGGTGTCAGAAACCACTCACTTTTGTTTGTCTGGATTCAGTGAGTGTTGGTTTATGACTGAAGGGCAGAGACAGCTGCAGAAAACTGTCTGCTGTTGTGTAACTGTGCCTGTGTGTGCGGTGGGGGGTGTGTGAATTATCCAGGTCAGATGGGTCACCACTGGAGTGATGGGTGTGTTTTTGATGGGTGACCTAACTTCCTCACCCTTTCACCTGCCTCTTCTCTCTCCCATCCTTCACTCTCGTTCTCAACTGAACATGATATATCACTGCTCACCCCGAGAGAAGAAATACGCTGGTTTGATAGTATCAGTTGGCAATTAGTCCACCACATCTGCCCTGCGTAATGCAGATATATTTGCATTAATAAGACCAGACCTTCATGGCTGACTGCCTATAGAAAAGATCCTGTTCCATAAACAATAGCTGGTGTCCCCTTGGGTGGGACCCGGTTGTTGACCCATGATGAACTCCTGACCAGAGCTGCCATGTCCTCCTGACTTGGTGCAGTGACACTCTAGATTGTGACCAACAGACAGCGAGAGCGAGAGACAGACTGACAGTTTGACCCAGACACACTGGAATGCAAATAGGTGGATCTATAGAGGTTATACTGCCTGCTTTTTTTTTTTTAAATAGCCTTGGTCCTTCAATGGGCAAGTCACCCCTGCTGGAGAGGCCTGGTCAAAGAGATAGGTGCCTTTTTTCTTTTCATGTTGCAAAATGTAGTTTTACTGGAACTGACTTGTCGTCACAAGCAAATTATTTTCTTTCTTTTTGCTGCAGTTTTTCTTTTTTTTTTTTTAGGCTCTACTTTTGGCTGGGCTCAAACAGAGTGCAGTGGTGAAAGATATACTGTTGGCCCTAATCTTATCCTCTCTTTTGTGTGTATGCAGTCCTAAACCGGCTGCCTCTTAACTACCTTTGCCCCTTATCCTTTCATTTTCTCTCACCCTCTCTCACTCTCTCTCTCTCTCTTTCCTCAAGTCACCTCCCCGGCTGCCACATTGAGATGGTTTAATGGAAATTATTCAGAAATGGAAAAGTCCAGGGTTCACTGGCTCTTTGTCAAACCGTATCTGTTCAAGTCAGAGAAGGCACAGTAGCAACTGGGGCACACATTTCTTAACTTTGCTGAAAGGCCATTTGTTATTTAGGCAGTGTAAGCACTGCCTTTCTTTTGCTTGCAGTGGAGTCTTTTATGACTCTGGCTGCTTTCTCCCCCAGTAACAATGAGGGACAGTGTCCTGAGTTCATAGACTTTATTCCTTACTTAAGTTCATTTAAAACCTCCGTCTGACTTTGGGATCTTTGGGGAATTTATTTCCTCTACGAACAATCTGTTAAGAGTTACGGAGCATCATAATATTGAACGAGACCAGATCACTGAAGACCATTAATCACCAAGGGGAAATCAAAATGCCTGAGGGCTACATGACAACTTATCACAAGGTGCCTTCATGATTTACTTCAGTCTCTGTTTGTTCTCTAAGTGCCTTTGAAAGTGTATTTAAGGTCATGTTTTTTAAACTAGGCCCAATCCACTTTATAATGTCTTTTCCCCCCCAACACTTTATGTATTACATTGTTTAAGACATCAACATAAGATATAATCTCAGGGTATGAAAGGTACAAATATAAACAGAAATGTAAATAGACACAAAACAAAACAGAAGACAACAAACAAAATGTGTGCATCATAGTGCTTTTTAAGTACATATAGGACAGACTACTTGCAGAGGTATGAATCCATAGCTCCAGGCCAGGTAGATTATTCATGTAGTTCATCAGTAGGTCCTCGGTTTTGTCAGGCTTTGTCTCTTGCCGATGAGGGTGCATCTTATTTTTTCCATCCTGATGTTCTGCATCACATCTTTGATCCATTGGCTGTGTGATACAGGGGTTACATCCTTCCTGTTAAATAGAATTGAGCATGTAGCTAATAGGGAGGAAAAGCAAATGACCTTCTGTAAGTGAGCAGGGATATTGGGATGATCTGTAATTGAGAATGTACCAAAAATAGCTATTTTAGGAAAAAGTATAATATTACAGCTGTAAGTCTTGGAAATGGTTTCAAAAAATGATAACCAGAAAGGGGTAAGCTTTAAGAAGCAACAAAACATATGGTAGATGGTGACATTCCCACATTTTGACATGCTTACATGTCACACGGATCACCACTCCCTTAATATCAGTGCAGACTGGCAGGGTAGCAGTGCAGGTTGCTAATATAAACCTACAGAGCACCGATGGTTGCCTGGTAATGAAGCAGCTTTCTTTTTATTTCATTTTCATTTTTTATTTGAAGATAAATCATCATCAGATAAGACTGCACATTCCCAATGTCCGGCAACTCTTGCGTAAACGCCAGCATACGACTGATGTATTCCTGAAAAGTGTTGCACCATGTTGTAGAGGAAGATTTCAACTGCTGCTTGTAAATCTGTTTTGAAAAAATGAGGGATAGAGGTTAAAATATGACATGGAAATGGGCCATTGCCTGTGAATTCTTCAATTTAAGTGATTGGAGAGGCTCTTTATAGATAGTATTTAAGTTTATTTACATAATTACGCTCATAGTTGGAGCAACACAGGCAGTCCTCTATGGCACTTTGTGTAAATTGATATTAGAGATGTTCTTGCGTGTTTGCTTTGCATATTCTCAGTGGTATGGGACATTAAATTGTCCTTCTGAAAAATCCTTCCCTCCTGTTCCGTGTTGTCCCTGTTCAATCACAGGTAGCAGTGGAACATGGGACTTCTCTGTAAGCCCGGTGTCACTCTCCCACAGCCTGAAGACAGCGAAGAGAGGAGGGGGATTTGTCTTCCTTTCCCCTTCACTTATCTCTTTTGTTTGTCCTGGTTTCCATAGATGAGCAGCAGCCCTCCATTCTCTTCTCAAGCGAAACTAAGTGCTGCCGCTACTCTCGACCTGCCAGCTCCAAATTGGCAGCCTGACCTTCTTTTTCTTCCTCGGGGCGTCTGCACAAAGCCATACCTCTACCATGGGGGAAAAATGCAATTAAGAGGTGACATAAACACTGAGCACCCGTTGTAGCCGTGCCCAGGAAGAGGGAGGGGGGTAAGGCAGCTGCCATTGTGACACGCATGCATAGATACTGGTCTATTAATTGGACTTTACGCATTGCAGAGTGACACTGGGGTGAACATAATGGATCGAGAACAGTGGATGTGACTCGGTCTCACTGAATGAGCCTTGACAGGGGAGTGGTGTCAAACTTTGACCTGGCTGGTGTACGCATTAAGTACGGCTGCTCTCTGACCTTGTCTGTTGATTCTGTGTAGGCATTAATCACCTAATGTTTCTGCAGTCATGACAAGAACAAGAACAAGAACAAGAATATGCAAAACATTGATGCAGATTTTCAGCAATGTCCTATCTGATATAACAACACATTAAAATCATGTAAGATACCAAATGTTCTCCTCATTGATAAATTTTGCCATATTTTAAAATAATAAGATGGTAAGATTTAACATAATGTAGTGCCACTTATAGGATTTACTGGACCGCATCAATTATACCAGACAAAATATGCAGGACACTTGAAACAAATCCATTCTTATAGTGACAAAAAGTGTTGCAGCTTTCAAATGCCAATCAAACTATAATGGGCTGCTCGTATCTCCTGGGGAATGTTTCCATAATCACTGACATGATACAAAGACATCACGCCGCTCTACTTGAGTGTAATAACATGAGAATATCTGCAAATATTATATAAATTACGCGCCATAAAAGCACAATACCCTTATTTGTAAGGTGATATGAGAATACCTTGGAGTTTTTATTTTAGAGTACAGGAAGCCCATTAAAACAGGCACTGAGGGATAGTGGTGTGTAATTGCCAGCTAAGGTGTGTGACATTTGAAGCAGCACATTGAATCTGGCCCAAAGTCCAAAAGGTGTTGTGAGGGAGGGAATAATTACTCTGGTCTCTCCAGGCAACAGGTTTAATAAGACGACTCAGTGATAGAAGGGGAGCACACACATGCACACACAAACATTTCAAGAGGTGACGTAGACCTTTGTGGTGTCACATTTTGTTTGTTTATGCCGCTAAATGCTTTGCTTTTTTTCTGTTTTTGTATTTGGCAGAGCGGATTTAAGCAAATTGAATAACAGAGAAGTGTGCAGGATTTAGTGGCATCTAGCAATGCAGATTGCAGATCGCAACCAGCTGAAATTTCTCCCAGTTAAAATTCCTCAAGTGTTCATTGTTGCGGAGATCATTTTCTCTCCAAAGCAAACGGACTAGGTGATTAAAACCGGTAAAAACACTGAATAAAACAGTTTCACATTACGAATCAGTGTTTCTGCGATGTAGTTCCGCTTGTTGGAGACGAGCCTCTAGGCTCAGCACCTGCTAATGTATTCTCACCCTTTTGCTCTGACAATGTAAGATCCAGACTTTCTGGAGATTTTAACCAGGAGCCAAATTGTCCGCACAGGTCTCTTCATCTCCAAAACAAATTGAACTTGTGATTTAAACCAGTAAAAATGCTGAATAAAGCAGTTTAAAATAATAAAAAAAATCTTTTTGTTATGCCGCTCATCACGGAGGGGCTGCTAACTCCTGTGGCTGAAGTGTGAATGTGAATGGCCTTATCCAGAGCCATGCTACAGCAGAAACACGATGGTGCGACATGGAGGACTCCATGGAGGAGGACCTGCTCCATATGTAGATATAAATTACTCATTCTAATGTAACTAAAATACAGTTCTTGTTTTCAGGAGATAATACACTGAAGAAAACACACTTATTGTAATATTCCATTTCTACCAATATATCCATCTAAATTCTACACACTGGACCTTGAAGCTTGACACTTTTGTTTGACGGCAATGGTCAGAGATATGAATATTTATTTTATACTTTTACCCGTTCTTGAAGTACTGGTTTGCATTTCAACTGAGTAAAAATAACATGAAGCCTCCAAGTAATGTTCACTAACGCAGCTATTTAACCCGTGGTGCTCAGCTTACATTTGTTTAGAATTGTACGAATTTAGCGTCTCTGTGTAGCTGCTATATTATTACTGTGTATGAACATTTCTTCATATGACCTCTTCAGAGGCCCTCTCTGAGAGTCATCAGCAGTGATATATCTGCTTGGTTAGGCTTGTAAACAGCCTGCCGCTCCACCATGTCTGTGCTTACCATGTTTGTACAGTAGATGAGTGGTTCCCGGGCCCTCTCCTCAGGGTTGTTTAGCTTTCAGACCCCTGACAGAGAAAAGGAAACCCCTTGGGGGTGGGGGCATGAAGCACCACAGGTTGAATGAAATTCTCTCTGAACACTCCAAAGCTCTCTTCATCTCCACAGGCTCAGGGGAAAAAAGCAGCAGAAAAATGTTTAAAACAGGATGCTTAATCCAGCAGCACCAAAAAAGCATAGTAGGGCTTGGACTTTTTTTTTTCCTTACCCAAGAGAGAAAACACTTTAAAAGAGGCCCAGCATGATAGGCCGGCATAATGAGCCATCACAGGCTGATATTAGAAAGTTTATTCATAGAGTAGCACTAGACGATGGCTTAGTGCAGGATGTTATCTTAATGCCACAACATGATAAATGATGCAGGGGGGATAGCGTTAGGAAGTGGTTTAGGAAATATGTTGTAACATACTTTCCAGCACACAGAGCAGTAACGTGTTTTGCAGAAAAGAGAGTATAAACAAAAAAATGAAAACTGTGTGCTCTTTGTGTGTGCTGGCATATAAAGACTAATGCGGGCTCACAAGCTGCAGGTAAACATAGTATTAAAGAAACTGACGTTTTAGTGTGGAACCATCTGCTCATGCTTTATAATTTACCTCAGTAAGCATGATATAATATGCTTCAATATCTGTATTGTAGTTAAGTAATAGAACATCACTCATACACAGTGCAATCTAATGATAAGTTATGAGAGTGAGTCCTCCTTAAATGGTCTAGAGAGAGAGAGAGAGAGAGAGAGAGATTGTGTGTGTGTGTGTGTGTGTGTGTGTGTGTGTAAGTTATAGCCGGGTCTCAAACAGGGGCGAGTGGCTCAGTAAATGATGGCGGTGGGGTTGGCTACATTGACTTGGGTCATCACTCCCTGGGTAGCCTGATAGGTAATTCATACACCTTTGCAATATGGAGGGAGTCAGTGCCTTCTCACCATTTATCACGCCACATCTCTAAAACCCCCAACTGTACTGGTGTGCACTCAGGCAAACTGTTGCATTAACACAGAGAGACGAGAAGTGCGGTGTGGGGAGATACAAAGCCCTCAGTATTTAGCTTGAGCCAGAGAATCATTCCTCTTATTAGCCAAAGTGTGTCCTCTAGGTATTGCACCACAGAGCTGTGAGTGTAGACCGACAAGTCCGGACAATGTGCTAATTTGAATTTGCAGGTTTGCTGATGTTCATTTGCAAAGTGGTGTTGCGGACCTGCACCTTGCTCGGGGTAATCATTAGCACGAGAGGAGAATTTAGTATTCTGCTCAGCTGAGGCGCTGACATAGAGGGGTCCCTGGCTTCTGTTTCTATTAGTGTCGAGGCCTGCGGCTGTGCAGCCAACACTTCAATGAGCGCTTTCTCAACGCGTGGCCATTTCTCTGCTGCTGCAGCTGCTGCCCTTCTAACTCTCTAGCTTAGGGATAGAAATATGACACTAGAGAACACCCATAGTATTCTCATGGCCCACCCCTCTGTCGTTTCTTCTCCACTTCACTCACAATTTCACATCCAATTTTCCCATTGCCCGGTGACGCCCATTCCCCTAAGACCCCCAGCTACTGTGGGATCACTGGACTCCCCTGTGAGTGTGTGTGTGTGTGCGTGTGTGTGTGTGTGTGTGTGTGTGTGTGTGTGTGTGTGTGTGTGTGTACACTCTTATTGATCAGGGTTCGGTCTCTGTGGCTCAGGGCTCCTGCTGCTGTTATCACTGCAGTGTGGAGGGTGGGGAGGAGGGATTGTGGTTCACAGCACTGAGAGCCTCCAGGCAGTGTGTGTGTGTGTGTGTGTGTGTGTGTGTGTGTATGTGTGTGTGATCTAATGGGATTTACAGTATTCACAAAGTGTTTTCGGTCTGAGCTTTTTCTCTTAGCTCATACATTCACAACAAGCACAACAATTTACACAATTAAAAGAGCCATAATTATGGCCAATTTGGCCTGACATCCCAATAACTGTCCAGCTTGAGAAAGGTAACAAGAGAATACAGAGGCATTAACAGTGAGTATACGCAGGCTCCGTAGAATTACTGTATGTGTAAGTACAAGTAGGGTGTCTAATGTGATAAAAGCGAGAGCACTTTTAGATTCTTCTTTCAATTAAAAACTGTTTGTGTGAGCAATTAAAGTGTGATGAATGAGAAACTGGTTTTAAGGACGTTGCCGAAATACTCCAGTTTCTTTTCAGAGAGAAAATAAGTGATTTTAAGAGAGGGAGAGACTGGCTGTGATGAACCAGAGGGAATGTTGTTTATTTCATATCAAGGAGGAGTAAGTTACCTGAGGCAGATGATGTAACCCTTTCATTTCACTCAGAGCAAATTGAAGGTGATGGAAGGAGAATTATTCCTTATTCTCCTCCTATTCCTATCTCCTTTATCCACAGTCCCCCTTTACTGTAGTTCTCTGCTCAGTGGGTGTGGATAGGACTCTTATGATGGATTGCACTACTGGTCCTCTTGAGTGCATGCATGTGAATAAATGGGTGCAGTGTGCGCATGTTCCTCCCTTAGCTCCCTGTTTCCTCCATCTGCCCATTTTTTTTCCTTTTTTCCCAAAGTTCTCCTGTATCATCCTTTTCTCGCACTTCAGCTGTTTCGGACATGTGTGCGGAAATGTATGCTAAGGCACGCGCATGTACTTAAATTCACATATGGCTGCACACACACACAGACACACACAAACACACTCAGCAAAGCTGCGTGGCACTAAAGGCACCATTCCTCTGTGGCTATAGTGATTAATTACTTTTAACAAAGCAAACAGAGTCCTGCTTGTCCGGATCAATCTTTTCCCCGTCTTGGTGCAACGCGCTGTCACCAGTAATTGCCAAACTCTGTGTAGTATGAAATGAGGGCCACTTTCACCTCTCCCTGGTCCTAAGTTAACCATAGCCTCAATTTTCTACGCTTGTGCTCCTGCTCTCCTGGCTCCACTGTACTCTTCTCCTCTTCTTTTCCCTCGCTCTGTATCCCCACCTTTTTACATGTATTGCAACCCCTTCCTTGGGAGCTCAAGTGCTTTTGAATTATGCTCTGAGATGGATATGCATCGTTTTTAGTTGCTGCCATATGCTTTTAGAGCAGCACATACAAAAACCAAGCATCATGCCTGTTGCCATCCATGCATACTAATTGGCATCGCTCTGCCAAGCTGATCAAACACCATTAATCTATTTGTAGTATGTATTTGTTTCTAAATGAGAAAATTAATACATTCTGCTACTACAGCCAGCTGGGTGCGGTGAGCCCCATTGATTGTTGGCACCCACAGTATGACTCATAGCTCTGAGCGAGTGTTTTTATTTAGCTTGAGTTGTGTGCGTATGTGCATGTTTCTACGAGTGCGTGCGTGTGTGTTTTCTGGCGGTGGATTACTTTAATGTTGATACCAGTTGCCAGAGGAGTTTCAATTATCATATTTGCTTTTTTTTTTTCCAAACCTATAAAGTGTCCACAGGTGGTATGGAAACCTGTTCACTTCATGTTATTATCGGACAGGCCGTCGAGTCACGCAGCATGCGCAGAGTTAGATATCAAAGCCAGGGAAATACTGCTAACGTGATTAGCAGGCGGACACAATTAATGATGCATGGTGATGGCCAAAGAACGCTGAGGGAACTTGCTGTTTAATGAGCTAAAGCAGAGACTGTGCAGATGTGTTACAGGACCACTCAGTGTTATCAGAGGCAGACACCTCCTTTCAGTAGAACTCTGCCAATTAGCCAAGTTATGGGAGGTGACTGTCAGGAGTTCAGCCTAAAATAGTAAATACTTGTTGCTATTATGGGCATTAGCAGCATTGTGCTTGTTAAAATGTTTCCTCTGTGGGTGTGACATCTCCCGTAAAAATACTGTTAAGCTCAACTATATATGGGATTGACCGATAATTCTCAATAGAAAAGAAGCCCTGAAAACCACTCCTCATTAATAATGAAATATCCACCCATAATCGCACTTTTTTTCCAGCTTCTGGTATTCTCCCTTTCCCAGCAATGTGCCGGAGCATGTCATATATATGATAAGTAGAAGAGCCTGTCCGCGCGGGACTCATCACACACTTAAATTGGTGCAGCAAGGAGTTCATATTGCAGTGTGGCCGAGGGGGAATTAGCGAGTCTATATATAAACCCCTGCCGCATGTGTTGTGAATTAAAGTGCATTTATCTGGTAATCGCTGGGGAGATCTCCGTGTGCACAAGCATGGCAATGTGGTGGCGCTACAGCCATCACAGCCCAGTATACTGATGCTGCTGCTGCACTGGGAGACAGGAAGGAGAAACAGGTCATACACAATGAAGAGCTCTGATAGCCCTGATGGCAGCAGACATGTATCGTACACTAGGAAGGAATAACAAGTGGCATCTCTGGGTGTCCTTCATGTGCTAACCTTTATCTCTGTCTCTCGCACTCTTCCGCTGCCTTCCCACCTCCTCCTAGTTTTAAGTCCAACCCTTTGGGTTACCTCACCATTGTCTTTCTTCACCCTGCGCTCTCCTCTCTCCAGCCCTCTCAGCGCCTTATCTGTGATTCAACTTGCCTTTACTCAATCATGTATGACTCCTTACCAGCAGAATCAAAAGCAGAGCGGCTCATGCCATGCTTTTCATTAGAGCTCTCCATAAAGGCTGACTGTGAGTCTTTTGAAGTATTGCAGGGCAGCTCTGGAGAAGCCACACTGTCAGGCAGCCTGTGCTGCTGACTCCTGTTTGATGAAGCAACTTCCCACCAAGGCCAGAGCAACCTAATGAACCCAACACAAGTGCTGACACTGACAAGGAGCAGTGCCTAGTGTGTAGCAGTGAGGGGGGGTAATGATTTGGTGGACTTTGTCTCTCTTTGGGATCTTCAAACTCAGCAAGCAATGATAACCAACCCCAAAATACACCTCAGGCTCAATGCTTCTCTCGCTTGGCAGCCGATTTTTCACACCTTCGAAAATGCCAGTTTGAACAGCTTTCATTTTGCTCAGGCTAAATGGTTTGTGAATATGATGTTGTATTCTGCACTATGGTACATTGGCCTTTGTCTCCCACTAGAAATGCAATGCATCAGTTAAGATGGCAACAGCGTTTGAGATGTGAAGCTCCGAATGTCATTCTTTGAAGAGGCGTTGAGAGAGAGGGTCAGTTGGACATGACTACCCATCCTAATGGCTAATGGAGACGCCTGGTTTCCCATGTTGAGAACATGTGTCTCTCAGCCAGTGTTTACTAAGAGGAGGGTATTTTTCAGCCATGCTTGAGTTCACTGTCAAAGCCAATTAAGGGAGTACAAATGAAGATGGAGGATATGGAGCCTCAGGCCAGGAGAGTACAGCACCGGGGCCAAGTAGCCTCTTCTGTCTGCTCTGTGGGGCTGAACACATCAGGGACACATATGGTCAGAGCTGCTTATTGCATTGGCATTGGCTTTGCATAATCAGTACCCACAATTGCTAAAAATTAGTTTAAGTTCTATCGTATTGCTTATTTGTCACAGTGACAACACATTCATCTGCAGAGATTGAAGCTACTTGCCTGCTTACCCTTTTTGGTTGCAAAAATACACCATAAAATGTAAGCCTTGCAGGTATTTTGTAATAAAGCCTTTTATGGGCACCTCTAGTCTAGTCGGGGTGGAAAGCACTTCTGAGTTTGCTCTCTTTTTCAGGTTCACCATCTGGCCTTGATTGATTAAAGCTCCTTTAAGTAATTAATGCCTACTTTAATTGAGAGTCAGCCCCTGTGGCTGTGGGGTTTGTGCACAATGCTCAAGCAGAGCAGAGCAAAGGATCTAGTGGAGAGGGGCATGGAAATCTGTTTAGCACCCTGACCCTCTCAGCCTCACATCTCAAGACTCTTAAGATGCTAATAAGAATGCAAGTATGCTAGCTGCATCCATGTGACAAATCGGGCTATAAATCATAGTGGAAGAGTGTGACATGGCTTTTCTAACATTGGAATTAACATGCTCAGAATGAGCTGCAAGCATATTGCCATTTTATCTGCTCCTTTATCGCTTTCCATTGGTGTGTTTCCTTTGTGAAAACCCCCAGTTATGTTGGACATGCACATAGCGGAAAGAAAATTGAATTCCCTCTGCCAAACAGTGTATTGTGACAGCATGTCACTGCACGACCCCACAGCTTGCCACCATTGTGCTGTTTCATCTGTTTGTGATAAATGAGCAATATCAGTTTTTCCCTTCTATTTCACTTTGACTGTCACAATGGATGTGCACCACATGACACTTCCTCGATCGCAAGCCCTGACCTTCTTTATTGAAGCTTCTCTTTGTCTTTTGGTAATTGTTTTTAGAAAACGTTAAACCATCCCCCCGGCTGGATAATACAAGACACAGTGAATACAGAGTGCTCAGCATTGATTCCACATACCTGACTATGACCTTTTCCAATCTGAAGTCCGGCGCTGGCTGCCAGTTTGATGTGAGCCAGCTAATCGATTCCTCGCAGCCCGTGAGAGAGTACTACAATGTCTCTCATGCTGAAGCCTCTACCAGGAATTCTGGATTGTACCTGGGTACTTATTGTCGCCACTCACTGAATAATGAAACATTTACCCTTTAATTGCCGGCTCGACAAAGAAAGATCAGTTTAATTTGCTCTCATTAAAGCCATCTAATCTAATAGGCTAATTAAGGGCTTTGGTTGAAACAGCAATCACTGGAGTCTGCATTGCCCTTAGGGAGGTATACATCAATGGATCATAAATATTTTACTGCGTCTACCTACATGCAGATTGTGAGGTGCTTCAGTTTGACTTGCATAAGTGCCTAACATGCACCTTTGCTGTAGCACATGTTGTTAACATAAAATCACTGTAGACTCGACCAGGGTTGTTCTGTTTAAAAGCCCTCCAGGTCAGCATACAGAGCAAAACAAAATCCTGAAAATGCAACATTTTTCATCGATTGGCTCGATTAATGCAGAGATCTTTCACTCAGAGTGAAGAAAAATGAGTCTGTCACAGTTTTTTTCTACACTGACACACACAGATAAACACACACACATGATCGATGTGGGTCAGGTTTGCTTGCTGGTTTAGGGTTGGGGCTTATTAGATTGGGGAGATGGTAATAGACAGGCAGCTGTGTCATGATTCTATCCCGGTGACCCCAGGGCCAGAGGTTTATGTTTGGCCCTAGGCGATGGGTGTAATGCCCAGACCGCCGCCTCTGTAAGGAATGACCCCAGACCTTTTCACTCCTGGGGGGGAAAGAGATCTTTACCTGCAGTGAGGCGCAGGAAGATGGGTAGAAACACACACTTTGCTTCAGAAATAGATTTAATTAAGTACAGGCGCCATTGTGCTGTACGGTGGCTTTCAGCTTGTCAAGTTGAAGGGCAGAAGGCCCAAAGCAGCAATCATTCCATTTCACTTTTTTTAGCTGCTCTCCCAGCTAATTTGTCATGGCCGACAGTTATCCCTGGATATTAAATTAAGCAGTTGACATTTTGTGTACCCTGCGAATCGACTGTGTCACCTTGAAAGTGTAGTGGTTGAGATTTGCGAGGGATGGCGGAGGCGCATGTCTGAAAACCCTGGTCGACACATGACATTTCTGGGTCACATTGGAGACCAGGCGACGACACCTAAAGAGCCAAAGAAACAGAGGGAAGAAAGGCAGCAATCCCTTTGTTCCTGTCACACCATTAGTGCTAATCTGATCCTAGCGTCCTTGCCTGTGTGAAAAGCTGATACCAAGTAATACATGTTTGTTTGAGACAGATGGGTGGTTTTCTTGAGGAGCTATTGATGTATTTTTCTTCAGTTTGTATTTATATGTGTGTGTGTGTGTGTGTGCAGTGTATTTGCAGCCTGCTGTCCCTATTTGATGGTCTGATTTTAGTTCCATTATGTCAGCAGCGGGGGCTCTGTTGAGAGTCGTCGCAGTGGCACCAGCTGCCCTGTGGGTGATCAGAAACCATCTGCAGCAGGCGTATCCTAAACACACCACAGCAATGAAGGGTGTGGCACGGTCTAAACGGAGCTTACGCGCCTTCTATTGATTTCCACATTTGAGAGCATCTCTATTATTGCTGATCACCGATCAGGGCACAGCAAGCCACACAAGTCCTTGGGCTACCGGAGCACAGTTTGAGCAGTCAGTTCAGTGACAGGCTGCCTGCACTGTGGGCGAGGGAGTTGTGCTGTTTGTTTAGAGAGACATCAGTTTGGTTGAGATTTTACAATTCTGAATGTGTGGCAGGAAACAGCTTCAACTGTCTGTAAATAACCTGACTACATGGGCGGGTTTCCAGCTCCAGTGCCCTTGATACAAAAAATTTACAAATTACCTTGGCAATTTGAGTTCTTGCTGAAAATGACAGATTCAGGATAGGGTAAACAAAAAGATCTGGCAGTCTTAAGAAGGCATTTGTCTCGCAAGCACTGCATGTATCTCGTAGTGCAACCTGAGGAAATAAGTGTAGATTTAGGATACATATAGTATATAGAGTGCTGTAGGGATACCATTTTTTGCAGGCTGACCCGAAAGTTAACATTGCAGCTTTTGTTAGGATATATCTGTATATATCTATCTATATATCTATGCCTATATATGTATACACACACACACACACACACACACACACACACACACACACACGCACGCACGCACACACATATGGTAATAGGCAGCGGTGTCATGATGCTGTTTAATTATTCATTGCACCACACTTGCAGGATGCAGAGCAGTTTCTAGGCACAACGTCAGGTGCGGTTTAGGTGAAACTTAACATTGTGCTGGGTCTTAAAGTTTCCATTTACTTGCCTCTGCACCATCTCCTGCTTTCATCCATTGATCTGATCTGATATGCTCTGACCGGATCGACAGATCAATTATCTACCCTGCAAGACAAAACCCTACAAACTGCTAATGCCGAAAAGTTCTGCCTGCGCACCGGTCATGGACTTGCAAAAACATTTTAATTTAGAAAGGGGACACAGATTGTTGAAAAAGGGAAACATTCACAATTGAAACATTTTTCTTTTTATTGCAGAAAGTAAGCTCTGTGGCAAACAAATGTTTATGATACTTTTGTTCAGTCAGATAATCCTCAAAAATGAGCACCAGAAGTAAAAAGCCAACGTACAAACAAACTACACCAAGGTCACATGACTAACATCGCCCCCACCATGAGGCTGCAAAGCCATGTTCAGCACCTCCGGCGTGATGATGCTCTGTAGTTTAGTCTAGCTGCTTGTTAGCAAAAGACACATAAAAGCTTCATAATTCATTTTAGGGTATTTACTGATGTATTTTATGTTGTTGCACAAAAGCTGAAAATCCCTTTAGCTTGTGTTAACCACAGACCTTATTGCAGGCATCTAACCAAAAACATATTTAAAAAAACCCTTTGACATCAAGATGTGGGAACCAGGAGTGCTAAAATGCTCACTCATCCCCATGTTTTAGGACTCATTCCTGCAGCACACTTTTGGCTCTTGACCTGTTGACTTAACAAGATTTTCCACATCTGTTAGAAACGCTCTGTTTTGTCAGCATTTTATCTCATTTTAAGATGCTAGATAAGGAACTTTGTATAATCACATGTATTAGGCAGAATCCTGAATGTGCAAATTGAGTATATTTATCTTACCGTATGCCCAGTGATAGCTCTGTTGCTCACATCTGTTTGGCACAGATACTCAAAATACATTTTCAGTGAATTCTTCCTTTAAGCCTGTTAGGCTCAGATTTTGAACAAGGATAGACAAGTGCAAACACAGACGTGCTCCCAGGGGCTGATGACACCCCTGGGGTTACGGCGTACTGAAGAGGGTCCTAAGAAGGGGGCAAGGACATATGTCGAGGCATTAATCTGCTAATAGGAAGGCAGTCTGTAACAGCTGTTCTTACGCTAAAGTCCCAGTCTCGTCAACTTTCTGTTCAGCTGCTCTGACTGTGGGCCTTATTGTGAACAACAGAGCTGTCACTGAAAGAAAATTGTCCGTGTTTCATTGTAAGTGTCTTGTTAGAGATGGAAGGGGAGCATATGCGACTGGTGTGCGCGAGCTTGTTTGGGCATATGTGTGCAGAGAATGTTGGATCCCTGCAGTGTGTAGCACAGTGTACCACAGTGAATAACTTTTTTTTTTTTTTGCATCATTTCCTTCTTCCTCCAAAGCATAAAAACATGAATATTTAAAACTACATCAAACAAGCATTCATGAAATATTAAAATGTTCGAGAAACAAGAAAAGCTTTTATCCTCTCTCTTATTCGTATGTGTTTTCTAGCCTCTCTCCCTCTCTCTCACTCTCTTTTGCTCACACACACATACACAAAAATGAACACACATGTACTGGCACACATGCGCATTAGCGCTCCCCGAATTTACCCACGGGTAAAAACGACAAACCTTCCCACTCGCTCCACTCTTCTGTGGTATCAGCACATTGCTGCATTAAATAGAGGAGGCGAGGAGAGGCTCAATAATTAACCCTGGACTGAATTTCAGGCAAAACACATTATTAGAAGTCTTGCTTTGTGGATGTCATGTTGTACAAGATGCCTTACAGATGTGTCACATGTTAGGAGGGCCTTGTGCTGTGTGAAAACTTTGCCTTTGGAGGAGTCATTCGCTAATATGCATCCTGTTAGGGAGATGGTTTTTGGCTCAGAGATTAACACTTGTACCATTACGTTGTGTATGTTGACAAGGGCAGAGTTAATCTGTGGAGCCCTATCTTTCCCAGTAATGCTGTGTCTCACTCTCTGTGCCGTACCTCTCTCTATCTCTCTCTGACTTGCTAAGAGCTAAGAGAGGTTGTGCTAATCGG
Organism: Plectropomus leopardus; assembly: GCF_008729295.1. NCBI lineage: Eukaryota > Metazoa > Chordata > Actinopteri > Perciformes > Serranidae > Plectropomus > Plectropomus leopardus. The sequence goes on from NC_056468.1 coordinate 12,708,736, forward strand.
TGTAGCCGCAGCTCTAAGCAGATGCTGCTGTGTTTTTAGAAAAGATCCTGTTAAGCGTGAATTAAGAAGTGGTTGTGTAGGGGTAAAATCTTGCTCTCCCCTCTCCTGTAATGCTTCATAGCGTAGCCAACCTGTTGATGTTGTATCTGCAGCTTTGTCCTCTTATGCACTATTTGGCGCTCCCTTACGCTGGTGTTCAGCCGCCGTAATGTAAATTCAAGTCAGCCCTCTGTTTTATGAGCATCACTGGTTGAATTGACTTGTTGGATTATGCAAAGGCTGAGGTTATATTGTGTGTGTATGTCTTTGTGCGGCTTCATGATGTGTTTTGAAAGCAGTGGGAGATTAATGGAAGAAAAAAAAATCCTATAAGGCCGTACGGCACATTGATTCTGTCATTTTCGCCGTGGCTCTTTCGTTTATGCATTTATTCTCGTGCTTGTGTTTGCAGTATTTTAATGCACTCTACGCACAGTCTGGTCTTTCAGCCTTATGTAGGACAGCATAGGGTAAAATAAAAGGATTAAAGAAGATGGCAAAAAAAAATTTTGTTAGAAGCAAGCCTTATTTTATTCATCTTTTTCCCCGTCCTCTTTCCCTGGTCGTCTCAGTCAGGGCACGCCGCTTAAGAGAATGAAAGAAAGATCTGTGGGAGAGCAGTCATATTGTAGGCTAAATCTAATCAAAGGGAGAAGTGCTTTTAAATGTCTTTTGTTCCCTCGGGCGAAACGTTTGTGGGCCTCCCCACTCTCGCCAATGCGTCCTGCCCAAACTCCACCGCCACTAGATGCAATTAATATTGAGCGGATACCCCGGCCTGCACTCCCCTCATATAATAACAGTGTTAGAACAAAGGTTAATGCTTTGAATCTAATCTCTGTCCTCGTCATTTTCAATGGAGTTGTGATGCAAGCGAAGGGAGGTAGAGATGTTGAGGGGGGCAGCAGGTCTGCAGAGATTGGTAGTCAGTGGGGGGCTCGGACGGAAGCAAAATTAATTACTGGTCTCTATAAATTCAATGTCATGTCTCATTTTCTTTAATCCTCCCCGCTTTTTTTGCTTCCTAGCGGTGCTAACAGAGAAGCTTGGGAAGACTAATGAAAAGGCCTCTTAGATGCTAATAGCAAATTAGCCCTGGTGTCACTTTTGGAGGCTGTGAGTGGAGTGACTGCCTGCTCACTGAGGAGGTGACCAGACAGCAGCCTGGACTGCCACTTCCTCACACACATAAGCACAGCCACGCAATAGCACCAGAGAGGGAAGGGTTAGGACTCTTAATGGAGAATTATGCCAATTTTCAAAATTCATACACGTTATTCCTATGGTCTAAGTAAGCCAGAGTGATATCAGTAAGGAGTGACAGCTCTCTCCAAAACCAAAAGCTAGAGAACTAATGCTCAAATGTGTGATGTCATGAGTATAAAGCATGGAGCTGCCCCATAGACAAATGTTTAAAGCTGTTATAGATGACACTGAGAGGAGCCAGGGAGATGTTCTGGGTATATGGGTACATTTTCTGTTTAATAATTGACAACAACATAACTGAATAAAGCTCATTTGAGTATAAAAAGAAAACAAACATTCTTTGGTTGCACAAAATCAGCCTCCCATTCATTGTAGATCAGACTTTATACTTGATGACATCACAAGTTTGACATTTACTTCTCTGGTTTCCGGAATTGAGAGAGAGTAGCTCATGTTCACAAATATTGACTGAACTTTTCTAGGCCATGGAAATAACAATTTGAATTTATAATTTAGATGGCGTTCATCTTCAGGATGACAGTTTGAATTTTAGACATATTCCGTCGGGGCTCCTGCTGATCCTTAAGAAGTCTTAAAAGGCATTAAAAGAATCAATCTAAATGTAAGGCCTTAACTGGTATTAAAATGTCTTAGATCAAACTTTCCAAAGTCTTACAATGCTAAGACATGGGCAGTAGGATTTCATTATTTATTTCTGACATTGTAAAATTTGAAAATAGCTGGTAGCATGGCTTTTTTTCAAATAATAATTTAATGAATGCTTCTCACATCCATGTCATGTCAGGACAGTAGGCCAAACAACACCAATCATTTGTTTCCGGCAGGGATTCTTAGAACAGAGGATCCGCTGTCTGCCAGCCAGCTGTCATTGTATCCTTGGATGACATTGGGAAGTGCATATTCAATAGAAATTGGCTATTTAACCAAGATTTCATGGCAGGACTGAAACCGGTGCAAGGTACTGCATACAAGGCTCCGTGTATTTTATGCAAAAGTCAGCTAGAGGGGAATCAAGACAGTTGAATTCAAACACAAACGCCAGATATTCCCCATTTCTGTTGGGCACCACAAGAGAAAAACAAGCCACATTTTATACTACAGTTAACATTTGGGCAGCATTGTCCCTAATCCTAAGTAATAAATGTCGGTTCATGTTTGTTTTTGTTTTTTTTCTTCAGTTTTTTGTTGAACTGGTCTTATATTTAGTTCCAAGTGCCACTAAAGGAGTGTGAAAAAGTCTTAAATCTAACTTGCCTTAAGCTGTGGGAGCCTTGTTCTGTTGCTTCTTTGCCTCACACAATCCTTATCCCTCTTTTCCCCCATGATGCTTTGCTGCTGTAATTGTGCGTTTCTGACACACGAGCCTAGATATGACTATTCTGAGACAGTTAGCTTTCTCTTGAGGGGATTTAGTGGTTTGGATCGTGAATAATGAGCTGGATGTAGCTCCGTCTCTCTCTGCTGCTGTTGTTAGACTGGACAAGAGTCAGGTTTAACAACTCACTCGGATTATTTTGTGATCAGGCTTCAGACACAAACATACTGAGTCACAAACTTGCTTGGATAAAACATCTCTTTTCCTCTGGTGAGTCCAAACTGACTTTGTGAAGAAGAGGAGAAAAAAACACACTTATTGATGGGGTTTTGGATCCCAGAGACAGCGTCTGTTTTAGTTTTCAATCTGAAGAATGTTCCAAAACAATTTAGTCTCTCACAGAAAGATACAGTATGTCAGCAGTCGCATGCACTTTATATCTCTGCGGTGCTGAATTATTGTCCTCCCAACAATGTGACTTTCTCAGCTCTGTGAATAACTGACTGGATGACAAATGTAGTTAATTTTTGTTTGCTTGAAGAACTGCTCACATATCCAAAACATGACACATCTGATGTAACATTTTTGGCAAAAACAGACTCCGGCCAGTTGTGTTATTATTTTACACCAGCGCCCCGACAAAGGGAATGCACAATCTGAAGTATTTATGGCTGTTCTTTTATGGAGCTACAGACCGACTTGAGTAAGTAGCTCTCTTCCATTCTCCTTTTTCTTTCTCCTCACTTTTTCTCTAACACAGCCCAGGAGAAATCCCAGCTCTCTACTTGTGTGCACTTCACTCCCACAGCAAACAGAAGAAAAAAAAATATTCAAGAGAAAAACAATAGTTGCTCCTGAGAAGGCAGGCAGCCAGAGTGTAACGTGCATTTATGTAAAACTTATAATCCAATTAACAAGTACAAAAAAAAATCCAGTGATCACTCTATTATGGGAATACAAAGGAGAGAGGTGCCATGCTCAGAAAACTGCTCATGTGGAAAAATGCAAATGGCGTGAAATGAGTGTGTCTGGTAATGTGTTTGTATAAAGCCCCTTGCTGTGGCACTAGACTTGGAGCTCTGATGACTCTTGCCTCTCTCCCTCCACAGGCATACTTCCGACAGGGTGTTGCCCTTCAGTACCTTGGTCGCCATGCCGACGCACTGGCCGCCTTCGCCTCCGGGCTAGCCCAAGATCCCAAGAGCCTACAGCTACTGGTGGGCATGGTAGAAGCCGCCATGAAGTCGCCGTTACGAGGTAAGAAATTTAACAGCTGAATACGTTCATATTAGCGATATTCTGATGCCATTTTTTCTTACCAATGCTGTTTCTGATACTTAAACGTGTGTATCGGCTGATACCGAGTACAAATCCAAAACCACTGCGTTAAAAAATCCCAATAAAAGAACATCTGAATACTAATAAGCCTACATGGATGTGAGATGATTGCTATGATTGTTGTATAGCATGGCTTGGGAACTCTTGGGACAAACTGATATCATGTTACCCTCTGATACTGACTATTAGTTATTAATGAGACCAATAGCCAACATTTGGAACAGATATGCATTTACAATAAAAATAAAAATATTTCTGTCAAAATTTAGAATTTGGAATATAACAAACTCGACACAAACTTTGTTTAAAAGCCTTTAGAAAATGTTTAATCAAAACTGAAACTTTTAACATCATATACAGCAGTATCCCAGCAACTTTTTTTTAGAAGGCCAAGTGAAAATTTATATAAAAATGAATAAAAATAGCTCCCTGAGGTTTTGCCATGCTGACACTTTCTTTGCACTTTTTAATTAATAAATTAATGTAATCTGCGATCATTACAATAACACCGATACAGGTAATTGGCAAAATTACAAATGTTTGTCAGCTTATCGGCCCCAAAAATCGTCAAAGCTGACAATCTGTTGACACCTGATAGTGATCAATTCTTCCTCAACACTCAAAGCAGTAGTTTCCAGTGGCTGCACAGCGCAACTATTTGTATCAGCTTTTGTTTTAGAACAGCGAAAAAACTTGATTTCTGGGAATACTGCAGTTTTGTTCCTGCCTGATATCAGACAGAATTGTTTACGCACTAAACGCTGTTTCCAAGTTTGACATTGTGTCCTCTCTAACCAACTTCCATGAGGGAAGAAGATTTGATCTTCCCAAACGAATCACTAGAGAACCTCCCTGCCTGAATCTAACATCATTTTAAGTTCACGCGTATGCGTAGCCATGCCAACATGCCCATTTTGCCGGGGTTTAAAAAGTGGAGAAGTAAAACAAACCGTAATGTCGGACAATAATGAGAGGAGATTCCCCCCTTCACTCCCTCAAACAAGCATGTGTTGTGACACTCATCTCCTGTCTGTTCAGGAGACCAGAGTTGTGTTAAAAATGTGTGCGTCCAGCTCTCTGCACTTTTGTAGCTTCTAACTGAATCTCGGTATTTTGGAGTTAAGTTTTCTCCTGCGTCCCTGTTTGGACTTTAGATAACTTTTATTTTACAGTTTCATGTTCACTTCCAGCTTTATACAGCTGTTGTGTTAAGGTACTGCTGATGAAAACTCAACATTTCCTTATTTTGCTGCTTCACAATAAAAGCTTTAATACTGCGCACAGTAGGGGGCTTCTTTTGTGAAGAATTTATATCAAAGGAAATGTGTTAATCACCGAATAGGCAGAACTTTGTTCGTGGCTTTTCTGTAATTAGTCTACTAATACTGCACGGAGGAAGAGTAGGATCAGAAACAGCCACAATGAGATGTTTGATGAAGAGCTGACTCTTACTGCTTCTCTGCAAACAGCTCACCTCCAACAGGTAAACTTGTTTTACCTGCCATGTTGTGTGATGGAAAAACACTCAATAAAATTACAGCAGACCTTTAGCCACGTGTGGATCAGCCCCACGCATGACAACAGCTTGAAAACGGCGTTAGTCCCACTGCGGCGCTCATTGGTTGTGTTTTATTTTAAGACAAACCGCTCATTCATGTCTCGATGCCAGACCAGAATCAGTCAACTTAAACACAGTTAAGGGGACGGATTCAAAGGCAAGTTTTGTCCAGATGTGGAATATTTTAATTATTATTTATTTGTTTAATTACACAGCATCAGATTTGTTCATAGACTTGCATACCCCAGAATACCAGATTCAGCCTGTTAGGCAGTATCAGAGGCATTTCTGTCACCGCTATCAGTATCGGAACAACTCTAGTTCGTGTGTGTGTTGACATGTGTCTGGGTGTCACTGTCTGTCACCATCTCCACATGTCCCACAACTTCTGTCTAATAATCCTCACGCTCTGCCAGTCAAGAAGTGTGTTGGGGTGACTTTACCTGTCAGGTTTTTCACCCGTTCGGCAGGCAGGCCATCTCTCTATCTGTCCGTCTTTCTGTCTTTTTGACTGACTGTTGGTGTCAAGTACTTACCTCCAGACTGTGGGGCCTGACGCCTGCAGCTTCAGCACATCTTATTGTCGGACGGGCTGATCGCACACACAGATAGCCCGTTATCTTAATGAGCATCCAGCACTAATGCCATTGTCTGCATCTGCCCCTGTGTAAGCCTTTTTCCTAAAGCTGAGTGGATTCATAAGTAGCCCATTCAAGCCAAGATTGTTACTAAAATGTGTTCTTTCTGTTATGGATTATTATCTGTTGTATCAGCCAACTGCGGTGACCTGATTGTCCGTGAGTAATCAGTGCGGGGCAGCCTAATGAGCCTCAAAACAAACCTGGCAACAATTTGACTTCAGATGACCACTGCGGAGGATTTAATATTCTTCAGATCTAGATGGCACCGACTGCCAACCTAGCCTGAGTCATCCTGCAGCCTTTCTTTGTCATCGCCTTTTCCCCCCCCCCAAACTGTTGAAAACTGCGCCTGTGAATAAATGCAGCCTTGTTTTATAATCCAAAAATTTACTGAACTGTACAATGAGATCAGCAGCTCTGAAGGGCTTTGTTCAGTGAGGAATCAGTTTTTCTATGATTGAATACAGCGCTCCTCTGAATATTTGTGTGCAAATCCAGAAGAAACAAAATATTGCAAAGAGAATAAAGAATGGAGAGCCCATCTGAGCAACACTGAGTGTATAAGCCTGACGCCGGGGCCAAAACAAGAAAGGGTTTGGGTGCGAGCCCAGACGTGAGCATCATGGACCAGAATGGGTCCTCTCTGTAGGGGAAGACCAACATTTAGCCCAAGCCATATAATCTCTTAATTGTTTACCCTATTTCCCACGGTGCCAGGCAACCAGCAGAGGACGTAATCCAAGGTGTGTTGCGGAGGTAGCTAGGTCAAAGGATTAAGAGCAATGATCCTCTCAGAGGGGCTCCTGGCACTGGGGGATGATAATCAATGTTACGCCGGCAAACAGGGAGGATAATCAGTGTTACTCAGCCAAAGTCCCCTGATAAGTGAAAGGTAGGCAAGGGTTGCTTTCTTTCCTTTGAGGGGAGAAAAGATTGCCAACCGCGTTTGTCGACCACATACAGTAGTACATTTATCTCAGGATTCAGATTGCTGATTACCTCAACACCACTGATTTAAAGATGTGTAGGATGTAGGGGGATATATTGGCAGAAATGGAATATAATATAATAAGTGTGTTTTCTTTAGTGTATAATCACCTAAAAATAAGAATCATTGGGTGTTTTTGATACCTTAGAATTAAGCTTTTATCTATATTTACACACTGAACACTGAAGGAATTTTAACCGGGTGAATTTTTAGCTGGTTTTAATCTGCAATTTTCACTGCTAGATGCCACTAAATCCCCCTAAATCTTACACACCGATCCTTTAGCAACATTTTTAGAACGTTTTCTTCTTCACCTGGAGCCACAAATCTGGCTTTAAGCCCACATACATGAAGTCAGTGTTTTCCACCTTCTTGTTTTGGGTTGTAATTATAAAAAAAAAAACACTTGTAATCCATTTGTAATTACAGTCTTAATCTCTCATAGCATTTCTGCAAACACCACTGTATTCCCTTCTGTGTCTAAACTCAATGTTGCTGCCATGTTACCAAGAAAGAGCTGATTGTCTCTCGCCTGTGATTGCAGTGTTCACTTATCTTAGTCATTTATCTTACCACCGACATCTCGTCACACTGTGATGTTTACAGTCCTCCCAAAAGCACCTTTATGTTTATTTTCTGCCACAGAGCAGAGAGATCCATCTGAAGACATCCATACCAAATGAGCAGATAAATAAATTAAGAACACGGGAAGACAAATAACGAACCTCAGAGAACGATATCAAGGCATATGTCTTCAAGGACACAGTGTGTAGTGGATTCATCAAAGCTTGCTTTGTTTCCGCAGTAAAGTTAATATTATATGTATAATGCCCCAATTCTTAGTGTGTCATATGCAATTCAGCCCTCTCTCCCTGACGCACACACTCCCACCTTCTTGAATAGATCAAGGTTTCCTCTCATTATTCCAGAGTCAAGCAGCTGTTGTTCTCTCATGTGACTCATACTGTATTTCCCAACCACAAAGGTCTTTCACACAGGTGGAAACTGGTGCAATCTCACCTCCCTCCTCTTACTGTATCTGTTTCTCTCCGTTTGCCATTACTGATCACTTGGCAGCAATTTTTCCTGCGAAATCAGCGCTGTCCATCTGTATCATTGAACGAGCTATGGGAAATCAGCCTCTCGCAATGATTTATATTAGAGCCTGTGTCTCAGTATGTCTCAGTATCACATGGGTAATATTTTTACTATTCATCCTGCTCCAGTTCTGTCTCTCACTTAGCTGCTCGGGGCCAGAGAGAGTGCACGGGGTCCATTAGCCGTTAATTATCGGATTGTTTTCCACATATGCCAACTTAAAAGGGTTTTTTTCGCTTCCCTCCAGATAAACCATAGAGGAGATGGTTTCATAGCGTGACGGTTACCTGGGCTGGATCATTTGCCATTAAAAACATTTTCCTTAAAGTTGAGGATTTGGAGCCTGTGTTCATTAGCATTTTGTCCTGCTGAGGAGCCTTTGAGCAAAGTGCTTTTTATCCTTTAAACACCACAAGCACCAGAGACTGCTATATAACTTCCTTGCCCCTGGCATCTGACCTCCCTACACAGGAAAAGAAGAGGGTATTTCTTTGACAGATCAATAAATTATCACGGGATAAAGGTTATTATGTTCTATATTTTCTTATTCTCAACAAATCATTTGAAAAGATCAAAACAGAAAATGAATGAATCTCACTAACAAGGAAGCCTCTGTAGCAAAAGTAGAACATATGTATAAAATGCATCAATGGGCCCCACTGTTGCACTGGGTGACATGTTCCTTCATTACATTCAAAACAGGCAGTGTAGTTTATTAGCTGCAACCAGCAGCTCTTTAGCTCGCTCTGTCAGTTGGTTGGTCAGTGCACGAAAATTTCCCCACCCTCACTCTGGCACAGTTTTTGCCCTAAGAGGGTGCAATTTGGCATGAAGGTCAAGTGTGTGTGTGTGTGTGTGTGTGTGTGTGTGTGTGTGTGTGTGTGTGTTTGTTTGTTTGTTTGTTTGTGATGGTGTGAAGGTGTGTGTGTTCATGCTAACTGGCTTAAAGGGGCCGTACCAAAGGGGATGTTTCCGAGGTTGTGCGTGTGAATGCATGGACGTGCGGATCAGAGATGAGAGTTGATATGACTTTTATTGATACCCATGCCATTATCAACTCTGCTAATGTGTCTGACTTTTCATTGATTCTCTTTATGATTCCTGATCAGTTTTCTGTGTGGAATAACAGTAGGACTGCACAGGTTTTATTATGTCTGAGCCTGAACATGCTCATTTTTCCTCCATGAGAAGCAGGCGTGACAGAGGGAGCTGCAAGTCATCTAAGACAGATGAAATGAAAAATGATATGTACGGCATTTGTTTTTATTAGGTTTTCTTCATAAAAGAACAAACCTGCTAACCGTGCCTGCATGGCACTGATGTAATTATAACATATTTACCCTTGGTAATGGAAGTGCTGCTTGGTTGGAAAGCAGTGGCATTGAGATGTAGAGATTCAAATATATCGCATTCGTGGAATTTTAGCCCGTGTTGTGTTGAAAAATGTTTCAGCATATTCCTTCAGTGTTTCTACACATGAAATTCTAATTTTCAAGCAGCACTGTTTCTTCCTCTCTACCATTGCTCCATCTTGCTGCACGTTTTCAGCAGTGTAGACGCACAAACTTGACAATTATTTGCAATGCGCAACATTCAGAAAACTATGCCAGTAAGGATAAAAAGATTATAAGCTTAAAGGCATCTGATTCCAATGAATCGGACTGTTTGGGACCAGTTCTCAACTGGAATCGGTGTGAATTTGTACTTGGTTTGAGTCCACATACACCGTCATACTGCCATGAATACTCACTAATGCACCATATTTACATCTGACAGTTTTAAGTGCATTTTCTAAAGAAAAATGACTTTGCCCAATTGTTTTAGAAAAATGACAAGCCTTGATTTTATCATGAAAACATATTATTGTCACCCGTTTTAAAAAATGTGCATCTCCAGTAGGAATTAGTGGACATAGATCCTGTTTATACCTGCTTTTAAGATGTGTTTAGTTGATCCCATCATGAGTGAGCAGTAAAAACAGGTGCAAAACGACCATCAAGACACACCTGAACCAAAACCACTTGCCAAGGTGGTCAGAGATGCATTTGACCACACATCTTTTGTAGTGTCAACGCTAATGCATCCTGATGCGTCCACAACAAGTCATGCGTCATCAGTGCAGGACATAGTGGTTGTTTTGGTGGCAGCACATTAACGCAACATAACTTACCCATTTAATGTCATGTTAGTCAAAGTGTTGCATGACCGTCCATTGTTTCTCCCTGTGAAAAGAGATGTGTTGAATTCTTTTGACAGCGATATCTTTAGCTTTACTGACACAACCTACAGAGCAGGTAGCAAAAGTGAGGATGTAATAACTGTGTGCAAATCAGTAATGTAATCTGAACATAAGTGGTTAGCTGGACATGTATGACTGGCACAGGTGTGACTTGGCTGTCCACTTGTGTTCGGATCACTGAAACAAACGTTAATCACAGGTCTAAATAGGCTCACAGAGAGAGTAGGGAAGTCAGAAAGATGGACAAACCCATTTCTTAAATACAGAAGCGAAAGTGCATGATGTATGTTTTTATTCACATAAGATGTCAGGTGGAATAACTCTTCGGTACATTGCAGATATATGCCTCCGTCCATGAGGCATATATCTGTCATTATAGTAAGGTGTGGCCCTGACTGCAAAAGCCCCCTGAAAAAAGCCTCTAAAAGAGAAAAGGGCAGAAAGATGGGGGCGAAATCACTCTCTGTTATGACTTTCTGTTGGCTGTGTGCATATCAATGAGGGAGAGGTTGTAATTCTTGCCTCATATCTTGATACAAGCTTCATAAACACTTAAGCTTTAGCGTTTGTCTTAGTGTGTGTGCGCCCGCGTATGTGTGTGTGAAACAACACAAGTTGATGTTGTCATAACTACCTGTTTATGAATGCAGCAGCCATGACACCTTTTTAAAAAAAGGATTCTCTCTGTGTTTGATTTATGACTCAGCTCTCGGTGTCACTCTGAAGGCAATTACAAGCTATGAATGGATATTATATGCACGCAGTGTCTCTGTAAGCACGACATTCTGCCAAGTGCTGGAGCAGAAGCAATGCTCTTGAAAGAGCATCATCAGTTATGCTTTTGAGTGCTTGTGTGGGGAAGCATCTCATATTGTGTGTGTGTGTGCGTGTGTGTCTAGGTGAATTAGCGTTTGTGTGTGTTTCCAAGAACTATTGTGACTACTCACTTCTTGTGCCTAAATGTTTGTCTAAACAAATGAAAGATACAGTTTAGGAAAGCTTGTGCCTTATGCTCAAATGTAGACTACAAACACAGGCAGCCACACATAGCCAGTTTGTACAGGTGCAGTTACACCATGCAGTTTCCTGCTAAGCGTTTTGACCTAATTAGTAGCAATCCTGCTGAAAATATTTGCACATACAGGGCCATGAGAATTTAGTATCCCCCAGATACACTCCTATACATGAATGCAAATATTCACTGACACACAGATGCATCAATAGACACACACACACTTGGGCGTGCCTCCCTTGCCCCCCTTCCTGTTATTCGATGTTGGTGTCTGCCAGAGGGCTTTGTAATCTGGAGGGGCTGTGGATCCCGAATCCCGTGCGGCCCACCATTGATTTATGTCATTGTGTGCATTTTCAGCCTCTTCAAAGGTCACCTTGTGTGTCTCCTTAGCTCTGCATTCCTCTGCTGCTGCTACTGTTGTGCATTAGCAGCGTTAGTTTCCCCATCACTCTTTAAACTCTATCTCAAAACCCACTCAGCCCCTCTGTATTCTTCTCAAACAACCGTATCGACTGACATGAGGAGAAGGCAGAAATGTAATTTCGCTTTGTGGTTTGTAAAGACAGTTGCCCACAATGGTCTAAACTTGTGCCATTTTATGCAGGGCTGTTGGAAAGTCAGAGTGGGGAGAACAGAAAAATTGCTCCCCATGTTTTCTTGTCAAATTGTCAGTGAAAGCCGTCACTCAGTTAAACTACAGACTGCGCTTATCCAGGCGGACAAAACATAACTGCCGCCGCCGCAGAAAAGTACAATCTAAATTCAGACAGCAGCACCTTTTTCAGGGTTGGTAAACACGTAACACAGTTAATGCAATCTTTGTTATGTATTCCCCTATTTTAAAACCTGTTTCTAATCTCTGTCTTACTCATGTCCCTCCTGCACAGAGTCTCTCGAGCCCACCTATCAGCAGCTGCAAAAGATGAAGTTGGACAAAAGTCCCTTTGTGGTGGTGTCTGTGATTGGCCAGGAGCTGCTGACAGCAAGCCACCACACGGCCTCTGTTGTGGTGCTGGAAGCCGCTTTGAAGATCGGCACATGCAGCCTCAAGCTACGCGGCTCCGTCTTCTCGGCCCTCAGCAGCGCCCACTGGTCCCTGGGCAACACCGAGAAGAGCACTGGCTACATGCAGCAGGACCTGGAGGTGGCCAAGACCTTAGGTAAGAGGCCTGAACTGGAAAATAAGGAATAAACAGAAAGATTAGGGCTTTAAATAATCAGACTGTTCTCATGCACTGTTGGTACATATACTTACAAAAAGTAATGCACCATAATTCGTGTATAACCCATGTGATCATGAGCCAGTAATTCTGTGTATCCCACATACCACACGGCCTCTGTTGTGGTGCTGGAAGCCGCTTTGAAGATCGGCACATGCAGCCTCAAGCTACGCGGCTCCGTCTTCTCGGCCCTCAGCAGCGCCCACTGGTCCCTGGGCAACACCGAGAAGAGCACTGGCTACATGCAGCAGGACCTGGAGGTGGCCAAGACCTTAGGTAAGAGGCCTGAACTGGAAAATAAGGAATAAACAGAAAGATTAGGGCTTTAAATAATCAGACTGTTCTCATGCACTGTTGGTACATATACTTACAAAAAGTAATGCACCATAATTCGTGTATAACCCATGTGATCATGAGCCAGTAATTCTGTGTATCCCACATAGTTGGGAAGGCTGCGATCTCGTGACCAATGCAGGGACGGTAGTAAAGAAGGAAGTAGTATAAAGACCTGATGTCCATGTAAAATGGCAGGTTGGGGTGGTGGAGGGGTCAAACAAACACAGGACTTTTTTCCATTAGACTGGCGTTTGGGACCAGATCGTGGAAAACCAAGTGAACATGTATGTTACATTCTTGTCATAAACCTAACCAAAGTAACTTTACATCAAGTATGTAACTGAAGGTGAAGTACAAGTGTAATATCATTCATGGAGCTCTAGTTCTAAATATGTCATATAATAATATAATGATAATAATATATAATAACAATTATTTAGGTAATTGATTTGCCTTAGACTTGCAAACTAAAGGAAATCCCATCAGCCTCAGCTGTACTAGCAAATGTTTGCATGCTAATATTCTAAACTAATTTTTTAACATTGCTTAGGAGCATTTTAGCTGCTCAAAATCAGCATGTTAGCATTATCATTGTGAGTATGTTAACATTATAATTTAGCTCGTTTTTCCCATGTATAGCATTACAGCGTAGCGGGCATTGCTGTAAACTCTCAGGCTTGTTCTCGTGTATCTTGATGAAAGCGGAATACCAGTACTTTTTAATGATAGTGTAGCCTTGTAGCAAAATGATACCTTTTGTGCCTTTGTATTTTTTCCCATCTGAGCATCTTGCACCAAAATTTAGCGTAATTAAAATCTGCAAGAAATTGGCAGGCATGGACCCATTTCTCTGCTCAGAATAGATGTTACCAACTCTAAGTATGGGTGCACTGTGTGGGTGCTATTAGAGAAGGAGGAGGAGGAGGAGAGCAAGTTTGAGAGAAAGACATTTAAAAAAAGAAAAAAATTAATGTAAAGTTGGAAAAAAAATGAAAACAGAGAGTAGCACAGACTGGCTCCGCTCTTCCCACCCCCACACAGTTTGACACATGACTGGGCAGAGCAGCTGGAGATAAGGAGCTGCGGTTCTCAGGTGGAGCACAGAGACTTGCGCTTTACTTTGGCCCTGTCTGTGGGGCCTCTCTGTCAGGCAGAAATAATAAGGCTTTCCCCTCTCACCCTCTGGAGCATTGAGATCAACACTACCAGCTGTCAGGGAAGCCGCTCTACTGTGGAGAACTTATAACGGCCGCTTTCCCTTTTAAGGGTGCCGTGGCATGTCAGTGGCATAGATGTGGTTCATCACATCGCTGTTCAACAGTGGCGGTGGGATGATGTGAAATAAACACCAGTTGCTTTGTAATCACGTAGGCTGTACTGTAAATATGCTTTGTTGGCTCTTTTCTCATGTCTTTCGGTTTTTCCACTTCAGGTGACCAAACAGGGGAATGCCGCGCTCATGGGAATCTGGGATCGGCATTCTTCTCCAAGGGAAACTACCGCGAGGCGCTGACCAACCACCGCAACCAGCTGGTTCTGGCCATGAAGCTAAAGGACAGAGAGGTAAGAAGCGCATGCTTGAAAGCAGTTACAGCTGTCTCTACATGAATAGAGCAGGCGAGCTGTCATTGCAGAGGACAATGAATTGAGGTTAAAAAAGTATTTTTTAACCTCAATCTCTTATCATGTTGTAGGTGTGGGATTGTGCTGTGCCCAGCATTCCTCCGTTCTGGCTGTTTAGAGGGTATCTCAAGGAGGAGACTGAAGGACATAGAGATGCTGCTGCTCTTTGTCTATTTAAAAACACGGGTGTCAAGTTGGTGTGGAGAACAGATGAAGGTGATGGGGGAGGACAGAGAGAGAAAGAGAGAAAGGCGGTTGAAGGAAAGGCCAACAGGATAGCCTCAGCAGCTGGTTCACCTTATTATGAATGCAAAACATTTACGCAGATATTATGCAGATGTTTATCTGGTCCATGTTGAAGTTAGTCTGGGGCTTTGTAACATACGCCTGTTATGGAATGTAATTTACACAGATTAAGTTGTTTGAATATGGGGCAGAGAGGGAAAAGACGAGTGGGAGGGGAAGAAGAAAATAAGGGAGAGGGAGGGGAAATGAGTTGGACAGACTGATCCACTTTTCTTTACTATTTGGTGCCTTCTCTCTCTCCTCACTCTGTCTCCTGCCTCTCTCTCTCTTGCCGACCTCTGTGGTCATTGTTGGGGGGGGGGACAGGTGCTTGTTCCAACACAATTCCCGTCACACGAGGAGAAGAATGGCCTCCGTTTCCCCTTCATTCCTTATCCTCCCCACCAGGCCGGCAGCCCTGCTTGTTTGTGTTCCCTGATATCAGGAGACATTTAAACAGTCCAGTCAAACGCAGCACAATGCACCGGGATGAAACTAACAGTTGAAGAATGAGGCCAGAGGTCCCCTTGACATCTCTCCCTCCCACAGTTTGAGGATATGCCCAGAGCAGACGTATGATTATGAGTTTACAGACACCAGTGCCAAAAACCTCAGTCATGTAATGAGGTTAGAGAGAGAGAGATGAGCAAGAGACGTAGGGGACACATGAACAGTCCTTAGTGTCTACTCTGAGGGTTTGACTGCTCTGCGATGGCTGGCTGTAGCAGCACTTGGCCGGCCAAATGTCTGAGTAAATGTTTTAACTTACTGTACGTATACGTGCAAGTGTGTATATATACGGACTACAACATCCAATGAACAGACTAGTATGAGTCTGCTCCTAATGATGTTTAAAGACCCAGCAGTACAGTATCAGTATATCAGTATCGAGCTGCTGTAATCCACAGTGCACCACAGTTTGAGCTGCTGAGGCCCCATGCTGCTCACATGTTGCTTCTTAGAGGAAAACAATACTCAAACTGCACCCCCAGGTTTACACACAAATGGCAAATGGACCACTCATGACTGCCAGAGTGTCCTGGGGCCCAGTGGAGGCCATCGAACACCACTAATAGTTACATCATATAGAAAACGTCGTGATTGGCCCCGCACAGCCCACCCTAACAGCCCCCCTCTCCTCTGAAGGCCCCCTAATCAGAGTCATATGTGTGTCACACCACCTGGTCTCCCTCAGAACACACTGGAGCCTGGCGGATAGCTCATTACGGCCGGCCTGATGTTTTTGTTTCTGATGTGGACGTTTTATCTGGCCTTTCTGAAGCTGAGGTCACTTCCTAGAGGCCGGGGACAGGATGTTGATTCTGACTGGATTTCCAGTGTGCGGCCTTCAGTCTAGGAGCGTGGAGAAGAGACAGACTTGAACTGAAGAAGTGGCATCTATTCCAATCTTTACTGATAAAGGAATATGTGAATTGAAATAACTTTAATGAGAGAACCTTGCAGTTGCCGAGAATTTCCTGGAGACTTTAATGAAATCATATGCACAGTGATATGTTTGATGTGATAAAAGGACCTGGTGGACCATGTGGCTTTGATATGATGAGGGATGCGGGTTTTTGATTCTGTTGCGCTTCAGGTTTTGATCGTGTGGGCAAAAAGCTTGGAAGATAATAACAGACACATTTAAATGAACTCCGTGATCTTGTTAGAGTGTGTGTGTGTGTGTATGTGTGTGTGTGGGTGTGTGTAACCAATCCTTGTCAGCTCAAGTTTTTATATGTTTGCTGATAGATTGCCACATTTAAAGGAAAACCTGGTTTATTACAACACTTCTTGTTGTTGTTTTGCCCGTCATTCCTGTCACTTATAATGAGATAGTACTCATTCGGGCATGCAGTGATATCGCTGCAAGAGAAAATTAAGTTGAATGGTAACATAGCCCAAACTGTCAGTTGTAAACAACCAACATTACCAACATTTCTGGTCCACTCACTGTCAATTGTACCTCTATATTAAATGCTTTAGGTGATCCGACTGAGCTGTTGGCTTGTTTACTAACAGTCTGATCATTAGAACGGCTGTGTTTCTTGTCATGGCCGACTTTGTTTTAGCTTTGCCACCATGTTCCCGAATCTCAGTAATTAAGCTGGAGAGCAAAATGTTAACATTGCTAATAGAAATTAATTATCATTTAAGGAATTATCACCTAATCACTTACGCTGCATTTACACACAGTTTTGTTTTGCATCAGTAATTCCATGTAGTGCCAGAGTAGGCCACCTAGTGTCCAACAAAAGCAAAGCATCTCCCTATGATGGGATAAAAACACCATCACAGAAGAGGGTGAGACGTTATTTGTGTCCGTTTTTTTTGCTGTGCAGTCTTATGTAATGTGCACATGGAGACAGAAACAGGTCCAATAATTCATGGCAACATGTAAGTAAGGAGGACCTGCCATATACGCAGCCTGTTTTTTAAATATTTAATTAAAAGATGTCTGAACCATGTGCACTCTCTACACCTTAGAGAGCTATTATGCTACCAGTATAAGATGAACTGTTTTCTTTTTGATTATACAATAGACGCAATCGATTATAAATATAAACAAGACACTGAATTTAATGAAACTGCCTATTAGCCTATTTGTTTTATGCTAACTACCTGTGGCACACAGTGCATTCAGTCAGTCCAAAATCTAACACAAAAGTCCACAAATATTTTTAACATACTCAAGGTGAAGTTAGGCTAGAAAAAACAAAAACAGAAGTTTTGCATATACATCGGAGATCACAGAGGTTCTCATATGAATGGACTTCTGGTTGACCCACATACACACAGTGAGCTATGTGGAAATGAGGCGTTAAAGGGGGTAAGACTGTATGTCCTGAGTTATGAAATTAGTGGTACAGATTTCTCTGAATATTGATTCATGCTGCCATTCACGCATGATACTGTGCAGGGAATTTTCATGAACATTTCAGAGGTTTCATGTGTGAAACAGATTACTGTCATTAGGTACCTTATGCATCAGGTCCCTGACATGCCATACTGTCGGTTGGCCCATTGACCAGTGTGAACTTCTCTCCCTTGTATTGGCAGTGTGTCCTGCACCATTGGCACCAGTCAGCCCTTGTTGGCCCGAGGTGGCTTCTTTTTTTTTTTCTTTTTTTTTTTTTTTTTTTGATTCAGCATAATTCTGCATCTGAGATGGCAAAGCCCATTGGTGGATGAAATCACTCTGTAGGAAGTTTAACTTGCATGAAAAGAGAAACTTTAATGAGGAAAGTAAACAAATAGCTGAAATTATGAGAGCTTAAGATTGAAACAAACTTGTTAAACCAGGTAAAATTATGTCTTTAGCTGTGTTGCGCTCTAACAGCTTGTAATTGTTTGTATTATTGATTGCTATAGCGCATGGTAAATGTCCTTTGTTCTTTCAACATAGAGATGTCTTAATGTGCTAACTGGCTAACCAGCATTCTGAATCCATCCTTTTGGTCCTCTGCTTTTCCTTTTTGAATGACGAATACAGACCACTGTCACCTGCTGGTATAGAATAGAGAGTTATTTCCTCTCATCTAGGTGCAGAACGTATGTTGGCGCCTGTTGGCTGTAGTCCCTGCGGTGTGTTAAGGTGCAACTTCTTCAGACTCAGGCGACGAGAGATGAAGCAACAGTCAGCCTTCGTCGCCACAAGTTCTTTGGTGCCAGTTTGTTGAGTCTGGGCCTTATGTCTGCTAATACTTATACTGATACCATCACTAATACTGAGTGATATTGTAACTCAAAGATCTGGTTTACCACAACACTTAAGCTACTAGTGCCTACTTCACAGGGTGAACCGTGGCCTGTGTGTGATGAAGGAGCAGAGACAGACAAAACGCAGAGATTCCAGATGAGTGTCCTCTATAAATCAAGAGGCAGAACAGTACCTGGGTCCTGTTATATCAGTAAAGGAGCCATGCATGGGATCTCTTTTCATCTCCTAATAACCTGGGAAGAAAATCTCTGTTGTCGATCTCAATGGCCCAACGCCAAAAAAAAGGGCACTTCTAGTGTTGGCCACTTGCCTGTAGCTGACCAGCAGACTCCGTGACACGAATAAATCCCCTGAATCTGACCGGGATAATCATCTGTGAAGACGGAGAGCTGGAAAAAAGAAGAAAACAAAACAGAAAGGAAGGCCGAGCTGGGGAAAGGCTCAAAGAGTGAGTGCTCTGTCATCCGCGACTGGGACTGGGAGCTGCGGTCCAAACCTGTGAGGTCATAGGCTAGCGTGAAGTTAGTGTTTTTCTTTAGCTTGGTGCCTTTTGGAAATATCCTTAGCAGATTTTCAGCTGTCATATATACTGCAGATAGAACATAAACACACTCCCTAGTCTTTCTAGCTGTGTGTGTGTCTTTCCCAACTTTTGTTTTTGTCCCAGTTTCCACACCTGGCTTCATCCAAGGCCTGCCAGTAGCCATCTTTAACAAAGGCCTTCTCTGTCATTGTGAAACAAAGCTGTTAAACTAGGTCTTTCCTCTCCCAACTCCCATTCCCGTCCCCTCTGTTTGTCTGTGACGTTTTCATCTTAAATAGTAGGTTTAACTAGAAGGAGGTAACCCCTAATTTTGGGGTGTGAGTATTTAGGAGAAACTGAGGCGGGATGGCAGTGGTGCACTCTGTAATTACGTCTTGTGTGATGTTAAAAAGAGTCTGCGCTGCCGACTCCCCCAACCCCAAGTTGAAATGGAAATCACGATCAGGGGAAAGTAAAAAGGATACAAACAATGTTTTTTTTTTTTTTTTCCATAGGCTCCACAGTTCTGCTCCGTCTCCTACCGCCATTCTCTATTTCTCCTCCTGCTTTGTTTATCTATGCTCTCTCTCCCTCTCGCTCCATCTGCCGAAAGGAATTTACTCAAACTTTGCCCCTCACTCTGAAAGTGACACGGACTATTTCATCATGGGTGTTTATCTTGCTGTGAGTTTGGGGCTGTATGGATTCGTCCGGACCCTCTGCCGGTATAATGAGGCGGAGGGCTGAGAGATGAGCCTCTAAATAAGGGGTGAGGAAGAGGGCTAAGTGTGGGTGTTCCTCTTGTCAGGGTCAGGGTTTGTCAGTGTTTGTCAGCACTCTCGCAGAGGAGGGGATCATTAAGGAGTCATTAGGGTATGGACGTGTGCCTCCACTGCCTTTCTCTGGGCCCACGCTAATAGAGGATGGCAGAGGGGGGAACTTGGCACCCCTGTCTCCTTTCTTTAACCTCCACTGCTTTACTGATTAAGAAGGAGGATTTGGAGATGATTAGAGGGGCTAATTTAGCTGAAACACTGGGTGGGGGCAGGAGGGGGAACGGTGTCTGGCTAAATAAAAGGCAACACTTCTCCTGCTCACTTTGCCCACTTCACAAGGCAAGGTAGTTTATGAGCGCACTCAGCTGTTGATATTACTTTTCTAGTAAAACCACTATGAGACAGAAGTAGCTGCTTCTTCAGCTCCTGGAGTGCGAGACTGAGGCACAGGGCTGGCCGTGGTGCAGCGGCTCTAACAGCGTGTCCAGCCCGCTGTGCCTTAATGACACACGGGCTCTCCTCGGCCCAGTGGTTTAGAACTGCTCTACAGCAGCTCGCTTAGCCATGAATCATGAGAGATGGACGGCAAGCATCAGTCAATGGGCCATGACCAGGAGTGGGAAACAAGGATGTGTGTGTGTGTATTAATGGGAGCACACATCTGTGTTACCATATTCCAATGTCACGTGAATGTGTCATGTCTCGTTCATGTACATGTTTGTCTTGAAATATTAAGCACATTTCTCAGAAGAATGTTGGATCATAAAATGTGTGTAAAATTTGAGGTGATGGTTTTCCACCTTGAATGTTTGCTTGAGCTGCCTTTGAGGTTTATTGCTCTTGATTTGATTGTTGCAGCATATGTGCATCAGTTTAAAAAAACACAACAGATATGCTTACATGTGTGCGTGTGAGTGAAAGAGAGCATGTTTAACTGACATCTGTGGCTTTGATTTGTGCTTGTGCAGGTTGCAGTGTAATGGTGTATATACTGACTTGCCATGTCCTGCAACATGCCGTTGACCCAGAACATGGAGCTCTGTGTGTGCATGCATGGCAAAATCAAGCTTCATAAAAATGTATCCCCCGCATGTGTGTATGCACATGTATGCAAGCGTGCGTGTGCGCGCCATGAGTTTACTGCATTCGAGGTGACGCAGCTTTGTGTCTCCCCCAGTGGAGCATTTGGAAGGCTGTCAGAGAGATGAATGACTGCCGTTATATCGACTACTGCTCTCTGCCTCTCTGCTACCTCCTCCCTCTCTCCTTCCTCAGTGCCCCATGCTCCATTTCTCCTTCCCTCCACCCTTCCACATCACCTCTGCTTCCTTTCTTTACTTGTCTTCCATCTCACTGCTTCCCACACCTCTTTTTACCCTCCTTATGTCTAATTTTTCTCCTCTCTATCCGTGTTTGTGTTATTCATTTTCCATTTTACACAATCTCAGACCATGTCACAATAATGTGTGAGAGATTGCAGTTCAGACAGAGCAGACACAATCCACTGCTAAAGGATTCTTTGCCACGGGGGGCTTGGCTTTTTAAATTGCCTCCACAAAGCTGAATGCTGTATGGACTCCCACATTTACTGATCAAAGAGTCAATACACAAGCATCACATGCCCCGCCGCTAATGCTACTCTAACAAGACCTTAATCTAAACACTGCAGTGTCTTGTGTAGATTGAACTGCTCACAGTTGGGAAGTTGAGTAATTTGTCTTGAATATTACACCTTGTCTATCTTTTTTTTTCTCCCAGGCTGCTCCAATCAAGGGCAATACAGGGGGACAGATTAGATAACAAATAAACAGTGACATGGTCGCAGGAGACTCCTTCGTTCTCTGATACGCTGCTGCGGTGCACTATATGATTATAGATGACAACCAACAGGCACATAGATAGTGCTCATCAGAGGGAGGAGGGAGTCCAACAGGCTCCTTAAGGGTTTCCACTGCACCACAGGACACAGAGCCATAGAGATTTCAATCATTAGGAAAATCAAAAGTCCGATCATTAATCTTGGCAGAGGGGCTTGATGTAAGGCGGCGAGAGGGATGAAGACGAAATGTGCCAACTCATCTTCCCTCGATAATGGCTGACGATAAGGGACGGCGCCCGATTAAAGGCGTCAGCCGGCGGAACGTTAGTTCACACGGCTTTGATTGAAATGAATTGCGTGTCAGTGTAGCCAACTGAAACACTCCCACCTCCAGTTCTTCCCAGGCTTTTGAGTGGTCCCATTATAGTTCTCACTTTCAGGAGAGCCTGCAAGTAGCCTGAAGAGGCTCGCTAATGTGTTGGCTTTCAACCTGCGTGATTAATTCATTATCTGATCTCATCAGCGTCATCATTATTGCAGAGCTGGTGAGTCATATCCATGTAAATTCTGAATCCTGCCATTACGGTAGTCGAGGTGTTATTCACTGGTGACCAAAAATGCATCAGAGTCCACACTCGGGGGCAGACCTCCCGGCTAAACCTGGCACTCCCTCCTCCTCCTCCCCTCCAGCCTCAGTCCAGCCCAGCCCTCATCCAGCCTGGCCAGAGAGCCATTTAAAGCTCTGGAACTGCATCCCTTTCTCCAGCCGATCGATAGTGGAGCTGTCAGCAAGACGAATGGAGGCTTTAGGAAGTCCATTTTAATGAAGGAGAAGGAGCAAGGGAAAGAGAGGTACTTGGAAAAAAAAGGGGTGGGGGGTTGGAGGGTGGAGGGAGAGCCACTGAAGGTAGTTATGAAGGGAAGGAAGGAAAAGGGAGAGAGAAAAGGAAAGAGAGAGGCAG
Source organism: Plectropomus leopardus (assembly GCF_008729295.1). Taxonomy (NCBI): domain Eukaryota; kingdom Metazoa; phylum Chordata; class Actinopteri; order Perciformes; family Serranidae; genus Plectropomus; species Plectropomus leopardus. The sequence goes on from NC_056468.1 coordinate 12,731,459, forward strand.
AAAAAGAATGTGTGTATGTGTTTATTGAACGTGTGTGTAGAATTATGTGTGTACTGTGTAATACTGTCTCCAGTGACAAGGGTAGGGGAGGGGTGGACTGGGTTGATTTAGCTACAGTAAGACCTATTTCTAGCTCAGCAGTGTGAAATGGCTCCTTAGCTACAGTAACTTGTAAAGCACACCCCAACACAGAAACCTATATTAGTGGACTGAGGGGATTTCATCTGGCCTGCACACCAACACCACATCAAGTCCTCTGGCTCATGAATCATGTCAGCAGCTCTGTGGTAAAAAGATATTGTTGTGACAAGGGAGAGCTACAAATCCAAGGCAACTCCCTCCACTGCTGCCCTCAGCCGACACACTGGCTCACATCAAAAGATTTGTGTACATTTGCATTTAGAGAGCAGACGATGTCCTCTGCAGCAGACGTTCAACTTGGGATTCTGTTGATGTTGTAGTTTTGTTTGTTTTCAGCCTGTTTAATAGGCAGTCAGAGCTGATACCCTTTACCTTACGTCAATATGCAGAAAAGGCTGCATGCTAATTGGTGATTAGGAGTTGAGGTCAGAGGTGAGGCACAGCTGGTGGAGTGGACCAACAATCTCCTCGGGGCAAATGGCCCTGCCCAACCCTGTTTTCACTCATTGGAGCAATTACTGGCCCTGATTAGTCAGTGCGACTGTGGGAATGATTGTCGATTTATGCATATTGCCAAACACCTACTCTAGTCAGGCAGAGCTTGACACATCAAGAGTGTCGGTGCTCTCAGAGAACCACAGACAACCAAACAGATAAAAGAAAAAACTCGTCCAGGGAATTGAAACTACACACTGAATAAAGATGAGTGTTGTAGGAGAAGCAACATTTAATGCTCTCTGGACTATCGTCTTACTACTTTCTATCCTTCTGTCTTAAGGAGTAAGCCATGGTGGTTCTGTGTTACCTGAGCTAGTAGCTATTGTGCCAGCTTTCTCAGAATACACCTGAAAGACATGTATGGATTTTCTTTTCAGTGGCTTCTGACTAAGGCCGAGTCAATCAAAGAAAATTCTGACTGAAATTCAAACTACTCTTCAACCAACAGATTGACTGATTATCATGGTCACTTTTAACCCATTTGTCCAATTGTAAGGGAGGAGCTTTAGGACAAACATCCCAAAGGTTAAAAAAGGATGGTAATACATTGCGTAGGTGCAAAGCTTTTTAAAAACTTGCATAAATAAAAAGGGTAACGCCTGCACACTTTCACTTACTTGTGGAAAAAATACTACAAAGACCAACCCCACACATCAACATGTAAAAGTGCTGGACAACAGCAGCAGAGGAGAGGATTATTGTAGGAGAAATGAATACTTAAACCTGTGGGTCCGTCCTCTCTCCCCACGTGCTTCAGCATTTCCTTCATCCAGAGCAAGTGCTCTACCTTGTGCCAGCCTTTTTTTTTTTTTTTTTATACTTCTGCTGATATTTCGTGGATATTGCGTATCGTAGCAACACATGCAAACAGAGTGTCTCAGCTGTACAAAAGATGCACCTCCAAAGTGCTCTGGCACTCCCAGCTGAGCATTTTTAGATGAGTGCTTGGAGTTTCAGCTAGAAAAATATTCTTTGGTGGATTGATGGTCTCTTATGAAACCATCTGTCAACAATTGCCCAACCAATGAGAATTTGATCGGACAAGGGTATATCGATGGACTAACCTACCAGAGGGTGTCAGCCCTACTTTGACTTTGTCTAGACAAAAAATATTTTTCCAAAGTTAGTCCTGCAAAGCCAGCCTTCTGGCTGAACACATCGTAATTACACACTCAGGGAAAAACGTTCAGGTTGTTTGGTTGTTGTTTCATGCACACTAAAACAAAGTTTGATGGGGGCAATGCAAGGCTAGTTTCATATAGCAGCAGGAATTTTAAAAATATTAACAATCAAGGAAGAATTTTATGATCTGAAATAGGCGGCCAATGACAAGCTTTTACCCACAGTCTACATCAGACATGTCCAAAGTCCGGTCTGGGGACCAATCGTGGCCCACAGAACAATTTTAAATGGCCCTCGGCTTGTTAGCCAAAATATACTACATATGGCCCTACACATTAATAGTTAATCAAGCGAGATCAATTTGCATTTTTCCCATTCATCATGATGGCAGGACCATCACACAGTTTGAGGACATGTACCAAGCATGAACTCTGCAGATGAAAAAATGTGTTTCATCAACAGACAATTTACAAGCAAATGAATAGCTACTTAACAGCAGGTATTTCCTGCTCAGTAGAAGACATGGCCACAGCAAAGTAGAGGTTTAAGAAAATATCGATAGACTTTAGTATTGTGCTTTTGTGTTTTGAGTATAAATACAGTATTGATGTTTTAAATAATAGTTTTATTTAAATTTTGTTTAAACCTCCGACTGCTACAGCAGTGCTGTAATCTATCTTCAGTCTTACTAACTCTGCCACGCCAACCTAACAACATATTACTTTGAGCTGTGATAAATTAAGATCCTACTGTTCTGATTGCATTAATACACTTTTTCAACTCAAATTGTATGCATATAGTTGAGTGGTCTTAATGACAGTTTTCCTCAAAATTAGATGGAAAAAATAACACAATATATCACCTTGCTTACAGTATTGGAATATATCCCAAAATATTGAATCATAACCTGTGTCATGGCACGTTATTGTATTGCTAGATGCTTAGAGCCCTACAGCAAAGAAGTATTAAGTCGACAGCAAATAATTTTTCATTGAAAGATGAAACCGTTGCATTTGTCACATTTGTAGGGGATTTAAAAAAAATAAATAAAAAAATCGCCCACATGATGCGAGAAGCAGCTGGCCCCTGGGTATTTTTATATCCCTGAGATGATCTTAGAATGTCGGTCTATATGCCATTTGTTAGCTTTGTATCCTTGATTCCTGTTAACAATACATGAGAAGTGTACATAAAAAAACACTTGGTACAATCACAAAGGAATGAGCTTCTAAGTTGATTATCACATTGCAGTATATTTGGTTCTTCCTCCCCTTTCTCCTTTATCTGAAGCAGGATGCATTGTGATGAAATGACCCCCTGCTTTCCTTCTCAGCTTTTTAAAGAGTGAAGTCCAAGATAGGAACCAGATTAGTCCTCGCAACCCGCCCATCTGTAAAATAGAGATGAGCTTGTCCTTAGAGATAAGGTGAAATTCAGATGGTGCGGCGGAGTTTCAGCCAGTCCGTGTGTGTTTGGGGAATGGTTTCTGTATTACGAGGGAACAAGGGGTCTCCTGGGGAGAGAGAGGTCAGCGCAGTTACAGGCGTTTGATGTTTGCATTATATATAGCTGCGGCACACACTGGGATGTAGGAGACAGCATTTTTGCAGAGTGAGGAAATGGTCTTCTGCAAGACTCCCTGACATCATGCCAAAGACGGGGATTATAGCTCCTCAGTTTGGCTCGGCTCAAGCCTCCTAACAACTATACACTGAGACTTGCTCTCTTTCTTTTTCTCTTTCTCGCTCTGTCTCTCTCCACTCTCATCTTTAGCTTTTGTCCCGCGTTACAGCAGTGTCAGCATTCTTGTCCCTGTGGCACAGTATCCAGACCTTCCCCGCTCTTTCTTGGACGGGAGCCCTGTGTCTGTATGAGGAGGTGGAATGTGTCTTTGTGGAAAGCAATAAAATGGAGAGAAAATACGAGGCCCCAAGTGAGTGAAATGAAAGTACTCCATCTTAGGAGGGGATGGAGGCCTACGGGTTCTGCTTATACTTGACCTTGCAGCGCACACAGTATGGTCTCTAAATAACAGTCGAGTCAGACCTTTGCTGGCTACACATCAACCTCAGAAAAAGCTCTTGAATGTTCTGTCTTAAACAGAGAAAGGGACCGAGTGGAATCAAGGTTGTAAAATATTCAGTAGAGGGCCCAGAGGTAAAGACTGCTCTGGTATTGTGTTTTAGCCAAACTCATTTTGAAAAGTTAGTAGCTATTGCTGGTGCTGTCAGCTAATTTAATTGCAGCCATTGGCCTTAGCTTGTGGCAAGGTGTGGCCATCTCATGTTGGTGCCCCATGTGCACACACACGAACACACACGCAACATTGCACACTTACACTTTTATGAGATTAGTGCTGTTAAGTGATTACTGACAAGGGCATAGGTTTTTGTTTCATAACACATAGAAATGCTGTGTAAATTACTGCAGTATTAATGCACAGAACATTTGATACCAGCCGGCCACCATGTTATTTTTGAACAACTGACCAAAACTAATTTGCATTACAGTCCTTATCGTCTGTTTTCTCCGGTCATGTAGCGTCAGTTTCAAAAGTATTTGTGTCTTTCTGCTGCAGAGACAGCCCAGTTTTGTGAAAACAACATATTTGCAACAGTGAAATACTTTTTGAATGTAAATACCAACAACCTCCAGTAATTAGATATGTTACTAAAGAGATTGTTGCTTATGAAGCTTATTGCTGTGAGTACATGATGATAATTAAAGGTGACAAGTGTCACAAGTGAAAAGTGTGGTGGACATGTACTTCCAAACCAGCCCAGTTGCCAGAAGAAAAATTTGTCATTGACAATTTCTGTAAACCGCAGACATGTTACGTTTATACCAATGTTACTAAAGCAATGTTGTTCTGATTACATATATATGAGCTGACTCTGTCATTAGGAGGTGGAGGAGATCATGGATGGCATGACACCTACAGTAGACAAGATAGCGGCCAAGCTGCAAATCGCTGTTGGAGACAAGCAAGCAACAAAACTGGGCTTTTAGTGAGCTGTAAGACATACAAGCCCAGATTGTGGCACCAAAAACTAGGTATTTTAAGGCAAAAAAAAAAAAATCTTTTCCCAACCATAACCAGGTGTTTTTATGCCTAAACTTAACCGCACGTTAACTACAGGGTTACTGAAGCGTAAAGAAACGTAAAATTTTAGCATATCCGCTACATAATAAAGTAGAATTGTTACATATTCGCGGTTTGCAGAAGCACACGATGCCAACATTTATTCTGGCGAGTGAGTTGTCCAAATTCAGTGGAAATAACGCCCATGACTATAGAGGCAAATCATAGCTTTATAATCTTCCTGTAAAATGGCTGTAATTGGTTCACGCAGTGTGCTTCCACTGACTGCACACAGCTGCTTGTGTGTATTACGTTTTGTGATTGTGGTTATGAAAAAAGTGTTTGCCTTCGTGTGTGTGTGTGTGTGTGTGTGTGTGTGTGTGTGTGTAATGAGTTGGGCATCTGTGAATATGTGCATGGGCACGTTTTTGACTTCATCGCCATTCAGAGAGGCTTAGCGTGATTAGAGTAGTGCGATCCTCTGAAGAGTTAATGATGAGAGAAGAAGTGGCTCCACAGAGGCCAATCACACACCAGCCTCTGACAGCATGCGGAGGCTTATCTTGCTTTATGTATTGTTTGTGTCCGTCCATCTGTATGTGTGTGTGTGTGTGTGTGTGTGTGTGTGTGTGTGTGTGTGTGTGCGGCTGTGTGTTCACCACATGGTTTCTAACGCGTGGGAACATATATGATGGGATTTCAGCTATCATTTCTCACATGATAGTGTTTGTTATCATCTACCCTGAACACCATTAGAATATGCATGATTCCTTTGTCTGGATGTTTGACATTTGGGGGTTTATGGACATACAGAGCGGAATTTATAATCATATAGCTTCATTATGCTAGTGTCAGACACAGATCCAGCTCAGGAGGGGCTCTTGGTACCTCCGGGTCTAGTTCCGGGCTGCACGGCACATTGAAGAAGGCCAATGGTGGTTTCCGCCTCCCAGCCCACCAGGGGACTGACTGACAGGCTTAATGACACTGTCGGGGTTACAGCACGTCTCCAACTCATTTTCGAATGTGATTGAAGTTCGCAGTGGGTAGCTTTTCATCAGTGTTGAGCAGACAAAAGGGACCTTTTCAGTGTTGTCTTTGTATGTGTGTGCAGTTTGTGTGTTTGCACATGTGCGCCTGCAGCTCTGAAGAGATGCACAAGAGAAAAATCGCTTTAATGGTTGTTATCCGGGCTGTGTTGGAATCTCACGTTCCTGGAGATGATGAGTTTTGTACGGGCTTGTCTCTAGTGTGCACTCTGTTTGTTTATTGCATACTATATACACACTCAGGTACTTGCAGCAGATAGTGAACCGAGGAGACTGCACACATAGGATTCTCTGTCTGGGTCAATGTGTCATTAAACCAGGTTGCCTTTGTGTAGCACCCAAATTTACATGATTTATTATAGGGAGAAGCAAAATTCAAAGAGGACATTGTCAAAGCCTTATTGGAAAGGTAATGCAATATACAGGAAGTGTTATGTAAAGAGTCTCATTTAGTCTCCAGTGTACTTAGCTGTGTGTCCGTTGGCTTTACTGCTCAGCGAGGCTCTGGTTACAGTCCACCTTAGTGTAGGCCGCAGCCATTCGTGGCTGCAGATGTGGGATGAGTCATGTAATAGTTGTTGGTGTTGGCTCAGTTGTTCTTCTAACCCCCTCCTCCATCCCACCCTTCCTTCTCATTTCCGCCCCTTTCTTTGCTCCCTTTTTCTTTGGTCCTCTAAACTAGGCCGCTTGCCTTTGTTAAGCAGCAGTTAGGCATATGTTATGGCTGTGAAGCCTGCATCCTCTCACTTAATGGCAGTGCAAAAGTGGCCTGTGATTGCTCCATCACTCCAGTGTGAAGAGGCCAATCTAACACAGACAGAAATCCACTTGTTTGAAGCCACACTGGTGTTTTTCCCATCATTCTTGACTTGACTGGTGGAAGTAGGGTTCGATTGGTGCTTATGTGTCTGCTTTTGGTCAGCTGATACTCTTCAGTTTCTTGCTTGGCATACAAAAGTTTCCCTCCCCAACCTGGAGCACCTTCTTTCAGCTTCAGCTTGTCCTCAGCGCTGGAGAGTTTAACAGAGCCAAGTATTCCTCCTACGCTGGCAAATCCCCCTTCTTACATTGCGTGACCTTAACACAACATGCATTCCAGAAAAATCAGGTCCTCAAATTCCAATACAGTCCCTGCAGAGTGTTTGGTAAACATATTCCCCTTTCTGTACTCTCTCTTTCTGGCTCTGCCTTCTGAACACCCCTTTCCCCTCCTTGTATCTTTATCCATTACGCTGTGTTCCTCAGAAGGCTTTTGTTAAAGCAGCACAGACAGAAAGACAGTTTTTTGTGGGCACAGGGCGGTTTGCAGGAGCAGAAAGCAGCTCTAAGCAACGTGCATCTCGGGTGGCTCGGCTGAGATGCCAACTTAATTTGTGGCTGAAGGGCTGTAACAAAAGCCAATCACCCTTCCACTCTGGCTTCTATTCTGCCAAAGGCGAGAGATACAATCAGGGCCCCTGCTAGCAACTATTTACCCTCCCTGTCAATCAGAGTCCTGTGGCGTGTGCTCACAGCTAGAGGCATCACCGGCAGGTGGCCCAGTATCCCCTGGAAAACATGCCTTAAAAGAAACGATTATTTCCTGATCGCCCCTTCCTGTCTCATCCGCACCTCACCCCACATTACAACTTCAATCTCTCATCTGCCGTCAACTTTATCTTTCTATCTGCTTGCTTCTCTGTGGTCCATATTACCTGCAAATGAATGACATCAGTGGAGCTCCGCTGTGCCGTCCTGGGAAATTTTGGACTTAAGGAAACTAATTAGGTGATTCATGTTTTGATCCTTCTTCCTTTATACACACAGTAACCGTTCAAAATAGGGACAAAGTCCCTCCCAGGAGCCAGATGTGTCTTACATGGGACATGGAAAGGAATGTTCCTGGGATTTGGTTTCCATCATGCTGCACTAAGGGAGCTTACCATCCTCATGGTCTTAAATCTCTGTCACAGTTGGAGGTAGTGTCTGTGTGTGTGTGTGTGTGTGTGTGTGTGTGTGTGTGTGTGTGTGCATATGTGCATAATGTGTTTATGAATTTGATAATACAGCCCAGTAGTGAGATCCCATTTTCGTCTTTATCAGTGGGACCAGTCCTGTCCGCCATGGGGTTAAAGCGAAGGACCCAGTGGTGCTGAAAGCATGGGGTTAGTCTGGTGCAGCTTGGAGGAGCCTCAGTCTGTGGAGCAGTGAGGTGCGGAGGTGCTTTGGAGGGACAGGCCTGTCTTTTGATCCCACCAAGTGCTGGTGTTGATGCTGTGTTGTGCAGGCTTCCCAGGTCACAGTAGCCACCCTCACCAGGCTTGTAATTACATTTGGGGAATAAAAGCACAGGGGGAGGAAGGGATTTAAATGGTTTGTGTGCTGGGCTGGAGGTAGAACGAGGTCCTTTCACTTTCTCAGCTGCATGTTATTGTAGATTTATTCACCCAACACTTCAGAGCATGATGACAGGAGTCAGTTTAAGGCATCATCGAGGTGAGAGATGGGTGGTTGTGTTGATGGGGAGTTATGTTTTTTCTTCAGTATATGCTGACATTCCTTTTTCATACTAAAGATTGATGAAAACTTTGAGCTGCACTGGTTAAACATTACATTAAGTGTACCTTGATCTGTCACCAGGGCCACCGTTGCATGTAATTAACATGCAGAGCATATATTTGTAGTTTTTAATTTTTCCCTCACAAAGGCTATGATGTCCTTATTTGATCACCTTCAACTTTCAATGGTCATGTAATACATTTATAGGGCCTAAGTCTATCCACTCAGTTTAACAGTGACATTTTTTGGGCCTTTTCAGATCACGGGAAGAAGCTGAAAACTCAATATGTGAACTTTTCTTTTTTTTTTTTTTTAATTGTGTGTGTGTGTGTTGGCAAACAGTTGCCTACTGACACAGAGTAATGTTAACATTTAGAAAAATATTTGGGTCTTTAGCTCCTAGATGTTTCACTTTCTTCACCAGTTGCCAACTTTATTTGTCCTTAGTGTACAGCGAGGTCTATCAAAACTTTTTTGTTGACAACAGCTGCTGGCTGCTGCTGTAAACAGGATTGATGAGAGCAGGCCTTGTGCCCAAGGTAACAGCTACAGTGATATAAAAGAGGCTACAATGCTTCGAAGATATCAAAAGTTCTGTCACCAGGAGCCACACCTTTCACGTGTCATTTGATCTGTTGTTAGTATAAAAATGTTTGTGTAGTTTAGCTTTTAGAATCTTTTTGTTGTGCAGATTTGGTTTATTGGGCAGCACGGTGGTGCAGTGGTCAGCACTGTCACCTCACAGCAAGAGAGTTTGAATGTTAAACTTGCTGGCTAGCTGGGACCCCTCTATGAGTAATTTGCATGTCCTCCCTGTGTTAGCGTTGGTTTAAATAAAGTGGCCTGCAAAATTTCTAGGCTTTCAGTCCAGATCATCAATTCCATTTTATCAACAGTCAGAATTAGTGCTGACACTAACCAAATGCATCATCAAACATGTTGTGCATTGATGTCGAAGCCCAGTATAATTACTGGCTGCTTTCCTGCTCTCACCTGCATCAAATATCAAGTAACAATGTTGATCTTTGATGGCTATGAGATCAACAGTGAAAGAAATCAGTGTTTTAACTGAAAGCAAACACTGACACTGTCGCTCTCTTTGCAAAGATAAACCAACTTTACTTCAATTATTGCCATTCCAACTGTCAAATTTGTTTAGTGTTTTTTTCATGGAATTTGCAGCCATGAACATTAAGTAAACGGCTGTCAGATGGTTAGCTACTGTAACAACAACCACTATTCATCTTTAGAAAATTTACAGATGTTCCAAAATGGTTAGGGTTCATAAAACGCAGTGACACTAAAATGCATGCAAATATAAATGTTTGAACTACTCACATCTCAGCTCATACTAGTTAGACAGCTGGCTGAGCATCCATCCAAACATTGTTTTTGGTTATGCTACCTTAATGCATAAGATACAGAAAAGGAAAATGAGATTGATGTTAACCATCTAATTTGTATATGTACAACTCAGAACTGTTTTCCAAATAATATCTCTGAAAAAGTCCTCTCACAAGTGCCTCACAATATATATTATAGGAATTATGTACATAACCAACAAACTCTGACAAAACAGCAATTTTGGAAATAAAATACTATGCCAATTTCTGAACTTATTATCAAGTACCAATATTCTCTGTGCAACACCCATTTTACAAAAAATACTGTAGTGTACCATAATTTAAAACATTAGCATACTGTTAAGGGCCTCTGTGCTGTTGCTTCAGATGGACCAGCCCACAGTTCACTGCTAACTATAGTACAAAATTAAAAACTTAATACAAAAATACAGTAGATTAGTGTTTGAAAATTGGCTGTAAATTAACAGCAATTGCTTACACCACCACCAAAGCTGCACACACTGAGTGCCCACAGACATTTTAGACTTTTCTTAAATGTGAAAAGAAAGAATTGAGAAGGTGACAATGTTTTGTGATACATTCAGCAGATTTAGCTAATCAGAGCTACACCAGTTCTTTTTCTTTACCCCTTTCAGTGTTCACAGTCATCTGAAGCTCACCTTTACACACCCCTTAAGTAAAAAAACACAGTTAAAACCAAAGCAGTTGAAAGCAGCCATGCATCCTTCTATTTCACAGAAATCTGATTTGGTCTAAACCCATTAGGCATGAGTTACTTGCTGTTGCAGATGGATTAAAGGAGAACGGCACAAAAGCTCTGTCTCCTTTCTCAAAGAGAACGGTGAGGTGCTGAGAGTCTGGACATTTGGTTGTCACTCTTCATTTCTTTCATTGTGTCAGGCTGCTGCAGGCAACAGTTCTGGCCAGCTCATATTGATCTGGGTCCTCAAACCTTAACCTGCGTTCTCTTATCTCTTTGCTCCTCTCCTCTCCTCTCCTCTCCTCTCCTCTCCTCTCCTCTCCTCTCCTCATCTCATCCTCTCCTCTCCTCTCCTCTCTCCTCTCCTCTCCTCTCCTCTCCTCTCCTCTCCTCCACCACTTAAGAAATGGAATTTTTTGTGTACCAATGAAAAGGGTTGGACTATGTGTAGTCCTATATGTCAGACCTGATTTGTCCAGTTGTGTGGGCTGACAGGGACAGCACCTCCCATCACTGGGCCTCCAAAACGCCCTTGAATAACCCTGGACTCCTGCGTCCTTGGATTGACTGCCTGGCTTCCTGCTGAAAGCTCTCAGATGCAAGTGGGGGCCTGCAAGCTATGCTATATTTGGCACTGTGTCCTCAGACCCAGCAGGAAGCCATAACAACATCTAATTAGCTTATAATGGATAGACTCTGAGATCTCAATATATTCTTTATGCTGTGGCTCAAAAGGTTTCTGCTGCCAACAGGTAGTGTGATCTAGTTTTGTTCTGATCACATTCAGCAGCAACTCTTTAACAGTTCCTAACCCCCATTAAGTCTCATTCCCACTGCACAAAAAAACCTAACACCTGTTAACATCTGGCTTTTTAATGCAATGAGAAGGCGTACGATCAGCATTCAAACCTGGGTCAAATGAGTCTGCAGCAGACAGGGGTTTTTATCGCCTCTGGCTCCAGTCAGCACTGATGAGAACACAACACCCAGCCAGCGAGATGCAATGACGCAGTCAGTAATTACTGTCCATCTCCTCCTAAGCAGCGCTAAAACAATGATCCAAATAGATCTGCACCAAGTTTGAAAGAGAAACCAAATAAGTAAGAGATATATAAAAATGAGAAACCACTGAAGAGTTCTCAAAGACCTCTGTTCCTGTTGCTGCTCCTGCCTGTCTGTGACGTCACACGACGACATACCAAAAAAAAAAACAAGCCACACACATAAACAAAAGCTGACAGAAAGGCAGACTTGTGTGATGCAGCGGTGAGCTCAGTGACAGTGGGAATACAGTCTATTTAGATATTTAGAAGGTTTTACCCATGCTTGAAAAACTCGCGTGCATGCGCTACTTTTGCAATTTTGCAAATGGCCATTAGTGTTTAAACAAGGAGTTGTCCAATCTTCACAGCATTATGCGTCTCTCTCTGCTTTGTCCCTAGCTTGAGGCCTTGCAAAGTGGCAAACCTTGATGTTTACCTCAAACCCCTCCTGGAATGACTTTCAAACACCACTGTGATTTCCCCTTCTGTCACCACAAGGTCTCGCAAGAATTGATTCCCTGCACCAGCAGGCATCACACAGCTACGCCCGTGGAGATTTGACTTTAGTACAGAAATAAACAGCAGCCCCGTGCAGCCCTTCAAGGCTTTGCTCTGATTTAGAGTACATTAAGATTCATTCACAGTGCCCCGCTTTCCCGGTGTGCCACCTCTTCAATTTCCTCCTCAACCAGACTTAAGATTCATGTGTTTATATCAGAAGGCAGGAGTGCTGTTTGTGCATTTGAACAATGCTGACATCCTGTCACAGGGGACAGGCGCTAGGACTGAGGTAGGGGCTGTGGGGGCTGGAGAGGTGGAGCCGGGCTCCGGCTCAGTTACAGTGCCTCCCACCCCTCCCTCTCTTTTCCTCACTTAACATTTGGCCATTTCTGTAAACCTTGTTTTGTCTAGCGTATTGTCAGAGAGAGGGAGCCTGAAATATCAAACCCCCACACCACTTGAAGGGAACAGTCAAATTTTCCACCAACACCAATGGAGACTGTCAGATCCAATTTTTCTCGGTGCCTCTCGTGTTTCTTCCTCTCGGCTGCCTGTTTGCCACCAACTCTCACAATATAGCCTCAAACAAACAAAACAAGCACATACTAGAGCCGAGATGCCCTGGTGTAAAAGCACAAACACACGCAGATGCAAAAAAAAAAAAAAAAAAAATTGTCCGCACACACACACACACACAGAAGCCACAAAGCTCTGGGATACATTTGTGTATTACTTTGTGTCTCTGTGGATGTGTGAGTGAATGTATACTGGGTCTCTGGAGTAACCACAAATGATCTACCATTTGCCTGGCACCACTGCACAGGCTGCCCACAGCTCTGACAAAAAAATCACTAGCATTAGCATTGCCTGCACTGCAGCTTGTCTGTATCTTTAGTTCATGTTCATGTCATGCTGCATGGGTGTTAGTGTGTTTATGTGCTTCTTCCTGAATGTACAGTATTTGTGGATGTGTGACCGTCTGAGCGTCAGACAGTCCGACAGACAGTATAGTAGCTGTCACGAGTGCCCTTAACCATAGCTTGACCTTTCGTGACAATCAATCCTTTGTGAACATGTCCCGTGAAGGCTAAAGGAATTATCAAGCTACAGGCCCTCTGGCGTCATTTATCTATTAGCTGGAGGTCACACAGGTTGTGGAGAAACAAGTGGCTCCACTGGTATCTCATCACTGTTAATAGATCTGATTAGCACTAATGATTGATTAGAGAAATTGGTTAACAGCCAAATGAGTTATGATATCTTTGTTTTGTTTTTTTCTGAAACAAATGAGCAGAGACTTTTCAAAATAAGGTACACTTTATGTTTTGCATTCGTTTGTGATTCTGGAAACACATATGACTTTCATGAATATCATTGAAAACTTGGAAAGCTAAAGAGAAAAGGCTCTGTGATTTGGCTCCAGAGGAAGCAAAGTTGAATTCAACTTGGCTTGTACCGGGCTTATCAGCCACAGTGGACCATCGAATCCCTCTGTGTGTGCATGTGTGTGTTCGTGCCTGCTCTTGAGTGTATGTCTGAAAGGGAGCAATCAGGCACAGCTGTACCTGCCCGCACTTGGCAGAGCACAGCATTTGCCTGGTTAAAAAAGCAGAAGGTTTTGATATGGCAGAGAGGCAGTCGTTTGGCTGATCTAATGGTGCCTCCCATAGGATCAATATCTGTGTGCAAACACTGAGCGAGGGAAGAGAATGGAGCATACACCCATAAAACCAGCTGAATATTTTATCATATCCATCCCCACCCCCCGCCTGTATGCCGACATCACCAGCATGCCTCCTCTTAACCCCCCCTCTTTTTCACTCTCATTTATGCACACATGCACATACATGTTTATTTGCACACACAGACAAGAACATGCACCTTCAGAGAGCATCTTCTAAGCTTCTTTGAGAGCCTCTATGACTGGTCTGTTCCGTCTCCGAGTTTATTACAGTTGAGATGTTTCCTTTTTTGTCAAAATGCATCTCTGCAGGTGAATTCAGATCTAAAGACATCCTCGCCCTGGGGATGTCTCCAGCATTCTCTCCTCTCATCCTTCAAACACAATCTCTCCCGTAGCCTTTTATCTGCCCCCTCCTCCTCCCACCCTGCTCTCCCCACCACACCCGGCTCCCTCCAGTGTGTGCGGTTCTGTTCCCTGCCAGCGAGCTCCTGTTGCTGCCTGAGCCCAGCTCGTTAAGGGAAACACTGGTGCATGGTCCTCCTCACCTTCCCTCTGCACTGCCTTTTAATTAGACAGCTGTTTGTGTGTGTGTGTGTGTGTGTGTGTGTGTGTGTGCGTGTGCTTGCGTGCGTGCATGTGCGTGTGTGTGTGGTGTTTTAGTGGAGGGCTGGAGTGTTTTTTAGTCACATGAGTCATGCTTTTGAAGTGATTGGTATCACAGTGGCTTGTTTGTTTCTCTGATGTTCAACACTGTCATTAAATAGCATTGTGCACCCAATACGATACTGTGTGTAGCTTTTGGGCGCACAAATATTTTCCCTGGATTATTTTCAATCAATTAAGCCGGTTTTCAGTGTTAAAACAATGATTATCAACAGAAAACAATTGGGATAACTGATCACGTAGTTGTTAATTGTATAAGGCAATTGTCAAGGAAAAAATGCATGTCCCAGCTTCTTAAAATGAAGATCTGCTGATTTTTTGTGTCATACTGCTATAAAGTAAATATATTTGAAGTTGTTGACTGTTGGTTAGACAAAAAAGCAATTTGAAAATGTCATCTCTGGGAAATTGCAGTGGGCATTTTAACATTTTTTATGACATTTTTAAACAATTATTGGATTAATTCAAAGTACTCTAAACACTAAATATTAATGTGACTCTTAAACATGTGTATTTTTAATCATGATACTTAAATAGAAATATATTGTTCCATCATATATTTCTTTATTCTTGTAAATGCTGTTAGTACATGTGTCTGCATTCGTGCAAGCAGTGTCTTTTTCCAGGCTAACAGCCGAACATCTGTATCCGAGCAGTGAAAGATGGGTTTGTTCCCACCTCTGCGGTAATGGAATCAAACCTATTCTCCATCCCCTCTTGTCAAGAGAGAGTGACTCTTCTCCTCTCCCATATAATCCCATTAACAGCACTTCACTGAAGTAGCGGCTGCCCTGACCTCCTGCAGGACATGGCGTTTGGACAGAGGGCAAACTGGGGGCTCTTTAACACCTTACACCTCCCAACACTGTTTTTCGCTGCTTACTTTTTTGTTCTTTTTTGTTTCTTTTTTCCCACCTTCAATGTTTTGATATCAGAAACAGACAAATATTTTGAGTTTTCTGAAATGATCCATGTTACCATCAGATAATTTGCATGCTGTGCATGCATGTGAAGAATGTGGCTCTAATGAAATATAACTTGCAAGTGTAATCAAAGCCACAGTCGAGTATTTTTTGATATGAAAGTAGTTGATGTCAGAGCAGCGAATGCTTGCTTTGTTTGCCAGTTTCAGTCCACTCGGAAGGAGACTCCACACACGTGTTTACAAGCTTCTACGAGTTCTGGTAGGCCCTAATCCAACTATTTACATCTCCATGACAACCCCGCCTGTCCCATAAGCTCTGCCAGTCTGTGATGATAGCCTTGGTTGTTTGGAGTATATCAGAGCTCAGAGGTCCAAAGTGAAAGAAGGAGGATTTTCAAAGGCACATGCATACAGCTGCAAGGCGAAGCATAACCACATATTTCAGCACGGCAGTGAAGTGGTGGGCAGGACTCAGCTGTTCCAGGGTAAGAACTAAAACACACCAGGGGCTTGGAGTAACAGATCTTGCACCAAGCCCAGCCATCAAGAGCATCACTGCTGCATGACATAAGGGGCTAATTATGCTAAGTACAATACATTACCTCTAGCATGTGCAATGCAAGCAGCTATTTCTCTAATGTGCTGCGAAATATAAACATACTTAGTAGAGGAGGCTGACAGAGGAGAATCGGCAAGGCGTCCTAAACCACTGTCCTTGTCAGAGGAAAGAAATGAAATAATGCTGCTGGAGCCAAGCATTTCTGATTAACATGTCATCTCAGCTCTCCCCTGCTGCCTCCCTTCTCTCTTTCCTGTCCATCTCTCCCAGGCAGAACTAGTTTACCTTTCATTAGAAGACCCTTGGTGCAAAATGTGTTTGCTGATAAGAGCCAGCAGTTTATCAACAGTTTATAAAGCATGGCGCAAGGATTAATCAAATCAGCACACATCCGGAGAAGGGCTGGACTCTGTAAACACAATCAGATCTGACTCTGCAGACGGATTGAGAGGAGCGGGGGAGAGAGAGTTGGAACAGGGAGGGAGGGCAGATAAGTGCAGAAAAGAAATGGAATCAAATTAGAATGAAGTCAATTTGGCAGAAATTATGTATTTCGGGCAATTATTTCCCTCCCAGACGGAATCCCTATTTTGCGATATTGGTGGGGAGTCAAAATGAGCAGTGGTGGGAGAGGGCTGCAGTCAGAAGTGAGAGAGATATGGTCCCAGTGTCTTTCCCTGCGCCAAACACAGTGCATCCTCTGTGACTAGCAAGGCTGGCTCCTCATTATCTTGGCTTCCATCTGAGGAGAAAATGCAGCGTTGCAGTCTCACTTTAGAGGGACACTGATCACAAGAGCAACTCATCTCAACTGGAGAAAGATTGCACCCCCCCCCCCCCCCTTTTCTCCCCCCTGCCCAGACAGCTATGAGGAATCCTCTGTTTTTTCAGCTCAGAAAAGTGGAAGTTTGAGTCGGAGAGATGGAGCGAAGCTTCAAAAGGCACATGTAATTGAGCAGCCCTAGATAGGCTATCTGGGAACATGAAACAGCAACAGTTGTGACGGAGGGTAATTGCCTCCCTGGGCCTGTATAATGCCTTGTCGAGTCTTTAAACTTGAGCAAACTGCTGGAAGTCCTTATGTCAGCAGGTAATTGGTTCCAGGCATCAGCAGCTATGTGAAATGAAGGAAAGATAGGTAGGTGGGGTGTATGTGTGTGTTTAGAAGAAGAACGTATGAACGATTAAAAGAAAAAGCGTCTCTATAAGCGTCTTCAGCTGTGTTCTGTGGTATTGATTTTTTTTTTCTCAACGATGCTCTTTGCTTTTCATTTATTCAGACTTTCATTATGTAGCGCTAGGGCAAAGTGAAAATATCTCTTGCTCTCTGCGGGCACATTGCTTCAAATTACATCTTGATGTATATGCAGGATAATATCTATGTAAATTTCAAATTGAAGATAGTGGCGCCCATGCCTCTTCTAAAGTGTCAGGGGCCAACTTTGAAACATATGGCCATGAAAACTGCTTTCATAAACATCTTGCAGCTGAGCAGTCAACCTTTACTGTGGCTGACTTTTGACTTTCCAGTTATCTGGCTCTAAATACCCCCAAGATGACCCAGGTCACCCCTGTTGCTGAGCCTCCAAGCTAGGCAAGATGGGCAGCTCTCTGGCCTTCACTGTCAGAGTGTCTGTCCTCTCTGCTGGCCTGCATCCAGCCCCTCTTCCTGGCTGAAGGATGCAGAGTTGGACCTCAGGAAGGAGATGCTTTATTAGTTGGCCCTGCATGATTAATTGAACATCTGCTCGCACAAAGACAGCTGACCCCAATTCCCAGCTGTTTACCCTCTGTATAAACAGTTAATAAGCCAGCGGTGAAGGTGTCACACAGGGGGTCAACACTGCTTTTTGAGAAATCTATCCAATTTTACTGCTAAACCACTCCTTCTGCAGTTGTAGCCAGTGCAGTTTTATTTTCACAGGTGGACACTGCTTGAGAAAATGGAAGATGAGAATATATAGAATATTGTTCTCTCTGTTTTGAGCTTGAAAGGTCTTGCCAGCAGTCAGTCAGTCAGCCAGTTGGCCCCCCATGGCTCTGCTGTGAAGCTAAAACCCCTCTCTTCTCCCTCCTGATTAGCAGTGTCTTTGTTCTGTTGGTGGTGGCACGCCATGAAGCGTGATTGCAGTGGGCAAACTGACGGCTTTAAAACAAGCCTGCTGCTGCGCTGATCTGCATCACACTTTACCCCCCTCCTTGCTTAGCAAAGACGAAATCAAATCAGGTTTTGCTAGTTGTTTGGTCTCAGAGCAGTAAGCCTCCTAAGAGATTTGGGGAATTTGGTTTTTTTTTTCCATTTGATGTACAGCACTTCTGGCTAAGGGGACGTTTAAGTGTGGGTGGGGAATCTGTGATGCAAAGGCAACAAAATTACTCACTGTTGATGGAATGTGGGTATAATTAATGGGGCTATTTGAGATTTTTTTCACTTGCCTACAGTTTATTACCTTGCTGTTTTTCTTACTTGCTGTCTCTCTCTCTCTCTCTCTCTCTCTCTCTTTCTTTATCCATAGGCTGCTTCAATGGCACTGAGCAGCTTGGGCCATGTATATACAGCCATAGGGGACTATCCAAATGCCCTAGCTAGCCACAAGCAGTGTGTCCTGCTGGCCAAGCAGTCCAAGGATCAGCTGTCTGAGGCTCGCGAGTTGGGAAACATGGGGGCCGTCTACATCGCCATGGGAGACTTTGACAATGCTGTCCAATGCCATGAGCAGCACCTGGGCATTGCCAAGGCCCTGGAAAATAAACGTGAGGAAGCTCGCGCCTACAGTAACCTGGGCAGTGCCTACCACTACCACCGTAATTTTGACAAGGCCATGTCTTACCATACTCACGTTCTGGAGCTCGCCCAGGAGCTGGAGGAAAAGTCCATAGAGATGAGAGCCTACGCAGGACTGGGTCATGCTGCTCGCTGCATGCAGGACTTGGAGAGGGCCAAGCAGTACCATGAACAGCAGCTGTCTATAGCTGAGGGCTTGAAGGATAGAGCCGCAGAGGGAAGGGCCTCGTCCAATCTGGGTATGTATGAAAATACTAAAAGACTCATGAGATAACTCAGCTGCTTAGCCAAAGTCTTCCATATGTTCCTGAAAGATCATCTGCATTCTGTGGTAACATTTCAACACACAGTGTGCTGAATAATGATATATCACTGTTGAGGATGACAGAGAGTATGTTTGACCAGCTATGTTGGTCTACGGGTTCATTTTTATACTCTTTAGCTTAGTGCACTGCTCACCACCTGGGTCAGGCGGTGTAGCCCAACCCATGGAAATACCATCTTGATCCAGTGGCATTGCTTGTTGTGCCCACACGCGGCTCAATTTTGGGCTGCAAGCCCCCTTTAGCATTGTTATATGTGATCAATATTAGCTTTGTTAACACGGTAAGTGTTGCCACCATACTGTATTTAAAAATGCTTAAGGGGTTTAGCAGCTCAAAATGAAGCTGCTTACTCACCAGGAGGAAAGAACGGAGCTAGCTCCCATCCAGCTGAGGTGCTGTGCAGTGCAGAGTGGCCAATGCTAGCTAACCAGTAGATTTGGAGTGCAGTCGGCATTGTTTCCACATGTTAATGCAATTAGGTGGCTGTCTGTCAGCAAAGCCAACAGAAAATAAAATGAAAGTCATGACCTATGCAACACATAACACTAAAATTTCACCACCTCTAAATGGATAGCACTTTGAAATGTGATGCTAAAGCCCATTGAATCAGAAGAGCGCCAGACTAAAAGGGAAGGCCACTTGTATTTCATGTGATTTAACATTTTTTTTCCTTAAAAATTAAATGGTTGGTTACCAGTTAATTGGTGGAGGGCTATCAAACAAAAAATTAGCCAAAACTGACACCCCTAATCACCATCATTATCTCAAAAATTGAGGAAATTATCATTATTATTAGTTTATAAGATACATTTCAAAATATGTTTTAACTACCTCTCAAATGGGAAAAACAGAAATGTTGTAGGATTATAGTAACGTGAATTTAAATAATGAGTTGAAGAATTGTACTCTGTGAAGTACTGTGGGCATGTTACTTAAGTTGCCAGTGATAAAATCAAAAAAAAGTCCAGTTTGAGTAATATATCAATATTGTTTTCGGACACCACAATACTGCACAGTGATTTATGATGCAAAGATATGAGATATGAGATGGATTTAACAGCTCCAGAAAGTTATTATAGAGGCAGTCATTTTAGCCTCTGTCTCGACAATCAAACACAAACTGTAGAAAGATGCTGTACATGATACAGAGTGATCAACCAGGAACGTATACTTGCATGCATTGATCAGCCAACACGCAGCAACTTGCTGGAGCATTGTTGAGTGCAGTACTATCAGTCAACATTGTCCATTCTAATCTACGAGTGTTGATCAGTGGAGTGAATCTCTGAGGGACACATGACTGACTTCAATATGAAAGTTCTCTTTAGGAGTCATTAGTGGTATGCCCCAAAATACTGCAGTCCGTTTTACAACTATCTGAGTGTCTACTCACTCCCTCCAGTGGAAATCCACTCACAGCATGCACAGTATCTAGTGAAAGTATGTCATCCTTTGAGATTCTTCTCTGACCCTTTCAATGGGGGACAATGAACAGGTTAGACTCAAGCAGCACGTATGAAAAATCTATATCTTAGTGCATCCTCAGAGATAAGGAAGCAGCCGGTGGTTAGATAGTAAGAAGCCTTGCAAACTGGAAGTGTTTACTGATTCTTTACTTCAACACGGGGATTTATGAGTTATTTTAGCTGCATTTGACCTGACCTTCTGAAAGGAGGGATGAGAGGAAAATAAAATGGGAGAGTGTAAGGTGTCCTGCCTGCCCTTTTATTGTTTTGGGGATAGAGTATGAGAGCTTCCATTTCCTGCTAGTGTTTTCACTGTGCTGCTGGCTACAGCCCTTTGTTTGTCTTCATTTAAATGAGCTGTTTACTTACTGTTGTTTTCAGTGATATTTGTGGTTAGTGAGACCTGGGTGTTTTTGTTAATTTAAGAGAACAGCAGTGTGTTACAGTATCATCACTATTTTATGTAAAGTTGTTTGTAGATACACTATTTAAAGGTTGCATTATGTTCTACAATGAATAATACCCAGCAGATTATGTAAGCATGAGGTAGTTTGCAGGGCAGGGCTTCTGCATGGGAGTCAGGGAGGAAGACGGTGCATGTTAGAGCTAACAGTAATTTGTGAGCCGAGGAAGGTATATGGTGATAGAATGCCAACATGTAACGTCAGGATATAAATAAACCTCATAAAAAATTTGTATTTGCAGGAAATCTCTCCACATTAATCTGCTCCACTCTCACCTTAACACCGGCTCGGACTTAATCACGTCTTGAAATGAATAGTGGTGCAAAGATAAATAAAAGTGAGATGGGAGGGACATTAAATATACGATCAGGATCTTTTGATTGAAACTTAAAATGTAATTATTGTCCCCTTTACAGGCCAATGTCTCACAGCCAAATCCTGCTAGAATGACATTAAAAGCGAGGTAACCTTGTGAAGTCTGCTAATATAATGATGAAAGGAACCTTGGGGATAAAGGTGTCCCTTTGGATATTCAATAACCCCATGAGATAAATGGTATGGCCAATTCTCCTGTATTTAGTCCAACAGTTACAACCTACGCCAGATGACTTATGATCGCCATCAAAACAGTAGTAAACCTGACTCTAATGGACAACTAAGAGGCTTAATAGTTCCTCCCAGATGAATTATTCTCGAACCTAATGTGTAAAAGTGTGCAAGCGGAGAGTGGGGTTAATCAGCCAAACATAAATTGAAGTCGTCCTTTGACCGGCCTAATGGTCGCGCACCGTGGACTGCTCTTAGCACCAACACACACCTGATTTTAAAAGTGAGCTGCTTGTCATAAATTAGGAGCTGTGGTAAGAACATTTTATGATCCTTCAGGATATGTGAGCTTTATTACTAGTCACTATATGTCAGGCAGAAATGTGTTCCTATCTGTAGTGTGATTGCTGTTATGATAGCAAGTGCGCTGCGATTCATTATTAGTTGCAGCATCGCAGTTCTGCAGGTCCATGGCAGATTAATGATAGTGTAGTTGATGCCGTGTCAAAGACCTCCAGAGCGGAGGCTAAATGAGTGGGTGGTAGGAATGCAGCCTGTTGCACCATTATGTGGATACAGTACCCCATAACAACCAAAGAGGCTCGCTGCCCATCTCTATGCTGCCCCATCTGTTGGTGCTCCTCATCTATTTTCTTTCTCTCCTCTCTTTTTTGACGCCTTCCTCTCTCCCTCTCTCCCCTCACCCCTACTGATTGTAATCTGCAGCTGTCAAGCTCCCAGTAATTGAAACTGACTTGATGAATCGCTTAATTACCTTTAATAGCTGATAGAATAGAGGAGCTGAATAATGAAGATAACAGAGGATGAAGTGGAGGTTGTGAAGCATCAGTCTGTAATTGCCCCATTGTTGTTGTTGTTGTTGTTGTTTTTGTTTGCGGCAGTGGGGCGCGCGTTGTAACTCCGTCATCGATGCCCGCGAGCCTGCTTAGCACAATAAGATGTGGGCTAAAAACTAACAGGATGTTGTTTGAGACTTCAAAAAAAACACCGCCTTTTACGCCGCGCACAAATAGGGGAAGGATGATCGAGTGAAGATTAACGAGCAGCAGCGATAAAAGCCAAAAAAACACAGTGCCAGAGATGGAAAGGAGAAGTTGCAGAAAGAGGAAGGAAACTTTTATTATGCCCTCTCAGCTTGTCGTTAATGTTGCGTGTAGTGTGGGTGGAGCAGCAGCTGACATGGCTCTGAGGTATAGAGATCGCCATGCTTTAATATCTAACCATGATGCCCAGCGGTACCAGCAGCCCTGGCTCAGCACACCCTGACCTATAAAGGATATGAAAATGTTGCATTCCAGCCCCATTTATTATTCATTAATTGGCTAACTTACCCTCTAGTCAGCAATATTTAATATCTGAGAGAGGACTGAAGTGGTGGGTTACCATGTAGCTCACATTTCTGGTATTCATGAAACAGAATCTAAATTCTATTATTTCCCCTTGCATTTTTACTTCAAAGAGACTTTGAATAAGTTTGTTTGATAGCGCTTGTATTTCAGCCGGTCTCTCTTGTGGCCGCTCTTTCTCCATTCACACCTCCTCGTTTGACCATATGTCTCAGAGAAGTCACATGAAATGTCGACTCCCATCAGCGAGAAGGGCTGGAGGTAACAGTCCTAATTAAGCTTTTTTTCTTCTCCCTTCCTTTTATCCGGCATCCCCAGGGGAATGCTTTCTGCTGATGCTCACAAAAACAAAGCAACCAAAAGAGGAAAACAACAGGAAGAGGAGTTCACAGAACAACACAGAATCAGACTGTGATGCTCTTTATTCAAATCACATCAGTGGTATCTAAAAGCAAAAAAAAACAGGATATAACTTCTGTATTGAATTAGTTTCAGACCTTTTATGCTAAACCCTGTTTCGCACATACAGCTTTTTCCACTTAAAGGTCATGTGAGAATGAGCGCTGGAATCTACATTCCAGAAAATCAGTTGTGGAAATCTGCTTGGTCCAGACATCTGATAACCAGGTTTTGTAACATGTCTGTAAGTAACAATGTCACACCAGTAGACTATAATTTATATTTTTAACAGGCTGTGTTTGTTGGCAGTCGAAATGTAACAACACTGACCCTTGAGCTCTTCAGCATCTAATCATGAAAATAATTATGTCAAGCTTTTAAAGTGAATGGCATTTAAAGAGGCATAATCATGAAATAATTAGTAGATAAGATTTTACCACTTCATCATTATTATTATTATTATTATAACAACAACAGGCATTGCGTGAACATAAATCCATTACCTCCTCAAAACTGATTTCAGACTGCCCTCAGCAGGGACAAACTACAGACAGGGACCAGACTTGCCTGAGGCGTTGAGGCATAGAGATTATTCAGTTTTGTACCTAAGCCTTTGGAAACAGCACTGATGTAGATATATTATTAGTCAGATGAGGAAAGCAAGCAGGAGAGAACTGAATTTACAGAGGAATTTAGCGAGCCTAATGGCCCAGACAGGATGAATGAAAGAACGCTGTAAGGAGGGAAGACAGGGAAAGAGCCCAGAAAATACATAAAAATGTGCATTTGTCTGAAATCGGTGACATCTTCAACTCTCCACTAATGACCAAGTAAATACCATGAGAAAATATAAGCGGGGGGGGGGGGGGGGTTAAAATGCCAGTTTCATGTTGCTCTCCTGGAGAGATCTAACTCATCTGTGCAGCTTGGCCCCAAATTTCTGTTTGTTGGAAAAGCAGCAGACGCTCCGTGCCTCCCCCTGCATGGCCCCCTTCAATCTCCTGACAGTGGACCATGCCAGAGACTGGACTAGAGGCCCTGCGAAACACACTCTCCCAGGCTTTGTGCTTACACTTAACTTCAGCTCACTATATGCAGCTATTATTCCCCTCACTGCGGAGCCATTAAGTGAAACAAAAGAGCTGTGGCATTCTTTTGCATTAAGCAACTGCCCCGCGTTAGGCACATCTGCAAATTCAGCATGAAATGTGATCTGTTCCTAAACGGAGAGGTGATTGTGCAGCGCAAAACAAAGTTGAGACGTCGAGACTGAACATTGTCGGATTGCGTGGTGGGAAGGATCGGATGTCATGCGTGTGGACAGTGCAGCGACAGTTGGTCTGGTGAGGCTTAGCAGGGAGGGAAGCAGATCAGTTGGTGCTGCTGGAGGACACATACAGCGGTCTGTGCCTTTTTTGTTGGCAGACCACCCACGCAGCACGCATCCATCTATCCATACCCTGTCCTTTTTATCTTCTTCCTTCCTGTCTCTCTGTCAGTCAGACTGGAAGAGATGTCTGTGTCTGGGAGTGAGGATTTGCTACCTTAAGCCTAGACTCCGCCCCGTCCCTGCTCCTGCAGATCCCAGCAGGATCCAGACTCTGCCTCAGCTCACTACCTCCCCCCAACAGATCATAGCACACACTATTGTATATTGCATATTATAATGGAGTCTTTCAACTTACATACACCCTTTCATGTTCATAGACACAATTAGAGTGGAAGTCTCTATGAAAGTAATCCTCCATATTATGATAGTCATTCATATATCATCTGTGGAGGTTAAACATACTCTGTATGAACCTGCTCAGTCTGGTGTTCACTTTTCTATGTGCTTGATGGTGACTAAAATTGTGCCAGTCTATCGAAGATTTTGTTTTAATTTTGTTTTAAACTTTGGACTCCTACTGCTCTCAACCTAGAAATACATTTTAAAGGAATAGTTGAGATTTCCTGAGCTTGGGTTGTCTGGGGTACTTATCCATAGTCAGTGTATTACATACAGTAGATGTCACTGGGTACATCCCCAGTTTAGAGAAGAAGGCTGGAGTTCGACACAGAAGCTAAGCGTTGTACTGCTGTAGATTAGTTTCGGCAACAAAACATATCTTAGCCACCTAAGAAAAGTCCCACTTGAAAGAAATCACTTCAAGTGTAGTCTATATTGAGTATTTTCTCAACCTTACCTTTTCAATTAAACAGCCTGTTCTGACGAGGATTCCCCATCTTTTCTATTATCAAAGCCACCAGACTCCATTCACAAAAAACACTAATTTTAGCTCGCTGACACGGGAAGCTGCTGCTTTGCCATTGCCTCTATCAGTTAGTTAGGGTGGTTTCACATAAGGGACCTGGGCCCAGATCCGAGTACTCTTGACCCCAAAGTCCAGTTCATTTGATTAGTGTGAACACAAGTGTATCATGCTGGAGTCCACTTGAATAGGTGGTGTTGGGCATGATTCATTTGTACTTGAGCAGTGTTTGCAGGAGGTGTGAAAGCAACCATGCCATGCTATGTGTGTGCAACTGCCACTGTGATAACGTAACCTCTGTCACTGGTTGGGTAGGTTGTCCACACTTTTTAAATGCACTGTGGGAATCAAAAGAAAATAATCAAGTCAACAGCCTCTGTTTCTCACCTTACGGATAGCCTCAAGTTGCAAAGGCACTCCTCAGCACCTCCTGTCTCTTCTGAAACCTTTGTTTCCTGTGCAGCACTGGACCTATTTCCCTCATTTATTCCCTTATTTAAGCTGCATTTTAAAACACTATAATGTATGACCCAGCCTTGATTTGTCAGTCAGACACATTATATCCATTAGTAACTCTCAAAGCAGCTTTGTAAATACTCTCACAGTGACAAAATTATGCAGAAATTATAAAAAAAAATATTCACAAGTACAAAACTACATTTGCCAGCTCTGGTAGGATAAAATGTTTTATGAATACTGCCCAGTCTCATTGAAATTCCCTTCAAAGATTGACTCCCCTGTTATGGTATTTTACACATGCCAGTCTCCTTGAGCTGAGACCTAAATACATGTCACATTTCCACAAACACCACAACTCCAGCATCCTAATCCTGTTTTTATTTTGCAAAGATGAACCTAAATTATAATGTTGACCTCATTCTAAAATATAAATGAGGAGCACACCCACGTTATTATTTTTAGACTCAGACTGGTCATCTCTGCTCTATTCCCAGTATCATGTCAGCCCAATGGCAGCAGCACCATTGTTGGTAAAAAAAAATCCTCTTAGCTGACTGTAGGCAGCAGTGCTCTGGACCTCCATAGCTTCCTGGAAGAATGACACAGTGATTTACTCAGAACAAGACACCATCCCTCAAAGTCATCACTGCAGCATATCCCTCTATGTACAGCCAGCTGTGTAATGAAAAGTGACAACACATTGCCATGCTTTTAATGTCTTTGGTTATGGGGGGATGGAAAGGGCTGTGGATGGATAGGGCCCTGTGTAAAAGTATTTGAATGATGTGCTGTGTGCTTTGTCCTGGTTTTTCACAGTCATCGTCTCCCGATGTGCACAAAAGAGAAATAATTGAGCCATATTATTAAATATGTTATAGCCAAGTGCATTTAGTACGCACTGCAGAGTTTCAGTGTTAAGACTCACTTAAACTCAATCTGATTGGAGTCATTTTGATTTGGACAGCACACCACAGTGACCACTCGAGCCAGAGTCCCCCCACTAATTCCAAATTTTTGTGTTTTAGCTGTATTTTCCAGCATGTTTTGTATGGTTTTATTTACTATCCTGCTGGATACCATTCCCAAAGGGTCCCATAATCCTCTTACCATATGGGGGGGAGGGCAGAAAATATTTTCTTGCTTCAAGTGAGGCTCCAGGCATAGCCTAAGGCTTATGGCAATTTTGGCTGCAGCTTCCGAGCCCAACCTCAAATCTCGCCATACACCCCCAGCCTCTGCCCCGGCTGTCTCTGCTACCCCTCTGTCCATCGCCGAGCCCCACATCCATTTTTAGCCTGCAGCATGGAACATGTTTGCTGGTAATACATCAGTAGGCATTATATCCTCAGTAAGATCAGCCTCCGTTGGGGAAAGCATAACCTTGGGAGTGACTTTGTGGCGAGAGCTGTCAGTGCTCTTCCAAATAGCCTGCTGTGAATCTTAACGTGCTTCCACTCATAGGAAAAACTCCCAGGAAAGGCAAAGCTGAAGGGTTTGTCCAAGGTATAGGGAATGTGTGTGCCAGTGGGACCTTAAAATCCAAAATGTTCTAATCCTCATTTATTTATTTTGGCTCAAGCGAAAGACAGTTTAACTGTATTTGTACAGTCCAGAGAACCACAATGAATTTCACTCATTGTGAAGTCATGTCATTTGCAATCTGAATTCTTCCTGTAATATTTGGCAGCACCACTTCTCTCCGTGTTCTGCTCTGTGATACGCCCAGCATACTAACTCCTCAGGGTGCTGACCTGATGATTACAAGGTCAGCTCAGGTTGGATCGCTTTAACCTGAGAACACAAGCAAGCAAACAAACAGCAAATAAGGTTTGATTTGTCGGTGGGTGTCTCCTGCATGCTGAATCATGGTCTGAATTAAGCAGGGAGAGGATCTTTGATGATGTTTTCTCAGCGAAATCCAATCTGACTGCAGAGAAAAGCTGTTAAGGTTTTTTTTCAGACATCCAATTTAGGCAGGTTTAGTTTGAAAGTAATCCCCTCATTTAGACTTGATTTAGAGTGAAATATTGATCATGCAAATCGCACACTTATGGGCAATGTTAACTCATTTACAACTTTGTGTGCACTATATGGATATATGTATGGATAAATATACATGCCTGGTAATGTGTCAAACCAATATGCAGACCAGTGGCTCATACTAGAAAGGCGCCACAGCTTTTTTCTTCCATTCTTATTGGCCCGAAGTGCTGCTTTTTAATTGAGCCAACATCTGAATGCACAGCCACATCTATCGTGTAACTTCTGCCATCGTTTGAGTCGTCTGTTTAGTTTCAATCCCACTGTTTATGTAGCCTGTGTTCGGGCCCATAATGTGGCAGGTTTCGGATGAAATAAATGGGAAAACACACATGGCGGTAACAAATCCCGGCGGCACCATCACATGCTCGCCACAAGCCACAGAGCCTCTCTCGGCCCCTGGTTCCCACCCATTCTGACTGTTTCCATCCCCGGTGTCCCATCAGGGGCTGCACCCCCGTCCTAGTAGCCCATTAGTCTCCATGCTGATGCAGCAAAGCAATGATGGCTGGGCTGGTGAATGAAGTTATTTGCCTTGCAGCTGTCCATCAGCCAGTCTTCGGCCGTTCTGTGAGCCTTCAAATTATCAGTGCAATTATTTCATCGAAAGTTGGATGACAATGCAGTAGGAGAGACCCAGACATTAGTAGAGAGTCTCAGAGGATATGCTGTGATGTCTCTTTACTCTCTGCTGTGTATTAGTCAATGTGCATAAGCATGTGGGTGCACATTTGTTTGGATGTTGTGTACGCATGTGTGTGTGTGCCAGATGGCTGCCTGGCTGTGGGGTAAAGCTATTATTTTTCAGAGGATGGTATTTTATCAGAGATAATACGCTCAATGCACCGGGTTCTCCATTATTTATTGTTTCTCCACACTTATTTCATTTTTTCAAGTTGTTTGCTGAGCTTTCCGTCAGCTCTTCACGCTCTCACCGCACTTTTACTTCCTCCGTCTTTTTCTCTTGTTCTCTCATAACCGTTTCCAACCCTGTGGAAAAATTGTTGATTTTGGTAAAATCCTTCTAAGACACAATCATCAAAGACAGCTTAGGCAATCAAAAGATTCTATTTTGGTGTTATAATAACTCTGTTTGATTGCACTACATTTTAATGACCATAATTCTGCTGGAGAGTGTGTTGTGTAAGCAGAGAACAGATGGCTCAGAGAGCATATTTTAACAACCAAATGACTTGTTTTGTACATGAAGAGCTGACTAGGCACTTGAATTTTACTCAATTACAGTTTTCCTCTGAATGGGTCTTTAACTTCATCCTCCCGCTCTCTCTCTCCTCTCTCCGCAGGCATCATCCACCAGATGAAGGGGGACTATGAGACTGCACTGAAACTTCACAAAACACACCTGGCCATTGCTCAGGAGCTGAATGACTATGCTGCTCAGGGCCGGGCCTATGGAAACATGGGTAATGCCTACAACGCCCTGGGAGCCTTTGACCAGGCTGTTCGCTACCACCGCCAGGAGCTGCAGATCTCCATGGAGGTCAACGACCGGGCCTCGCAGGCCTCCACCCATGGGAACCTGGCTGTGGCTTACCAAGCCCTGGGAGCCCATGACCGCGCTCTGCAACACTACCAGAACCACCTCAACATTGCTCGCGAGCTCAGAGATGTCCAGAGCGAGGCGCGGGCTCTGGGCAACCTCGGCAACTTCCACTGCTCTCGAGGAGAGTTCCCTCAGGCCGTGCCCTACTACGAGCAGTACCTCCGCTTGTCCCCTGACCTCCAAGACATGGAGAGTGAAGGGAAAGTTTGTCACAATCTGGGTTACGCCCACTACTGTCTGGGAAACTACCAGGATGCAGTCAAATACTATGAGCAGGACTTAGCTCTGGCCAAGGACCTTCATGACAAACTGAGTCAGGCCAAGGCATACTGTAACCTTGGCCTGGCATTCAAGGCTCTAGGAGACTTCACTAAGGCAGAGGAGTGTCAGAAATACCTGCTGTCCCTGGCCCAGTCCCTGAACAATGCACAGGCTCGCTTCAGAGCTCTGGGGAACCTCGGGGACATATTTGTCTGTAAAAAAGATGTTGCCGGAGCCATTCAGTTTTATGAGCAGCAGCTGGCCTTAGCTCACCAGGTATGGCCACACACACACAATGAATGTAGTACAGCATGTACCAGAACAATTCATCATATAAATAGGAAATGTCATGTGGAATGTAATTTTGATATCACTCACTCGCATCCCTCATGCTGATATTATGACATTCTCGTTTCAGGTTAAGGAGCGTAGGATGGAGGCCTGTGCCTATGCCGCCCTTGGGGCCACCTACAGACTTGTGCAGAAATATGACAAAGCTCTGGGCTACCACACCCAGGAGCTGGAGGTGTATCAAGAGCTGGGCGACGTGTCGGGAGAGTGTAAAGCCCACGGTCACCTGGCAGCTGTCTACATGGCTCTGGGGAAGTACGCCATGGCTTTCAAGAGCTACGAAGAGCAGTTGGAGCTCGGTCGAAGGCTGAAGGATCCCGTTGTGGAGGCCCAAGTGTACGGGAATATGGGCATCACTAAAATGAATGTAGGTGTGATGGAGGAAGCTATTGGTTACCTGGAGCAGCAGCTGGCCACTTTGCAGCAGCTGAGTGGCAACGAGGCAGTGATGGACAGGGGCAGGGCCTATGGAAACCTGGGAGACTGTTATGAGGCTCTGGGAGACTTTGAGGAAGCCATCAAGTACTATGACCAATATCTGTCAGTGGCTCAGAGCCTCAACCGTATGCAGGACCAGGAGAAAGCCTACAGGGGCTTAGGCAATGGACACAGGTGAGTCTGCTTTAAATGAAAGGTGTCATGCTTTAAATGAACATTTTCACAGTAGAGCTATGATTCTTTGCCCTAACCCAGTTGAGCCCCACTCGACCCATGGCGTGCAGGCTGGATAGGGCTTTAATTTCTCAAAAATCGCTCCAAACTGCCAGTGTTTTTCTGTTTTCGTTTTTCTTTAATGTAGATCTTATAGTCTGTGTAATCATGAATAATGTATGGACTGTGTTGCCCATTTTGTCAACCAATTATAATTAATGAAAATGTTGGGATTCAGAATTAGATGTAAACTGACAAAGCATTTTATTTAGGCGGTAACTTTGCTCACATACCATAAACAAACTCCAGTGCACCGCACTGGAGATGCATAACATTTGCAGTTCACATGTTTAAGTGCTAAGAGTTGCATTGAACTGGAGGGAAAATGGGAAAAAGAGAAAGAGGGGCTGCAATGCATTGTAGTTGGCAGTGTTTGCCGAAGCGTCCCCGGCAGTGAGAGTGATGTGTGTAACATGCAGTGGAGAGCATTGATCATCATCAGTGTGTTGCATTGCTGTAAACCATTGTGGCTCTCCATATACACTTGAAGGGGCACAGCTAGGACTGGGTATTGGTGCTCGATACCTTTTAGATATCAACCAAAAGAACCCAGTACCAAGTTATGTCAAATAATACCTGCACTCAATCCTTTTTGTGCCCAGATTTATATTATAATGTCTATTTGTATTGTTTTGCCCACAGCTAATCTCCACAAGTGTTCTTTGGTGTTTGATTGTTCCTCCACCACAGAAGCTACAACTCATACAGTCTTTGGTGTGGTAACATCCAGCACATTGTTTTTGAAAAGTTGACAGTTCAGCTGGCTAAGATGCCTCCAAAACGTTTGAAAGTATAGCTATACTACACGCCTTTGGCACCTGCTGGCAATTTACACAGCTGAAGGTTTCTTTTGCCATGAGTGGTATCAAATGAAGTTGAAAAGAAAAAGTCATCAAATATAGTACTCTGACAGTATCGGTGTCACTTTAAGGATACCGGTATTGTTTCTTGGAGGATACCCAGCTCTATCACACCTGTCATGTACTAGATGAAGAGCTGATGACAGTCTCTTGAAATAACAGTAGGAAGATAATAAGAATAATAATGATAATAAGAATAAGAATTTTTTTTATTTATTTATTTTTTTTAACAGCTGAAATTCAGGTTTTTAATTGGGCTTGGGCATTGTTTGGGTAGGGTTTGCACAGAAACTATATGGGTTCATGTAGGGTCTGGCCTGATGTTTTTGGGTCAGATATAAGCACTATTTCACATTGCTAGGGAAGTACTTTTCTGTCTTTGTATAAAGCAGCAGTATCAATTTCCTCTAGTTGTCGCAGTAGCAGATAATTGTATTGACTGGGTATTACTAATAATCACAGTAATCCTACTTTGCATGTTATTTTTCTCCTTGCGCTCACTTTAAAGGACCACCATAGTTTAGAGACACCTTGCTGGTGAGCGAGGCTTGGATGTAAGCCTGGTGCTAGCTGTCTCAGCAGCAGCCTAGTGGCCCTGGTCCTTATCTGTATGCAAAGAGGCTTTGGCACACAGACGTCTGAAACTGAGGGAAGCGCAGTTATTTTCGAGGCAACCTCTTACATCTTGTGTCTCTCTTCTCCCTTCTATTTCTCCTTATGCTTCAAAGAGCTGATAGCATCCAGGGAGACTAACACTGCAAAATAAAACACGAAAGGCTTGCTGAAATCCTCATTTCGCAGATGATTTTCTTCTTATTGTACGTCATCAGCATGGCACCACGGCAATCACACACGGCAGTATTAGCCATGCATGAGTTCAGAGGGGAATAATAGACATCACACTCAAACCCTTCTCGTCTTCTAACAGCTCTTAGTCAAGCATATATATTATCACACAACATTAATTAAGCTTAAGGCTTTTATTCTTTTAATGCTCCATTTGAACCAGCATCAGGCAATTGTTGGTGGTGCCTGAGCATGTGAATAAAGTCTGTTTGAAGGCTGTGAAGGCGAATAAAATGTTGAGATGGGATGAATGGCACTCTGTCAAAACATACACTGGAGGATGGAAGCGAGGATTCTTTGACAGATGACCCATCTTGAATGAAAGGATGGTAGACAGTGTTACCTTTGGAATACAGCCTACATTTTAAATTTCATAACAGTTTAGCTTTCAGCAGTGTGCTGGACATCTGAATCTATATTTCATTTACACCGAAACTGAAATTATCCGATTTTTGCAAATGAATAGTTGCTGCAATGTGCGCTGTTTTTTGTGTTCTGATAGTGCAGAGAATAGATAAGTATCTGTATGAATCAAGAATACAGTTTCCCCCTGATATGAGATAAGCACAGAGATTTATTCTGAGTGTTGTGGGCATTAAAGATATCTAAGTATTTTGTTCAGTCTGCACAGAAAATGGCAGTGACAGATTTTCTTTGAGGTTGTCTTGTTGCTTTCTTATCTCACATATCTTACTCCTAATCTTATTGGTTTTCTGTCTTTACCTGCAGGGCCATGGGAAACCTACAGCAGTCGCTGGTGTGTTTCGAGAAGCGGCTAGTAGTGGCCCACGAGCTGGGAGAGTGTGGAGGCAAGGCTCAGGCCTACGGAGAACTGGGCGCACTGCACAGCCAGCTGGGAAATTATGAGCAGGCTATCTCCTGTCTGGAGCGTCAGCTGGCCATTGCCCGCGACACCCAGGACAGACTGCTGGAGGGCGACGCCAGCTGCGGCTTGGGCGCTGTATATCAATCTATGGGAGAGTACGAGACAGCCCTGCGATGCCACCAAAGTGACCTGGAGATTGCAGAGGAAGCGGGCAGCCCCACACGCCAGGCCCGCGCCTATGGGAACTTGGGCCTTACTTACGAGTCGCTTGGAAACTACGAGCGGGCGGTGGTGTTCCAGGAACAGCACCTAAGTGTGGCGGCTCAGACTAATGACTTGGCTGCCAAGACACTGGCCTATGGCAGCCTGGGGAGAACACACCACGCACTGCAAAACTACTCACAAGCTGTCATGTACCTGCAGGAAGGTGAGTGAGTCAGGGGGAACAGCAGAGAGGATTGCCTTTGTTGCCTGAGCTGATAGGCTTAGAGTTTGTGAATTCATGAATATGAAATTCAGAGCCTATTTGTTGCTAAGCCTTTGCCACATTTTTATTAGGCTGTGTGCATGTGTGTGTGTTTGTGCTTTTGTGCTTATGTGTTATAAGCGCACAGGGGGATTTTGTGTGCGTATTATGCGTCTGTTGTCTTCTGTGCTGTATAGGTACACCAGCATTTGTGTGTGTATGTCTGTGCAAAACTATCAGGATGCATGCCAAGGCATTTTTTTTTTCCTGTTTACTTTTTCGCTCTTCTTCACACCTCTATATCTACTTCTCTCAGAGGGTTCTTTGCAGTGAGGTGCCAAAGGATCTTTTCACACGGTGGCTGACAGACTCCTGCTTCTCATGCTTCATTGTCCCTTGCAGATTATACTGAAATAAAAACCTGCAGCTTGGCCCCTCGAAAATTCATTATGTCACCGACAGTGCGGGAAGCATTTGTCACGGGGGACGTGATAAGTGGAAGCATCCATGGATGTGAGCCGAATGTCCACACCACTAGCCTTGCCTGCGCCCATTGACAGACCTCATTCTCAGGCACACCCACCGTGTTACGACCCAAACCCTGTTTGAATCCGAGGAAATTGCAGCTCGTGTACGAGGACAGTTGTATATTTCACCCTGCAGGGAGTGAATGCGAGGGAACAGGAATATATCTCCTCCATCTCTCCTCCGTCCACTCTATTAGAGTTAGCAGAGCCTGCAGTGACCCATACACCCTCTGCAGGCCTGCTTGTTGAGCTTTAATGGAAACAAAGGCGACAGGCCATTCTGTCTCCACCCTGTCCTCCTGTTGTCCCCCGCACTGTCCTTGCATTGTTCCTCGGTCTGGCTGTGAAAAAGAACAGTGCCTTCACTATCCTTGACAGCCAATTATTTCTGGCCAACCTACCCAGACCGAAAAGTTGGCGAGTTTTTTTTTTCCTTCAGTTTTTCTATTTTTTTCCTACTCCTACTGTTAGTCATGTTTTGTTTTTATTTTTTTTTTGTTCTTCATGCTGCACTGCTTGTTTTTTGTTCATTGGAAAAGATTAATTGGAAGGAGGGATAGAAAGGCAGCTCCGAACTAGTGCAGATACTGTCGACAACATGTTACCTCCATATCAGTGCATGTGTATTCATATGTACGCTGTGTGTGTGTGTGTGTGTGTGTGTGTGTGTGTGTGTGTGTGTGTGTGTGTGTGTGTGTGTGTGTGTGTGTGTGTGTGTGTGTGTGTGTGTCTGTTGGTTACTCCATGTTGCACAGTGATACAAAATGACAAGACTACAGCGGAAGATACCAATTAATTGTTGATAGGCAGACATAATTTCTGTCCCTTTAAGTGTTCACACTGCTCTCCCAAGTTATCCTCCTGTAATGTTACATTAAAGGACATTGCACATCGCTGTCTCAAATCTTAACCAAAAGGGCCATTTTACACCAAGATGCACTTTTAACTGATTAAGGCGATAGTGTCATTAAATCAATGCTGTCATTGTAGCGACTAATGGAGGTATTAAAGTTGCTCCACGCTTCATTTATGAAACCACAACTAATGGAATAATAATATTGACCTGCAAAAGGCTTGTTTTGGTCAGTATGCACATGATGCTTAGTATGTGACCCTGGAAAAATACAGATGTATATTGAGAAATGCAGATTATAAATACAAAACTAATTTACAATGTGCAGTATATACCCTATGGAGAAAGTCCACCAGTTGGAAAAATATAGAATTTATAGAATTTGTGTATAAATGGACCATGTTTTGTTTCTTGGCTTATATGTGCAAAACATAGGATTATAACCTCATAGTGCGCTTGTATGAAATCTGTGAGATTGGTAAGAAAGATGCCTTAATTGTGTGTAAGACTGATTAACATTGTAGGTTCATATACAAAGTATATTAATGACATGCACTGATTTTCTGTTATAAACACTATATAATATAATAGAACTGACTCAGGGATTGTAATAGAACACATTCATGCAGGTTGGCCTTTGAACAGCCTGTCAGGAGGCCTATAAAAGTAGATGCAGATGGATGATAAGTATCACAGTGTGAAATGTCTGGACCTTTCATCTTCATATGTGGACCCCTCACAGTTTTCGGCGTGTCTATTTTTATAGTATACCTCTTGAATGTTTGTTGCTTTAAAATGACAGTAGGGGTTTGACTGGCAGCATAGTGATCTGCTGATATACTTTTTTGTCTCTAACTTTTGTAGATATTTGTGGCTAGACTCGGAACACAGAATCTTTTACCTCACCTCAGTATATTTCGGTTATATTGGTTTCTGTATATGACATTTAGAACGTTAATATAGCTGCAAATCAAGAGTGTAGGTTTTGTTCCCCTGATTTTGAAACATAACCTTTGCCTTTGGTTTGCTGCTATAACAATAACCTTATGAAAACCATTACAATATGAAATAGGAGGTTTGGGGGTCTTACGCCAGAAAATTGTCAAACTGTTTTTTTTTCCTGCATTCTGGTGATTTTTCAATGCACCAATTTGTGCCTTTTTGCGACAATGTATGGTGTAAGTGTCTTCAGTTTTGTCAAAATCAAAATCCCCTGCTACTCATATGTATTTATTGGGGTAGACCAATTTACATGCTCTAAATACTGAGGGGGACATGTCCTCCATGTTGTCCCAAGTCTATGCCTATGCAGCAAATAATTGTTTGATATTTAAAGACATGGGAAATAATGCTCCTGAGTAGAGAATCAAGTCCCGATCAGTCTGTGTGTCTTGTATTCTGAGCATCTCTGTGGTTTGTTGTGGTAAGCTGTAAGGGCTGCGCATGCATGCTAGTGCAAGTTTCTGTCCCACTGGTGAGCTCATTGCAGCTGCGTTGCATTAATCTTATTTGGCATATACTGCTGATATCTGGACAGCATCACAGAAGTGTTGCACCCACCCTCCGCTCCACCCTGGTTAACACCACTAGCTCTGTCAGCACTGTTGATGTTGTTTAGTACTGTTTATGGAGTTAGCATAGTAGCCAGTAGCCACTGGCTTAGCCACCTCCATGTTGAGAACCATGTCCATACGCTCCGAATATTAGGCCTGCCCCCTGAAAGTTGATGATTGGAATCATCAAAGAGAACTGTGCACTGTAATTCTGGTGTCATTTCAGTCCCCAGATTTAGCTCTGCTCCTTACTTTTACTCTGCTCTTTGGGACAGGAAGCTGCAGACCTAGACACAGGGTGAGTCTAAGTGAGTTGGAGGCAGCTGCCCAGAGGAAGACAGGCTTTGTCTATTTGTTTATTTGCCCTAGTGCACAGCTAATCTTCCTGGGATCCACATTTAACAGTTCAAGCCATGCAAAGTAAAACATTTAAAAACATTTGACATGACAGCACACAAATAGCAAACATAAGACAGAGAAAAACAATATATATGATAAATGTATGTGCATGTATGTAATGCATGTATAGTATATGTGGATGTATGAATAGGAAAGTTCAATAACTCTCTCAATATGGTTCACAGCAAAAACTACAAAACTCCAAGACACAGCATCTTGCAAATATGATTTTCAAACGTGTTGCCTTATTTGCTTTTTAAAACATTGATTTCTGTGTTAATTTAGTCAGTAACAGTGGCAAAGAATTCCATGCTTTCATTGATCAATATGTTACTGCACGTTTGAAGAATTTAGTGTTTGCTTTGGGGAGTGAAAATGGACCTTCTTTTGCCTGTCTGGTAGCATATGATTCTAAATTGTGTTTAAAATGGTTGTGCCGGTATAAGGTGATATGTTTTGGACTGTAAAGCATCCTATGTTACAGCCCTGAGAACGTTAACGTTCTTCTGCCACCTGCTTAGAAGTGGTGAATTTACAGCTCACAGCAAGTCAGTATGATATAGTCTCTGGGTTTTGTTTGATATCTGGTGTCTGAAAAAAATGTTGCACATTTCTGATCTGCCATTAGTACGTTGAGCACACATTTGCTTGGAGGGCTAACTTGCTTCGTTGACTATATTATGCGTGTGTCAATGAGGTGAACATCCTGCTGAACCCTGTTTCAAAGTCTCTATGGCAAAAAAAGGAGCGAATTGTCAATTATTCATAGAGAACTGTCAAATTCGATTAGACTGACATAACTCAGAGTTGGGTACACAACCTTACTGAATTTTGCATAGATCCCCTTTAAAATCTGATAAAGGGAAAACTGAATAAGCATATCTTTCTGTTATCTCATGAATTATTAAACAAGATTTCATATTTACAAATATTTACTTCTTGGGTTAATGTAGATGTCAATATTGTCTCAAATACCAATGTGACATTTGTTTATGATGATTTTTTTGGGAGATTTTTTCAGTGGAAAGGAGCAAGACACAACAGTAAGAGTTTTTTTCCTCCAACAACTGTTTATGGTCCTCCTACTGTATATGACACACTGTTCTCTCCCGCATATGGTCATGATCAAAGGGTTTTGTGCTGTCATGTGTCATGAGTGCGCATGTGCCTTGGTACTGTGTTACCGGCTCAACGCATTTGCGGTTCTACGGTGCATGAGATTTCGTGCCCTTGTTCCAACTCACTTGTACGTGGTGTGGGCCTCGGGGGCTGCAGAGAATCTCTCACCCAGCTGTCAAGCAGCCTTTAAAGTGTTCTCTAGTTGCTCTTCAGGGTGCAGCCAGCCACGGCCACATCCTCGTGTCAGCCGCTGCTACGTGACTGTGCCTGCGGGGCGCACCAAAGGCACGCACGGTGACAGTGACAGACACTGAATGATACAGAGCGGGAGAACAGAGGGAATGAGAGTTAGGAAGGAAAGGAGGGATGAAGGGAAAGAAAGAGAATGGCAGGAGAGCGGGAAGAGGGGAGAGACAGAGATCGGCATGAGTCATAATTCACATGTATTATTTCACCGTCAACTGGAGAATAAAGAAAACATAGAGTTGGTTGACATTCAGGCTTGATCATAAAGAACTATCACAGAGCAGCTCAGAGAAAGAAAGGTTTTTGTGTGTGTGTGTGTGTCTGTGTAGTAGTGTATGTGTGCAGATAAAAGACTCAGAGCTGGAGTTGAGATGAGTGAGGGGTGAGGCTGTCAGAGAATGAAAAGGATAATTTAGATCTGTTTCCTCTCTCTTGCTCCAGCGTCTAATGAGCCCTAAGCAGTGCCGAGTCCCCCGCAAGCACTGCCACCACAGTCAAGATGAAACAGGTAGAGAGCAAGGAAAAGGGGGGGGGCAGAGACACAGGCACAGAGATGAGAAAATGAATACGGGAGGTAGAGGGAGAGAGGAGCACAGCAGATGCATGGGGGGAGAGGGCAGGCAGACAGAGGGAGGGTGTGTGGAAAGATAAGGCGAGAGGGGAGACTGTTGCAGGCTTCAAAGGCTGCCGGCTAGCGTGGCCATGGAGGAGCCATGAAGTCTATGGTTGCGTGGTGTGCTGGATCTTGCGGAATCGGCTGGCTGTTTCGGGTCACGCTCTCTGTTCTTGGCTTATCTGGTCCAGCCACAGACTGTTTTCCAGGAATGCCGAGAAAAGCAGGCTCGGATGAGGGTGGCTTGGCCCATTTTCTCGTCTCTTTGACCAAAAGCATGTTCAGACCCCTCCGTCGCACAAGCAAGTGGAGAGAATAGACTTTCAAATACAGAGCCCGGTGTTAAGTGAGACTGTGCATGAGCAATAGCCCATTGGGAACCGCAGACTGCTTGCTGTGCATTTAGCACCTTGTGGGTGATATGTGGCCCAGCAGCTGTCGTTTTTTGTCTTTTTTCATCATTGTCCTCTGTGGAGTGGCATTTTCATCTCAGTAATTGGGCAGAACCAAATACTCGGCAGGCAGACTGAGGACACATGCAAAGATGTGACATACGCCTCACTGCTTGAGGGATTGG
The DNA here is from genome assembly GCF_008729295.1 of Plectropomus leopardus. Taxonomy (NCBI): domain Eukaryota; kingdom Metazoa; phylum Chordata; class Actinopteri; order Perciformes; family Serranidae; genus Plectropomus; species Plectropomus leopardus. The sequence goes on from NC_056468.1 coordinate 12,771,204, forward strand.
AAGTGAAAAACAAACTGTGTGCTCGCCAGGTGATCTGACATAGGCACACTCACTGAGCACACACACACCTAGATACACACACACACACACATGCTCGTGTACCTGCACATCCACACCTCCCCTGGCTTCCTAAGCAACTCTGCGAGTCTCTCAAACAAAATATCACAAAGTCGACTTTGCACTGTGAGTTTGCACATGGTCTATTATTAGCTCATCAGTGTGTTTGCAAATATTTGTAGACGTCTTCATGATATTGTGTGGCTTCTTTTATGCAAGCATTAAGCGTGTGTTTGTGTTTGCTCAGCCAGTCGATGCTTAGCATTGATTACTATGCAGTCCGATTAGTGCTCTAACAGCTTCCCTCTATGGCAGAAGTGTGTGTGTGCGTGTGTGTGTTTTAGCCCCAGTGTGAGCAGTATCTTACAACTGAGGCCAAATATCCAAACCTGTTCGCTGTCAGAACATCAGTACCACGCTATGCTTACATCTGTTACTCTGAAAGATACCTAAGAGTCTGCCTGCTCTGAATAATTTTTACTCTCCTCTCTCTCATCTGCTCCCATTTCTTCCCCTTCTGACAGGCCTGCGGCTTGCAGAGCAGCTGGCGCGGCGTGAGGACGAGGCAAAGATCCGCCATCGTCTTGGGCTCTCTCTGTGGGCCAGTGGGAATCTGGAGGAAGCCCAGCATCAGGTATCTCCTTCTCTATGCTCCTCTTGCCTTGACTCACCTTCACTCAACTCTGCTCTCCTCCATCTGGACCCCTTCCAGCAAAAGCACCTCTTGTAGTTAAAACTAACCTCTAATGAGCACACATCTGTTAGTCGGCAAAAATTACAAATGAGAGAGGGTAGTAGATGTCCAAAGACCTGGCGTGTGAAATATAAGTTTTCATTCATGCCCTTATAGTGAAAGAAAGAGCCCAGAGGAGAGAGAACAACAGGAGCAGAAAAAAGGATAGGTGGCTATAGAGCTTGAACACGGCTGCTGGCAATATGCTTGGGAGTCTGTTGAGCTGGTAAACGCTGTCATCTTAGCAGACAGGCGACAGATGACTGAAGATTTTTTTGTATCTATGTGCATGGTCTCAGGAGTCCCAAGCCTCCGCATCACGGACACACACACACACACACTCCTCCTCAGCCCACTGCCCACCTGGCAAGCATGGAATATCCCCTTAACATCTCTTTTTACAGTCTGTCCACACACCACTGCTCAAGATTTTTTTTTCTTAGCTTGTGTATCCGTATATAAGTCTGTGAAGAGTCAGCCAACAGCAGTGGCTGTCAGTTGCGTCTGCAGGGATGTTATTCAGCTGCTTTCATTCTCAAAATCTAGTCCAAAACATTTCTCTTATGATACACACACGCTACGAACATCTATGTGACCCAGATAGCTTTCTCTTTCTGTCAAAAAGTAACTTTGTCTGTTTGCAATTATCTGTAACAAGAGTTGGGAAAAAAAGACTGGACCAAGGTGGTGACTGGAGCAGAGGCTCATGAGTCATACTGAGGAATTTGTGTTCAATTAAAGCAAAATATTATTCTAACAAGCCGATGCAACATATTTTCCACTCCATGTTTGCTTTCCAGTTTGACCTTAAGACCTTGGTGGTGCATTCTAGCATTGTGTTGTCTTTGTTGCAACATGCAGAGATCCCGAGCTTTGTCCACGTGTACCACAGCGATGATTAAGATTTTTTTTTTCCCTATGTAGGCTTGTTGCCCCCAGGGTGAATTGGTGGTGGGAAAGGACACTGTTGTCCTCAGAGTATACATTAAATGGTTATTCATGAGGTGGCCTGTTACTACAGATGACCTTGGTACATACCCTGACCTACTTCAAACCTCATTTGTATAGGCTTTGAATTCCTTAAGCACCCATAGGTGTGGAATGAGAGTACTTGACCTCATGTTCCTCATTCTCGATAAATTTAAACCTGATTGTAGTAGCTGTGATCTCGGTGTTCACCGTGACACCCGCATTGACGTGTCCTGATTCTAATCAGCTATTTTAACAGTGCATGCTCCCTCTGAAAAGCACTCAGATTCATAAGGAGAATCAATACATTCATGTTTACTTAAGTATCAGCGGTCTACTGTAGATATTTTAAACCTCTGATATTATCTGCCACACAGAATGAGAGTTTACCATGGAGGTTATTTTGCAAAAAAAATCATTAGAAGTATGTGCATATCAAGCTCCACACTCACATTACCCATTCAGCATGACATTGACATTCACTTAACGTGTCAGATAAAAGCCATGTTAGTGTCACTGATGGCAAAACATGAGAGTGCTTTCTGAATGCAGAGCAGCTGAAGAATGTGGCACATTTTACCTGTAACACAGCCAAGGCAAGTCACTGCAGACGCAGCACATTTGGGATTGTTTCCCTTTCATTGGTGCCAGGAAGGGTCATGCCAAAGGGAAAGGCGCTGTGAGAAATTAGTTTCACTCTTAAAGGGATGTCTTGCAAGCCTAACAGATTATACTAGCGCTGCAGCAGTCCGCCCACAGTCATATCAGCAAAATCAGCCTGAGACTAGCAGCTCTGTCTACTAGCACTAATGCAGCAGAGCTCACAGATTCTATGCCGATCTCTACTCTCCCCTGTTCACTCCCTCTGACACACTTTTCCTGCATGACCTTGGGATATGCCAGATGAGCTATTGTGTATGCATATACTGTATGTGCGCGCACAAGTAACGCATGTTCTTTTCTCTTACACAACCCACGGTGCTGATAGAATCCATTTCATCCACACAAACAACCTTTTCTCCACTGCAGCTCTTTGTCTTGTACGAACTGTGGTCAAGCAGTTTGAGCAGAGAGCTTTACTCTCTCCTCTGGCCCCTGGACTCCTGGAGAGTGGCTCTATAGCTGTCCCAGTCACCCTACAGGGCTGCCATAGGCGCAGAAATAGGAAATCAATAAAGGCTCCCATGAATCAGCACTCCTGGCTAGCTCCGCTTGGCTAGTGTGCAACACTGCCTGCCGCCCCACCTCTCTATTGTCTATCTCCCTCCCTCCATCCAATGTCTAGCAGTGAAAAGAAAGGTCTAATCACACAGACAGGCCTACTGAGTTTACAAAGCAGTTATTTCCTTGGACGCTGTCTGTCCAAGATGCCCAGGTAATGGTTAATCTTCTCGTGCCCTTTCCCATGTCCAGGCAAATAAGAGCCGAAAAGGGGTTTACTTGTGTTAGATGGTGATTCATCAAGCTGCATTACAGTACTTTCCACAGTTGAGAGAAAAGCAGAATTGGAAGGTGTCATCAGTGATGACCAGTGAGGTGGGATGGTGCCATCTAGTGGTTACAATCGCTCTCTTCTGATCGTAGATAATGGTGTGCAATTTGTTGGACATACTTACCCTGGGTGTTTAAATTTTAGCATGGGTTACCCCAGCAGGAACAAACCTATTTAAAAGGCAGTAAAGCTTACTTTAATCTCAGAAATGAGTTGAAGTGTGATGTTATATTGTTACATTGTATGTAAAAAAAGCCAAGAATATCTAAAAACATCTGATTCTTGTTTTTATTTTTATCCACAGCTCTACCGGGCTTCTGCCCTCTTTGAGACCATCCGCCATGAAGCCCAGCACAGCACAGACTACAAACTCTCCCTGTTTGACCTGCAAACCTCCTGCTACCAGGCACTCCAACGAGTCCTTGTCAGCCTAGGTATGCTCATACACTCCTCTTACACCTTCACTACTTCATGCTGTCAGATTCCGGTTTTTACCTAAAATCCGCATTGACCTCTAAATACACACAGGCCATCACGATGAGGCTCTGGCAGTGGCGGAGCGAGGTCGCACACGAGCTTTTGCTGACCTCTTGGTGGAGCGTCAGACAGGCCAGCAGGACTCAGACCCCTACACCCCAGTAACAGTGGAGCACATCTTGGATACTGTCAACAGCCAGAGGGCCTTGGTGCTGTATTTCTCCATGGCTGCTGGCTACCTGTACAGCTGGCTGCTGGCTCCAGGAGCAGGTAAGGACAGACTCTCAGCTTGGCCAACTGCTCAGATTGTAAATTGTTTTTATTGGGGTGCTGGAATCTTATCATGTCTGTCTGTCTGTCACCTTGCTATTGTTTTCTGCCTTCAAACATTCTCTGCGGTGTCAGGCACCATATGTGCTTGAAGAATCAAAATAGTTGGATTGGTTTCAAATTTCCCCCCTTCACTCGGGTAAAACAAATTATAGCAGCTGGCCATATGGTGACACTATGACTGGCAATAATAACTCCTGAACCGACTTGTTTTTCTTACAGTCCTTTCTTCAACACATCGCAGCCACTGAATTTCTGCAATTTTCAATTTTATGCTGAATGGGTTTTTTTTTTTACTGTTTCTCTTTCAGAATTGTTATTGGTGAAGTGCTGCACAGCATGTATTCTTGTAAAACACAAATTAACTTGAACACAATAGTTATTTGATGAATGCTCAGTGCTGAAGCTATCAATTGTCATGTAATTGTAGGGATGGACCAAAATATCTACAAAATGCTACATGTACTGTAAATATACACTCCAAACAAAGGTGGTGTCAAACAGTACCCAAAATGTTTGCTCACAATCATAGGCAACCTGGTTTTGGTGCTCTATGGTATCCATCTTTTGAAGGTGCATTACGGGGCCTTTTCAGATGTGCTGAATAGAAACAACAGAGGTGCTTCGTAGTTCTTTTTAAAAAAATTTAAACCATAAGGCCCTTGAATGTTGCCAGACAGTATGGATGATTAAATATGCTTCGAAATGACATATTTTTTAAAATATGAATGATTGTTAATAATTTTCAACCAAATGTTGGTTTAAAAGATTCAGAATCTTGTAAAAAATGCTCACTGAGAAACACAATATGTTACCTTTTCAAACCTAGAATATTTCTGCACACATTTGAAAGGTTGAGAGCGAATGTTGTAATGTGTTATCCTCTGAAAATGCATTGTTTGTAGGCTATTTCAATGTAGTGTTATTATTCTTTCCCCTGTAAACTAAAGTAAACCAAGCTGACGAACCTCTAAACATCAATGCAGGGGCTTGAAATGTTCTCTACTGGTTCTTCAATTTAGTTCAATTTAGTTTACTGGGGAAAGAACCAGTAAAGACCCTCTAAAGAACCATACAGGGACTTAATCTGTTTTCGTGCGACAGCACTGCTTTTTAGCACCTCAACTGACACCAAAGAACCGCAGAGAATGTGTATGGACATAAATGACTCAGATGAATCAGTAGAACTGAATTAAATATACTTTATTTTGAACATTTCAAATAATGTTAATGAAACAAAACAAAAATAGTAAATCAGTAATGAACATATACAACAGACTTTCAATAAGCATCTCCCCCTTCTGTCTGTATTCAAGCAGCTTTCTTGAACATAGTTTTAAGCTGTTACAACTACAACAGGTGAAAGCACGTTCACAAAAACAAACACACGCTTGCTTGTTCAAATCAAAGCAGATAAAAGGCCTGGAGGCTGTATCTTGTTTTCAGCTGCAGGGGTAAGAAGGCCAGCTTTAACACCAAGCGTCAGTGCCACCTGCCACTCTGCTGTTCGGATTTGCCCCCTGCTTTGCTTCTCACCCCAGAAGGCATCTGCCAATGAACCATGCTAATTGAAAGTGACACAGCCAAACAACATCGGCAACATCTCCGCACATGCCAACAGGAAAACGCTTAGCTGTTGCGCCAAGACAAAACATAATTTCTTTGTCTCTTTTCATCCTGTCAACTTTGTTTTTGGTTTTTGTTCCTTTCCTTGATTTTCTTTTGATTTTCTTGCTTTACTTGAGTACCTCTGCACTTCTTTGTGTACTTCTCTATTTCTGTCTCTTTTGTTGACATGTTGAGTGACACCAGCACAGGCAGAGGGATTAAGACGCAGCTTGTTTATATGACTCGCGAAATTCCAGTCTCACAAAGAGAACAGGCAAAGCTGCGGGTGAACCACAGTGCATGTCACACGACTCCCGCGGCTGCCATACTGTTAGTTGTTCTTTGGCTCAGTTCTGCTCTCTGCTGTAAGGAGAGGAAATGAGAGCTGTGACCCGTGTCCCATGCCACCACCAAGCTTGAACATTTGATCAAATCCAGCTCCCAGGCAACCAGATGAACTTGACCCCCCAGCACTAGTCATATGGAGGGGAGGAACGCTACAGGGACCAGTGGAGATCTTCAAAGCGCCGAATATTACCCCAGGCTAAGAGGGAGCCACTTGCTCACTAATCGCCTGTCTGTCACTTCCTGGCATTCCCTGGCATCCAGCTGGCACACAAACACGGCCAGCTCTAAAGAGGCTGCACTCAATAAAAAGGGCTACTAAGGTCCTAATTACCTCAGAAGTGTAAATGTGACATTTTATAGACCTGAATCACATTCACTGTCCATTCAAATGCAGTTAATACAAAACATACATGCGAGCACATCCACTTAAACAGCACTGACACGCCCACAATCTCTCTCTCACACACACACACACACAGCCTGTACTCCATCTCCCAGGATGCTCTTCCCCGCCCCCCTCTGATGTTTCTGCTCGAAACTCAGCTGAGCTCTCGTGGCGCGCAGCAGATGGCACAGGCAGCCTACTCTTATCTTTTATTGAACATTATTTGTTTTATTCATTTTGCTCAACAGATGCACTACTGCACGTGGCCTCAGTTTTCAGTTGAAACCATCCAATATCCACTAATGTTGTGTGCGAGTAATACACATATACTAGAAAAACAGCAGTGCTATATATTTTTTTTAACTTATTTAACTTCATGAACACCTGAAAACAACCATACATGTGTGCCTCCCTTCTCTCTACAGGCATCCTGAAGTTTCATGAGGTGTACCTTGGTGAGGGCGTATCAGAAGGGGGGTCGGACTTCCAGGAGGGAGGTGGCGGCGGCGGGGTGGTCAGCGGCTCCTCATTGGAGCAGCACATCGCTAGTGCACGTGAAGCTCTGGGAGTGGAGTCTTATTACAGCAGGTGAGATGTTGTCACAATTAAATGAATGTTTTTGTCTGTTGTTAGCTCATTATTATATTATACTAATTTTGTAATTGGTATTTTGCACAAGCCTGTTGCTGGTATCTAATCTAAATCGAAAAATTCCATTTCGCTTTCTTTCACTGAGTTATTAAACCCATGGATAGATTACTAACTAAACAGATGTATCGGACACAGTCTTAGACACCCCTGGGCTTCACCTTTAAAATGTCAATCGAATTAACATGTACGGACCAAGGAGAGACTTCAAATGATCACAAAAAGATGCAAAAGAACTGGAAAGGGACACAAAATAATTATAAAGAGAGGCAAAATAACCTACAAGGAGGAAAAAAGGGACTAAAAAAAACACAGGGCAATCAAAAAAGGACACAAAATAACCTCACAGAGACACAAAATGACTACAGAGACACACCAAACCACGGAAGGATGCACAATGACTACAAGGAGATGCAAAACAACAACAAAAACACCAAAAAGACTCTGAATGACCACAAAAAGACTAAAGGAAGTGAAAATCACAAAATAACTGTAAAAAGGGGGAAAAAACTACAAGGCGACACAAAGGGACTACAGAGCCATGCAAAACTACTCCAAAAATACACAAAATGACCTCAAAAAGACACAAAAGGACTACAGACACACACACATACCTGCAAAAAGATGCACGACCACAAAAGATGCAAAACAACAACAAAACACAAAGTCTGTGTTTCTTGTGCTTATGGAGGAGAGGTGGTGGGGCCTTTTGCAAATCTGTGCTCAGGGGGCTCATTGACTCATAATCCACCCATGATAAAACCCAGGAGCTATTTCGTCTGTACCCAACCTGTTCTTTGTTGTTTTTCTAGTGAGCAGGGATAGCTACTATGGCAGAGCAGACAAAGAAAAAAAACACACCCACATAAACTGTATTGACAAAAGTATTGAAGGAGAGGCAGTACAGATCACACTGTTTGATTGACAAGTGCTCTTTGGAAAGCGCTTGTTAACCACTCATCAGAAAGAAGTGTAAAAATAACATAATCAAAAATGAAGCCCAACAACAAAACCAAAACTTATACTTTTATCCGTGGAGGTATCTGAAGAAAGGTTATTTATCATTCAGAGAGAGTGTGCGTGTTAAGGAGTGTTATTCTGCCCCATTGCGCCCTGTGATGACAGCCCTCCACCACCTTTCTAAAGTACTCCTCTTTCTACCCAGTGGAAATAAATGAGACGGAATAATGGCTCTTTGGATAGCCAGACTACTGAACCCACCAAACAAACATCGAACCTGACAAGTAAAGGAAGAGAGAATAGGGTTTCCTAGGTACGAGGAAGAATGGGAAGAAGGTTAAGGCACAGTGGTAAAAATCAATGGAGTAAAATTCAAAGCGGCAGAGCCTGGTGGTTAAAGACCAAACAGACAACAGGGGATGTAGCCAGAGGGACTCTGCAGGAGGACATGGAAAATGTGGCGAGATATATCGACAGCTGAAATCACCCATTGACATCCACGGGTCTTCGCCACGTTTGACGTTAGCATCGTTTTTCTAGTTGGTGCTTGATCCATAGTGCCCAGCTGGTCCGCCCAGTGCCAGCCTCCGCCACCCCAGCAGCCTGGCCCTCCTGCCCCATTACCAGCTCATTTACTACTCCAATGGGAAGCTGCGCACACGCCACTGCGCCTGGATGGGCACAATATGGCACCACTTACCATCCCATTCATTCTCCAGAGAGGAGAGAAAGGGTCTGAAATGAGTGGAGAGAGAAAATGAATGGGATGGAGAAAAATGGGGGAGAGCATATGTGTGTGTGAAAGAAAGGATGATATGGAGAGAGGGGGGATGCAGCCTTTGTGACAGAAAACTGTATATTAGAAAGGGATTTTTTGTACTATCATCTATAAAAACTGCATTGTATGCTGCGTCCAACATTTCTTCTGTCCAAATGGCTCCGTCAGTGTGTACACCCCAGGAGAATTGATCTCAAATGAAACATGCAGTGCAAGATTTCAAAAAAATGGTGGTGGTGGGAGCATAAGATGATAAGAGATCCCAGGGTGCAAGTTCACACTCTGCTTCATGAGAGCAAGAAGCTGACATAAGAGTTACATGATATGGGTGCATCAGAGGAGAGTTTCAGGCATGAAGGGAGAGACAGAAGAGGGGGGTTGTGGCGAGGTAGTGATTGTGGGTTGGGGGGTGGTTGACTCCCCACTGACTGGATCAGCATCACCAGCATTATAATGAAAGGATTTAACTCTGCGTACCATCAGGGTGTTGGACCAAGCCTGTGAAATTAGGCCAAGTGTGTGTGGGTTGAGCAGCGTGTGTTTCAGGGCAGATTGGGAGTGTGTGTAGTTGACTTATCCGCAGAGAAACAATGTAAGTCTGTGTATTGTCTACTTTGCTGAAGTGCCTTTTTCTTGCCAACATTTCAGTCGGCTGTGCCTGTCTCTCACTGCATCTCTCTCTCACTCTCTCTTTCAGAGGGTGTTCAAGCAGTGAGACAGAGAGCGAGGCGGGAGATTTGTTGGACCAACAATTTGAGGAGCTCAACAACAAGCTTAACTCCGTCACTGATCCAACAGGCTTCCTGCGCATGGTGTCCAGAAACAACCTGTTCAACAGGTAGCGGATTTTTTTTTTTCACCTGGATGTCCCCACACTGTAACTGTGAGACAGCCCCAATAATCAACAAGCACTACTTAGACCTACTTTTCCACACATAAAAAAAAAGCTAAAAAAGATCTGCTTGGGTAAGGAGATTCACGGGTATTGTGGCTCATCTGTGAAAGGAGTCTTTTCTCCATTGTTTCGCCAGCGCAGAGGCAGCATGTGAATCCTCCTTATTAAATAGACTGAGCAGAGCCAAGCTGCTAAAACCCTTATCAACTGCCTACTCTGATGGGGCCTTGTGTGTGTATGTGTGTGTGCCAGATACAGACACCGATGTGGTTTTAAGATGTTTGCCCTTTCTGTGTTTGTTTGTCGTGCAGATTTACGACTGTTGATATTTCAGTGAGCCTGCCAGTGGCTCGTTTGGAGCATTATTTAACGATACTATGCTAAGCGTTCATTTACACAGTGCCGATTGGCAACATATACCAATACCGAGAGTGTGTGCATGTGTGCATACATGTGTGTGTCTGGGTCATATTTCCTTGTCCTCGTCCACAGTTGAGCTGCTCTTTGATGAGAGGGTAATTCCAGCTTTAATTGAGTCTCGGTGCTCATTAAGCCCCTTTAATGGGCTGCCGGTAATAATCCGCTCATTCTTTTGGGCCTCAAAAAACTCTGAATTATAAAGCTCCTCATGCTTAGGAGCCTATCCTCTATCACAATGTTAAAGCAAGAGAAAATGAAGAAACCCTCATTGTCATTTCAAGTCATCCATCCTGGGGTTTGATGTCAGATAACGTGCATGTATGAGCTTTTCAAGGGCTTACTTTGACTTCATTTCATCATTTTCTCTAACATGTTAAGATTTAGGCTATTAATGGTATGAATACCTCAATACTTCCACAATTACTCATAATTAAGAGAAAGAATAAAATATAATAGACTATAATTGAATAACGATTGATTCAGAATAGGTAAAAGCACAATATTCTCACACTGAAAGAGCAGTGCTTCGTGGTGTGATATCTTTATTCGGTGTAATCATTGATTGCCCTATTTTAACACAGAGATCTAATCTTCACCAGGGAGCTTGCAAGGATTACTATGGAAAGGTGATAATGAAAGTCTCCTTCGCGTCTAATCCCCTCAGTGCGTAATTGAATACGTTTTTATGCACGATGATAGCATAATGAGATTGTTTGAGGATCTTGATGAAGTTGTCAGAGAAGAAGCAGTAAGCACTGGTAGAACAGGGTGGCTGCATCAGAAGAGCTGAGTGGCTGCTAGCTTCAGCAATAGTTTAGATCGCAGCTAGAAATTAGGTCAGTTAAAAAAGCTGAAAATGTTTGTAATAAAGGCCAACTTTTCTACCTTTGTATCATCTCTCAGATCACACTTGAAGGCCTGACTTTCAACTGCAGCCCAAAATAGGCAGCTGCTGAATGCAGTCTTCACCTTCAGCGTCGCTGCTCTTAGTCTTTTCTTTTTGCTGTTTCCCTCTACACTTGACACTCACCTTCTCTTGGCTTATCCCTTGCCTCCTCTCTCATTCTTCCTGTCAGGCTAACAAACGATTGTTTGCTTTCCCATGGAGGCTCATGCCAAGGCCTGGGAGAGAGACAGAGTGTTGGGAGGCTGGAGGGAAGCCAGTGGCCAGGGGCTACCAGAAGGGCAGGATAGATGTCTGTTGGCTCCAGCCTGGAGGAAACTCTGGCTGGTGGAACAGATGGAGAGTTGTGACAAGTGCGGCCATAAAGTGCGGCCCCTTGTGTGCCTACAGCACTATAGCCTTCTAACCCCACGGCCACCATTAGCACAGTTCTCAGTATGTCGTGTGTCTCTGCCCGAGCAGGGAGCTGTCACCTGCTGTCACAGCAGACATGTCTCAAACACACAGGGCCGTTACCTTATTTCTGTTTGACTGCAAAGTCACTGGCAGTGCAGAGAAGACACTAATCTTTTCTCAGGCTTTGAGTTTTGATTGTATGCAGGGAGGGTCCCTTTAAAGATTGGATAAGCACCGCTTTCCGGTGGTGATTCTGGCAAGCCGATCACTACTTCATACCTCTGTAAGCACCAGACCACCACAATGCAATACTGCCATCTAGTGTAGCTTTTCATATTGACATCATATTCTCAGCAGTATTGCCTCCTATCATGTGAAATTGTATAGCTGTGTTCACAGAGGGATAGAGATCCAGAATGGCCGGCCTTCATCTGCCTTTTACTCAGTGTGATTCAGATCTGACAGCGAGCATGTTAGAAAAAGAAAGGGGCCTCTGTGATTGAGCGTGTTGGATCCCTCTCTTCTGCTGCAGCTTTGTACTGCTACCACACACAGACTCAGAAGATTACAGCGGCTGACTTTGCTAGAGCCGTATCTGATGTAACACTTTGCAGCGAGTTAGACATCACGGAGCTTGTCAGCCACGTTCCCAACACATATGCTAAGCTCATTACTTGTAGCAGAATGGTTTGATGTTAAAGGGGAGTTTGATACATGAGAGCCTTGTTTACATGCAGCATTTTAACATAGAATTTTAAATTCTATAGTATTATATTATATATATATTTCTACATATTTGGAAGACTCAACGGCAATATCTCCAACACTTGGAGATATTGACTGATAAATAGCACTACAGGCAAGAGGGACAGTATGTATATTTATGTGGTAGGATGTCCCCTGAAGATTATGCTAGCAGTTTTGTAGGACTAAATGTGCACCATTATGCTACACACTTTGTTATGCAATATAATATCAGATAAGACCTAATATAGGTATTGGCCCAAGGACATTTGTGGAGACTAAGGCATGATAATCTTCAATATCTTATCTGGAGTGTATAAGGTCATTTTGCAATTCAGAAGAGATGCTGGACATGCATATATTTAAGAAACGTACTATAAATGCATGATGCGGCAAACTGCCTCACCCACTTTGGGTCTGCTGCATGAAAGTACAAGGTACAAAATGAAAACAGCATTGTTTTGTGTTGTGTTTGTGCAGGAGTTGCCAGAGTATGACCAGCCTCTTCAGTAACACCATGTCCCCTGCCAAAGATGGTAACTCTTCCCTGCCTCGTCGCTCCAGCAACCTCGGAAAGCCTCCACTCCGGGCACTTTATGATTTGCTCATTGCACCTATGGAGGGGGTGAGTACTACCTCTACGGGTCATTGCCTGCCTATTGATGTAGTTGTGTATATAAGAGAAAATGCCATTATGAGAAAATATGAGTATTTTTACACTAATCCTTGTCTGACAGGGTTTGATGCACTCTAGTGGGCCTGTTGGCAGACACAGACAACTGGTGATGGTGTTGGAGGGAGAACTGTACCTCATTCCCTTCGCTCTGCTAAAAGGAAGCTCCTCTAATGAATACCTGTATGAGCGTTTTAGCCTCATTGCTGTTCCCTCCATCCATGGCCTTGGATCCAGTGCAAAGGTAAACTTTGCTATATGACTATAAAGATGACTAAATAATGCAAAACTTCTCTTTGACACTTGAAACCTGGATCGACGTTGGTTCTCTTAAGCTGCGTTTAGACACCTTTAGCAAGCATTTAAACCTCTGAAATGTGAACAAATTGGTTGAAAAAAAGGACAATTAGCATTTTAAGATTAGAACTTGCAAAAAAATAGTAAAAGGTGACAAATTACCTGAAAATTTGCTGAAGAGAGAGAGAGAGAATGATACAAAATGTATTAAATAATGAGGGAAAATATCAAGAAAACTTAATTTATAGTTATATATTAACAAATAGGTTACTGAGAAAAGATATGAATATTCATATGTATTTTATTTAGCACTTTTAACAGGTAATTTCCTTTTTTGTAGTTTTTAAAAATGATTTTTTAAAGGAATTTCAGTTAATTTTCTTGTAACATTTTTACTGATTTCTTGCTAATATTTGGGTCATTTCTTGTTGAGTTGCTCATGCATTCTTTTCATGTTTTTGAAATCAGAAGAAATCAAGCAAATTTGCTTAGGTTTCAAAGGGTTAAAAACGACTCTTATAGCCAGAGTTTGATATCAACTTGAATAAATGAGTCAACTACTGTCCTTAATTTGTAGAAATAGAATGTAACCTTTGTTGCTGTGCTCTTAGACTCACTCCCGGCGCCCTGGTCCAGCTCCATGTGGTGGTGTTTCTATGGCAGCAGTGGTGGGGAACCCCAGACTGCCCTCTCCTGTGATGGACCGCTGGCTGTGGGGACCCATGCCCTCTGCAGAGGAGGAGGCTCTAATGGTGGCCGAGCTGCTGGGCTGCCAACCTCTGGCTGGCTCTGCTGCCACCAAGGAAAGGGTGATGAGTGCCCTCACACAGGCTGAGTGTGCCCACTTTGCCACCCACATTTCCTGGAAATTGGCGGCTCTGGTGCTTACCCCAAACCCCGAAGGCGTGCCCGGTGGGGCAAGTGCCAGTGTGGGAGTGGGAACAGTGGGGAGAGGTGCAGGGGGGAGGAGAGGCAGCAGCGGTCGGGGCAGAAAGGGCTCCATCGGAAGCGGCTACACCATCCCAGAGTCTCTCCACATGCAGGATGACAGCAGTGATGTGGAGAGCATATGTGACAGTCCGCCCCTGCAGGAGTTCCTGCTCACAGCTGCAGATATATTGGACCTGAGGTTGCCTGTCAAGCTGGTGGTGCTGGGGTAGGTTGGCTGGTTAAGGGAAACAAATTAAAATAGTGTTGTCTATTTTGATTTATGTCTTGATATTTTATTTTTAAAGTTCTGTGCAGGGCTCCCACGGTAATGGAAAATGTAGAAAAGTCATGGAATTTCACATTCATGTTTTCCAGGCCTGGAAAAGTCATAGGATTAGTAAAAATCATTGAAAGTTTTGAAAAAGTCATGGAATTTTGCTGTGCATAATGAAATTGTCACAGCAATATTTTGTCATCAACCCCCCGTGCAGTGTAACATAAAGGCATATTTATTTTCTGTGACTCTTGACATAATGTAGTGAAAATACATGTCCATGTGTATCATGTACATTTCTGAGTTTTTTTCCTGCATTCCATCTCTCTCTTCGTGTATGTCAGCCGCTGAAATCTTGTTTGCATAGAGAGTTTAATATGTTTGAAAAAACGGCAGGCAAGTAAGGCAAGACAACAAAAGTAATTTATGGGTCCTTGAAAAGTCATGGAAAAGATTTGAAATTTTGTCCATGAAGATATTTGGGGACCCTGTCTGTGGTAATAATTGAATTATTTTATGTTTATAATCAAATTAGTCACACTGTAGATGTTCATTAAGGATTGATTTACAGACATGAGAGGAATTATATACTGTAACAAAAAGAGATTGTGATCTAACTGATGTTAACGGGATAGCAAAGCCTAGAAAGATATTAAAAGCAAATAATGATTGAAATGTTATGCGATTAAATATTTTACAGCTTTCTAATTGAGCAACACGCTTGTGTGTCATTTGGCTCCAGGTCGTACCAGGAGTCCAGCAGCAAAGTGACAGCAGATGGTGTTGTGGGATTGACCAGGGCCTTCCTGGCTGCTGGGGCTCAGTGTGCTCTTGTGTCCTTGTGGCCTGTCCCTGTCGCAGCCTCCAAAGTTTTTGTCCATGCCTTCTACACTGCCCTGCTTAACGGGACCAAGGCTAGTGCAGCGCTGGCGGACGCCATGAAGACTGTCCAGAGCAGCAAGCAATACTCGCACCCTTCCAACTGGGCAGGTTAGAGATGCTATTCACTCATGTTAATTCTACACTCCCATAATGTAAAGAGATGACTGCGTAATGGAGCTCTTTTTATTGATTTTTTTTCTATCCAGGATACATGCTGATTGGCAATGATGTGAAGCTTAACAGCCCATCTTCCCTCATTGGCCAAGCTTTGGCTGAGATTCTACAGTATCCAGATCGGGCGCGTGATGCTCTGAGAGTTTTACTCCACCTGGTGAGACAATGAACACACAAACAAGGACTTACTTACCGTCACAAGCAAAAACACACAGAAAATACTGATGATGCACTTCTGTGGTACTTGCAGGTGGAAAAGTCTCTTCAGAGGATACAGAACGGCCAGCGTAACTCCATGTACACGTCCCAGCAAAGTGTAGAGAACAAAGTGGGGGGTGTCCCTGGCTGGCAGGCGCTTTTGACAGCTGTGGGCTTCCGTCTTGACTCTGTGGGCACTGGTATGCCTGCTGCAGTCTTCTTTCCCACTGCAGATCCAGGAGATAGGCTCCAGCAGTGCAGCACCACTTTACAATCACTACTTGGTATGCACTTGAATCTCTAAATCACAGTTAATTAAGACTCAGAATCTGTCAGAATCTGTCTAATGGTGTGCTGATTTGGTGATTATGTATAATCATTGTTTTTCATGCACAGCATAGCACAGTGCTTACCTAAAATTTCATATCACTTCACAGATCACCTGTTTAGCCCTACAGCTACTTACTTTTCTGTATTAAAAAAAAAACGTGCTTTGTGTGTGAATAATGAGGAACTTCCTTTGATCCCATCCCTCAGGTCTGCCGCCGCCAGCTCTTCAGGCTTTGTGCAAACTCATCACAGCTTCAGAGGCAGGAGAGCAGCTCATCAATCGGGTAGGCACCCTGCAGCTCTGAGAAAATGCTGCTGAATTTTTAAATCTGATGCACCTCATAGAAATTGGTATTTGGCTGAAATGACAAACACTATTGCTATTATCCAGTGTTAAGAACTATTGAGACAGCCCCTTTTACTTTCTCTGAAACTTTTACACACCTTTGTATCATGAGGTCCTTGCTAGAAGAGAAGTTTAGGGATATATCATTGCATAATTTAGTTACATCAGGACTGGATACACATTAACACACTGGCAAACTGCATCTTAATCTGCAATGAAATGCGAAGTCTTTGCTACAGTCTGAGTCCTGTTCTGTTACACCCGTGACATCAGAGAATTAATCTCGTGCCTTTATCCCTCACATGTTTCTATCACATGCTTAAAGTTAACACTAATTAGTGATTGCCCCATACTGCAAATGCACAGAACATGAAATGTGCTGAACCTAATCTGTGTATGCTGATTGCATCAAACTTAAAAACACCTCTGTTACTTGTTGCTTTTATCCTCTTTGTTGACCTGAACCCTTGTACCCTTTGTGAATGGCCTGTGTGCATGCTATTAAAAGCCTATTCTCTCTCCCCTGCCCCTAATGTGCGGTCTGAAGGCTGTTAAAAATATGGTGGCAATGGTAAGTGTGCCTTCACCTTCCTGCACTCCATCCAGTTCTACCCTTTTCCTCCACTCTCCACTGTCTGTCCCGCTAAACTTTCTAAAAAACCACCGTCTTGTGTAGAACCTGCATGTCAATCTCATAATCAGTTTGTTTAGCATTTGCATGCATAAAGTGTAGCCAAACAAACATTTACCGCATCCGAGTTTTTTCATTGCTAGTTCCTGCAGTCAGATCTTAGGGATTTTTAAGTATTAAAGGATTTACAGCCCATGGTTCATTACAGGTCAGAGATGTTCCCGGGTGGTAGAAGGGATAAAGCTATGATGTAAAAACAAACCTCTCATAATTATAGAGAGTGATGTGAGCAAACAAGGCATGTTGTTACTTTCTGCACAGTTACGTCATGTTGACAAAGGTGTCTCTGTCACAAGCCACGTAATCCCCAAACAAAACAGGCAAGTGTGCGTGTAAACCCCCTTAAAGAGACACCCTTTCAGCTCTTTGTTATGCTCCTTCTCCCTGAGAACTCTTGCATATTATTCAGATGTGGAGAAACAGATTCATACCTACTCCAGAAAATGTGTTCAGAGCAGTCCCACAGTAAGATGTGGCTTCCATTATGTGGAATAGATTTATGAGGCAATATTCATTGAGAATAAGGAACTGTATAGCTTTGCCCTTGGATGATTTTAGTTCTTCACTGAATAGAAATTTTTTGATCATACATATAGATTTTACCCATCGATCACATATCCAGTAGAATTAACCAGTTCCTAGTATTCTTGTACTCATTCCTAACTGCTCAATGCCTCTTTTCCCATTTTGTCTTCTCCCTTCTCCAGCTCCACCAAGTGCTAGTCCAACTCCAAACAGGAGAGAAAGAACAGGATTTCTCCCTCCTGCCCATTCAGGTGTCTATCAGTGTGCAGCTATGGAGACTGCCAGGATGCCATGAATTTCTGGCTGCTCTTGGTAAGTCCGTTTCTATCTAAAAAAGCTGTCGATTCCTGTCCCTTCACAGCTTCAATCCACCATGCATCCATGTCTCCTTGTGGACTCACAAAGCCTATTGATACCTGGCATTAACTAGCATTTTAGTGATCCAAAGCCAAGTGGACAGCCATAACACATCACCTTTCACACCTGCATCTCCAGCTGACTATTTGTGTTCAGATTTTGTTACTGCCTGTGTAACCTAGACTAGAAGGTCAACGGAGCCCCCACGTACAGTTGTCGCTTCCACGTTCTCGCTATCTGCTCCTAGCATGCTTGCTAGTCATGTTAGCAGTTTTGGCAGTACAGTTGAATTCAACACATCTTCTTCCACAAGGCAAAATGATGGATGATCGCATTACACATTTAACAATTCATAGTAAAATGGACATGTTATAGAGAATTTGCGGGCTGTCACCAAAACAACCACCACATCCTGCATTGATAACGTAGTCCTTGTCAAGGATGCATCAGGATGCATTAGCTTTTACGCTACAAAACCTTTGTGGTCAAAGGCATCCCAGACCACCTTGGCAAGTCTTTTGAGTGATTGCATCACAATGTGTCTTGTTTGTCGTTTACGCTAGTATTTAGTGCTTTCCTCTTGTAATCCGATCACCCGAGATGCATGCTAATTCCAGGTATAACCTGGCTCACAGACACATTGTCAAATGTATAAGTAAAAACTGTTGTGCTCTTGTGTGTGAGCAGGATTTGACTTGTGTGAGGTCGGCCAAGAAGAAGTGGTGCTGAAGACTGGCAAGCTAGCCAACCGCCGCACCTTGCACTTTGCTCTCCAGTCTCTGCTGGCGCTGTTTGGTATGTATACATATATATCCATGCTGATTGTATCATTTCTGTTCTTCTAAATATTTTTGGTCACTTGACTGTATATACAAATCATCCAGACAGTGCAGTCATCATTTTAAGCATTTCGTTTGTTGTCATCAGGTGTCACATTATTTCCTTTTCTCTTCTTCTCTTTTTTCAGACTCCACAGAACTGCCCAAACGTCTGAGCCTGGACAGCTCATCTTCCCTTGAGTCTCTTGCTTCGGCCCAGTCTGTGTCTAACCCCTTGCCCATGGGATACTCGAGCCTTCCCTTCTCTCCTCCTTGCCTGGACAATCAGGCATCAGATGCCATCTCTGTCTATAGCCTCAGCTCTGTAGCCTCCTCCATGAGCTTCGCTTCCAAGTCAGACTGTGATTTCCTCAGTCATCGGCAACGCAGTGGGGCTACAGCACACTACTCTATCCACAAACACCCTCATGTTCCCCGTAGCCGTTCCTCTCCTCATGGGGCAGCTGCTGCTGCAGTGGCAGGAGCCCGGGGGGAGGATGAAGAATATGAGGGCTTTTCTATTATCAGCAGCGAGCCGCTGGGAAGCCACTGTGACTCTCTGCCTCTGCCACCAGGCCACAGCCAGCGCCACCACCGCGGAGGGAGGGGGGTTGTCGGTGGGTCCGGCACGGGAGCAGGGAGAGGCTACACTGTATCGGTATCGTCAAGGGGCAGTGTCAGCACCCCCACATCCCCTGTCAAAGCATGCCTGGTGCCCAGCCCAAACTCACCATTCCAGAAGGTGGGTAAGGTGAGCAGCTCAGATACAGGTGAATCTGACCAGTCCAGCACCGAGACGGACAGCACTGTCAAGTCTCAGGAAGAAAAAACTGTCCCTCTGGATCCTCAGGAGCTGGCCCAGAAGATTCTGGAGGAGACTCAGAGCCATCTACGAGCTGTGGGTAGTCTTCAGCGGGCTGGGCCAGAGGGTGCAACAGCTGGAGGGACCACAGCGCGGAGCAGCGCCTTCCGTTCTTCCGAAACTAGCGCATTCAGCCGTCCTAACAGCAGCGCTAGTGGCCGAGCTCAATCCTCCCCAAGACCGAAACCTCCCTCCCGTTCCTCTTCACTGCAGAAGATAAGCTCTGGCTACAATAGTCCTGCAATCTCTGAGTCTTCCCAAAAGGAGGGAAGCCATCCTTCGCCCACTCTAGATAGCCATGCGCAGTTCAAATTAAAGTACCCAAGCTCCCCATACAGCGGCCACATCTCTCGCTCCCCGAGTAATGTGTCCCCCAGTTCTGGTCACCAGTCCCCGGCTGGTAGTGCTCCATCCCCTGCCCTGTCGTACTCCTCCACAGGGTCTACCTGCTCTACATCAGCTGATGTCCCAGATTTGGACCGGCTTAGAAGAGGGGTCATTGATGAAAAAGTCCAAGCTATCCACAATCTGAAGACCTTTTGGGCTAACGCCGCTGCCCAACAACAGCAACATCTAGGTCCTGTCAGAGCCGTCCACGGTGCTCCGGGAACCCTCGCCTCTGCCAGCAGGGATGTACTGAGCCTTCTGAACCTCTCCCCACGCCATTGCTCCCCAAATGATACCCAAGACAGCCTGGAGCTGCGGGAGCTGGGGCTGCAGTCACTAGATAGGGGCAGCAAGAACTCTTCCAATGGACACCACCCCAGAAAAGTGGCCCCGTCACCTACAATTTCCACAAGCAGTAGCCCTGGTGCTCGTTCTATCCGACTACCTGCTGGCAATGGATACAAGTTCCTGTCGCCTGGAAGATTTTTCCCTTCCTCTAAATGCTGAGACATTTCAAACGGTCCTATACTTTTATCTATCATTTACTATCCCGTGTGCTGGAGGAGTAGGGCACTTTTTTGAGGACCACTGTTGGTCCACCGAGCTTGACTGACAGTGAGGAGGATTCCATTGGTCAGCGAGTGTGATCCTGCAGAGGCACATGAATGCTTTAGAGAGTGTCTTGTCTTTGTGCCCATAACACTGTAAATGGCAATGAGAAATACTCAACGACCTGATACTGTGTTTGTGTGTAACTGTGTGTCAGGTAGATGTAAATGCCATTTGGTATTTTTCTTTGCTGTTTGTGTGGGCCAAGATGCAACAGCTATGACTGATTTCCTCCATTCTATATTTTTTTTGTTTGTTTTTAAATTGAATGGTTATTGTTATTATTGTTTGTTATTGTTATTAATATTATAATAATTATTATTATGTTTTGTAAATTAATTCAAGTGTTTCACAATCAGTATTAAGCGTTTTTATATTATTAAAAAGTGAACAAACCTGTACCATGTAAAGATGGATAGAGTGGAGAAAAAAAAGATTTAATATTTTTTATTGAAATCAAAAGGGCATTTTGCCTGATTTCTTTGTGAATTGAGTGTCTGCTTTGAAGCATGGATTCTCTTGCTATTCAATGTTAAGTACCATGTATGACTTTTTAGCCCATGATTTTTTGAGATTAAACATGAACGTTTCATGACAACCATCTGTCATTTATCAGTAAACTGTTTCAATAAAAAAAAACATCATGTTTGCTTCTTTCTTGTATTCCTGACTTTACATTATTCTGCTGTAAGGCACCAATGTGTGACGATAGATAGATAGATAGATAGATAGATAGATAGATAGATAGATAGATAGATAACAATCGTAGAAGAAATATTAATCTTCTCTCTCTTTGAGAGAAGAAGTCCTGCATTCCAAGTAGCCTAAAAGCATCAGGGAAATATAGGTTACATAAAGTATTCATTGTGCAGTAAAAAAGTTACGTTCGTGTGTGTTGCATTTTACTACTGTAGATGTTTAAGGTTGTGCTAAATTTAACTCCTTTAGGCCTATATACTTTTGGGTCAGTTTATCTACAGCAACACATTGTATTCTATCATTATCTGTTTGTTATGAGTTATGAACATTTTCTCAACCCATAAAGGAACATTTTATCCTTTATATTGTCATAAACATTCACATATGAAGATATATGTTTTTCACTTCACTGGAAAGGTATAAAAACTGTAATCTGTAAAGTAACTAAAGCTGTCAGACAGATCTAGTGGAGTGAAAATTACATGCGACTAATATTTACTTCTGAGATGTATTGGAATAGAGAGTTGCGTTTAAGGGAAAAGTGCAAATACCTCAAATTTGTTCTTAAGTACAATACTTGAGAAATGTACTTAGCCTAATTTCCTTATGACCAGTGGTGGACAAAGTACAAAACTCTATTTATAAAGTCAAATTATGATTATTAGTGTTTTACTCCAAGTGAAGGTTGTACAGTTACATTATTACTTGAGTTTCAAGAAGCAGTGTACTTGCTTAAAAAAACAAAACAAAAAAAACTATTTCTAACTATTTTAAAGTATTTCAAAGTAGTTTAAAAAAAAATCTGAACAAATTGTTGTTGTCACAGTACATGCACAGATCCTAATTACTATAAAACAAGCCACTTCATGCACCAACTTGCTTGTAGAACCTGTTGAATGAAAAGCTTGCTGATTATTATGCAAAGCCTATAGAAATGTACAGAGAAACAACTTTACAGAAAGACCAACATTGTTGTTTTCATGTTTTTTAATCTTTAGTTCTTGTTTGTCTGTCTATTTCAACCAACTGCTAGCTCAAAACAAAATTCTTCTCATCATCCCGCCAAAAATAATACATAAATAGAATAATAAATAAATAAACAACCCAACTTAACATCCCAGTTACACACCCATAGCAGTATAACTATTCAACATCAACTCCGCTCGAATTTACAACCAAAATACGTTTTAGACAATGTTCCGTTTTTGGTATCATCAACAACATCATACATTTTTAAGTTAAGTGAATTTCTGTTGCCAAGGCAAAGAATTTGTTGTGGATTTGCGGACTTTTGCGTTTAAGAACAGAAAAAAACTGACATCAGAGCAAATGTTAGAGTAATGACAGCCCTCACAGAAATGTTGTGGAGTTTAAAAAGAAAAACTCAAGTAAAGTACAATTACTCACAAACTGTATTTAAGAGCACTAGTTAAGTTATTGGAATTTGTTATGCTACTGTCTACCACTGCTTTATATATATATATATATATATATATATATATATATATATACTATTAACTATTCAATTGAACTTGAATAATATAGAAGTAGAGAGTAGAAACAGTAACAGAAAGCAACGAATGAACAAGGAAATAAACATGCGACGCTAGGGGTTCATAGAAAAGTAATTGATACAAATACGAACTGAAAATAGAGCAGTAAAATAATATTTAAAATAATAAATATGTAAGATAAACAAAGCTAAAGTATCTGTCTATCATTGCTTTTGACAGGTACCAGGTCTAAGGACACGTCAGACTAAGCATGTGGGCATCCGGCGGTGCAGTGGAAAATGAAACAAGACAAATCTTCATGAAAGGGCCTGCTTCGTAAAAAAAACATCTGACATGATGAAGAAATTCAGTAACTGAAAAGGTTTTATTGTGATTGACTGACAGAAAAAAAGTCGCACTGCTTGATCAGATCAGATGTGCAATAGGCGGGTTAAAAGCCACCAAAGGCAGATTCTATTGGTTAATACTAATTACCGTGTCCGTCCGTGCTTCCCTCTGCAAATCACCGCTCACGAGGGAGGGACCGCGCGCCCCCTCTCTGCTGCTCATGACGTCAGCAGCAATCAGCGGTCGCTGAGCAGTAACGGTAGTATCGAGAGGAACAAGCAACGATGGTCGTCATCAAGGAGTAGTAAGTGCTGTGTTTCTGTTTAAACTGTTTTCTTGTTGTAAATACTGCTGCAACAGAATTGCTGTTATAACGGATTCGGTTAGGCTGAGCAGTTTTAAAGCGGTTTGACACAAATGAAAACTTTCCGTGTTGTCTCAGTGTCTGTGTCAAACACACGAGGGAAGGGTGGGATTGCTTGAGAGCTGCTGTGGCCTACCGGCGTTGACAGCGGCGCGGCACTGTGTGACAGCTGCTGTTATCTCACAGTTTCTCAGGTGTTCGCTTGAAGTAGCTGGCTTTTAAATTTGTCAGTCTGTGGTTTGTGTGTATGTGTCTTGCGCTCTCGCGTTATAAAACTTCAACTAACTTGAGCTACAAAGCCACCTCTAGCTCACCAGATGCTAATGCTAGCTAACCTGTAGCGTTGACATTAGCTAAGTTACTTAGCTAATGTTATCTTTGCAACACTGACACACAAACTTGTGGTGGCGCCCAATAATCTTACCCACGATAAGAGACTTTCATTAAAAGGCGATTTCACTAGCTGTCGTGTCAAACCAAGTTTTATCAGTCAACTAGCCTGCTAGCGGTAGTAGTATTTAGGTTACGTTAAGTAGCGGTTAGCTGTGAGTCATAAAGTTGGATGTAAAGATGCTCGTGTTGACAGTGAAGAGGTAGAAAAATATGTCGATCCATGGCAGTAAATTAGTAATAATTTTCGGAACACTTTTTTCAAACGTTTGCCTGCGAGGTTGGGAAATGAAAGGGTGCTAGTTTTTAACTTTGGTTCAGTTAGTGTAAGAAATTAATGCTTTTTCATCAAGCCGGAAGTGTCTTGTAATTTTTTTCTCCTCCAGACTGTAGCCACCACCATCCTAATCACAAATTTGCTTTTTCATAGCCACGACATGCTGGACTCAACATTTTCATTTATTGTGTCTTTGACTAAATGTCCTCTGTTAACGTCAGATTAAGTTTTATATACAGTTTCTCGTGCTCAAATGAAAATAACGCTTTTAAAACTGCAAAATAAAGCCCTGGAGCACACGTGACAGTAGTCTCATAAATCAGATTATAAGGATGTTTCGTTTAACACAAACGGAGGCTTTATAGTTTAAGAAATAAGATTGAACGAATTGTAAATAAACAAATGCCAACAAACCTTATCAAGGAGATCAGCAATGTTTATAACAAATCCCCAGATTTGGTTAATGCCCTTTGTGTTGTTTGATAGAAAGTTAGAAAGATTAGTGTTGGCCCTTGAGGAACTCTGTTCCTGTCGTGCTGTATTCCTATTCAGCTTGTGTTTTTAATTTTACAATGTGACCTATGACCTTGTATTTCTGTATATTATGACCCCTTATTTGTACTCAAGTGGTTGTGATTTAGGCCTAATTGGCAATTTTTAAGTCCATGACTTTGGTGTAAAAACTCTGTTGTTCATTTTGGTAGTATCAGTGTATACATCAGTGGATGGGGATGCTGGTTTTAATTTTGCATGCCACAGAAATTCTTCAATAAACAGACTAGACTTATGTAAACATATGCAGCTACAGTGTCTAATTCCATAAATATTACACAGCAGCATTACTTTTAACATGATCAGAATTTCAGATGCACCTCAGCACTGCATCAGAGTACCTATGTGGTCAGCAGAAAAAGACACTGAAATTCTGAAACTGGCGTAACCTTCTATAATGCAAGGGAGCACTCACAAAAGCAGTGTTCCATATAGTGGTCTTCTAAAGTGCTGTTGCAAATTACATCTAATTTTTCATACCACTACTCCTCATTTACTCGCTATCTGGTCAAGGTCATTTTTCAGACTTGAGAACCATCATGATGTGCAATGTGCCCTTGATTGTGTCAAAAGTCAACATCAGTCATCACCAAGTCTCACTTTAGAGGTGGCAGTGGCCTTGTTTCAGCAGCCTGCATAAATAATACATCATCCCTCATTGGGTGTCATTGTGAAGATCAACTTAATTTTAGTACAAGTTAAAAGAGTAGTCTTAATTCTGGCCTTTATGTGAAATCTCTTTGTCATTGGTTCCCACAGCTTATCATCAATATCATCAAAAGAGCACAATCATCATGGGTTAAAAAAGTGCAGCCAGAATTACATCACTGTGGGATACAGCGTTGCTTCAGATTTATGCTTTGAGAGAACGTCCTCTGCCTGTTTTTTTTACTCTTACACTGTGTGGTTAGTGGTCATAGACTGAAGCTTCATGTTCAACAGGGTAAGTGATGCAATTGGTTTGGGCATGCCGCACCCTGAAGCAGAAGTCTGCTGGGACATGAAAAAGAAAAGTTGCAGAGTACTTAAACTATGCAAACAGTAAACACTGCATTTAGATCTCTTGTCCAAAAGATTGCCTTTTCTTTTTCAGAAAGCCATACCTGTGTGGCACATTTGTTGTTTTTAGGCAATGTTTCTGGTCCAAAATAGTTCATATTATTTCCTTTATTCCTTTTGCTCTCACGTTTCTTTTCAATGGATTTTTCTTTATGTATTGACCATAACCAAGCACAGCTTCACTCAGATACAACTACTCTGGTCGAGTGATAGGTTCCTCTTATCGTGCTGAAGTCAGCAGTGTGTCAGACTGGGTAGTAATAGTTTTTATGTCACAAAGAGTGACCGCAACTGGCTTCCTGTTCCTTAGCAGTGACAGGGTTTTTTTTGCATTGTTGACGCTATATCTAATGCATGGCTATGGCATTACTGCTTCCTCCAGTGTTTTGGTTCTGTTTTTTTATTCATAATGGAGTTTTTATCATTTAAGTGTTTCGTACATTTTGGAACATGGTCTAAACTAAATCAATTGAAAGGAATTGTGTTTATGCTCCTTCGTCCTGCGTAATGTTGTTTTTGGAGGTAATGTTATACTTGTTTACTTTAAAGTAAAATAGTAGTGCTTCTGGCAGAAATGCTTATTGAGCAGTGTTCTTTAAAAACAGGTGTTGTGTGAATGTTACCACATTTCTCTCTCTTTTGCAGCCGTGTGGTTTTACCCTGCAGTGTCGAGGAGGTGAGTAAACAGTTTTATTTTCTCGTGTTATTATTACATTGACAAAATATGTAATGTTGTAAATACTATAGCTGTTTTTTCATATCAGAACTTCTACGTTCTACCTAATTTCTCATACTTTTCACCTATATCTTTCTTCATTATAGATGACAACAAATTTAGCTCAGGTGTAGTGACAGACTCCATTTATGCCAGTCAGTGCAGAAAATGTGAAATATTAGTTTTACCTTTCACACACACAATTGGTCAATTTTCACATTTAAAGCTATAGCTGGTAACCTTTATCAAAATATAATTTTGTAATGTTTTCTTTAATTGTCACTACACCCAGCTAGCTTTGAATGGCATTTGCCAGAATCCTCTGTGGCTAAAGGAAAACAGCCAATCAGAGCCAAGGATGTGACACAGTTGTCAATCACTGCTTGTGAACTGCAGTCGAACTTAGCAGTGTTGATCAAATATGATTAAAGGTTCTGTTTCTGCATGGCCTATTGTTCACCTCAAATGTTTTTAGACACATTAATACCTTAATAGTAGCACTGGATTTCTTTTAATGAAAAAACAAAAAAGAAAGACATTCACCCCAGGGGTCAATGGATATTGTTTTTTTTAGGGTCAATAACAATACTTATTAGTAGTTAATGAGACCAGCAACAGAAATTGGGAACCAATATACACAAAAATCTTTCTGTCAACTCCAACACAAAACATCGTTTGAATGCCTTTGGCAAATTTTAATCAAAACTAAGACTTTCAACGTCATACAGCTCCTATATAAAGTTCCTATCAAGTTTCTTTTAGAAACTAAATAAATAAGAATAGCTCCCTGAGGTTTTACAAGGTACTTTTTAATTAATGTATTTTATTGGCAGTCACTGAAATAAAAATACCAATACAGATAATCAGCAAAATGCCAAATATTGGCACAGATTATTGGCCCTCTGATAATCTGTCAGCCCCCAATTTACACTATGAATTGTTACTAAAAGTTGTAAAAAAAAAAAAAAAAAAAAAAAAAAAAAAAAGCTAGAATGCAACAATAACTCTCAATTTTCTGAGACAAAACCTGCGACTATGTAGATTTAGTGACAGTTTCAGCAAATATGACAAAAAGGTATTTTCATGAAATTTGCTAACTTAAGTTTTAATGAAAGAAGTAAAATAAATTGATAAATCGATTACAGACATTTTACACTTGTAACCCTATTCATGTTTACTGTCAGTGTCACATGCCGTAGAATCTGATGATCCCTTATTTGGGCTCACAGTGTGTCACACAGTTGTAGTTTGTAGGATTTACAATTAGTCTTGTTAATGCACCTTTCTTAAAAATAATTGCGTTATCCTCACAGAGATTAGAGGCTTTGAGTAATGACTGTACTACTGTCTTATCATTTCCAGTGTTTGGCTTCTGGTTGCATTTTAAGGAAACCAGCCTCATCCAAAAAAGGATCATTTGTAATTCTTATGAGGGGCAGGATTTGTTCCCTGTATTTATAAAGGTTTATGTCATGAAGCCCAGACTCTCGCCCTGCTGCCTTTTATGGTGATAGAATCTCTTGGAAATTAGTACCGCATTTTAAAGCTCATTCCAAATAATTGAAAAATAAGTGCAGCTGAAATATCAGCAAACATCCACAGTCTGTTGTTCAAACATGATAACATGCAACATTTGTTAACTTGGCATGCAGAATGTGGGGTACATTTAAAGTCTGACATGCAAATACACTGCCCAGATTATGGCTGCTTTTCACTGCATTTTGATTTGGAAAGATGACAGTTTAATAAAAAACACTACAGGTCAGACATGGGCTTATTAAACAGTTCAGTTCTTAGTTAGTTAGTTCTTAGTTTTTCTTGGCACAATATATAAATCTACAATCAGTTGGAGGAACAGCAGGACAATAACACATCTTAATTAGTTTATTTTGGCTTCTATGCTCAATTTGAAATCACAAATCAAGTGTTTCATGCGTTTTGTCTCCCTAATCACAACCTACAATGGTTCCCAACCTGGGCTTTGGGAATCCAGAAGAGGGCCCCCAATAAATTGTGAAGGGTCACTAAATATTTAAAAGAATAAGAAGATTAATTAATTTATAGGCTATGCAATGCTGTCAAAGTATATGCAACATGTTGCTGTGAGCTTTGATTGAAGAAAAACACACATTTGGTGGAAAAACACACATTTGGTATTGACTGAAATAAAAATAATGATTAATCAATCATTCATTTTACCAAAAATCAATTGAGGAAAGTGCTTTAAATTTGCAACCCTAGTTTGCAGACAAAGGAAGGTGGGGACCCATTGGCCTAAAACTGAAAAACAAAGATAAAATGCATAGAAGAGAAAGAATTGACCATCTCACATCATTGACATTGCTTGCAATTCTGGTTATTGATTCACACGCAGCTGGTGTTAAATGCATACATGGAATACAAATGCTGTTCATACCCGTTACTTACCTCAGAACTTGTTTAAGAAAAAAATATGTTGTATACTTCTTTAAACCTGGAGCATCAGCAAGTCGGTTTAGGCCAGTGTTCATTTGATATTACGGATGACTGTTGTGTTATGGTTATGTTTTTTGTGTTACAGTATCAAGTGGGACAGCTGTTCTCTGTGGCTGAAGCAAGTAAAAATGAGACGGGTGGTGGTGAGGGCATCGAGGTAATCAGGAATGAGCCCTATGAGAAAGATGGCGAGAAAGGACAATATACACACAAAATCTACCACATAAGGAGGTTTGTGTCTTTTTTTTTTTTAAATCAGATTAGTTTTATTTCAGTAAGTGCCCTTTGTATATTGTATGTAATGGCATCAAGCTTCCAGGCAGTGGCAGTGTTGTCCTATCTTTGTTGTGAAGCATTTCAAGTTCTGTTTTCCACCTGTACAATTTTTCCTCTAGAACCTCTGATAACTGAGGCAATTTGTCTCCCCTTCCCTTTTCTCCACTTGCATCTGCCCGTTCCCATCATCTGTACCCACCCTACAGTAAAGTCCCCGCGTTTGTTAGGATGATTGCCCCTGAAGGCTCCTTGGTATTCCATGAAAAAGCCTGGAATGCCTACCCCTACTGCAGAACCAGTGAGTCCCCCTCCCCATATCACTTTACCTTTGCTTTACCCTGAAACCCTTAGTCCTCTCCATTGTTAAATACAGTTGCGTTATTTGCATCATGTTCATGTGTTTTCTGTTGGTATGAATTTATAATGTTTGTTTTTGGTTTTATCAGTAACGATGTTTTTTTTCCCCCTTTTCTCTTCATGCCTAACCTTGATCCAGTTGTGACGGTAGGTATCCTTAAATGGCTTTTGTTTTGCTGTATTTCTCTTACCTGTAGTGCTATCTAACAGTCTAGGTTGTTTTGGTATGAGTTGCCAGGTGTTGGAGATACGAGCCATAGAGATGTCTGCCCTCTCTCCAATGTACTGGAACAAGATGGCGGTGTGGTGCTCAAAGCGGCAAATAAATAATTTTGAAAAACTCAACAGGAATGTCTTCTTCTAGAAAACATGGCCCGGTTACTCAGAATAATTAGACCTTGTTGTGGGAAGTTTCTCTCTACCCAAGTACACCTAATAACTATATCACCGTGCAGAAGGAAGTGTGCGTCTACTGCGAGCTCACCTAGCATCACTGAATAGCTAATGTTACACTTCAGTCGAGGAGGACACCAATGATGTTTACATCTGGTGTTGTCATAAGTATGAGCCTCTTGTCCATGAGTAGATCCACGCTGCCTTCTGGCTGGTGGGTGTAGTTCTGTAGAAAGAAAATACATCCTATATGAAACTGCTCACAACAAGGTCTTAAGATTATCTTTAGTGACTGGGTCATGATTTCTGGTAAAAGACTTTGGCTGTTGAATTTTTGAAATGTGTGTTTTTTTGTTGTTTTGTTTTTTAGTGCGCTTTGGGTACCACAAGGTTTTTGGGGGTTTTTTTTCAACAGACGGCTAATATCTTCAGTGGTGTCTCTCAAAATGGATACTTCTGTAAGTACACTTACATGTAGTACCCTGTGTGCACTATATACTTGTGTAGCGCACACATTTTCAAAGGGTTGTGTCTTCTCAAATCAAACATGGCTGCTGTGCATTTGACAGAAACTACCATCGCAACATTTGACAGCATCCGGGTGGAGAATTAGCGCCAATAGTTGACAAACGCTTGTCCCTCACCAAAGTATATACTTGCTCTTACTGCTTGCCATCTCAGGCGACATCTTCTGTATTTATATATTTATTGAATTAAAAATGAACATGCTTTCATGGCATGCTTCTGTAACTCTGAATATCTGTAGCTGATACAGCAGAAATACTGAGTTAATGACAGCTGCCACATTTTGTGAACATTTACAACTTGTCAAGAATCTGACCCCAAACATAATCCTAAAATTCTCTTTAGTGAAGATGTCAATTTATGATGCATAAACACCAAACATACTGTAACCTTTTTTTTTTTAGATTATTTTTTAGATTATTTATTGCCTTTAATAGACAGGACAATTTAAGCGTGAAAGGGGGAGAGAGAGAGGGGGCGACATGCAGCAAAGGGTCGAGGGCGGAATCGAACCCGCGGCTGCTACAGCGAGGATACAACCTCTGTATATGCCACCAGGTGCCCCACATACTGTAACTTTATGCATAGATTGTATAGTTTACGCCCCAACTGTGTAACATCAGTGATTAATGATCAGACAACGGTATAGTTGTACTATGCTTCTGTGTTCACAGCAGTAGTCAGCCAACCTTTCCTAAGTTTGAAATGTTTGTGGTCCTGCCCCTTTGCCACGTAGACAACATGGCAACCAGTAAGGGTGAGAAGTGGCCAACGTTCCGTAATTTTTTAAATTTTAAGTGCACTACTTAAAATAATACAGAAATTTCTGATATGAGACAGCACATCATTCAGCAGCTCACACCAAAACAATCTACACTGACAAGTAGCACTGCAGGTAAAAGGTTAAGTATGTATTTTTAATTTTTGTGTGAACTGTCCCTTTAATTCATTAAAAAAAAAAATCCCTCTATTTAAATTGTTTCCACAGTCTTTCTATACATTCAGTTCTGTAATATCCTGTCATACTCTGATTTCTCCCTCCAGAATGAGTATATGCAAGACAATTTCTTCATTAAGATTGAGACATGGCACAAACCAGACCTTGGAACACAAGAAAATGTGAGTACCTCTGCATCTTATCAAGCAAATATTCATTTGAACATCGGACTTGAGTTTGTGTGCTCTTTTTACAAATGTTTTATTGTTTGGTTGTTTAGGTGCACAAGCTAGACAGCTCCACGTGGCAAAATGTATCTGTTGAACCCATAGACATCGCAGACAGAAGTCAGGTGTCCAATGCTGTAAGTAGAAACTCTTTAGGCACACGTCCACTGTAAGATAAAACACAGTTTGGCGCCTTCATGTGGGTGATCCTGATCATTACCGGGCTATCAGCTAAACCCACTCCACTTTACATGAGTAATGTTCAAATGGGAATTATTGATTTATTTTTGATCTGCAGTAATCTTATCATTTCATTTACTTTTGTGACGTTTTTTGCAAAGTCAATTTCTATGGAGACAGAATGTCAATGTTGGTTGATCTCAGAAGTTTTGGAGAATCAATAAATGGGAACAGAATTTCAACTGATAAACATAAACATAAACATTGTCACATTTACAACTGTATGTATCCAACAGATCAGCATTTGATTTTGTCTGTGTTTATCAGTTATTTTGGTGGTCTAAATGTTAGAGTCTAAATGAGTCTAGGACAACATTTTAAAAGAGAGATTTTATTCATAATTAATTGGAAAATCCTGCAAATAATCACATTAGTTTAGCTGAATCTACCAATGTTTGACATTTTTTATTTGACAGATTACCTCAACAAGTTGGCAATATTTAAATTGTTGATTAATATACTGTTGATCATCTGAGAAATTAACTAAGTGTTCCACTTACTTTTCTACTGAAATTGATATACGTTGCAATGCAGAATATTTTTAGATGGTTTTTGAACCCACTCACCGAACAGTACTGGAATACTTTGATGTACTTGTTTTATCAAGTGGAACAAGTGGACCCACGGTGGTAAATTGAATAGTGTTTTAGTAAAGACCTGGAAGCAGAAAATCACATTAGACAGTTGGAGTCGATTGATTTAGTAATTTAATTATGTTTTGAATAAATATGAATTATCTGAAATATCAACACCAGCTCAAAATCTTCATGAAACATTTAAAGAATCTAAACTCAAATTGAGCATCCTAAGATTGGCTCAGTAATATTTCAAAATATAAATATGGGTTATGATGCTCATGAAATCTCTGAAATCTTATTTGAAGATGTTACACATTATTGCTGTTATTTGACATCACATTGCCTCATTTCACTGTGGCTGTGGCTGTGTATGTGAGGCTATTTGGCTGAGAAGCATTGGTTTCTGTGTGTGTACGTGTTTGTTTGCGGTGGGTAGTTAACGAGGCGGAGGTGTTTGCCTTGCTGGAGGAGTGTGTTGTGTCTGAGGACCCTATCAGCCCTCAGCCTCAGGCATGGCTGCAGGGCCTGGGGCGTACCGCCAGCACAGATGAGTTTGTTAGTGTAATTAAGGCTCACAGTGCTTCGTATGCCGGAACTAGACAAATACACACGACACAAACACACTCGCGCTCTAACACACACTGTTTTACTTGTGGAGTAGCTCCTTTTCGTCTACCACGGCATATCGATTCACAGACCTCATTAGTGCAGCACAGTGTATTGTTATAGTGATGGAGCTCTCAGCATTAAAACAGCCAAATTATTGTGTGCGTGTGTGCATGTGTGTCTGTGTGTAAGGGCGGGTTTCTATCTCTTTCCACACGTTTGGCACCCTCCTGTTGGCCGATAGCCCTGAAAAGTAGCTTTTAGCTGCAGGCGCATCATGATTTATTTAAAATTGCTGGGCCCTTGAGCTGTTGATAATTTGAAAGCCATTTCATTTATTTGAATTACCATTTCTCTGGCCTGTTTTCTGAAGTCAACTTTGTCATGTGCTCATGTGCTTGGCGTGTGCGCTCAGTAATTTTCTGTATGCTTTAAAAAAAATCATTTTTGTCATGGGACCAGCTACCTTACATACAATGGGGATTAAGTGGTTAGTTCACTGAAATGGGTTTAGCATAATATGATATATGTGATATATGATGATATGGTAGGGTGAGTGTAAATTTATATATAATATATAGTGAGTGTAATGTGGTGGCACAGTAACAGCACCTGTACTTGGACACTCACACACACGCACACGCACACACACATGCACACATCAACAGAAACTTGCAACAGCACACATGCAGGTAAGTGTAAGCACAATCACATATATGAACTGGCACCAGTGTCGCCCTAATTAAACAGATGTTGCTGGTGCTGTCAATGTCTCACAGACAGTCTTTTATTTCTTAGCCACTTAAGCCTGAGTTGTGCACTGGTGTTGCTGCATGACATTATCACCAGGGGGGTGTCAGGGTTTGGGGAATGAGTACGGTACTCTTTGGCCTTTCAGTGGCAGTGACTGCTGTGCTGCTTAGTTTAGAGCACAGTGAGTGAGCAGCAATGTAGGACAAACATGCCACCATTTCTATAGCCTACTGAATGCCACGATGAAATAAACCTTTCTTTAGTCTGACGTTATGTTGTAAAAAATATTTTTGCATCAATGGATATCAATTCTGAATGTCTGCAAAGGTTTCAATACTTTTTTTCTGCTGGTACCAGCTGCGCTTTCTCACTCTCTCTTGTTTGTTAATGTTCACTACAGTCATTCTGATGTTCTCTGCTACTAACCACTGAAAGAGAAGTAGTAGGTATCATGTTATAGCTTTGTTGTATTTATTTTTGAATAAAATAAATACCTTTTATGCCCTCAATGGTATTGAATATCAGTATTTTTCACTGTGGCTTATTTGGGGTCTGTTGTGTAGGATTTAGGGGGATAAATTGGAAATACATATAATATAATATAATACGAATGTTTTCTTTGGTGTATAATCACCTAAAATTAAGAATTGTTGTTGTTTTTTTACCTTAGAATGAGCCATTTAGGAGCAGGTCCTTGTCCACAGAGATCGCCATGTTGCATTGCCATGTTTCTACAGTAGCCCAGAACGGACAAACCAAACACTGGCTCTAGATAGGCTCTTTCATGTTTTCTTGTTGGCCGTTAGAATTAGCAGCCCCTCTGCGACGAGTAAAAAGGAAAAACCCTGATTTATTAATGTGAAACTGCTTTATTCTGTGTTTTTTCCAGTTTGAATTTTCCGGTTCTGTGTGTTTTTTCCGGTTTGAATCACCTCTGCAGATAATTGGGCTTCCGGTAAAAGCATGTTAAACAAAGAACATTATAGGAATCCTAACCGTGACTTGATGCTTGGCACATGAGAAAAGTGTCAGCTTGTTGCTGTCGACAATCCTCAGTGCTAGATGGCACTAAATCCTATGAATCCTACACACTTCTCCTCTAAGATAGAAATTCCAGAATCGCTACTGACAACAGTTTGGTGCTTTTTTTCTCAAAATTGTGATTAAAATGTCATATCATAACATACTTTATTTTTGTTTTGTACACTTTTGTTGCAACCAAAACACTTATTTATTGTGCAATTCATGGTGCAGAAGTATTCATGTTTAAACATTAAAGAGCAGAGGTAATCTGTATCACTGAACAATTTGTCTCAGCCAAATATAATGCACTATGTATTGTATTAATTATATAAATTGCTCTCCCTGTAGGACTACAAGCCAGATGAGGACCCTGCCAAGTTCAAGTCAGTTAAGACCGGCAGAGGACCCCTTGGGCCCGCCTGGAAGGTAATGTTCTTGTGAGCTGTGGAAATTACATACACATTCACACCCAAATGGCAATTAGGGTTTTATTCTGTATACCAGACTTTTTAAAGGGGGCTTATACCTTTTCATTTACTAAGACCCCGGTCCATAACTGAAGTTTTCCATTTTTACCATTCTAATTGCAAAGACCTTGCATAATTCTTTGAGAAAGGTTTTCCAAAACACTAAACAAAGTAAGGTAGGTCATAACAAAATGGAAAGAATAAGGAACATCTGTGAATCTGTCTAGAGCAGACTGTCCTCCCCACAGAGAGACCTGTGCCAACTCCAAAGAGCCTACACGGTTCTATGGCTGCATTGGGAGACACAAGGCTTTCAACAATTGTGGGAGAAACCCTGAACAAATAAAAACCCACTGTTAAAAATAAAACCATTTAGGCTGGTTTTGCCAGAAGGTATGTGGGAGATTGTCAAACTCAGTGGAAGTAAGTGCATGGGTCTGAGAACTCAAGACTGAGCTTTTTGTGTGGTTTTTGGTGGAGGCAGCGTCATGCTGTGAGGGCGCTCCTCTGCAGCAAGTCTTGGAAGTCTTAAGGTGCTAAATGGGCAACATACAGGGGAATCCTTGAGGGGAAACCTGCTGCCGTCTGCAAGAGAACTGCCTCTTGGGAGAAGATTTTTTTTTTCCAGCAAGCCCCAAAAATAAAGCCAAAGTTACACAGGGAATGCCCAAAAACAACAACGATCATGTCGTACAGTTACAGAGTCAGAGTCCAGACCTCAATCCAATCAAGAGTTTTTGTCTGGACTTGGAAAAATGCTTTTTACTCATAGTCCCTTTGCAGCTTGACGGGGCGTGAGCAGAAGAATGGAGAGAAATTGCAGTGTCCAGATGTGCAAAGCGGATGCAGACCTATTCGCATAGACCCAAAGCGGTAGACTTGAAACATCACTGCTAAATTTGATATGAAAGGAGCGCATACTTGTGCAATCAGCTATTTTGTGTTTTTATATTACTGTTATTTAATTTTGTGTAGATTTCTTTTCACATAAACACTAAAGAATCATTTTCCACACCAGTGCTATCACCTGAACAAATGTGAACAGCACTGTGAACAGCAGAGCACAGAGCCGGAGTGGGGACGACAGAACTGTAAGGCTGCAGTTTGATGAAGACAAATCACCTCTTTCTCAACCCTAATTGGATGTAATAGAAATTTCTTGTCACTGGGTCAGATAAAGGTTCTACTCTGAGCTCCGTCTGCCAGATTTGTGACAGAAGATGAAGACAGAAATGGGAAAGAAACAGTGTACGGACATTGATTCTAAATTTGACAAGCAGCAGCTCTGTATAAAGACTGATGTATTTTTGATAGAGAGTAATAAGTCAATAAGATGGGAAACTTTGTAGGGAGTTTTGTTGCTTTCCCCTGTAAACCCTGCCGTACCCCACAGCCTCAGAAATGGGTCCTGCTCACTGTTAGAGCACTGAGAATTTCTACTCTGCAGCGGAGCCCTCAAAGTTCACCATGGGAAACTTTCCTCTGCTTCAAGAATTTTCACAGAACAAAGGCAGCCAAACAGCTTTTAAAAAGTATGAATAAAGAAGCACAACTTTTTATTTTGTGTTTTTAATTAGATCACTTTCCCGTCCGCTGTGGACATGGAAAAAGGCTGTTTTTGAAAAGGTGAAAAAAAAGTAGTTATGTGACAACAGAGGCACAATTTCTGCCAGCTTCTCAGAGCAATAAAACTCTTGTCTATCTCTGCATGCACACATGCTTGCATATCGGTACCCTTTGTATTTCTGAAAACTTCTGCTCCTTTGAGTGGGGCACAGAGAGGGAGAGAAGAAATGTCACCGTAAGTGTTTTGATGTAGAATCCGTTTCATGTGAAGTTCTCCTTTAGCGATGACAACTTTTCTAAACCCACTGCAAATTTAGAAATGTTTCTCATTTCCCCTCTCCCGCTCCCTTCCATGATCGTAGCATCAAACGGCAGTGGGATGAGGGTGATTGAGGCGGGTCTGTGGCATTTTCTCTTGGAATGCCGAGCCAGAATGAAGTGATTAATTAAACAGGTGTTCTCGGAGGGAGAGTATGTGTGTTCTGGGGGCGAGGAGGTCCTAGGTGTTAATAATGTAACCAGCTTTGCACCGCGACGCCCTTATCGCTTCGCGAGCACCGTTTTATCTGCCTCCGTGGCCACAAAGGCATGCCTGTCGGGAACGGTGTCGCTGTCAGGGCGGAGGCAGAGAAATGGTCCCTTCATCTGGAGTTTATCCACTTTGCTCTGCCCCAACCCCCCCCTCCTCCTCCTTTTCTTCTCTTCTTCAGAGGGAGGCAGAGTGCAAGCAGCGGATGGATTTAGAAAGTGTGTTGTAGATTAGGGCACTTTTATCTCTGCACAGCACATCTTCATATTGATAATTATTTCAGCAAGCTCCATACCCAAAGCATTATGTATTAATGATTTTCAGCTTTGAATGCAGCCAAGATTAGTCTAAAATAATATTCTCTCAGCCTTCTGCTGTTTTTAGGATTATTCTCTCACTGGAAAGTTTCTGTCAAGTTTTTCTACTGTGTTATTTATTCTGATACTGCGCTTTAAAAAGTGATGGGTAGTAAGTTGTCGTTCTTTTTGCATTTCTTCTCCCAACAGAAAGAGCTGGCTACAAAGACTGACTGCCCAAGGATGTGTGCCTACAAACTGGTCACAGTCAAGTTCAGGTGGTGGGGCCTGCAGGGCAAAGTGGAGAACTTCATCCATGAGGTTTGAGTGATATGTTTACACAACTGAACAGTTGCTTATCCTGGCTCGGGAGCTCGTTCTCAATTTGAGAGCTCCAGTTTGCGGAAGCAGTTCTGTGCCTACTGAATAGTACTAGCACTGGATGATAATTATTGTTTTATGACCTCCAGTGGAAAACTATCATTATAGTATGTTCATTTATATTATTATATATATCACACTGAAACTGACATTGCAATATAATGGAACAAAAGTTTCAATAACTGCGATTTTAAAAAACAAAAACATTGGGGGGGTGAAGCCAGAGATAGTGAGTGACTGTGGATGCGCTGAGAGCAGACAGGTGTTTGCAATTGGAGAAGAGAGCCTGTGCTCTTCCTGACCACGGTCTGTAAGGTGAAGCAGGAATGGTTAACAACATATTTACATATAGACGAATGGTAGAGCCATATTCAGTGTGCACTTTGATCTGTGTGATTTGTTATTATAACTGACTAGAGATCAGTAAAATTTATATTCATTTGTCTTTTATTATTGTTTACACCAGATCTGTTGTTCTGCAGTGTTTCATTGTTCTTTTTTCAGATTTTACTGAAGTTAAGTCATGATGATTACATTACATATTTACAACACTTGAAATTACAAGTTTTAATATTCTTTTGCGATCGAAAGTTTTTACAGTTTAGTAGCTAAATAATGATATTTTATTTATATCAAGTCATTCATCAGTTCTTCTCATTTTATCATAACACATAAGCCTGGCTTACATAAAAGAGCACTGTATATGTTGACTATATCCAATTATAGTATCGAATGAAATATTGCTGGTGTGTAGTGAAAAAAGATAAGGAACTTTTCCCAAAAAATTACATACTGAATTACAAACAAAATGTTGGTCTTAAATGAAATTCATAGTTTGTGTGAATTGCTTAATCCTATTTTGAATGTACATATTAAAAAAATACTGTTATGAGTATTGTGGGGTTAATAAATATATTTTAACCATAACAAGACAAACCTAACCAAGACTACTACTATCTCCCTCAGCAAGAGAAGAGAATCTTCACCAACTTCCACCGCCAGCTCTTCTGTTGGATTGATAAGTGGGTGGAATTGAACATGGATGACATCCGGCGGATGGAAGCAG
The DNA here is from genome assembly GCF_008729295.1 of Plectropomus leopardus. Classification (NCBI taxonomy): domain Eukaryota; kingdom Metazoa; phylum Chordata; class Actinopteri; order Perciformes; family Serranidae; genus Plectropomus; species Plectropomus leopardus. Next base: position 12,810,293 of record NC_056468.1, read on the forward strand.
AGACACAGAAGGAACTGGAAGATGTGAGTGCATGCGTAAAATTTCACGATTTCATGCCCACGAAAAAAAGTAAACCTCATGCGTCTGATGTAAATATTATTGGTCAGTGATGGATTTTTGTGCACACAACTGTTTCTAACATCAAGAGCGTGCTGTCTCTCCTCTGCATTCTGACATATGTTCTTCAATTTAGTGAAAGAGTAACTGCACAACAATGTATAAACATGTATAAAGTCTCGTTAGAAAGGTTAGAGCTAGTGCTTTTTGGTCACATTCGCCATTAAACATAAAAGTCACCTGATTTATGACACCTCGTAAATGAGAAAACGCTGCACACTCTGACATTAGACACAAAGGGTAGGTTCTCAGTGCTCTAAAACACAGATAACATCATAATGAAAAGGTCAAAACACAGAAAAAGTTGTGTTTTCAAATATGCCCGTGTACGTGTGTATAAGGATTAATATTTGCTAAGAGTTTAGAGGAGCCAGCAAAACACTGGTCTAGTTTTTATCCTAACGGAGCTGTTGTCTTCTGATAACTGGACATTAGAGAAGTTTAACAAACAAGGAGTATGGTAGCGTGATAAAACAGGAAGCCCGCTTGAAAATGTTTGATGGCTTAACCCCATTTTTAAGTAATATTTTTGTGTGCTTTTTTCATAGCCTAATCACAATAACTACTTTTGTTGATTATATATGATATTCTCAGAAGAATTAAAGTGGACGAGAAGGATAATGACGTACCCATTTACATCACTGTCTGGCTTCCCAAGTAGTAACCTAAAAATCTAGCCACTTTTTTTGCATTTTATAGTATAAATATTACTTCCTTTAACTCTGAAACTGCATTTCAAAATATAATTTGGGATGCTTTATTGACAACTGAAAGAAAAAAAACCTTTTACAAAATGTTTTCAAGGTTACCTAGTCCTAGCTGCCCTCGTGGCCTTCTTAATCCCTATTTCTGTGATTTCCTGTATTTTCATTTTTGTGTAGATGCGTAAGAAGGGCTCTGTGCGAGGTACAAAGGCTGCGGTCGAGTAGCCAGGCGAGATGTAGATCTCAGTGTTGCTGTGTAAGTTCTTGCTGGTAGAGGCCAGTGTTTTAGATGCTTTGCTGCTTTCTGTGGGGTTTCTGTGTTGCTGCACCCTTATCCTGCCTTCACTCTTTTCTCTTTGGTGTTGTGGAAGGGCTTTTAGTCCACTTTATCTATATCTACACGTGTGTTTATGCCTTTACTTACAACTCCATAGCTCACTGTGAATAAGTAAATCAATAACACCAGATCACACATTGTGTTTACATTATGTTAGAAAAAGTTGAATTAATGTGTCAGTCCAACTAAAACTGGACTTTTAAAGTACGTGTAAACATGTTAGTCCGACTGAAATCGTACTAAATCGTATTTCTCAAAGTCAGACAAACACACCAAGAGAATTTGGTCTGGAGTTGAGCTTCTCTGTCATATATATGCCTCAGTCAGACCTGAACTGGCCTAAGCATTGTGCACATGCTCCAGGTCACCGTGCTGGGAATATTTTTTTGTTTATGAGGAGTGAAGGGGTGGTGCAAAATGGTTTAGGCATTTTAAAATCAATTAGGCACTGGGAAGGGACTTTTTTTTAATTTATTTTTGTTAAGGTGAGGGACATACAACTTTAAATGGCAATATTTTGTGTTTCTTTTAAATCAAACAAAGCCACACCCCAGCCACCCTCTTTATCTGATAGATAAAGTACAGTCCCATGACAGCACGGAAGCTAAACAATGCACTGCTGTGAATGGGGCTGCGGTAAAACTCAATATCTCTTTAAGTGCACATTACATTTGAATATTTGCTCCGCTTTACCTAACACAACAGCTACAGTAGACCAGCAACTCTGCCGTTCTGTAGAGTAAAATCACAGTTTTTCTCAACAGAGTCTGGTGTTTTTGATATAACGGCTTTAAATCCCTGTCAGCAAGGGCTGTCTTACGGCAATGTTAAGAGGTGGAAATATTCTAAATACAGCATATACTTAAAATGATATTGATTTTTTTTAGGTGGATTAAAACTAATCAATGAAGGCAGAGTTTGCTGAGAGCCTTTGATTATGTGTACATGATGCAGTAGTTTTCTGCTCCCAAGTTATTGTAAATAAACATTGTAATTTGGTCTATAGCATAAACTGTATAAATAATTTAGGTCTATAGCAACTAGCTGAAAGGGGGCATTTCTCCACCTACCATGGCAGAGTCGGACATACTTCAGTCAATATATGAATTCTCCCCTGATGCTTGTATACTGGGACAAGGACAATAGGCCAATTAAATGGCCCTATCAAGCTACAACTAACTCAACTTATCTGTGCATGTAAACGTGAACATACTGTAGGAGAACTATGACGTATGTGTTAGGCCGTCAGGTGTTTTGCTTACGAATGGAAATCTGTGACGGTTTGTATGAGTTGCGTCTGTGTACAAATTCACTATGCAAGTGTTTTGACATCTGGGCAAAGATTTCTCTGAATCACACATGCTATTTTTTAAGAGGTGGCCAGCAGTTAAAAACATGCATGCTCAAGACCAGTACCTGCAAACTAGGGCCTCACGATAGAGGAATACAAGGCAGAGAAGACAAACAGTCCTCTTTTAGATCACAGGCTTTAATTTCTGTGAATCACATTCTCTGTAAAACCTTACTCTTGGAACTACTCTAAATATCAGTCTGGGAACTTTTGGCCGTACAAGGAGAAAAAAGGGAGGAATCCGGGCTGGACTGGCCAAAGCGGGCCCTGCTCAAACATTCCTGGCTTACTACCAACATGCAGCATTCTGCGCTTAGCCCGACCCCCCTTTCTTTCAAATCTCGCCCAATTCAGCATGTGTTTCTCATTTTGCCTTGGAGTAAGTAAACAGGCGGGTGCCATCAAAGAGGGCTGCGGTGAGGAGGCAGACGAGGCCTGAACCTCTGGGCTCAAGGGTTGGCTGGGTCACAGTTGGGACTGTGTGGGACGGCACATACACTGCCATTCAGGCTCTTGACAAGAATGCTCGGGGTGAATGAGAAACACCAAGTTATTGAGATGATGCACCAAAAGTCTGCCTTTTTTTGAGTTCGCCGGTCGGGTGCCGTTGGTGTAGAAGGGGGAGGCATGAGGGACAGAAAGGGCAAGAAAGGGGGGGGGGGTGGTTTCAAGATGGCTCCTTTCTCCCTCATTAACATACAAATGGAATTCTGCAGTAGAGAAGGAGTCTGTGCTGTGATTGAGAAAAAAGGGAGGGAGGAAGGGGAAAAAGGATGGAGAAGTCGGAGGGTGAATCCTCATGCCATTTCATCAGATCTGTCTATTCCTCTGTTTAGAGCCACTGTTAGTTTGAACTGTTCCATTAAGGTATTCGGCTATCAGATTCTGCCACTAATTGACTTTCCAAAGCCATCAGCCTCAGGGTAGGAGAATTTGAAAGTGATGCTGTTATCTACCTAGAAGACAAACAAGGGGCTTGATAAGGGCTGTTGGAGCAGATTTCTAAGGAAAGGCTAAATATTTCACTTTGCAAAAGAACATTTGTTGTATTTTTTATGTTTTATGATGCAAGAAGTAAAACTCAAGATGCACAATGTTGGATTTTTGCCGATGTCTGACACGCTGATACACAACAACTCATTTTGCCGATAACCGACACCTAATTTTGGTGATCAACAGGTCTGTAGTGGAATTAACATAATATTATTCATACTCTTATCATGATGGCCCACCAGCAGATGGAGACATAAAATGCCATGCCTTTCAGTGTATGTAATATTCATTTATTGTGCAAAATAAGAAAAAAAATCAACACAGGGTTGATGATTCATACATGTTCACTTTGTCATTTATTAAAAAGAAATCGGTTTGGGATATTGGCAGAAACCATCATGTTGTCCGATCCCAATATTTCATTTTAAAGCCAATATCTGCCCATATTGATGACATGTCGATATTATCATGCAGCCCTACTCCAGTTATGCCTATTGGGGGAAAAAATGAACCCAAACCTGTGCGCAGTAACCAGCAACCATTCATTAAGGGTTCCACTGAAATGCAAGCATCCACTAAACCTGCCTCTCACCTGTTCAGCTTACATAAATCTAATGCCGTGTCTGTTTTGCTGTTTCCCCGCAGCTTCGCAGGAAGGGAGAAGTACGAGGAACCACTGCCGCAGAGGACTGAAAAGGATTTTAAACGCCCACGATGACAGCAGCGATGGAGACTGCTAAGAGGGCTCCTTTGGTGCCACCTTTTTAACCAGAACTGATTTCAAGGCTGTGGAGGTGAGAGAGGGGAGGGAGGGGGGGCTCTGCTACCTGCAATCAATAGAGCAGATCCCTGACTTGCACCCAATCATAGACATTCTATACAGCGAGGAATTGATTTCTAGAAACCAACACGATCCGAGCTGATAAGACTCTGGTTAATTTTTATCTCCTTGGCAGAGAAAGGCCAGCTATCAGCATCATGTTATTGACGAGAAGCTTTGTAGAAAGGATTGAACAGGAGCTACTTTGCAGTAGAGATACATTTTAAAAAAAATAATTTGCTTTGATTCCACAGTGGCAGGTGTTGGACCAAATATTTCCTTCTGTTATATTTTGATTTTTCCTCCAAAACATTCCTCACAAAACGATGCCCTGTCTGACCCCTCTTTGTCTCCTCCTCAGTCTTAACTGTACACACTGTGGCTCAGTGGTTTGCATTCCCCGGCATGAGTCTGTCTGTTTGTCATACTCATGTTCCTTCCTGCCACAGCCTCCATTAAGAGATTACTAACACCCTTGGCGCCTTGGCCCATTGTAATCCCCCCCCCCCCCCCCCCCCCCCCCCCCCCCCCCCCCCCCCCCCCCCCCCCCCCCCCCGCCGACAATCATGCCCGTACAGGTATTCACTCTCCCGCTCAAACGGATTTAATAGAAAACCCACACACACAAATGCATATGACACATATACATCGCGCATGAGGATAAACATGTGAAGTCATTCTCACACGTCCACACGCACACACCTGCAGGTGTGGATGCCTTTGCAGTGACTGATCTCTTAAAAGCTCAAGCTGGGCAGATCCATGCAAGCTTGTTCAGCTAAAAGGATGTTACTTTGGAAGTGTTTACAGCTCCCACTGATTTTTTTTTTTTAACTTTTTTTTTTAACCCCCTCACACACACACACACACACACACACACACACTCCCTCCCTCCCTATTCTGAAGACGTTCACACATAACATACAACACGGCATTCACCTCCCTCACAGATGTCCCCAGAGAAAAAAAATGCACTGAAAAACAGCCGCAGATGGTGCTACACCCCTCCAGCCTCTGTCACAAGCCAAACTGCAGCGCACTGCTCGCCCCACCTCACCCAGCCTGCCCCCAGAGGCCTGTCTCACTCATCTGGTTCTCCGAGGTAGACAGTTTCCAAAAAGGCCTCTTCTTCTCCTGCTTCATTTTAGGTGTGTTTACAGATTCATGACAGCCTTACCAGTGCCCAGTCAACACCAGCAGCACACTGCTTGCCTTAATCTCCGGACCTTTATACCTATTGGACCTATTATACCTACTGTACCTCTGCTGCCAGCTATTGCTCTAGCTACCTCCCTTGTTTCTGACTGGCAATTTTCCTAACACCGAAAGGTTAGCTCAAGTTATAAGCCTGCTACTTGTTAGGAGTAAATCATGGCAGAGAGCTCCATGAGCAAAGTTGTTTGTGATGACTCTTTATTTTCTTCTCGGTGTAGAATTGCATGTGACTCCCTCTTATCTTTCCCGATGCGTGTCGCAGCGCCTGAGCAAGCGCAATTCCTTCAGCAAGCAAAAATGTGTAAGTTGCAGCCGCAACAGCAAAAGGCTGCAGATTTACATCTTTTCTTCAAGTCACCTGATTGATGGATATGCCATATTAATGACTCTTCAGCTCCTTATTGCACTTTCTCCCCGTAGGCTTCACAATCATGTGGCACTGGCCAACAGTGTTGATCATCACAGCGTTACAAACATATATACTGTAGTACAGGTGGTTTCCTCATTTCATTCTTGTTTTTTGTTGTTTTTTTGGATTTTGTGTCTTAAAAGGACAGTTTACCCCAAAATGATCTTACCATGCATTTTGACAATCTAAATAGTTTTGTTGTGAGTTGTTGAGTGTTGGAGATATGGGCCGTATAATATATATAATATAATATAATATAATGCACGTGTCTTTTTGTGCAGTGATATGGTTGCTGGGTATATTTTGGTAGAAAGAAAATAGTTCCTACATGAAACTGCTCACAGCAGGGCGTGTGGATTATATTGAGTCACCGGGTCATGATTTCTGGTGAGAGACATTGCTTTTCAGTTTTTCAACTGTTTTGAGAGAAGACCGACGTCTCTATAGCTGATATCTGTAACACTGCAACTCGTAACAAAACGGTCAAGAAGGTAAGAGGGAAAATATTTATTTTTGTTTTTGGGTTGAACTGTCCTTTTAAATTGTATAACAGGAATTGTGGGTTTGTTTTTAGAGATCTATTTTCCTTTCAAAACCAATGTAATGATCAATGTTCAAAGATCCTAATGTTTTTATTGTCTGTATTGTATGAGGGAATGTGATCCACTTCCTCAGTAATGGGTTATTGGCTTGTCCAAAGAGTGCGAATGGATTTCTGATTTGTTTACATGAATTCAGCAAATGTAGGCTGGTAACATAGGAAAACTGGGAAGCAATTATCTGAGGCAACATTTTTCTAAACGACAAAATCTTCTCAGGTGAACAATACGACACGAGGATCTGTTTCGATATCGTTGCTCATCAGTTGCCCGAAACAATTGACTTCCTTTCGCCATACCATATCCTTTTCTGTGGGAGATATGGTAATACAGTGTCAACATGATGGGACATGGTTGTAATATAGCCTGTTTCGATTGATCACAGTATATGAGACAGCCAGGCGGCCTTTGTTACCGCATTGGAATTGTATGCATATGTCTCAAAGAGTGAAAAGTGTGAAACAAAAGGTCTTCAGTGTAATCAATGTTTCCAAGTCTGTCTTAATGATTCCTGCTGTCTGTTGAATAGAGAAGCCATTGGCTAAAGAGAACAACCTAAATCAATTGTTTACCATCTGTCAAGACAATGTTATGGGGGAGAGGAAGTACTCACAAAGCAAACTGTACAGTCTTATTCTAATTTATGAAATCTACAAGTGTTTCATTTCTGAACTGCTCGCTTTTTAAATGTTTCTGATCAGCTTTGAAATTCAGGGGACATGGTAGTGAATGTATGATATTTTGTGCCTTTTCTTTCTGAGATCTTGTCGTGTGCCATTAAGTCTACGTATTGTATCTAAATATAAAATAAATTTCGTCTGGAAAATAAATTTCGGATTGTGGTTCTGTTGTCTGATTTTAAACAGGTGCTTGTTAGATACTGAAGGCGAAACCTAAGGGTGATGTGATAAGACTTTCTTTTTGCGTTCATATTTCATTTCTAAAGGTGATAGTTTGGATGAAGAGATATACCAGTGTCTTGCTGCTATAGATGCAAATCAAAGACATAAGTGTTCGAATTTTATCAGCTACTGTATACTTAATATTAAAGTTAAACACCACTGAATTCAATGCATTGACATGTTTTACTTTGAAAACCATGTACCTCAATTTGTTTGCTCTGAATTCACCTCTTTGAAATTAATTAATGTAAAATTTAATTAATTTTACACATTTGCACATTCACAAGCTGAATTGTAGTGTATTTATCCAGTGGTTATGAGTTAAGATCCAAAAATTAAATTTTGAGAATTTCAAAAATTCAAGTTCAACATTATTTTTTATTTTTTTTAAATTAAGATTTTGCAAGTTTGGTCGATTTTTAAACGGATTTGAGTGTCCAGATGTGTTTTTTTTTTTCACTGCAAATTTGATTGGACAAATTGAGATCCCAAAATTCAGGTTAAAAAAACACATACAGCTCTACTCATGATCACATGACTGACAGACCATGCTCTGAATGGCCAGAGATTGTTTTGATTGCATTTAGGCTTGATTGCCGATCCTGTTGGGTAGCCTGGCTACTTTTTTTTACTTGAATTTTTTACTTGAATGTTATTTCTTTTAAATTCTGAAACTTGATTGCAGTGGAAATGAGTTTGGTAACATTATAAACATAGCTGTTAAAATTCCATGTTGAGAAATTTCATATTTCATGTTTAAGTTTCAATATTAAGAATTCTGCGTCTGTTAAAATGTCTTCATGTCTCATATTTGCTTACAAATGTTTTCCCCCTTGTATAAAAAACCTTGGATGGGCAATGGAAAGTCTATAAATGGGCATTCTAGATTAGGAGCAGTCTTTGCAATATACAGCTTTTAAAAGGTCTAATAATCGATTTTAATTGAATATATAGCTTAAGCTACATCTTGAATGAATTTTGAGTAGCTCAGACATGTGCTTGACAAAAAGTATTAATTCTCCACTGTAAAATTCACATCAGATAGGATAAACATCCCCTCAGAGAAGTCAATGGACTAGACTCTCGGTGACCCGCAGGTCAGAAGAGTCACACAATAACAGCGGAATCCGTGCTAAAGAGCAGGAAGAGCCGCCAGTCTGCAGCCTGAGATATCCGCCTCTTTTATTGTTTGTGGAGGAACGGTCACATGTGCCTGCTGCAAGGAAACCAGTCATATCTGCCCCCAGAACAAGCAAATAATGCTGTTTCTAAAAGCGGAGATGGGCAGGCTCGCCCACACACCTCCTGTTAAGTGGCAGCTCACAGTAGTCTACAGTAGGCATGTATCCATCCATCCATGTGTCTCCCTCGCAGAGGAGATGAAGGGACATGTCATGAGTGAGCCCCTGTCATTTAAATAGACGAGGCAACAGATGAAGAGAAGAAGTGGATCTCAAAGGGAGGCTCGAGACTTGACACAGCAGGACATCCAGGCGCGATGCCGAGGAAAGACTTGATGTTCAGTGCTAAAAACACTTTGTGATAGCCAGAACGACCAGCTTATTGCTTTCAGCGGATACGCAGAAGTAACAGTATTTTTAACTGTGTCGAAATCAATTGTAACGGCCTCCAAAACCAAGAAAAAGAAAGCTGTACCCCTGTTTGTTGGCTTCATCTCCTGCTACAAAACAACACTCTGGTGTGAGGATGTCTGTTTTCGGAGGAAAAGGCGCAGTGAGGATTTAGCTCCAAGTCAGGTCCACCCCCTGCTGTGTTTGTGTGTGTGACCTTCCCCTTGGGGCCAGGTTTGCTCAGGGGCTGCAGGTTTTCTTGGGGAGGAAAGTTATTTCTGGCAGGTTGGCAGTGATGTCACGAGTGTTTCCTCATGATCCGGGCTTGGGTCAAGTTTAGCTGCAGAGATTCTCCTGAGTTTTCCTGTTGTTCTGGGAGAGGTGGAAAAGGTGTGGAGCCAACTGACGAGCAGAGGAGGGTTGAGCGGAGAGTGGGGGGGGGCTCTGTTGTATCCCTCCCTTTAATACAATGGTTCTGCTTTGGATGACAGATGCTGCTTAACCCGCCCTGACCCAGGGAGCTGTGATGGCTCAGCTGAGTGACAGGCCCATAGAGAACACACTAGGCTCTGCTCCACTTTGCCCAAACTGCACAGGACCCCCCCCCCCCCCCCAAAAAAACAAGAGAAGGAACACCCTCTTTGGGCATCCCCCATGGTAATATATGTCTATCTGAGGAGCACCATGAATTAAGGGTAGAGGAGGGCACCCACTTGTGCTATCTTGTCTTATTGAGTGAAATATTGAGACAAATTGAGTACTAAATCACTACGGAGAAGAGTGGTATTGTGACAGTGCTTGAAAGCCTGTAGACTGTCCATTGTCATGAAGTCGCCTCCGCAGCAGCTCTGAGCTGCATTTATCATCACTGGGGACTGAGGGGGAAAGAGACCATGCCATCGGTTTGTCATACTTAACTTGTCTGTCTCCATCTGAGAAGACTGCAGTCAGAGCGAGCAGGAACTGTATCACAGCAGTATTTGTATTACAGTCAGACTGAACAATATCTTGATTTTTCTTTCTGCTGTTGAGCTTGTTTTAGTCTTGTTAATGGGGTTTTGTGATACAATGGGTCTTTATCAGTTGAGAAATGAACATGAATCCTTGAATTCCTGAGGGGCTTCACAGAGCAATGATGGCTGCCTTGGCTAAACCAGTTTGATATGCGCACACTTTTGTGTTTGTCTGTGTAAAACTCTAATGATGCTACATCCAGCTGGCTCTCAGATATGAAAGCGGTCCTCTAGCAAGGTGATACTGTGAAAAAGTGTTGTTTTTTTTCTGCCAGCATTACACCACACAACAGCTTTCAGAGCATCTCAGCACGCTTCTCCTGCCTTCTCGAGAAGACAGGTACTTTACACCATGTCTCCTCCACAACACAGCCTACGTCTATCCCTGCCTCCTCTCTCTGAGCTGCTGTCCTCTCAGCTGCAAGGAGTGCACATTCACACCCCCAAAAATTCCAAATATACTCAATGTTCCCCAGCACCTCACAATGCCTTGTCCTGACCTGTCTCCAGCCTCAGCCCTGACACACAGTCTTCTCCTCTTGTAGGGCTGAGCACATAGCTGTGAGCGTGCAGCTTGTGTCATATAGAGCTGTTTTTTTCTTTACACACATTATGGCTAAAATTTACCCGAAACATCCATAACACTAAAAAGCAAATTAGAAAATGCAGTGTAGTATAGATGAGTTTTATGTTCTTAAGGTACTTTAGCGCTGAGTTTGTGTTTTGTGCTGTCTTTTGTGTATTTGTTGTTGACTTTTATGTATTTTAAAGACCCATCTAGGGACGTGCGTTGCAAATTAGCTTGAGATATAAATGCTGTGGTGTGCTGCATTGCTATATGCTACATACATGTCTACAAATAAACCTACAAATTAAAAAAAAGCATTGAACAATAGATAAACATATCTAATCGTATTTGCAAATCTAAGAAATGTAAAAATGTGTGTGAAATAGCATATACATACATACCTTCCCATTTACCTCAACTGTGGTTGTTCAAGAAGAAAAGGGAACATGTTGACCTAAGTGATAATTTTCCCTAATTCTGCTTTCCTTTAGTTTAATTATGGGGTTTTGGCGGGACCAGAAATAGTTATATACTCATTTATTCGATTTTTTTCACAATAAAATGATGCACTGCTTTAACACATATTAGTTTAAAAGAACAGAATAGATCACACAAAGTGGTGATGCATTAGTGCTAAATTATGTAGTTACTTCTTTACACTGTTCTGAAATATTTTTGGGTGATTTGAATTCTTTATGAATGAAATTGTAGAATTAGTTTGATACATATATACATACATATTGATACTTAGATTTCAAAAATGTAATTGAAATATGCACCAGTTTAGAGCTGCAAACTGTTTTCTGAGTGCTTCAGCCTGATCACAGACAGCCGCTAGGTGGCACTGTGTCTGTTTGGTAAAAGTCCTCTCGGTTTCCCCCCAAAGGTAAAACTGTCTGACACCAAATTCTCTAAATGCCCACTGTCCACAATGTCGGGGAAAGGGATAATATGGTGTTCTCATTTTACAAAAGAAAAATCCATGGTGGTGAATGGAAGTACATTGTGTTCACTATTCCCACATGTTTTCTTTATTTCAAATATTTACAGAGACCACCCCTCTCTACCCCCGCATGCACACACAGGATGAATCAGGATTAATTGTAGAATGCATTTGAAATATTTCACCTTTTTTTTTTTTTGTTGAGTAGTTTAAATTCTACAAAGGAAAATGTTGTCATGCCAAAATTCCACAAGATCTAAGCTATCCCAAAAATTCACAACTGACTAAATAAAAGACAAAGAAAGAGAGAGAAAGACACGTGTGTTACAGACAACACTCTGAATTACATAACCACAAATAAAACATCTGAAACACAGCAATGCAAAACCTCAACGCTGTTGTGTGAAATTAAAATATATCCGAAAGTAGGTTATTTTATATAGAACAATTAGGGCTGCACACAACATATAGTCTGACTTACTTATAATAGGAGTTTGGGTTTTTTTCTCAAAGTCACATGAACATGAAGAAAGCGTATTTGCAATAACTCAGTATCTTATCTCAGGGTGATTGCACCACTTAGCCTCACACAGATAACCTCAGCTATTGTAGGCCTACAGCTAATTAACCTATAGAGTAAATTAACCTAATTTGGCATTGAAAAAAATGTTGTTTTTTGCACACTATAATACTTAAAGAATGCTATTGATTATCGGAACCGCAGACCAATATCATCCACATGATTTCGTTCAAATGGTGTTTTAAGGAGGATTTTTTTCCACCCCCATTAGGACACATTCACACAGAAGACTTTGGCGAGTTTGATTTTTTTCAGAGGTGTGAGGGACACACAGTTTATAATATTAATCTTATTTATCACAGAATCAATGTTAGCTCAGATATTTAGGTTTAATTTCTGAGAGGCCTAGGTTGTAATTATGCAGTTTTATATTGATTTTCAGTAGAACTTCTCACACACAAGAACAAAATTTAGCATCCAGCTTGTGACATCAGTACTGATGATTACCAACTGAATGAATACAAACTGATGTGAAATTCCCATTTCTAAGCTATAAAGCCAATAAACAACATCAGGTTTCAGGCTGTGCTGCTTGTTATTTTAGCTCACTTTTATGTCTGTTTTTCATGAAATGTTTACATTATATGTTGTTGCAATAGATACGATGCAGGTCCGGTGAGGTGCCTGAATGAGTTGGTGCAAGGGTTAAAAAAAAAGTTAGTTTACAGGTGAAGAGGGCTAGATCAATATGTAAACCACCAGTGTGCAGAATTTAACTTGAAGCACTTTTATTGAGGGCGAGAGTTGTAGGAGTGTTTTCTCACCTCAACAATTCTGTGGTATAATGAACAAAAAAGTTCAGTTTAGAAAATATTATCTTCAACACCAGCTCAAACGTGTAGATGGGTTTTATGCGAAAATACTACGCTATCTTTTTTTGTTGAATTTTTAAGTGAAATCCATTTCTAAGATCTGATTTTCACAGGAGCTTCCTCAATCTCACGGACCACCTTAAAAGCCTTTGTCCCGCCCTCGAGGCTTTCTCTGCTCGTCCTGATTGGCTGAGACCTCGTGGATGGAAGCGGCTGCAGAAATGCAAAACTTGTTGCTGGCTCCTCTGGACGCGTTGATCTCACACAGCGGCAGAGCGGAGTGTGAGTGTATCTGTATCCCAAGTGCGCTCAGACCACAGCAGACAAGACTCGGTGAACGGAGGGACGCACACATTAGGAGCGAAACGCGTTCAAAGGACTTAAGGCGAAGGCGCTTCACTTGCAAGGCGCATGACCGGTGGCAGCGGGTGGAGGATGCTGTCAAGCCGCTCCGTGGTTGTGGAGTGCGGGTAGTGCACGCCGCGCTGCTCCGGGTTCAGGTGGCGTAAACGGACGCTCCGGTTCTCCGGTGCCTGGGTTGGAGATCCGTGTTTGTGGACTTTACTGCACGCTGGACTTTTGGCTACGTGCCTGTGTCGAGATTTTGAAGGACATCGGTGGGCACTATTTATTTAAATCTTTTTTTCCCTCCCTCAAAGCCACAGAGGTAATTTTTTTTTACCACACGGCTCCAACTGGACTTTTTTTCTTGTTTCCAGTATGGGACCTTGTACAAAAAGTCGCACCGGGACATTTGACATTGGACTGGAATCATGAATTAGCTGACAGAAATTGTCATATTCCCTCCTCGATCGCTCCAATTCTTGTGCGCTCTCCTTTTAGTTTGTTAGCGAGATGTTTTTGTGTCATGTTTGTGCCGAAGATATGCGCAAAGAAAAACTTTGGATTATGGTAGGTCACTCATGCAGTAAGTTAAATAGCAGTGTTTTATAGTTGTTTGCTTAATCAAAGACAAAAAGGAGAGTAGTCAAGTGCACGCACAAATAGGAGAGCAGGGACACAGTTTACGTGCGTATTTTGGACATAGTCTGCTCTCATCCGCGTCATTGGAGAAGTTGAAAAACAAAAACAATTGATTAACAATGAAAACTTATTTGATGAGTTTTAAAAATTAAATTGGATTGAGCAGCTCGATTTGCAGAGTGATACAAACATTGAGTAGTTTCCCGCATCTCTTTTTTTTTTTCCTTTTTGCTTTTGGGGACAGACGGAAAAACAGACAGTGTGCCGATGTCTGGCAAACTGGCCGTCATGTGGGATTGATTGCAGGGGAGTATGTTTGGGCTGGAGCAGTTTGGTTCTCAGATAAATAGCAGAAACCCTGGCCAGTCAGAGAGAAGCATAAACCAACCGAGACTGAACATGGGCTCCCATTATAAAAGCCCAGGTTTTCACGCTGGAGGCCCGCCGGGTGCCGTGGAGCCCGGCATGGGCCCTCTGAGCGAGCCGCAAATGCTCGGGCTCAATATGAACATGAATGGAGAGCAGTACGGGGGATTTCACCCGCGGGGCCACTCGGACATGCATGCAGGCAGCGGACTCCAGCAGCAGCAGCAGCAAGGACCCATGCATGGATTTTTTAACAACCAGCAACCTCATCAAGGACATCCTCACGGCCATCAACCTCACCCCCACCAACCTCACCCACATTTCAGTGGGAATTTTGGAGGCCCGGAGCCAGGGTCATCATGCCTGCATGGTGGCAGGCTAATGGGCTACAACAACAATGGCATGGGACCACAGCAGGGCTTTGGAGAAGGATTTGATCCTCTCGCTGAGGGGCAGGCAGGCGATGGCTTTCCCCAGCAGCAACAGCAGCAGCGGCCTGGTAACATGCCTGACTTTCAACATCACGGGCCTCCCAGTGGCAGCCATGCTGTCCCCGCTCCCTGTCTACCCCTGGACCAGTCGCCTAACAGAGCAGCATCCTTCCACGGTCTCCCTTCCTCCTCGTCCTCCTCATCTGATTCTCATGGACTGGAGCCTCGCCGGATGCCCAACCAGGGAGCTGTGGAGGGATTAGAGTATAACTTCCCAAGTGAGCCTCCATCTGGACATTTTGATGTACATGTATTTTCCCCATCAGATTCAGAATCTCAGTTACCCCATTTTGGGCCAGGGCGGCCAGTTCCCAGTGGTAATTTCACAGGGAACCCCGGCATGCCACGGACACCAGGTATGCCAGGCATCTCTAAGGGACACCAGCCGCCGCCGCAGCCCCAGCAGCCACAGCATGGAGTGTTTTTTGAGCGTTTTGGAAATGGCCGGAAGGTGCCCGTGGGAATGGAGCCGGGGGTCAGTGCAAGACATCCTCTCATGCAGCAGCAACAACAGGCTGGTTTGATAGCCAGACAGAATTCGTGCCCCCCTGGCCTCCCCCGACCCCCTCAGGCTGAGCCCGGCTCCTCTAACCCTAACATTCTGGACGGAGGGGTCATGATGCCAGGCCAACACAACCAGTTTGAATATCCCATTCACAGACTGGAAAATAGGGGTCTGCACCCCTATGGGGACCCCATGTTTAATATGCAACAGCCAGCGCCTCCTCCCTCCCAGCAGCCCCCAAATCAGAGGCTGCAACACTTTGACTCTCCTTATATGAACATGGCAAAAAGGCCGAGATTTGACTTTCCTAATGCACATGGCGGTGAAGGCTGGTGTGGTGGTATGGATAACCACCTCTCTCCCTCTGCATATCCCGGCCTGCCTGGAGAGTTCACCCCACCTGTGAGTGAAGGTTTCCCTCCAGGTCCCCTGCAGCATCCGGGGCCTGAGCAGCAGTCTCTGCAGCAGCGGCAGAATGCAGCCATGATGATCAAACAAATGGCCTCTCGCAACCAGCAGCAGAGGATGAGGCAGCCCAGTCTGCAGCAGCTGGGTCACCACGGCGATGTGCCTCCTGGCCCGATGGCTCACGGAGGCCCAGTCGGGAGCATGCCACAGCCCAACTTCGACAGGGAGAACGGTGGCAGGATGCCCAACATCGATGGACAAAATCCTCATGTAGCTCAGGAGAACTCCTGGTTCCAAGGGTCCCACCCACCAGGGGAAATGATGTCACGGCGTATGGGTGGAGCAGGTAACGAATCAGGGCCCCATGAGATGGGTCTACAGCAGAACGGGGCTGGGATGATGTTTAGGCCAGGCATGGGCATGCAGGAGCCCATGAGAATACCAGGAGATGGGCATGTACAGGCTCTCCATTCCCCCGGCATGCACTCACAATTCAGCGGCAACATGGGCAACCTCTCACAGATGCAGTCTCCAGGAGCAGGGACGGGGCATCCGAACGCACCAGCAGAGAGGCGGCCGGCTGACTTCCCTGCACCTCCAATGGGAGCACAGCCAACGTTTCCCTATGGGGGGGCTAACCGTCAGGGACCTGCCCACAGTGCTCCCCAGGGGGTGAACACCTCACCAGGGAGCTACCCTCCTCAGTCTGAGTTTCCCCCAGGCCAGCGGTCGTCTGTTAGTAAGCTCGGAGCTCTGTCCCTCGGGAACTTCAGCAAAACCAGCACTAAAGACAGTGTTTTCGGCCAGAGCTGCCTGGCGGCCCTTTCCACAGCCTGCCAGAACATGATCGCTAGCCTAGGGGCCCCCAATCTTAACGTAACATTCAACAAGAAGAACCAAAATGAGGGCAAGCGAAAACTGAGTCAGACAGAGCAGGACATTAATAGCAGCACATCTAATGGGACTGGCAGTGCTGGACCTGAATATTTTCAGAGCAGCACTTCCCAGAACAGCCAGATGCCTGGCACTGGGAATAGCAACTCTAAGCCTGCAAGTCAAAGCCAGACGGTGCAGGGGGAAGCCAGTGCCCTCTCCCCAAATTACAACATGGACGCTACCCCGTGCAGTGAGGGGAAGGCAACAACAGGGAGTGGGAGAGGGAGAGGGAGGAGAAAAAGAGACAGTGGACATGTGAGCCCTGGAATTTTTTTTTCCCCTGACAATGGTAACCCTGTTGTAAGTCCAGGCCAGCAGACCCCCTCTGCTGGCGTTGGGGAGAGGGGTGGGGGAACGCCCCATGACAAACACCTCCAATCACCTTCTTGGGGAAAAGGAGCCGATTTAATGTTGGGGGACCAGGCCGATTTGATGTCTTCTTTGGACAGTGGCATTCAGAGTGTCGCTAAGTCTGACAGTAGCTCGCCACGAGTGGACTTTCCTGACGATGTCAGCACCCACTACGGCAACGAGGATGAGGTGTCCTCCAGCTCAGATGCAGGAGGGGCCTCGGCCACCAAGCCTAATCGCAGCCCTATGATCACCGGCTCACCCAAAATGCAGCGGAGTGACCACGGGTTGGTAAATGGACAGAAGCCCCTTGGCATGGGCATTAACAATCATACTACCTCGACACCAGACAGCTATGGACTGAATGCTGGTGGGGGCACAGGGGCCAGTGGGGTGAGCCATCCGGGCACTCCTGGGGTGGAACAGGTACGCACCCCATCCAGCACCTCTGGCCAGGAAGAAATTCATCCTCTGGAGATTCTGCAGGCCCAGATCCAGCTACAGCGGCAGCAATTCAGTATCTCAGAGGACCAGCCCCTGGCCATGAAAAATGGCAAAAAGAATGGCGACTGTCCCTCACAGAACGGAGACAATGAGCTGGCAAGCTGCAGCCCGGATGCTGGGAAGGGCTCAATGGGCACTATTGACCTTGACACCCTCATGGCAGAGCAGCACGCCACCTGGTACGTGCCCAGTGACAAGGCCATGATGGACGGGTCAGAGGATGACAAGGCCATGGGACCATGGGAAAAAAATAAGAGCCAAAACAACAGCAAAGAAGGTAAATGAAACTGTTTATTCCTTTGGATAGATTTTACACACTTTTTACTCTCTTTCTCTCACTCTCACACATGCAAAACAGACTGCATTAACTGAAGCATTTTGCTCCTGAAATTAGTATATGTTCTTCCTTAAAATGTCACTTATTTGATCTGAAATGAAGTGTAACATCACATATATACTAGGTAAAATACATATATAATAGTAGACCTTTTGTCTATACTGTGCGGCCAGAAAGCAGGCGTCTCTGTTTAACTGGTGTCTTTGAATTTATAGGTTTAGTCTATAGGAAGATAATAAATTTAATCATGTCGCCTTTCAAGTTTTTACAACGAAAAAACGATTTCCGCGTTATTTTTGCTGTTAAATTGGATCCGTATATGAAACACGTATGGCATATATATATATATATATATATATATATATATATATATATACATATTCAGAGTGGAGCACTTTTAAATGCCACCTGACTGAACAAAGTAAACCTAGTACCTTTTCGACTATGTGTTTTTTATACGTTTCTTCGTTGTCGAGGCACTTCAAAAGAGCAGCTCAAGTAAAGTAAACATTTCCTGCGAGTCTTTATCTCGTTTTTTCAGGGTGAACAACTACATTGAGAAGATTAATAGCTTTTTGAGGATATGCGTTTGCGCAGCGGGGTTTCCCTCGCCTTGTTACGTGTTTGTTTTTGTTATTACCATGGGATAATACCGAGCTGGTGAAAGTGGATTGATTTTAGATTGGCAGGACAGGATTTCAAGGATTAGATATTGTGATGAAATGAATACAGCTATCCACTTTGTATTTTACCGTCCGTGTGAAATAGTTAATTTACAAAGCGTTTAATCGCATATTTTTAAGTGCCTGGTTTAAAATTGTAGTTTGATAATTATTAAGAAGTTTGTAATTATTTATTATTGTATATTTTGTCACTTTTAAACGATGTGTTATTTTTTACATACCTTGATTATTGTAAAATAATTGGAGTAAATGTAGGATTACAATAAGTTGGTTATTTTTATAAGGAAAATGTAAAATTTTGGCCTAAAGACACGGTGACAGTTTTTCAACTAGACGGAGACGTAACAATCTGCAGGTGTAGGTTTATGGTTATAAAGAGATTTATCTTAATGTTTTTATGGTGGCTTTAAATTAAAATGCAGATGAATCATTTTACTGTTACATTGCTGCGGATTAGTTTCGTATTCTAATTCTTCTTCCTGTAATACTTACATGAACAATAACTATAATTATTGTAAAATGGATTATAGACGTTGTTATTGTAATTAATATTAATATTACGTTATTATTACAAATTTCCTTTATTATTATTTTATTATAAATGGCCTTTTTATTATTATTTTATGTGCTGTAATTGTGTTATAATACAAATTGAATGCAGTATTATACAATACAATTGCAAGAATTAGACAAGTTGCATATTTTCCTATAGGTTATATTTTTATTTTATTTATCCATTTTGGTTTTTAGTTTTCGTGTCTTTTCTTTTTTCTCTCTCTCTCACGCTCTTTTTATATACATAATTTCAAACCAAAGTAGATACGGTTGATGTTGAT
This sequence comes from Plectropomus leopardus, assembly GCF_008729295.1. Taxonomy (NCBI): domain Eukaryota; kingdom Metazoa; phylum Chordata; class Actinopteri; order Perciformes; family Serranidae; genus Plectropomus; species Plectropomus leopardus. Next base: position 12,829,628 of record NC_056468.1, read on the forward strand.
ACATGAAAAATCTGGTAGAATTGCCCACTTTCAGGATAAAGCTATCGAAAGGCATGTGGATGTATGGATATATAACAATGTGTATGTATATAACTGCGGAAAGCGCCGAGCGCGTCTCGAGCGCCTCTTTGTTCTGATGAGCGCGGGTGCAGAGAGGGGCGGGGGCGCGCACCGCGCGGAGTCTGGAGTCCAGGCGCATTGTTTATATGAGACTGAGCACAGGGTGTCGGGTGCTAACACTAATGCCATTACTTTGAAAGAGCGCTGCAACTATTTCCACTGTTGAAGCAGGCTAATATCACGGGTCAGCCCAATTATAAATCAGCAGAAAAATAACGAGCAGTGTACGTTTTTAATTTGAGCCACAATAATCAAAACTAGTACATTTCACTTCATCCATTTATTTGTTTTCATCATAATTGGTCTCTACTGGTCCTCTCAGCTAAACTAGGGGGCAAATGACAAAATCACTGAACACTGTAGCTTTTTTGTTCCCATGATTTCTTCCCATGATCAATTACAAAAGAAGTAATTGAGTTCTACTAATTTATATAAAAAACAACAACAGAAAACAAAATGAAAGCAGAGCATCGCGGTGTAAAAAAAATGAAAGCAAAAAAAAAGCTCACTGATGCCAGGAGATGATAAGTAACATCATCATTTTTGATATTGATTAATGAGTTTTCCTTTGAGTTGGAAACCCAACACTAATAGGCAGTCAGCCACAGTCACCCTGTTGCGCTCGCCGTCTTAATTTCTCTGGGGCTGATGGCACATTTAAAATTACAAATTCATAAAAATCAGTAGGTATTTAAAAGCAGAATAGTTTAATACCTGCTCTCATTTCCTCTCCCCCTCCTCTCTTCTTCTATCTCCTGTCTCTTCCTGTCTCCTTCTCTCTCCTCTTCTCTCCTCTCCTTCTCTCCCCTCTCCACTCCTCTCCTCTTTCAGCCCTCCCTGCTTGGACACGAGGCATGCAGCTCTGGAGCGATCGATAGCTAGTTAGCACAAATCACGGCTCCTGACAGTTTCTCATTTGAGTGCTTCAGACAGCAAAGATGAAAAAAAGGGTGGAGGTGTATTTGGGAGTGGGGGGGGGTTTCGAGATTGAATCGGATGCTTAGGCTACACAGAAGGGAGCAAAATAACATAATAATTTAAGATAAGTCATAGCCCACAGTGTAGTTCCATAAGAGCCAGCATCCCACAGGCTTTTCACACTGCAAAAAATATCCACCTCTACCACTCTAGTCCTCAGTCTTGTGAACAAAATTCTGCCACTGGGGAGATAATGTCACTGACACTAATTTGAAATAAATCAGGCCACTTTATTAGGCCATTAGCTTTAACGAAATGTAACTTGGTCAGGAAAATTCTTAAAAGATGATCATTTTTATTAGGACCAATTTAATTTATGTAATTCTAGTGACGATGGGGATGTTTTTTTCCCACTTAAATTAAGTTTAAATAACATTTTAATCATCAGCACAAGATTATGTAACCAGTGGAGATATTTTTTGCAGTAGAAATGTTCTGAACGCTTACATAAGTTGGAGATTTGTCTAACAAAGTAGAAGATATGTTAGGATTTTTTTCTTCCAGGTGGAATCGTTTTCTACCTCTTCACTCTCAAAAACTCCTTTCTGTTATCAGAATTTAATTTACGTATATAAGTCTATATTTTGCTCTCTCAGGAGTGTTGAATTATGCATGGATTATTTCCATTCTTGAACAATAAGTTTTCTTACAGGCTAAGTTCAATAATGATAAACAGTAATTATTATATTGATTCACACACACAAAAAATATTTGGAATACTTTATTAAAAATGAAACCACAATTGAAAATGCATTTTGATCAAATTTATTATAATTATAAGAAGTTTGAGTGCTTTCACATTAAAATTTTTACACAATTTGAGAATTCAGTCATCAGTTTTAGTATGACCAAAAATATAAGATTATCTGTTTCTGGTGAGAGTTTAGATTTTGCCCTGAGAACTCATGCACGATGTGTTTTTCTTCTTCTTTTTTTGTTTCATTTGGTGCTGGATAGGAAGTTAACTTTAACTGCTTGGGAGTTTAAACAGGTGAATTACGGTGGTGTGTGTATTTTAGTGATGCAGTGGAGTTTGTTTCAGATGATTGAAGCTGAAGGTCAAGGGTCACTGTGGTCGAATGAGGTGAATGTTTCCATCGCTCAGTGCAGTTTCACTTTAAGTGCTCAAAGTTGTGTAAAACTTCAGAGGGACCCCAGATCATTTTGTTGCCAGTTGTGTTGTGTGAGAAAGAGAGACTACAGGAGAAAAAACACATCTCGCCACAATCCGAATAAGAAATTCCACATCATTCTTCAGCCAGCTTCCTTTGAATGTTTGAGTGTGCAGGCAAGTAGCCTATAACAGAAAAAAAAAGTGCTCTCGGAGCTGAAGTCTGTTCACCCAGTGCATCCCAGCTCACCCTCTCTGTGCTCCCTGCATGCCTATTTAAAGTGATGCGTGCTGCATTAATGGCCCCCTTTGGACCCCATATTCTTGGCCTTCTCTGTCTATGACAGCACAAGTTTTTCACAGCTATACCTGCCGCTGTAAGCTCACGGCCTGCAGAGCCCTGTGTGCAACACGGCATCAGGAGTAGAAGTGTACACTTTCCTTGTACGGTGTCAGTTAATATTATTTCCTCTTTTATTTAAAAAGAACATATTTTACGCTCTTCCTCTTCCCTTCTCTTCTGTATATCTCAGCCAGAAGCCGACCGTTCATTTGGAAACTTATGCACAGTCTTGATAACAGGCAAGCAGCGGGCGTAGGAAGTGATTCAGTTATTTTTACTTTTTGCCACACACACTTTTTAAATTTTTTTTTTATCAGCACAGTTAAAACGTCTTCTCAGTTGACCCTGTGGAATAGTTTCACTCTTCCCTCTCAATAATCAGCCCATAAACAGCTCTAATCATGATCAAATCTCTTTGGCTCTGACTTTGACAGGTTTGAAAAGAGGGAACTTGCATCTTATCACACCTACTAGAAAGCACTTAAATCCACTGAAAGAGCTGTATTGATATTCCACCATGGAGAACAATCCTGTGAGACTAGCTGCCTTTGACATTTCAGTACGACAACAAGCCCACAAATCACACCAGTAATTTCTATTTCCTTTTTCTAAAAACAGGAGAAAGTGATTGGCACATGCTTGAATGTGGAAAAAACAGCTCGGGGCAGTCTGTGTTCTTTACCTGTCATTACAAGGTGTTTCATATTGACTTTTTTTTTTTCAACAACACACTTCCACCAAGCCCCTCATACACTCCTGTATTATAGTAATTATAATCATTATGATAATCATAGCAATTAGCCTCTGTAATATTGTGTCCAAAAGTCATAATTCATCCTCAGGCAACTCCTGTAAGTTGGTTATTGACGGGTTCGTGGGGGCCACAAAGAGCAGCTCGTTCATGTATACAACTGCTGATTTCAGCAACATAAAGACATGATTATGATGACGAAGCAACGTCTTGTAAACTAACATCCTCCTGAACAAAATCATCCCCGATGCATGGACAAAGAAAACATTTCCCTGTTCTCGCTTTATGTCTGTGATTGCATGCATCTGTATGTGTGTGTGTGTGTGTGTGTGTGTGTGTGTGTGTGTGTGTGTGTGTGTGTGTGCACGCCCGCGCGCGCGCTGGTATGAACGTGTGTGTGACGAAGGGCAGGTTTGTAGACACTGCAACTTGATAGTGTGAATTTGTCAGGTGTAGACATAAAGTTTGATTTATTTAGACTCAGTGTCAGGCTCACGGCTCCAGCCCCCCCTCCCCCCCACCACCACCCCTCTCCCCGATCTCAGGTGTCTCACTCGGTGGCACATGCTCACTTAATTCTAATGTGTTGAAAATATTTAAGAGTATTTACTTAACTTGTAAATAGTGCAGGACTGAAAAGCGTCTATCATGCATTTAAGGCATTTGGAATTTAAGCCAGTGTTTGTATATGTGCGTGTGCATCCGTGTTTGTTTACATGCAACATGCGTGAGTGTGTGTGTGTGTGTGTGTGTGAGTGCGCGTGCGTGCGTGTATGCTGTATGTTCTTGGGCTTTTGCAAGACACTGAGCAGTAGTGACAGTCAAAGGAAGCCTATTAAAGAAGCGTGCTTGTGACTGATGAAGAGAGAAAAAGATGAACAAAGGTGTCAGGCCTTGCTGGATTTTCAACTCTTCAAAATAGCAGCTCATCGGGTGTTTTGTTTTCCCTGGGGAAGGGTGTTAGAATAAAATAAAACTTGTCTCAGCATGTGGCAAATATTCTCCCCGGATGCAGCAGGGAATGGAAAGCTGAGTTTATCTGGGAGATGCGCAGAACGAGCACTTTAAAACCTTCGATCGTAGATGTATGTGACATGCCTCCAAATGTCCACTGTCTTGTTGAATGTATGCCAGAACAAGAAAAAAAAGGCTCCTGAAGGGGGATCATATGTTGCCCAGGATATAAGTACAGCTTTTTTGAAGGTGTGTGTTTTTCAGGTTTGCAGAGGTGCAGATGTTGTCACGCTGCCAGCAGCAGTTATGTTATTAACCATACAGGTAGTCGTCAGGCACCTTTAATTTGTATTGAGCAATTGACAAATGGGTTATGACACTGGAGCTGATTCTCCTGGGTGTCGGAAGTGGAGACTGATGGAGTGAAAGAGAAAGTAAGAGAGATAGATTTTTTTTTTTTTTCTTCAGAGAACATCTGTAGTTTCGCTCAGGAGGCGAGTGGCTGGGTAATAGCTACCATTTGCATTCATGGAAGAGAAAATAATTTAATTTAAAACATTTTTTTCCATCAGTTTCATGCTCCATGACTATTGTTCATTCTCGTCTGCATGAAAGAACATATTTATCTGTGTATGTGTATATGTATTTAAAGTAATGTAACTAGTTGACACACAGCAGCAAAAGAAAAATAGAGAATATAATTTTTTAAATCGGATCTATTTAATTACATAAAATAAAACAATCTGTTTACACTTTTTCTTTTTTTTTTTTGCATTTCCTGAAACAGAATTCATAATTACCCCTATTATTATTTTTATTCAAATTAAACGTCATTGTCATGCAGGTGCTTTGAACCTCAAAACTGCCACTGTTTTCATTTGTGCTTGACCTTTTCCAAAAAGGGTGAAAACACAGAAAACAAAGTGTTGCAGCTCCGCGCTGAAACAAAATAGAGACGGCGAAGTAGATCAATATGTCACCGACTTGGATGACATGCTGGACAGGTCCTGGACATGGCTCTGAGTTATGAAGGAGGCACTAAATCACTTCCCATGTTCTGATTTGTGTCTGGTTTCCTAAGCACTTCTTGTGGCCAGAGGGGGAGGTGTGCACGTGTGTGCACGTGTGTGTGTGTGTGTGTGTGTGTGTGTGTGTGTTGGTATGAGTTTGAGGAGGGGATGGGGATGGGTGTGTTGCTGGAGAGAAGGTAACGAATGCTGGGGGCAATGCCTGCCTGGACAAGATTTTTTTCTTTTATGTTGCAGGCCAGAGAACACAGAGGAAATTCAAACCAAAATAACCCCTGTGTGAGAAATGCGCCCCCTCGCTCTAGATATCCTCCCTGCTTTGAAGGAAAGGTCACACTACGTCAGTTGGATGGGGGCTGCAGGGAGCCTCATATGCCCCCTACCCCCACCCTGGGGCAGGGGATACCTGGGACAATGCCTCTGTTAGCCCCCATATCATCTTTAAGACTTCCCTTATGACCAAACTTGAGGGAAATTATTTGATTTTCTTTAATGATTCAGCAGCGACCTGCATGTCCTGTCACTTCTGAGAAAGTGATGAGAAAATAGGAGGACCTTAAGTTGTTATATTTCCAGCGAAGAAGACCTTTTCTCGTCCCCCTTTTTTTTCTTTTTTTTTTAAACCCGATTTTTTTCCGATTGTGATGGGTGTTTTGTGCTGACAAAGACAGAATCCTCTCACCAGGCCATAGTGGTAGTTGTTATGCTAAAGGAATCTGACCTGATGTCACACACTGTCATAGGAGCGGAGGCCTTTGGGTGTTTTTGTCAGCGAGCCCGGCATTCTGATGGGCTGGTTTGTGTGCAGTGAGGACGGGGTCACGCCCTCGGGAGCACGGGGTTAAAGGTGAAGTGTCGTCATGGAAGTATAGAGCTTGGGATGGAAAGGGCAGAGGCCTGCCGCATGGGATTCTGGGGCCTGGGAAATCAATGTGACGGCTCTGAGGAACTCGCACCAAACAGGAGCTTTTCTTCTTCTGCTAAAGAAATACATTTCATTCAGTTTCCTTTTGCCCTACATACTTTTTTACAAACAGTCATAATAACTGTGTCAGCTTCAAACGCTTACTGTCATTATTTTTAATAACTGTGTTGTTGTTTTTTTTTTTTTTGGATTAATTGAAAAAATAATTGCGCACTGTAACACTTATTATTAAATTGCTAGAAAACACGGTCTCCAAGCAGCCGTTGTTTACCTCCCTGCGTTGCTGCGAGTGTGTTGAGTGTGTGTGATATGACATGTAAACCCGTGTCAGGCCGTCAGCTCCCAGACACATTGGTGTCATCCCGACAACCAGAGCTGCGTGCTGTGCTCCCAGCCTTCATGGCATTCGAAGCTCTGCTCATCTCTGTAAATCGTCTCTGGCTGTGTCTGTGAGACGGCTCCAAAAACCCACTGCTGTGTGTGTGTGTGTGTGTGTGTGTGTGTGTGTGTGTGTGTGTGTGTGTGTGTGTGTGTGTTTGTGTGTGTGTGTGTGTGTGTGTGTGTGTGTGTGTGTGTGTGTGTGTGTGTGTGTGTTTGTGTGTGTGAGAGCATCATCACCAGGCACTAAATAACAAAGTAGTGCACTTGTGGCGAGAGATATAGTGATATAAGTGCATCGCATTAAATTCAGTATTTACTTAACACATCACAGTGGTAATCTTTCCTGGCTGTAATGTGGTTAAGGATATTTAGGTGTATTTGTGGCTCAGCGCAGCTGCTCGTGCTGTTACCGTTCCTTTTTTATTAGGTATTTTCCCCCTCGCTTGTTGATGCTAAGCACTTGTTCCCCTCAGATGAATAGGCTATTATTGAGATATTACCACGGATATGAATTCTATGTAAGTCAATGAGCAGCCATAACAACAAAGATATACTATATATATATATATATATATATATAATATCTTATCTTATATATATATATACATATGTTCCTTGCTTGCAAAATGTCATGGTGATTTGGGAATTAGACTTGTGTGATATAGAATTTCACACTGCCGTTTCCACTTTTAAAGGAATGCGCCGCCATGGATAATGCTTACAATTTAAGGGTAGTGTCTTGTTTTTTTTCTACGTAAAAATCACATCCCTCGAATCCCTTTTGGCTACCCTGTAATGCTGGGGTGATATTTTAATCCTGTGGTGGTCAAGTGTGTGGTTTATTTTACAAGTGGTGGATTTTGCATATGCTGTTGATTGAATCGTGTATTGTAACAGATAGAAATCAGTCTTTTCAGACTTTCAAACTTGATGATCCTGAGATGATAGAAAAATTAACATTTCACAAATATATTTTTTTGCTTTTGAGGGAATTTCTTAAATAATGTTTAGAAATATATGCCAAAAAATCCTGTTTTTGCTGGAGCTCACACCTGAGCATGAATCCTGGGATTACACACGCGACACATTTGTGAGTGTGTGCACAGGAAAAGAAAGTGATCATGTTTGTAATTTGATCTGTGTGTATTTTTCTCTTGTCCTTGCGTTAAAGTTGAGTGACGTGTTTAGCTGTGTGTGTGTGTGTCTGTGTCCATATGTATGCGGGTCGTGTGTGTGCATGTGGAGCAGCAGCTGAGGGCTGGTGTGGGTATGGCAGCGGCGGCAGTGGTTGGCGTGTTGTGTGTTTTCGGCCGTGCGTGTTGTCAGTTTGCTGTGTGTCAGCAGTGAGCCAGGGGAACGCTTGGCTGCCTATTCAGGCCGGAGCGGACCCTGCTGTGCCCAGCTAGCATGAGCTGCTGGCGGGTGCTGGAGGGCACAGCGCTGGGGAGAGGGGAGTGTGAGTGGGTGGAGGTGGGGGGTGAGGCGAGGAGGGGTTGATACTGGCAGGGGGTGGGGATCCGCCATGCTGAGGTATATGACTGGACCCTCTGGCGAATGTTAGATCTTGTCACTGCCACCACCAACACTGCTCTAAATCCTCAACCCCCCCCCCCCCATGTTTCCAGTCCTTGGGAGGGAGATGGAGATAGAAAGAGAGAAATTTGCAGAGGCCGGCAGTCAGAGAGACAAACGAAACAGGGCACAACGGGAGGCTTGGCTGCCTGACCTTTTACCAAATCCCCCCACTTTTCCATTCCAGTGGTCGCAGCCCAGACAGGCTGGGGGGCAAGCCTGCCTCACTGCCTGCGTGTCTGCCCACCCTGCCTCTCTTGGTTGTCCTCGCTGCCTAGCCTGGGATGGCCTTCTCTTCCCTGGCTGTGTTTTGTTAGCACTGTGTCACCGCTGCCTCCGGGTTTGTGAAAGCAGAGAGGGAGAGGGATGAAAACAGTAAGCAAAACAAAACTGTTTAAGTAGCAGAGAAAGATGAGCTAAAAAGGGGGGAAACACGGATGATTCTGCGGTGAGGTCTGCGCTGCTCTTGTCTCTCAGGTGATCAGCAGACTGACTGGAGTGTTGTGATCCGCAGCCTCTGTGCCCAGACTGTGTCGTCTATCACAGCCTCTCCCTTCTCTGACACATGTAACTCAGCTTGTCAGAGCTGTTTTCTGCCTGTCTCTACACTCAGACATCCTGCACCTTAAAGCTCTGTGTCTTTGTGCAGCACACTGATCTGCTTACCATCCACATGGAGTAAGGTGTATTTTGTGCAGCGAGGAAGTGGGTGAATAACCGGACTGATTTTAGCAAAGGAGCCCTAACATCGCACACACTTATTCTGTGCTTTGGGCTTCCTTGGAGGCAAAACCCAAAGCACACGATGCAACACTGGTGTCATCACACATAGCTGCACCATTACCTCTCTCCTAGTTGCTGTGTTTCTCTTGTTGTCTTTAAAACTTTACTTCATTTCTACCCTCTCCTCCCTCAGTGTGCTGCAGCCTGTCTCTTGCCAGATGAAGTGTGACGCTGCGCTTTTTATGTATAGTTTAGCCAAGCACTTCCCGTCCTCGTCAATCTTCCCCTTGACTAATTTCTCCGTTACACAAAGCACAAAGTGATTTTTCTCCATATGTGAAGCATGCATCTCAGACGTCAGCATTAACTCTCTGGCACAGCTGATTTAAAAAAAAAATGTCTATGACTTACAATCAACCTGTGTATGGATTTTTCTGGAATCTCGGTGCAACCATTTAATATGAGGCTCCATACCTTGCTGACACAGGGTCGATACTGTGGCACAGTCATTATAACACTAAATTGGGTCAAGCAGGGTTAAAGGCCAGTATTCTCTGTGCCCTTTGACCCTCTGACCGGAGGTTAGACAGGAGCGCTCCACATTTGCACGCCTGACTGGGAGCATGAATGCGTGTATATTTGTGTGTGTTTTCACTTGTGTATATGAGGCATGAGGAGGTGGAGTGTGAGCAGAGGAAGCTTTGCTTACAGCCTCCTTTTGGTATTGATGGGGGGGGGGGGTGTAATAGTGTTGAATTAATTTCACAGTGCAGATTTAGAGTGGGAAGTGAAAATGACACTGGTTTAATTAAAAGTGTGTATTTTAAATGCTTCATCTGTATCAGAGAATGCCAGTTGCTTGAAGTTGTTTTTCATTTTTTGTCTTAATTAACCTTTTCCTCTCTGTGCTTGTCTGCAGAATCAGAGCTGTCCCAGGGTAAGGCTGGAGCTGGGGCCCCAGGAGTCGGTGGAGGAGGAGGGGGAGGAGGGAGCAACGGAGGGAACCACCTGCAGTGCCTGTCCGTCCACTGCACAGACGAGCTGGGGGACAGTAAGGGCCGAGGGGGGCCTGTCTCGTCCTGGCGTTCTCTCCACTCTGATATCTCTAACCGATTTGGGACATTCGTGGCGGCACTGACTTGAGCGCCCAGCAGGAAGAAGGAGAGAAGATTAAGAAAAGCTTCAGAGACAAATAATGGTGATGAGGATGAAGATTACGTGTTGATGAGGCAACTGCGAGCAGCTCCTGCCTGTTCAGGGACAGAAAAACATTTAGACTCATAAATGCAAACATGACCACAGACACTCACACACATAAACATGTGCACACACACACACACACACACACACACACACACACACACATGCAAATACCATGTTTTTTTCTGATACATGCAGTCACACTTTAGGACGCTCTCTCACACACTGCTGGACAATACAGCGCGGGCTCGATTCAACAACGCCCACATCTGGAAAACCTCAAATCAATATTTTTTTTTTTTATTTTCTTTTTTGAAGAAAAATAAAGAAATGTCAAAGGAGGAGAATACAAAACCAGAAGACGCAGAAGAAGAAAAGATATTCAGTTGTCATTGGCTTTGATTGTATACCAGTGTTGAGTCTTGTGATGCGACCATGACTTTTACTCTGTTGCTCATTACAGCCTGCCTGCTCTCACCTCAGCTCTAACGTGTACATTTTAAGCTGTACTGTTTGCTGCCCCCCAATTGACCCCCTAAATTTACAGTCTCCTAATATACACAGAAATGGAGATTTTTCCTCCCCACACTCAAATGAGGCCGACTGTTTCATAAGAAGCGGCAGAGCTAGTGGAAGATGGGAAGAGGGGTGATTTTGCATGAATGTAACTCAATTTTTTTTAAACACAACTTTTTCCCTCCTTGTCAAAGAAAATGTTAACATTTACCATTTGCTGCTCTTAATCATTTATGATTTGTAGTCCTCTATTCTTTATTTTGGCAAAAATAACTTTCCCTCGTTCTCTTCTCGCCTCTGCTGTCGACCTCATGAGCTCAGCCGCTTGCATACGATTCAGCCAATGGGAACTGGAAAAGGAGGTCAAGGGATTGTTTAATAAGGGAATTGATTAAAAAAAAGACTATTGGTATTGCACATGTATAATAAGAGAAATTTGCTGTGTGTTAGGCAATCTTGTAATCTTTAAATAAAGCTTCTGTTGAATTTGAATTTCTGAAACAATAGATGGAGGACTGTGACGGCAATTTACGAACTGTTTTTTCTTTTTTTTGTTTTCTTTTTTTAATAATATGTAAAGTGCAGTCGTCTGTTTTCCTGCATATTGTATATATCTGTATATGTTTTATTGAGTAACTAAATAACAATAAATATGACGTTAAAGGTGGCATTTGCGTTTCATTGGGGAATTTTGTTTTCTTACTTAGAAGCCTTCAAAAAAATGTATTAGTCGCATCAACTAACTTTAAATAGTTTGGTATTCAATGCACACTAAATCTTCTACTCAAAGAATATTCAATACTGTAGAATAATGTGTATTTACCCTGAGGATCATCAGTGAATTACAAAGGAGCCTGCAATATATCCCAAGTGATAAATGTGACAGGGAAGTTGTGAACTGATGCACAATACCTGACAAGCATGCAGGAACCTGCACCATATTAAAGCGCGGAGCAGCAGCATCAGGAGTACTGGAAAATGTGGCTTCCTGGTGGATTAGGAAGCCAAGACGATTAATGCCATGTACACCTGCTCACAGCCTGTGTCGCATTTTATCCACCCATCTTCCCCGACGTCTTTGCTCCAATCCTTTGTACATTAAATAAATCAGCAATGACAAAGGCACCCTCAAAACAATAGACTACTGCTCCAAATACAATACATGCAACCAAAAGAAAATTTAAAATCTCCCTCATCTTTTTTGCATAACATTATTTTTCGCTCAATATTAAGAGGCACTGATTTGCCTGTTTTCCTCATCATCTCTGTTGTTTTTGGCGACCTTACACCGTCTTACTACCTGCTCCTCCCCCTGCAGCCACACATGCACACACACACACACACCTCCCCTGCTTCCACTCCCCAGGCCCTCTTTGGCTCACCTGCTCTTTATTGGCCATCTGCATGGATGCTTAATGCTAATCAATAACTCCCCTGTGTGCCAGCTCTGAGGTGGAGACGTCAATGCTACCTAACGGGGCTAGTGATCAACCTGTATCACTGCTGTCTAGAATATACACACACGCACGCATGCACACATGCGCGCACACACACATGCACACACAAACACTCAAACTGGAGCTCCCTGCAGGACCCTGTCTGTGTTATTCAGGTGTGTTTGTGCTTGCTGCTGTAGTCGCCGCCTGCTGTGTAGGATTGCAGAGCCTGTTGTGAATGTGATGCTCAGAGAGCTGCAGCGTTAGCAAACAGCAGAGACTGGTTTTGTGAGAGACTGTCATGTCACCTGGGAGGGCCTGTTTAGGGAGGGAGAATGAGGGGAGAAAGTGGGGAAATGGCTGGGGAATAAATGCTGATTACACTGCTCACTGTGAAATTGAAGCTGGAGATTCTCTGTTAGGTTTAGTCACTGAATCAGTAAAAATATCTGTCTGAATACCCAAGGCATTTTATGCTTTTGTGTACACAATTGTTTGCACGTCTTTAGGTTTTGTAGATATTTTTAAGCACTTAATTCCGGCGCGAGTACAATATATTTGGTGCCAATTATTGACAGTAATTAGATCTGTCACCTTTCATTGTTCACAGAGGACACATTGTACAAAGGTACAACAAGTTCATTGACAGTACTGACACTGGTTTGACTTATGTTTGGCAGTAGGGCTGACACGACTGACTACAATTCATTTATTACATAAAAAGGTGCAGTGTGTCTTTTTCAGGGTGGGTCGGCTGACTGCTCATGGATCAAACAAGGTTAAACCTTCTCCACTGTTGACTAAACCTGGCTTTGTATTTGCAAATTGCTTAGGTTACACACTTTCTTAAAGACTCACCACAGTGTGTGTATGCCAGAGGACTCCTGTTATGACACACTACCTGTCTGTCTGGTTTGGCTGACCCTTTTTTTATGGAAGGATGAGGGCTTGTGCTCACAGGTTCGTGATGAGTACAGTTGAACACCAGTTAACTGTTGTGTCCATGAAGCTCTGTTGACTAGTTTTGTCTTTGTTGCCATCGTACATTTCTGCAAACCATAGACATGTTACATTTGTGGGTTTCATGTGTATCATATCATTTTTTTTTCATTCAGTTTTTTATTCATTTTAACAACATTCAAAATTACTGACTTTCAGACTTTGTACAAAAATACAAATGGTATAGATATAAAAAGATCCACAGTCAGAAAAAGAGAGAGAGAAAAAAAGCAAGTCAAACCAAATTAGACAAATAAGCAACAACAACACCAAAACCAACACAGGCAGCCACAGAGAACCCACTTTGTCATCGTGATCCCTATTAGACATACATATTAATAGATATGCATAAACAATACAGTATACTCACACATACATAAACATCTCATCCCCTATTAACCTCCACCACCTCTACGGTGTTACTCCTCTAATATGAGTTAGAAAGATTTGCCATGTGTGACTAGTCTTGCTTGAAGCATTACTCACCCTGACTATTATACTTTAGTTTAAGCCACTCTGTAAACTCCAGCCTATGTGGGCTCTGTCACAGTCTGCTCTGCCTCTCTCCTGCTGCTGTGGTATTTTTTCCACTTACTCCACCCCACCTCTCTCTCCACTTGGCCACTCCCTCATCAGCCTCATCACCTCCACCTGGTGCTCCTAACTGCTCTTCATCACCTATCAAGCCAGAATTTAGGCAGCCTCACTCTTTTCACTCTTTGCCAGATTGTCTTCGCTTCCATGCCTGACCTTTCAGCACTCACTCTTGGTCTGTTTTCCTGGTTTCGACTTGGCTTGACTCTGACCATCTCACCTCGTCTCTGCCGCGGTAAACCCAACAGTCTGCTGTCTCCGACCACGAGTTTTGCCTGTGCATTTCCTGGTTCTCGTCTGCATATGGCTGTAACAGTATTCTACTGCTTTGGCTCCGTTAAGAGAGATCACCATTCTTCTGGCTGTCTTCAGAGCCTCCCGCCGAGCAAAACATCTCTGTGTGAGTCCTGCAGATATTTATTGTTCTGATGGTACATTGATTCCCTGCCCATCCTCATTGATCCCGCTTCCTGCTCCTACTGAATTCGTCTGCTCCGCTGCCTGCCTGCCTGATGCCAACTTTGCTTCCTCGTTGACCATGGGCCTGCCTGCCCCTCTCTGGAGTCACCACTTTTCCCACAAGCTCACTGCTGTAAGTGCTTCTGCAACTTACCTAATACATTCACCCGCCAGTTTGCTACACGTTCACAATTTCCCAACCCGAACTCTGAACTATCATCTGTGAACGTGAACTCACCCCAATCTCTCTACGAACTCTTGCTCCAGCCCAGAACTGATAACTCCCTACTTACTGTACCTGCAACCTGATTATACTCACATTTGCTCCATTCAACTTGCCAGAAGTTTAAATAAACGTCATTAACCACTACTCACCTGCTCTTCTGTGCTGCAATTGGGTCCTATCACACCCCATTATAGGCTCTTCCAGTTATACAGAATGAGCCGGACCGCTACGATAAAACCTGTTACTGTCAGTCCAAACTCTGCTTTAGTAAGACCTGGTGGTTACAAGAGATTTTTCTCTTAATAGACATAGTTGTGGGGATTCTGGTCAAGGTAAAAAGGGTTACACCACGGGACAATGAGTCATAAAGAAAAGTACCCACTTCTTTATTAAATATCCAGCATTTATTTTCCTGAGTTAAGCCCATTTATATCAATGTTTCTAAAGTGATATAGTTCTGATTCCATGTTTTTGAGCTGACTTTGTCCTTGATAGGGATGGTGGATGGTGTGACACCAAGGCGAGATGACTGTCATGCTGCAGACTGCTGCTCAAGACAAACAACACCAGTTGTTTTTAAGCGAGATATTGTTGCTTTCTAGCAGCAACTGTTTCTCGAAAAATGGATACTTGAAGCTGAAACATGATTATTGCTAATCAAAACCAAATGTTTTTGTGCCTGAACCTAACCACACAGTAATCACAGTGCTGTTGAAATATAAAGAAACAAAGTTTTAATATATTCTCTTCATAGTGCACACTGTCCTTTTGTTTTTTGTCTGTCCTGAATGGCTTTTAGGCTAGGTGGGTTGGGCTTACCTTGGGGTAGAGCTTGTGTGAGTCTGGAAAGGGGCCGGTGCAAGTAATTAAGAGACAATTCAGACCAGGTGTGGAGTCCCAGTGGACAAGAGTTGTTTTTCTGAGTGCTACAGATGGACAGTGGAGTTTCCTCTTTTTCCCAGGAAGTTTTGTTTCCCCTTATTGTCCGTGTTTTTAATGTCTAGAAACAAACTTTCAACGGAATGCTGAAGTGAAGAAATGTTAGATCATTGAGAGTGTGCTGACCAAGTGACAGCTGATGGCTCTGGGCCGAGACAGCGAGGCAACAGGTATGCCCACGTGCCTACACTTTTAGCCTGGCAGCCAAGCGCTCTCTCTCCAATAATATATGTTCAAGTATAGACAAGTGTTCACATATTAATAATATAAAGTGACCAAGGTTTTTTTCCGTGACAATAGTAACTCACAAAATTTCGGGGCTTTAACACCACTGTGTGGTAGCTTGCCGCCTCCATTCATTTCTGTGAGGGGAAGGCAGTGGAGGGGAAACGGTTTCAAGCACGGCAGTAGGGGCCCACGTGAATGTGCACAGACTTTATTGCGTTAAGCCTCTTCCTCTTGGCTTTGGCGGATCAAACAGCTGGCACTGTGGAAGCACAAAGAAGACAAGGTGGTTTTCTGTCTGAACAATCAAAGTTACAGCGCCCGAAACTTCTACGTACAACCAGAGAAAAAAAGAATGAGCCTAGGATAACATTTCCACCAAACTTTAGATGACTGGTAAATTGTCCAAATATGTAAAAATATTTGGTAATTTAAGTGAGTTCAGTTGTCTTGCTACAGTATGCAGCTAAAAGCTTGCTTACACTTCTGCCAGCGATGTTCATTGAAGCACCTGCTTGTCATCTCAGAAGTGAACCATAGCAGCAGCAGCCGCATTCATAAATTAGCTTTTTGGGTCAATGCTCTTGCAGGTAGGCAGTTGTCAGGGCAGTTTTCAGAGTAGTTACAGGGCTGTGGTGCAGCTTTCAGCTACGTATCCATGGTTTGCATAAATGTACAATGCCAATATTTATTATAGCGACCTGGTTGCCAGTTATCTCCCTTATTGAGAAGATGTTGCTGTAATGGATCTGAAAGCAACAATTATTTTAGGTCCAAACTAGCAGATTAATTGTCTGGTGTGTCTCGTACTCATCCAGAAGCAGAAAAGTTGCCATTTTTTTCCAAACATGCCTGCTGCCTAGCCACGGCTGTGTGGCCAGGCACACTGACAAAGAGCCCTTGCGATATTGGCTCCGGCCAAGATGTATGGCGCTGGACCTTTTCCTTCAATGGGCTCCTCTGCATGGCAGCCATATTGGGACGGAGAGTACTGTGTGGTCGCCTGAGAACTTGTGTGTTTCCCAGCCAACGTGCATCTAAAGAATAACAATTTCACTAGCCATGAAGACCATCCATGGAGCCATGGGGGCCGTGGCCAGAAAGCTCGGCCAAACACTCTCCTCTCATGCAGCTTTCTATGTACTCCTATAAATACATCTCCTATTTGTATAGAGGCGATATGCATCTTTGGGAAAATACCACAATGTTGACATAAGAGCACCCTCTACCCCCCCCACCTCCTCCTTTATTTCCCCCTCCCTTCTCCAAACTCTTTCTACCCCTTGCTGAACCTTTCACTGGCTGAGAGAGAGAAAGCGAGAGAGAGAGAGAGAAGGAAAGAAAAATGAAGGGAGACTGGGAGTAAAAGAAGTGTCTCTTAGAGGCCTCCACGGTCTTTAAGCCACTATGGTATCCACCAGAGCCCTCACATACACTCGGCCTCTAAAGGGCTTTTGTCCTATAAAGAGGGGGTTTGGCTAAATTGGGGGTGCTTGTGGACTGGCGGGTGGGATTCGGCTTGGTGTAGTATATTTGGCTCCCACGTCTCCATCACTGGAATGGTGAACTTTTTTTAAGCTAGGGAATTGAGAGTTGGGGTGTGGAGGGGCAAAAGGGGGCTCTGGTTTTTCTGGGGTGGGGGGGGTGGGGGGTTTGGAAATCTTCCAAACAGTGCCTTTTTGCTTTCAAAGAAGGCTCCACTTGTGTAAATGTGCTCTTTGTCCCTTGGCCTATTGTTTGAATAGCATTGTGGACTTTTTGTGGGAAGCTCACGGGGGCCTGGGGGGCCTAGGAGGCCAAAGAGGGACCAAAGGGGGCTCTGGCTGAATGACTTGAACCCAGGACGATAGGGCTGCGAAGGTATTATTAGGAAATGTTCACGAGTGCAAACACAAACATGCATATGCACAAACGCTTGCAAAAACTTAAATCCACACAAGCACAGACATATGAATATAAATTTACAGTATAGCCATTGACTGTGCAAAGTGTTCAAAATGATCCTGTCATCAGTCTAAAGTTGGTGAAGTAATGTTAGCAGAACTGTGGGCTTGCCTTTTATCAGCACTATCCCATTGTAGTGCCTTTTTTGCCGATAGACACAATATGAAAACAGTCTGCCTCCCTCCCCCTATAAAGGGATTTCTTGATAGAGCAGAGTGTCTGGGGTCCCTCGCTGCAGCCAATTCATGACTTCCATCTGTCCTCTCAAAAGATGCCGGCAGGTGGAAGAGACGCACAAAGCATTTGCATTATGGGGCCATTTATTCTGCCTTTACAGAGTCCATGGGTCAGTCGAGTAAAATGTTTACCCATGTCGTAAAATTGTAGAGTTTAAGTGTATTAAAAACACTGACCCCTGAGAGTTTAATGGATCTGAGACCTGCATGTGGTGCAGCAGAGTGGAATAACATACTTTTCATTTGTGTTGGGGTAAATTCCTGATACTTTATACTTTTAAATACTTCCAAAACCCGACAGTATGCAATAAAATAATACGGTTGTAATGATTCGATATTGCTGCAACAGGTGCATGTAGTTACACAGACCAGAAGCAGACTTAAATTCAAATCCAATGAGGATAATCCAGTAAGGATAAAGTAAGGCCTAGTAAATCTTTCCCTTCCATGTCAGGACGCGGTCTACCTCTCTAGTTTCTGTTACTCTTTCTCCCCTGTTTGTCTCTAAATCCTCGTCCCAGCCGTATGGCCAAACCTCCAACACCCCCTATGCTTCCCACAGTTGGTTAGATACACTCTTCTCTCTCCTCTACTGTCATCACCAGATATCCCATGACCTCTCTTTCCTCCCGAACCCCCCAGAGCACCACTCAGGCTTTCTGCTGGAAGGTGATTGAGCATGGCACCCTGCTCTAGCCCTGTCCTGCTTTGTCTGGGGACGTGTGCCTGTGTCAGGAACCACAATTAGTGGGGCGCGTCCCCTACCATTAATCACAGAGCAGTCCTGGATCTCAGCGCGGGCTGTGAGTACCCCCACAGCAGCACTCACTGACAGTTTGCTCAGCATCAGCATCCGCATGGTGGGGGGCTTAGAAAATTCAACACAGCCATGAATGATTCAGCATGTTTTGCTTTTATGTCTTTCATGAAGTCTTGGTCAATAATGATTAGTTTCTAGCCCTTTTAACACAGAGTTTAAAGTCTAGGGCCACTGCAAATAAAGCTACAGAGTGATGCTAGACAGAAGTTAGAAATATAAACTATGTGTGCAGTGCTACAATGTACAATGAGTAAGAAAAACAATAAGAATAAATGCAATGTGTGTAAAATGTCAAATGTAGCCCGCATTCAAGAGGTAAAAGAATATTGCACATTTGAATAATTGCACAGAGCATTTCTGTAGTAAATTATTACGCCAAATACACATGTAGAGCCATTTCTATCAAGCCTATATATTTTCCCATTTTTTGGAGTCACCTGAATGCACCGCCTGGCCTGGCATCACAGGATCCTCTCATTCAAGACAGCTGTGCTAAATTCGTCAACAAGGAAAGATGCCAAGAGGATACAGTCTTCAACTGCTGTGTGTTTGTTTAAATCTTTGTTTGATTGTTTGATAAATGTGTTTATCGCCCCATTGATTTGAACTTTGTTTTCATAAAAGCCTGATTATTTCGGGGGAATGTTTTTTTTTATATCTTTTTGATGCGACAGTCTGACAAATCAATTTAGCTTCATCCAGCAACTCTCCACACATCTGCAAATCATTTGACACCTGAAGCACCCTCGATCAGCAAGCAAAACAGTGAGTACAACCAAATACAGCAGGTTGGTGGTATCTGTCATGGCGCCTGTGGGTGGCTATTTCAAGCTTATTTAGAAGCTGCAACATTACCTTTCACATTTGGTAGGTTTAATAGTTGGTGTAAAAGGGGCTTTTGTCACAGTCAAAGCACCCACCCTTCAAATATGACAACAAATATTTGATGCGAAAGTGACAGATGAGCCAATCAGCTGTTAATTTTAACGCCTTTATTGTTGAATTTTAATTGTCATTAATTTTGTGTGCATTTCCAACTCAGATCTTTAACTTTACTGCAGGCTTTCCAGAGGGGTGTACTCTGTATGTTGAGTTTAAAACAAGGGTTTCCGGTACTACCTGGCTCAGATCACCATGGTAACTTATTTGGTAAACTTAACTCGGTGTGTGCAGGTTATGTTCTGAATTTCAGCTTGAAATCTGCTGAAAAGCATCTTTCAGAGCTGTTTTGAGGAGCATCACTATAATCAGTGTCAGCATGTGAGCCATACAAATTGTCAACTAAGAGAAAACGTTAGAAGCACACTTTATACAGCTTGTTGAGCCGTAGTGTTACACAAATGCCACCTAAGGAGGCCCTGCATTTAGGCTTACAGTATCGCTATATGCTTAGCAATGCGTTTTTGTTGTTGTTTTTTTTTTTTACTACACAGAAACCTACAGTTTATCAGTGATGCAGAAAATCTGAGAACATTGTTTACTCTACTCATTTGTGACTCTCACTGAACTGAACTCGCTAAATGTGTGTGTGGTGTTTTCTGCTCAGTTTGTCCACAGTGACTCTGCAAGGCGCATCTTTAAAAATCACAGATTGCATTGTACATTAATAGGTCACTATATATTTTTAAACAGGATGATGATCATTTCACATTAAATGCAATTACAATTATACCATATCACTACCATTTATTATGTTTATAAGCTTAGTTTTACATTGCTATTATATTACAGCTGATAGATTAGTGGTATTTATCACAAATATTATTCAAGCCCTGAAATCATTTCACTTTGATTAGTCCAAGAACTAAAGTGATTTACATGCTCCTTCATTATGGAACCGTGTCGGACCTAAATATAGTTCTTGATTCTAGTTTTTACATCTTTCTGAATATGCAGCTGTCACGTTAGAAATAACGGAGTGATATAATAGCTTAAATAGAACGCTTATATTAACTTCACTATGTGTCATTTTCTGTCAGTTCTTGCCTTAACTGAGGCAACAGTGTTGCTTTGTGCTGTAATTCATTTTAATATTCTTCAAAGGCGGAAGTAGGCAGCACGTGATCACATGACACGTTCAGCGCGTTATTTTCTCGTTTTCTGTGAACACACTCAGAATTTGAAATAGAAAGCCTGAGATAACTGAGACAAAGGATAATCACCTTCTTGGTACCCTGTTAACATGTAAAATAGAAATTTTCAAATCAGGGTATACTTCAAAGCTTCTGATAATTTTTGCA
The DNA here is from genome assembly GCF_008729295.1 of Plectropomus leopardus. Classification (NCBI taxonomy): domain Eukaryota; kingdom Metazoa; phylum Chordata; class Actinopteri; order Perciformes; family Serranidae; genus Plectropomus; species Plectropomus leopardus. Next base: position 12,850,348 of record NC_056468.1, read on the forward strand.
GCCAGTCTGCAAGGCAAGGCTTTACAATGAAGACATGGAAACAATGCAGGCATTTTTGCAGCATGCTCCCCAGACTGAGGGCAAACACGAGCCTGACCTCGTGAGGGAAACACACACCCACAATCCCCTTTTCACTCCGAGTATTCAGATCAATACTGTGGCCGGATGTTAAATATTTGTCATCAGACGATCACACGTTGATGGAACAAATCAATGGATGATAGGAGGGAATGAGAAAGGGCGGTGTGCTTGCTTACCTAGCTCCTAAGGGATGGGGAGGGAAAAGAGGAAGGGAAGATGGAGAGAGATGAAGATTTGTGGCTCTTGGGGGCTGAGATTTTTCTCCTGGGGACTATCTGTTTTCTTTTTTCTCTTTTTTTGTAGATCGGGGACAACCATGAGGGAAAGGATGAGGGGACTTGTGGGGGTGGGAGCATGTGTGTATGAAGAGATCCCTCTGTGGAAATGCAGGGACCCGCTGTCAAATTGAACTCTTTGTACTTTGTGGGTTCGCTCAGCTGCCTGTTTGCCCACCAATCCTTCTTAACTCACATGCATGAACACAACACATAACACACAGATAATGCTTGCAAACATAAACTTACATGGCAAAGCGCACACATACACACACTACTCTGTATGCGCCGCTTTCTCTCACTGTCTTTATTTAACGCATAATGAATTTTGAGCCTGGTCTCTTTCGATCTCTCTCTCTCTCTCTCTCTGTTCCCCTTGCTTTATAAAAACAGAGGAATGAAAAGCAGCCAGATGGTAGCTCAGGCCTAATATAAAATCAATACACTGCCTCCAAGAGAACTGAAAGGGGAAAAAAAACGAAGAAGAGTTGGTGAAAAAAAGAACACTCAAACACCACCAATGCCAAAATAGAGTTCTTTGGTCTCTTTTTTTTCTCCACCTTCTCTCTCTTCTCCTTTCTTTCTCGCCTAGTCTTTAAATATGTGCAGTGACACACACACACACACACTCACACACATTGCCTCAGTATGCTTCAACCACACTCTCCAGCTTCGAGTAGACCCAGACCTCCAAACTTTCCCACCTCACAATGCACCTCCAGGGAAAGGGAGAGGAGCTGCACGTGTGTGTGCGTTTGTGTGGGTGTCACTGCAAGCACACAAAAATGTCAGGACATCTCATTGGGCCACAAATTGAGAGAGAGGAGGACGACATGGTAGAGATAGCCTTTGAAGAGGGAGAGGACTGAGGGCCATTGAGAAGTCATTAGGGTAATGATAATTGGCGCGGTGAATAAGCAAAGAGAGAAAAGGGGGAGGAGAGTTAGTGTGTGTGTGTGTGTGTGTGTGTGTGTGTAGAGGGGGGGTTACAGATGCAAACAAAAAGTGATGTGTTACAAGTTAATTTGATTGGCAGCCACATGTGGGACGATGATGCGTGTGGACCTAGTGAAGTTTGGGATGGCCATTTTATGTGCGTGTGAAATGGAGAAAAGATTTTATGCCATTGAAAGAGAGGATTGAGATAGTGTGTGTTGCATGTGTGTGTGTCAGCAGCTCCACTCTGTGTGTGAGGAGCAGTAAAGCCTGTCCCCTGGTGACTGGGCCTGCTTGCTGGGTGACAGATAGCCCAGGGAGAGAGGGGACACCAGGCTGTTTAGCTGATAATTAAGGGGGTTTTATCTTAATTTGAGCTGTTACTCTCTATCCTCTCCTGTGATTTATGAGTTGCTGGCCCAGCCCTGCTCCCCTGCTCTGCCCCTTAGCATTGGGAACAAGACAAAGGAAGCTCTTCCCTCAGTACACATATACTGTAACACACACTTTGTACGTTGCACGTGTGCAAGTGCGTGCGAATTATCACAAACTCTGAAGCATTTGACACACAAACTGATAATTATACAATGCCCAAGGAATACATTTGCACATTAATTCTCAGAGGAATACAAAAGCTCAAAGCGCACAATATCAGCACACTGGCTGATTGATATCTGCCTGCAGTGGTGCAGCAGCTCTCTGTTAGGGCCTTTATTCATCCTCCACCGGGCTCTGGTGGTAATGAATCATAAGAGAAAAGAGGGCTGAAGCTTTAACCTCTCGCCGGCCGACCCAGGAGAGAAACACAGAGTGGAGCAGGATTGAGTTCCTGCGAGGTGGAGTGACCGCAGGCAAGAGTTAACTCGATCTTCAGCTGGGTGGGGTACAGGGTGAAGAGAAGGCAGGGTGGAGGAGTGGAGGGGAGAGGGGGGGCAGTACAGGCAAACAATGCGAGCCACTGTTCTCAACCTATCAACCCCCGGGGTCACAGAGGAGAAGACATGCTAGTGCAACCTCATCTCCTCCAGTCACCTCTCACATAAAGGCCGGGGATTTCTCCAGCGCCACGGCTCGGATGTTGTTTTTACCCAGATTGTGGGTAGGTCGTTTGGCCCGGCGTGTTTCAGGCTGCGTGGTAATAATCCCAAAGGTATTTGGCTGGAGGGTGGGACCTTCGCACCTCTGTCAAAATGGCGTAGGCTGAGAAGAGTGTGGGCATTGTTGCAGATGCGTGAGCCAGGACGTCATTCTCTCTGTCTTTCACCTTGAGTTGTCTTTTGTCTAAACTTTTCCTGTTTGTCTACATTCAGGAGATATTTCTATCATGTAATACACCAATTAACGCATTCATTCTAGTATTCCGACTATGCTGCCTCGCTGTTGTCAAAACAAGTTTGAAACTAGTGTGGCAGAAAAACAGAAAACATCCAATACAAGGAATTCATCTGTAAAGGAACATTTCTGCTCTCTGTAGACCTCCTCAAAAGCCAAAGTATAAGCCCACTTTACTCAGAGGACATGTATGTGCATGCATATGCGACTATCTGTGATGAGATGTACAATAGAGATAGGTGTTCACTGCTGGAAGTTCTCCCACTGACCCTTGACCCTTGTGAGTCAGTAACCTGTTTGTGTTTCCAAAAGGGCCCTCCTCCTTTGCTCTTATCTCTTGCCTTTTCGTGGGGGAGGCAGTGCTGCAGGGGAAATAGTGGTTTCAGCCAAAGGCACGGAGTCTTCTCAGGGCATGAAACCTCATCTTTCCCCTCCTCCTCCATCCATCTAGGCTCTTAACTTTCACCCCTGACCCCTGTCACACCCTCCTCTGGGCTCCAGCAACAACAAAAGGAGGAGATTAGGGAAATCAACGGGCTAGAGGGGATTACTGTAGCCCTTTTCATCTCGGCCTGCGCTCACAGTTGACACAGTCTGTTAGCAGTACTTCAACTTAATCTGAGTGCAGTTTACTTTTTAGTTTGTGTGCTTATGTTAGCCGTGGTTTGTACATAGACTTAATTGTAGCGAAATCCACAGAAATAACAGAAGCCGTCAGTTTTGTGTGCTTCAGGCACATTCTATCCATGTACATCACTTACATTAATAAACACACACAACCACTGGCAGCACGCATGTGACTGAAAGCTCAGCTGAAGGAAATGTTGACATGTATTTGCTACTTTCTGTCAACATCAGAAACTGACTCTGATGTGCAGTGTGCTGTCTCTGTTGAGACATCAAACTCAGACAGGAAGTGGAGAGCCCCAAACAGGAAGCCAGTGGATTGAGTGACACGTGGGCTAGAGGGGTCCCTCAGTTTGGCAGAAAAAGTGGTCACTGTACTATTTTACAGACATGTTTATAGCAGAAGTGGGAGACTCCAGTCGTATGACTGAACTCAAGTCAGACTAGAGTTGCAAATTTGAGGCACTTGCTTGAATAACATCAATAAAAGACTCGACTTGCTGTTGACTCAGTATTCATGACTTGAGACTTAACTAAAACTTGAGAAAGAACTTGACCTTTTTTAAAATAAAATATCTGCATTTTTTGTAAGTTTTGAGAAGTTAAGTTTTGTTTTTGAAGCATAATAAAGTTCACAGAAGATGCTTTTCTGTAGGCTAACCAGGAAGTTAGCTTCCCCCGGTTCCCTCGTTAAAAAGCCTACGAGATTTTTACATGGGATTTAGGATCATTGCAGAAAATAAGCTCTGTGGTATTCTGTGGTATATAAACATTTATGATACTACACATTTTGTTCAGCACAAGTGAACCACTTTTATGATTTTATTTATGAGGCCCACATGTAGGCTATAAACAAACAAATTACGGTCACATCGCCACTGCTTTGAGGCTGTAAAGTCGTGTTCGCCGTGGCTTAGTGTAATGACGTTCGATGGTCTCCTTTTAGCCACTTTTTATCAACCACCTTTTTTTTAAGACACATGAAATCTTCAAAGTTCAAGAGTGGGATATTTACTGGTGTATTTCATGTTGTACAACTAAACATGAAGCATGAAGTCTCCGCAGCTTGTGTTAACCACAGACCTTATTTGAGGTATCTAACCAGCGAACCATTTAAAAAACCCACTGACTTTGAGACGAGGGAACCAGAGGTGCTGAAATGCTAATCCATTTCGAGGTTTTTGGACTCATTACTGGGGTCCTTTATCGGGTGATTTCTAGTTTAATGCCTACAACCTATGAGGCAGTGGCAGACCAGCAGAGCCGCCTATTTGAAAAGTAATAAAATTTGCAGTCAAGTTATTTTTTCAATAATGTTGGTGAGAGGGTATGCAAGGTCTGCAGCAGCCAGAGGGCTAGCGAAAAGATAACATTTGACCAGATCATCAGAATTTCTTATAACTTGACTTGTGACTTGCATGACCTGAACAATTGGGCTACTTGACTTGTCTTGCTTGACTTGTAGTACCATACCCTCATACAATGGAATATGATAAACCACAAAAATGCACAAAACAGTCTGTATGATATCCTACAAATTAGTGCCACACAAATGATGTTACTTCTTAACCGAAGAGTTATGGAGGTGAGGTTGAGGCAAGTAAAGTTACTTTGGTTAGTTGTAGGAAAAGAAACTTGGTTAGAACGTACCTTAAAGTGGTGCACTCTGTAACTTGGGACTTGCTTGTGACTTGCACATGTGTGACGTACTCTCACCTGTGTTTGACAGAATGTTGTAGTATTGTATTGATGCAATGATACACAGGTGTTAAAAGGTTGTATTGGGCTACTGGACACTTGGTCATAACAAAATTGCAAGCAAAGATAGTATGCAGGTGACTTAGTTAAATTAATATAATGGTAAAAGTTTATCTCCTCCGTTGCTGAAGCACTGCATTCAATTTACGCACACCTGTGCCTCTTAATAATAGTTAAGTCCTTCTCAGTCTCCTTTTCCTTTCTGCCTTTTAGCCGAATTGCCTTGGATCTCAGAGCCCTGGCAGCAAGTCAAAACTATGTGCTCGACCCTCGAGAAGCACGTCTGCTAACCGTTAAGCCGTTTAGCTCCTAATACCAACAACAAACACTCTTTCTGTGCTGGCCCTGGGCATAGAGCACAGTGAGCTGCCTGTGAGAGAGGTCAGACAACTCTATAATCGGACTCTACCCATCTGCCCTCTGCTCTCCCACACTGAGCAGCAGGTTGGACTCCTCGGCAGGGGACTAAGTGGGACACGGGGACACAGATGCCCATTGACACTGCACCATTCACGGAGCTTAAGCCCCAGCATAGCCACCCAGTGATCTCACAATGAGCAAATCATTTAATGATGTGGTATTTGTGCGCTTTGCCCGTGTGTGTGTGTGTGTGTGTGTGCACACTATAAATGTGTGTACCGCTCATGAGTGGAAGTAAATGTGCGGATGTGTGAGAGCCGGTGTTATGAACATGCATAATTGTGTGTGGAGAGGTGTGTGTATGCCTGTATATTTATGAAGTGCTAGTTCAGACATTTAATTTGCCACAGCCTAGTGAATGTGCAGAGAGGCGTCTCAGTAGATGTGTGCTGTCACCACCCTCTCCGCCCCCCTCTGCCTCCCAGCATTCCCTCTCCTCCACAAGTCTCCCACCCTCATTCTCTTTACTCGTCTTCCACGCTCCCTCCCTCAGCCCTGCCCCCGCTCCCCTGTTCCTGCACCCCATGCTGGGGCTAATTTTAGAACTTCTTCCCTGGATCCCAGCATCCAGCTGGAAGTGTCTCTCCACCCCTGCCTCGCTGTGGAGCATCTCTCATGGATGTGCTCCACCGAGCGCTCCAACGCTCCTCCAGGGCATGTAAAAGGTGTGCTGGAGGGGAGGGAAGGTGGGGGTGGAGGCAGGTTAGCTCAGAGCTCTATGGTCTTTAACCTACCAAGGTGCCATGGTAACAGGAATCTACCTCTCCGATGGGTGATTTTCTCATTCTTTTCCCATTGTTTTTGTTTTTACCCCTTCTATACCCTTCACCCTACTCACTGGAAGAATGCTGTTCTCCACTCAGGAGTGCTTGCAGGTGATTGGCTAAGCAGAATCCCCGGTGGTCTATTAGTAGTTAGAGAAAACACCAAATACTGTGGTGAACACAGTTAGAGGCAGCTTTCTGTCAGACAAACTGAAATGGGACGCACAAAGCTGCACAATCAGAAAATAATTTACACACATGCACAGGTGTCAGCATTGAATGTGTCTTAACTGGGATAGTTTTACTGGCTAAGGTGCTGTACTGTAATTTTACCCACTATGTGTGTACTGTAATGCTGGAGAATGACTGATGTGGGAAAAAGAAGAATATTGTAAAATATAATTTGTTAATGATTAGATTAGATTTGATTTCACTTTATGTTCAGAAATATTTCTGAAATTCTTCCACATGAAGAATATCTGGGTGTGGAGCGCAGTCGTGCCACGCACAGGAACTAAAAGAATGAATGAAACTGACTTTTAAAATAAAATCCATGATTACTTGAGCGTGAACAAGAAATGAGTCTCTGCACCTCATTGGATTAGTGGGTTAGATGACACTGATTTCCAAAAACAACTTGTGCTGATGTTTTATATCCAAGTGTGGAGTTTGGGAAAGGGTCCCTTACTTGGATATCAGTTTGCCAAATTTTACTCTTTCAAGATTTTGTTTGACAAAAAACATTTGACCCAGATTTTGTACTTAAGGCCTTGTGCGTTGGATTTGGGCAGCTATATTGGCAGAAATGAAGCATAATATAATTAGTTGGTTTTCTTGAGTTTATAAACACCTGAAGATCAAGATTGTCCTGTTTTCATTACGTTACCTGATCAGTTTACATCTACATCGGGGGTGAGTCTGTGTCCACGGACACCATGTCGCACCGCCATATTTTACAGTAGCCCAGAATGGACAACCCAAAAAACTGGCTTTAGATTTGGCCGTTACATTTTGTATTGGACACCTTAGTTAGCAGCCCCTCAGTGACAAGCTGAACAGCATCTGAAAAAACAGCTTTTTTAAGCGATATAAAGCATGGGTGAAATCTGAGTTTTTACCAGTTTAAATCACCTGGTCTGTTTTGGAGAGGAAGAGCCCTCTGTAGGTAATCTGCCCCTGGTAAAACCCTCCTGAAAGTCTCAATCTTAAGTTATCAGAAAATTAACGTAAGCACACAATAGCAGGTGCTGGGCCAGCAGCCACTCTGCGATGAGTTGAATAGTGCCAGAGAAGCACTTATTTGTAATGTGAAAGTGGTTCTTTTTTTTTTTTTGTCTTAGAGAGGAAAGGACCTCTGTGCATAATTCTGGTCCTGGTAAAAACCAATTCAACAATGGACACTGAAGGAATTCTAATCTGGAGTTCATGCTTGGCACATGGGAGAAGTTTCAGCTGGTTGACATCTGCAGTCCTCACCATCATATGTCACTTAATCCTACACACTGCTCCTGTAAGATTTGCTGTAAAACACATGGACATATACAAACACATGCTAGCAGAAGTGGGTAATACGCAAATGCAGTTTGCAGTTTTGTAAGTTGTGAGTGAGTTTGTTGTTTTGTGTTTGATGTTAACAGAGAGGAAAAAATGGAACAAGCACATTTGATGCTTTCCTCAAATAGACTTTCTTTCTCTTTTGTATCACAAACTGTAATTGAAATTGGAAGTGTTTTACCAGCAGACAACAATGATCTCAATGACCGCTGTGCTGCCTATAAAAAGCAGTGGCAGAAAGTTACAAAACAAACTGGGCAATGTCTCACTTTGTCGTCTGTCCGCCTGGATTTGCTTTCTTGTTGTTGTTTTTGTCCTAGCTTTTGGGCGAAATCCTTACATGTAGGCGTTCATTCAACTGCTCTAACAAGCCTACTGGGGCATGAGCTGAGCTATCTGTGGGACATGAATCGGACCTGGCCAAGGGCACAAATCACAGCGAGAGAAGAAGAGAGACCCTGACAGCAGAGGGCTGCGGCTCAGCTTCTCCCTCCTCCCCTTTGCTCCTTGGTGGATTTGCTGCTTTTCCTACTCTCTGTGCTGCCGTTCGGGGCTCTGTTGGCTTGTTAAAATTAATCTCCATGCACGACAAGGGAAGAGGACAGTTGTTTCACTTGCCTGGACCGCACTGTGCTGAGAGAACTGGTGGTGGGTCAGCCCGTGTGTGTGTGTGTGTGTGTGTGTGTGTGTGTGTGTGTGTGTGTGTGTGTGTGTGTGTGTGAGTGTGTGTCGTTTTGGACGGAGCGAGGATGTGATTCATCATGTGGTGGTCAGGCGGACTCAACAGGCGTAACCACAGCCAGCCACACCAGGCCGTCTGAGACCATGCAGCGCTGAGGCATAGTTGCTCTCTACACACAGCATCATTCTAGACACCCCGGGGAGGCAGCAGAGGTGGTGTGTGAAACACACACCAGGGAGAGACTGGAGGGAACATGAGCTCACATATGTGTATATGTGCGTTAACTGTATGCATGTTTGAATGTATTTGATTTCCAAAAAGATGCATGCTTGTGGAAATCAGCGGTTGTGGAGGAACAGAGCACAATATATCTGAAAAAAAAATCAGAGAAAGCGGAGGGAAAGCATGTCTTTCTTTCCATAGTTTGCCTGTGGAGAAAGTTTCCGGCCGTGGCTGAGGCCTCAGGTTCCTGAGACCGAGTGGTGAGGGGGTGCTGTATTTCTATCCTCTCTCCCTCTCCATCCCTCTCTCCGTCTCTTTCTCCCTATGGATGGAGCTGAAGGACATGTCACCACAACAGGGCACTGGATGAGACAAGCCCACATCTCTCCCTCCCGCCTTCCTCCCCCCTCTGCCTCCCAACTTCCTTTTTCCACACACTGTTTTTTTTCTTTTTCTTTTTCTCTCGGTCCCCGCAAACACAAACACATAAACAAACTCAATTAGCTAATGACACTGGCCTGGCCATTGGGTGGTCCTAATTAACGTTTACTGGCTGCCTGATGTCAGCTCTCAGGCAGTGATTAATAACTAGCCCCCTACCAGTACACACACACACGCACAACATGCAGGCAGTACGCACAAAGGTGAGAGTTGCTTGCTTTTTTCACATTATGATATTACTGTGCAACTGTTTAAGGCTGCAACGACTCAACATGGGCCAGTTGGCCGCAAACCAAACTTGTTTTTTTTTTTTTTTTTAATAGTAGACAAGCACTCCTGAGAGGTAGAAGCTGTAATATGATCATTAAATCCTCTGCGCTGTAAAATAGATTACAGCCTGAGTGGAGCATGGTGGAGTAGTAAGAGGCTCAGTCCAAACAAACCGGACCCGGCAGACAGTGTGCGAACAGGCCCTGTGGAGCACTACTCAGGAAAAGGCTGCTGTTTAGCTTGCAAAGGGTTAACATGTGTTGGGCTCGCAGACTCCCCGCGTGTGACGCACTGTCTCGATGAGGGAAAGTCTAACAGGAAAGGCAGTCTAAAAAAGGTCCCTGTGCAGCGAGGGCCCAAGGTACGTTTTCTTTGGCCCTCTTCTCACATTTTTTGCACTTGTTTTTCCAATTTGCTTAACTACAGTTCAATGGTTTTCGGATTTGCAGATTGCTGCGCGGTTCCTCTTTTAATTCCGGTGGCTTTGCCTTTTATTGCTATTGTGGGGCTCATTCTGTTTTTTTAAATCTACATTTTTGGCATGACTCCCGCTTGTCTGCCACTGGCCCCACTCACCCTCTGCCACTCTTGTTGCCCAAAAGTTCACCCTGCTGTTGGTGCACAATCACTCTAAGCCGCTCAGAGATTTCGGGTGATAAAATAGCATCGCACCTGACCCAAAGGCTCCGTGTGTGTGTGTGTGTGTGTGTGTTTGCGTGTGTTTGTGTGTGAATGAGGTCAGTTGGGAGGGTGGACACAGCAGTGACAAGGCTTCATATGTTAATATGCTGCACATGTGGCGCTGGCATTGGAGGGCTGCGGTGGTCAGAATGACCCCCTACCCATTTCCACCCCATCCCATTCATTGCTAGTGAATGTGGCTCTCCATTCACGCTGTTTTCACAGAGGAGGGAGGGAGGGAGGGAGGAGAAGGAGGAGGAGGGAGGGACGGTGGTCTCAGAGGGAGAGAGGTGGTCTTTCTCTTCTCCCTGGCTCAGAGAGAAGGAAAAACAATTGGTGTGCAAATGGATGCCTCTCCCTTATTCCTAGATGACCCGCCTCTCCCTCCCTCCATCCCCTCCCTCCATCCTCTCCCTTCATCCCTCCTCTCTATCCTCTCTGGATGTTTAGAAAGACATGCACAGTGGAGAAGAGGCCGATTGGCTGAGCATCTGTGTAAAATCTGAATAAATAAAAAGCAGAGGGTGTATCTTGTGGGTGTGTGTTTATACTGTTTGTGTTTTTTTTTTCATGTCTTCGTGTGTGTGTGTGTGTGTGTGTGTGTGTGTGTGTGTGTGTGTGTGCTAGCTATAGCCTGTCAAAGGAGAAAGGCCCCCAGTGTCCTCTGTAATTTTCATAGGTCAGAACTGACAATGGCCACTTTGATAGAGAAGCTGTGGAGATGTAAATCAGCCAATGGAGGGAGACAAAACAACTGTCCTCCCACTGGCCCCCACACCCTCCCCCAAAAAAGGGGAATTTAGATTTAAAAGAGTGAGTAAGAGAGCAAGAGAAGAGGGAGAAAGAGCAAGAAAGACATCCCCTCTTCCTTTATTTTGATGATAGTCTCCTTTTCAGATTCTCAGTGAGTTTGTGGTGGTAGAAGCGAAGGAGTTGGGTGGGTGGGTGGGGGGGCAGCAAAGGTTGTGCTGCTAAATGAACTATTTTAGTCAGTCCGCCTCATTCCTGGGAAAGTTTGGAGCATCTTCGCTATTGCCTGGCACCTGGAGTGGGTCGCTGGGAAGCGGGACAATAGCATTGAGGTTGGTGGGTCGTCGGAGCACGGTCCTGCTCGGCTCCAGACGTGGACACGCTCCAGGCCTCCCCTAATCCCATCACTGCAGCAGCCCCGCGGCTGAAAAGACCCTCTGGAGAGGGCGGGAAAGCCTCCAGCAGCAGTCACATTCAGAATATGCCTCGGTAGGATATGTAAATAAGCCTATATGAGAACTTCTAATAAAAGAGGAGAAGATTGAGCGCAAGTGTGTGTGTGAGCCGTGTGTTGTCAGTAAGTGGATCATGAGCAGAAACAAGATGATGTTGCGAACAAACTTAGGGAAACAAATTAGAGATGAAACAACTTACAACTTGATAAGTGCAGATTAAAGTCATAAAGATGCCACAAATAATGGATGTGTGCCTATGTGCCCTGCAGGCCCGGGAGCATGGAATCTATCCAATTTCCGCAGGAGGATGACAAATTGCTTATACATGTATGACTCTAGTCCAGGACATGAATGGGCTTGAGAGAGGCCCAAGTGAGTAGTAGTTTAGCGAGGCTATGCTTACGCACATGTCTGCATACCACATAAGTTGCACGCAAAAAAGAGTGTTAAGATGGGGAGGGGGAGATGTTTCACTTACAAACACGCCTCCACTAATGGTTGCGGTTATTGAGTATGGTATGTGTGGAGGGTTTTTTTTTGAGTGAGTGAGCGCTGCAGGGCTGTGCGGAAGCTTCCGAGTGTGAATGAGCAGTGAGGCGGTCAGTCAGACAGACAGTGGTCAGAGATAAGCAGATGAAAGCCCTGGGGATGGCTGGTGGGAGAGAGATTGATCCATCAAAGTCTACAGACAGCCTATGTGACATTTGATGCCACACTCATGAAAACAGCGCATTGATAGTTAAAGACTTTATGAAGCAAAGCGTTAAAAAGCAACACTGAAAGTAAATCTTTGCAGTCGTCACAACAGCAGGTCTGGTTTTTGTTTTCGTTTTCTCTGCCGTAGAGAGGGATACAAACCTTTTGTTTGTTTGACTTCATTTGACATTAACTAAATAAAATATAATGTGATAATATTAAAAATAAAAAATATATCACAGTCTTTAAAGGGCAAAAAAAGATTTAAAGTGTAGGATTTATTAAGATATATTGGAAGAAATTGAATATTATATGATAAATATATAAATAAATATAAATATAATATAGTATTTTTTCTTTAGCATATAATCACCGTAAAATAAGAATTGTTGTTGTTGAAAAATGTCAAGCTTGAATGTGTATTTGTGAGACCAGGGGTCAGATGCATAAAACATAAATCAACAGCTTGAATGCACAGAGGCAGAAATATGCATTCTTTTGTCAGATTTAAAAATCTGTTTTATGAATATCAATCACTGTGGCACTAAACATATGGGCACAAGCCTTGTTTCTGCACCCACACAGTTAACCATAAATGACCATAGAAATGCCCTTAAACATCCGTTTGCATGTTGACGTGTGACCCTCCACCATTCATTACACCTGTCAGTGACAAATACAGTAAAAAAAATGCTATATCACCAACTGTGTTGCATCGCTGAGTTTCTCCAGCAATGCCAGAGCAGCCATCATTATGCACTGCTTAGGATGTTTGCAGTGTCCGTAGCACTTATTTATCAAATTTCTGCAAATCATTGTCACAGTGAAATCTCAATCCTCATTTTATGAACTGTCAAAGGGACAATTAATGATTTATTCATAACCCTCATGTGGAAATTACAAAATGTTCCACAGGACAAAATTAAACGATCACTAACAGGGAGATGAATGTAAATAAAAATAATGCTGTAATATATCACTCATAAATGATTTAAAATTGAGTATATAAATACACTTTTGATTGATATTTTACAGAATGCAATGTAACCTGTTAAAATCAAAAACAAAACAAAACAAAAAAAAACAACCGATGAAGTTGGCAGACAACCTTAAAGCATTGTTTTCTGTCTTTTACCTTATGTTTAATCTCCTTCTTATCATATGACCCACAGATATCGCAGCTAAAACTTTGTGTGCACCTGCTCTGAAGAATGCATGAGGTGTGCACACTCTCACCTCACATTCCTCCTTTATAAATACCAGTTTATGTGAGGAAAAAGGCATACTCGTGGTTTTTGTGCATACACATCATTATGCATCTGGCCTCATGAGTGGGTGGAGAGATTCATCTGTGGACACAGGAGGAGTTTATAGAGGGGGCAGGTTATATAAGGGCTGAGTGTGTGTTGTGCAGATCCTTTTGTCCTCGACCATGCTGCCACACCAGTAAATCGTTTGTACCAATCTGTCAAAATGTTTCAGCTGATTAATTGTTTAAATTGTATGATTGTCTGCATGCTAATACTTATTTAATGTGTCTATTCCACTTTCCAAAAGATTATCATGTATCATTTTGGAGATTAAATTATTTTGATTTAACTGAGAAAAAGGATGTATATATTGTTTCTTTGTATTCACTTGCGTTTTCTATGAATAGGACCCTAATGAAGGTTTCTGGGTCGTCTTATTAGAAAGTGGATGCATTGAGTGTAAGATAACGAAAACATTTTTTTGTTTATTATTCTTTATTGTGTTATGCTTGGCAATGTATTGATATTTGCCTTTTCGTACAAAAAAAGTAATCCATCCTTCATTTATTCTCCTGCAATAAATGGTTAAATGGCTTCTGTGTTTGAATGTGCACACCAGCTAGAAGTCCTGTGATCCAGTCAGCCTTTTTCTCCCCAATCAGGCAGTTTAAAGTCCTTTTTTTCAGTTGTGTTTTCAGCTGTTTATATCTACGCAGGGAGCAGGCCCTCTTCCATGGTGTCATGCCATGTTGCACCCTCATATTTCTACAATAGCCCAGAACGGACAAACTTAACTCTGGCTCTACATAGGGCCATTCAAGTTTTCACATCAGTCACTCTAGTTAGAAGTCCCTGTGCGACAAGCAGTGTCAGAAAAACACATATTTAAATGTGAAACGTAATTTATTTCTTGTTTTTATTGGTTGAACTCACCTGGTCTGTTTGTTTTGGAAAGAAGGAGACCTCTGCATATAATTCAGCTCCCAGTTTGATTTACCTCAAAAGCATGGGGCAATAAGCAACTTAATAAGACATGGCTCACAGATGAGCTAGAAATTAATAAAAAGTTTAAAGAAAATGACCTGAAAATGTTATTTGTGTGGTAATTCTCATCAAGTTATTGAAAGAAATCAAACCAAATTTGCTCAGGTTTCATAAGGTCAAATAGCTTGTGAAAGTTGTCTGAACGCAGTACAAGAAAACTGATGTTGGACCAGGTTTTAAAGGGTTAGGGTCAGAAAAAACAGATGAGCACACATTAGGAGGTGCTGGTCTAGTGGCCCATTTACAACACACTGAACAGCATCGGAAAAGCTGCAATGTTATTGTAAACTTGAGCTAAAATTTTGAAGAGGAAACTGCTGTCAGGGAAATCCCTTGTAACTTTTTGTGAGTTTTATGGATTTTACCTTTGCTGAATATTTACACGGTTCATTATACATGGGGCAAGTCTGCATGACTCTGGGGACCATGAAATCCACTCAAATCCCAAGTTGAAATTGAAACAAAGACAAAAGCCACATGGATTGGCAGTTCATATATCTGTCAGCAATGATCTATAACTAGTTAAAGTACTAGTGGAGATAAAAAAAAAAATATGGATGTAAGTAATTTGTATTTTTCTGTGTTTGTATTTGTTGGGAGCTTGTCTGTTTACTGTTTGCATGCAGGAATGAGAAGCACCAGTGGAAATTGCTATTAGATAATGAACTCAGTTCACCTCCAGTAGGTGCCAAACAGCCTGAGGGTTCGGAGCAGTCAAGTAACAACAACTCCTGGGTATACAGTGCAGCTGACAACAAGTACAGACCTTCTTAGAAAAGGGCAACATACCTCATTAAAATGTATATCCTGATTGTACTGAGTGATGATTCAGTCGTGGAACTGCTCTGTAACTCTGTATAAGGCCGTCATAGGGATATTATTTTCTACTATTGATTCCATCTTTATGAGCAAAAACTTAATGGGCTGTAGTAAAATGTTGATTTCCGCCATTGGGTATTATGACTGACCATTTTGGTCATTTAATGGCTCACATATTCACTCTGTGGGACCCTGTAGTTACTCACTCCTGGCATGTGTCTGCTGTGCAGTGCAGTTTTACTAGGTATGTGAGCCTGGCAATGGGGAGCGGTGTGAGAGAGTTTGCTCGGAGCTCCGGTGCTGTGGGAGCGACACATCAAGACACAGAGAGCGCTCTGTTCCAGATATCTGAAGAAGAGGAGCAGGAAAACGATGGCACTGAGGAGTCATGAAAAAGTGTCTTTGTGTCAGAGGGTTGAAAAACAGCCCATTTAGAGTGGTCTGCCTATTAGCCGAACAAAGACAAGGGTCTGTCTCTGAAATCTGCTGCAAAGACTATTTAGTGTGTATACTGTATCAAGGGACAGCAAACAGGATCTTCTTTTGCGCCCGGCTCTGGCCGTCCCCCATCTTCTTAGAAAGGACTCATCCTTTCTCTGCATTCCTCCTCTGGGCCCAAGATCCTTTCTGGCCCCCTTTCTCTCTCCATTCATCTTCTCATCTAAGCCTCTCTGAAAACACCAGCTTTCCTTGAGCAAAAACTGCAGGATAGTTGTGTCTGTAAACTGCACAAACAGTGTGCCAAACCCAGCTAACCTAAACGCGCTGTGTGATCTCCGCTGTCTGACTAAACTCTTGCGACAGGGCCAGAGGTTGTTATGTCTCCCACTGACCTCTTCTCTCCATTTTGCTCTCTGTCTCTCTTTTCCTCTCTCCTCCATCCAGTTTTAAGTCACTTTAACATCGCCCATGATTCTCCAATCTCTTCACTCCAGCTTGCAGCCATATATGACACTGCTTTGTCATTTTTTTGACACAGACATGTTGTCTTTAAGGCCTCTAGTCAACATGATTGTGTGGGACGCAGCTGTGGCGCCGTGCCTGCTCGTTCACCACGGGGCAGTTTTGGTCGTGTCGAGCGTTGTTTATTTGTGCCTATATGTGAGGCAAAGCAACAAAACTGTTCTATCGGGCATGATAGTTATTTTGTAGGCATGTTGGGTGTGTCAAAAGTCATTAAGTCACATGTTGCGTGTTGAGTTTTAAAAATAGATCACTCTCACTTTTGAGGTGTTAATAGTTTGTGTACTGATAAAATAACACACAACATAAAGACTGGATGGTATGAAGACACACACATGTAGCTTTGTTCCGTTGCAACTCATATTTTCACCTCAGGCGGTTAACAGTGGAGCTTTCTGTGTTGGAGGGGAATGTGACCTCACCTGTACTGCTGCTCCTCGCTCCATTGACTCATGGACACCTGCGTTCCTGACAAACTTTAACCTGTCAGCCATTGAGCTGCGGCTTCCACGACTAATGCATCTTGATCTCACTCTGTTCATCAAATGACCTTTGACCTCTGGGTATTTTGGCACAAGTCATTTGCTCCTCCTCACCGTTGATACAAAATTGTTCCTTTGGGTAAATAATAGGCAGCAAGCACAGGAATGCCAGATGAGTCGAGGTGAGGCTGATGTGCAGAGGTGAGACCAGGTTATGGCTTTGTAAATCACAAGCGGGTCTCAAGTCCTTGCACTCGAGTTCTAGGTCAAGTCCCAAGTTGACTGTTAAAACAAGTTTGTTATTAACTTAAGCTTTTAAGTCAACATTAACTATAAATATTAAGGTGAGTTGATTGAGCAAATTAAGGGAAATAAATTGATTTGTGGCACAATGTTGAAATAACTTTTTAATCTATAATTTAATTTTGGGCTTGGGGATTGGTATCAAGTATTTTCAAGGCAAAAAGATCTCAAGTCGCAAGTCACTGTATGAAAGTCCAAATTGAGGTGCTATCCTTTTTTTTTCTTTTTTAAAACTTTTGCCAAGTCCATTCAGTCGAGTTCATCAAATTTGTGACTCAACTCTGACTTGAGTCCAAATAAAGTGACTCAAGTACACACCTCTGTTGAGGTGTATAGTGTATGTTTTCCTTTAATTACTTTGCTCCTAAGTGTTGAGTAGCAAGTGACATTTACACTTCGCTCCTTTGTTCACATAATTTTGAGATATTTCCACATGGGCTTATTAGGAGTGATGTAAAGTAGAGGTAGGGATGACCTCATCAAAGTTTTTAGAAATTAAAAACTTTTTATTTGTCTTAGTTGAAAATAATCAAACTGGCTGATGGTCATAGAGATTTTGTTTTTCAGTTTCTGATGTCAGTCGTATGGTCCTCGGCTGTGGCGTGGGCCTGGACCTTGAAGCCGCAGAGAGCACAGAACAGAACAGTGCCCGTCAGACTGGGTCAATCTACTCTAGTGTAGCGGGGGGACAAGAGCGGCCTCTCCCAGTTTGGACTGATTCTTGTTTTTGTTGCAATTATTTCATCATGAAGAGTTTCTAGCTGTCAGTGTTTTTGTGGTTAACTTAATTAGTGAAAATAGCAAAAAGAAGGTGTATAGGAGACGAAAATAAAATGGGTACTCAATGTGCCAAATTGACAAATATTTTCCGTGGTCGAAAGGCCAAAGTTGCTATGACCTCCAGGCCACTGCAGACTGTCGATGGCCTATAGCCTTGCCTGGCTTGGTCTTGTTTTGATTCAGTGCAGCGTTGATGTGTTATACAAACTGAGGAGGCAGGTGTCAGCAAGACATCCTTATGTGCCTGGAAGGTCTTCAGCATCATCAGATTCTCCTCATACTGCAAAAACTGTACCAGTGTTAAAATTACTGCCAAAAAACTCCATCTTGAAGTCACTGCCTTAAATTCAGTCCCAGTACGTCCCTGAAAATAATGTAGCTCTAACACTGCAGTTAATGTAACTCAGCTGAAAGTAGAGTTGATTAAACTTCAAGAAACAGAATCTTTAAAGGGTCAATTCACCCAAATTACAAAACAAACTCTAAAAGCTCACTAATTCACCTATCATGGTTTGTTTAATCTCACTGAGCCTGTTTAGTCCTGCTATTAATATGCGTCTTGGTGATCCGAACGCAAGTGGACAGCTGAGACGCATTGCCATTCATACCTGTGCCTATCATGCATCTCCAGCTGACCACTTGTTACTGCCATGTGCAGAGCTATCATGCCCACACTTTTGCTAGCTGCTCTGTAGCATGCTTGCAACTTACAACAACAGTTGTGTCAGCACAGCTGGAGATATCACTGTCAGCAGAAATTAACACATCTCCTTCCATAGGGCAAAACGAGGGACCGTCACAAAGCACTTTATTCAACTCGACATTAAATGGATAAATTACAGAGCATAAGCACACTGCCACCTCAACAACTGTCATGTTCTGCATTGATCACGCTGTCCTTGTTGGGGACGGATCAGGATGGTGGTAGCATTTAGGCGACAAAAACATACATGATCAAATGTGACCTCAGCAAGTGATTTGACTAAAAGGATCAGAAATGCGTCTTGGTGGCTGTTGTTATGATCATCTGAAAAGCACGTTGAAGTGGTCTAAACAGGGTAATTCTGCTACCTTTGAACAAAGCCAGGCTAGCTACCCATCCCCCCCACACACACACATCCAGTCTTTATGCTAAATCAGTCTAATAGCTGCTAGCTCTAGCTATACATTGACAATACAGACATGTGAGTTTTATTGATTTTCTCATCTAACTCTTGTCAAGACGCCAACAAGTGCATTCCCCAAAATATTAAACCATTCCTTTAAAGGGTCAGTCCACCCAAAATACCCAAAAGTTAACCCCAAAACATAACAGATAACTTGTGTTGGTGGTACTCAAAGTAATAAATAAAAATAGACTGCATGCAAGGAATGCTAAAAACATTTAATAAACACTGAGCAGATGGAGACTCTTTCTGAAGGAGAAAAAACACTGTATATATGGTGCACCTACCAGCTGACTATAGCTGATATTTTCCACCACTGTGACGCCTTAGAGGGAGCCTGCAGTCAGGAAATAATCATCATTAGGTGGTGCATGGTATAGGCAATCAATATCTGTGCCTCTTACTGACACATGTTTTTAAAGTCCCTTGAAACACTTTCTCAGTGTTGACAATTTTCCAGAAATTTCAACTGTGACCCCCCCCCACCACCCCCACCACCATACACACACACACACACACACTCGCCCCCTCTCTCCCTATCTTTATATTGAATGTTTGCCTCAAGATCGTGTTATGGAAAGGTGGTGTAATGCTCAGCCGTAGCTCTAAACCATACAGTACAATGTGTATCTTTTCACAGTCTAATTTTAAATCCTTGGCAAGCTTTTGGAGTAGGAGGAACCGGGTAGCCTACTCCCCAGTCTAAGCACTGAGCTGTTTGGCACAGACTCCATCTGCTTGAATGTGTGTAGGACAGTATGGATCCATCCAAGGAATGTTGTACGGATGCCATGATCATATTCTAAGGGCTTAGGTCTAGACATTACATCTTAACGAAGCACATATACAGTATATCTGCTTTAAGAGAAGCCAGTTGCGTTTTGTGTCATTTGTAAGGAAATGTTAAAAGAATACAATAAAATACAAAACAATCCAGAGTACACTGTAAAATCTGAGAAGTTTATTTTACTTCATTAAAAATCTAGCAAACCCATTGCCTTAAAAATTTAAGTAAATATAACTATTAATCTTAATTTAAGTTTATTTTATATGTAATTGTAAACTTTATTTATATTTACATAATTTTGTAAAGGTGTTACAATTTTAAAAATGACAAGTAAATCAATCTTTCTAATTTTTAGCAACTCCAGTAAGTATACCGTGCTATATAATATCTATATTCCGCTGGTTGAAAACTAGTCAGTTATACTGGTATATTCTAAAACATGCTAACAAAACAGAACTCGCAAATCTGATAACATCATTGGCTAAATCCTCTTTGTGATGATCAAGTTAAGTCAGATTAACTTGGTTTACTCAAGTTGCCAAAACTTGTAAAGAACATTTCAAATGTCATTTTTAAATTGCAAAAATTTCACAGAATGAAGTTAATGCAGCTAAATTTCAAGTAAACTTAACTCTAATAAATAAAGTAAACATGCATTTATAATTATATTTACTTTTCCTTTTCAAGGCGATCGGTTGCTAAGATTTTTTTAAGAGAGATCAATTTGTCAGATTTTACAGTGTAAGATGCAAAGGAATCTGCAAGTATTGAGGCCAAAGCCTGTGCTAGGTTTCCAGGTTTGAGTTATTCCACAGAAACAGTATGTGAACATGCATTGCTTAGCTCTCTGCTGTATAATGCACTGTCAGGAAATGTCACAACCTGCGCGGAATAATCCATACGGCCTTTTCCCAGTGCCTCTCCTCTGCTCCTCTTATTCACCTCCACCTCTTTTCCCCTCTTCTGTCTGGATCTATCCTTCCCACCCAACAGTGTTTGAGCATTGGGCCAAGAATAATGGGAAGAGGTAGCATGAAGAACACAGAGCAAAGCGAACGAGAGAAGGTGAGATCGAGAGTTTCTCCTACAGTGACCGTATAGAACATGATGTGCACTTATGTGCTTTGTACTTCGTGGAGCTGCCCTTTATGCTCATAGATTTTCAGATGATGTTGGGAAGGAATCAATGGGACACAGCCAGTACCAGGAATGCAAGTCCATTGGAGGAAAGCTGCAGTTAGATAGTATTGGGAAATAGATTTTCCTCAGCCCGCCCCCCCTCCTCTCTCCACCACCACGGGCTCCACAAGCTTTCTCTTCAATACTCACTGCAATTACTTCACAGTCAACGGAGAGAGATGGAGACTTGGCAGAGTAAATGTGTGTCTGTGTGTGTGTGTGTGTGTGTGTGTGTGTGTGTGTGTGTGTGTGTGTGTGCAAGCATGCAAGTGTGTGAGTGAGTGAGACCGTGGACGGCAGGTGATTTCATGTAGGTGGTTGTGTAGGTGTCCAGGTGTTCAATTCTGGGAAAGGTGTGGACCGCTCATTCAACATTTACATGTATAACAACTCAAGAAATCCCCAGAAATCTCCCTGTTGTCAAATTCCATACTTGTGCAGGCATGTGGAGATGGACACACACATGCACACATGCACACATGCACACACACACGCACACCACACACACACACACACACACACACACACACACACACACACACACACACACACACACACACCACACACCACACACACAACTCCACACACACACACACACACAGTGCTTGTGTTTTATCCCCTCAGGAATCTGGAGGAAGGTGTCAGGTCTGTCTCTGGTCTATCTCTGGCTCTGGCTCACAAGCTTCCCTCTCCTGCCTCTCTTTTTTTCCCTCCATCTCTCTCTCTCCTCCTCTTCCTTCTCCAGGCTTCACTATTATCTCTCCCCTCCTCATCCTCCCTGTCTTCCTCTCTCTCTCTGTCTCCCCCCTCCACTTCTGTTGGCCTCCCTATCTCCTCTCTCCTACTCATTTCTCTCACTCTCTCATTCCCTGCCTCTCCTCTCTCCTCCCCCAGACCTCTCTATCTTCCCCCTCCTCCCTCATCTTTTTTGTGTCTGCCCCCCCCCCCCCCCCCCCCCCCCCACCCCCACCCCCCCCCTCCCCCCCTCCCTGTCCTCCTCCCAGGTCTCTCTAATCTTCCCTCTCTGCCTCTAATTCTCCCAGCCTCTCTCTTGCTCTCCGCTCGCTTCACTCTGCAACAATAAATTACACACAAACTCAATGTACATCTCTTTGTTCTCCCCGCCAGATAATTCAATTCATTTTAGCCAAGCTCTGCATTCTGAATGATGAATGCATTGACTATGCAATTAAACAGGGCTATGCATTAAAGCGCTGGTAGAGGGGCTCTCCATACATGGACTGCACATATACTCTCTTGGACCAATATCAGAATGCAGCCATGTATCTGAAGAGGAATTAATTCACACATTTTCACATGTTCTGTCCTCATTATGGCGCCTGTTTTCACCTATTTTCACACATTCATTGATATTCTGAGTGTCAAAGTCATTGCAGGAGTATCCCTTATTCGCATATCTGAATAGAACGAGGAAAAGATGGACAGTTTGGAACATGGATGACATTAGAGTACCCCAGTAATGAGTCCTAAAACCCAGAAATGAGTTAGCATTTTAGCCCTTCCAGTTCCCTTGTCTTTAAGTCAATGTTTTTTTTAAATGGGTTTTTGTTTAGAAGCCTTAAATAAGGTCTGTGGTTAATACAAGCTTAAGTGACTTTCACGTTTTTTTCTACGACATAAGATTCTTCAGTAATACCCCTCTCATGAACTTTGAAGCTTTTATGTGTCTGAAAATAAGGTGGTTACCAACAAGCGGCTAAATGAAACTCAAAATATCATTAAACCAAACTGCGCCAAACACAGCTTTACAGCCATGTAGCGGCAGTAACGCGACTGTAGTGTAGTTTGTTATAGTCTAACATTTGTGTAAGGTGAGATTCATTTTTGTGAAGTTTTATTTTATTTAGTAGATAATCTTACTTTATTCCCTGATTTATTTAGATCAATAAGTTCATTTAATTTTTTACCAAATTCATATGTTGTTTAAATTGTTCCTACTTTAAGTTAACAATAAGGAACTATTTAATGTGATGATCCTTCCAAGGAGTGATACCAGAGATGCTTCGTGTGTGTGTTCAGTTGAGTTGTTGTCCTATGGTTGAGGCGGGCATTAAAAACTGACGGATAAACTGAGAAGGTGTCCCCATGGTTTTTCTTACCCACAGCCCAGGTAATCTTACCTTAAAAGTTAAGGCTGGAAGAAGGCAGTCTTATATCAGCTTTTTTAACCTCTGGCAATTAAAGCAAGGCTTCAAAAATCCTGAACGTGACGTTCATTTGTGAAGATTATTTTGCTGAACAAACATGTAACTATGATAAATATTTGTTTTCCACAGAAATTATTTTCTGCAACGATCCACAATCTAATGGAAAAATCCCATATGCTTTTTTTAGGATCAGAACCAGGGTGAAACTAACTTTCCAGTTGGCCTACAGAAAAACGGCATCCCTAGGGCACTCTACGTTGTGGCCTCCATCCCACGGTGAGGCAGATGGAGGACTGTCTGCATACCATTTGGGGCTCTTTACGGAGAGGTGTCCTTCTAGAGGTGACCCTGCAGTCCTTGGAGCCATTGGCGGGCGGTTTCTTCTCTGTCCTCCATCTTCCTCTTTGCCAGTGGCTTCCTGCGGTGTGATTAATGTTTGCTCAACAACATCCTGTCTGCATACCCTCACACTTTGCTGTCAAGACATGAGGGCAGTGTCAGTCAGCTGTCGGGACTGGATTAAACGGCATAGAGGTGGCGTTGGTGGGCCAATAGACTCGTGCCCAGGTGAGGCGGTGTGTGAATGTTTGGTAATCAGACCGCTCTGGGGCCCCGAGTTGGAGTGATATGTCGAGATAGCGATCGAGGCCAAGGGCAGAGTAAAGAAGAGATAACAGGGGAACCTGAGAGGAGAAGGTGACCAGAGGTCTGGGAATCTTCATTTCCTTCCTTAAGAGGAGAAGAAAGAGAGATTTACACTGGCACCTGTGCTGCACAGTGTCCCCAGGACGAGCACCCACTTTAAATGCTGTGGGATTGTGGGAAGGCAGAAGGTGATTAATGGGGCGTGTGTAAACAAAGCCCTTGAAACAAAAGCGAGAGTGTAAAGAATAGAGATAAGGCTCGACTCCAGTCAAGTTTGGCATCATCCCTCTTCCACTAACGACCTCTACTGTCGCCCAGTGATGGCGGGGGCAGCGAGGATGGGGGGGACTTAGAATAGAAAGAAAGAGAGTAAAAGAAGCCCTGACATGCACATTCATTCTTTAAATGAAAAGAGATAATTGTGAGAGGAACCGACCTGTCTTCATTCTTTGAATAAATAAAAACGCATGACCTGCCTGAAATATGGACAATGCCATTACTGATTTAATTTGAATAGACCACTTGTTATTGTGCCTTGCTGTGGCTTGCCATGAATGCTAAAACGGTTGACGTGACTTTAAAACAGTGTAGGGGAAGATAAACCCGGGCTGCTTTGTTGAAAAGAAAACATCATATGCAAAACAGGTCAAGTAGATATATGCTTCAAACGCAGGTGACGGTCCTTTTTTGCAGCATTATACAATACACTTATTGAATTTTTTATATGCGGTTCATCCAATGTTGCCACACTCAGTCGATCTTGCATCATTATGACTGCAGTCATGAAATGAACCACTTTGAAGATGACTTGCGTCGCTTCTTGCACCTTTTTTTTCCTCATATTTTCTCCCTCCGTCAGCCTCAGCATGGTCAAGTCAGGAAAAACATGTTTAGTAAGCACGATAAATCATAACAACAAGCTCAGTGAATCTTGACTGCTGAAAGCATATTCATTTACACTCTTCAATATAATGGTCTCATACAGGTCTTAAGCTAATATATTTGACAAAAGCAGGCCAATTAAACAGATTGATTTCCCACGATGATGTAAGCACGCCTTAATCAAGACAGGCTTGTTCTCTGCCGATTTATGAAATACAGCCCGTCAACCTGTGGCACAGCCCCGTGTTTACATAATGATATAATGGAAGAGAAGGCGTCCATGTCCTCCCCTCCAAATACTTTAGATAAGGCGAGTTAGCCTCCCCCCTGCACTCATCCAAAACCGGTATCTGCGGGCAGCCTGGCTCATTCCACAGAGCATCTCTCACCACATAGTGAGGGAGCTAAATCATTGGAAACACATCACGTCATGCCTTAATCCCCAGGATGCTCTCCTCGCAGGAACTAACGTGTCGGATTGAGGGGAAGGAATTCTGGGTCAGAAGGAGAGATTGAAATTAAGAGGTTGGATGAGTCAGGAGCTGTAGCTTTCTTGTTGACTGAACACAGTCAGGTGGAGTTGCTCGGCTCTTGCCATCTCCCATCCCTCTAGTGTAGTCGTGTCAACTATGGCAGGTTCAGCAGCAGGTCAAGGAGAGAGGCGAGCAGCCATCTTATTACCCACAACCATAAAACACCTTAATACCGGAAAGAGAACTGACTGTATGTGTGCAGCTCTGGGGGCAGCGTTGATCAACAGTTCAATATATTTGGGATTATTGCATATGAGCAGGCTGAATTGACAAGTCATGCAAAAATGCCTTGATATCATGTAAGTTTAGGGATATAATCCAGTTTAAAGCACCCTTTTTTCCCTTTTTTTTTATTCCATGCAGTCATGTCACATTCTGTATTTTTGTTATATGCCTCTTCCCTTCATGTCTCACTGTGTTTATGTTTAGCTGTATGTTGTCAGTGTGTCTGTACGTGTCAGTGAGCTCCATTTGAGCGAATACACCAGCCATCCGCTCATCCCGTCGACCATACACTGCTTCCCTGTCTCCTAGCAACTCGCTGAGTGCCTGCGGCCGGCTGTTACCTTTCCGTCAGGGCCCGTGATTTCTCCCGGTTGGAGTGAGGTGACTTTCATGTGTGATGTGTATTTGAGAGCCACCCCCCCCCCCCCCCCCCGCCTTTCTCCATTGGTGCTGTTGGGGTGTAACATGCAGGAGCGGCCCTGCTGTCGAAAAGCATTGGTTCAGATTCCTGTTCACTCTCCCCCCAACGGCAATGGCTCTTTGAAACAGGGAAGACTTGAAAGAGTGGAATCACAGTGACTGATCACTGGATGTGCTGTAACAAGAGGAAATTCTGAGGCCCCTGTTGGAAAAGAATAGGGGGAAGAGAAGAAAAGAGACAGTGAGAAAAGGGGAAAAAAAGAAGAAAAATCATAACAGGAGGAGGTGAAGTGTTTTAACAGGAAAGAGAGGGAAGTATAGACTAAAAAAAGAGGGGAAGAGTAGGCACCCACTTTTTTTGCATTTTGTTAATGGTTTCAAGGAAATAGGCGTGGAACAGTAGTTGTCTGAACTAACACATGCATTTTAACACATGCTATTGAAAGCCTTTCACAGGAACGTCAGAGTGCTCCGTGGCAATGTACATTTTCAACACTTCATTCACACCAAAGAGCCACTTCAATAATTCATCACTCATTCTCTGCACAGCGCCTCTCTGCAGCAGGCTAATAGTTTTCAACACCCTTTAAACTCTACTTTCACACACATGCTCACACACACACAAACACACACACACACACACAGAGTGCATTTTGGTGAAATGGAGAGTGCACAAAAACTCATTTGCTTAGGCAAAAATAAAAGACAAAAAGCCATAAATGGTATAGTTTATATCATAAAAGGGAGCTATTTTTATGCTTTCCACAGCACAGCGAGCATGTCAAAACTAGTTTGATGTAATGCTTTTACCGCAAATGTGATGCACATTTTATATGCTTGAATTGCAGGGATTGCTGGAGTCTAATAGCAGCCCACTTTGACCCTATAATGACCCTTGATATGGCTACTCAGCAGTACAGTGCTTACAGTCTGAAAGGGAGGCCTTAGAGGGATTTCTGGCCTGGCTGTGTTCACCACAGTTTGGGAGAGTGAGGTCATTGGTGGTTTTTTGTGTATGTGTGTTTGTATTTGTGAGTGTGTGGGCTTATATGTATGTGTGGGATTTTTCATTGTGCCAGGGGGATATGGGTTTGGAAAGGCTAATTTGGGTTTAAGGGCACTGGGCCCTTGCCAGGCGCACCAACCAATCTCATATGCCATTCGTTATAGGACAGCCACAGCCTGCATGCACACATGCGCAAACAGGCAACCAACGACAACCCCCCCCTCCATTTACTTCCTCGAGCACAGTCATTCATTCATCAGCGACTTTTGCTATGAAACACACTCTACGTTGAAACCAATCACAGCTTGTGTGTTTCATGTCATTCCCATAACCAAACTGCTTATTTACTGTACATGTCTGGTACTCAACAAGTCTGATCCACTATTACTGTGGAAAATGTAATTTCATATTAATTACCTCCTTATAAGTAACAGGAAATGTCCTCTCAGTGAGGCCTCATGATTGAATTAGTGAAAAACTGGAGATCCTCATATTCCACTTTTTTTTCCAGCAGGGCAGCTGTTTATCACATATAAACTGACCCAAACTAGTCGTTTTCAGGAGGCAGCAGGAATGTTTGTGCTTTTTTTTCTCTGTTTAAACCAATCAGAGGGCTATTTTTTAACTTTCGCTGCCCCTCCGTCTTTGTTGTTGAAACAGTTGCTCCTGATTAGGGTTCAGTCAGGAGCCTTGAAAAGGATGGAGGGGTTGGTGGTGGGGCTACAGAGGCATCAATGACACAAATAGCATTTTCACTCTTCTTCCCCCCTTTTCTCTTTCTTTCCCTCTTACTTAGACTCTGCCGTTTCCACCCCTCTCCATCTGCAGTCTGACCTCTGCTATTCTTCACTATGATTCCTGTGTGTTCAAAGGCGGCAGGATGTCAGTAATTGGAAGGGATGTGATGGAGCGGGGGGCCCCTCCTTGGGGCTGGGAGGCCCCTAGCGCTAGAGAGGTCAGGGAGAGCCTGTCTCACACTGACATGTAGGCTTGGACGGCAGCATCCAGTCACAACAGGCCCGAGGCGGCGCGATCAGCAGCAGCTCTGTCAGGAGAGGAGCAGGCAAGCAGGGGAAGGATCTGCTGCTGCTTTTGGAGTCAGCCTTCCACAGATTTCCCATTGGATCTCTGTACTCCTGAATCCAAATTGCAGCTCTATGCGCTGCTCAGAGTGCCACGTCACACTAAGACACTTAGCCGCCTTTGAGCGAACAACTAATGCTCTATTCTTACATACTTTCTAGCACTAATCTGCCCTCATACCTGTTTGCCTTGTTGGCAATGGGTGCGTCTCTAATCAGCTGTGATCAAATCACCGGGCTGCAGGGAACTTTCCCGCTTGTCTCGCACGCAGACATGGCAGAGCGATTAGCACACCTCTTCACACTGGCTTAGACCACAGAGGCGTGGAGAGGGCGGCTTAAGAGGCTACTTTAACCACATCAGCTTTAAATAAAGATGTCTGGACTGCATCAACATCAATAAGACCCCCACTGCCATCGGTCTGGGTCCAAACACACACACACACACACACACACACACACACACACACACACACACACACACACACACTCGGGCTCAGTCATACACATGCACTGTATACACTCAAACATGTACTGACAAGCAGGCAGATGCTGACACACAGACACACACCTCCATGAATACATGTTTATGAGAAATATTCATGCAAGCCTGTGTGTGAAGTGACACAAATTACACACACATACAAAGTGAGTCTCTGCCTTCAGCATATGTCGTCTTGAGCGGCCCGTTGTGGTTGAGGGCTGTCCTGGTGTAGGACGAGGCTGATTTGGGGAAACACCCAGCTGACACATTAGCCCTGGCCAACCATGACACAGAGCTGCCACTGCTCTCCTGCAACACTACCTGGGGCTTTGCTTGTGCCATGTGGGATTACCACCGGACCACGTTATCACCACACAACCCACCCACTTTCTTCCACAAAACCACTCCCACCACACCCACAGGCCTGGCATTTCTACAAGGACGTCGCAATGAGAGGAAGCTGATGCCCGCCACTGTTACCATCATGTTAACTCTATGTGGCTCTGTCTATCTGTCTTGCCCTGGGGGGGGTGCCATGCTCGGACATCCCTCCCTAGGGGGGACATGGCCTCCTGCTGGGTTCACAGCTCAGCCCTGATGCCCTAACCCCTCCCAATTTTCTTCATGCGCTTCCAAAATTCACCCAAATCTGAGTGACTTCTCCTTTCTGTCTGTCTCCTCAAATCTTCATAGGTCATGAATAATGCTGAAAAATGACATTTTCATGTACACAAAGAAATTGTTTGTGAAAATGTTTTTGCCTTTGTTTGAAATGGTTGTTGTTGTGTGGTATGTTATTGCTTATTATATATTGCTTATATTTTCTTTTTTTTATACATTGGATGCTAGTGTAGCTAGTAGAGCAGTGGTTCTTGACCTTTTTACTGGTGACCTCTTAAAATAAAGTAAAGATGTGCAACTCTTTATGACAGGTTTTATACATCTATCAGCTGTGACCAGGTCAATGAAAGAATGACTTTTGCCCACTTTTTTTTTAATGCAAATACATTTTAGAGGTCTGAAGAAGTATAATTATGAAGATACTCACAAAAATAAAATAGCAAAAATGAGAGAAATATAGATTTTTTTGTTGTTGTGTAGAATAGATGTGTTTTCCTGCTCTCTGCTCTGTTTATCATCTCACAACTCTTGAAACTTATCTTTGGCTGCTGGCCACCAGCCAGTTGTTTGGGGAAACAACTAGGCACTGTAATAAGGTAAGAAAATTGAGCAGCAACTTTGCTTGCTCTAACTCCACTAACCACTGAAACCCCCAATAAATATGTTTTATTTCCTTTGTTTTATCCATACGAAAAACCCAATGTAGGCCTATATTACAGTTCCGGACCTGCTTTTTTATGCTGGGTTGTGTTCCATAAAATGCTAAATGATGCTGATGTCATTTACTGTGGATAAATGAGAGTGGTTTCAATCTCCTAGTGTAACTCTCTGCCAGAGAGTAAAGTAAAGTGTATTCAAAAAATGTCAAGCTTAGCTTTAAATACAAAACAAAACCAACCAAACAACCAACCAAACAAAAAAACAAAATCAAAAAACAAACGTAACGGAGGTTACTTTCTGTAGTCGCAATTTACACATGTTCCCCAAACGCCTCACAAACATGCTAATTGGCTAACGCCCCTTGCTTTGCGCAGGTGATGACGCGTTCACGTTGTATCGTTTACACCGGAATCACTTGCAGTCAGTAGTTATTGGTGACAATTAGGGTGAGAGAAGAATTGCAGACATCTCCGCTACAGACATGTCAACAAACTGTTGACAGAATGGCTGCAAATACATGGCTGGTGGTTGTTTAAACCAATTAAAATCCGCGATTAATACAGAGGATTCAGTCAGTTTTACAGGAGCTATACACTATCTGTCTCTAATGTTAATGAAATGCTTCAAATAACACATGAAGGTAGCGAATTTAAGTTGTTGATCCGGTGTGAATATATGTAACCTCCATAGAATAATGTGTGAAAGCAGAAATCGGGGGTGATACTCCTATTTTTCCCATTGTCCCGATATTTCGTGAATGCAGCAAAGGGTAACCCGGTAGAGCGCGTGCCCGCAGTGCCCGCAGTGCACGCAACCTTGACAGGTGTGTGACACAAACTCTGTCAGATGTGCAAAAAAGTGAATTAAGAAACCTCTAAGTTTTACAGGAATTTTAACGCGAGCTGACAGCATTAACCCTCAGGGGGGAAAACGTCTAAACCGAAGAGCAGCGACTGGAAAAACAGCGTGTGGCGGCTCCTCCCATTTAAGTGGCGTATTATCGCGTGAGTTAGCCACCCAAAGTTAGCTGGTCAGTACTAAGATTTCGCTCCAACATTATGTGGTTGAACCAGGCACAACACAACGTTTTGATGTGATGTGAAGTAAATGTAGGTTTTTGTGGAAATGAGCACGGTTTTTGCTCACCTCTGTCGGCGTGATTGTGGCCTAGGGGCTAAGCTAAGCGCAACACGGGCTATGCACAAGCTAGCTGCTGCTCCAGTAAAGCATATGAGGTACTTTCTGCGCATTTCAACTGTGGTTTTAAGCTAATGTGTAAAACACTGAAGGAGAAATATCTACCCTGGTGCCTCCGGTGTCATCAGGAGTCAAAAATGTCCTCTCCCTAAAACTGCCATATACATATTAGATTTTATCATTATTTTTCACTTTTACAGACTTAAACCTTTTGACCAACTTATGTTGTAATGAGAATTACTGAATATTTTTAACCCTTTGAATGCCAGTTTATGTACATGATGCCACTGTTAGTGTTTATGGAAAAAATACAAAACATTTCATTTTCACAGTCTGGGGCATGTCAGTGATTAGTAACAACCTTAATTTTGATGCATTTTTATTTTTTTTGTGCAGTTTCATATATATATATATATATATATATATATATATATATATATATATATATATATTTTAGATTAGTTTTGGTAGCTTTTCTTACCTTTATTATTGTGCAGGTAGAGAGTGACAGGAAAGGAAGAGAGAGAATGAGGAGGACATGCAGCAAAGGGCTGCAAGCCAGAATCGAACCTGGACTGCTGCGAAGGACTCAGCCTACATGGCACTGACATAGATCTCTTAAAGGCCAGATA
This sequence comes from Plectropomus leopardus, assembly GCF_008729295.1. NCBI lineage: Eukaryota > Metazoa > Chordata > Actinopteri > Perciformes > Serranidae > Plectropomus > Plectropomus leopardus. The sequence continues at coordinate 12,881,620 of NC_056468.1, forward strand.
TGCTTTATTTTGAAATTAAAATGACAGAGCACAGAATGAGACATTATTATAAGGGTTGTTTTGGTAAATTCTAGTATGATAGACAATAACATTCTGACAATATTGTAAATGTTTTGTATACTTGTGTGCAGATGGATGGATTATGATGGATGGAGCTGCGTCATCTGCTGTCTGGATTGTCATTGATGCTCGTGGAACCCGTCATCTTGTCTGGTTGCTGACACCTGGATGTTGAGCCCTTTCACTGAACCGGTAGGAACCTAATCAAAAGAAATGTAACTAAGAAGAATTCAGTTTTCCTGGCATGTTTATCTTTTTTGACTTAAACTGCTACTAGTTGGTAGATTTGAGTCAAGTGGATTTTCTTTTAGAAAACTAAAACTGAGTTTAAAAAAGAAGTGTACCAGAGAATATAAACTCAACAGAAGACCTTTATTCATTTTTATGCCTCTGGGCTGGTGATCGCTGTTGTCGAAGCCATTATGTGTGTGGGTTGTCTGTCCCATTCTGGTAAAAGCAATATTTCAAAAACGCCTTGAGAGAATTTGTTCAGATTTGTCACAAAACTTCAGTTGGAGTCATTGATGAACTAATTAGATATTTACGGTCCTCCAAAAACATGTTTTTAGCCATTACTTAAGAATTCATATGTTAATTATGACAGTATTTCACACAAATGTCAAATAGGATACAATTATGTGTTATCATTACATATCCAAAGGTTAACTTGACTGTAACATCATAATGTTCTACAAAAACACACTTCTGGCTATTGCTCAACTTGACTGGTTTGCAGAGGCATTTCCAGTGTCTATTATTTTCAGCTGGTGTGCGGTTTTTTGTGTCTTTTGTGGAGTGGAGGTCTTAATGCTCTGTGAAACTAGTGAGTTTAATAAACCCGGAGAACTGTAAGATCTCGGGTCTTAAGATATTTTAGAGAACACCAGATATTGATACCTTAGATACTAAACCGAGGATCAGCAGCTCAGATTCCCCACCCAGGGAAAGGTTACATGTTACACGTTACACTTTCAGTAACACACTTGATAGGTCAGCTGATCCTGCAGGAGTTTACAGTATGTCCTAGAAATTGGTTTATGCTGAATTGTTCATCTCATAGAAACATCATAACTTGAAAACTAATTCCTATATAATCTCTGATGAACAAAGACACTGCGTGTGTAAGTCAGTTTCATCAGTGACCAGGTAGGCTGCACATGTCTTGAAGAGATTAGAGCGTGAAGTGAGAATGAGAGACAGTTTGAGCTGGGAAGTGATGGTTGAATCACTGTATATTTCCACCCGCCAGTCTCATTGGGAAGCCCTCTTCCAGGCTCCATGCTCCTCCACTGTCAGTCCTGTTTTCGGGCCAACGTACAGCAGAGGTTTTGAGAGACTTCAGCCGGAACATCACCTGACTGTGAAGCTCTCCCCTTACACTATAATGAACCGGCCGTGGAAATCAATCTGCTGTCTCCTGTTCAAGCAATATCATCTATTAGATCTTGATTGTGCATCAGTGGACCAAAACATACAGGTGAATGAGTTGCACTGCATCTGTTAGCCATCCCTCTTTGTCATTGTGATGAAGACTCATGGGGGTGAATATTATAGATGACCTGAGCATGGCAAAAGGAAAGGAGGCATGTTACAGGAGGTGAAACAGGAGGAGAGAGACCCAGGGAAACTTGAGCCCAGGAGAAAGAGAAAACCTCATCCCAGGGGAGAGTGGTAGAGCTGGAGTCGGCCAGGGTACGAGTCAGGGCCCAGGGACGTGGACGAGCCAACGCGCTGCTCACACAGTAGGATGAGGTTTCACTTCAATGGGATTAACAGGTGAGCCAGGCTGGTGGCTCACTTAGATGTACAGTGCACTGTATCTCATTAGCAGAACGGCCAGTCAGATCTCTAAATGGGACGGGCAAGATAAGGTGTTGCGTCTTGGGGTTTTGATAATAATATGAAAAAAAAGCTTTCTGAGTCCGCACTGCAGGCTGGTATTCAATGCCTGCCCATTCCTTTGTTATCTCTCCTTGGCTGTAAAGCAGCCAGTGAAGTGGAAGGAATGTGAGGTATTTCCAGGGTCTGACAGGGGAGTGTGTGTGTGTGAGAATGTGTGTGTGAGAATGTGTGTGTGTGTGTGTGTGTGTGTTTGACAGAATGTGAGTGTGGTGAGTGTGTTCAGAAGGGTGGTCAGTCAGTGCCCACCCAAAGCACTGCAGCTGCACGATGCCTCCCAACACACATAAAGGAAACCTTGTCTTAATGCTCTACCTCCATTCACTTTCCTCTTCGAGACGGTTGGGCTTCAACATGCTTTTCCTCCAATTTCTTCTTCTATGGTTTGTCTCTATTTCCCGCTCACACACAAACACACACACAAACACACACACACACACACACACACACAAAATTCGGGCACACACAAAGTGAGGAAACTAAACTGGCAAAAATGATAATTATATAAATCTTAATTAGTTTCTAGGGATTAAAAGTGTGCAGATTTGGTGAGTGAAGAAAATACTAACAGCTTGAAACCATGATTATCTCACTGCGTAGGTATAAAATTGGGGTTAATACCTGAGATGAAACAAACGGCTTAAAAGTCCTAAACCTCCTCGTGCCTGCCAGGGGATTCTGGCAGCATCATAATGACAGGGATTGAAATACTGTTCCATCACAGAGAGAAAACACAGAATATTCACAATTTATTCAAGAGACATATTTCATCTTACGAGGCTTTATGGGTCTCCGTACATCTTCTAAATAAAAGATGATGAATTGCACACGCAGCCGTGTCTCGTACAACAGGAAAAAAAATCTCAGTGTTCAATGATAGATAAGGTTTTCTTATTTTCTTTCATCCTCAGTGTTGCCACCTCTCTCTCTCTTTCTCCCTCTCTCTCTCTCTCTCTCTCTCTCTCTCTCTCATGCTCTGTCTCTCTCTCTCCCTCTCCCTCCCTCCCCCCAGCCACCCGTTCTCCTCCTTTCTGTGTTAATGCTGTTAATGTACACAGCATTATTGAGAGTGTCTGTGCTTGCAGCAGGATTCAGATATTAGGTGGCTCATTTGGTTAGCTCATTGACTGCTATCAGATTACAGGTCAATGACCTTAATGACCAGACAGCCGCACAGAGCAGGGGATAGAAAGTGGAGAAATGAACACCAGCATGGTTGGTTTGTTGGTTGGCTGGATTGATGCCTGAATGTGGACAGATGAAGGGATATCTGTCTGCCAAAAATGTAAGATTGTGGCTATCAAAAAAAAAAAGACCAATGGAGTGGTTTATAAGACAAAAAAAACAAACTAATATGGTAAGAATGCTACCAAAATTTGCAGACAAAATAACTTATTAATTTTAAACAACCTCTATGAAGAGTCTTGCTCATTCTTCAGCTTCATTAGGCCTAGTTCAAACTTACAACAGCAATGTATGAAAATGACGCCCCCTTTTTTTATTCAAAAGGTGCCATTCTGATGAAGCAACAAGGGTGGCGATGCAGAGGGCTACAGCAAAACGATGTAGGATCAGCAATGAAACACCATCTGACAGGACCCCCCCACACCACTCTGTTGGAGTGATTTACTTATATACTTTGATATATCTTGATATATCAGTATATAGCATCAGCATTTCATGCACTAATCAGAGGGTTGCTTGTCGATCCCGAGCCACTGTAGTCTACATGTTGAAGTATCCTTTTGCAGGTTACTGAACCTGAAATTGCTTTCATGGTAGCTTCTGCCACCAGTGCATGAATGTGTGTGTGAATGGATGAATGCTGGCTTGTGTTCTAAAATGCATTGAGTGGTCGATAAGATTAAAAATGCTCCCTAAAGGCAGTCCATCTACTATACTAAGTATTTTTAATCATACTATACTGTACTGTACTATACTATACTATGAACTACTATTGTATTTTATATTATGCTAAGACATTTTATATACATACAGTGTTTTACGCTATTATACTGTACCATACTATACCATATAACAATTGACATTCTGTTTTACGGCTGTGCGATACTATATTATGTTGGACTAGATTATAGTTTGTTATTATTACTACTATTACATTAGACCTTATACCATATATTATACATAATACTTAACTCTATACTGTACTATGTTATACTATACTATGTTAATATGTTATATGGTCTTACTACATTATATACTTCATTATATTTATGTTTTGCTTTATTAATACAGACTTCATTAAGTATAATTACTTAATTAAAGTATGTATTATTCTGGCCCACACTGTTTGAATAACAGTAGACTGGCCACTATTAATCATATTGGCTCACTTTACCTCATAATTATGTCTTTAATTGGTCTTCAGTTAATAATATTTCCTCTACTCCCATATGGTTGTATACGTATTTTATTCACACTTTTCTTCTGCTTATTCTTGTCTTTGTGCTGCTGCAACACCTGAATTTACCCTCTGGAGATCAACAAGGCCTATGGTATCTCATCTTTGTCATGGCAGACTAATTTGTGATGTGAACGTTGTGTTTTTGCTGTCATTCTGACTGGACATCTTTCAGTTGTTACATGCCCATCCTGACACACCCCCTTGTATTTTTTTAATGCAGTGCTGTTTTTGGTTTAAAGGCCCAATTACCTACAATTAGAGGAAAAAACGTAAAACGTGTAAGAGGTTTATATCTGCGTGGTATTGGCATGTTAGTTTAGCTGTTTCAGAGATTCTTAGATGATTCGACATACTAACCTCCCCTCTTATAATTCTAGCTTGTTCATTAACCTGGATAGTTGATGCTAAGTTGTTTTTGTGAATTTACACAGTATTTGTGTGCTCCCTCTGTGGTGGAGAAACACAGCTTTTTTTTAAAACAGTATTGCACCTGTATTGTTTTCTGTATATACATTAATGTAGATGTAATTTCTTCAAACCTCCATATATGCTTCAAGCGCCAGTCATCAGTGTTGGTGAAAACCTGGATCGAAATCCTGACCCCATCATAAACCTTTTGCTGCCATGTTGCGCAGTTGTTTGCTCAGAGCAAATACGCACTCCCTAATTTTCTCACTTGAATTGGAAAAAAAAGCAACAACGTAATGGCAGAGTATGATCGACTGTGAGGCTTTCAGAGACAAATCTAAGCTCATATGGTGTGTTTCAACCCCCCAGTTGATCGGTGAGAAAACTCCCTAAGTTTAGAGAAGTATAGTATGACTGTGTCATTAGTAGGTGACTCACCCATGTCAGAAAAGGTACAAAATATTAATAATAACCAAATAATATATTGAGGAGTTGCTGCATTTCTTGTGTTTAGTTTACCATTGTGCTGCTTCTTCTACAGATTTGTGCAATAACTTAAATGGCATGTGTTGTGATCAAAAGTATAGAAAGTTATATGACTTCATTAAACTTACAATGTCACAACAAGTACTCTTGGCTCTGCTATAATTACATCCACAATAGGAGTGGGGCAAAGCTCACCTACATGATGTTCTTTCTTTGTGCTATTTGTAGATGTGCTGATAAGTGATTAAACACGGACGCAGGGAAGATGGTTCTCTTAAATGGTACACAATGTTAATTCTAATGGATGATGCTGTCATCCTTGAAACATCGGGAGAGACATAATTGAAAAGATTCTAAATACCTTTTAAGCATATGGCTGTGAGTATGGCTGTAAAGCAAATGTATGGAAATGATGAACTTTGACGAAGATCGTTGGTAAATTGAATGTGTTACTTTTACAGCGAGGCATTGTGATAGATACACCTGACTTAGACTTTACATAGAGAATGCGAGCTCTGAGGATGGACCTTCAGTTAGCAACTGTAGCAACTAGAATTCAGCCAATGCAAACTAATATTGACTTACATAATATGCTACCATTAATATTACTGTGTTGGGTCCACTCCATGGACTGGATGCATAGACTAGATGCTTGAGATGCTGATGCACTGACGTGCTTTTGTGGTATGTTAGTTTAGTTTTAAAAGAGATACATTGTACAGAGTATAACTTTGGATGTTTTCAGTTTTTTTCTGGCTTTTGTTTCATATTTTCTCTCTCTCCTTCCCTTTGCAATTCCATGCCACCACTTCATGATACCTGTCCACAGCATAAGGGTAAACACAATGTGCCATATATAGGATTTAATGATGAGTTTTTGCATCTTGAGTTTCTGGAGGAATCGTTTTAGCTCTACTCTGATAAAGCAATAAACAGGCCCAGTTCTCACTGAAACATTGGCTGGATGTGTGTGATAATCCCTTGAATGCACTCCGACCTACTAGACCAGTTTAGTGATGTTGGTGACAAATTGACTTGAGGACTGAGAGGAAGATGATAAAAAGATGAGGATAAAAAGGATGGGGGAAAGCAAGGACGCCACCAGAAAACAAAGAGAACATAAGGTGAACTAAACTCCGATATAACTTTTGCATTTATAGTTTTGCTCATCATGACCTCATGAAACTGACCCTTGATCCAGGGTGGTGGAGTCATACGTGTGCTCCCACGGCACTTTTAAACTGTCTGAGTGTGAGTGCAGTGTATTTTGCAATGTATACAATATAATATTGCTGGAACAGAAAAATAGTACTATTATTCGTAGGGCTGTAAACTTCTGGTTGATAGATGGATTGGTTAGTCTACATGCTCTTGTCTGAACAAATTCTCATTGTTTACTTTAATAAGGCTATGTGTCCATTAAAGCGTTTCTTTTCTGAGCTGAAAATGGCAGTTGTTGTTCTATTTGACCTCTGTGATGGTTGTCTTTTTTAGTATTTGTCCTGCCCTTTCTTCACTGTAATTGGATGATTGGTTACAATGACGAGTGCAGCATTTTCCCCAAAGTTAAACATTTTTCACCTTTCATTTTTACTCAGAAAAAGGATAAATAATCACAGAAGACATTCAGTGTTTGATGTATCACTATGGATTTATTTAGCTATGTCTTCAAACTCCAATCTTCAACTTTAAAAATTCAAGACTGGATTACCATGCTTGTGTGAGAATCACACCAGAGCTGTTGTTGAAGCGAAACGTTAACTTCTGCGCTAAAAATAGTAGGTCTCTCTCTCTTGCATGCATTTACAGAGATTTTTAATGTCAATAGTGTTATATTGTATATGATATTGTCAACCCCAGGGTTAACTTCTATAGTGTCCAGCATGTCTGATTTTTCTCATCAGTCCTGTTCATCCTCAGTAGTGAGTAAACTCATGCACGCTGCTCAGGTGAAAAAGCGTTACAGTGTGCAGTTTATTTTCAGATAATATTGAAGGGGACATCACATTTATTTTCCACCCAGGGCATTACACTTGCCTGAATACATTTTTTTTTGGGGGGGGTGGCATTTTTGCCTTTATTAGATAGGACAGGAGATTGCTAGCATTAAAGAGGGAGAGAAAGGGGAGCAAAGGGCCGCAAGCTGGAATCAAACCCACGGCCGCAGCAGCAAAGACACTGCCCTCATATGTGGGGTGCCTGCTTTATCCACTGAGCCACCCGACGCACCGCCTGAACACCAATTTGGTGGTAGAGTGCCCTGTGATAGGAAAAATGCTTTGGTGGACAAACGAGGCTAGCAGGTAGATTGCACTCAGTGTGCTGTGGCCATGTAGTCAATCTAGACGTAGCGTGCAGATTTTTATCCCCCACCGACCAATCGGTTGGTTGAAGAGTAGTTTGTATTTCAGTTGAAGAAATACCAAAGAAAGATTTTCTTTGGTTGACTATACACCAGGTTATTCTGAGATGTTACGATATTTCTAAATGCTACAAACATTTACATCATGACATCATACAGGTCATGTAGAGATGCATTTTCTGCCTGCTAGCGGTGCCTTGATAGCCTTGATTGTTTGTAAAATGGGAACCATTCTGTTTCACCCTACCCTCTCTATTTCTTTCTGTTTTCTTCTTACTCTCTTTCTACATGCCTCCACCTATTTCTCTTCCGCCCATCACTCCCCTCTCTACCCCTTCTCCCTCTCTTTGGGTCATTAGCATGTTGCTGATGGGGGCCGGTCATCCATTGAGTGGTGCGGGGAGGTTTGGCTGGGGCTGCAGCAGGCCTGTCAGGGCAGGTCATTAAGAAAACGACGGGTCGGGGAATACACAGACAAGGTTGATTGGTTTCCTGCAGCCGTCAGCAGAGCCCTGCAGCATCTCCTGACCCTGTGAGCCCCATCTAACCTATACACACACACACACACACACACACACACACACACTCTACCTGCACCTGCACAAGAACACACACTGACACACATTTGTATAAACATGAACATGGAAAAAACGTGTATATGCAGCCACACAAAGCACAACTGTAGTGTATGTGCGCACAAACACTCTCATACGCACCTAACCTACCCCTGAACAAAGGCTAAAGACTGGGAAAGGACAAGGAGCCACAGAGAGGCGATTACCCTGATCCTGATCCGCACAACCCAGCCTGTTGCCAGTTTTTTAGATCTGCCAGTAATAGCGTGCAGCTTGGCACTAATCCAGACAGCACTCCTGCTGCTAACTTCTCTCAAGATGTGTCCAGGGTGAAGTCAAAGGAGAAAAAACCCACTGAAAGCAGAACTGAGAACATAAAACAACAACGAGTTTTGATATTGTTGTCTCACCTTTGGAGTCAGTGTTGCAGCAACAGAAAAAAAATAAACCCTGAAGTTGACCCCAGTTTTCTTGAAAGGTCATATGTGGGATTGAATGCGGCTGTGTGCAGGGAGGGGCTCTGTCATGCGTGCTTAGATGGAATGCTACCCAGCATCCATCTCTGCTGTCTGTTGTGCTGTGAATGTCAAACCCAGAGGCTCTGACACCCACCGCCCCCGCTCTTTACGCCCCCTACCCTACCTGACCCTGCAGTCTCAAGCAGCCCTGGCCTACCTGATGAACAGAGCCTCCTGCCTGGGGCTTCTGTGCTCCAAATGAGCCCTATAATAATGTTACTTCAAATGTCAAAGCCAGGGTTATTAGCGCGTTTGTGTGTGTGTTCAGGGGTGTGGTGCCTGGTGTTTGAGGGAGGGGGGTGCAGAGTGTCTTGTGTAGCTGCCACAGCCTTCCATCCATCCCTCAGTATAATCAAATGCATTAATGTGTAAAAATGCCATTTAACACAACACATCCGACTGCAGGCTGGTTAGCAGACGCTGATAGACAGATAGGGTTTGACTGACAGTCTCCGGCTGTGGCCTGTCTGTGGGTGTCAATGACACACAAGCCATTCTTCATGCTTAGGTTTCATCATAGAGCCGACTCTCTACTTGTGGAATAGTTGTGCAGCGATAACGTGCTCACTAAATGGTGCACCAACACACACATGTAAGACAATGCACAAACTCTAGCATTAGCCCACACACTGTGATTGTTAATGCACAATATAATTGCTAATGGGACCTGTCTTAGGGGTGAAGTGGTGTTAACCCCTGATCAACCCTAGGTCAACCACTTATAAGCTTGATAGAATTCATTACATTTTACCCACTTCATCATCAGCATCTGACTGACCAATTTCACACCCCTGACAATGACAAACACATGAGCAGAGGAATGAAAGAGGCAAGAGGCATTTTAGCAGTGCCCCCCAGTAGATACTATTAATTTCTCTCTGTCGAATAGAAGACTCTTTGCAATTGTCTTTGCCCTGTGCAGGCCTGCTGATTGGATGTTTTTTTGTTTTTGTTACTGATCCAGCCCAAAGTGTTCCCTCGGCCAGCTAACCAGCCAGCCATCCGGCTAACTCGTCCTACAGCCTCCAGAACTGCATGTCAGAGAGGCTGTGTCTAACTCACTGTGGCTGCCACAGCACAACACAGCCGACCAGGCGGCAATTAAGATGTTAATAGATAGCTTCATAAGGACGACAAAGCGGAGAGAGGGAGGGAGGGGGGGACCCAAACCGCAACAGATTTCCAAGACTTCTAATTAATAGCGATGGCAATTAAAGTGTAATTCAGCCCATTTCCCTCTGTAGCGTTCTCTCTTCCTCGCCTCCAATTGCCTTTTCTCACTCGCCAAAAGCACTGGAGGGTTGTGACGCATCCTCTTCTTAATGTTAAATTTCGTCATGTACGCTGTTGCTGGCAGTTTTGATAAAACACCCATGTCGAACAAGTGGGCAAATAACTAAATTACTGAGTCATCTCCTCGGGGCTAATCCTCTGCTTAAGATATTGTAATATCGTAGTATTTTTTGTGGATGAATGTAGGTATTTTGCATTTGTATGTCGTGTGCATGTATTTGTGTGTTTGTGTGACAGTAGGGCCAAGCAGCAAGACAGGGGCAGGTGAATGATAGCAACTCTAATTAGCAGGGTTGTGGCTCCTGTGCTGCGCTGCTCGAGAGACGAGTCGTCGGGGACTCCGAGGTGCCAGGCTCAGTGGGGAGGACTCAGAAAAACAGCTTTAATTGGTGGGAGTTATTTATAGACAAAGCACCTCTTTCAAGGTTAGTGGGTTAAGTCTGTTCAGTCCTCTGTGGGGACCGTCATGTTTGGTGGCAACAAACAGGCCGCTGCCAAAAAACCTGCCCCACCTCCCCAACTCTCTGGAGTCACATAACCGTACACACACATTGAAAATCCAATGCCACACACATATATAAGTACACACAGCAGAACTGTACAGCACCTTCCCTGTGCACTTAGACATGCTGTTGACACCCTTTGCTGTGTGCAATGCAAGAGAAAGTGAGTGATAGAAAGAGAATAATGGAGAGAAGGAGAACGAAAGCGAGAGAGAGAGATAGCGAGACGTGGATGGAAAAGACAAGGTGGGAAGGTTGCTCCTGGGTTGAATCCCTCATTGGAGGTGTCTTCATCTGCCGCCCAATCCTCCCGGGGGCCCCTACTTCTCCATTTCATTAGTTTGTCAGCCTGCACGAAGGATTGTGCATTAGGCCTTTAATTTAGTGGATAGCCAGAGGCTGGCTGTGCTGCCTGGTGTGACTCTCAGCTCCAACAGGCTGGAATCTAACTAGGATCAGCTTAGCTCAAGTTAATGCAGACACACACACACACACACACACACACACACACACACACAGTTCACTGCGCCCACTCAGTGAGAGACAGAGAGAACGTGGGAGGCCTGTTTTTGCAATATGTCTATGTACGTGTCTGTTTTGTCATAAACTTCGAACAATGTCTGGAGAGTCAGGTCCGGGACATTGTCCAGAGTTTCCCTTTCACACATGCAGCATGCAAGATTGTCTGTGTCAAAAGAGTTCTTAACTACTGGAAATATTCCATTTGGTTTAACGAAGGGATGGTAGAGCTTGTGGGGTGTAGGACATGACACAGATTAGGGCTCATTTATACTCTCTTCATGTACAAAATTATGAACATCTGTTTCATTTGTTGTAAACGTCACTGCCCTCATACTTCCATGTGTCCTTTATAATAGCATAGATACAGACTATAGATGGTCCTAGAGGGCAGTCAGAAGTTTCACACATCAACAAATGAGGTGACTGTAGAGGAGGTTGTAATAAAGTACCTTTTAATGTAGACAGTATTGTAGAAGTCAGTAGTCTGTGAGACCATCATATACATTGCTACATGTGAACGGAGAATTCTGTTTTGCCATGTTTTAAATGTCTTTGGCGTCTCCTATTGTCATATCTTGCTTGAACTACGCTATACTGCCCCCATGATCTCCAGTGGTACTGCTCAGATTTGTTGGTATCTGTAAGCTTGCAGAAATTGTGCACAAAACACAGACAAAATTAGCACAATGTATTGACAGAGGGATTCATCCATGTCTGTAACATTGAGCATAAATGAGCTCTTATACTGTGTTCATGTAGCTGGTTCATAACTTGGTCATAAACAGTGGAGTTTCTTGCAGTTCCTTGAATTTGTCTCATGATTTATATGTCTGCCCTTACTGACAGAAGTTGCTGAATCTTGTTGTCTCTCCAGTTAGACATTTTTGTGGCTGTCTCTGTGAAAATGACCCTTCTTCTCCCATAGATGTTTGTTTTCCCCTGGTTTTGTTTCAACTGTATGATAGAAATGTCATCAACACACCTACTTGCTTGCAGTGAATTCTCCAAACAATTACCTGCTCTATTCACATATGGCTCAATCTGACATTACGCAGACTTTTTACTGGGGAACAGGCAGGCTAAAATCTGTTTAATGTCCGATCCAACCTATTTGGAAATTTACATTCTCACATACAGGTCCTCCACGTGATGTCTAGACAATTTCAGGTTTGTTTTGCGTGTTTGAAAGGGGCTTAGAACTACTGTATCTATCATGGTTGCTGAGATACGTGGCTTGACACCCTGCTACTTTGCTACGTTGCTGCTTAAATGTGCCAATGGACATGAGACAAAAGAAAACATGTTCACTACTTTGACAACATATGACACATTTAGAAAAGCAAGCAGCAAATATCTAAAACACAAGCAAATTGAGAAACATATTTACCTCTTTGACAACTTATTTGCAACATAAGCGCATTACAGATACAGAAAACAAGGACGAGCCGCAGCTCGTTCATAACACAACAGAAAGAACTTGCAACCAACAGACGTTCATTCTGATGAAATGCGAACACTGTGTATTTTAGTTTAACATTCTGATTATATGGTGCCATATGACCAGAAATATTGTCTATACGAGCATTACAGTAATCTACTAGTTACTTGATGTTACTGATGTTTATCAGTTTTCAGTGTCCCAGAGAAACCTCTGATGTGTTGTGTAAGATTTGAAGTGTTACATCTATCTATCTGTCCATCTTCTTGCATCCATCAGTCTACTGTAATCTATTCTAATGTATCTACATTATCAGTTTGTAATGAGCTATTATATAATTAGTTACGCCCTGTAGAGGGTCTATTGAACAATCCAGGCTGATAGCTGCTTCCTTCGGTGAGTGTGAAGTGATGCTGGTAGCGATACCCGTAGCATCAAAGACTCTTCTCTTTCAGACTGAGGGAGCTGCACTTTGAAGGCCTGTCTCTCAATGTCACTCAAGATATCTATTGAGCAGACTGACATGCAGTGGGGCTGTGGAGGACTGGGTGGGATGTAGGTGGACTTCCAACAGGACAACGACTGTATGTTACAATGCAACCAACAACAAGCGCACATGTGCACACTCTGAGCCGTCCAATTATAAACACACTCGTGTGCGTTAGCGTGAAAGCCGTACGCCCACACAGCGTCAGGGACACTGTTACACAGAACAAAGGGCAAAAGACAGAGCCCTTTGCGAGAGAGCAAAGTCGTCCATCTGACACCCCAGCTGAAAATGTCCCCTCACATCTTCTCTTGTTTTCTTCTTTAAGTGCTCCCCCTTCATATGACCCACCACCCCCTCCAACTTTTAACCCTCCAGCACCCCTCACTCTCGCTCACCCTCCCTGGCTAGCTATAAGCCCTCCCACCCCCCACCCCCATGTTTTTGGGATGGGAGAGGAGGCTAAAGGGGGTGTTGTGGCTGTTGGTGGGGATGGGGGCCCTTCTTTTGTTTCCTGTTACAACATGCATTTCATGGGGAGGCCTGGCTTCTGACCCTGCCGAGCACACACTGCGCCATGGCTGGGAGCTCCAAGGGAAAGGCCCATCTGTGGCATCCATCAGGGCTGCGCTCTCCCGCTGAGGTACTGTCAGAAGCTGGAGGGGGTGGTGGTGGTGGTGGAGGGGAGGCTTGCAGGGGTACAAAAGGGAGGGGCCTGGGGGCTGAGGTTTGTTGAAGAATGGGGATGAGGGGGGTAAAACCAGGCCAAAAAAACAGACACAGGGCTAGAGGTCCTTCCAAATTCGAAGTGGAGCTGAGGGAAAGAAGGGAAGGGGGCTACCGTGTGTTTTTACGTGTGTGTGTGTGTGTGTGTGTGTGTGTGTGTGAGAGAGAGAGAGAGAGAGAGATTGGAGCAAAGAGTGGAGAATAAACACTGAAACATGTGGAGCACAGGAATCTCAGTGGTAGTGGGATTAGGGTGGACAACGCCAACAAATTTCAGTAGACAACAGAAACGGTAATGATTAATTAAACTGTCACTGTTTTTATGCTGCTATTTGCAGAACATATATATATATATATAAATATATATGTAATGTGATATTGTGTAATACAATATTTAAAAACACACACACACCCTTTTAGTTTCACACATCTTCCATGATTTTGGGTACATGAATTTATTTGGATTTAAGCAGCAATGGATCAACAAATCACAAAGAGCCCCTGAATGTTTGACTGAACCCTCGTGCACACACAAGAGCTGACACACATACAAATGGATGCAGATGAAAAAAATCGTTTTATTTTCTGAGGGCATACCAGAGACAGAGGTTTTCAAATACCAGGAGCCCAGGTAAAAGCTGCTGAGGGTGGAACTGAAAGACACCAGATGTTGCTCTCTGCCATTCCTCTCTCTCTGAAGACTCTCTTATGTTGTTGCACATACCTGAGGCACTACAGAGGGAGAAAAGTGGATTGGTTTGAAGGTCAGTTTAAATAAAAATACTTCAGCAAGTATGACAGGCAGGGTGTGCTCTGGATAAATGCAGTGCTCTCATGCCAGCTCGCCGAAACTGATTGATTGACTTGTAAGATGTCACGGACAGGCTGGGGAGGCAGGGAGAGCGAGAGAGGCAGAGAGATGGCGAGAAGGATATGGCTACTGTTGGATGGAAGATGAGACGTATATATGTGTGTGTGTGTTGAGCTGAATTGCACACACACATGCATGCACACATACAGCTGGCCAGCTCTGGCCTGGTTCTGGTCAGTTGCCCATGGCCACGGCGGGCGCAGGAGTCAGCTGTCAGCCTGTGACGGATTGATACAGACACCCCCCACCTCACTGCCTCCACCCCCGACACTCCCAAACCTCCACCTCCATCCCTCAATCCCTGCAGCCTTCTACCTCCCTCGATCTTCTCGTCAGCAGCCGGCCTATGCCTGGTGGGCATGTTTGAGAGACCTATTGAGGAGGAGTGGGGGGGGGGCAGCCTCCATCTTGACTGTAGCCTGTATTCGAGCATGCCCCCCTGTCACCCTCACTCAGCCACTGTGTTGGCTTCATATCTGTTAGCCATGTTAGCTGCTAGGCTGTGGTCCTTCTATCACTTCATCTGGCCAGCTGACAGCAGCCTGTTGGAGGTCCCTCTGTGACTGTTTTCCTGTCCAATGTGGACTGGATGTCTTACTCTCCTCCAGCCTTTTGACTCTTATATAGATGATGCTGTAGAAGCATATTGGACATTGACCATATGTGGCCCCATGTTCATCAGTGCAGTAATGGTAGTGTAGAAAATCCAGGATATTGTTTTGAAGAGGCATTGCATTGATTTTACACATGAAGATCAGTTTACTACTCTGCCTGTGAAAACAGTTGTCTGTTGGGGATTTGGAGGAGATTTGTCAGGTCTGATGAGGCCATCAGGACTGAGGCTGGAGACTATGAATTTTGCAATTAAAAGTAGTACAAATTGGAGTTGCGGAGTTAAAAAGATGTGCATTTTTACTGGGCAGTCTCTAAGTAAATATGCAATAGAATTGCATTATGGGGAATGTAGGATCTGCTGTTTTTAGAGCCTGACTAAGCAGCTTAAAGTTTGGATATTTCCGCTTTTACTGCTTTGATTTTGACTATTCTTTTTAAAAATCTGTGTTTTGGAAGTCTCCAGACTTAATGGATTTGCAATACTTAATCACGGGCGCGTCCTTTTCGAGCTGAAGTGTTGCATGTTTGTCTCCCCCCTCTGGCAGTGAAAGTAATTACATAAATAATTTTTACATGCGCTTCTATCATATGCCAGCAGGTATGCTCGTCCCATCTCCACTGCCCCCTGGAGCGCTCTCTACACTTTTTAAACTTTTAACCTGAATGCCAAGGTTGGTTGTTTTTATGCGGGTCATCAATTCCAGAAACTTCTGGACACTCCTTAGGGTTTTCCGTCATAGCCTTCCCCATACTTAAGCTGCTGCTCTGTCGCTATGGTGTCTTCCCCCTTCCTTAATTTGAATAAATACATCAGAATCACGCACATACAGATGAAGCTAAAAGCAGTGTCAAGCAGAGAGACAACCAAAACAAAATCTTAAGTTAAAAAAAAAAAAAAATCTCTTCTCCCTTTTCGCTCTGGCTGGTTGACGTAGAATGCAGCAAATCTTGTGAAACTGAAGGAAAGTCACCACAGATACCCATCACCAAAACTTTGGAATACTCAGAAATACAGAGGGCTTTCCCTGGTGGCGATAGGCCTAATCAGCATTGTGTGAACCTATTTGGCAATGGCATGAATGCAGTGTACTTAAATCTATATGTAAAAGTACTGCACTCCATCTTTAAGTACAGAAAGTAAAGGGTTGTAGATAGTGTTACTGCTTTGTGCAAGTACATTTTCTTTTTCTGCTGAAATAACAGGTCCCCAAAAACTAAACAAGAAGGACATACCACATTAGAGTTAGGTGGACCTTGAATTCAAATTTTTAATATTATTTCCACATTGTTTTCGGTGACTTCCTTTCAGTGGCCTCCAGGACTGTTACAGTTGACAAAAACTAAATGACTATTTTCTAATCTTTAACTGCTATGGTTAGGTTTAAGGTTGGGAAATGGCATGGCAAGAGTTACAACAAATTATTGTCATTAAATTTAATGTAAGAATGAAACAGCAAATTAACAGCTGCATATGTTGACAAATCTTTAAGCCTTCTCTTTTCAAGGTTTTATGAAACTGCCTTGGTCTTATTTCCTGTCAGACACTGTTCATACTTTGCATGGCCAGTAGAGGTCCTTGTCAGGTATAGATAGATAGATAGATAGGTACTTTATTGATCCCGAGGGAAATTGAAACATAGGCAGTGTTTCCCCTACAGTGTTATAGGCCTGACGCACAATCAGGCCCACGAGACACCCCACCAGGCCTAAACATTTGTGAGGTTTGCGTAGGACAGCGAAGTAAACTGTATTTTTTCACCTTAGGAGGTAGAAGTCATGACCGGCCCTACTCTGCCTCTGATTGGCTAGCACTCTGTGCTTTTGTTGATGAGATTGTGCTTTAAGGGCGGCGTGGCTCCTTTAGAGTCAGGGCATATGGTATTAGTGGTCGAGTGAAAGTGTGCGTGTGTGATATGAGTGTCAGTGAATGCATCACAGTATACGAAGCGCAGCAGAGAAATGGGTCTTTATCTAGCAGTCAGAATGGTCATGTTAGTGGTAAATGTGCAGTGTAAGTGCACAGTTTTCACTTGATAAATGCTGCTGCTTCTCAAGACTAAGTGGAGCTCCTGTCTGTTGCTTTCCAGCTGCTGGTTGAAGTGAGGGGAGTTAACCCCGAAGTCACTTCTGCCCTGGTGGTAAACAAATCTCCCTTGTGCTAGCCGACTACGGTTGGGCAGCCAAAGCAGGAATGGTTAACAATTAGGGTAAGAATATTTGGCAAGCCAATCAGACACAGAGTTGGGCAGGTCATGCCTTTACCATCCTGGAATGCCTCCTGGTTATCACTCTGCAAACTTAATTGTTGATAAAATAAGATAATCGTAAACTCTGATAGTGAATTGAGTCATTTCCCGTCCGTTGTGTGACGCTCAAAACAATTTATCCACCATTTATCCAGGCTCTCTGCGTCAAGCTATAAAGCAGTTCATGCAGGAAGTAACCTGCACAACACAACAGCAGCAAATCCTGTCAAATTTCAAAATAAAACATCGTGTGCAGATTGTTTTTCTTTACTAAATCAACTACGGCAAGTTGACGTATGGAAGTATGCATGTGTTGACAGTGTTGTTGTTCTTACTCTCACTGCCATAATAGGAGATTGCAGGTTAAAATTACTGCAGCAGGGCAAAGAAGGCAAAGAAGGTCATAGGTAAGCTAAATGACCATAACACCACCATCCAAAATGTAAAAAACTGTGGTGACATTTTTCCCAAAGCCAAGAAAGATTACGTGCAGCAGTGAATTATTCACACTTTGCTCATGATGCACTACTATTTTGTAAAGATATACAGCTTGTTCAGACATCCTCTCCTTGTTGTGTTCACTTTGTTTTAAGTTTTTAATACACAGAGTGAACAAAAATTTGAACGCAAATAATTAAATTGCTGATTCCCTGTGCCATGGGACTGAATTCAATCACGGCAATAAGTCATCCGATGCGTCGCGTCTGTTGAGGGTTTTTTCGGTGTGTACCAATGGTAATTTTAGGCTTTCGAACAAATGATAGATGATGTAATTTTTCTTGTCAGAACGGTCTTTCTTACTGAAGAGTCTCTAAACATCTTTATATGTTTATGAAAGTCATGACTGCTAACTAGAAACCCATAGACCCATTAACTGTCTGATCCACTCTTTTTGGCGTTTTGCTACATCCCATGCTTGCTGTCTACATCTACATTGAGATCTCTATGCCTCTATCTGTTTCTGTCCCCCCCTTCATACTTACCTTCTCTGTCTGTCTGTCTCTCTCTGTCTATCTCTTTCTCCCTGACCAGTGTGAAGTGTAATTGAAGGAGCAGTCTTCACATGGCCCACAGGCATGGAGGGGACATTGTGTGCGCTGTGGCGGCAAATTGCTCTCCTTGCTCCTCCGAGCCTATACCTCTCCTTCACTTCTCTCCTCCTCCTCCTCCTCTCTTCATACTCTGCCCATCCTTTCACTACTTTATTAGTCAGCCCTCTCTATGACTACCCTCTTCTCCCTTCCCATCACATCCTCACTGTCTTACTTAACTATTCCATCTTCTTCTGCTGTCCTTCAACAGGTTTAAATACTTCATATGATTTTATAATATTGTCATAATATTTTGATGTTGTTGTGCTGGTGAGAATACAGCGAAAAGTGTCAAGAAAGGTCATGAGCCAGTGCCTTCACCTGCTGCAAAACCTTAGACAAGCAGCTACTTTACATCAACTCTCATGTGGGGCAGCATTGCGATGCGGCTTTGGAAGGACCACAAAATTAATCGCGCACTATTTTTTTGTTACTCAGACTGTACGTCTGTTGGTGCCAGTTGAACAAGCAATACACCGAATGGTCTTGTCCAAGCATGGTGCTTGAGAACTGCCAACTATAACTGCAAAAGTTAAAGATACAACTGAGGAGAAATTGAAGGTGCATGAGGAAGAAAGAGAGCAGACAGGAGAGTGAACACACACTCACCTGGGTTAGTGAAAGTGACAGAGCATCTGTGATAGGGGATGCGAGAAGTCTCCAATATGAAGAGCGATTCGAGCAGCCTGCTTGGAGAGAAGCCCACAGAACAGGAAAAGAGCTACAGAGAATGAGTGAGGGAGATAGACGGAGGAGAAAACCTGAGGGAGGGAAAATGGGGAGAGGGGAGAGTGGTATCCGGGCCGAGACGAAGAAGCGCATGCTTCATTAAGTGAGGAAGTAATCCTGGCTAATTAAGGCTCTCCATGACAGCACTGTCAGGGATGACTGATCCTTCAAATGGCACCTCCCTCTCCTGACTGACAGCCAGCCTGCTCTCACCGCTTTGAAGGTGAGAACTTTCTTACTTATTCCCACAGCCTTTTTTTTCCTTCGTCGCCTCTTATCCCCAATTCAAAGTGTTTTTCTTTGTTTTTGTATCTCATTATCATTTTGTAGGCGTGTGTGTTAGTGTAAAGGAGGGAAAGTGTGTGATGACTCGTGTGTGAATTTGTGTGTATATATGTATGCTTTCTTGCATACAGTGTGTGCGTGTGTGTGTGCGCGCTTGCGCGTGAGTTTGTACGTGTGTGATAATTGCTGCAGTACCTGGGCAAAATACTAGAGGAAATCAGTGGATGGAAGGCGCAGCTCATTGATTGCTTGACTAATTAATCAGCTGCATTGGCTCCATGTGGATCCAGGGTTATTGAGTGGAGGCTTGGCGCAGGGCCCTTTATGAGCCCATAATGATTCCTTAGCCCATGGAGTCAGAGCCTCATCTGGCCTTTAGCACAGCTGTGATAATACTACACAGTATAGAAGCTTAGAAAGCAACCATGCCTTGGCTAAAAGTCCACTCTGGCCTTAAATGCAAACTTTGATGTGATTGGAACATCAATGCATCGACCTAAGCCACGTAACCGTGTTTTTGTGGAGCAGCATGTTAAGCTCTTATTTATAGGGTTCATTTTCACTGTGGGGTGCTTTCTCGACATGATCCATTGTGAGCACCAACGAGACACCCTACAAACACATGTGTGCTCTGACCTATGCCATTCACAGAGGAGCTATGTTGACAGTTAGTGTCCCCCTGCAGGAGAGCCCACATGAAAAGGCAACCTGAGCTGAAACCAGAGAGAGCAGAGGCCATAGTATATGACCCAGACGCCCAGACAGGGTTGTACTGTCCTGCTTGACATCAATCCTTGCCTGCCCCCCCCTCCTGTCCAGCTTGGCTCAACCTAGCTTAGCCCAGCCTGTCCCAAAACGAGGGACTACGACCACCCGCTCGTAAACATGCCTATAAAAGTCCTGTTTGTATTGCACCAGAAGGCAGCTCTGTCCCAACCCCCAGCAGCTCACGTGAGCTAGCAGTCAGAGATGACCGACTATCTTGGGGCTCTGGCAATCTGAGAGTCACAACAGGTGTCTGTGTGGGTATTTGTTGCACAACGTTTGCGCGTATGTAACATTGTTCTGGATTTTGTTTATACCTAAGCAGCTACGAAAATTTTACACGATTTTAACAATGTTGTGTAATGCATTGTTTTAAATGTACATTAGGATGTCTGCAATGCTGCGTGTTTATAAGACAAATAATATCTGAGCGCATGTCTGTGTGTGTGATTCCATGTTTTTTTTGGTGGTGTGCAAGCCTGTTTGTGTGTGTTCAGATACTTAAAGTGTAAGAGTCCACTTTCCTCAGCTCCGTGGGGATTTTTTAATGGGTGGCTGCATTAACACAGCCAGGCTCTAATAGCCTCCTTTAGGTTTTTTTCCCCCCTCAGAGTGCCAGCAACTCATGAAATAGATGATTTAACAGCAAGAAGCCTCTCCATCACATGCAGAGTTGGAGATAAAAGCCAACTCAAGCTGGAGAGGCAGTAAGCTATCAGTCTATGGGATTGGGAATCAGTTTATCCATATCCTCAGACCATGGATAAAAAAGAATATAGAAGTTTTCGTGGTTGTTTGAACATGTCTGACATACAGTGTACACTATGTTGGATTGACATTATGAGGGCTGTTTAGAGAGCCGAACAAGCTAAGTGTTTGTTCAGACCATATTGCACTCTATGGACATATAAAGTCCTCAAACATACGATAAGATAAGTAAGATAAGATAACCCCTTATCTGAGTAAATATGAGTAAAACAAAAAAATATAGCCCGTTGTGTAAGACAGGTTTACCTGTTGAACATAACTTGCAAAATACTGCATCTTTATGGCCATACAGCAGAGTAGGAACAGCTGGCTGTGAGCTGTCATGCTGCCGTTGCTGCTGCTGAGATGGACAACAGTGGCTTTCTCCCATTCAATCCCATAAGCTCCCTGCGTAAGCTCCCTGGTTCCCTCGGGTGGCTGGACTGGAGTTAAAGCAGTAAGACCCAGGCAGTTAAAGTTTACAGTGTCGTAAAGAGGTCTCACGCGGGCCAGCTCTCTAAAGATAACGCTAAATACACAGTGATTACAGTGTATGGTCAGCGGGTTGGAACTTGGAACTGCAGATGGACACAAAGATGATTTGCAGATTGTAGCTGTGCAACATGTTATGCATCATTTTTGAGACAGTGATAATATGCATTACTGTCTTAGCACCATTTAACATATGCTGACTGAGCTTGATTGCACAAGCATGTCATTATAACTTTTTCCCCAAATTATCATTATGCCATTTGATTGTAATGATGCCTGTGACGAACACTGCAGACATTTAAAATAAGCTTAACACGGGACCACATGAGGCTTCTGTGGCTTCACATCGCCTGGTTTCCACTTTGCAGCTCCCCAGTGAGGCCTTGTGTGTGAGTGCATGAGAGAGAGAGAGTGATTGTGTTTAGAGTCAGTGAGCACATTGGGCCATTTTTAACCACAGTCACAAGACGCCAGTATAGGGTTAGAACAGAGATGAGCTCCTGCTCTCAGAATAGTCCCTTGGAGGCCATGAGGCCCCCGCCACTGACCCTGGCCCGCATTCCAGTTGGCAGACACACAGTTGTTGGGTCAGACATGGTTCCTGGGCTGGCGAGGGACAAGATGACATGGTGGAAGGGGGGGAGAGAGTGATGCAATGTGGCCCATTTTGCCACTGACAACTGCACTCCATTTGGCTCACCCCTATAGGAGGAAAGAGAAAAGGTGTTGTACAGTATTGTGTGATTTCTCAGTTTCTCAGCTCGATCTGTGTTTCCTCCAGTTTTCGCTGTGTCTGAGTAAACTTTTCTGCATCAATCCAGTGGTGTCATGGTTCCCTAAATTATACATCCCTGCCTTTTCCATGCAGTGACCCCCTACCTCCTTACACCCCACCCCCTGAAGCTTGACCATAAAAATATCCCCCTATTGCTTGCATGATGCGTGCCTGGAATAGCTTCCATGGGGAATATGAAGAACTAAATACAGCAGGACAATTTCGAGTGGAGGACAGAAGGGTCGGGGGAAGGTGAAGGGGTACATTGACAGTACAAGAAGAGTATTTCAGCCAACCTTACACAGCTGACCGTGTCGCAATATGTCAGGGTATATATGTACAAAATAACTGATGCACAATCTGACTCGTATGTAAAAAAACCATCTCAACAGATGAGGTAGGTCGAGACAAATTGTGCAGTAAGAATAAATCTGAACGCTACGACATTGCCGATGAAGTTTGCTCACAGCCAGTAATCAGTGGGGAATCAGCACAACTACGTTTTCTCAGATACTACATTTATTGAATGTCACATGTCGGATCTGTTTCATCAACACTGTGCTTTCTATCCATGCAGTTACAAACACTCACACCTGCAAGCAGCTCAGTGCAACCACAGAACTGTTCTGTCGGCCAGATGGAAGTCAGAGCCTCGCTCAGGGGTGTTGTGGCAGTGGTTGTTGCTTTCTCCACCCACAGTTTTCCAGCCAGTCTGGCAGTTCCAACCATCGACACTTCAGTCACAAGCTTGCTTCTCTGACCTCTGGGCTACGGCCGCCGCTGAGCACAAGTGTTACAGACACTCACATTGGAGACTAGCTGTGTATATGGAGATTGAGCAGTGATCTGTGTCTCCCCAGTGGGAATGAGTATATGGAGTGGTATGGAAGAGTTACGTGGACTCTGTCTTTTATTTTCAACACCCTACTCCCAGGTGGTGACAGCCCAGTGCTAAGTGCGGTAATAGCCAATTGATTTTGTTCTCTTTTTTTGTTGGTGGCTAGACATAAATCAAAGTGTCTGTCAGGACCTCGATGTAGTTGGGCGGGTGTGTGTGTGTGCGTATGTGTGTGTGTAATGGGGGTAGTAAGGGTTCTGTTTGGACTGGGAGAGTGTCAACAATTAATCCAGCCTCTGATCTGCAGGCCACTGCTTTCCTGACCCTCAGTCACAATCCAATTGGGACAGCAGCTTCACGAATGGGCTAAAATCAACACAGAGAGTCCTCACAGTGAGTTCCACTGGGTTTTTACAGCATCATCTTATGTTATTACTTTATACCTTAAATCTCTAAAGCTTTATATTCAATTTCAGAGGCCTTTAGAGAACATTTAGTTAATGTCTCTAGTGTCTTTAGTTTTTAATGGAGTACAATCTAATGGACTTTTTATAGCATATTTTGCTTTACATAAAATGGACTTAAATTATGTAAAATCTTGCATTTATTTCACAGAACGTATTTTCTAAGAAGCTCCAAATCTTCAGTCCCCCTCCCTCAAGAATCCGAGACACAAGGAGAGAGGTGGAATCATAGAGAACACAGATGTGAGCAACACTGAAACCATGTTAATCCTTTTAATTCAATTATGGTAAATAGGGACAGAGCTTCCTTCTAAACAAAACACAGTATGCAGGGGTTCAGCAGGCAGTGGCAGGGTGAGTCTCTGATGTAGGCAGGCTACCCAGTGGGAGGCCTGGTGGTCTCCTGGGATACCTCCTAGCTCCTGAGCCCCCTACTGGGCCCCCCCCCCCCAATGGCTTCCCCGTGGCCCAGCACTAGCCTGCGAAATAGGGTGGCAGGGCTGGACAATATGTCTGAGACAATGGGCTTTGAACCACACACACAGTGCGCCAATGTGGCCAGCTGTGGCCATTCCTATACAGACCTAGCAGGGAGGTGGAGGAAGAGGGAGAGGAAAGGGTTGGATGGCGTGTAATGTGTCAGGATTGAGTATTAAATGGGGATCTGCCAAAGTGCTTTGGGGCCTAGCTAGCTCATTCCTCCCGAAATGGTTCTGTGCAGCAGTAACCTGCTAACCCAGGCCAGACTGACACCAGCACCTCCTCCACTATGAAAGAGAGTGTCTGTTCCCTGGGATGAACACAGGACAGAGAGGGGGAGCAGAGGGGGCTGAGAAAGGGAGTATGTTTTTGAAACAGTTAGACAATCTGTTTGGATTAGGCCCACTGCCGAAGAGACATGGAAATGATGGGCAGCCGGGACGAGGGGAGGAGAGGAAGAGGAGGGAGAGGAGAGAGGGAGGGAGACAGATGGAGAGGAAAGGTGGTGGTGGAGGGGTTGAGTAGAGGCAAGGGGGTGGGGGGTGAGGAGAGGAGAGGGGTCGGAGCCTGGAATCTCAGGATCTAAGGCTCTTTTGGCTTGATGGTTCCCAGATGTTGTAGGCCCCCATCGCCCCTCCTTCCCCTCAGTGTTGCTCTGCTGTGGTGAATACACAGGAGCCCAGTTAGCCATGCGGGACAGATGGGTCAGTGGCTGTGTGGAGATGGGCCTCCTGTGGACCAGGGGAAATGGGAGGCGAGAGGCATCCTCTCCTCCCAACAGCCACAGGCCAGAGGGGGCAGACCTGGCTATGTTTTCTTATCCTCTCTTCACTGCGGGCAACCTCATATGGCGAGGGATGTGTGTGTGTGCAGATGTGTGTAATGTGTGTATGAGGGCATGCATGTTTTTGTGCAACAACTTGGAGTGAATGGATACTAATAATAATTCTGTAGAAATGTGCATTATTGTATGTTGGAGTCTGTAGTGTGTATTTCTACCGAACACTGCACTGTCTACCTCGCAGACTGCAGAATGCAGGTGCCTGGTCACATTGTGGCCAGTGCTGAAATTCTGGTGCTGCTAGATTTACAACCTCTGGCTGCAGCCAGCCATGTTTCAGGATGACGGTGTGTTCTCGTCCGCCTATCTGCTAAAACGCTTACACTCCCCTGCTCTGCTCCACACTGCCTCTACTGCCTCAGCCCTCCTCAGCAGCACAGTGTTGTGGCCGTATATTAGCGAGTTGTTGACTGGCCACCGAGGCACACATTTGTCAACATATTAGAAGGTGTCAACACTTGAACAACAGCCCATCAGCCCACCCGCCTTAGTTTACTGCCATTTTCATCCAAGCACCTTTATTACCTCAAGAATTACAGGAAGCGTACCATTATCACCATTAGCCAGCTGGTAA
This sequence comes from Plectropomus leopardus, assembly GCF_008729295.1. NCBI lineage: Eukaryota > Metazoa > Chordata > Actinopteri > Perciformes > Serranidae > Plectropomus > Plectropomus leopardus. The sequence goes on from NC_056468.1 coordinate 12,907,135, forward strand.
TGGTAGTTGCTTTTTGTGGTTTGCGTTTGACTTTTAATGAATTTGCTCTCAATTAGCTTATTTACGATCATTAGAAAAACATCACATTTTACTATCCACAATGTAAGATGCACATTACTTTTGAGAGGAAAACATTTGCTGTTGCAAGTTATGTGCCACATTGACGCATCTACAGTAACAGCAGTTTTCCGTACATGTGCTCAGCTCAGAGGTGTAGCGTGTAGTGAGCTGCATTCATCCGAGTGTTCTTATCCCAACTTTGTGATTCAAAGCTGTGTGGCTCAGCGACAGTAAGCCCTCAAGTTAGAGAGGGCTCAAGAAGGCTGTTGTATCACTTAATTGTGAATTGATGTTCAAGTGTTCACACATATGCTCGTTTCTAGACTGAGGAGTTCCTGTATCCTTCAGGGCGCTTTTAAACCCAGAGCCACACGAAGGGAATATTTCACAGAACCCCTCACTTAATTTGTGGTCATGGTTGCCAGATATGGAGAGAGACATTCTATCTCCCTAGAGAGGGGTGGATATCCTCCTCTGGATGTGGTGGGGGAGGGTATTTTTGGAGCATCTCATGGCTATTACAGGAGACCTGGGAATGGGAGTGTGTGTGTGTGTGTGTGTGTGTGTGTGTGTGTGTGTGTGTGTGTGTGTGTGTGTGTGTGTGTGTGTGTGTGTATGTGTGTGTGTGTGTGTGAGAGAGAGAGAGAGATGTGAAGGAGGGGAAGATTTGGGGAGCTGCTGTGATCAGGATTCCACAGCTGGCCCATGTCACTTCTTGACCCTTTCCCCCACGTATCCCCCTCAAAATAAAAAGTCTAGACTGCGCTCTGTGTCTCGCCGCTTCACAGAGACGGACAAAAAAGCATATGGGGAGATGGGCAAGATAAACGAAGTCGTAACTTTCTCTTTCCCTTAAGGACTCAGTTCAAGAGACTGCTCTTCATGGCAAGACACGGTGTCTATTAAGCCCATTAATAAATAAAGAAAGGCAATAGCGCCACCAAAGAAATAGATATCACACTATTACTTATTTAACCGCTCTTCTGAATTATTTATTGTTTATTCCAAATGATCTTTTTTTTTTCAAGTGTACACTTTCAGCTTGGGTATCCCATGTGAGCGCTACTAGCGGCAGATGATTTGGACAGCCAAGTTCAACTTGGATGAGTTTGTGAGAGGGAACGCGCGGCTGCCGGTGCAAAACTACTGCAGGGGGCTGGGGAAAAGATCCTTGATGATCGTGTTACTGACATCAAAGAATAAGTACACCAAAGTCAACAGCCAAGCAGTATTAAACACCCACTGAAAGACAGACGCACACTCTCTCTCTTCCTCTCTCTCTCACATTCATTTACTCTCTATGTCTTCCTCGCTCTGTTCCTGAAACACTCAGGGTCCGTGGAGAGAGATAAATTATGGGCCTAGTGGCTTTTTGAAGTCTGCTCGGCATCAACACCAATAAACGCCAACCATGGCCCGCCTCCCCGCTCCTAAATTAAGTACTTATTACCCCCGGTGTGACTTGGCGGCCATGTGGACCATAGCAACACTGCGCCTGGGCAGGGCTGAAGGCCTGGGGTCGGCAATGAAGAGAGGCAGTGGGAACAAGCGGAGCATATGTCCTCTAATGAAATAAAGACCTCGGGTATATCCAAGCTGAATGATTTACGCTGATGCATAGTGACCTCTAAGAATTCTGCGAGTCAAGAGCGTGTGCGTGACTTCCTCACTACCTGGCACACACGTCCTAATGGATACTAATCACTCAGCACTTCCATGGTGTTTGTTTGATAAGAGTTTATAATTTCCATACCTCTTAGCTGCGGCACACACTTCAAATTAATCATAAAATATTCCCCTCAAGTTGATGATTGAAACCAAACAGAAGGCCTTCAGTTAGTGGAATAGTGTAAGACAAAGCTTCTGTTTGAGGTCTGGGTCAGTTATGCAAGATCACTTTCTGCGGAACTATAAACCAACAACAGTAGCTGGCACTCTTATCAAATTAAATGCCACAGTACCAAGTACAAAAAAAATGGGCAATTTAAAACAAAAGGGTGGAGGAGTGCCAGAGCACACTGGAGAGAGGAGAGTGAAGTCGAGGGAAAGCAGTCAGCTCGTTCTCTCGGAGCAGCCTTTAAAGTAGTGCCAAGGCCCTTTCTGGTGCCATTGCACTGCATATGCCTCTAGGGAGAGATGAGGTGCCGAGTCCACACCTCCTCTCTTCTCGTTGCCTGACACACGCCTGTCTGGCCGCTGCAGCAGGGAGATTGTATAATCCAAGTGCGTAAAACAGTCTTTTACGGCATTGTAAAGATTTACTATTGGAGTAAATAATGGTGGGAGAACAGGGCTTTTAAATGGAACCCAATCAATATGTCAGAGGAGGCTGCAGTAGAGGACAGGGCTGTGTCTGACGCCACACACAGGTGGACAGGGCCCATCAGTGAGCACTGCACCGCACGAATACCAGAATAAACTCTTAACATCTTACCTAAGCAGAAAACTGCCAAACAAAACCTCAAGCTGATCAATAATTATGTATTTGGGATGGTAAACTGTGATACAGCCAACTGCAAAAGATCAGGCGTAGTGAAAGTTAAACAAGACACTGAGGGTCATGAACTTGTCACAGAAGATAAGATCTCCAACTTGTGTGGTATAATGTGTAACATTGTCAAAAATGAATAATGTCCATACACACACGCATGCACACTAACACATGCTGGTATAAATTCAGCACTTAGCTCCCTCACACGGACGTGCACATGCACCGGTGTGCAGAGAAATGCAGACATGCAATAAATTTTCAAGCTCTGTGAAAGCAGAGTTGGCTCACGACCCACACACACATGCACACACACAAAAACACACACACACACACACACACACACTCACACTCACAGACAGCCCCTATAGACACTCACACATTCACACAGAGACACCCCGGCCTCATGAGCAATAAATCGCACAGCCCATCTAACAAGTTCATTTCCGGAGGCCAGAGAGGATGGGTCCTCTGACTTTGGAGTCAGCAGCCTTGTGAGGATCAATGGCAAGAGACGGGGAGCGAGGGGCAAGGAATCGAGCTGAGATACAAAAATCAATCAGCAATTTAATCGCTTTGGGAGGAGAAGACAGAAAAAAAGAGGGCAGGGGAGAATTCCACCGCTTTTTTACTTAAAAAAAGCAACACTTTGATTTAACCCTTTGACATATCATATACATCTCTCAGTTTTATTGAAGCTTTCCTCTATGACAGGAAAGGCTCCAATGGGAGCAGATCTATTTTCAGAATCAAGATCACACAACTACTGTTTCTCTCTGCAGTCTTAGATGAGATGCCGTTAATGTGTCAGGAATGGAGAGATTCCATTGTAGAGCTTTAGCTTTTAACTATGTGCATGATTTTGTCAAGGCTTGCACACAATCATTATGTGCAATCTGAGAGTATCAGCATCTTCACTGAGAGATGCAGATAAACAAATTCCTCTAGCTGGAGCTGTGAGGTCAGGGGTGAGCTGGGCATTTTAGTGTTGATGGTGAAAGTGCTTGGTGGAGGAAAATTTCTGTGGAGGAAGTGGTTGATTTGGAGCTGGGTGTTGAGGAGGAACTCCTTTAGGTCAATGTCCAAGGCTTGGAATTGACACTATTGAACGAGCAAGCTTTAGACTAATAAAATGAGTGACAGCCTCTGGCTGCAGAATCGAAGATATGGATTCTCTGAGGAGAAAAAAAAGCAAGCTAGAAAAAGGAAAACAGAAACACTCCTTAAAATCAGCTGGGTAAGAGGAAGAGACTTAATAGAAAGGGAGTGAGTTAATTGAAAAATGTTGCCGTCTCTTTGAATGCCTGGATGTTTGAGTGTCTATAGGTTGCAATTATGCCCCTTTGTGTGTCCATACATTTTACTTATTTAAGGAATGCAACAGTTAATAACAATTAATATACATTAACACTATATATGTCTTAAATTTAAAAGTTCAGGTTCTTATGATGTTAAAGGCTGGTTTTGTGTGTTTAAGTCAGTGGTTGTTTGCCCAAGTGACTGTTGGTGTATGTACAAGAGTGTACTCGTGTACACATGTGTGCCCATGCACATATATATTTTTGTGTGTGTTTGTGTGTGTTCTAGATTGGTGGGGCGTAACAGGCTGATTCCTCCAGAACTCAGGCATTGCTGAAACTTAGCAACAGGAGCCAGGGGCCTCCCTCCCTAGAGAGGCTGGCAGCCGAGACACATTCATTACCAGCCCAGAATCTTGGGCTGGATTAAAAATTCATGCTGTTTACAACAACAAAAGGCCCCCCGTTAAAGAATATGAGCCCTTCTGAACAATAGCTCCACCAAACCGTGAGCAGATCGCTGACATCTCAAAGGAGACCAGCGGTTGTGTGTTAGTGTGTATTCTAATTTGTGTGCCGCTATCACCTAGTGTTGATGCTTTCCCAGTGTATGCACACACCCTCATAGGCAACGGTGATATAAATAATGATACTGTTTACTGCAGCAGGGAGTGAAAACAGCTTAAGGGCACTTGAATAAGGACACGATTCCCTCAAAGTCTTGTGCCTTGTCAGGCTGTTTACACCCATAATAAAGGAGCATGTATTCTCAATGTGCCGCACATGTGTCTGGAGGTGTAAGTGCGCTAGCCTTGGAATGAGCTGGATTTTGTGCCGAGTTTGTGACCCAGCCTCAGCTCGGCTCATTGACAAACGCCCGTGTGCTGTGCTGTTGGCTGATTTGTTGGCAAAAGGGCCGCGCTTATGAGCTCTATTCAGTGTTAATTAGCACACTCCACAGCGATCATTATATCAGGTTCCTGTGGTGACGTCTGATTGCATTGTCCCTGTGGGGATGGGGGGGGGCTTTACAGATGGGGGAGTACCACACACATACAGTACACACACAAATTTCTCTCACAAGGCCACACACGCAAGCGCATACCTAAGGAGGCAGAGAAATCCTGCACATGCATACAAAAACATACTGTACCACACAAGTGCACTCAAAAATACAATGTCAAAATGCACTGACGTGAAATACACACGGATATAAAAAGGAAAAGCGCAGGGGTGCATAGACAGGCGCTCACATGAACAGCCACCCCCCCCACCATTCCATTAATGCCACACTGAACAGGTGCAAGGTCAAACCACTACGCCAATAATAGATGCTCCTCATCATTCTCAGAAATAGTTCTCTCATAGCCACTAAATGTTTCAGTAAGGTTGTGTGCTGTTTGTATTACCGTGACGTGGGTGAGGTGAGAGGCCATGTGTGCACAGGTCAGGGAGATCTCCTCTGTGTGTGCCCAGCCATGACCTTTGACCTGTCTTCTCCATCAGAGACTACAAAACACCAGAGGGGCTGACAGTATGTTGTTCCACTGCCTTGGCCTGCTGGGCCGCTGTTTTCTGTTATTCATTCTTGCATGTAGGTTGTGTTAGAAAATAATGCTTAAATAGGCTACAGTAGCAGCATGTACTCAGGGCTCGTTTGACAAGATACAAAAACTGTGGCCTTCAAATGTCACTGTTTGAAAAGTTAAGTCACTGCAACTCTCAGTTGGACTGGAGTTCATTGAGTTGATTATTTCTTTTATTATTATTTTATTAGAACACCGTGTCCAACAACTCACCACAATTCCTGAGGGGACACTGGCTCGTGAGCCCCATGACTCTACATGATGAGTAGTATAGGGGGTGATTGTCACCCCCAACCCACCCTACCATCAGTCGCATCATGTGCAGGGCACCTGTTTTTTTCTGTGGGCTGCTCTCCAGGGGGTCTGGTTTAGGTTTCAGCATAACTTTCCAGAGTTCAAAAACTGCCATCTCCCAGCCCTGGCATCCCACTGTAACACTGACTGATTGACAGGACGGTACCTTTGACTGTCATGTGCTCTACAGCACTGAGCCTTTCTCATCATGGGGCTGTCATCAGGGTAGCACATCTTCTGGAATAGCGGTCCGCTTGGTATGAATGTGTCAGTGTGTGTCTGTTTATTTGTGTGGAGCAAACAAGCATTCATTATGTTTGTTGTTTTTTTTTATATGTGCAGGCAGTATAAGCATCATGAGTTCATTTCTTATAGTTAAGCTGATAGTATGCTACACTTGATGAGTTAACATTATTTCTTAGGTAATAGTGACATTGCAGTGATTGAAGTTCTAGGTCATTTAATCATTTTTATTTGAAAGTTTGCACTCCAAACTCCAAAACCTCCATTGTGTAGGGTTTAGTGGCATCCAGTGGGAAAGATTGCAGTCTGCAGCCAGCTGAAACTTCTCCCGTGTGCTAAGCGTGAACTCCTGGTTAGGATTCCTTCAGTGTTCAATGTGCAAGAGGTTTTCACCGGGAGCGGGATTATCCGCAGAGGTCTTCTACTCTCCAAAACAAACTGAGCAGTGCATTAAAACCTGTAAAAACACAGACAAAACAAGTTTCACTTTACAAATTGGTGTTTCTTCAATGCAGTTCGGCTTGTTGCTGACAGACTGCTAGCCCAGCACCTGCTAATGTCTACTCACATTTTTTTTAGGTAACTTAAGATCCCGATGTTAAGGAGGTTTTTCCTAGGAGCCAAATTATCAACAGAGGTCTCTTCCTCTTCAAAACAATTGGACCCGCTGTTTTAAACCACTAACAACACTGGCACAAACAAAAATGCAGATGGCCCTATCTAGAGCCAGTGTTTGGTAGTCCAACATGATGGACTCTGTGGACAAAGACACACTTCTTGTATAGGTGTAAACGTCCCATTCTAAGGTAACAAAAACATGGCAAATGTTATTTTTAGATGATTATACACTAAAGAATGCATACTTATTATATTACATTTCTGTCAATATACCCCCTAAATCCCACAGCTGGACATTTTTTTTATAGATTCAATATTAAAACAAGCATCAAAGTACAAACAAATGTCACTGAAACAGTGACTCTTAAACAGTGTGATAAAGATGGAGTCTGGAGCTATTTGGTGACCCCAGATGTGCTTTGAGATATTATTTAAGAAAAAAAAGAACCACATCCAGGTATAGGCCTACATTCAATTTTTTCTATTATAAAATAGACTGTATGAGTCATAGACTATAATTGTTTGTTAAATAGAAGCAATTATTTAATACTTTCATTCCATATTTTCATCTTTCATGCATTTATCTTTGCACACTAATGATAAACTTAATATAACAAATCAGATTTCTGCGATCAATAGTCAGGTTTGCCTTGGGACACAGTGCTTCATCAAACTGTACTGCAACCTTGAAAAGACCATTGTTTTGAATAACCTCATCTGAACATGTAAAATCATGTTGCTTACAAGCAATGAGTCTCTGTAAGACATGGGCCTCAGGCAAAAGCAAAGAATTCATTCAAGTCCTTGAAATTCACAACATTCAGGAAGACTTAATTGAAGCCCTGGGTTGGTGTTACAGTAAATGAAAGAAAATAGTATAATGTAGCACAAATTAATTTTACAAAGTATTGCATGTTTGTGTTAATCCAATTTATGGTTGAGGAGCGGCCTGAAGAAAACCTTTAGTTAAGCATGTCTGCAGTCACTCCTGGTCTCTTTATGCAGTGACCCATCGTGTGGATATGGTTCCCCTCATCAGATGTAAACCTAGAGGTTCCCCCTATGGCAGCAGCTACAGCACCCTGACTGCTCATCCTCATTCAGTCTTCAAGAGGCACAGGAGAGAGGCCACTTGATAGCTGTGACTGAATAAAACCAGAGGAATACGATCCTGATGCTAAGCAGGTAAATGCAAAAGAATGAGCTGGCCTCTTTGTCACCGAGGAAAGAGCAAGTGGCTTTTGTGTTTGTGAATGAAGCCGAGATCATTCGATGAATACTCTCCTCGCTTGCCTCTCTGTGGGATTGAAATGCCAACTCTCTCTCCATTCCACCCCTCGTTGCTCTCAGCCCTTTTCGCCATCGCTCCCTAAATGCAAGGTCCTAACTTACACAACTTGAAAGAGAGACTGAGAGAGACAACACACAATTTTACACATGCGTGCACACAAACAAATAAGGCGATATTGATTGGAGCCACGGCTGCATTCACACTGATGCTCCTCTCAATAGATCAGTCATGCTCTTGCAGCTTGCCCTGCTGCAGCCCCGCAGTTTAACACCACTAGCCTGCTCCAAAGGACACATTCAATCCACCTGACACCTAAATAGCCCCTTTAACCACACATACATTGCACACTGTGCTCCTTAGAGCATGTACAAGTGCTGTAAGTCTAAATGTGATTGTTTACCTAAATGATGGCAATTCCAGTTTTAATATTACAATAACAAAACTCAATTGATCTCAGTAGGGACTTTGCTTCTTCACTTGCTGGGTTAAAACACGGCTTCAGTTACAGAACAGAAACATACTGTGGTCTAAACAGTAAATAATGATGAAAGATTGCCAAAGTAAAAGACACTTAATTAAACTGGCAGTTTGAGAAGAATGTTCCTTTGTGTGTGTCCATGTTACTTGAGGCACGCTGTCACATCTTCTGATCACTTCACTGTTTATTTACAAGTGGTGTTATTCCGTTTTTCGGAAATGTGTTTGTGTTGTCACGTTAAGGGCACACGAAATAAACTCTCCTTCAGAGCTCAAGCCTCGCTAGTCACACCTCCTCGTGATCCAAAAGACACATTTTCAGTCTCAAAGTGTGGGAGTGGGAGTTTGCAACAGTCCTGATTCACACTGCCACCAGCCCACAGATTGGCTGACGCCTCTGAGGGAGTGCGAGCTGAATCATAACATGACTCTTTCTACTGCTAAAAGGGCCAGCAGCATCCTTCCTCTGCCTGATCCTGAGGGTGGAGTTGGTTGATTTGGAGAATGTCAACCAGAAGTTGTGTTTCACACATACACACACGTACCGCTTGCTTCACACTTTTACAAATCTGGAGATATGCTTGCATGCTTCAGAGAAAAGGACAGATGCACGCGTGTAAACATGTGCATGATACAAGCACGAAAAAAGTGATACGCAATTTCTGTTTGACCTTTTGCAGATCAAATCCCCCATTCTGCTGCTGTTGTCTGTGTATCTTGTCTTCTGCATGGAAAAGCATATGACAAATCTAATCTCTAATCCTTATAATATTTCTCTCATTTGATCCCAAATTGTCTAAACATCCCCCAACCACCCGGGCCCAGCCTCTCCCTCCCACCTGTGCAGTTCTCATAGAAGTTGTCTGCGACTGCATCTGTTGCCTGCGTGGCTCGTCTGCGGATTAATGATTCATTAAGAAGGCTAGCGCTCCTGTTTGGAACAGTTTCACACACACACACACACACACACACACACACAAACACAAACATACACGTGCGCGTGTGCACACACACACGCGCATACACACGCACACGCATGCACGCACACACAAAACAGTTCTGTGCTAGAGCCAAGTGCAAGGTTTTTTTTTGCGTGAATACTCAGATGTATTTGTAGATATGTCAGCATGTAAACACAAACGTGATAAAGAATTTGAAAATTAGGTCATACACACACATTGTGGGAATAACCACAAAAAACATACCATCACAAATAACTTAATCAAATCTATATTGGGCCCACATAGACCAGGGGTCTTCGGGATGGAGCAGACACCCCCTGCTACATATATTGAGTTGCACTTGAGATAATTCTCAGAACATTTTCGGGTCTTCTCTTGTTTGTGCTTGCCTGTAGCTGCTAAGTAAGCAGGAGTTGTAACATGGCTTGGCAGTGTTTACCACAGAATTAGTATCAATGTGTGGTGGTAGCTGTCTGTGTCCCTTTGTATCATTCTTGTGTCATTCTGTGTCCCCTCTCTAAATTCTGAGGTTTTTGTGGGTATATGAATGCAGCACAGGTGAAACTGCATGCGTTTATTTTTACTCAGCAGCACTGTGTGGATTTTGATTAGCAGGGTTGATTATTGATCAGTTGATCGAATCAAGAGGTGCAGCTGCTGCAGTCGAATGAAAGACAGTTATTAAGACCCGGCATAATGAATAGTTAAGTTTCATTTTCACGGTGCGTAATGTTATGCTGCAGTGTCTTTGCCAAGAGTACGCTCTGTGCTCTGAGAGTGTGCCGCAATGAATAACCAAATACGATGCATATAACAACAGCACACCTAATGAATGGTCCAGCTCCAAAAATAGAAAATCAATATGCGGTGCCAGATGTTGATATTGTGGCGTATCACCATCAATAAATGAATGTGTGGAAAAATTTGCTAGGTGCAGTGCCCCCTGCAATTTTGGCAGTGGTTTCTGTGGTGGACGGTATGTTAGAGTGTTTTAGTGACTCAAAAAGTTTCAAAACAGACCATTACTGCTTGCAACAGTGTCTGCACACTTGGAATAATCATGTAGCTAATTGGCCAGTTTGTTTCAACAGTTCTAAAGTAACTAGTTCACATGGTCGTTTTGGATAAATGACACAGTGAAAAAAGCGGTGCTGCACAGAAATTTGGTGTAGCTCACATTTTTGCACAAAGATTCATGGGTACCACTTAGCCTATCATTGTTGCGTACTTCAAATTAAATAGGCTTTTTAAATAGGCTAATTTATCTTTGCTAGTTATATATTCGATTCATATTAATGTGTATTTTCAGACATATCTAATTTTTGGAAGAAAAAAAATTAAAACTTAAATTAAATTGTCCAATAACAGATTTGCACCACCCTTTTAAGACCCACTATTTAAAACCAGGATCTAGAACAAATCTACAATGACTGAGTGGTGAAGTCAGTGCATGAAGCCCTTAAGCTACAGTTCCTCTGTTACCCTATATGCTTACAACATCCATCTCAGATACAAAATTACTGCTTTCCTCCACAAAAAAGAGTGTCTTGGTGGTGATTTTTAGAATAATTGTTCAATTAAGGTCGTTGCAGAGCGTAAAGAGAATTATGTTTTGGTGTGTGCTTGCTTGATTGACAAGTGTCGCAGCCCCGTCACAGTCAGCTGTGGTGGCTGCCACTTATTCCCCCCACCTCTGCTTCACCAAGGCATCCTTGTTTCTAACCATGTTAGGATTTTGTGGCTTTTGCGTGGCTCCACCAAGATGACGGGGGCAAGCAGTGAACCCAAAGCTTAAACATCCAGTCAGAAGCCTTTGAGTGATGGCAAAGATGATACATGCATGTTTGCTTCTACAGTCTGTGATCTGTGCCCACAGTTATGCCAAAGCGGCCGCCAGTAATTGTTTAAGACAGTAGCGATGGTATCTAGTCTGCAGGATTTGGATTTCTTTAAAGGAGGAAGTGAGCCTAATGATTTAGTATTCTGAGGTTATGCTGTAAATCACATCAATCACCACTTGGGTCTCTCGTCTTCATCAACTGACAAAATGATGAAGGGTGGAGAATAATGATGTAATTGAATGACCACAAACTGCTGTATATAAGACCAGAAGAGATCAAGTGTTGCTGTGTATATTTTGAAAGCCATACAGTACAGCAGAGCCTGGAAAAAATGTTTTTACAAAGTGTCTTTTTATTTGTCTGTTGTGAGACACAGATTCAAGCATCTGTAATGCTCAACAAACATTTATTTTCCTGAAAGCAAGCCACTCCTTTCTCTTCGAAAATTCACGCATTGTCTTCAAACACCTGCACACTTACGCATTGTCTCCCAGCACCTGCATACTCGCCAACACACACATAGACGCACCTTGTGCTGCTCTGCCTCCTGCATGACACCTGCACTGTAACACCAAGGTGTTTACAGGAAACACCATCCCAGTTGCTCTTGTGTTTTCCTGTTCAGGCCCCGAGGGGATGGAGGCCACCTCACTATCGAGCAGCCCTGTATGTGTCTGCTCATGTAGGACATGCCCCGTACATGCACGCACAGCCAGCATCTCATGCCTGAGTGGCTCTGCAGGCGGGCCCTGGGCTGAGGAGGGCTTGTCGAATGCAGCCTGTATGGGCAGGAAAGAGTTAAAGTGCCACATTCCTGAGTTCAGAGGCTGTAACTAATATCAGAGTTTATTAGTGGAGGAGTTTGAGGCTGAGTGCAGCATAGGTGTTCGCATCTGGAGGAATCGGTGTCTGCCTCCCTCTCTGACAATAGCATACACACCCGTGCAGGCAGGCGTTCTGACACATGAACGTGCAGACACACACATGCTTTTGCATGCTTAAAAAAATGCATAGATACCATAACAGACACACCTGCATGTGCTCCCCTGTTACTGCTCACCTGCGCTTCTCACTCAGTCTTTATCCCTGGGGTTAGTGGTTACTTTGATGAATAATCAGTAGTTTTGGTGATATGTAACAGAAACCTGACAGTATCGTGTTTACTTTTGGTTAATTGTACTTTGAAGGAGGTTGTTTAGTATCACACATTTGATTCGATTTTTTTCGGGTGTATTCCTCTGTAGAGTGAATACGGGGCTCATTTTTGAGGGTAGATCCAAATGTAAGTCTAAAAATAATAGTTAAAGAATTGCTCAAGTGGCAATGCTTTCTGCATTCAGTCTTTTTGCTCAAGGCAAAGTGCATAACAGATTTCAAAACAAACTGATATTGATCCCAAAATGTTGAAATATTCCCTTCATGGACAACATTTAATTTTGGAGTAATGCTTTTACATTATGAAAATGGGCCTTTAACACAACATAACAGTGACACTGTTCGTGACGTGTCCAGCAGTGCTTGTAGTGTCAAAAGTGGGTGTATTTGAACAAAGCTGGGGACATGTCCAACTGTATTTGTTGTGACTGAAGCAGGAGTTTTTTAACACAAGTTCTGGACATTCCCTGCAGTGTTTGTAGCATCTAAAATGGGTGTTTTGTTTTTTTTTGAAGAAGCTGGGGACATGTCCAACTGCATTTGTGGCAACAAAAGCAATTGTTTTTAAAACGAGTTTAGGACATATCCAACAGTGTTTGTAGCATCAAAAGTGGGAGTATTTTAACCAAGTTGATGACATGTCCAGCTGTATTTGTAGCAACAAAAGCAGGTGTTTTTTTTTAAAACAAGTACTGGATATGTCCAGCTGTGTTTGTAGCATCAAGATTTGTTTTTTTTTTTTTTTAACACAAGCTCAAGACAACTCAGGTCTAGCCGTGTTTGTTGCAACAAAACCATGTATTTTAATCTAAAACATTTTTTCCCCTTATCCTAACCAAGTGATTTGTGCCTTAACCTGTCCACATTTTAAGCACGACACTGTCATAACATAGAACTGAAATTAAGAAATGTGAGGTTTCAATATATCCGCTACATACGAAACATACAAATGTAACATATCCGGGGTTTGAAGAAGCATACCATGCCAACATTTATTCTGGTGATTGGGTTGTAGCTGCACATGTTTTTCTGTGCGACTCTGAGGCTTCTCCATAAATATCCTGCTCTTGCTTGTGGTGTCTGAAATTGCTATTTGCATAGCTCTTAACATAGTATTGCTGTAGTGTGAGCCGTGCCTTGAATGGCAGAAGGGAAGAGGAGCAGGGTTAACAAGTGCATGGCAACAGCCCACAGTGTAAAAGCTTGTCACTCACAGAAAGGGAACCCCAGATTGTTCAGTAGCCTACAAAGTGTCAAGATGATGTGGAATGTGACTTTCAGGTTTTAGGAGCTCTGAGGGCCATGAGTTTAGCATCTTTCCTCTCTTTACCCTGCCTGGTACATTCCTCTCCGGTGTGGTGGAGGTGGGGAGTTGTTGCACGCACACACACACACACACACACACACACACACACACACACACACACACACTGGGTTGTATCTGGATTTCATCACCACTGAACAATCCAGCTCCCAGTTAACTCACACACACAGAGGTAAGTGAGGCAAGAGCTCTTTAAAGTGAGAGCTGTCGCAATCACTGTTAAAATACTGATTTTGAAAGGGAATGACAAGGGTTGTGGTACATCAAAACCACCAGGACCCTTTAACAAGGGAGCTAAAGTCACTGGTTTATCTCTCAGTCATTACTCAGCTGTTTTGTGGTTGATGATGGTGATTTGTATGTACACACAGTATTTAAGGAGACTAAATTTGGCTACAGATCAGGAAGCTACTTGGATCACCCTGCATCTGCTCACTAGTTAGCAGGCCCTGACTAGGTGTAATCCTGTTTTGTTCAAAGCTGAACCTTTTTCTAGAATAAATTACACCTTTGATTTACCTTTCTCTTTATTGTTACGTTTTGTAATTAAATACAGATACAGTGAATGCTAATTGGAATGGGAAAACACTGCCAAAAACAGTTGTTGCTGTCCAACAGTGCAGCAGCCAGAATTGAAGTGACTAAAATTTGCACTCTAGTTGTCTGATTCTGGTGCTATTTGAACAGAAGACAATGGGATAATAACTGAAAGACAAAAATATTGACAAATGTCCCCTGCAATGTATGATTGTGGAGCCCCATTCGTTTATTGCCTCAGCCCCCTCCCCTCATCCCCACCTCAATCCCCCACATTACAGCCATTTACCTAATTGGATAAAACGACTCCTGGATGTAAGCCAAAGGGGTTTTATAGTCCGTGTTTGCGATTCGGATGTTTGATTATAAGCTCTCTTTGATAATTACTCCCAGTTTGCTACCAGCCAGCCGGGCCCACTCTCTTTATCGCTTCCTCGCCGTGCTGTGAGCAGCAGTTGTGTGTGCCCAAAATCAGCCACCGGGCTGTAAAAGGTACCACAGCATGCCTTCTGGGCCCAACATCATAGGCGTGTTTCGTGCCCAGTTTACCGAGGCTAATTATCCCTAATTCGAGGTAATGGCGTGATCAAGTGTGCGCTATTATCACAGATCCCCACTCACCCGCCTCTTTCAAACTGCTAGTCCTTCAAAGGTTAGCATTCCCCTAGCTTTGTTGTGCTTCTGCTGATTGGTCTCCTGTTTCCACTTCCTCCACACTAACACATTCCATCCTTTATCCCCATCTGTTCCCTTTAGCGTAGACTGCTCTACACTCGCGTGCATCTGAAACTCAGTTAATGCATCAAGGATTCATGATTGTAAGTGAGAGAGATAGCTAGCCTCACCTGCACTGGCCCTGAGGGGGTCCTTGAAGCTGATGTGGTTATCAGTGCGCTGAGAGAGAAGGAGACATAATCCATTCTGTGGCACATGGGGGTCTTTCATCGACCTTCCCTGCTCTGAAAGAGTCTTTCCTGCAGGTCTTACCCTGGGCTGTGATATGGCCAGTCCTTACCATCCCTCCAGCCCTGCTGATATGGCCCAGCTCTATTAGCACTTGTCTGCATGCTTGAGCTCATGTCAGTTATGGAGCCCCTCTACCCACGGGGCATTAGTTGGCAACTCTGGAAGGTAAAGACCCTGAGGACATACTGAAAAGTTGGAAAATATTATAACTTAGTACACTTTCTTAGTAGGGAGCTCACTCACAGTTCTTTCCTCATTTTGCATCGTTTTAACTTTTTCTGCACTT
The DNA here is from genome assembly GCF_008729295.1 of Plectropomus leopardus. Lineage (NCBI taxonomy): Eukaryota > Metazoa > Chordata > Actinopteri > Perciformes > Serranidae > Plectropomus > Plectropomus leopardus. Next base: position 12,922,561 of record NC_056468.1, read on the forward strand.
TTGCTTCACACACAGACTGAAAAGTTCTATTAATCGTTTTGTTGTTGAGGCTGTAAATGGTTTTCCATTATTTTTTTGTTTTCAGATTGAATCTGGATCTGTGTAAAATTTGCTCATTTTTTGAATTAAAGCAAATGCATGTTAGAGTTGTTGTGCCGCAAAAGAACAGTCAGCCTCAGATTTTAATTACACCTGCATCTTTCAAGCTTTTCTTTCTCATCCCGTTTTAAAATACCGTCAAAGATGAATTCATATTCAACACTTTTCTGTACTTCACTTTCTGTCACACTTGCATGCATGTGTGTACATGCACGCACGTAAACACACACGAATGCATGCAGCACCGGTGATTACCATTGTTCTAATCCTTTTATTTTATTTTATTTCCCTCCCCATAGTTGCCTGCTCTTTGGCAGCCTGCATGCAAATGTGGTGGGTAATGAGCAGAAAAAGGCATTGAGAAAGAGGGGGGTAGGAGAAAGAGAGAGAGAAGGAGAGACAGAGAGAGACAATTTCTATGCCTCTGAACAATCAAAAGAGCAGCACACCCCCATTCTTTGTACTTTCCTTTGGCTTGTGAGCGTGTGTGTGTGTGTGCGTGTGTGTGTGTGGTGTGTTGGTGGGTGGGAAAGGGGGGGCTGTTGCTGTCATGTGTCTGACAGATATTGAAGATAATTGTCCGCTTTCTTCGTCTTGCCTGTGTAATTCCACTGCTGCTGCAGCTTGAACAACACTCACCTGGGCAGAAGAGGAGGGTAAGGCGGATGCGAGAGGGAGTTGCAGAGAGTGGGGGGTTGGTGCGTTTGGTAAGAGGAAGAGGAGTACACTTTAGTTACTGCTGTGAGTGAAATCTATTTTACAGTCAGAGTGGATTCATTTGGGTTTTGTCCTGTTGACGCAGCACAGAATACTGCTTGGTAGAGGAGACAGTCTGTACAAAGGTATAAGCATGTTAAGGTGTCCTTAGAAAGTTTGCCCAGTCTGCAGGTCCCTCAGAGAGTGAAAAAGAGTCCCCATGGTGCTACAAGAAGCACATGACAAAGTCATGAGACCCAAGTTGCAGAACAGGTTTCTCATTGGGTGGAATACATTTGAATGACAAAAACCCAGGAGAGGATTATTCAGGCATCTCCAACTCTGGATGGAGGGCATCTACTATTAATGAGATGGAGGGATTCAGATTTCCAAACCAGCTCCTGGCTACGCATGGGAGCTCTGCACTGTTAAAATGTTGACTCTGGGGGACAAAAGGATTCAGGTGGGTTTGTGTCCTGGAAGTTCCTCAGCGTTAGTTACGATGAACTGCTCAAACTGAACACTCTCCAGGGACTGGAACAATTTACCTTTTTATGCATATCACCTAAAAGTAGCTACAATAACCTGTCTTTAAGAACAGGCGATAAATAACAGTTTCTGAGTTTTGTTTTGACAGTATCGGTGATGTGGATGACAGGTTTAAAATGGGAACTACATGGTAAAGATTTATAAATGAGTGCTACTAGGTTTTTAATTAACTGAGTTTAACAAGTGACACGTGCATGCGCACTCATGCGCACATTGCAACACAAACAAAGGACGCTCAAGCAAGCTCAGGTCAAATGTGTGGACTGTAAAAATAGTATCACCCCGTCATTGCCTTTACTCTGGAATGTATTTAACATACTTCGCCTTGATTAAAGATACTTATCACCATCTAAGTCATCTTGATGAAGTAAACCTATCTGCTGCAACAGCCGATTGAAACAAGCTGAGAGTTATTGTTGGTACCGAATGGAGGGTGGAAAAAATGAAAGAAACAGAACTTGAACTCGGCCCCTGCATCTGTTGTTTTTTTCCTAAGTTCTAGGAAAGCTGGGGAATGGGAAGAAGGCCGACTGCAGCCTCGCTTCTCCTCCTCCTTTCAGCTCAGACTTCTTCAGTGCTTCCACTGACCCCTCCTCTTTTAGGCAACGCTGAAAACACTGGAATATGCAGCCAAATCAAACAATGGTGGGTCCCATTGCTAAGCAATGTCTAGAAGGACTGGGCTGCCCTCCAAGCCTGTGGTCACTGGAAACACTGGTGAATGCTGGGATAATACTAGGCTTTAACAGAAGCAACCCTCGCCCGCCCCTCCTCCTCCACCCACATGTACACACTGACACACTGCGCGTGCACAGACGCACACATGGACACTACAGCATGGGCCTGGCTGCTCATCATTGATTTCTGTGTTGCTGAGTTCTGATGCAACACCAGCTGCAGAGGCTCATTTGTTGATCATTCATAGACACATCAAACTGTTTCTGAGTCCTCAGCTGTGGTGATACACAGCCTCAGCCTTTATTCTCGGCTCAGAGGTGAGGTCACCTGTCTTCAGTGAGGTCACACTGTGACTGTGTTACTGTATGAGGTGGCTCTGGTGTCTGTCCAGGACTCCATTCAATCAATGGGCTGCAAGTTCATCCTCTAATTACTGCAGTGGGTGCCCTCGCCTTCTCTCGGCAACTTATCAATAACACACTTCCCTTTCTTCCCCGGGAGCCATAAATCTTTGGTGCTGAGCCTCCTTCAGTCTCCAAGTAAACGGCCTAGAGGAAGCCTGGACACATGTGTTAACAATCGTTGACAGGTCTGCGCCCCCCCTCACTGGTAAAGGCAGTTGGAGAAGGTAGCGTGTTTACGTCTTCTTGTTGCTCCACTGACTTTACAGCGTTGCTGTTTGTCTCCATAGTTTCTCTCTGTACCTTTACCTTTCTTTGTGCCTCCTCCCTGTGCTACTCTCTCTCTCTGTCTGGCTCTCTCCGTCTCCCCCTGTGCGTCTCTCTCTCTCTGTCGTTGTCTCTGTTTCTGTCTCTATATGGTCCTTTCTTTTCTTTCTGTCTCTCTTTCTCTGCCAGAGGGGCCAGGATTATGTCTAGAGTAGGGGAGATAACCTGTAGGCCATGGATGAAGGGATTTGGAAGATGGAAAAGTTTTTTTTTTTAGTAAAGGTGGGAGGGAGGGCAGAGCGATGCTGGATGCAGCATGAAGCTGCTGGATTTATCACCATATAGAAGGCAGGGTATAAGGGAGAGAATGACGCATGGTTAAAAAGAGGAGAACCCACCCAGAGCACATGCTCGTCATTCAAATACAGACTTGATACTCACAAAATAAGCATCTTATGATATTCATTATAGCCTCAACAACAAAAGGAATTACAGGCTCCTAATCTTCGTGCATGGGTATTTCTCGAGGGTCCTCAGCACTGAGGGGAAACTGAAAATTTAACGGTGACAACCTGTGCTCTATAGATAGAGAAAACTAAGGAGAAAAAGGGGAGTAATAGTAAATGTGAAGGATTAGAGAACTGGCTGAAAAAGCAACAAGGCTTCCTCTCGTCTCTTTTATCTCAAAGGTGCAGATCCAAAGAGTTGACGTAGGGGAAAAAAGGGCTGTGTCATGACACTACCGTGCATATGTATGCATGCACATTTGTGCACACCTGCCAGCATCCACACACCTCTACACTCTTTTTTTAGGACTTTTTTTTTTTTACTTTCTTGTCTTTTTTCCTTCCTGCATAGATCGAGACAGCGCAGAACAATGAGCTTGTGCAGGTTGAGCAATTCCAGCATCCAGATGATGCTCCCCAGACACATCCCGGCATGCTGTCCTACAGCTCAGAGCTCCTATGGCTTTGAACCCAAACAGGGTGTGGCAATCCCATTACCTGCTTGTCCTCTGCTGTCTGCTCACTGCAGCAAGGTGGAAGAACAGGGCTTTCAATGGACAGGTGGTGCTGTAGGCAAGTTGACATGCGGAGGTACAATATACTTTGCTGTCTTGCAGTTGAAATTACAACAGTGTGGTTTGACTTCACAGTACAGGTAGAGGGTGCAGGTAATGGAGGTCACACACTGGGCGCAGCAGGCACCACTGATACATTTCACACCAGAAGCCCAAACTTTTTGCAGAGCTGAAGAATTGACAGTCTCTGAACCCATTGTTTATCCATCTGACGGTAAGCATGTGGGGACAACAGCCAATAATTTGTCGGTTCTGGTGTAGCAAGGATATTCAGGGAAAGACTTCTTTTACTATATGCCGGCCATTTCAATTAATACCGATAAACAGATATTTGCATACGAATGCAGATACATTTTTAAAAGGGTAATACGGGCTTTCCCACACATACATTTACTTGTGGTGGCCTGCCATGATGAAAACATATTCTGCCACTACTTGATTTATATTTTTGGAGCTAGACTGTTCATAAGGAGCACTATTAGAATATACTGCTTGATTATTGATTGCACCTCTCTGAGTGCAGAGTGTACTGTGGGCACATATGGAGCAACATGGAGAAAGTGAAACTTAACTGTTGATTGTGCTTGGTCTAAAAGTTCTGCAAAAGTTCTCATCCATTGATCTGATCAACTCTAACCGGATCGATTTGATAAATTATCCTTCCCACCACTCAAACTCCTCAAAATGCTGCTGAAGGGAAAAAAGAAATCATGAAGAGTTCCACCTGGGATGCGTTCACACTTCCTGGAGAGACACACACAAGATTGCAACAACAACAACAACAACAACAACAAAACAAATGAACAAAACACCAGCATCACATTCTAAATTTGTGGGAAAAACTGTAATATTAAGTTAAATCGTCATCAAACGATCGTCAATGAGAGTAAAATTAAATTCCAAACAGACACAAGAACACTTCCAAAACTAAATCTTGCCCTGCCTACAGATTCTGTATTCCTATGCATTTATAGAGATTAAAGACTTTATAATTAAGATTTAAAAAAATGTGAATAAATACATTATTTGAATGCTGTCAAAATGATTGAAATGCATGCAAAGGCCATTTAAATTCTAATTGAGAATTAATTCAGTAACTGGACACACGTACTGTGCGTGATTACTACAGTAGCAGCAAAAGATGGTCTTCCAGTTAACATTGGTTTACCAGAGTTAAATTCTTAAGTGCATAGTGTACAGCATAATCTTTCATAGAGGGGAAATATGATTTTTTTTATCATTTACAATAATAAAACCAAGATTCTCCCTTTGAATTCAGAAAAAAAACCTCATGTCCAGAGTACTCTCTAATATTTTCCAGTTTCTTACCCAATAAAAATATACAATTTTTTCCCGTGTAAGATGATACTCCTCTACTGAGCTGGGTTGTTTTGTAGATTGCGTCCTACTGTTGTAGCAACCCTGGTGTGTCTATTTTGGAGAAAAAGGGGAAAAAAAAGCTTAAACAAACATGCGTAGCTGTTTGTATGAGTGTGCGCAGCGTCTCTATGTGTGTGTGCGTGCTAGGATACAGTACATATGTGTTTGCATGCTCCAGCAATGTGCAACGCATTAAGTTCTGGCAGTCCGTCCACATACATAAGTTTGATTCATATGTACAGTAGTGCTCCAAAAGACTGGTTTTCTTTCCAGGAGTTGCCAAAGATGACTCACTTTAGCACTCAGGATACTGTGTCGGAGCGACTCAGAAAACGCTTTTCATTCTAAGAGGACAAACAGGAGAGCCAGTGGTCAGTGACAGCAGATACATCTTTGACAGTGAACCTCTGCTGTGCTTCAAATACAGTTTCCTGCCTTGTTTTTGCTGGATCACAAAGCAGAGCGTCTTGAGAATTTGCCCAGAATTTGCTTTCTCTCTTTTATCCCTCATGTTGCGGTGGCTGATGGCAGTGTCTGGATGTGTGTGGGAGAGAGGAGGTGAGTGCAGACTTGGCACGCCGCCTGAGTCCCCACTGTTCAGAACGCATCATGCCAAGGTTCTTTTAATTAGGCTGATCAAGTGTTTTGTGGGAACTGGACCCACGCTCCATGCCACTAACACATCCTCAAGCACGACTCCCACTCCCCCTCTGCATCCCTTTATCTTTCACATGTTTCCTTTGGGGTTTTCATTTCCTTTTATTATCACATTAGAGACACTTGCTTCATATTCCCTCACTGTGTGCCAATGGATGTTTTTACCTGCAAAGAATTGAGATATCACATTAATGCTGCTTTCTTTCCTTTGGATAATCAACAACAACAAAATAACTGCTTGTATGTGTTGCAGGCAAATCGGGGTTATTACACATAAATGAGACCAATTTTCAAAACATTTTTTAATATTTTCAATAATTTATGTGTATGCATAGTGGGCAGGGTGTTTGCTGTATGACCCTCAGAATGTCTTAATTTTTTTTTTCTTCAAGTATAAACAGTCTAAATGTCTGAAGGCAGCAATAAGAAAAATAATGATTTATTTTCCTGACCAACCATAAATGTTCACTGGACACAAGACATCTGAGCTGCGAAAGTCATAAAGGGCCCTTTAAAAAATAAAAAGCATTTGGTAAGGTAATTTTCTTTATATTTAAAAACATTAGCACTTTCTGATTTTTCTGTCTTTCTTTATGTTTTGAAAGAAAATAGCACCTGTGCTCCGGCCTCCTGGAGTGTGCTGTCCATCAGCGGGATGTTGTGTGCTGCTGTTGTTCAAGGTTGCCACGGTAACTGTCCTCTTTATTTCTTAGGGGGCCCAGAGGCTTTTTGGGTTGCATATTTTATGCGTGGAATGTAACTCCCAGAAAATGGGGAGGTGTGTGTGTGTGTGTGTGTGTGTGTGTGTGTATGTGGGGGGGGGGGTTGCAAAGTACAAGAGGAGCAGCTGATCTTAGAGTAGAAGTGTGTAAACCCATGCCTCTATGTGTATCTACTTAACAGACATGATACAGTAACAACTGGAGTCATGGAGTTTGGACCAAGACTTTTGCTCTTGGCGAGAAACAAATGAGCATTACGGGAAGAGTGTAGCGGGGTGTACTGCTGTGGCTGTGGCACCTTTCCTCCAGTGAAACATTTGCCTGCTCTCTACTGACTCCTACAGCATTTTTGCCCTCTGTGTCTGCTTTTATTGTGAAGCTGTGAATTCAGTCAGGCTGTTTTTTCATGATTAGTTAGATATGGAAAGACCTTTATGCTGACAGAAACAGTGAGCCATAGTAGTGTAACAACATTGGGTAAACAAATATCTTTACCATAATCTGATCAATCAATGATACCTGGATAGAGAGCATGATTCAATATACAGAAATGCCTCACGAGAGTCGAATTAAGGAGCATGAAAACATAATCCTAAACATCAATATTCTTATTAGTTTGTCACCAAAAAAACGAGGGGCAGTGAGGTTTTATGGTGCAGGATGAACATAATTTTAAGGATGCAGTGATTTATCAGCTGAACATCTGTATCGGCTGATATCCGCCTTATTGACTGTCTTTCAGCGAGTAAGGTGACATTCAGCAATGGCAGTGGCCGATGTTTTGCTGTTGTGCCACATTAATTTTGTGCAGACTTAAAAACAGGGCCTGAAACTAATGGCCACAAAATTAAATTACTGAGCAGATCACAGGCTCTGTGATCTCACTGTTGTGTGACGAGATGGCTAAAGGCAGCTAGCGTACTTCCTGGGACAATAGAAAACATGTTATGGACGAACAGTGGTTTTCCCTGAGACATTTTCAGAAAGAAAAGATGCACTTAACTCACAATCGTCACGTCAGGACTCACCCTATTGTTTCCTTGAAAATGCTGCATTGTCAACAAATAATCTGCGTTACAGTCAGCAGGAGGAGAGCTTGTTAATGTAAGCTATTAGCAGCCGGTGGCTGGAATTAGCAGCTCATGGGGGTTACTTTGAGTTACATTATTATGTGTTCAAGCTCTATTTGGTAAAAATGAGTATTGGGCAAAGGTAAATCATAACGTTCTCATAATGTGTTCAATGTACTCATGTAAAATATTGTTTTGACGAGAAACTTGAATAAATACAGTTTTTTATGGGCGAAATTTATTGATGTTTTTAAAGCAATATGAAATAGATATCAGAGGGGTAATTATAATATTTTATATATAAAAAATGCTTTTTAAAGATGTTTTTCATGTGAATGGTTTATTTAAAAGGTTGTTTCATTTATTTGTGCTCATTCAAAACTAATGTATTAAAGGCCTAAAAACTAGTAAAACAGTTATAGTGTAGATTTATTTGTTTCCCTGGCACAAAAGGAGGAATAAATAAAAGCAAAAACAAAATAAAAACATTGTTCTCAGTAAATGCTCAGTGGCTAGAATTTCAAATTTGGTCTATCCCTAATTACTTGCCATTATGGCAAGTGACACATATAGGGTCATTATTTATCAACAGTGTGGACCCTCTCAGGCCCTGAGGATCAAAGACACACACACACACACACACACACACACACACACACACACACACACACCACAAAGACACGTATGAAGTAAAATAAGTTAAAGCCTCTCATTACAAGCCAGAGCTTAGTATCCCCTGGGAGTCGTGGAGATGAGATCCTGAGCGGTAGCATCCCAAACCCTCCTCCACCACCACCTCACGGTCCACTGCCCAAGTCCCGCCATGAAATACAAGCCCACAGAGGTCACAGTGATTGACCTCTGTCGTAAAACGCCAAGTGTGATGCATGCTCAGACGCTGTCTGTCCACAGACCCGCGGCTCGCCGTGTATGGTGTAGCCATGTGTGGCTTTGTAGAGTATGTTTGTGATTGTTTCTGAATTTGTTTGATATTCTTTGGTGAGTGGATCCATCCAAATGGCAATATTTACTCCTCAGCACATGTGTGTCATATATTGCAGGAGATTAGTGAGAGGGATTGTGAAGCATGTATTTTTTCTTTATAAAAAAAGAGCTTGTACTTCTGTGTTTTTTATATGGATATTTTCTTGTGTGGACAGATTTCAGAGTAAGCATGCCACTGAGTTGGTTTCTCTCTTGCTGAGCTCACTGATTTGCATTCAGTATTCCTTTATCTGTCTTGTATTGCAGGGCTAAGCCGAGAGGAAATGAGCCATTGCAAGGAAACGCAGTTTCTGTAAAAGCAAAAACTATTTTAGTGGGTCAAAAAGAGTGTATTCTCATGTCCTCATCTGTCACCAGTTCTGTCCCTGGTGTGTCTGGCCAGGGTGTATGAAGTCCCATAACACAGGGCTGTGTTTGAACACCATCTAAAGACCAGCACTGGCTCTGTATATAAACACTATGTAGGAAATGATTTCCAGACCCCGCTTTTTTCTCCGTCCACCATACTTGTTTAGTCTCTCCCTTGTTTAACACTCTTCGCTCATCTGACGAGAAAAGATTTAGACATGTATATCTAAGAGCCCAAATGGTGCAATATATGATCATGTATATGTCCACTCCCTCTTTCAAGGTTCCACTCCCGTGCTGTCAAGGTGGATGGGAGTCACCGGGGCAGATGTTGGATGTGAATGCGGGAGCAGCATGGTCATCACTGCGGGCATACAGAGGAGCGGGAGGAAGGACAATAGAGGTGAGTTATCCTCAGGGGGAATCTCACAGGGGTAAATGAAGAAGGGCTGTGTTGCTTTGGTTGAGAGGTCAGTGCTTAGCATGCAGGTGAACTCTTTGTGGAAGCACGTGGAAAGCCTAACCATATCAAGGCAACTTAAAGCGAAGTGTGGGAGTCAGCATTAGACAGGGCACCTTCTTTAGAGGCACTGATATGGAATGATAACAGGCTCATAGCCATCCTGTTATGTTCATCAATGGAAATACAGTGGAGGGCTCGGAACAGTGAAAACCCTGCAATGCCCTCAGTGAAGATGGTGTGTGTGTGTGTGTGTGTGTATGTGTGTCTGTGTATGTGTGTCTGTGTGTGTGTGTGTCTGTGTGCATGTGAGGTGTGTCCTAATGAAATTCAGTATCGATCCGGGCAAAATAGACTTTATACATCATTCATGCTCTCTATCAATCACACCCTGCTAAGTTTTCCAAAGCTGTTTGTTTTAGAGGAGTAGAGAGAGAAAAAAACTCTGAGCAGAGCAATAATTACTTTGAAGAGATTGTTTTAAAGTCTTTCCTTCAGCCTTTTCTCAAGGTGTAACAAGCTTATCTGTCAAAGACAATGTCCATTGAATGGACTGCTTAATTTGAAATTGATTGAGGTTCCTTTTGGTTTAGGTGGGGAAAAACTCTTTTCCGCAGACCTGATAGAGACTTGGGAATTTAAAGCTGCGCCAAAAGACAGGTCACAGTAAGACAAGGCAGAATCCTTCATGGTGCGAGAAGTATATCTCCGAAGAGATAAAGACGCATTTGTCCTGTAGTTGAGATAGTGCCATCTTCTCTTTTTGTACGGTTTGGTGGATGTTAGAAAAATCCTATAGGGTGGATACAGACAAAAAGCAAAGAAAATAAACACAGGACGTGGTAACCTGACACAGGAAACCCAGTGAATGCTGGGAGTGAGCAGTGAACCGTACTTCCTGTAGGACAGCACAATGGTGAGCAGTGGCCCCAGATTCCTAAAAGAGGCTGTAGTTGCAGGGACAAGGAAGGGCAGCCTGTGTCCTCCGGTCCAGTGCTGATAAGAGCATAGATAGAAATGGCATTTATGTCCCTCTCACTGCTTTGGGAAAGCAAAACATCCTGAGGTTGCCTTGGTTACCCGTTTCATTAAACATTAAAGAGCAAATACTGGATGAAAACATTCATTCCAAAGTTATGTCACATGTCCATTGGGTCCAAATACAGTTTTGTCACAGAATGTCTCCTTTGTTTGTGAGACGTGGACGACAAACAGTTCCATTTGGTGAGAAAAAATAATGTGTGTTGGCAACTAAAAGCAAAGAGAACCATCTCAATATTGGTCTTTTTCAAATAGTTTTCCCCAGCACTTGGCATCTCTCTGTGTTTTCTGCGTCTTCTGTCACTCCCTTCACTCACTTTGCCCCCTCTGTCAAAAACATCCTCTAGAATTTTAGGTTTGTAGTTTTTGGGCCGCTGACTCTTCGATGGTTTTGCCACCTGCCTTTTTGAGTAGCATGAGACAATCCTCTTCCTTTATGTTGATGCTGCATTCCCAGCACTTAAAACGAGATGGAGGTTCAGGGTGACATTTTTGTTACAGTTCATGGTTAGATGTTTTTCCTTGTTGTATTGTACTTTTTTTGTGGTGGCATAAGGCTGTTCTTTGTAGTAAGGTTGATCATGACCCTTTGACTTACAACTTTAATTTTAAACTAATATTAGTCGAGGATTGTTAAATCAGCATGGGTGCAGAAGAAGTGTATAGCATTGTTTGGTGTTTTAGTCAAGTAAATTTGTCATATTGGGCTTTTTCAATTCAATATGGGATTCACAGTGGTTATTTGGCAATTTTGTATGCAGGGAATGGAGACTTCTGGAGGATCTGTAAATCGAGCCAGGAGGGGATTGTTTAAGATTGAAGTTATGTTATTTTGTCCATGTGTAACCCAAATTATAAGTTGACAACAAATGAAGGGCAGTACTTTTAAAATGTAGTTTTTGTGCTGCTTTATACTTATAATTTTACTCTGCTTCCAATAGGTTTTGTAGTTATTACCCTATTGAATTTATTGAATAACTTTAGTTATTAAGTCCAGTAGATTTAGAGTAATATTTAAAAAATAATTATGATAATCTGTTAATAAATTATGTTTATTGATTCCCAGGGGGGATATTCAAAAGCTACCCAGCAGTATACAAAGTCATTCACTCTAACCCCACCTTTACCAGCCGCAACACAAGTGTCATAAATGCATTAATTATTAATAAGAATTCAATAATATGATATACATTATTGTGAAACAGAACACGATTCATAATTAGTACTTTTAGTTTTGGAACTTTAAGTATATTTTAATGTCATATTTTTGTGCTTTTACAGGAGTAACAGAGTATTTCTACACTGTGGCTTTGCTACCTAAAGGGATAGTTTGGATTTTTCAGAGAGGAGTTGTATGAGCTATAATCTATAGTTGATGCATTACCTTCAGTAGCTGTCTGTTGGCAAGTCTACAGTTTGGAGAAGCGACAGGAGTGCTGAGAAAGAAGCTTAGACATGTATGGCTGTGGATGGGCAGCAGCAAAACTTAAAAACGTCCTACGTGAAAAAGAAAGTAGAACAGTTTAAGCTTACACTAAATTGAGAGTACTTTTAACTGCTGTACTTTTCCCCCAAAGTTCCCAATCAATGCTTTTGTCAGAGCAACATAACGACATTGACAAATGCAGTAATTTTGGCTCGCTGAACGCAGGAGCTGCTGATACGGCTGGCTGGATTAGTTAGTTAGTTTGTGTCATTGTGTGACTTTGGTGAAATCAAACTAACTTCTCTGAAGTCACACAATAACACAAACAACATAGCTGGTCGAGGCAGCGGTAAATCAGCAGCTCCTGCGTCAGCCATGTTAAATCACTGTTTTTCTCAGTCTGGCTTTGAAGAGAGTGTATTAACGGCTTCAGTTCACTGTCGGATATGGCTGTATGACAAAAGGTAAACCAGTGAAAACATTAAAAATCAGATTTCCCTTTAACTAAATTTAATTTTTTTGGGGTGCCTAATGTAGGTTATGTTGCTGACTCCTCCACAGCAGCACACTTCTTAGCTTCTGTTTCAGACATGAGCCTGCTTCTACAAACTGGGGGTGTGCCAACAGGCGTCTGCTGTATGTGACACACTGACTATAGATACAACCCCACTTTAAAAGACCCAAACTATCTGTTTAAGTAAAAAAGTACTTCTTCCAGCACTGCCTAAAACCATATGAATTACTCTTTTTGGGTCATTGAGCAGCACTGTATAATTATGTAACTTGGCTGCTAATTTAAAAATGACCAAGATGAAGTAAGTATGTGTCAGTGACTGGTCCGCCCTTCCTCCTCCTCCCTTCATCCTTCCCCACTGACCTCTCTCTGTCTCCTACCGCAAGTGTAAAACATTCTTGTGGCAACATTGTCCTTTGGGCAGTGAATATTTAAAATTAACATAACACACTTTGGATCAAAATTTGGAAACTCAAAATAAATGTGCATGCTGGTGTTTTTACTAAATACTGTAAATGTAATTGGATTACATTTCAGCCCATATATGGTGAATGTGACTTTCCACCCAACTTGGCATGTTTAAGGTAGTTTGTCTGTGTCGAGAGAGGAGATCAGAGGCTTACTCCAAATAAAACATCCATTTTTTTAAACATTAGAGAGAAATATTAGCCAGGTATTTAAACTTATTAATGTGAATATTACATCTGTCAGTGAGCACGGTGATATTTCACCCCCCTCCCCTTCTCTGTCTCTCTTTCACACACATTCACAAACTCGAGGCCCAGGAACAGTGCATGTCTGCTCATTTTTTCTAAATGTCACGTCTTTGTGCCTTTTCCATGATACCCACACAAACCAACTGAAAAAAAATGGAAGTGGGATGTCTGAGCTTCTTATCTGGCTGTTTTGTTTTGTTGTTGACCCCATAGCGTGAGTGCGTATTCACGGCCAGTTCCTGCAGGCCCTTCCCTGTCAAACCAGGCATGCGTGTTAGCTCGCCCACACCTATCTGCGGCATTGTCCATTCAATATGATTATCGCTGACCCACACCGCCTCCTGTCTCCGGGGCTCACATGAACCAGTACTTCCTCCGAGGAAGGAAACCTTCGTTACCCACAGGCCACTGTCACACGACTACACTGTACAGACCCAAAAAAAAGCAAGTTTGACTGAAAAAATCATCTGTAAACAGATCTTTTCATGCCCCCTTCCTGGATATCTTTGCGCTCTCACCAAGGAATCCAAATTATTCCAAGATTTTACACATAAAGAGGCGTAAATGTAATCCACTTCACAACATTGTGTAATCACTAAGTAAAACTCCCTCTCTCACGATGGCTCTTACTTCTCTCCACCTCCCCACCTCCCCCTTCGCTCTCTCTATACTTCGCTGGAACACACATATACACACTGACACATGCACAAACAGTTGGGCAGGGGGACTACGAGGGAGAGGGAGATCATTTGTCTCAATCTGCAGTGATGATAGTTTATCAGAGGCTGGAGGAGTGGAGTGGGAGCAGGTGGTGGAAGCAGGCTTTGTAAAGAGACCACAGTAATCAGATCTGCAGCTCAACTCAGAGCTGGGGGAGTCCGGCGCTGACCTGCCGACAAACCAAACAATTGCATGGGGTTAACTTCCCCCCACCTGGATCCCTGGCCGGCCAATTAGAGATTGCGGAGCCAAGGAAGCAGGACCTACAGACACAGTCTCCAACCTGGACCTTCCAGGAGGTGGAGCTCCCAGCATTCAACCTCTTAAATATGACTGACCAATTTAGGAGAACTTGCAGTACATTATAGTGATCCCTACTCACCAAAAAGTTATTGTGTCCATACATTTCTCTATTAATTTTTCTCCCTTTAAACTGTATGGAATCCATTTAATGTATCATCCGTTTAACAGAGTCGCCTCTCCTCGCCTCATACTCATAGTCTGTCTTTTTCTCTCTGACCCATCCACTTGTGGCAACAATAGATGGTCTTTTTCTCATTCATACAGTGTAGTGTATAGTAATACTGTGGTGGTTGCTATAGCAACCCGCTAGTCAGACGATCTCATTACTGGCCCTTAGACATTTCTTTCTCACTCCCTCTCTAAGGAATTACCACTTTTCATTATGATTTCCCTCCCCTCTCTCCCAACTGCCCCTCCTTCTTTATCTCTGTCTCCCCCCTCTCTCCCTCATCCTCCCTCCTCAAAGGTCAGATGTCCTCCATGGTGGGGAGAGAGGAAATCTGTAAAAGCGTTGAGGTCTATTCAGTAACCCCCGTCTCTCCCCCCGATTGCACCCCACAATCATTCTGTTTCTTTCTATAGCTGCAAAGAAAGGAGCCAGAAAAGAAGGGAGGGAAGAGAGGAGCCTCGAGTCTGCTTTTCTTTAGAGCACATTTTAAAATCTGTTTCTTTTTTCTGCCCTTCTCTTTTCTCTCCTCAAAGCTTTCTTTTGTGTGGAAAATAGCTCCTTGAACTGATGGCAGAGTAGTGGTCTGTGTTGACTTTTTTTTTTTTTTTTTAATGTTCCTGTCCACAATCAACAGCCCCTAAATTGTTTCTCTCTCTCTCTCTCTCTCTCTCTCCCTCTCTCTCACACACACACTCATACACACACATGCGCACTCACATAATGTGTACACACATATATCATATATACATATAGTATAATATATATACACACATGTAGTAACACGTGTTGATTTGCATGTATAGATGCGCTATACTTCAATTCACGCATACAGTGTGTATGCACTTATGCAGATTTAGGAACACACAGGCTCATTTTGCTTTGTCCAATTTTTGCCAAAGCATGCACAAATATTCATTAACTCAAAATAATTTGTGTTCAGACTTTTCTGAAGAAGCTTTTTTTCTACTGAAAATAACTTTCCTTAAAAGACCAAACTGGTGTGTTTGCATATTTTTACATGTATTTGCATACAATCGCTGTAGACAGTTGAGTGGGATTTTCCCGCCTTCCAGGCATACCGTTTGTGGAGATCAACTTGCAGAGACTTGAAACTTGACTAGGAAATCCATTGCAGTGCACTGCTTTATCTTGTCTAGGTTACCTTATCAATATGAGGTGATGCAACTGAAAGTGTACTCATTTGAAAAGTTATGTTAGCTGCTAATCATTGTTGCAATACCAAGCAGTGTAATGGCAGCTGCTGCTACGGCTCTGATGTGGGAGTCTAGGTTTCAGAGAATTTAGTTGGCCGTGATGACTAACTTTAAGTGAGTCAGGATCAGTGTGGCTAGGTTAAATTTACGTCGCAACAGGGCATTCATTCATGAGGCTCCACTCACTTTACCCATGAGTCCAGTAGAGGGTGGAGCTTGTGTGTGATAGAACGAAGGTTACAACATTGTAACCCTGGTTCTATTAGCACGCGTGGAGGCCTCTACCTAGGGCTCCTATATATACTGTCTCAGCCAGATTTGGGTAGTGACATTCTGATTGGCTGTGTATGTATATGCAAAGTTTGGTTGTCAAATCCGTGCTTGTGATTTGAGGAGAGTGTTGCCCATAGAGTCGAACAGAGGCCCCCATCTGCGCAAATACAACCATTGTTACAATATCATAACCTATATTTGCTGCTTTAAAAATGTTTCTAAAGACTCAACAGTTATTATGATTAATCATATAACATGATTGAAGAGCACCGACTTTTAGAAATCAACGTTATTCAGAACATCAGTGACTTAAAAAGTAATGTAAATATACTCCACACACACACAATAAAAGCAGTGAACGAGGGGGCTAGCTCTCAGTTGAATCCATGCTTTTCCAGTGTTCCCATTGATGAGACAGTCTGTTATGGTAACAAAGATGGCAGAGCCTGCCTCCCCATAGCCTCCACTGTATCTCAGGCTTTCACTCTTTCATTCTGTCTGCTACAAAAGGACAGTGGACAGTGGGCAGATCCATAAGCCCTATTGCTCCATCACACATTGATCTGTATGGGGCTCTATTCAACTGCATTGGCTGCACAATTGATCCCGGCCTCTCTGCTGCGGTAAACATTTTATTCGGCCTGCCCCCATCCTGATCAATAGCCTTCTTTTAATAATGTATCTCATTGATCAGTTTGGCCCCTGAGTAAATTGATCAATTATTTTAATCTTTTTTCTTTCTTTTTTTTGGTGTGGTATCAAATGAGGGGCAAATGGCTCAGGGTTAAACGTTTGTTTCTTGTGCTGTCTGCGTTCCTGTAAAGAGCTTCCAAATAATCTGCTCTGTTTAGAGGTTATTAGATATAATTCCAAATATGATGTTTTATTAAAGCAAGTAAATGCAAAACAGGGATTATCAGTGATTCAGAACAAAAGCAAGCAATGTATTTTATTGTTGGTTTTTAATAGATTGCAACTAATGATTTCCTTTTTGTTATTTACTGGAGGAAAGACAATTTCGTTTGAATGCTTCGTTTAAGGTGGTATTGTAGTCAGGTTTTCTCTGTGTCACTGGCTGCGTGCTTATCAGACTCTATCTGTATCTATCCCTCATGTACTTCAAGGGCATTGGTCATCAGCATTGGTGAGGTAAACCACTCCACCCTCCACATCTCATTACTAGTCCTAATTATCCTGACAAGTCACCATTGGCTTGTGTGTGTGTGTGTGTGTGTGTGTGTGTGCGCGCGCACCTCTCTTGATTTCACAGACACAAACAAAGCTGTACAAGCACACAGAAGCACACACGCCATTATTCTTGGCACAGACACAAACATATACTGAATGCACAGACATAAAACAGCGAAGCAACGGATCAATAGCCAGCTTGTGTCCCTGACTTCATGGAAGGCAGAAGGAAAGGTATTTGAAATCCAAAGAGTTATCAGAGTCAAGAGAAAGCAGGGAGGAGGGGAAGTCTTTGTTAGTTTGACCTTGCTGAGATTTATCTTCTGCGGAGATGTTTTCACAGATTGGACCAGGATAGAGCCAGGCAAATTTAAAATGGAACAAAAGAAAAGCAGCCAGTCAAATACTTGATCATTACATGTATGAAATCCCTTTGCTTATGCTAATGCGCACAAGCCTAAACATATTCATTTCTAGCAGATTCTCTTTGATCTGCCCGTGTTTCCGTCAGGATTTTCTGTCTCTGCGTTGTCTCCCCGCAGGTTAGGGAAAGGACCATTCCCATGGCGATCAGTAGTTGATCAGGTGTGGTGAGTGTCGCCATGTTGAGCGCTAGCTCATTAAAGTCTCATCTTCATACCCTTCCATCCCCACCTATCTGAGATGATGTGACAGAGCCCAAGGCACTTTAAACACTCCTCAGCCACCCATCCCTCCCCCACGCTAGCCACGCCAAAATGCTCTGATGATCATCTGTCACTTGTGTACGATGCTCCACTACTGCTTGCTCGCTCTTCCAGAACACAGGTGTGAAATATAAACAGAGCAGAGCTAAACTCTTTCTACAACTTACATTTTCATGCCGTCTTCATGCTCAATCCCAGTGGATGCACTTCTCTTTCCAGATCGTGCTAAATGTCTGACAGTGGCTTCCGACATTCGTAAGATATGAAACAACCAAATGGACAGAAACAGAGGATTTTTGACAGGCTTTGGTTTGTAAAGACGTAGTTTTAAAAAAAATCTTTACGCTACTTTTAACTAGATGGGCTAAATTTAAAGCAGAGTAGAAATGAATAGCAGGCAGCTGCAGCTGTTTCCACTGCACTCATGGAGCAAGATTTGCGTGGGTGCACACATGAGAACATGCATCTATGTGTGTGTGTGTTTGACTGCATTGGTGTGCGCTATTGTGTGTGTCTATAGAGAGAGCGCTAATTGTAAAGGATGTGGCAGGTTAAGATAAGGTTATCTTGACGCAGTGAAACGTCTGAGAGAGAAGGCCAGAGCTTGCAGACGGAATTAGATTGATTAGAGGAGCCATATTTGGGCCAAAGTGCTATTTCAAGATAGCCCTCGGTGAGCCTCATCATCCCCCCTTCGCCTGGCACGGCTCTGCTTTCGTCCTCACCCTCACCCCCGGCTCTCTCTCTCTCTCTCCCTCCCTGACACTCCTGCTGTGCAGCAGGACAGCTGATAGTGCCACAGGCTGTCACTCACGCGCTAACTGACTGGCCACTGCAGGGCTGAGATAGCCCCAAAGAGTCCCCCCTCTGACATCCACAGTGAGGAAAAGAAGAATAATTAAAAGCAACAATGTATGCACCGTTGCAAGAGAGAGTTCCCTTCTGGCTGCAAAATTGTGTCCTCCGTGAGCCTTTAGGGGCACAATGCTCAAATTCAGCTTCATGTGTAGCAGAGTGTAACTTAGCCTAAAGTTTTTCATTTCCGTTCTGCCCCCTTTTTAGTCTTAAGACCTCGAGGTAAACTGATTCTCGCAGCGACTCTGTGGTTTATTGGAAAAAAAAAATTCTCATCTTATAGACTTCATTTCAGATGAGGATGTGGCGAGGAAGTCAATCCCAAAAAATCCAGCACTCAATTCCTGCCATCAGGATCCTCCATTAGCCAAGCATTAGAAACAAATTAACTCTTCTCAGTTGAATGGCTTGTCAGAGGAAGTGTGGGAAAATCCTCTATTAGGCAGGAGTTAAGTGCCTATTGGAAAGCTGAAGATGGAATCCTGCCTAATAAAGGAATAGTCAACCATTGGAACGCCGGCTGAATGGAGGAGAAGTGCTAATTAAGAGAACAAAGTGTCGTCTTACTGGCTAGTCCATTAATGTGAGTTTTAGGGCTCATCTCAGTGGCATCCCCTAATTTCCTGAATATGACAAGGTTGCGTGCATGTGTGTATTCCGCATATGAAAGAAAGTGATCAAATTTGTTTATTTCGAATAGTGGTGACAGTGTGTAAACAGATAAATAATGAATCTTCACTGCTCCCAGAGGCCACGCTTTTTTAGACTAGTCTCATCTCTGAGTTTGACATGTCGTAAGCCATGCAATGAACACGCTGCTCTCAAACTATTTGGGGCGTTATGTCTCAGATGAGCCGAGCCAAGTCAAACCACAAGCTCCAGTCTCCTCTGCTTCACAAACGCTGAGCGTTTTCCAATTTTCAAGCTGTGAAAAGTGAGAGGGATGGCGAAACAGCGTCATGGACCGAACCGGGCGGAGACTCAAAATAAACTCACGCAGGTTTGGCTGAGCACGGGCTCCATCTCTGTTTATCTTAGTGAGAGTGAGCATGGGAGCCCAGTGATGAAATCAAAAAAAAGGGAGGAAAAAATTAAACAGAGTTGAACAGGCCAGTGTATTTGGTTGGGGTTGCCATGGTAACAGAGTGCATGGATGCAGATAAACAGCACGTTGAGTACTCAGGGAGGAATGCAGCCCTTCTGCCTGCGGTTTGGAGAGGAGGTTAACACTTCTCTTTCTCAACAGCTTCACCACTCAACAACATATGGGACTGAGGGGGGGAGAGCGGGAGAGGAGATTGCACTTTAATTGCGCACATCCAGGGATAAAAGGGAATATGTAGGAATATTTTGGCAAAAAACGCTGAGAAAAAGGGAGCGACGTGTAATGGTCGATTGCATATTATGGCACAAGTTGTTTCAGTGTTTCCACTTAAAAATTGGAATTGGAGAGAGGGAGAGAAAAATGGGGAAAAATTAAAAATGAAAAACAGAAAAGGGACTATGGAAAATCACAGAATGGAGTTTCTACTACTGCTCTCAGTATGAAGGTTTGACTCCCTTCAGTCCAGCCGATTGCACTTTAAGCAACCTGTGAAGCAACCTGTCATCATTCCTCATACAGTGCAATGATCTGAACAAATGAAAAAAGCCATCGTCTGATTTGTTCAGTTATATTAAAAGTTATAAGGGTGGGAAGGAGCTGTGGATAAGCAGGTGGTGTGTAGAAAGGTAGAGTGGGAGAAAGGGGGAGATGGTAAGGAGAAGCCAATTTGGTGAGGGATGGTGGCTGTGGCTTGCTGATAAGAGGCTCTCCTTCTCAGCTTCCCCTGACAGAATGGGGAGGCCTTGTCTGTCGGCCCATTAGCAGCCATACCTACAAGGCTCTACCTTTTCTACATGGCCAGCCTTCAATAGGGGGAAGAAATGGAAAATGGCTACTTAACCAATGATTACCCGATTGAAAGGTACCTGTCATGGAAGGGATGGGACCAGGAAAATAGCGGGGACATGTAGGGGGAGGATGGGAGTGAGTGATTTCGCCCCTGTCTCTGCAGTGAGATGAACGTGTCACTGTGAGATTAAACCAGGAGTGCGTGTTTATTAAAGCCATGTAGAGGGGAGGAGGAGGAGAGATGAAGAAGGAAAATTACAGAGAGATGGACTGGGGATAAGCACTGGACTGCAGGGTTGAGCCGATGGGAAAAATTTCAAACCGGTTTGATATTACGCCAAACACCAGACCAGTTTATTGAATTTTACCAGGTGTCCCACGTGATTCAGCAGTTAAACTTCAGTGGGACATTGTGACACTGTGTCCCAACAGAAAGCGAGTGTCTAGCTATCACATAGCATTGTGTAACACCTGAGCTCTGTTTCCATGCAGGCCCTATTAAATATGCACTTCTGTCAGTTAATGTAAACAAACCACGTAGCTATCAGCTGTGCACTCAACATCAGACCTGAGATATAGACACTTAAAAGATGTATGAGTAACATATTTGCTATCTTCCTACATTTGTAATGTGACTTTATATATCAGAAAACACAGGTTTAATATTATGGTTTTAACTGAAAATTACATACAAGATAGCCAGCAGCAAGTAATGTTAGCGTAGCTTGTTTTTTGTGATGGTCATTTACCTTAGCAGAAACTCTCAGCTTGCTGGGGACCTCTCTTCAGCCAGCTGACACTGTGTTTAGATTTTTGTAACAAACAAAAAAATAGGTTTTGTATAAATAGTTCCTCATTCCAACTTCATGAATCAGTCAGTCCTCTTCAACTGTGGCACTTTCAAAGCCAACATCAGATATAAATAGCAATATAGCATCCTTCAAAAATTCAGCTAACAACAACGCCTGCATCCAGTAAGGAAAGCTCTTTCGTCAACTTCAAATCCAAAATATTGCCATAATAGTGGTCTTTTTAATAGACTAACTCTGTGCCTCCTCTCTTGACTCCAAAAAGTAAAAAAAAAAACAAACGCAGTGCCGCTCTGGCCCCTACTTCCTCTGCTGAAATTTGACACTGGCCGCCTCTGCTCACTGTGTGACACTAGTTGCTCCATTAGTACATTAACAAACATGATATTATATTAATAAAGATGTCATATTGCTTATAACTAATGCAATTTGAGTTAGATTTAGTGCTGTGATGAAAGCCAATGTTACTTTTAAAATTGACAAAAGGTGGCATAAGGCAACTGCTGTTCAGTCGGTTTGCATAAATTAAACTGGTTAAAGCTTGTACACCATACAGGACCAGCAGTACCGGAAATCTACCCAACTCTGCTTCACTGCAAGAGAAACTAGCTTGCCCCTGCGTCTTCACCTCAATGGATAATTACCTGCTCTATTCTTGCTATTCTAATTTATTATTTATGTACTGTATTCAGGTAGTTTGTTAGCGTTTCATGCTGAGCTGCTTGAGAAGTCCACAAATCATCCCAGAAAATAGAAATGCCATGCTCAGCTGTGGTCCCCCCTAATCAGAAAAACAATTCTCCTGGTATTACTGTTAATCAGAGTGCTGCTCCATCACTGCAGAGCATCCACCTGTACTTTCTTTTCCAGCATAATGGCTGCTTTTATTCTCCTCTCTAATTGCTTGTCGTATCTGTCCCTCTGGCTCTTTGTTTCCACAAGTCGCTCTCTTATCACCTCACTGTTGCTGCCATCCACCAGTGTCACGCTAAACCACAATACTTCTGCCCAGATCTTTGCGAGGGATGCCCTGAGCCACAGCATTTTTTAATGGTCCCCGTGGGCCTGGCCCACAGTGCCATACGAGTGGCTTTATGGAAGCTATTATTAGTGTTTACTCACTGGCACTTACTGGGTCGACAAGCGTCCTGTGTGTCTCCATGTGCAGTGAGGCGCTGCAGCCCTGACTTCTGATTTTAATGTTATGGGTAACGTTATAACTCTGTCTCTTTGCTCAATCGTTAACTCTGTGACCATTTTATGGGGTATTAATTGAGTTGTAATTTTGACTCAATGAAACCATGTAAGACTTTAATGCCGTTTTAACTTGGGATCTAATTGAAAACAGGCGCTAAGCTCTCAAGCTTGACACAGTGTCCAATATGACAGAGACTAGCTAAAGTTCTGTCTATTATTTATTCACGACACATTTTGAGTGTAAAATAAAAAGAAAACACGTAAACTCAGCAACATTGCTTGGAGACATTCTTGTTGGCCTTTAACTTCAAACATGAAGACAAATACTTAAGACACACACTTGTGTGCACATGCACAAAGGGAGAGAGTAAAGAGTGGTTTGGATGGCGCTCTGGACTGATCACATTACCTCATCTCACATGTATTTCAGAGGCCTGAAACCTGATATGCATGCAATTGTTATTTTAAATCACCGTCTGGGAAAGCTGGACCCAAGGTCTACAGAGTCACTAACCCAGAGGGGGGGTAGAGGGTGGAGGTACAGAGACAGGATAGGCCACAGGGGCAGGTGGTGCATTATGAACTGTCAAGTTTAGGGGTGCAGTTTCAATGAGGCAAGGAAAAATGTCTTAATCGTTTAAGATATCAATTAAATCTTGATTTTTTTCCCCCCCATTCATTCTTTTGTCCACAGAGTTTCACCAAGCTTTGGTCTTTGGTTTACATAAGGGTCAGTGAGGATAAATGCAGTTGAGAACTCCAGTTCAATTAGAGAACTCACAGTATGTTTGATCACATTGCTAACTGTGTGCGGTGATGTGGTTGCGCAACTTCTCTCCCCTCCATCCCTCATCTGCCACCTTATCTCTTGTATCACTTCTCTCTATCATCTGTCCCAATCTTTGTCCGTGTTCACACCTGCAAGGTTAATGTGTATGTGAAGGGAAAGAATATTGCATGGTGCTGACTTCAGATCCATAAGAATATATTTCACCTCTCAGGGCTGGACAGGCAGCATGCCAGAGGCCACTGGATAACGGCTCCTTCCCTCCTATCTGCAACCCAGGTTAATTAAAGTTCCTCATCCCCCCTCAAAGTATGCTTTTAAACAGAGTGCTATGTGTCATTGGATTGTATTTTAGTCCTTTTAATGATGGACTCATCGTCTGTGTGTGTGTGTGTGTGTGTGTGTGTGTGTGTGTGTGTGTGCGCGTGTGCGTGCGTGTGTGTGTGTGTGTATGTGTGTGTATGTACGTGTGTGTGTGTGTGTTTGAACGGACATACACATTTCATTTCATCAATCGATCAATCGCTGCACACACACGCAAGGCATGCATGATGCTCTTCATTACACTGGAATTCAGCCATCTTTTCTCAATACGGCATGCCTCTCACAACAACATTTAACCTTGATATGTTTGATGAATGAAGTTGTGTCTTAGCCCTACAGCATCTGTGCTTGCAGTAGCTGCGTTTAGTTCTCTACATGCCCATGAGGGAGCGATTACTATCAGTTAACCCACCCACACAAAGACGTTGACGTTGCATCACCTGCATAATGAATCCACCAGAAACTTGCCACTGATTCGGTTTCAAGTAACCCTACACCAGAGGCCGAATGGGAAATACTGTAAAAGAAGAGACTGGGGGTAAATACGGGAGCTCGACTTGTGGATCTCTCTCTTGAACAAGCCACCAAGCCACAGGCCTTCACATTCCTCTATAATGATGTGTAATACTTTGAATCCACAAGGTTAAGTATGAGCGGAGTGGGCTGCCTGCCGGCGGACTTAGATACGGGAGTCTGACTCACACTGAGGCAACTTTAGCTTACAACTATCAGTGTAAAGTGTTAATGAGCGGGTGAACAGTTACCTGGGGGAGAGTCGGGGTGACACACACATGCACACATGAATACGCACACACAAGTCCATGCATGCGCTCTTGCTAACTCACAAAAAATATACACACATGCACACTCAAAATATACAAAATGTTGCAAACACACAAACATATGTATGTGCGTACAAACACAGATGTGAACTGTAACCAAATGTATGCTCAGACATACACACATTAAGACAAGCATGCGGACATGTGCACCAACATGCACACACAGCACACTTTATTCACAGGCCAACAAACTATGCTTACACACTTTG
This sequence comes from Plectropomus leopardus, assembly GCF_008729295.1. Taxonomy (NCBI): domain Eukaryota; kingdom Metazoa; phylum Chordata; class Actinopteri; order Perciformes; family Serranidae; genus Plectropomus; species Plectropomus leopardus. The sequence continues at coordinate 12,947,141 of NC_056468.1, forward strand.
TAACCAGTGCTCTCTCAAACCAAAAAAAAAACAGAATAGGTTTATTTTTTCGCTGACTTCCAAAACATCTTAAATGATCAGCTTGAAAACAACATATGTTACCATTCTAATGGTTTCAGTTTTTAACACATCCTTAATGTCATGAAATGGATGCAGATACACTCCTAAACTTCCTAGTTTTAGTTGTTGTTATCACATTCTTAATATCATGAAACAGTTGCAGCTCTGCTCCAAAACTACCTGGTAAGGTTTAGGCTACAAAACTATGTGGTTAGCTGTAGGAATAACAACATGGTTTGGCATTAAAAAAATACTTTTGTCACGAAATTAGTTTATGCCACGTGACATAAAACATGTCATGCATCACTAGTGTAGCATGCTACACATGCTAGGAAGCTATGTTATATTGTTATTAAACTAAGTCAACGTTGACTTTGGGACACAAACATAGCCATGTGGGAGAAAGCCCTGTATATGTTTGACCTATCCACCACCCTCCCTCCCACCTTATTGGGACTTCTTCAGTCTTTGTACAACATTACGCAAAACTTTTACAGCTTTTTAAGCGACATCATTTCACTTGCATCTCTGCTCCTGTTGAAATGACTATGGCCACTTGAAGGTGCCGCCCTTAATATTAACATAAAAATGGGTCATTATCTGCTTGCACAGTCAGCTTATGTGGTTGTTTTTATAAAAGCAGGCTGTTTGTTACAGTACAGTTAATGAAATTATGCTATTATACAAAACAAAAATTTGTTGCATTGACGCTTGAGTCAATAATTACATTTTTCAGTACAGTTGAAAAATGAATTTCACCCCTGATTTTATCTTTTTTAAACTCTTGTTTATTAGCTGTTATTTATCCTTCTCTTTCTTCCATTCTATTGACTCGTTCCACATCATTGAGCTGTGACATCTAGCAGAACTGTACTTACCTCACAATCCATATATAGAATCCATAAGCATTAAACTTTATTTCATTATTTTCTCTATTGGAATCGTTGAAACAAGCTCTGTGTACCCTGCTGCAGGGCAAGTAGCTTCTATAAGGATACTAAAGTCCTCTTCTCTGTATTGCATTATCCAGTTTTACCCACTTTTTCCCCTCCTTTTCCCTCTCTCCCCTTCTCTCCTTTCCTCGGCTGATTTATTGGATGATGATCCCTTCTTTTTTTTCTCTAAGGCTGAGCGTGTGCTTTGGGCATCCAGCCAACGGGACCTGCTTTAATTGATGTCAGTAATCTGGTCACCTTGAGAGATAGTTAAAAGGGCAAATCTCTATTAGCTTTAGTTTATGGCGGGCAAATTAATACACACACACACACACACATAAAAAATTGTGAAACACAATGTGTTGAAAGCTGCGTTGGACAGAGAATGTATGTGAATGTAATACATACTGCAGATATTAGCGACAATTCTCTGAGCGCTAATCTCGTCGGGTGCTGTTTGCTGTGAGTAAACATGAAGGTGTAGTCTCTCTGCCGAAACCCCTGTTCCCTTAAACGCTGTAAGAAATACATTACGACTAGTGCAGAGCCAAGATAAGTTATTTCTGGTTGGATAAGCACAAGGGGATGTATCAGAGGGAGCCAAAAGAATCTACATTAAGGAGAGATATCTGTTAATTAAATCTGTCCCTGCCGGATCTCTATCTGCAACACGTAACTTACACCGCTGCTGCTGTTGCTGCTGGATGAACACACACACACTCACACACTCGTGCACACACAAAAACACATATACATAAAACTTAAAGTCCCAGACTTCCCTTTCTATCACCCCACAGAAAAGGAAACATATTTCCTAACATAAAGGCAATATAGAGTAGTGTCATATATTTTCAAACGTGCGATATTGCCAAGTCTTTATAGTACTATAACACCTAATAGCCTTTATGCCCATATTATATGCATAAAGGCTAATGATCCCACTGCTGCAGAATCAGGCCTATCATTCAGCTTTCATATGGTGTTTTCTTAATCTGTGCAATGAAGAAAGAATAAAGAGCTCTACATTACTGTTAAGACGGTGGTAAAAATACAATAAAACTGTAATCTATTACAATTAAATCCTCATGTCATAATACAGCAAGTTTTGCCTCACAACAAAGCTCCCTGAGGTTGTACTTTTATTGCTTTTTTTGTTGTGTGTTTGACTGACTCTCCTTTTTTTCCCCCTCTCCATCTTTATGTTTTTCTCCTTCTTCTCCATCTTCTTGTTCTTCAACCACTCAATCGTCTTGGGACTCTGTCTGGTTACTTCCCGAGAAGGACAGGGGCTCGGAGGTGACTGGGGGGATGAAGACTTGGGGTGTATGCGGACCAGATGTCTAGGCTTTCATGAGGCTGGGGAGGGGGCAGCGGGAGAGGACGGCAGAGAAGTGGGGGGCCATGGCTGTTCTCAATTACACTGATCAATGGGAGGGGGGGGGGGGAAAAAAAGGAGAGTTGGGGGAGCTAGAGTGAGCAGGGGTATTGGGGTGGGGGGGCGGGCAAGCACCACTGTAAAAAAAAAAAAAAAAAAAAAAAGGAACAAGATTGTTCAGAATGAAACAAAGTTAGTCATAATCTTGTTTTTGAGATCAACCGTGTTTGGCTCTTAGGCTTTATGCAGGGGAAGACAAACTGTATTTTAATGTATGCTAATATTCTTTGCATTTGTTACTATAAAAATAGAGGGAAAAAAACCCATAATTTTCTGCAGCACTGAAGGCATTCAGTAGGAGAATTTTCAGATTATATATACAGTAATGACCGTCTGATAGATTGCATTCGATTCCATGTAGGCTTTGAAGCTTGCACATGCTACAAATAGGGAGGTTTGCATAAAGTGAAGGTATTCATTAGAGCAGTGTAGGATGGCAATAATGATCGCTTGATTCGCTTCTTTAGACTGTGACCATTATTTCATTAGTGTGGCTTCAACAACAATAAAAGAATCTGAACTAGATGATGGTTGAGCTAAAGCCGAGGCCCCCTTAGATCAAGTGGTAGCTCTGTTCAGTGTTTTAATTAGGATTATATGTCCTCTTTAAAGGATCCTTTCTCTGAAGCCCTTCCCATTTAGAGCCCTATAGGGTTACACAAGATTAAAAGCACTTTTCCATCTTTGCCCTCTGATACATCTTTGAAATTGTGCTTGGTTCCCTGTCTCTGGAACATTTTATCTCCCCCTAAGAAGGGTGAGGGGTAAGAGGGGAGGGGTGAAGCGAGGTTTGGGTGGTATGCCAGACTATTTTTCCTTTACCCTTTTGTATTTACATGTATATTTAGTGACTACAAGGTAGATGTATTTTCATTTATGATATCACTTTGATCAGCTGCAGAGGAGTGTCACATTACACACTACAGCTTTACTGTGTCCTCCACGTTTGATACAACAGGCCTGTGTCCAATCACAGAGATCTTCCCCCATGACCTTTGACCTTTACTCCTGTGAGTAGAGAAAGAGAAAGGAATTGGTTTCAGCAGAGGGAGGGGGTTCAGGCTGGCTGTCTCTAGCTGCAGACAGCTCAGTTCTTTGCCCCCCCGCCTCCTTCTTGCATTTTTTTTTTTGCTTCTTCTTGAAACTAACTTTATACTAAACACTTGAAAATCCTCCACATGTGTAAGCAATTAGGTTTCACGACTTGCTCTCTGGATGAGAAAGACCCAGACATCCACAGGCACGCACACAAACACAGCTAGGCCAGCACATGAACCATGAACACACACTCATAAAATATATGAGTATGAGTATATATATATATATATATATATATATATATATATATATATATATATATATATATATATATATATATATATATATAAATGGGCAAAACCACAGTCACATATAGTTAATGCTTTACACTCATATGTACAGATTTGCATAGCTTAACATAAAATATACATGAATACATTCTGAACTGTATTATGAATATACAGCATAATTCAACAATTACATTAATAAACAACAGCATGACTCCCATTTCTCATTCACCACCGTAAGAACATTTTTCTTTTTATTGTTAGTCCATGACAATCCTTGTGCACATTCCCAAATGAAATGCTTAAGAGTGACATCTAATGCTTCGAAAGCCTGTGGTTTCGTACATGTGCTCTCTCACAATGATGTGTCAGCATCGGCAAAGTTTAGCATTTGCAGCTGAAACTCTGCAGAATAATAGCATAACAACAGAGAGAAAAACAATCACAGACTAAACAGAACTGCTCTTTGTTAATTCCAGTGGAAAAATTAGCTTCTTTGTGCAGGAAAAATGCACAGAGTTTTCTGTCTTCTGTCATCAATGAAGCGAAATTGCTACTGTTGCATTGTGTCTCTCAGACCATCATAACTGTATAATGCAAGAGGGATCACTGTTGACTGTTAAAGCTACAGTTGGTAACTTTAATGAAAAGAACTTTGTGTCTTACCTGCTTTTCACTATACTCTGAAAGAAGAACATGAGATAAACAGTCTGTGAAAAAATGACATCCCCCCTCTTCTTTCTAGTGCTTATAATGGTATATAGTAGAATTGACCATGGGCACCGAAAACAACCAGTCAGAGCCGTGGACTCTGTAGTGCGGCCGCCAGTTACTGTTTGTGTGTTGTCAAACTGACAAATTTGGAAGCAGCGCTGTTAAAATATGAATCAAGATTCTGAAACTGCATTGTCTATTTCTTTTCTCAAATGTGGGTGGTGTCTGAGGATAAACAAATTTTCAGGTTTTTTTTTGTGTGTCCCATATATGATTCTTTTTACTCTCTAAATTCAGACATTTGTGTGGGTCCGTGAAGGCATAGCAGATGCGGGTAGTTGCGGATAATTGATCATTTGATCCGTCATCTGATCAGATCACATAGAGCAGCTGTTACAGAGTCAAGTAAAAGCAAATTTTTATACACAGCGTAATAAACAATGAAGTTTCACTTTCACTGTGCCTGACGTTTTGCAGCTCCGTGTGTTCCCAGAGTATGCTCTGTGATCTGAAAGTGTGGTGCAATGAATAACCACATGCTATATATATTCCAACAGCACTCCTAATAAAACGTCCAACTCCCCAAGTAGAAAATCAGTACATAGTGGCAGATGATTTCATTGTCGCAGGCCGCCACAAAGAAATTAAAATGTGGGAAAACCTGTTCTTATTCAGTGCTGTGTGAATATACTCACAGTTTCAGCAAATATGACAGAAGTTTTTTTTTTAATAAAAGTTACCAACTACAGCTTTAATAAAGAAAGATTTACTTCATTTTGAGACTAGGCTACTGTGATGTGACCTCAGTACACATCACATCACAAGATGTCTAGTTTGATTCACAGGGATGAATTATCTTTTTTTCCCTCATCGACTTCATAACACATTAATTGTTCTTATCAGGTTCCACTCATCTACTGAGCTACCTGTCAGTGTGTTCTGGGTTCAAGCTAGGTTTACATCAAACTAACCACTGAAACGTTATACAAACGGTAACTGGACCCGGAGCCAAAGTTTTTTTTGTGCCTACCTGAGCCAGAAACTCCACTGACGCATTCATTACCTGTAGCATGAGCATAAAGCACTTCTTGTCCCAGGCATTTACTGGAAGAACAAAACACAAACTGGTGGAAACTGCAATAAAAAAGACTGCAGAACACCATTTAGTCTACACAATGTCACCCACTCTGACACAAGTCAACTCACAGTATAACCCTTCTCCATTTTATTTCTACGTTCCTGCGTATCTACTCCTTTCATCGTATCTACACCTTTCTTATAGTCTTTTTACAGCAAACCTCTTACAGTCATGGTGCATTTCAGTAATCCGTGAGTGGAAACAGTATAGTTTTTACTCCAACTGACGGTTGTAAATGTTCCACTTTTGCTGTTTACAAAATAATATTACAGGCACATCATTGCAGTACGTTCTCAATCTGTTTCTGCTGGAGTCACAGATCTGCAGCTAATGACCAGGAGATGAGACAAAAATGAAAACATTCGATTGAAAATAGCCTGTAAACGAAAAGTGGTGCAATTGTGAAAATGACTCTGGAGGAGAAAAGTGCTGTAAGTATACAGAGTGTGTGTAAATGGTAGATTCAGAAAATAGAATTTTTTTATTCATGCCTTTAACTGACAAAAAAGCATTTTTTTATGGTGGGTAGAAGATAGGTTTCCGATACTAATCTTCAGGGAAGTTTTCCTTTCATAAGCAAACGTAGTTAAGACTGTTTTTCAACAGCAAACAGAAGCATTTGGCTGGCCAGCCATTAGAGAGTAGCCCTTGCCCATGCTTCACATTAACAACAATTAAGTTAATTAGCTAACAGTGATTTGTATACCACAGGCTAATTCCTTAAGTGGCTGTCAGCCGGACATGTGCTGGCTTTGCTTTAATTGATTATATGTATTTTTACCACACTGTTGTGAAAGCCATCGGCTGTGGCGTTGTGCTTTACCGAAATGACCAGCAAATGACGAGTAGGTGGGTGAAATGACACCAACCAAGCAAACTGTAAGTTGCTGCTTTTACTCATAATGACACTCGATTTAAGGTTTTTCTTGAAATCTGGAGAAGATTTTTGTCTGAGCAGATTATGTCTGTGTCTGATGATGAGTGTGACATGTCACCTTATCAAGACTAAATGGCTAAAGATTCACTGAGGTAACATTGGTGCAATGTGGATAATCATTACATTAATGACACACACTCACATGGAGTGTAATCTAAAAGCAATTATGGGATCAGTAACCTTTTTAATCCAATCATCACCTAGAGTAGGCGCTGTGTGTCATGCTGTATCACCTGAACCGGTGGCAAATGAAAACATTAATAAAATGTTAATCAATCACAGGGAAGGGGAGTGAGCTGACAGGCAGGTCAGATAGAGTTAACATATTGATAGAGGCGTTGACTTTCTGGGCGAAGCTGGAGAGATTCTGGAGAAATATTACATTGCACACATCTGCCCAGAATGTGTGCAGACACATTTTCCTACTAGTTTAATTCGATATACCTTACACTGTATTTTTCCAAAAAGTGCCATTCACCATATAAATAGCAACAGAAGCGCACACACACACACACACATGCATTCATGCATGCTCAAACACAGGCCTCCAGTTTTGCCACAGGATGCTGTTTTCCAGCTGTTTAAACCACGGCTCAAATTAGCTGCTCAGCCATTGGAAGGAAAGGCAGGCAGGATACCAGTAATTACTGTCTGATTGGTAGAGTGGCTGCAATTAGCAACTTTGAGTCTTGAAGATTTGCATATGTATAAAAAGCTCAGTGAAACAAGATGCAGTTACTTTAAAGTCCCTTATAGTCTAGTATAGCAACCCATTCTTACTCTAAGGGTGTCAAATACAGCAGCTCGGTCAGTGGCCCTCGCCGTCAACTACCGTCACGTGCGCTGAAGGATGCTGCACAGTGTAAATGGTGTGCATGACTTTGTGTGTGGACAGGCTTACAGGAGCTACAAGAAAACTGCTTCAACCTACTTACATTGGTGTTTCCATCAGCTGTTAGTACAAAAAATGTGCGCTCCCTCGCTTCAGATACAGTTTCTCTGCATGTGCAAATATTTCTAATATTTCAGGACGTTGGACATCCAGTTCTCTTCACCAAAGCCATCCATGTCTAATGGGCAAATCCTCATATTACGTACACTTGATCGTTACCTGATTAAAAACTCCATCTCGATGGCTATGCCCTCGCAACTAAGTCCCTTGCGTCCAAGATATTTTATGGAACATAAAAGCAGCTCCCAAAGAACTGTCCTGGCAATTTTCTGGTCTTTCTCAGCCTTTTCAGCCTGTCCGCACTATTGATTAGTCCCTGCTACTGCAAATCCCTTGTGCTGTCTGGCTGACCCATGAGCTATCCCCGACCCTTGCACTTTGGCATGATATGATGACATTGTCAAGTCAGATCAGAGGAGTGAACTAAATTTGCAAATTTTAAAATACTTTTTTGTCCTGTTTTTGTTCAGACAGGCACATTATTAGATGCTATTCAAAACTGAAAACAAATTATCTTATAGCCCCTAAATTACAGTTAAAAAGCCAGCTATTTACGTACTGTTGTTCAACCCCTTGTGAAGAGGCGACCACTGTTTGTGTCCTGTGTAAAACCAAAAGTCAATGTTGAATTTTTTAAAAACTATGTTACTTGACATACATCGCGTATGCCACGTGACATACTTGTAGAAGCTATACTGAGCAGGATTTTCCTAAAAGAAACCAAGGTATAGACTCTGACAAAAGTAATCACTCTCAATCATCTCTTAAGACCCACTTGTAGTGTGTACTAGTGCATTCATCTATTTTTGGCTATGTTTGGGATGTTTACAGCAAATAAGAGTGAATCTAAGATTGGCTTATACTTTCATTTTTGCTGGTGACATTGTTTGCAATCATTAATAGATATTTCCTGGAAAGTATACCTGTAACTTACTTAGTGAATGAAGTTACATAACAAACTGACAAGCGGAAACTGCACATAAACTGACAGATTGAAAGCGGCATACCTAGAACGTCCTAGTTTGATGCATAGGGCCACTGCCCAAGCCATATTTGTAGAGTCGAGAGTGAGAACGTGTAGTGGCATACTCCAAAAGTAGGGATGAACTAAAGATGATGTAATTGGACAAAAAGTATCCAACAAATCTTTGTGGTATTGGTGAAATAAATATGAAAAGTCTCTGCAAGGACAATGATGTCATGCCAGCGCTGGCCAGTGTTATATATACACCATCATTGTGTCATCACAGCCAGATCAGTGCCAAACACAAAACAGATATCTTCCATTAAAAACATTGTGGAGGAATCTGTTTGCTCCCTGTACAGTATCTGTGTGCTTCCACCCCAGCAGCACCGAGGAGCGACTCAGCAGTGGTCCTCCCTTATCATAGCACATTTAACAGGGGGCTAATCCAATCAGGTGGGATAACAGGGTTGCTCTCTGTGAGTAGAGGAGGATCAGGCGAGTGCTCCTCTGCTTCCCATTAGTGTGTGTCTCTCCAGCCGGGCCCATCCTAATCCCATTTCCCCATCTAAAGCCTTAACCCAAACAAGCACACAGGACAATAATCTCGGGTCACACTCCTGTCGGCTGCCCCGGGCCTCCTGATGCTGCTAATGGAGGGCTAGCCGGAGAGATGCCAAGACACTGCAAGGGGGGACTAGATGTAGCTTGTTCAGCCAAAGAACCACAACATCCACTGTTTTTTCTTTGTTTATCACTGCGCTATTGTTTTTCTCTTTTTGTCTTTAGCAGTGTTGTGTATCTGTTGTTGGTTTTTCCTCTGCGCCACCAAACACATTAACCACAGGAAAATCTTTTGCTGAGACCGTTCTTCAATTGAGCGTGTCAACAGCATTGCTTCATAAACACATTAGATTATAACTAATTTTATTGTGCTTGCCATTATTATTTCCACAAGAGCCTTTAAACAGCTACATTGTAGTTATAGAAGGTGTAGATTTGTGGCACAGTCAAAAAAGACATTAGATTTTTTTTTTTGTTCAGACAAAGGAAAAAAAAGTCAGAGAGAGAGAGGTTTTGGCTCTGGTTTTGGCTCTGTATCCTCGTCTTTCTGTCCCTGTTGACGGCACATGTGCCCCAGATGCAGGGTCCTGATCCAAACCCAGGCTCATCCAGACGCCACCCCGAGTGTCTCAGATCACTTACACACTCTCCAAGGACCTCGGAAAAAACAGCCTCATCCACATTTCTCATTTCTCTTGGTTTCCATAAGAAAAATGTAGCCCCAACTTTCTAATGAATTCCAACTGAAATATGGTTGGTGCAACAGCGTGTACCTCAAACAAGTCTCTGCAGCCCAGCATTTTCATGTTCCATATGGAAGATATTAGTTTCCCCTTATGCCGTTGTACAAATTTGATCATTGGATTTTATTTTTCGGGGATAAGGTGGAAAAACTAACAAGAAGTAGAAAAATAAAACAAATTGTCACTTTTATGTTTGGACATTTGCTGCTTGCTTTGGATAAACCTCAAAGTCAGGCTGATCCTTACCCTTTTTTCTCTATCCACCCCCTCTACACAATCCTCAGTCAGTTGAATGAAGGTCTTGATAGTTAAGGTGCACTTTGCGGCGAGCTCCGTGTGTACACAGCTGCCAGCAGAGCTAAATCACAGCTATTAGACCAAATCAATTATCAGGCTGATTTTTCTCCTCATTGACAAAGCTCATACCTGAGTCTGATTGCTGTCTGTTTAAAATGTCTGGTTGAAGCAAGGATTGTTTTAGAAGTTAAACTTCATACAAACAGTTTTTTTTTTTTCAAAAATCAACAGCTTTTGTTGTTTACCAGTATGTTTATTGCTAAGGAAGTGCATTGATTCATATTTGTCAGATAAATAGATAGACACCCCATACATACACACACACACACACACACACGCACACACACACACACACACACACAAACATAATGTGCCCACACATATAATAACACACATACATGCATAGGATATTTTAACACTTTAGACCTGGTTTTACATATGCAGTATAAGCATTTTAATAACATAGTGTGAATGCATGAGTAAGCTTTTCGAATGTAAATGTCAATATAGGACATTTGTCTATGAATTTGAAATGGCACACACCGTTTTCCAATCAGCCTGCTGCAGTATATGTTTAAGGTCTGACAATTTAAACACTTGGTTAATGTTGGTCATATGGTCATATGAAGTGACCTGTTTCTGTGGTTAAATAAACTGAAAGTTCTGCTAATGAATTACAGACACATCAAGCAGATAGAGCAACTATTGCATCCATTCAGTTTCCTCTTTTTCCATAAATGATATTTGGAGCTTTCTGAAACTGTCAACAGTGTCTCTGTCTTTCTCAGCAGATGGAGTTTGCTCAGTTGTCATGGAGATAGTCCAGCTATCATCACGTGACCCATGTGACAGTGTAGAGGTGAATTTTAGAGGCAGCGTGATTGCATAGTCAGTATGGTAACAGGTGGTTGCACATGGGTGGAGATTGTAACCCAGATATCTGTTCAGAGATGGTGTTTTAGGTTGGATGTGGATGACCAGAGCATTAGATTTAATGGTCAAACTGCTGTTTGAATTAAGGAATGACCTTTAACAGTTCATGATGGATCTAAGTGGGATTTTCACCTGTCATTCAGCTAGGTTTGGTCAAGCAAGTCCTGGGAAATATGGTTAGATGTTTGATTCTCTTAATTATCGAGCTCTCTACTTTCGTCTAAAACTGGCTTGTGTGAGTTCATGTGTTTAGACGGATTGCCACATTTTTATTGTATATTGGGTGCGGATAAGAGTTGTTGGTAAACCATTTGCATACAGAGATTGCCAGCTCTTGATTAAATGGTAATATCAAAACTGCTGCAGTGAAGCTAAATCAAAAATAGGAATGTTGGAGAATTTTTTTTTAATTTTGGTAATTGTCTGCAAGCTTATGGTCTCAATTGTGCACATCTCTCTGAATCATCCCTCAAATCTCTGAGATGCCTGCTGTTGTTAATTTACTTACCAACAACTAATGACTGCATGGTAAACTAACTAGTGCAAGTCTACTTGAAAAAAAAAAAAAAGAATCAAAACTATTCTAAATTGTTCCAAAATTGTTGACAGCTGTGGAATGCGGTTGGAGGAAAAGTTCAGCCATCTAAATCATGAGTGGTAATCAGGTTTTGGAGTCAGTCGATTCAAAAAACATGGTCTTTATCAATGCAAATTTTTTTGCCTCAGAGTTCAGCAGTCATACAGGGGAGAAAATATTGTAGAACATCTCAGAGCAACCAGTTTCTTTACCAACAACTTCAATTATACATTATGTAAGGCATTTGCGTAAGGGACGACTCACTTTTTCTCAACTGGCAACAACAGTTAGCACTCTGTCCACCCACATGTAAACCAGTTTAAAGGCTTTGCACAGCCCACATCAGGCTCCATCAATCAAGCGGTTAAAGTTACTGATGGTTTTGGGCCATTAAGTGTGCCAGGTGGATTTGTACAAAGCTTTAAGGCAACGCTGTCCTGTCTTTAAAAAAATGTTGTTGTGGCAGCCTGTTATAAATTTGCGGTTACACTTGACTCCAAATAATTGCCATAAAACCCATAGAGGATTCTTGCCTCCACATACAGATGGAAAGAAGAAATGCACTGTAACAGACCTTCACCCGTTGTTATTACCAATGGAGAGGTCAGCCCAGGGTTGTCTTTGTCACAGATATTGTAATTAGCTTGGATGTAAAGTAAATAAACTTTTGAACACTAGTCAGTTTTCCACATAACATTCTGTTGCTACATATTTGCCGCCGGTCTCAGTAAATAGCCTACGGTAACTATCTTTATTATACAGCCAGCTTGGCACAGCTGGAAGTTCGACTTGGCTCGTGACCTCAGGGAAAACATCACTCATAGCTGTGGGTGACTTATCATTTACTTTTAAACGATGCCGATACAAATATCGCATCCAGCTATTTTGAAGCCAGCAACACTGAAGCATCTGTTCTTATACTGACAATCTGTCTTGGCTGAACATCAGACAGACAGGCAGCCATTTGATTGTTGTCAAATATCACTCCAGTAGACATGCCCAGCAACCATAGTGGCAGTGCTACCGTATTAGTGGTCTAACATCTCTGCTATGCTGTCTTGGTTGTGTGACAACACATATTTGCAGTGTTGAAAATAATTACATTTGTGAAAGCTTGTAAATATGATCAAGTGTTATTCTCCTTCCAGTATTCCTCCTACATTGATATAACCTCCTGAAACGACTCCCTCTCCTGTTTAAGTGTTGTCTGTTTGCCAAAAGTCATCATCAAAAGAGGTCTTGATCTTGGGGTTATTCATCACACTGGGAATGATCCAAGATTGTGAGACTAATCGGTTGTTTTACATACAGTTTGTGCACCAGTTTTCTCTTGTGCAGGCTATTAGACTGATAGTCTGGATAAAAAAATGCATTTTGTGGCACTGGTTTCAATGAGAAGGGATCTTCCTTTCAGTTGCCTTAAATTTGTTTCCAGTCATGCTGATCTCTAAAGAACAGTTTTCCAAAATTTTTCCTAGATGAAAAAATCCATGATTATATTTTTATTCAGGCCCAAATAATAAATTGCCTCTTTTTTGTTTCATCTATAAATTTGTTTCAGTACCTTTAATTGAAATAATAATTTATTATGTTGCATGCAAACTGAAAGAAGAGTCCAGAGCAAAATCTGAAGCAAAGTCATTTAAATATATTGAAAAACTCATCACCACAGCCTTAGCATGTGAGAAAGTTGACTCTGGTAAGCAGTAATGTAGTGTATATGCCTAAGGCTTTTATTGTGAAAGTTAAGAATGGAAGAAGTGGAGCTAATCTGCTGCTGCTGATAGTATGGGAGGCAATAAATGTTTGCAGTCTTGGTCCAAAATATTTAATTTCCTTCATAACTATGTGCGCAAAGCTAACTTGCGGCGGCAGCAGACTGGCGGCAAACGTCTCAAGTAATTGTTGGAAAATGTTATCATAATCATAAATAAACATATCAAATTGCCATTGTTGAAAATATTAAGTTGTACTGCACTTTTGTGTGTGGTTTATGCAGGTGGCATTGTTGCAAAGCAGCAGAGGCCGTAGCTCAGCTGCTGTTTGTGTTTACAACCAATGTCAAACACTGTACTGTCTCTCTGTTTCATTACTTTCAAATGTAATAAAAAGTGGAAGCTAGAATGTAATTTATAACACTCGTATTACATTGACTATAACTGTTGACTTTTATACATTTAAGTGTAAGTAAATGACCGAATGTAAGTAAAATGACTGAAAAAAGTCAGTGTGTGTGTGTAATTTTCCTGTGTGGCCCTCAGTCATATGCTGACTTCCTAAAATGGTGCTCACCTGCCCACCACCACCACCAATTTTAAAAAGGCACTCATGGTTCTGATATAAAATATAATGAACAAATGTTGTACTAAACATCACACCAAAACAAACAAACGCATTTCCATAAACTTCAAGAGACAATAAAAGTATTTGGACATGTTACCATGCTACTTAATGAAATTTAAAAAAAAGTTGCACTACTCAAAAGCTGCATGGAAATGTAGGTTAACTAACATTGCTACACTTAGTGCCGCTATACATTTATCTCTTACTTAAAAAATCTGCTCATCTCAAATGTACGGTTCTTTCAAGTGTCAAACTTTCATTCAAAGCACCATGTATATGGAATAATGTTTGGCATTTCATGGTTGGGAAGTCTCATCATCTCCAACTGTTAAGGAATTGCTTTTGCCCACAGATCAGTGTGAGGCCTGTGGATCAATTTCCCTTTTCAAAATATACTCAGTGGTCTCAATGGAGGCGGCGCAGTGCGCATGAGGGAAGAGAGAGAGAGAAAGTGATGGAGAGAGTGGGGTGATGGAGGAGGAGAGTTTGGCCATGGAAGTCTCCACCTGGTGGGGTGGTTGAGGGCCAGCGAGGAGCCCCCACAGTACACAAAGCTTGCCTTGTGTGAGATAAGCGGCGGGCACCAGGAGGGCCCTGCGGCACTATTTTCACAATCAGAGCCAGTTTGTTTTCTCTGGGCCTCAGAGTCGGAGCTTGTCAGGAGAGCAGCATGCTGGCAGGGCAGGAGGTTGTGTTGGGTAGCACCGTTTGGGGAGAAAGGGGGTCTCCTACAGGGTGGGCCAGGGGTTTCAGGAGCTCTTCAACATTTACCTCTTATTGGACTGTATTTGTTTACTTAACTGATCCCTCTCCAGACAGATTTCCAGTTTAGGTTTAACATGTACCTGACGCTTTGATGTAAAAAATCCTTACTTATAAGTTAAAATAAGAGAGCTTTGCAGTTATTTGTGTGTGAAATCCATACCATAAACAAATAAATTAGGAAACAGTGCCAGAGGAAAGCAGATTCAGTATCCTGGGCATGCCTCCCCTGGTGGCCCAACAACCCCTCATCCCCCCCAAAAAAGAAAAAAAAATAAATCTCTTATATTTATTGTATTTATTACACACAAGAGCTAATTGGAAATCCACACAAATAAGCAACTTATCTAACAAACAAAATTAATAATAATAATAATAATAAAATATGCATGGTATTTATTTTTTTTGTACTGCGCCATAGACAGTCTTTTCATTTTCTCATGCTTTAATGCTCTCCACATACACTTCACTCCACCATACCCATTAATGCTCGAGCATTTTCTAATTGTGATGATCACTCAGTGATGGACACATTAACATGAACTACATTGCAAGGGCTAGAGTTGGTACCTCTGCAGACTGACAGTCAGGAGTTTGTCTGTGGATAATTTTTCCCTCAGATTTGATTTAAAAAAATCTAAATAAATAAAATAAAATTTAAAAAATGGAGGGTGGGTCCACCCTCTGGGTGCCGCCAATCGCACCTACAGGAAGACGCGCAACTGTTTTTGAATTATGTTTACTATATTATAAGTCAGTAAATATGTATGTAGCCAAGTAGTCTCTCTGCCATGAATTATATTATTCCGTTTGATGCCGAAGAAGCTGGATTGTTTGTTGTTCTTTCTACAAAAACAGCCTTAGTGCTGCAGCAATAATGTACCAATGTTAAGATTTTTTTTGCACAAAAGTGTATTTTAGAGCTTGTTGGTTAATCCTCCTCTAATAGATGTTGTACATATTTTCATATTTCATCTAACCTCCACAGTGCAAACTCCATTGCTAATGTTTCCGTTTCAGCTTTTTCTTTTGGCAGTTAAGTTGTGGTGTAATATTATGAGTGTTTATAGTGAAAAGCCGCAGTGTAAAAGACTCAGAGTTATAAAGAATGTTTTCTTGGTAAAGACTATTTGGAAAATGATACTAAAATTTAATTAGAAACAGTTGTTTCACTGTTGTGAAGATGAGATGCCTAGAGCAAGTATTTTGAGTCGACTCGTTTTATCCAGAAGTACAACAAAGAGAATACAGAGAGCTAATATTCACGGAAAAGAGATTCTTCACGGGAAATGTGGCTGCAGTTAAAGAACCGCAATATGCAGCCATTTTTGCGATTATTTTGAGTGCTTATCTGATTTTAAGTTAATTTCTCATTAGGCACTGGTGGTGTAGAAGGAGCGCTTCGAGCCTTGTGTTGGGATTATTTGAAAGTGGTTTCTCTGCAGGCAGGTTTCATGATTTTTCTCCCCATTCCACAGTATGTCTTGGCCCATCAGAGGCGGCTGGCTGCCAGGACTCCTCTCAGCTCGCTCCCTGAAGACCCCTGGCTCCACAGAAACAGGAAATGGTAATAGTATTGCACTGCTTTTCCTCCCCCTATCTGTATTCCCGTTTCTCTCCCCCTCTCTCTCTGAATGAACAAAAAAGGAGAAAAAACAGACGTGTAATAACATATATGTGTGGAAAAATGGACCTAGACCATAAAATCAACCAAAGGTACACATTGTGTTTTTGCACTTTCTTCAAATCCATGTAGAAAAAAAAAATGCGCTCTATAATCAATCAATTACAGTTGTCAGACTGTTGTTTAAAGAAAGTCTTGAACTTGACCTACGTCTCCCCAGTAGTTTCCACAACCAGAGATTTGGAAAAATCTGATTTTATTGTTTTTTTGCTATCACACAGTGCAGTGGCTTGGAAAGTTGTTTGAGAGTCATGGGTTTTTGTCACTGCAAAGTTAGCCTTTTTACTCATGTGTCAGTAGAAGTTCAGTAGAAGTCAAATCAACAAATGATGGCTGATTTCTATCATGATTATGCTATAAAAACCAATGATAAGCTATTATAAGACAGTTACGAAAAGCTGTTTTTTTTTGTCAAACCCACTACGCTTTCGATAGGTTCAGTTATGTTTGGTTAAACTGCAGGAGGTACACACTCTCTGTCCCTGCAACACACACACCCACACACACACACACACACACACACACACACACACACACACACACACACACACCTCCACACCCCCACACCCTCAGCCTCAAAGTGTTTATGGGTCCCTTCACCCCTGGCCAAGCATGTGGTGAAGCCACCCAGCTCCAGTCATATCAGTGGGATCTGCTAACTAGCCCCCACGGACCCTGCCAGGTTTTTATAGTAAATCGTGGAGCAAAACCACAATTGACTAAAAAGAGATAGGCTTGCTCTGACTTCATAGCACTTTGTGGTCTACATTTCCCTTTGAGTTCCTTTTTTTCTTCAGAGTTCTTTCCCTTCTCTTTTCCCCTTTCATGTTAATTTAAAATGCAGCTGGATCCACCATTCCTCCTAATAGTTTTCTTTGTTTTAGCCCTTTAAAAACAGTGTTTTATCGTTTCGGCTTTTGGAAGATTTATTTTTCATGAAAGCCTTAATGTGTTCAAG
Source organism: Plectropomus leopardus (assembly GCF_008729295.1). Classification (NCBI taxonomy): domain Eukaryota; kingdom Metazoa; phylum Chordata; class Actinopteri; order Perciformes; family Serranidae; genus Plectropomus; species Plectropomus leopardus. Next base: position 12,964,462 of record NC_056468.1, read on the forward strand.
AAGTCCCAAAGTTAGCTGCTATAATGGTGCAGCCACAAAAATTTTCTTCAAACATAATCATCCGCACAAAGACATTTTGTCCTGCAGCATAGTTCTATAGGTTGTTGTCCACACCTTCAACTAAATATTCTCACCATACCCCATTTCTCTAATAGAGAGGTTGCAGTGAAGGCACCAGATAACCCCTGTGGAGCACAGATGTAGACTGTTCAAGCCAAAAGCACCAGTTCTCTTTGCCAAAATACAACCATAAAATTCTGCCTGCAATAAGTAAGCATGAAACCAAAATGTCTCTTTTCCTATAGCAGAACTGTGGGATCTGCCCCATCAACCATGAACCTGAGTTACACAGGGGAACTCGAGGGGAGTGCTGAGGCCTGATTGGGTGGAAAACCATTTGGGAGCCTGAGTTTATACTGGACAAAGAAATCTGCGCACAGAAGTCATAAAACAGTGTGTACTTGCACACATTTTCTTACAGGGACTTTCAGATTTGTGAGGCATACATCCCATACAGGCGCCATGTGTAAATACAGATATAATGCATAACATTCTTGTAACCTTTCCTCAGGCCACACCTTACACTGATATCCATTTTTGGCATTCCAAAACACATAAGTAGTGCAGAGTCCTGGCCTGGCTGCCAAGGGTTTCTTAGTCCAGTGCCCAACTCCACAGCTCTCAGCCTGGGCAGAGGCGGGCAAAGTACTGGGCGTCTGTTCTCGTTCCCAGGATTGGATGCACTGTATTGCACTTTACCCCTGTGGCTTCTTTCAAATGCCAGTTAGGTGCTTGGCAGAAGTGCAACATTTTCATTTCTCGTGTTATTTCTCTTCTCTATGTGGTGATGGATCAGAGCAAAGTCCTACTTAGAGTTGTTTGCATATGTGAGTACACACAAATATCGGTATCATTGTCCGTTTTGCATATTTTCATTAGTTTTTTAAATTATGTGTTTATTTTCTGTATATTCTTGATGCAGTGTGTTTGTTGTTTTTACTATCTGATGCACTTAGAAGAAAAAAAATGCTGCAAACAGTTAAGGAGCGATTTGAAGGGTTTAGTGGCATCTAGCAGAGGAGTACAGATTGCAACCAGCTGAATTTTCTCCCACGTGCCAAGTGTGAACTCCTGGTTAGGATTCCTTCAGTGTTCTTTTTACAGGAAGTTTTTAGCAGGACCTGCTTATTATCTACATTTGTCTCTTTCTCTCTGATACAAAAAAACTCAGTGATTTAAACCCATAAAAGTACTGAATTATAGTTTCTTGTTTCAAACGCTGTTTGGCTTGTGGGGCTACTATGATGTAAAAACACGAATGGCCCTATCTAGAGCCAGTGTTTGATTTGTCTGTTCTGGGCTTCTGTAAAACATGGCGGTGCAACATGGTGGACTCTGTGAACGAGTACCCACTCCTTATGTAGATATATACAGCTCATTCGAAGGTAACAGAAACACTGATTCTTATTTTCAGGTGATTATAAACTTAAGAAAACTAAATTATTATATTATATTCCATTTCAACCAGTTTATATCCCTGTATATCCTACACACTGGTACTTTTAAAGAAAAAGTCTTGCATAACACAGTAGATTTACAAAATGATGGCTGTACAAAAATAAACAGGGCACTTTTGATCTGTTATCAGGGAAACATTATATATTGGGAAGAACTGTCATTTCTTGAACACTGTCATTGCGTAACTATCCAAAGTTAGGATAAATATAACTATCAATCTTAATTTATGTTTACTTTATATCCAGTCGTTAAGTTAATTTAACATTTAGTTATATTTACTTAATTTTGTGAAACTTTTACAACTTAGAAAGATTAAATTAATTAAACTTGTAATTTTTAAGTTTTAGCAACTTCAGTAAACCAAGTTCATTGTGCCATATAACTGTATTTCTGCTGGTTGCATACTAGTCAATCATATTTGTATTTTCTTAAACATGTAAACAAAACAGAACTCGTCTAATTTCATCATTGGCAAAATCCACGTTGTCATGATCAGTTTTAGTCAGTATAACTTGATTTACTGGAGTGGTTCAGACTTAAAAGAACAAGGTGATTTCAGTTGTCATTTTTAAGTTGCAACCACTTCATAAAGTAAATACAGCTCAATTTCAAGTAAACTTAACACTTAGATATATAGCAAACAGAAATTAAGATTCATTGTTTTATTAACTTTCCTTTTTCAGGTCAATCAGTTTCCAAGATTATTTTAAGTTAGATCAACTTGTCAGATTTTACAGTGTATTTGAAGGACAATAAATCGTTCAGAATGTGTATATAGATATATAACACATTAAAACAGGATTGTTGTGGAACTCCGAATGTTAACTGCACCAGTATTAGTCTATGCACATCAGAAAATTAGTAATATTAACTGTAAAATAAGAAACCAAAGCACATCAGAATGTGATTCCGTAACTCTCCGTAGATATCTTTTTGACATGGTTTTCAGTTATACTTAAACAGCATAATAGAATTCCTGAAATTCAGTGATGGCTTTCGGTTTTGGTGTGCCACCCCAAGAGTTTCATTTATGAATTTATTAATTTTTAATGAATGAATAAGGATTTCCATTATAGGCCAACATCTTAGCACATCCTCTGTAGAGGAAGTGTGAATGGAACATTTTGTCTTTATGTAATAATATGCTAATTGTCTCAGTGCATTGAGGTAGGCCAGTGAAGCCTTCATTGAGTTTGCTGCTATAGCAACACACACTCCACCTTCCCAGGTCTCCCCTCTCTTTCTCTCTGTCACACACATTCATACGCACACACAGTGTTGCTGTGTGGTAGTTTACTCATGTAATGTGACCTGGAGGGGCGCCAATGAGCCCGGGGAAGGTCCGTGGCCTGAGGCCTGCCGACACCTCTCCCCAGTCCTGTTGAAATGTTTATTTATAACTCTCCTCCAGCTCCACCTCCCCCTGTCGTCTGCCAGCCGCCATGCCAATCCAAACACACTAGGCCTCTCCAGACTGATCCAGAGCATGATTTCAGAAAGAAGAGAACCCTTTCCCCTCTTTTTCCCCCTTCTCATGCCCAAACTCTCCCACCCTTTTCCTCCCTCCCTCTCCCTCCGTCTCAGTGTGTCTTCCAAAGAGTAACGCTCAGGGAGAGGAGAATTGAGTAGAGACAGAAGGGAGAGGAAAGGGAGGGAGGGATGGATGGATGGGTAGAAGAAAAGAGGGAGGGGGGCAGAGGTTCACTCCATCCAGCCTGGGCTGCTAAATTGGTTTCAGAGCAGCAGTTGGACTCCGGGGATGCACGGCACACACTGCCGACTAGCTGTGTTTGCTTTTGTGGGGTGTAGGAAATCTGATCTCCGTCCATGTAGCCAACCCACATCCCACATCCCACCCATCACTACCACCAAGAATGAGGGGAGCTACGAGGACAGTCGCCCTAAAACAGGTATCATTGATACTTTAGTAATAAGAATAACAAACATCAAATCTGAGGGTGGAAAAGTGCATATTTCACGAAAACGGCGAACAGTTACATCATACCACATGAGCCGTCTTTGTTACAGGCAGGAAGTCACATGTCTGTGGAAGGGAGGATGACATGTTGAGTCCCTGGTGAGCCCAAGGCTGAAGGCTCTCTAAATAGGTTTAATTGGGCCAGGCCTAACACTGCCATGCAGACATCGCCAGGCAGACACAGGGCTACAGGGAAAAGCAGCACACCCAAGAGACCTCAGGCACTGTGTCCCTGTATCTGACTTAGTGCTGCTGTGCGGCTCATTTGGTATACTCACAGTTTAAGGACACACTGCTTACACATCGCCGTGTCCAAGGGAGCTGTGCCAAATTACCAATACCAGTTGTTTATCTAAAAAACATGCTCATACAGCAGAGCTATGATTGGTTTGTTGCCCAAGGCATAACTCTCTCAAAAGTGGGAATTGTTTACCTCCTTGTGTCTGTGTGTGTGTGTTTGTGTGCTTGTTTATGTGTCTCTGTTTATGCGTAAGTGCATTTGTCTGCATGCCTTAGCACAGGCGTCTTTGCAACAGCCCTCTCCAGCTCTGCCGCCGAGGTCTGTGACATCCCCTGCAGCAAATGGTAAAATGTAGATCAGCCATAACAAAATTGAAATGTATACTATATTATTTCCACTCGATAAATGAAGCTAGTATCTGATAAATAATATATGATGCGTCAAATATTTATTCAAACAGCTAAAAGGGAGGAAGGAGGGAACATGAAGACAGGCACATATATGCAGAGGATATATTAGATACAGTATATGGTGGTAGACAATTAATGCGGCCATCTTCAAGACAGAGAAGGGACTTAATGGGATGTTAAGGCCACAGTGTTGCTTTGATGCACAAGCCACTTTCCTTCTGATTTCTCTGTGTGTGTCTGTCTTGCTCTTTCACACATATTATACACACACAGACACACCCACACATGCAAAAACACACCCGGGCAGATCCTCATTTCTCTCTCAGACAGTTTGCTTGCCTTGCATCCGAATGGACTTGTCTTACATCGCGCGAGTATATGATGACAAATCCTACATTTAATTTACTCTGCCGTTTTGCAGTGCACACCAACTTCTTTTATTTAATAAATGATCATGCTTTAAAAGCAACCAAGTGTTGAATGAACCGCTGCACACACTGAAACACCTTCTGTGTAGAGAGAACGGTTGCGTGAGTGTTTGTGTCTTTGCAAACCTCCAAGTATGTGTGTATTCACCAAGGGGAGTCGACTGTGTGTGTGTGTGTGGTTGTGGGTTCCTGTGTGTGCACGTTGGCGTGTTTATATTCTTGTTTGTGTGTTTGTCGTGAGTAAGTCCTGGGGGAATGCGGTCTCCACAGTAACCGTCTCTCTTGGTGGTCCGTCATTAATAGTCTGTCTGGTGTTGATGATTTAGATTCAGTGAAAAAAAGGGGGTGCAGTCAGATATATCAAGTGAAATCCCATAAAATCATTTAACAACTCTGCATAATAAACAGCTTGACAAGTAAATAAATAATCAGTAAATCAAGAGGTCAGTTTAAGCAACCTTTTGTGTCGTGCGTGTGCGTGGGTTGGGGGGAGAGGGGCTTGTGGGCAGGGAAGTCCTGATGGATTTTAGATTGGTTTCTCAATTTCTCTTCACTCTGGAGAGGCGGGGGGAGAGATGAGACAAAGAGGAAAAACAAACACCAAATACGTGAACGTGCACACAAACACACACACCTACCAACCACCCAACACACACACACCCACCCCCCACTCCTGTTTTTTGTGTTGCAAGCGTCTGGAAATTGGATGAGATGTTCGTTTAGCGGGCAGCTGGTCCGGGGCCGATATGAATTGCGTTTCCCCACGCCAGGAAAGGTCAAGCCCCCTCGCCTTGACGGAGTGCATCGGCCTATTGAGTGGCGCTTTAGTCCATTTACCAACCGCCAATGGCAAGGCAGCAGAGGGGAGTGAGGCAAGCACAGGACTCTGTGTGCAAGAGAGAAAAGAATGGCAGCACGTCGGATATAAATTCATTGTTTCTCATCACCCAGCTGGGGTAGGAATGGCTTGGAGTGATTGCTGGGATGGGGGAAGTGAGGTAGGAATATTACCGTCTGAGTAGGCCGTGCCTGTGTGACAGAAGAGCTGAGCAGCCCTCTTTTACCACCATTGGCTCCACACTCAGCCACGCTGCCCAGAAATTTGAAAGACAATGTGTAGCACTCGCATTGCCTTTGAAACACCCAAATGAAAATCAGATGACGCGACCTCCATAAGAATTCGCTCAATAGAGCAAGTCTTCAAAAGAAAAGAAAATAGGTTGGCTCCTCTCATGTAATACCTCCAGTAGTATACCTTTATATTTAAAGCGAACAAGAAATTTTTGCCACAGCACAGTTGATGCCTTTGTTCAAAGAAAGAATATATTCCAAAAGCTAAAAATAGGGACAATTAATAGGTTGGTTACATGCTGAAAACAGACACCTCAACAGTACACACACATCTACGCCTCAGGGCTGCTATCTCTCCCCGTCTCTCTCTCTCTGACTCTCACATGCATACAGAAAAAGGGTTGCTGTCCCTTTAATTTTCATCCCTGCGTATCTGGAGGAGTTAAGGCAAAGCAATTAAAACAAAGGCATATTTAACATGGGGTTAATGATTGGCTGACCCTGCAGTCAGCACAGTGACAATATCTTAATTATTGAGAAACCTAAAGTCATTACGCCTACGAATGGCCTGAGGAGCGTCTCTATTGATCGGGATCCAGTCCCATTACAGGCCCGGCCTCGACCAATGAAGCCCCCCCATTATAGACAGTCTCTTTTTTTCTCTCTCTCTCACTCCCGGTCTCTGTCTTTCTTTCTCTCTCGCTCCCTCTCTCCTTCTCTCTGTCTCACTGCAAGCTATTGGATGTGTTGAACGGTGAGACAAGAGCCAGACGAGGCTTGTGGGCTTTATTGCTTTCTAAAAAATTCATAACCAAGCCTGACATTTTTGCTGAGGAATGATTATTTTCCTCCCTCCCTCAATCTACTTTCCTTTATGGTCCTTCTCATTTTTTTGTGTTTAAGTGGCAGAAGTGTTAAAAATCAAGCACTAACACGATTGATCACTTTTCTTTTTTTTATATAAAGTTAGACACCTTTATTGTAATCATGTGGCTTGTGTATTTTAATGCTAAAAGCTGAAACATTTTATCATCATTACTGCAACTTAAAACAGGTGCTTAATACTATAATGCAGTAATAAGTGTCAATTTTTAAATTAGAAATATATTTGGTTGTGCTTTTTAACACTTCATGACACACAGAGCTTACTCTTTGTTCAGACACGACGAACTTCTTATCTACATTTCAGAGGGTTTGTTGAAACCATCCACCGCCCCTCCTGCCCATCCTATAGGGACTTTCCAGCTCCTTATATTATGTTGTTACCAACAGTGTTTCAAACTGATGCTGCCTGCCGGCGTATCATACCACCGTGACAGTTACCTTTTGGCTAACTGGCAGTGTATCATACTGTTTCAAAAGGTATCCTTTGGCAAAATCAGTGACGTGGTGCTATGGACTAGTTTGGAATGAGAACAGGCTGTTCAGAGGCTTTTAAATAAATGCACAGAGAGATTAAACTCCCGATTTTAGAAATCATATGTTTGGTGTTGAAGTGATATTTTGTCTAAAAATGATTGCGTGGTTTGATCGACTTTGCCGCACCACTAATTGATACCTGCTCATTATATAAACATCTAACTATTAATCACTGTAAACATGCACTTAGATGATGTAGTGAAAAAAAAGTATTATATTGTTCTGCACTCTGGTCCTCCTCACACTTTCCAGGTCTTCATACTTGACAATGTTTAAGTTGGAAGCGTCACGTAAGAAATAAAAAATATTTAAAGGGTAATACCTAAATCAAGAATTCGAATATATTATTTTCATAGCCCAGGAAAGATCAATCAGTATTTGTGAATATGCGCTACTCTCTGTCAAAGCCAGAAACCAAAGAAGTAAGTCTCAAACTAGTGATGTTGATGACATCACAAGTATGAAGTCTGGAGCTGCTCCATAGACAATGAACGGGAGCCTGATTTGGTGGACCCACAGAATGTTTTTCTTTTTTTATACCCAGATGAGCTTTATTCTATTGTAGTGTCTGTAGTTCTCAAACAGAAAATGCTCTACTTTTATACACTCAGAGCATTCCCCTGGCTGCTCTCAGTGTCATCTTGAACATAGTATGCACTCTAGTATTTGGATTTGGAAGAGAGTTGTTCATGTTTACTTATATTTTTGGACTACTTAGACCATAGGAATAACATGTATAAATTTTGAAAATGGCTGTAGTTCCACTTTAGATTACATAATAATATGCCTAAACATGAAAACGTACATGCAATAGCTAATACATTAGCTATAAAAGAAATAACGTTTTTATTGCTTTAGACTAAACCAAACACTTAACCTGCAAAGAAAAAAGCTTTTAATATTGTCATATTCCATCGACTGTAGTGAATTACAAATTTACATGGATCATTGTTATGTAACTGTGACACAAAATGAACATTTCAAGTCACTGATGCTTAACTTGATTGCATGATTCACCTCTAATGTTTTATTACTGCAGTTATAATGCCACAATAAGTATCATGAGTTCTTGCAAGCACTGCCACAGTGCAATATGAGCGCCTTCATCGTGTGCTGGTGCACAGTAGTCATAGTAACCATAAAGATTTGTTATCTGACATTACCTTTTAGTGTCACTGATTTGCATGCTTTATATGAACTCGGCCTTGCTGATTTATTACAGTTGAATTTGAGATGAATGTAATGACTGTGATTATTTCAGGCCTGCAACCGTAAAATTATGAATGTCTGTGTTACTTTGGTAGTATTACTAGACAGTGTTAAGTATACGTTAAACTGGTAGACATTCATTCAACAATGTTGCAGTGTTGCCTTTTATTTTTGTAAATGGCTTTTTAAGTTTAATTATTCATTTGTAAAAAGAAATGTTTTACTTTCCTACAACAATTGAAAAAACTACTTAAACACTTTCCACTTTTACCCCTAAATATGTAAAAAAAAAAAACAACAAAAAAAACACAGTTACCCCTACATATATCAAAAATCCACCATTACCCCTAACACATATCAGAAATCCAGTAACTCCTATATATATCAAAAATCAATGAACATTTACATTATGGCTTTTTAAGTTTAACTATCTCCTGTGTAAAAAAAAAAAGTTTACTTTCCTGTAATAATGCAAAAATGCTCGTTAAACACTTTCCACTGTTACCCCTACATTTACCAAAAATCAATGAATATTTACACAATGTACACATGCATGCAGGTCCACATCCACAAATATTTTGCATGTTGACTGATTGTGCAGTGCACCCATTTATCCAATAACTCTTTCATCTGACTGCTGTGAGGCGCAACCCAATTCCATCTGTAATGGGAGGCCAGCGAGTAGGACTGCATGTCATGATGTGTGTTTTATGATAAATATAGAAGCCAGACAACTTCTCCACTGTCACACTGCTTCCTCCTCTTGTGGCCCCAGAGTGAAGCAGCATGGGGAGAGCTGAGATGTAATTACCCAATCAGTGTGTGCCATCCTTATTAAAACACTACTAACAGTGCTCCATTATTGAAATACCCCCCACCGGACTCTTCTTAATTCATTAAATAAATTAGCGCCGGCGCCTTTAATAATTCATAGAATGATGTCTGCGTTTTTTTTTTTTTCCCTCCCCCGCAGAGGCTAACTATGACAAAAACCATGGAACTGAAGGCAAGACTGTAAGATAATACTGAGATACTGAGTGGCTGGTCATGAGCAGGCCATCAAGAAAAGATGAAATAAATTCTCATTATAGCTGGAAACCACCTTTTCTCAGCAGATTCTGATGTAACCAAATTTTAACTTTCTAAGTTCTTTATATATGAAAACAAATCTTTTAAACTGCCATTTGGTGTCATTTAATTTCTAGATTTTTTCGTAGGCATAAGCTTGAAACACTACTGAATTAGCCATATTATGTTAGTGCAAAGCTCCCATGCTAGCCCCAAATGAAGTGACGCTCATCCTCCACAAGCACATCTTTATTTTTTCCCCACTTGGCTCCCTGGATGTCTCCTGTGTCCCTCTCATTTGTGTTGCATTAATGTGCTAATGAGAATATCCTTGAGCTAGGCGGAGAAGCTAAAAGACAAATAAAGCGAGGAGTCAGACGAGAGATCTCGCTGTGTCTCTACGTAGCTTTAATTGACACATCTGCATCCCTGATGAAATATTTACCGCCTCTGACGATGGTGCGGCGACGCGTGGCGATCGACGCTGTGTTGCCGATGGTGATGTCAACATGTGATTGTGTTATTGATGTTATTAGCATAGGCTCCTGGTGGAGATCTGGATATATCCAGCTTTTTAGATGAATCGTCAGTGTTTTGAAACTTGATTGTCCAAGATTTTTAATTTCTTTCTTTTTTTTTTTTTTTTTTTGGTTTTTCCGTTTTGCTTTTGAGTGTCACGACTTTGTTCGGTTGGTTCCAGGATTTCTACCAATGACATCACGGTGATATAGTATGCACCTTTGACCATGATGCCACACTCCTGTTTTGAGATTTGACCTAAATTCCTTGTCAAATCTTATTTTTTATTTACTCTTTTTCTCAAATGTTTTGCATTTATAATGTCTAACTGTGAAAAAAACTGTGGTGTGATTTTGTGCTCTATGCTGAGACTCTGCTGTCGCAGAGTATTGTGGGTGATGAAAGTGAAGATATGAGGTGTTTATGATTAGCCATGCAGTAAGGGCAGAGGGAAGATTCAGAATGCCTTGTCCGTATTTCGACCGACGCATTCTGCATCATTGATTGATGCCAAAGTGTACAGAATAGGATTTATATGTATGAGTGTTGAATTTTGTCTCTATCAAAGGATGCATACATGCGAGTTTTTATACCCTGATTGTGTGTGAGTGTGTGCTGCATGTTTGTGTATTCACTCTGCTTTTAATGTGTGTGTGCACCATGCCTGTTGGGATGTGGCGGCCCTCTCAGCCATGTCAGGGACAGCTTCGTCGAGGGTGGCAGCCGGGGAAAATGATGATGATGAAATTAAAATTCTGCGCCCGGCAGAAGGGGCTGCCGCGATTTCACTGGCGGCTGTGCGCATCGATCTGTTCCAGCATTTGACTTTCAACCATGACAAAACTGTGGGCAAATTAATTGTTCTCCAGGATATTAGGCATCAGAGTCCATTAATCCTCTCTGGAGCGCCACGCCGCATGAATACTAATCGTCTTTCCAGGCAGCCGTCTCATCCCTTGCTCCCTTCTCTCTTTCTCCTCTCTTTTTTCTCCCTTATTGCTCTTCCTTTCTGACTCCTCTCTTGCTCTTTACACATATTCTCTGCTCTGTTGTTTCTTTACTTTCCCCTCTCTCATTGCTTATTTCTGTCCCAAATCTATTTTTTTTCCTCTCCAGTCTCTGTAGGTTTTATCTCCACGCCTCTTCCCCCCTAAAAAAACTGACAACAAAGCTGGTGTTGTTTTATCTGCACGCCTTTTCGCAGCCAAGTGAGAAAAAAAAAAAAAAACTGATAAAAATTTATTTTCTGAAAACATCGTAGTGATCTGCAGCAGGAACATTATGTTCATATTATTGATTACATTTTTTGGCTTAACAATAGGAAGGAAAGTGGGACCTAAAAAAGGTGATGATTAGGAAACATGCAGAAAATAGTCTGTCAAGCCACTGGAATGGGTTTTTGAGTTATACAGTACTTTTCTATATATTTCATCTATATTACTTTGCCCAGATAAGATTGTGCTAATGGTGTAATATTAGTCTCTATAAGGATCAGCCTGGCATTTGAGAGCGGGAGAAAAAAATAGCCCCCAACACCAATTATGTAAGATATTAACACATTAGTCGGCGCGCAATCTAATTGGATGGCAGCCCTGTGCACCATGACAACAATCACCTAGACCCTGTTTATCTCGTAATTGATAGTCTGGAGCTTAAGCAGCAGAGGCATCAAAAATTCATACAGCACAGTGAGGACTGGCCCTTCCTTTCAGACCACACATTGATTGGTTTTTATTTTCCTCCCTCTAACCAGGGTAATTTTTAGAGTTTTGGGACGAGTCTCTGATATTGACGTTTGGCTGTGTTTTGATAGATGGCCGGTGGGCTGTGGCAGTAATAGTGTAAGTTATCTGACATTCAGGCAGGCGGGGTCACGGGTCCAGACACAATATATTCACAGCCCTTGCTTATTGACAAACCATCGCAGGTATCGGCTACATCCCATAATAAATATGTATGCTGCAGATTGGTATTTTTTTTTTAGTCACAAATAATCGGTTTCCAGTGTATTGTTGAGCTACCAGCCCAAGGGAAAGGTCTGGCATCATCATAAACTAATCTGAAAACTATTACAGTAACAAATCTATGGCCTGGTTTGATGAAACCTGCATTAACTTTGACATCACGGACATGAATGACTGCAGGAGAAACATTAATTGTGTAGCACCACTACGTGGTATACAGTCTTGTGCTTGTCTCTCAAAAATATTATTTATGACTAACTACTAGGACTGCTTGATTATCATAATCACAATTATTTTGGTCAATACTGAAATCACGATTATTTACCACAATTACTCATTGACTTTGTACACATACTGCATTTATTGAACATAACAAACTTCTTTAAATACTTGAACTTTAATTGCCCTTAATACTTTTTCTCATTGAGCTTCTTTTAATTCCTTAATTTAATTCCCATTGAGTTGCTTTGTATTATATGTCTTTAACTGATGTCTGCGTTGCGGTGGATGTTGATGGGGTTGTCCTTTTCTCCTTTTGTTTTTTTATTATTTGGTCAAAGACCACTTTATGTTTAAACTTAAGATGATTTAAAAAATGTGATGTGTTGCCATGTGGTGCAGCCTTGTATCTAAGGTGTTCCCACACAACACAAACTTTGTTCTGCCTAATTTGCTCACCAAATGCTGTTTCTCTTCCGTCATCTTTCCTCGTGCTGATACAACTTGCAAAGTGTTGAACTTAGGCTGAGGGAAGAAGGGGTGAAAATGCAAAATAACAAAATAAGGGTGCACTTGCAAAACGGAATGTAGAAAAACAATTGTTTTTTCTCGATAAAAGTTTTTTTTTCTGAAAAATTTTCTGAAATCTGTTGCTGAAATTGAAATTGAAATGAGAATTTGATTAATTGCACAGCCCTACTCAGTACTATTACTTACTTACCTTACTTAATACTCTCTGTCAACAATAATTCATACACTACTAATTATAATATTTTTTCGTTACACCCCCAAAAATTAATGATAGTCCTTTTTCCTTAAAAATTCAGACTTCCCATGTGTACTTCAGCATAGAGTGCCCCAGGGATGACATCTTTCTGTAGGCCAACCCAGATGCTAATGTTGCCCTGGTTCCCTCGTCAAAAAAGCCGATTGGATTTTTCCATTGGATTTTGGATCATTGTAGAAAATAAGCTCTGTAGTGAACAAACGTTTATGATACTTACATGTTTTGTTCACTAAGATAATCTTCACAAATGAACACCACTTTCAGGATTTTTGAAGCCTAAATGCAATTGCCAGAAGTTGAAAGCTAATGTTAGGCTATAACGAACTACACAGCAGTCGTAGCCCCGCTGCTATGAGGCTGTAAAGCCGTGTTCAGTGCAGCTCGGCAGGATAATGTTCTGTAGTCTCATTTAGCCACTTGTTAGCCACCGCCTTTTTAAAGACACATAAAAGCTTCAAAGTTGGCGATTGGGGTATTTACTGATGTATTTTATGTTGTAGGAAAAAAAGTCTCTTAAGCTAGTGGTACTTTCTGACTTTGACACCAGAGGTAGGAACCACAGGTGCTGAAATGCTGATTTCTGGTTTTTAGGACGCATCACTGGAGTTCTTTATAATCGTCAGTAAGCGAAGCTAAGGCAAGAGAGCTTGTAAATGATTTATTTTTACTTGACGTCTTCTGTTGCCCGTGACGGGTAATTTCCCAAGGATCTGTGTGAGAGTCAGTTGATGGAGATACAGGCAAGACTTTATCAACCACATATCCAGCCAAAAGCAGTAGTTCAGTAATTCTTCTTCTAATTCTAGCCTGGAGCTAACCAAAAGTAAAAAACAGTTTTGGTTGTTTAGCCAGTGTAGCGTTACAACCGTCCTCTGTGGTTGAGGAGGGCTCGCCTTCGATGGGGTGTACTTCCATCAGCCTCATGTTGTTGTGCTGTCAGTCATAGTTGTTGCTCCAGGAGGTTTGAGGCTGTGTTTTTTGCAGTGTAGAGAGTCTTAGTACCACTACCTAGAACAACAATGTTCTTGTCATCTTTCTCCCAACAAAATCAAAGTCATGGGAATTTTTCCAGCTGCTGAATGTAAGCGTTAACATCTTCCAAGCTTGCTTGCAGCTTTTTGATGTACATGTGATGACGATTACGTGCCTGCGATTACAAAACTGTGATTGATTGTTAGATTTCAAATCAAAACTACTATAAGACAACAAAGTAAGGTTATATCAAGTTTTTTAGGCAACTGTCATATTAGGCTGTTACTAAAATGTTGTTAGTAATTCTTTATACCACTTGTTACTGGGTAAAGGCAGTGATGCAATGTAACAATGTAACATACATGGAAATGTATGGGAGTAAGAGTAATTTGCTACAGTTTTATTCAAGCATCTATGTATGTCAATGTCCTGTGCATTTTTGTTACTTCATTACTACAAAATAAAGTGGGAAGGTTCGGCGTATTAGTGGTCTTAGCTTGCAAGTTAGATCACAGGTTAATCAAATAAGGGCGAATGCATTTTTTAGGGGGCGGAGTACATGTTAAGAAGAAATAACCCTCATAATCCTCAGAATTCTGATCACTTGCTTTTTTGTCACCAGCATTATTTATACATTTATTTTAAAGCTAAGTTCATTAATGTAATAAAATGACTTGATATTAAATTGCGGTAAATATCATTTATTTAAAGACTTACTTAAGTAATGTTCTAAAAGGTGACTATAATATCTACCAAAGTCATTTTCTGGTGAGATATCTGTACTTTTACTCAAGTTTGACTTTCAGCTAATTCATATTCATACACCACTAGGTAAAAGCAATATTATTAATTACTAGTAATGCATGACTGCCAAACACTGATTCGAGCTGGTCTTGATACAATTGAAGGCTGTTGGCTCAATTTAAACCAGATGAACAATAAAACATCTCTGCGGATTCTTCTTGGCATTACCTATTCACCTGCTGTTTTATACCTGGTTTACCAACTCTGCAGAGCTTTATCTTAATATCTACTTCTGGCTTTACAGCCCACAACTTAATTTATTTCATTCACCCTCACTGCTCTCTTCAGTGTAGGTTTTAGATGCAGCTGTTTAAACCCCACTGTGTGAAGAATCTGGTCTCAGATAGAAAAAGTCCATGTGACTGATGATCTCTGAAGCTTCACTGCTGCTTCAGAAAGAGCTTCTTTCAGTTAGACAGTTAAAAAAGCTTAGAGTTAAACTATGTGATGTGAACATGAGTGGGGTAAAAATAGAAGAGAACAATTGAGAAATACGGTGATGTACGCAGCAGCGAGAAAATATCATGAAAACATTTGCATCTGATACAAAGTAATAATGTAATGAAAGTAACAAGACAATTTAATGAATATCATTCTCCACTTACATCTCGCTGTGACTCATTAAATTTAGTCACTTAGACTATGAAGTTAAAACCCATGAGCCCATCGTGGACCGTGGGCCTAAAACTAAGGTACATTTGTATTTTATGTCAACAAAATATCTTATATCCAGACTTTTTGGACAGTGCATTTATGAATTATTTTACGATTACATATTGCACAGTAACATCTACTTTAATGCAGCCCTTCTGAACAAGAGTATTACAGATCTAATAATAACACGTAGGCTTCTTGGACTTTTATTGCACACACAAGACTCAAACTATTTTTAAAAAAAACTATTAAACTTTTGGTGCTTTGGCTGCAGTCTTGAAGGGCTGCTATAACTTTTACAATCCATCAGATGTCAGTGTGCGTGCTAAGTTTGAAGCCCGAAAGGTTTGAATCTTTTTCTTGGCACAAAGCTTCATGAAGCAGACAAAGTCAGCAACCAGCTGGTGAACATAGTGGAACATTTAGCAGGGATGAGATGTTTCCCTCAGAAGTTGGTTGAGAACAAAACAGAGCTTAAAGGAGGGAGAATATTGGCTGTACATTCATCAGGTGAAGACATGGGCGGATTATGGGACAATGTGCCTTTGGGCACAGATATGCAAAAGGACCCACCACCTGTCCTTTATAGAAGCAAGACACTCAAACTCTGTGGTTTTGAATCTCTTTTGTGTTTTTGTTTTGCGTTGTCTTTGTAGTCAATATGCATCTTTTGAGGTTTTGTTTCTCTTTGAGGTCGCTTTGCGTCTTTTTTGGTTGTTTTGTCTCCTTTGTGGTCTTTACATCTGGCTTTTGTATGTATTTGAAAGGTTACAATTGATATTCACACCCATATCAACGTCGTCGAGATGCAATGATGCGTTGATGGAAAATGCCGTCCACCTCCGCCCAGGAAGCGCTCAAACATCATTACAAATTAGTCATCACCCAGTTCGAAAGAGAGAATGCATAGGTAAGAGATATAAAAAAGAAGTAATCACATTTTCAGTGGCCTCCGTGCTGCTTTTCTCTGATAACTAATCTGTTTACCAGCCTGTCTTTGACATTAAATGTGACATACCAAGTAAAAAAATATAAAACAGAGGGTTGCTCGTCTGCTGTAGAGCTGTGCACACAGCTCTAGTCTACTGACAGTAGGAAAGGAGTCTACAGTCTGTTTTTGGCAGGTTTTTCTGTCTTTAAAAAAAAAACATGTACACATGCTAATTTTGGTGGAAAAGGGTTATTACAGTAATATGAATTACATTTTGTAGATAAATGCCAGGAGGGGCAGTGACACTTTGGGCCCCTTGGCCTGTGCTCAGTAAGCCTGTTCAGTATTTCATCCATTGGTGGACTGACAGACAACTTCAAATGAATGCTAACGCCTCTTTGTATCTGCTAGTGTGTAAATAAGCCTTTGCTTAAGTCTTTGCTTAAGCGTTTGTCATGTCAGCTTTTTGACCACAAAAAAAAATCAGTCAGTGCATCGTAAAATGGTGTCCATCAGATGAAACATAGTTACCATGTTCTGTATGTGCTTGTGCCAGGACTTGACTAAAGCGTAACCCATATGTCCATATTGTGTGAAATATTTGATGTGTGTAAGTCGTCCTACATTCAAGTAATCCTATATGCCATTTTTATGACCATATGACATCATATGGAAATTTTTAGATGTCTTTTGCATCATTTCATACACATTACTCTGGAATTCAACCATCTGATAGCTTTGGGAACCTTTAGATCTTGACTATAACTAAAACCAAAAGTTCTGTGAGCTTGAACAATGTTTGGCTGCGTAACATGTGTTTGCAATGACGGACCCACTGAGGGGTTTTAAAGCAAGCCTCTTCTGCTGTAGAGCCAAAGCTTATGCATTTCGTGGCAGCGTTGTTTTGCTCAGAATTACCTAATGAGAACATTTTACAATGAATTTGCAATACCCACAAATTGGACAAGGTGCAACGGTGGTGTTATCAAAAGCAGACTATTATACTTGTGTGGACCTCTACAAGACTGTTAATGACAGAGGGAGAGCATGAGGTGAACTAGGAGTCAGAGGAGCTCGGTGTAAGAATAAAAGAATGAACAGGAGAAGGAGGGAAATAGAGCATGGAATAGAGTAAGGGTGAGGAGGCAGGAGCAGGAGAGCGAGTCCCTGGTGGGCACTTCCTGGCTAAATCTCTCCTCTGCTCTCTGGCTGCCTCTCCTCTCTTCTAGTGCTAATTAATTGGGCTGGGGAATCAGCGCTCTCATCTTAAATCTGCTCCCTAATTGAGCAGTCCTTTCTGCCAGCGTCAGACAGCTCAGCGTGCGTCTTCCGCATGATTTGGAGCTAAACGCACTGTCACTTTATTACCCACCACATAACCCGTAAAGCACTATTACACCAATCAGATAGTTACTACAATTAGCATGTTGCCATTTTCAAGGCTCTTCATTACAGGCCTACCCCATCTAGCCCACAGTAGACGAGAATGAAACCTTGTACAGTGTGGAGTGTCCGCTCGCTTTATTTGGAGTCTTTGTCAGGATACATTTATTCACACAAACACACAAATACACTACATTTTTAAATGGATGGTTATGACTTTTTTTATTAATATACAACAGCCAACTTCCTGTTAATAATACAGTTTAATGATAGTGATAAACTATCTCAATGCCCTTTGTTTGACATTTTGGAAAATGTGCTTAGTTAAGATATTGCCTATGTATGCTTAGAATTAGCCTTCCTGTCAAGAATTACATAAAAAGACTGATACCACTCACAGTACAGTGAAATAACAGCCTTCAGCCCGTTAGCTTATTTTAGCATAATGACTTGAAACAGAGCTAAAACTAGCCCGGCACTGTTTGAAGATAACAAAGTTTAACTACTAGCACCCTTGAATATCTCCAAAAGTTTGAAAAAGTATTTTGGAAGTCTACAATAAAATCCTTTTTTTAAGAAATAATTTACCCACAAAATGACAAGTTAATATCTCATGCTGTGGTACCTTGAATTTGTGACAAATTTGACTTTTCTCACATCCCGCCGCTGAATGTAGAATGCAAAAATGGCAAACTTTGTTGATAAATTAAAGTCAACAGGGATCACGTTTAACAACAGTAAAACTACATCAAAACATCAGTTTACGAAATCTCAGCCAAGTCATGTATCCAGTTACATGCTCAGTATTTCATTAACACCTCGTACTACATAAATGTCTGTACTTTCTGCTATTAGTTTGTTTGTGTTACACCTCTCATACTGACCTTGGGTCAACCTTGACCCCAGTTTGTTCAGAATTTGCTCCCTTTCTTCATGCAGTGTGTCCTCTGGTGTGGTGTGATGGACACAGACAGGAATTATTCTCTTATTAGAAGTCAGTTTCTCAAACTATCTTACTGTGTCAGTCACAATGGTATTCACAGACAGAGGAACTGTAAAACAGAATAAATACTCTGTTGGCAAGAGAGATGAAGCCATTTCTACCACATGGTCTTCTGTTCACTAATGTTAAACATTACTAAATATCATCTTTAGTCATTTGGCCACATACTCGTGTTATGCGGCCGTTATTTTCTAATAACTCAATAATGTAATTTTGAGGTTAATCCTTCAAGTCGATTTTACTCATTCATGTCACATTAGCAGTGTTACCTTATACTGCTGTTTCCACGTGAGGCAAACTGCCATCATTTCACAATAGCCCCGAACTGCTCCGTTGCAGAGACACATCAGCAAAAAAGCTTACATGAAATACAGGAATTATCTGTGAAATATCCGGCCAATAGTTCTATAGTGGCTGCGCAGACCAGTGATGAATGACTTCTTTGGTGTCTGGTGGTCTGTGGTGTTGAGATATTTAAGTCTTCTCACTTTTTGCTATCGTAAATCATGACATACTGTATGCCTGTTTTTATAGGATTAGCTGTGGAAACATAGGTAAGGGGAAAAAGTTATAAGGTGTTTGAAGCGATAGGTCACGGTCATGTCAGTTCATATGTCTGCCTTTCACTGAGAAATGCTTTTCACAGGAGTAGCTTTCAGGAGGCGATCAAGCATAAAAGCTATGGTGGGCAAATATGCTTGAAAATCAAATCTGGTTCTACTTATGAGAAGTTCCCTCCTACTTCTTCTCTTGTTTCCATGGTGGTGAATGGTCACATGCACATACACACATTAAGAAAGGGGTCTAATAGTTAGTGCGAGCATGTGTGAGTGTGTGTGTGTGTGTGTGTGTGTGCGTGCAGACTGATGGTCTTGCACCGCAGTGCTTTGATTCTCTGTCTTGGAATGAGGGAGTGATGTCATTGTTCCTCTGGGGTTTCAGAGTTACTGGGATGAGGTCACGAGGGGTCAAGACAACCTTGGATTCATCGCTCTTTCCCGCCTCCCCCCTTCTCCACCACCATCACTTAAACACTACCTTTCTTCTCCATACGTTTCTCATACAGAAGCCTCCCCTCACCCATCTCCCTCTCACCTGGATTGGATTCAAAACTTGTTCTGTTTTAATCTGATCCCTCCCTCATTGTTTGGTAGCGAGAGGTAAAAGGAGGTCTGCTTTAAGGCAAAATCCAGATTTGTTGACATCCTCCTCACAAGGCCTTTAAGAATGCGCTCATATGCTAAAGCAATCAAATTCCCACAATTTCCATAAAACCGAACGAGAGGGTAAAATTCAGCTTTGCTGGGACTTTCTCACTTTAGCTCTGTGTTTTTCAGCGCTGATCATGACAGGTGTATGTAAGTCCACCTCCTGTGTTGAACTGTTGACCAGGGAGAGGAGCCAGAGTAAAGCAATATTGTATTTCACTCTGATGGTTTCCCAATACGCAGAGAAAAAGCCTGCGAAGGAGTCAAAACTCTCCGCAAATAGCATTAATGCAAACATCTGGTATATTTATGAATGTATGCATAAAAAGTGTAGCTCATCTGGTATGTACATTTATTCTATGGATATGCTGCATGCAGTGCAGAGTTTATCTATGACTATATCCCATGATCCAGTCCTGAAATCTACTCTAATCTCCGTATAAACACACAAACACAGCTTATCAAACAGAGACACTTCCTACAGTAGACACATGAGCGCAGTCATAAACACAGACATCAAGAGGAAAGCACGATCATATTGATACCTGCTTTTCATATAAACATGCATGTGTGCATGCTTGTGTGTCGTGCTGGTGTTTTGCATTCACTCTCATGTGCGTATTTTGTCCTTGGGGGCGGAGGTAAGCATGACTTTGGGGACAAGGGGAACAGCGGGTGAGTTGCAGTGAGCTCATAGTGGTCATTATCCTTTGCTCCATCCTTGGACCTCCTACATTCCCCAAAAGCACCTGGTCCCCCTCTCCTCCCCTTTCTCACTCTCCCCCATTGCCCCAGCGCAGGTCCTTGCAGTAGGGCAGGGCGGCCTCAGGGTTCGAGGGTCCCAGCTGTGTAAATGTTTTCAGTTGCTGTGTGACTGGAACTGGGTCCTTCTTTTTGATCAGATGCCAAGACAAGCCCGGCCTTGGTTGTTCTTGGCAGCTGCTGGGGACGAAAGAATGTCAGCATGACTTTAAAAATATGACGGTTTGTAATTTGGACCACAGAGTGAAAACTGAGCCGCTGGTACAGTTTGTGATCATCTAATTATGCCACCCCCTCCACTCCTCCTTCCCTGAATCCCCCCTGACAAAATCCTAACCCCCTCCTTTTATTCTTATCCAGGAATGAAGCCGTAAAGCTGCTTTGTCCCCAGTGAATTATTTTCGGGGTAGGCGTAATGGCTTTGTGCCCTGCTGCATTACTTCTCCCATGTTTCCCCTCATCCCTCCTTCATGGTTGCACAGTTCTGTGTCGACTTCACGTGCTAACCTGAGGTGCAGGGTGTGTTTTAAATATTCAAGGGGCTCGAGCCGAGTTGTTTAGACACAACTCCGTATGTATTAGGTTTAATATTGTAGCTGTAGGGTTACATTAGGTCAGCACCTGTTGGCAGGACATCTCACACAACATGGCATGTGTAGTTTGCATGTTCAGCAACAAGACAGTGAGAAATAAATTGCCTTTGTAGGAATAATGAGATTAAAATCTTGTTTCTTTTGTGGTGAGCCAATAAGCCCTTATAGAAAACACTGGTGCTGCATAAACAAAGAATTGTCTGCATAGAGGCTCAGAGCACATTACTGTGGAAGCTGTGTTCATATGCACATGCACGCAGTTGTCTGGCCTTCTGTAAATGTGCCAGGTTGTCTGTGACAGTATCAGAGGGGGGCATTTCTCCCACACAAGTTGATATGAAGTACTGCGCAAATCCCTAAGCTCAAAGCTCAAGCATAGATGTGTCAAATATTTAACAAATGAATGAGTTTTTAATCTGGGGCTCAGGGGAATGGAGCGTCATGATAAGGTTCTTTTTTTGTTTTCCCTTCATTAGCATAATTTCTCTGGAGTACATGTGCAGATTTCGCCGGCTTTGTTTGGGATCCCCACTGAGATCTGAAATGGAGGCACGGAATCATAAGAAAAAACCTCCGAGATGTTAGAGAAGCCTAAGTGCACCAGTAAAGGCAAGTGTTTGCCAGCAACACAGCTCCCATTGTGTCTCTGGCTGTTCATCCATTTGCCCATAATTGGGTTAATTGAAAACTTAAATGCAAGGTTTGTTTTTTTTCTCTCCTATTCCCTAATTAAACTGTTGTTTTGCTCCTTATCCAATAACACTGTGCACGGACACGGTGCCAATCAGCTAGGAGCCGCAACTTAAGCCATTAAGGGCTGGATGGAGGATTACAAATGTTGGACCACCTCTAATCAGAGGCCCATTGAAAATCCACCTAAGCGGGAATAAATGATACGTGAGGCTTACACACACTTACAGATTTCTTGCTGACATTTTAAATTCTTTACACCAAGCCGACAGTCAGCTGTTGGTCAGCGTTGGGCTATTGGTGAGCATAGGATTTGGCTGCTCATTACGAACATTTGACTATTTGTTTGGTCTTCCAAACAGTTCCATAAGTTTTTAAAGTTGAATGGGCTCCGTGGGACGTTCAGTGTGACAGCGGCATTCACATCAGAAAGTAAACAAGCTAATGGCGCTAATGATGCTTCGTAAATGTGCAAAATTAGAAAAAAAAAACCCTGACTGCTCGACTTGAAGCAGTCGCAGTTGACATAGGGGTCTCCGACTGATAATTCTAATCTCCGACTTTCGAGGGGCAGCCCTAGTCTGTTGTTCGAATTTTTGCAGTGTGTCCCCCACTGTTGGCACTAGTTGATCCTTTTTTCAGCCGATTCATCATGATGTATTGGTGGCAGAGGATGGGGAGCCGTTGGTGATTGAAATCACTCTAACTGGCCGTTCATATCAGTGCAGGAGAAGAGAAATGGAAGTGAAGTAAGCAAACAAACAACTAAAGTCAATGTAAGATCAAAACAAATGTGTTATATAATACGATTATTCTTTTTAGCCATTGAGCTCTTTAAGAGAAACGGTTTGTAATAGTGTTACTGGTTGGTGGCGCACGATAAATATATTTATTCTTTTAACATAAGGTTCTGCTGTTAATGTGCTAATGGGCTAACTAATGTCTTGAATCCAGCCAACATTAAGTCAGTCCATGATCAGCCATCTAACTTAGCATTCCCTAATTTACTCCTAGCTTTGCTAAGGTTGTGTTTAGCTAGTTATGACGGATTATGTTTAAAGTATGGGTAATAATGAGGGATACATATCGCTATTTATAATGTGAAACACATCTTCATGTATAATAAATTGTTTTAATAAATAATTTAATAAATTGTTGCGCCATCATGTTGCTGGGTTTCTCTCATACTGGCGGTCGGTGCTGTTTGTAGGATCATGCACGCTACAAACAGAATGTTTCTGCAGCTATAGACATTTTGCAGAATGGACGTGGTAGTTGGCCATTGGCTGTGATCTTTGGGGTGTGCTTAGTGCAACATCTTGGTCGAGACATAAGCGATATGAGGCGATGCAACAGTCACCTTTTGTCGCTGCTAGTTCTTTGATGTTGGTGTCCTTGATGTGTCTGAAAATAAAAAAATGGCTTTAATCACTGATGGTCTGAAAGATTAAGATCTTATTGTTTCCTAAAATGATGCGTGATAAAATGTTGCCCTCTAATGTGAGGATGAATGATTACTTGTCAGTGTTCCAAAAAGCCAAAAGCACAACAGCTCCTGACAGTTATAAAGCGGAGCAGCAAGATCTGGATGAACCTCCCGATTGGACCTGCAAGGGTCAAGATGACTTATAGTACGCACTGTATGATCCCTTTTCCTTTTTTTATCACAGGCTCCAACAACCACCGCTACAACTTCAGTTCATAATACAGACTTTGTGCTCACAACAATTCTATTTAAAACTCTCATGTCAAATGCCTGTAATGGCTGTGAGGTTAAAGGAAGGAGAAAGACAGTGGGAGTGTGGGAGGGAGAGCTAAGAGGGTGGCAGAGTGAGTGCCCACAGATACAGTAAACAAATTAAGTCAGACTTTATTTTGAGGGGCCGGCTGCACTGAGCATGAGCTGGCGTCTAGTCTCAGTGTCAGCTAGAGGACCTTTATGCGAGTACGCAGTCCATCTCACGCCTTAATGAGGCAATGGAAAAGCATGCAGGCCAGCACATCAACAGAAAAACAGCACCCAGAAAATACCAACTTAATAAGGCAATACAAGCAAATGAATGATTTTTAGAATCATGTTTTAAACAAGTAGTCCTCCCTGAGCACGCAGAGATGGAAGGGGTGAGAGAAAATCTGCATATGTGAGTGTGTAAGCGTGTGCATGTGTGTGTATGTGTGTGTGTAAACAAATTCTTCTATAAACCTGGCAGAGCGGAGGCTGCCACAGACATCAGCTCTGCATTTGCATATTCATGGCTCAATTTGCACTTGGCTATGCAAATGTATGCAAACATCGTTTCAGAACATTTCAAAAATAGAAACCAGCATTCCAAACGACGTTGTGCCTCTTAATATGCAGCCACACAAGAAAAAAAAAAAATTAGTGGGGAAAATCGAACAGGCCAAGTAACGGCTGAATATCTGATTTAAAACTAAGAGCCGCGCTGCAATCCTCTGCAAACAAGTTATAGTGGGATGAGCCCAGTGCTGGTGCTGCTGTGGTGTAATGTAGATATATTGTGATTAAATGTCAGTTTTTTTTTTGTTTTTTTTTATGCCCTTCTTACCATTCTTGTGTGCAGTGTGTTTTAAAGACCCATAATATTTAAATATGTTCTTTTGGTACAACCCATGTTTCCCTCTGGGTGTTTTTGTGTGGTAATTAGAATTGGATGGGTTTTTCAAAAATAAGGGTAAAATTATTGTTTCCAGACTCCACCACTAAGACTACAGTTAGTACATCAAAATAAAAAAGAGCATAATTTGATTTGCATTACTGTGTATGAACTGAACACTGAATGTTTCATTATGAATCAGTTTTCTATTATGGATTTCCTAATCTTGGCAGCCATGCCAGTTGAACTCTTCCAACACCAAAGCAACTGGCCGTGTCTTCCTCTCTTACCCCCGGCTCATCTACAACACGCCATTGTCTCCGCCGTGGCTCCCCTTCAGAATGGGGAAAGTTTTTCTAGACAGAAGATGAATGGAAGGGGAAGAGTTCAGCAAAATCTACTTTTGCTTAAATCCTATTCATCTGCTGGGCACAAGGCAGGGTAAGCTGTTCCCCTGGCACAGGGTCTGTCTGAGGGGCCGTGTGGGGCCCTCCGGAGCTTTATCTCTCCTCCCTGTGCTCCTCAGGATAAACGGCTCCACATGGAGCCCTAATCCCCCTCTTCACCCGGTCCATTTTCCTTTCCTTTCCTTTCCTTACATCCCTGCTTTTTATCTCCTCCTTCTCCCCCTGTTTTCTCTCCCCTCTCTATTTCCCCCATGCCCCGCAAATGGCAATTGCTGGCCTACAGGGACCATGCTTTTTCCTCTGTGTGAGACAAACAGTTCACCCAGGAGAGGCTTGTTAAACCCTCGCCACAGTTTGAGCCCGGTTTTGCTGTTTTGCAAAACGTGTTAATTTTATGACACTAAAGCCAGCAGTAAAAGCAAAGCCCCGGCTAATTAGCCAGTGGTGTGAGGTGAGTGGCAAAGAGTGGGCATGCCACTGCTTGAGGTGCCTTAATCATTGTTTACGAGAGAGCTCAGCAGGGTTTTTGGCTCTTGCTCTCGTCTCTCCACCTTCCTCTGTAGTCCCAGATTTAGCCTGTGCCCGCAATTCTAGCGTTACTCACTTAGAGAATAACAAGATACAGGAGTGAGACAGCAGAATGATTTGTGCAAGAAAAAAAAAGTTCCCCCCTTTTGCACCAATGCTTGTTCTTTTTTGTACGTATTGCATTACAAGCAGAGCAAATGCAGCAGAAAATACCCTTTAACTAACCGATACATAATCACAAAGCGTTGTATTTTTTTCTTCTTCATGAGGTTTATTTAAAGAGTGTCCCTTAATGGTGCTGCTTCTCATAAGTGGCTACAAGCCTCATTTGGCTTTGTTGGGCTGGTACAATGAGGGAAGTGGGGGGTGTGGGGGGTTACCATTGAGAGGTAAGTGCATTACCATTCATGGAGAGAGAGAAAAGGGAGGTTGTGGAGCAGAAAGTGGCTGCTGCCTCTTTAAGATGGGTTTAAGTGATCAAAATTTCATGCAAGGCTGCAATTGGTGGTATAATGTTGCTCTTTAAGAGAGTTGCCTAATGATTGCCATGTGTGGACAGTGGGTTTTGGAAGGGGATTTTGTGGAGGCAGGGGCTGGGGGCCTGAGACTAGGCCAGACTGTGAAGTAGACTGGTGAGGTCTGGGGGCTGGGGAGCTTGGAAAGCTGAGCAGAGAGGAGAGAGAAGTCTCACGGAGGGGCTCAGAAAAGGCCAGCCATATGAGATTACAACATACCTAAGAAATGTGCTCGTCGGGAAAGTTTGTGTATTTTGGGAAGTGCTCCAAATTTTCCACAGACAGCTTTTTATTTTTTGGGTTATCTCACTCTCCCCCGCCTCTCCCTCTCTTCGTAGTTTGGACTAATTGCGTGGCGTAGCGCCCGCTGAGTCAATATGAGAAACTCTGCTCCCTTTCCTTTTTTTTCTCTTCTTCCCTCACCTCTCTTTCCAAACATTCACTGATAGTATGTGTATTTTTGAACGCAAAGGATAACATGTCTGTATATTTTTCAAGCGCATGGGTTCAGGGTTCTTTTGTAGGTTTAATTTAAAAAGGATGAAATTTTGTAGCGGAGAGAACCAATGTTTCCAGTTTGCGGCTGACAGAAAAGCAGAGCGGTAGCGAGATAGGCTCTTAGGGGACACGCTCCACTGGTGTCCCGAGAAAATAAACACAAGACATTAAGATGTTTGATTAAACTTGAGGGAAGGTTCATCTGATATTATTAAAGTAATTGTAGTATTTATTTATATTTAAAGCTCGCTATTTTTTGCTGCCCTTCTGATACACACATGCACCTCAGAAAAAGATCATAAATACAGGTCATTTTTACAATAAAAAACTATTTGCAGTTGATTAAAAGAAATGCAATTAAATCAAATTTGCATCTATGCAACCATTTTACAAACGCACCTGACCTGACACATACTGTGTATGGCTACTGCAGGTTGGACAGCAGCAGTGAGTGGAAACCATGCCTCCACCTGCTGTTCAGCTCTCGCTCTGTGCAGTCACACACCAGCAGCCACTGCGGTTGCTGCGTTGAGCTCCAAAGGCCCGCTAATGCTGACCCGCTTTCACGGACGTGGTCAGAGGGCTCACTGCTCTGCTTTGACTCTGGCGCTAACTGCCTGACTCAACAGCACCTCAACACCCTCTCTAGTTAAGAGTGTTTGGTTACATTCATGTAGTCAGAGTTGTGTTATTATGGTGTTTAACAGGAAGGAAATGCCACTGTGTAAGAAGACGCGTAGTATAAGACAAGTGTCAGAGAACAGTGTCAACTGACTGCTTTACTTTTTCCATTGCAGTCCTGAAGCTGCAATGTTGCTTAACTGGTAATTAAATAGTTTTACCCCCGATAAAGACAGTAATACACAGCTGAAGCATAAACATAGAAGATGCTAGTTAACAACCAAAAATTTAATTATACTTGTCGGGGTTCTTGTGTGTGAGTCCTGTGAGTTGTTGTATTTTGAGGGTTTGGAGTATTTAAAATGATAATTCAAACATCATGTTTTGAATTTAAAGATGTTTAGAGAACAATATGTTGAAGCTTACGGTATCGCTATGATGTAAAATGTTTCTCATATACTAACAAGATCCTT
Organism: Plectropomus leopardus; assembly: GCF_008729295.1. Taxonomy (NCBI): domain Eukaryota; kingdom Metazoa; phylum Chordata; class Actinopteri; order Perciformes; family Serranidae; genus Plectropomus; species Plectropomus leopardus. Next base: position 12,991,950 of record NC_056468.1, read on the forward strand.
TTTGCATTATAATGTTGTTTTTTTTCATATAATTCATAGCCTTGGGAGCATATTCTGACCAGGGGGGGCTGAAAAAGGTTTTTGTTTTTGTATAAACCATAAGTTTCACATTTAATTCTTTTAGCTCCTCTCTGTGAAGATTTTTTCATAAAGTGTGTATTATAAACCAATATACACTTCAGGTGCAGTTCTTCACAGGGAATGACCAAATTAAACATGCAACTTTCTAGGTTGGCAAGTTGCTCATTACCAACCTGGGTACGAAAAACAAACATTTAAAAAGTGTATAACAGACACGAAAAAAATGAACAAAAACATTACACATAAAGTCAAAGCCCAGTCTCCAAAGTCAAATGCTTGCTGCGCGGCAGCAGCACGAAAGAAAAAAACAGAACATAGTCTAACAGCCTGAATCACAGAACACCAAATGTGGCCTTTCTCTAAAATCTACTCATTTAAAATCGGCTTATAAATGTCAGCTCTGTCTTCTAGAAATTACCTTCACACACACATTTAATCTGAATTAGTAAATATGTTTTGAGGGAAACTTATTGATTAACTAATAAATAAATGTTTGTTTTTTTGTTTGTTTTTTTTACCTTTGTTTATTAACATTTAACCAAAATCACAATCTTTACCTAAATGTAACCAAAGTGCTTTTGTTGTTTAAACCTAAGACAAGTGTTGGAACACAAACCTGAAGTTCTGGTCACAAGGTCCTGCACTTTGTACGGCCGCAATGCTCCCAAACCATCTCCTTGTGAAGAGTATTTGGTACATGAATGCAGTGTTGTGATACCTGAAAGAAACTTTGTCTGAACATAATCCAGCCAGCGGTGCAATGACAACTTAATTAAGAAAGCAGTTTTGTAACATAAGAATGAAATTTCTAGAGGACATAGTTGGAAATGTAAACGTTATTTTAATCCAGGAAAAACAGTCTTGCTTGCTCTAATGTGACGGGTATGTAGACCTACATTCCAAAAGCCAATACAACATCTATATACAGTACGTGTCTTTGATGTGAATAGTATGATTCAAATTGTTGCGGTCATATGACTCACTGTTACAGTCATAAGTGTTTCCAATCAATCCTAATGAATTTTCATTCATTGATTTAATTTATAATTTTTTTGGCTAGTGGCTGCCACCACGGCCCACATTTATATTGTTATTTTACCGTTTTTACTTGACACCAAATAATTCTTTTTACAAGAAACTCCTATTATAACTATATATCATTGTGTCTTGTTAGTGTTTATTATAAACCCCATCAAAAAACAAACTTTTCTCATCCGAGCTGGTATGTTGTGATAACAAGAAACTTACATATGCTGTTAAAGTGAGAGAAAGATCCAACATTGCCTGAAGACACAGAGTAGCCTAGAGCAATCATATAACATGATTGATAAACATATTACACGAGTGATTTAGACAGGTGGCAGCTGTCTGTCGAAGTTACCTGATATGACGCGAAAACTTCATGGTAATAACAAAATCAAACACCAAAATGTTGTTTTAGCTTAGCAACAGGATCATAATTTGCACTTGTAGATGAAGCACTGACTGAAAGTGTCTGCGGAGTATGTGGACACAAAGAATTTTAATGCAATTTAATGGTTGATGGGAAACAAAATCCTAATACATGAATAACAGGTGATATAGCCACATGGAGTGGTCGCAAGAAAAGGTATTTATCTGAGCCCGGCTCTGTTGCCAGCTGCCCTGCTCTCTGTTCCCTCTCTCACATAGATACTTATCAGCTTTTAAAGGCAGCGATTCACCCCTATCACCCATCAACAGCACCTTGCGACATACACTGCCTCACCACTACAAATCCCATTACTTTTATCCTTAGCTAATACTGGGGTGCTGTTGCCTCCTGTCAGGGCCCACGGCACAAACAATTTGCTTTCTTCCTCCTTCCATTTCACAGAACTGCTCACGGTCAGAGCGATGGGGGTGAGGCTGGTTAGGGCGAGCTGCGGGCCCTGCTAGAATTGTCACACAAACTTTGAAATGGCTGCCAGAGTTAAAGTAGCTTGAGGGGCTAAAGAGTTTGATTTTGGAAGATGTGCCAGTGTTATATGACCAGCCTGGTAAGATATAAGTGATCATTTCTTTTGTGCTTTTGTTCTACTTTGAGCTATACAATATGTGTATGGGGAGTCTTTACTTGCTCTGCGGCTTGATCTCACTATTTACAACTTTACACACACGCACACACACACCAGCCCATCATCCCTGATGCGTCAGGGCTTGTTGTGTTCACTCTCGGCCCGACTCCGCCTGCCTGACCCTCCTGACCCGAGTGCATTCCTTTCTGAGGTGATTGGCAGCCCATGCAAATACTACACAACCATGACTGGCAGTAAGAGCCACTCCGTGCCCTTCCCACAATGCCCCTGGCCCCTCCCCGTCAATAGACGCTGAGCTGGCGTCATTGTCCAGATACAGTGACCTTTTACCTCTCCAAAGTTGGCGCTTCCTGGGAACCACCCCAGAACTTTTCTCCGATCCGTATTGGAATGTGTGACATGTAGGCATGATCTCTCTGTTTACCTCTCTCTCACTATCTCTATTTTTCTTCTTCACTATCTCTGTCTGTATCCCTCTCCCCCTGGCAGTCCCAGCTGCGAACACAACATAGCAGGGGGAATGTTTTTTAAAGCCCACTAAACAATATTCTATTAGCATAAATTTGGTTCTGTCTCTCTCTGCCTTTCTGCAATGTCACAGTCAGATCTCTTTGCTTTAAGGATTGAAAGGCAAACAGCTTTAGGTGTTGTTTGTGGGTTGGCTTTCCTTCTTGGCATGACAAGGCCTTAGGGCACCAAATGCATTACAGCTCTAACTGTGTCAAATCTCCGAGGGCTGGGAGGACCCCAGCCAACCTGTGTTCTCTAATGTCACACACCAGCAGTAAGCCAAGTCAATAAAATGAACACCCGGTGATCAAAGAGGTGACAAGGATGCTCGTGACAGTGGGATGAAATTCCAACTTACTCTACGACGCAACACAACACGGTGATGCAAACCCTTTGCATACATATCTTCCCCCTGCAGCACTTTACGTGAGTGGTAGTAGAAGGGCTTGGAGGTATTTGGATCATTAATAGATCTCACCGCTGAGCTGTTATGCAGTACTGTACACTGCCTGGGAATATTCCCTAATGATTTCCACAGACCTCAAGCCTGCTCCTTCCCCCCTTCCAGCCTAATCTGTTATTCCTTTTGTTCAATTCCCTTTTGTTCTTTCTCTTTATATTTTTTGCTTCTATTCTTTAATTACTGTTCCCACCCAGCGAGGGCCCTGTCTCTGTGGCCCCCCATGTCCCAAGAGAAGCAGGGAGACGCGACCATGTGGCTTCGCTGACAATGACATGAATGGCCACAGTGGCAGGGCCACCTCTCTGAGGACTGGGACATGAGGGGGGGAGGAGGAGGTGGTGAAGGAGGAGGAGAAAAGATGGAGAGAATGAAAAGGGGTGGGAAAGATGAGCGCAGGGAGCCCCGGTTCAACCCTTATTTCTCTTTCTCTATTCTCCTTGGTTGGGAAGGAATTCTCAGTTCCCTGGGTGGTTTCAGAGCGAAAGGTGGAATGAGGAGAGGGGAGGGAGGGTGGTTTAAATCACGGAGGACAACAGGCAAACAAGAGGCAAAACTTCAACAAATCCTGAATTTCTATTAGCGCTTTAGACTTGGTGATGTAACAGCTATGCCCAGGAGACCAATAAAAGTTAATGACAGAGGATTATTTTGCCACCAGTCAAGCTCCACAGAGGACTTTGAATCAGTACTTATAGTGGTCCAGAATTTATTCTCAGCGAGCACTCCTGATCCATAAAAAGCAGTATGGCACCCACTGAGTGGTGTGAGTTCTCCGCCAACGCTGGTAGTAAAGACGGCAATGACGACGATGGCGTTGATGATATAGACAATGTTAATAACGCGTAGTTAAACTATTCCAACCTTCGCCGCAACAGCATGCAGAGTGTCATAAAAATGTGCATCCTGCTGTGAACGATCGCAGACACTGTGCTGTCTAAGTGTTTAATAGTATATACGCGCATCTATGAGTAAGTCTGTATTCCCTCCAAGCTGACAACTTAATGCTGTCTCAGGCACGGCAACAAGATGAAATCAGATTGACAGGATATCATGAAAATCCAGACTGAAAGTGAGCTCATGGAAATCTGTAGAGAAGAATAATTCACATCTAAGCTTAAGAAGCAAAGGCACAGTCGTTACCCCCCAAACACACGCGCACACACACACACACACACACACACACACACACACACACACACACACACACACACACACACACCGTCATCATCCCACTCCTACTCTTCAACCCACGCAGGCTGCCAACTAGTCCATGTACATTCCACACACATCTCCACCAGATAATTTTTGTTTTAATAGAATCGCTTAAAACAATTAATTACTGTCGCCTTTTCTCCCCCTATACACCTCTCCTTTCGCCCCCCCCACTCACTCAATCCCTCTCTCACTCATTCCCCTGCGTCGTAGGAGATACAGGCGGTAATAAAAAGGCGTTTATTGGACGATTTTCTGGAGGCCCGTTGGTTATTAACATGTAAATTAAATCATCACAGCTGTTCCATTTTCAATCAGATGGAGTTTGAGGGAGGCGGGGCGCAGAATGAGGACCCCAGTGCACTGATTTTATTACGCACACCTTCATTAGGAGCCCTGCAGCCACGATCACCACCACCACAACAATCAACCTCCTGACACACACACACACACACACACACACAAACACACACACACACACACACACACACACACACACAGGAAAGCCCTGACACACACAGGTACATACAGTGTTAATGCAGAATGTTCTCACTAGCATGTTAGCTACTCCCACATAAGCAATATGAATGTAAACTTTTACTGTTCAATGCATGCTTTTATTATCTGCAAGATAACAAGGACGCATTAGAATACTCAGACTGAAAATTCTAAATTCTTCTAATGTTGTGTGTGATGTTTCAGCTTCACCTTGTCCAGCTAGTGGTAATGTGCATAAATTGGTGGCAGCCAAATGCTCATAGATCAATACTTTTCCCCTGATTGTTCCACTGAGTGGCTATCTTCTCTCCTGAGCTCTTGACCCCAAACATGAAAAGTGACATGCTCTAAAAGACAATGACGCCTCACTGATGGCTGTTGGGGGAAAAAAAAAGCCTTGTGTCTTTTAGTAGAAAGCACCCAAGCCCCCGGAGACGAGGCAGACGGGCGGCCGTAACTCAAATAAATAGTCAGAAAATGCAGCAGATGATGGACTTTATCAATGATCATTTTTCTAATGCATATATATGTTTTAAAGGCCTTGGAGACGGCCAGTCTCATAAACGAGCAGTGTTTAAAAGCAGGGGGCGGTGAGACTCAGGGTGTGATGAGATATTGGTAAGCCCATGTAGAAAGGTTAATGTTGCCCACAGAACGTGCTAATGGTTCTGGTTTGACAATGGCCTGTGGGGAGTGTGGTGGAAACCTCATCGAAGCTAACTCATTGACACATAAATTGTACATTTTCAACAATTTCATTATGATCTACATCGTCTTACTGTGACATATATCAATAGGGATGAAGTGGATGGTCTTATTTTTCTTGCTTTTCCCCCTTAACTCACAGGCCTGAGAGAATATTGATCTTTCATCTCTTTGGAGGAAGAATCACATTATTGCCAATGGAGAATAAAGTGCCACAGCCATATGAAAATTAAAGCATGGGGAGCGGTGGCACGCAGCAGTAAAGTAATGCATGTCAAAACATTAAAAGCATTTATCTTCCTAATAAGTATAAATGGATCAGCTGATTTGAAGCATACATAAATTATGTGCATTGTAGTTATCAGCTAAATAAACACAAAGGAAGTGATTGTTTTAGATGTAAAGTAAACGCTTAAAACCATGCAAAACCATCTAATTTTCTCTTCAGATAATGCAAAATATATTTAAGATGCCACAAAAGAAAGTGCTAATAAACTGCCTTTGTGGATAACACTTAAAACATTTGAGTGTTTTTTTCTCTTAAAGCTTTTATGGAGATTTTTCCCTTTGAAGAGGAGATGCGGAAACACTAAATCTGTGGGAAGATTGTATACTAGAGAGAGGGTGGTGAGGTTCGTCTGTGTGTTTGGCGCTGAGGAGTCAGACAGCAGCTTGTATGGGTAGTGGTGAGATAATGGATTGACCTCTAGTCTGCCCGCGCAGAGTGGCTGCATTATAGCAAAGCCAGTGTGAATAAAAGAAAAGATGGTTATTTTTAGCGCCCGATTGAAATGCTGAAGGAATCTGTCACTGGGCTCAGAGTGCAGAGTTGTGAGGGAGATAAAATCATATAGTGAAAGACAGAAAAGAGAAAAGGAGGTAACGGGAAAAACAAGGGAACTTGTGGATATAAACATTTCACTGCAGCCCTCGGTGCTGCTGCCTACATTTACTAAAAAAAAAAAAAAAAAAAAACAATAGTCACAATCCTAAAAGGAGATGCATAATTTACATAAATTACATATTAATCCAGATTAATTAGCATATATATTTGAATTAGGATTTAAAAGCTTTAAGGCCTATTTTGATTATTCCACTATGACTCCAACCTCTGATCACTCTGAAAAGGGGGATGTGAATTTGTATATTCAACATTAATACGCTATGCTAATAGTGGCTAATACTGATATGCAGATTTACTTAATTACTAAATGGATTTTACTCTACTTTGCCATGCTTTGCCACAGTGAGTCAAGTATGTTTGTTTTAGTTTATGTTCAAAGAAGCTTAAAGGAACTCACATCCTCCAATTAATGCAAGACGAATTAACTTGATTTTGGATTGTTTCCCATTTTACCCCCCCCCCCCCCAAAAAAAAACAATAAAAGCCCATCCTACATTTCCTCCTCATCTTTATGATTATTGCCGTCCTGAGAATCATTGTCATCATCACTTTAATTTGCCTCATTAGTTACAGTAGTTAGGGTAACGATGATCCTCCTATAATGTGTCACCAACCTTTATGTGTAATCCAGAGGAAGTGTACACGCCGGTGTCAAGCCCTATTAGAAACAGAGAAATAATCTCTTACTCTGTTGAATATATCAAGCTAGTAAACAGTGCAGTTTATTGGCACAGGCTGCTGTTTTATGACTTAATCTCCCATGGTAACACAACTCTGCTACAACAGGTCATATTGGTTTATTGTCGTGGCACTAAATAATCAATAACATGGATGTTGGGATGCTATTTGTGAAGCCGGTTCTGGATTGATCTACGGAAGATGTTTAAGATTTCGCCGCCCTCGAAATGACAAGGTAGAATATCACTCGGAAAGTCATCACAACTTGCTGTCTTATGATCAAGGGCCTACCAACAACCTGCAGTCACTTTTAAGTGTTTGAAGATGTTGTAGCCAAGAGGAAACTTGGAGAAAAAAAAAACAACTTTATTTACGGATACAGTTTTATATAATACACTACTGCGTGCTTTGCTTCCTCCCACGCTTTGTTTTTATTTTGTCAGCACCTTCCAAGGTAGTTAGCCTACAGCATTTGTGCATATGTAAATGTGATAATGTCAAATGGCTATTTATGGCGCTTCACCCTCTAGGGTGTCGAGTGACTCAGAGGAGACTCGGTAAATGTATTTATCCCAGAGGTACGTCCCCCCAACTAACAACCCCTACCACCTTTTATCCAACAATCTCAGGATACACAACCCCCCCACCCCCCCACCCCATGCAGACCCCCATCTATTGTGTCACATGCAACATTGATTGTGTGTTTTATTACATTGATCAAGGGGTGATAACTTGTAATAATTGGATGTTAAATTAAAGAGCTCTCTCCTAGTTCTTGCCATCTCAATTGTAATTGTCATTGGGTGGCAGTTATGATGATGTATGAGGGATTGTGTTTTGCGCAGTGGAGCATGACCCTGATGAGTAATGCTCCTTTTGGCTGCTTGGCATCCCTCCATTTCTCTGCCTTTGCTTTAATGTGTGCCGATGGACTTAGGGGTGGCAAAGAAGAGACGAGGGAGGGTAAGTATGGCTTTGGGGTCTTGAGGGAGAGGATTAAGGAGAGCGACTTGCAAAATGCATGTTTTGCTCTCTCCGTCGGTGTGTATGATTAGCTGCCTTTTTACTAAACACTTTCTGTATAGTACCCTTAGAACTGTGCGAACCTGTATGGATATGTAAACCATAGATCTATTTTGCGTTTCAATCTCAGACAGTACTTTTAATGTAGGATGGAAGCTGATGGAAATAGCTGCATTACTGCTCCATCCAGCTCTCACTGTGTTTCCTTGTCACTGACGATATCTGCACCTTGCTGATCGTCTGTGGTACAGGTGCCGTAAATTTTCAGGACAAAAACAAACAGGCTGGAGTGTTTAGAGCAGAGTAAGGTTGTAGTGCCACCAGGTGCACAGGAATGATGCTCCGCCACTCTTTTTTGCATACATGGTTTAAAGTCATATACATTTTTTAAGCACTAAAGTATACAACATGCAAGAGAGTCAATAAAAACATATGGAACGGTCAGAGTTGTTATATTGATATGTAAGGTGTGTTGATTGATTCAGGAAATCAATTTATGCATTGAGCACAGGCCGTTCTTGTGTGCTGTTTTTATGTTGTTGTATGACAATACGTTGCTGAGTAAAATGCAAGAAAACATTTTACCTTAAAAGTTGCTGGTGACTGCTGGTGGAAGCTGGTAAATGTAATTCTTTTTTTTATCAGTCTATAGCGACTAACTGATGACTAGTTAAGATAGAGAAGGCAGCAAAACAGTCTTTCATTTATAGATACAGTTGACTAATGTATGTAAACTTGCCACCTTAGGAAATGTGGTTACAGTCCATTGTCGTTGTTGTAAGCAAGAGTGTCAATTCTCTCTTGACCAATTAATGGACTGCAGTGTTTCTAGCTCCACCTTTTAGTGTCGGATCAGTGAGCCAGGTACCTCAGGCGAGGGGTGCAGAAAAATGGGATAAAATGAAATGGCTTTATCGGTACCATCCACAATATTTGACAATGGAAATGCAAAAGTTACTGTTCTAAAGGGGCAATCACACCGAGAAGCAATGCACCAGGTGTGACCGTTTCAAAAAGGCCTTGGAAACGCAGCTGGAAAAACAGCTGGGAGTGCCTGTGGAGCGGGGCTGCGTGCATGTGGCCAAAAGTGACATTGACGAGCGGTGTGACTCGGCACCTTGAGCGGAAAAGTTGAAATATTAAAATTGTGCCCAAAAAACGTCAGAATAACGTGCCTCCGCGCAGCAGCAAGAAAGGAGTGCCCAACAAGCGTACTGTACCATCAGAAAAAACAATGGTTTTGCAGGCGACGCTTCTCTAGTGACACGTCACATTGTGATCGGCCCCTAATGTGGAATGAGCTGAATTGAACTGGATTGCTCAGTGTAAACAAGGCTTTTGTGTACAGTGCAGTACAGTATCTGTCTTTTCGCCCTTGTGCCTACCTCCAAATAGCTGTTTAGATTCACTGCTGTCTACTTGTCCCGCGTAGAGCCCGCCATGCTGTCACCTGACCTAGGAGTGACAAAGCAGAGTCCTTACCCCTTATTATGAGAACATGAGGTCAAAGGCACAGCCGCATATGACAGACACCTCCTCACTTCCCGACCCCTGTCACATCTCATCCATATGAACCGCCACCATAGGCTCCATGTTACAGACAAGGACACTATACTACTCGAGTATATCATCCACAGAATTCATCCTCCAGGGGGACAGCCTCTACACAAGGTCCTTTGCAAAGAAAAAAAGGACTGTTTATGGTGTGTACAGTGCAGTGTGCACTTGCTAACCATCTTACCACTCAGACTGTCACATGGCTTGACTCTGCGGTGCCTCCTTGAGCTTTTAAAAACAATTCTGTTTGAAAAATGACAGTTTGGTCACTGGGGTGAAAAACTAATATTTATTATGAGAATTAACAGTGTTGTAGAGATGCGCACCAGATCGTTAACAATCCCTGTAAAAGCTAATGCATCTTTTCAACAGCTCACCAGTGTTTAACCTGTACTCCTTAGCTGATGAGCAAGCAAACAAAAAATTATTGTGCTGCCGCAAAAGCTGACAACACAGAGTTACAATTCATAAAACTGTCACCTACTGCGGCTGAAGCTCAATAAAAGCTTACAGAAAAAGGAATGACCGGTTTGTTGGAGCGCGGCCAGACTGTCACATTGAAGCTCATGCACGCAGGTGGGGCTGATACAAAAAGAAACCAGTTAAAATCCACACAAGACAACTCTAGTGCACACCATGGATAAATATACTCTGGGGCAGACATGTAAACATGGCAACGCAAACATCCTGGGACATCCTTGGACACATTCATAAGCACTGCGTCTCATCCTAAATAAGCAAACAGACACAGAGGTAGATAGCACATAGTGAGCCAGCAGTTCCCGTATGAGAGGAAGACGAGGGGTGCAGCATCGAGACTCACAGAGCTACAATGCCTAGAGTAAATACACATGTATCTACTCTACACACACACACACACACACACACACACACACACACACAAACACACACACACACTTTTCACACATGCTCACACTTTCTAAGCTATCCTCTGAAGGCTAATACGGCAGCAAATTACCATATTCAACAGGCTCATCTCCCTGTACTCATTAGCAGATAAACGATATGCCTATATTTAAAGCACTATCACACATTAGTGTCATCATGAAATGTGTGTGCGTCCGACAGACACACACAAACACTCAGCACTGTGTACGTGTGTGAATCTTAACTCCACAGGATCATCCTCCATCCATCCTCTTCCTCTTGTGTGTCCCTGTGCTGTGCTTGCTGTTGGAGTGTGTGTGTGTGTGAGGAGCTCCCTGGTGATGTGGAGCCAGCTCAGTGAGCTGACAGTGGGGGGGGCAACACCAGCGCCGGCGATTAGCATGAGCTTCCATAGGGCGCCGCAGTGGCTGCTGGGAGATTCCATCTTAGGCATGGACCTGTCTCTTCATCGGGAAGTGACAACCCCCCGTGGCACGACGCACTCAGCTAGACAACTCCGACAACCGGCTGCATCCGAATCTCTGGAGCAGATACATTCTCTCACCTTCATCTCCTCTTCTTCCTCGGTATCATTGCCATAATCAACATAATCACAATCTTCCTCGACATCCTGACCATTAATTGCCATATCTTCATGACGGTCGTGATTGCTTCTGTAGCAGATATTACAGCGGCACCATTATCATCAGTGTTGACGCTGCTGCTCGCCATACAGTTGTTATCAGTCCGACAGTAAACACAATAAATGGTGTTCAGCCTCATTAGCTAGCTCATAGCAATTCACTGAATGGAATAAAAGCTAACCCTCTCATGGGCTCCAACAGTACATAGTTACCTTATGATTCAGCAAAGTCAATGCTCATGCTCATAAGCGCTTTATTTGATCAGTGATGACACCTACCCCGAGGAACTTAGCTGTCTTTCTTGTCTCGGCCTGAATGCGCTCAAGACTGACAGGTGCAGCTTGATGTAAAGCTTGTTCAGAGGGAGCGATAGATTTGACTGGTCTTATGTATTCAGGTTGGTTGATACAGAGACATTCACATCTGAATGCTCTGACCACTAAAGTACACACTCTGTTGGCCTCCAAAGGTTCAAGCGCTGTGACCCTCCCCCCACCCCCGTCTCCTTCCCCCCTTCCTCTTCCTCCTTCCAGCCTGTCAACTCGGTGAACAGGATGGCCTGCCATAACGTATTTCATTGGGATGCTTTGTTAAGCATTAGATAGCTGGTGGCTGGTGTGTTGTGGCTAACATCCATGTGTTGGTATGACTAAAAGGTACAGAGTGGGAAATGGAACTCTCCACAGATGCCTTATTCGTCACGTGTAATTTAATACATGTTGATTTCTGTGAAATATTTGTTTTGTACTTTTGGATAGCTTTTCATGCCACATTTTTGACACTGAAGACAAGCATTTTTATAGCTTTGTTTTCTAGGATTTTGCCATACACACCAAAAATGCAAAGCAGTTCTTTCCCCCCCAAAGTTGTAAATTCATCCTAACCAGAAGAAAACGTAAGAATATTTTATATTTTGTTATCGTCAAACTCCGTGAAGAGACCAAAACCAGTGATACACTGGCCTGCCTGACAGTGCTTTCTTACTTTCTATGGCACTCAGCCCCAAGCCCATTTGTTCCTATAAACCTAGTTAGAAGCGTTAGGTTAAAAGGCCAGCAGTTAGGGTAAGGATAGGTAACATCTCCTTACTCATAAGGTGAATCATGTCTGTATGTATAATAAATAAAGTAAATCAGTGAAGTGGATTATTGCTATGCTTGGCGTTATATTTATTTACTACAAAACTGCGTTGTAGCCGCTGGTGGGTTTGTCTTGTACTGGTGGGGGGCGTGGTTTGTAGGGGCGTGTCTTGTAGGCTTCAAACGGAATAAAGCAGGTGGTTGGCAGACTGGAGGTCAGTTCCCAAATTTCTCAGTGAGGGAGGAGAGTATATATGTGCTTCCAGCCACTTTTTTAGAGTTTGATTTATGTTTATTTTCTTACTTTTTTTGTGCGAAACCCATGTTAAACAAAATATTAATCATAGCAGAGTGTTTTTAAATAGTTTAAGACATGTCTGCTTGGGGACTTAAAAACTGGTCATGAATATAAACTTTCTTTTAACTTTTTTAGCCAAGGCTACTCTAATGTGAGTAAATATTGCATTTGTTAGGGACTGCTTCGGCATTGGTATGGTTGCTTTATAGTATGTGCAGCTGGTATATGTGGGACTGATTTAAATTGAACTGCAGTGCCCATGTTCATTGTAACAAAGAAACATGTAACACAGTGCAACTACAGTACTTGGCCTTTGTGTTTTCAGTAGTTTATGGACAGACTTACCATTTAGGGTCTGTTTGGTGAGTTTTGTCTTCTTAGTGAGCTTGGGCTGCGACAACCTGTTCAGCCCACAGACACACTGTATGTGATAACTGTCTATTCAAATAAACTTGACTTGATTTACTGCATAATTTGTCTGGCTGAGGTATCACAAAATTTGAAATCAATGCCAGCTATGAATGATTCAGAGTGTTGAACATCCAGCGGTAGAGGAGCTGGATGCATGCAAGAATTACATGGATGACATAATCATGTTAATTTCTCTTTACATTCTATTCTGTTTGATATCTGTGGTGAGGTTTTTCTCTCGTTTTTCTGGGCTCTCCTCGGGGCCTCCTGCTCATCTGGGGCTCGGGCCTTTGATTATTTCTTTGTTTTTCATTATGCTACTCCTCACTCTCTTTTGCTCTCCTCCAGGTACGCTACCACACTATGATCACCCGTGGAATGAGCAATATGCACAGGGGCTCAAATGTCTGGAAGAATATACTATGATGTCTGTTTGGAAGGTAAGCACAAAAAAACTCCAACCCCCCAAAAAACAATGTTTATTGCATTATGTGCAGGCTGACATGATGTAACCACCCATAGTGCTTTAATGAGCATCAGCACTGTAGATACTATATAGTTCGACAAACAAAAACAAAAACCAAAAATATGCATATTTCTATCTCAAATGACCAATAATAATTTAATAATAAGAAATGTATTCATAGCAACAGATGTTTTTGGTCACTGTTAGCCTGCCACATTGAAATTTTCAATTGTACATGACACATTTAAGCATACATTTCAATTAATTGTGTAATTAATATTGCATTCTAGTCTTAACGGGCCCAATGCATTCAAAGACAAGAGTAGTCTGCCTATAGGGACAATTATTTTAATACAGTTGGAATGCAAAGCAAATTATAGTCCTTTCACTTATTTGTGAAGTAAAATCCTATAAACTTGTTGTGTTTGACTGAAGGGTTACTTCATGCTATGTTTCTGCCTCATTAATATTGATTCCCAGTGGGATGGATTTGTGTTTCTCTGTCTGTAGTGCACATTTTAAACTCTAAAATGCTCTCTCTCTCTCTCTCTCTCTCTCTCTCACACACACACACACACACACACACAGTCACACTCACACTCACACACACACACACACACACACACAGAACAGTCTGACAGGCCCTCAATTTTTTTTTTTAAATCCTGAGTAAAAATTTGGGTGTTTAAAACATTTATGACTGATTAGCAGAGAACTTATCCCTTTTAAAGCCTTTCATGTATAAATCATGTGTATTTTGATTTGAAGGGGCCGCTTCTGCGTTATTGATGAGGCGCTCGACTCTAATCAATTAGTAATTGGAGCACAGCTTTTAAATAATGCATTTATTAGGCCTTGTGATGTGTTTAATGGCAGCCCCTTGCAGTGCAAATACGTCTGAAGTGCCCTAATGAGTCTTTTATGGGCCAGCCCAGGGAAAATGGCTCATCTCACTCTGTGACATTGCCTCACAATATGCCTTGTTTACACTGAATCTGCAAGTCAGAAAACCGATGCATAGAAGTTCTTACAAATTGTTATCAGGGTTATTATGCTCATATCGAAAGAGCTTGCATTCGTGTTTTTGTTTTGTCTCATCAGTTGGTTCTTTGTGTGTCTTCCAACTTGCCAATTAGCAAGCTCATGTAATAATCAGCAGTATTTATCAGCAATAAGAAAACAGCAACCAATGCAAAACAGTTGGGCTAAACTCTGACAGTTTAATGTTGCTACAACAAATGATTGTGGTGCATTTCAAGTCTTTAAATGTCCCTTATACTGTGGAAATTTCTCCTCGTGAGATAATTATCCACCACATCACTGGTCGAACCACCTGTGTGGAAGAAGCACACCACCTGCCTGAGGACAAACCCCTGGTGAAGGCCTGAGCTGTTTAGCCAAAGTCTATATCACCAGCCAGGTTATGCACACCATCCATCATCGTCAGCCCGACTGTGTTTGTGGTCTGTCAGCGGCGTGTGTATGTGCGCACATGCTTGGTGCACATGTACGTGTGCGTGTGGGAGAGCTGAGTATTGTTGGAGAGCTGTTGCTGTCCTGGCAGGGGTGGGTTTTAATTGGAACACCCAGTGAGTGGTATGAGTGCTGGTGTCACAGTGAAAACTCTACAGACAGGCCCACACTGATTCACTCATATGGTGAGCTACTGTCTCCTGAGGGGCTGCAGATTATAAAGGCATTCAAAACTTTAAATACCCATGCATCACATTCCCTGACTGGCTGTGCATGTGTGTATGTGTGTGTGTGTGTGTGTGTGTGTACCACATACATCTGTATTTATGTAGCTGCAGGTTCTGTCTTTCCACCTTAAGGATCTGTCAACTAGATTCCGCCTATATTGATATGACAAGTAGGCTGTTTAAACATTAGTGTATTGTTATTTTGACTTGAGATCACAATCAGCATGCAGAGGGGTGACAGTAGACACACTGGCTGCTGAGTGTATGTATGTGTGTCAATAATGCATGCATATGAATATGTTTACCACAACAAATCACTTGGCTGTTGCACCAGGGTTTTTATCCTGACTTGGCACATGCGTGTGTGTGTGTATGTGTGTGGATTCTTTGTTGCCACAAATATTATTTATCAAATTGAATCCATCCTTATCTGTCTCCATCCTTGTCCCTGTCCAAATACCTGGAGTGATAGTTTTCTTCTCCCCATCTTCTCTCCTCTAATACTTTGAGCTGTGTACTTCTGAGTCATATTTATCCACCATTATTACAATTCCCTAGCAGTGAGTCTGTTACTTTATTCTGTTTTTCTTCTGGTGTTTCTGTCTCATTTGAATTCAACTCGCACCGCACCCTCCCCGCTCTCCTCCACACAATTTATATACACACGCAGCCCCGCATGCATTGGCAAACATACACGCGCGTACACACGGCTATATACAAGCTCAGCCCTCCCCCACAAGAACAACCGAACGCACACACACTCACACACACATGCTCGATGTTTCAGCGGGAGTGGTGCCTGACAGGAACAAGTGACAGCTCCCTAATTACCTCCTCACTGTAGACGCTGACGCTGCCTGAGACGCACTGCTCATTTTCCTCTTTCTCCTTCCTCCCCCTTTCCCTCCCTCTCTCCTCTCTCTCACTCACCCACCTTTCTATTCCCTTTCTTCCTACCCACCTCCTCTCCTATCTCCCCTGTGGTGAATTATGCATGTCCAGGAACTCCCAATCTGCATTCACACCAGCCTGCCGAGACCAACCACCTATATGTTCCCTTCGTCCGCCCTTCTCTTTCCTCTTCCTACACATTTCCACTCACTTATCTTCTGTGCTGTGGAGAATGACACTCCTATCTGATAACATAGTCATATAAACACAGATTTTTTTTTTTTAAAGAAATAGCCGCCCTCTCGATCAATAAACACTTTTCAACATTGCTTGTGGCTTCAGCAAAAGGCTGGAGGGCGTCGTGCTCAGAATTAGCCCTCCTCATTGCAGGCCACTGGGACCGCTTTCCCCCCAAAGGTGTCCAAGTTTGAAAGAGGGTGAGGGCCCGGGGAAGCAGCCTGGGATCTCCTGAGAACGATAACATTCACTCTGGAGTCCCACCACAACAACGGCGGCCCCTGTTCCCCCCGCACCACACCTCTACCCCACCCTGGGTGTCAGCTCAAAGGCCCAGATTGCATTTCCAGTTGATGCCTGCTGGCCCCACAGGCGTGTTTTGTTCTAACAGAAAATGGAACCCTCACACCCCCCCCGCCCTCTCCTCGTCCAACCCTCACAGTGTGATTGTCCACTGGGAGCCAGTGCACAAACACCAATGCTATCTAATCATGAGACGGGGAATAGGAAGGAAAAGCTAGGATAAGGAGTAAGGTGGGGAGAGAAGGATATGGGGGGAGGAGGAGGAGGAGGAGGAGGAGAGTTTTAAAGAGAGCCAGTTGGAATAGAAAGACAGGGAGAAGGAGTGTTGACACTGAAAGAAAAAGGAGACAGAGGGCAGGAGAGTCAGAGAGAGCGAGAGCAGAAAACTATCCTAGGAGAGAAGAGGAGGCAAGATAGTACATAGAGGGAACAGAGAGAAAGCACACAAAGAGGGGTGAAGCAGAGGGGGTGTTGGTGGCATGTAGGCAGCTGATAGAGTGTCAGTGACAGGCGTCACTCAGGGGAGAGAGTCGCCAGGGTGCTGGTTAGATGAGCCACTGCAAACAATGCAGCTCCTCCTCTGCACAGTGCTGCTGTGCACAAGCTTTAGTCACCACATTGTTATAAAACAGTGACGGGCTGAATTGCTGTCTGTGTAATCTGGACTGGACTCCTGGATGCTTCCCACCGAAAAGACTGTAATCCATGCAACCAGGAAACAGTATTATTTTCGCTTTCATCAAGTCATAGTTTAAGCTTTCAGTCCAACAACATAATAATATTCACAAATATTGTATATACATTGGGGTATGTGTAGTTATTGGAAAGTTTGGGGAGCCACCTTTGTGCAAATTGCTTTATAAAGCTTAACACTGCTCCTGCTCTGGACCTGTTTGTGACCTGTTTCAACATTTTGCTGTGAAAGCAGCAGTTTCCTCCTGCTTTTGTCAGCACTGAGCGGATTATACACTACCATGACTGTATGGATTATCATATAGCAACACAAAAAAGGCTTTAAAGCAAACAGCGTTTATACAAATCTTATGATACTTGAAATCTGCTCCTCTCTTTACCACCTCGGTGCACATTTTATATCAGGTGGTTTGAACTTGAGGCTAATAGAGAGTCTTGTAGTGGAGAATGTGTTCTTTTGTAATGAAAATAAGTGGCAGTGCTGATTTACTGGTGAAGTGAAGTTTAAGAGCAATTTAGTAGTTTTGAATAGCTTTTTAGTGATCAAGAGGGATGACTGTTTTTCCTCTTTGAAAGAGTAGTTATTAACTCTGCCAAGTAGCACAACAGCACACTTAGTCCAACACCAGTGTTTGTGCTGGCTCCAGTGAATGCTGTGACTCATAAAGGTTGCCTTATAATTCCTACGCTGCCAGTAGACTCTTACTTTAACCTTTTTTAGTTTTAGTCAAACCAATTATTTAACAGCAAGACGTTTATTTAAGCAGTTTATTTAACTGCTTCAAATTGAAGCAGCCAGAATTTGAAAAAAACACATCACGAACTGTCCTCATCACTCCTGTAGAAATACAAGGATTTAATTGTTAATGAACATATCTATTTTTATAAAAAAGTTCTTAAACAAGCACTCAAAAACAATAAATAATGACATCACAGATGCCATAAAAATCCAAAAAGAGAGAAATCTGAGTCTGGGAGGTCGAGCCACTGTGAAAATATACTCACAAAAATTCAATATCACTGACTATGATGGTTGTCTTTAGCAAATTCAACAAATAAAAACATATGATCATCATGATAACAAATCATATGCTTATTAGCACGTTATGGTTCCAACCAAATGTGGAGAGTAGATTTGCTGTGTTGTGCAGCATAATGATAGGCCTGTGTATTTAAAGCATTCATCGCATGCAGCAATGAAGGAAGTTTCTTTAGAAGTAGCAACATAACTGTGCAAAATACTTTTAGAAGAAAAAGTGCTGCATTGAAAAGACCACTTCATTATTTATGAATTATTGGAAACATTTTAATTTAAGTATATAATGTAAAAGTACTCATAATTTAGAAAAATGCCCCATGTGGGCAGAGGTGGAGGCCATTTTTGAAATGTAAGGTTATTATTTAGTTCATCAAAGGAATGCAAATAATAGCATGTTATAACTTTATGATTATTTTTCTAAAAAAATGTTTTAAATTGGGCAATGGAGATAAACAAATACACTATGGAGAAAAAAGGGTATTTCTGCACTGCAAAAAGATGAAAAGCAACAGGGTGAATGTCATATTTTGCATAGAAACATTTTTTACTGAAAACATTATATTTAGTTGTAACCCAACCCAACAATTTGACTAGCAACCATAATTTAATTTTATATTGTTTCTCAGAACCTGATTACAATTACATTTATTTGTAATTCAATTACATGTAACTAGTTACTCCCCAACACTGCCAGTGAGTGTCCTACTATTATATTTTTCATTATTGGATTATTGTTGCATGTATGTATGTATGTATGTGAATTTTGTATAGTTCTATTTTGGGTAGTGTAATCTTTAAATTGCATCATATTTTACAAGCTCATGTCATAGTATTAAATCTTAATTTCTATCATAACTAGTAACTAAAGATGTCAAATATGGTTTAATAAAAAGTGTAATATTTTCCTATGAAATGTAAATGTAAGTTACTTGAGTAAATGTTGCAATTTACATTCAAACAATGTACTGGTTACAGGCAATATTTTAAAACTCTTGTACATTTATGACAATACTTCATATTTATGAGAAGCATGGCGCTGATAGTTTAGTCCCTGAAAAATACAATCCCTCCTTTTTTGTCCAATGCAAGCAGCTCTTGAAACCAGTGAAAATACGATGTTTGAACAGCTTGAATTAGTCTAGAAGTACCTGAATGACCAGCAGAGGGGCCACCACTCTGTGAGACAGCAGCTCCTCAGTCTGTCTGCCTCCAGATAGGAGAGCTCATTTCAGAGTTTGTGCTTAAGGGCCATCGAGGTCCTGCAGAATGACTGTTCCTCTGCGAGCGGGAGGAGAAGGACAGAGGAGGCGAGGGTCAGGAAGAAGCAAGCCGAGTGGCTGTAATGGCTTTTCAGGGTAAATTAAGACGCAGGGAGCTGTTTGGGTCTGCCTCTGCGGAGCGGTGACCCTTATTCACACAGGTCGTCAATGCCTCCTCACCATCACACACTCGTCACAATAGTTTCTCCTCCCAATCAGCTTCAGAGCACCGTTTATCTGACTGCCACTGCCCGTGATTTATTACCCCAGTCCCCTGCCACTGGGGCTGAGTGTCATCAGGCCTCTGCCACTCTGCAAAGTCACTACAAGTCACCCGGACCTCTTTTTGGGCCCCAGCTGTCTGTGGCCGGCTAACCTGTTAATGCAACATATGAACGTAATGGTTTGTCAGGATCCTTCATCGTCACTTTTCTTTGATTGTAACAGACATGTACAGTAACATGCTGGTAGGGCTAGCTGTCTCAACACACACACACACACACACACACACACACACACACACACACACACACACACGCACGCACACACACAAACAGAGCTCTAGTCTCTACAGCTTGTTTATAGACTGCTGGGTTACATAGAGGCAGGTCCTGCTGAGGTATGTTTAGTCTATTGCTATTTGGAGACACTCTCTCTCACTTGTTTCCTCTTTTTAAATTAAATTCATTAGGCTTTATTAACATGACAGTTGAAACACATTTACACATAAAGACACTGTTTAAGAGTAACACTCAATAGAATAGAATAGGTTATTAAATAAGTAAACCATACATATATAAACATGCATGTATACAAAAAACCTCATATATAGTATCTCATATTGTTTATACATGTGTTTGTGTGTGTTTGTGTGTGTGTGTGTGTGTGTGTGTTTATGTGTCTGGATAATAGATCTGCTGTATAAGTAATTTAGGTTTGTTTAGGGTCAATAAAAAAACAATTAACAACAATATATTAACACAAAATCATGTGTAGGATCAATAAAGAAACTGTTAACCATAATATTTAAGGTGAATATCACGGATATCAATCATAAAAAATGATTAAAAAAATAAACAATATAGAACTCAAGGAGTAGAGGAGTAAATAAAAAGGCAGAGTGTTTGCTGTGAGGAGATGAACTCCAGCTGTTAAGTGCAGTTTGTTGTGTGTGTGTGTGTGTGTGTGCGTGTGTTGATCTGCTGTAAGTATTTTTTTCTCCCCTCTCTCTTGGGGCGGGTCTTGAAAACAGGTTGCGATCCTGTTGTCCATTAATTTCGCTGGCTGTGCATCATCATGGGTAATAACCACGTATATAAACACACTGATTGTTCCTGCTCCCAGAATCTCCTGCATGTTTATCAATTAATTTTTATGATAAACACTCTTCAGCCTCACTGTATGTTTATTTACATACATTAAACAATGCTGCTTTCAGTTCCAGTTGTTGATATGTAACAACGCCGAGGTGATGAGCAGTGAGAATAGATTATAAAATGATAGATGGGGAGGGGGAAGTGTTTACCTAATTATGAATCTGACAGTGGAACCTCATCTGGATCGTCCACAGTGCATTCTTCTGATTGGAAATAAAATGAGGTTAGATCCAGACCTACATTTTCCATTTTGCAAAAAAAAGTTGCAATCACTTTGTGCTAATGTGCTGCCCTATTCATCTCTGTGGTTCAGCCTTTTATTGTGCTGGAACAAATTCTGCTGTGATGCCTGAAATTGCAGCATGAGAAAATTACAGTGCGGGGGGGGGGGAAAAAATGAGCGAGGACTTAAGCACGGGTGAAGAAACGTTACACTGTTGCTAATTACTGCCTCATTAGCAGCAGTGCTTAACCATGTGGACAATAGCAGCAGAACAGCTGATAAAAACACATGCAGAGGCTACAGTTGAAAGAACAGTGCTGTGTTTTATGTCTTCATTGGCTCACTATACATTTTAGCGTGGCGGCATCCAAAGCACTGGGGATGAAGTTGGTAATTAAAGTATGGAGTGATGACGGATATTCATTTTTTTCGGGTGTACTAGATGCTGCAGGAGTTGGATCAGTGCTCTCTGGTGTTAAAAATGCCAAAACTGAACAGCAGCCTATTACACACCTTCATCCCCACACCTACACCTTCTGCCTCCACCCTTTACTCCCTCCCAACCCCCAGGCGTCCAGATGTTGCTGTCACCCCTGTTCTGCGGAGGCGCTGCAGTGTGGAACTGCCTGAAGTGATGACAATAAACACCTCCGCTATAACCTGGGCCTCTGCATTTGCATATTTGCCTGGTTTAATTTGAGGGGGAAGTATGCAAATGTATGCAAAATGAAATCCATCTCCTAATGACATGAGACGATTAAACAATTTTTATGCTTAAATATTCTGTTTAATGAAATCAAACGGGCCCACGCGCCGCGACAAATTTGCCTAGGCATGGGCAAAATTAGAGGATATCACAAAAAAGGGAGAACTAGGAGGAGAGGGGGAGCGCGGGGAGGGGAAGGGGAAGGGGGAGGGAAATGCCTGTGGTTGGTGTGCATGACAGCTTTTTAAAGTGTCCCTCACAAGGAAAAAAAAATCAGTAAGCTCCGGAATTCAAATAAGATTTCTATAACAATTATAAAATCTGTCAGTTTCCCCCTTTTCATACACCCACTTTCTCAGTTGAAAGAACAGCGGGTGATGAGGTGCAAAATGTACTTCTAAAATGTGCTAAAATAATATCTATATCTGTAATGATGTATTTTTCTAAGCTCTTACAAAAAAATGCCTTGCCATTTTCTCGTGTTGAACTTGGAAGTGTTAGGTTCGCTCGCTGTTTAGAAAGCTAATATTCCATCTCGAGCCACTCGTTCTCGCTACCTTAGCTCAGGAATACCTCTGTTAATACACAGCTTAACAAATAGAAAAATAAAATGATTTCCTTGTCCAAGTCAGCGCCTAAAGACACGATCACCCAGGAACAGAATACATAACGAAGGAGACAGCACTGTGATTAAAGTTGGAGAGAGAGGGGGAGAGAGAGAGAGAGAGAGTAATATGCGACTGCTTAATTGTGGCTTTGCAGGGAGCTGGTGACTAATGGCCTTTCCACGGAGCTGTTCAAGCCATGAGCTGCGCATTAATATAAAGGGGGTTATTATTATGTTTTAGCTTCAGACCTGATTAATCGCGTGGATTTACTTCCAGCTCAACACCTTATATAGGGAGCCGCGCTGCTGTTAGGCAGCCATCAAGCCTGTGATGTAGGTTCTTACACCTACTTTGAAATGCAAATGCCGGACAAGACGCACTGTACGTGGTTAAAGCAGGTTAGACTGTCAGATGGAAGTGATTCCCACAGGTAGAGAAGCTATAATCATGACTGTCAAACCGCAATAAGGCTGCCTATGTTGGATTTGACCTCTTATTTGCAGGATAGACAGTATCCAGTGATTATTGGAGGAAGAGGGGTAAATATATGTGCAGGAGACTGCATGACAGTCAGAGACACATGGCATGAATAGGGCACTGATTGGGTAGGCTCAGTTAGCCCTCGTGCAGCCAAAGAGCAGCGAAGGCCTCAGTCGGACCCCAAGGCTGGGAGGGATTTCTTCAGCCTGATGCCTTGTTGCCTCCTAATCCTGTTGGCTTATATATTATCCCTGCCTTCCCTCCGACAGCAGGCTAATAGAGGAAAAGGAGCCGGAGCTCTCCTCGTGGCACGCTTCTCTTTCCAAACAGCTCGAAGAGAGTGCTGTGTGTGTAAACTGTTGATTACTGCTAGTACAGATGTTAAAGTGGACACAGACTGAGAGATAGAGAGAAGGAGGCAAACACACACAGGCACACGTGCACGTACACACATGCTACTGAAGTGTTGGTGGGGAGAGCTTGTTGTAGCGCATCGATCGATTTCAAGCTCCTCCGACAAGATCCTCTGCTCTTACACCTCAGAGCTCCACATGATGCAGTGTTGGGAGCAGGGTGGAGTTGTGAGGAGGGGGAGTTTAAGGTGGTTGGGGAGGGGGTTCAGTTCCCCTGGTTGCATGCTCCATGACACCCTGCCAACAGCTATAACGCTGCCATGATGTCAAGATGCACGGGGACATGACAGACCTGAGAACATAGTCCGTCTCTGAGTGGGTTTGTCAGACTGTGTGTGTGTTGTTTGCATAGGTGTGTGTGTGGTAAGCTTATGTGTATGTGCCAAGTTTGCGGTTTGTGCATGTGCAGGGAATACCGGTTTGTTTATGTGTGTGTTTTTGTACAGTAAAGTGTGTGTGCGTAAGGCTTTATGTTCTGTACAGTACATCTGGATACACATGTTAATGTTTGGGATTTGAGGTTGGGTGCAAAGGGAGCAGGAAGAGGTGGGGAACTGGATTATTAACCCTTAACATGGAGCTTGATGTGGTTTGCTAAAATTATGGCGCGGGGGGATTTATGTGATCCCCGTAATCCCGCAGGCCTTGATGCTCCAAATCCATTGTCATGCTTCACTTTTATAGAGGGAAATTTCCATGACTTCAGCTCCCCACTTAGATTGCACTTTGCATAACCACAATCACACACACATAGCTGCCACCCATTCAACATTCCTGTCTGAATACCCCGGCATCACATTTCACAGGGCACTTCTTTGATGTTATTACACTCCTTTATTTGCGGTTTATGTGCTCATGTCAGTGGGCTGATTATATGTAATGCCCAGTGCACTAAACGGAGTAGTGGCTGAATGAAAAGAAAAATGAAAACCCCTGGTAATGAGACTTTTGTCCCCTTTTTTTTTTACATAAAAGTAGGCTGGTAATAATATGGCGATAAAGTGGAGGGGCGATTTTTTTTTTTTTTAAGCTGTCCATTGATTTGGAATATTCATGCAATAAAAAAATTATAAAATGACTTATTCAGATACAGAAAATCCTGAACCAGAGGCTAAGTAATATATTGCTGTGTATGGGGGCAGCAACCTAACATATTTTTGCCACCTAAAAAAAAAACACACTTAAAAAAAATCAATAACAGTCTAAATTTACACTACACTTTAAATATTCTCACAGTGATTTCCAACGGGAAAATAAAGCTGTCATATCGTTCTCTTCAAAGCCAGAATCCAGTGAGAAAAACAGTGATTTAACATTTCTGAACACAGGAGTTGCTAGGCTAATGCTGCCTCAATCAGTTGTATCATTTGTCTTATTGCGTGAATTTGGGTTTCATAATCGTTGAAAAAGTGCGCATTCAAAAGTCAAAAGTTCAAAATATTGAAGCAGAGGTAGATGAGCAGCCCCTGTTTTCAGCAAGCCAAAATGACTGTTTTTGTCAATGGAGTCTAAAGGCTTTGATGAGAGCATAGATGGCAAATGAAGACATAAACAGCTTGCAGCAGGCTTCTGACAGAGGGTAAAACCATAAAAATACTCTTAATATATTGCACATATAATCTGTTTTGTCTGTTTTTTACTTTTAAGTTGCTAAAATATGTTTTATTGCCACCCTCTGTCCACAGCAGTGCATTGCTTAGTGTTCGTGTCAGCACCCCACCCAGCTTCTCAAAACTGGCGGTGTGCTGACTGACATCTCCTGTGTGCAACACAGTAACTATGGACAAGTACCCCATACAACCTCACTTCAGAAAATCCTAACTCTCCATTTAACAGGTTTGACTTTGAGTTGACCTTACTAAAGAGTGCTGGCAGGGGCAGCAGGTGCTCTGGTAGTGTTACATATTAAAAAAATGTAAGTCAGATCAAATTGACAAACGGAGTGTGATTGAGAAATATTTTCCATTTGCCTCTGATATTTGAGCATCTAATGGGTCCTCATCACATTTGCATGAACATATGCGTTCTGTCTTTAAAATGAATTTCTGTGAATGTGTCAGGAAGTTAATTAGCTCTGTGTGTTTGTATGTCATTGTGTGTGCGTTGTGCATTTGTAATTGCATGTGTGCGTGCGTTAGCGTGTTTTTGCATGTCTGGCCCCCCCTCGCCACTGAGAGATGACAAAGTCACAATCATATTTGGCACAGATGGGGGTAAATGTGACTTGCTAAGTCATTCTTATTGTTTTATTTTCTCCTGAGTGGAAGATGGTAAGCATCTTTCCACTCCTCGCCCTCTTCCCTGCTCCCCTTCTCTGTGGCTCTTTTCCCCGATAAAACTTTCTCCATCTCCTCACCTCTCTCTCTCTCAAACCCTCTTTCTCCTTGTTTCCCTCTCCCTTCTCTGCGGGATGGTCATTTAATCCATCTAACCAGCTGGAAAGATAAATATTCCTTAGTGGAGTGTGAGGCCCCTGCCTCTCCACTCACGCAGACCGGAGATGAGGGGGAAAGTCTCCCTCTCTGCAGAACTCAGACGCCCGAATGCCTTAATAAAGTCTTCCACTCAACCAGACACTGACATGAAGATGGCTGCAAAGACTCCAGTGCCTCATATAGGCTTTCTCCTTTTATTTAGGAAAAGTTTAATCTTTTTTTGTTCAGTTGACTCAATTTGTGCGACAGATATCATGCATGAAGTCACTTGAGGGAGGTACTTTTTGAGACAGTAAAAGTATTTGCCTGGTTGTTTAGAGGACGGTTTCATTGTGAAGGAAAATAAAATGATAGAAGGTAATGTTTTCTGTGATGAAATCAGGTCTAAAATCAGCACTCTGTGCTTAATTTCTCCTACAAAAAAAATCCATAAGGATAAAACATGTTATTATATAGCCCACTGCCTCCATTACCCCTATAGCATGTACATTTTCCAGGCTGCATTTGGCTGATTATCCCTGAAGGAGGAACGTGGATGGGTTCCTGAGGCTGACTCATGGTTTCTGTTTGGAGAGGTCCAGTCCAGTGCAAGCTGGCCCGACTGGAACCTGTGTTTACACAGCCTCTCAGGCCAGACTGGGAGGCCCTATTTTCACACCCAGGTGCTTTCCAAAGAAAACCTCCTGCAGAGGCCCCTCGCCTACGGTACACCACACTGAAAACCATACATACTGCCTCATGCTTCCCCTGCTGTGATGCATGCTTCAGCTGCACACTTATTAGAATAATACAGAAACTCAGTATAGGACATTATGGCACTGCATGGTACTTGTGCGCAACTTAAAAGTAATATTTCCCTCTGCTCACATGGATAGCAAATATTCTCTATTTCTTATCTTGGCATTACTCACTGCGGGGGAATTTGGTTCCTCTGTGTGTGTTATTTGGTTGAGAGAGCTTGAAAAATTGGTATTCTAGAGACTGATAACTCTTCAGACAGCTTCTCTGCTGGAATGAGTCAGCATGACCCCCTTTGCCTGTTTAGGAGTGTCAAACTTTAGCCTTCAGAGAGATGTTCAGCACAGGGTCGACCTCAGCGGAGGGATGCTGCAGAGGTAACCGACTGGTTACAGGAATACTAGGGTGGAAAAGCTCTTTCTTACTTTTAAAATAAAATAAAAAAAACAGCAAACAAAACACGACCTTAAAATACTATGTGCGCTCTTGTCAAAGTAAAGCAGCAGTCACTCAGTGCACACACAGAAATAAACACATAGCGACAGCTGCACATATGCGTTTACACATACATACACAAGCCACTCGCACCTGAAAATATCACTCCAAAGCTCCTTTTCAGAGCAAAAAAGGCTATGCATATATGTATATAATAATTACATTCCATATATCTTCCAAAATCCCATTTCCATCAGTGGTAATTCTGCTGCACAGGAGTAATGGGTGTATTATACAGTTATGACAGGCCCAGCTCCCTCCCTATCCCCTCCCCGTCATCCGGTGAACAGCCGCCACCCCCCCAGCTTCAGTCAGACTGCTGAACAATCAAAGAAAGGGTAAAAATATGCAAAAAGGAGGGATTTTTTCACTTTGAGTCGGTGAAATGACTGAGACAATGGAGGTTGGGTAGAAAAGGGACCCACATCCTCAGAAAGAGACAGTCTAATGTAACATGGAGACTTGTTTTAGTTAAAAGTCAAGGAAAATCAAAAATAAAAATATGTAATGAGTTTTTCACACCACAGAAAAGTGTGTCATCAACCACCCAACCACATTTGAATCATTCAAAGATTACCAAATATTAAAATTGGGTTTCAAAACTGAAAAAAAATCAGCAGCTCTCTGAAGGAGTTGTAACTGCATTAGGGTTACAACTAATGTTAGAGCTTGCAGCATTATAATAATGCATTTTATTTATAAAGCTCTTTTAAAAGGGACTCAAAGGCGCTGATACATTAGTGTTGTTCTGTATACCTGCTGTGTGTGAGCGGGGAGTTTGCTACATTCTACAAGCTCTTTTGGCTCTTTTCGTCCAATCGACTACCCGGCTCGGCAGCAATTACTGATCACTGCTTTGGGTGCTTTGTGCTAACATTAGATGCTTTGGCGGCTGAACGAGAGTCTGATGCTGTGCAGTGGCTCTGTCACGCTATGGCTCAGGGTTTGTATGTTACTGTGCTACTAGTTAAGCTGCTAACGAGAGTCTGTAGCTGTTTGGCAGCTCACTCTTGGGCTCAGGGGACATGAGTGTTCTGTGCTACTGAGTTAGCTGCTAACGAGAGTCTGCTGCTTCACATCGGTTTGTTCTTGATATTTATAGAGCCAGGTAGCAGACTTGCAAATCCTAGGAAAGCGAAGGGATGACCCGCCCTATTCTCCTTATGAGTGGCTAGTAGTCGTGCTCGGTTGGTTGGATTGGTTAGGTTTAGGCAAGAGGAGCGAGATTGGTTAGGGTTAGGGAAAAAATGTCAGGGTAAGCCGATCAGAGGCAGAGTAAGTCAGGAGAGTTCTTCACCATCCCACGATTCACAAATTTGCAGCAGGGGAGGGATTTTATTAAGGATGGCTCTAGCCTTGGGTGGTATGTAACATTACATACCTTCACACCTTCCTGAAATTTCACTGCAAGAGCGCTACTAACTTTCTGCTTTTTAAAATAACAATAACACAGAAGAAACATGCAAAATGTTATGAAAAGTAACATTCTCCAACCTATTTTACTTGTTAGACAAATACCATGCCTCGTTAACTCATCATAAAAGACACTTCATTCAAGCTTGGCCTGGACACAGAAATGGTCAAAAAAGCACTTTACTAATCCAATTCCACTACATGTTTCCTAGTCTTTTCACATCTTTTCAACACGTATTTTTTTTAACATTCAGTGATTTTGTTTTACCTGGACTTTTGGATTAAAGTGTTGTTTATATCTTTTTTTCCCCCATAAAAATTCCACTACACATAGTGGAGTAGGCGTGTGACGCTGAGGCTACATGACCCATTGTGAGACACCTATCATGTTCCCATGAACCTTAAGGCATGATAGCCCTTGGTGGGTGCACAAGGAGGAATGAATAAATGAGTGTATAAATGACTAGACCAGTGATTGAGTGAAGAAATTATTGAGCTGGTAAATGAACAAATGTTTGAGCGAGCGAGCGAGTGAACGGCGGGGACATTGAGTATGTGTCTGACTGAGTAACCGAGCCGGTCTGAGAGCCACACACACTAGAGGCAATCCAAACAAACAGCTCTAAGTGCTGCAGTGTTCGCTGAGGGACCTGGGAAAAGCCCCATCAGCCCAATGAATGAGAGCATTCTGCCCCCTCGCAGCCTGTTATTAAAATCAATTAATGACAGGGAGGGAGGCCCCTGTAAAAGCTGACTTGTTGGGCTCTGGGGGTCTTTTGCGACACGTTGCCTTTCTGGATCACTTGTGCCATATGGAACCTCCCCTCTCGTGGCACATAACTCACTTTTACGAGGGCTTCATTGGCTAATGATGGAATAGTGCATGAGCACTGAGCACGGGAGTGTTCCTGTCCCCACGACTGTCACTCCCTCTGCTGTCGTCGTCTCTGTCACTCTGATCTTCGCTGAGACACTACTGTTGGCTTCACAGAGTACGTCTCTGACAAGAGGTGAAAGAGAAACGGGTAAACGGGAGTTTTTTTTCACAGCACATTTACTGTTTGTTTAGACACAGCAGACAGAGTGACATCCAGGCTTAGAATGACAAAATAAACTGTGACTCAAACAGGATCATGTTGTGTAGAAACAAAGCTTAAGAATGCGATGCATCTTTTACCTGCCTTTCTTCATAGTTTATTACTTCTGTTTTTTTACACAAATACATAACATACATTAAAGGTATATTATGCAGGATTGTCGGTTACTGTTGGTGAACAAAAGTTAAAGTAAAAGCCAACACCAGAGATATTTATGTTTTTTTTTCATTTTTGTTTTTTTGCATGCTGCTTACAGTTTGGCACCTGGTCCTTACCTTTTTATAAAGCCTCGTCCTCACCTGCGCGCTGGAGTGGTACACACCCATAAAAACCTGGAACCCAGAAAATAAGAAGAAAACTAGAATTACCGCCTCACGGTTGTATACACCCGTGCACCAGTCACATTGCACTTACGGTTGGCATTCATGTCTGTGAAAATATGGATGCTTAACAGACACATCTTCCCCCCGGCAGCACAGATGATCTATAGAGTCAGCACAGTTTCAAGGTGGGCACCCAAGTTTTGTGTCACTAATTCAGCATCTGGCCAAATGTTTCCCCTTCTGTTCCTGAGTTATGACCATAGCCTGGATATAAAGATGGACGACAGGGCCCCACTTAACCTCACTTTGCTGAAATGAGGTGAAAATACTCGAGATACAGGTACGCAGTAGCGATATCCGCAGCTGGGAAGTTCCCCCCAAAACACCCGTTCATCCAATTGCGAGCAGCTCCATTGAACGCTGTCGGAAAAGCCCCCTTTTGTATAATTTAGTAACCCCTCAAAACTGAACTTATCATAAAAACAAACACTTGAACAAACATCAGGGTGATGAGAATTACCTTCAGTGACAGAAACAATCTTTGGGAAAAATTTATTTGAGTTTGGCCTATGTCCATACACTAACATGGAGGGGCGGGTCTTAGGACCTATGTTGCAGTCAGACACCAGGGTGTGATCGAAAGAGAAAAGTTACACTTTGGGGGAGTTGTCATGTTGCTCAACCAGAAAAGTATTTTTGTAGAATATTATGATGTCAGGAAAATCAGGAAAATCCTGCATAGCACATCTTTAACACAGAAATGTGTCATACCGAGAGGCACACATTGATGTACTCAAACTATGTTGAACATATCTGAATTTTAGTCCGGCTTCAGGCCAGACAGGCCCAATTGAAGAGCAGATTGGCCGTTATAGCGGGTGGGATGGTGGCTCTGCTGGAGGAATCGAAGCGCTCCATTTACCAGCACTGAAGGAACCATGCACTCATTTCAGCAGAGTCCCACAGGGCTAAGAAAAAGGAGACAAACGTGCTTGGATCTCTTGTGTTTCTCTCCCCCTGTCTGCGGGAAATTGCTCTGTTTTGCCATCTTGTCTGAAGCACTGTATGTTTTGCTGTTTTACTCTGCAATCAAAGGTCTACACCCCCTCCATCCCCCACCATCTGGTGGTCTCAGCTCAGTGTTGACAGTCACACCTCAGTCAGACACGCGCAGCAAACATGCTCACTGAGCAATTTCTCAGGGATCACTAACAAGGGGGTGCCTTCTCCTTAGATGACAAATTTAGCTGACCCATCAATTACTTTCTCCCTGGAAGAACGTAACATGATAATAATTATGATAATGACATGACATTGTGATAATGACATGATAAGGAAGTGTAAGTTGAATCTGCCCCCCTGTGCAGTGAGCGCTTATCATGTCAGCAAAGAAAGGAACCAGACCTGACAAGAGATGCATTTAGTGCCTGTAGGTAAAGAAAGTGCTCGGGTATGTGTCAGGTGTATGCAGTGGTTATGAAAGTGTCACATTCATGCATCTTGTGTAGTTGACATGCCTAAACATGCTTTATCTGTAATACATACTTGAGCACAAGTTGTCAGTGCCAAGTTTTTGACATTTATGTTATGACCGAAGAGTTAACTCTTTTGATCTGTAACGTTAAATATGCATGTACTCCTAGTCCGCTGCCTCCTATAGCCTATATACACCCTCCCTCTCTTCATTTTACCCCAACTCCTTACCTTAGGGATGTTTGAGCAATGCTGTTGTTGATGTGTCAAAGCTCAGCTGGAAGACAATATTTCTTCCCCTTTCGCCCAGAAGACACCTCCATCAGAGAGAAACCTCTCCGTCTTAAGCCTCCAGGAGGAGAGCAGCAAAAGGGAAAATCCCCCCTCGTGCCAACAGGGCAGGCAATAAGTTCACCACCCAGTAATTTAACACTGCCAAAGCTCAACAGTGTCACAGTAAAACATTTTCGTGTAATGTTTCCCTCCCCTCGCTCCCTATGTGTTTATTGTGTGTGCAAATGTCTCTTTTCACTCCCCCGTGTTAGGCGAAACCAGTGTAAAGTAGCCAGGACATGTGCGGCCTAGTTTGGAATTGTGAGTGATGGATAGAGGGCCGACGCTGTGATTGCAGTCGATAGCTCTATCCATCTTCTTAAGCATAGATCTCAGAGAGCTCTAACTTCCCTGAATATCAAATATGGCCACGTTGATCAATAGCACAGCTTCAAGATTAAGTGTGGAGTTTTTTAATGGTGCAGTGTGTAGGATTAAGCATAAATCAAAATAATATAGTAAATATGTTTTCTTTAGTGAAAATAAGAGTCACTATGTTTTTGTTACTTTGGAACGAGTCCTTTCTATCTATATAGGGAGCTGGTCCTTGCCCGCAGAGTTTTCCTGTATCACTGCCATGTTTCTACAGTAGCCCAGAGCAGACAAACCAAACACTGACTCTGGAACAGTGATACTCAACACATGGCCCATCAGCCAAATGTGGCCCACAATAGTGCGCCAGGTGGCCCTTCTTACATTTTCTAATTAACAATGGAAAAACCTTAATCAACACTGGGATTTTTTGTAGGCTAAATAGTGTGCCTAAATACATTAAAAACCTTTAACATAGATCAAAAAAGTACCCAGGGAGGATCCCCCTCATCCTCCAGCAGAGGTCTGGACTGTCCTCAAATCCTAGAAACACCCCTGCATACAGCTGACCTGTGCGGGGTTACTGAGACTGGAACAGCATTGCTTATTAATGTTATTTTGGTCTATTAACTGGCCCCTGGCCTCTTGTCATTTTGCAAAAGTGGTCCCTGGGCAAAGCAAGTTTAGTGTCCTCACTCTGAAAGAGCCATTTGTGTTTTCGCGTCGGCCAGTGTAATTAACAGCCACTCCCCAGTGAGCCAAACGGTGTTTGAAGAACGCAGATTTTTAACATGAAACTGCTTTATTCAGTGTTTTTACCAGTTTAAATCACTGGGTCTGTTTGTTTTGGAGAGAAAGAGACCTCTGCGGATAATTCTGCTCTCAGTAAAAAGCCTCCTGAACCTCTTGATCTTATGTTATCAGCGAAAAAAAGGTCAGAACATATTAGCAGGTGCTGGGCTAGCAGCCCATCTGCAACGAGCCGATCAACATTGGAGAAACACCACTTTTGTAACGTGAAACTGCATTATTCAGTGTTTTTTTACTGGTTTCAATCATGACTGCCAGTAAAAAACCTCCTGAATTATGAACACTTAATCCTAATTGGGAGTTCATGCTTTGTACAAGGGAAAAGTTTTAGCGGGGTGCAATCTGCAGTCTGGACTGCTGGATGTCACTAAATACCACCAATTGCTCCTTTAATCCTTTTTTCACTCTTGCCATCTGTGTTTCTATCATCAGTCGTGGTTTTGGGTAAAAGGCAAAGAGAACTGTATCTAAGTGCTTATTCTATCCCACAAGTTTGGAAGTGGGGGATTGCTGAGTTAGCTACACCTTGTTGTCTCAGGACAGTGTGTGCAGTGGCTCAGTAAGCTCATATTGATAGATGTTGTCCAAATGTAAAGAGAACAAGAATCCCGCTGCAGTGAGAGCGGGTAGACTGAAAAGAATCTGAAAACCTTTAAGTGGAACAAATGAACTTAAAAAGCACAGTGGGCTTGGAACAACCCAGTAGTTTTATGTTGTGTGTATATATATATATATGTATATATAAAATATATATATATATATATATATATATTTATATGATTTGATTTAGTTTTTTGTTTTTTGTGCCAAGGCTTATTGAGGTGTTAAAAAAAGGCCTGGCTTTGACACCAGGAATTCCTGAAAGAGCTAAACATTAATTTTAGGACACGAGCGTGAGCTGATCAAACCACAAAGAAGCATTTTGTCACTCTCAGTCTGATTTGTAGTCGATGGCACTTAGGTTGAAAATGCTGCTGAATACTTCATCATCCATATGCCAAATACACCATTTTTCATTTCTTGTTAATTCCCTTTCCAAAGCCTCCTTCTATTCCCTCCACCCCTCCTAATCTGGCTGTAAAGGTCAGTTTAGCATAATGACATCATACAGACGAGCATGGGCAAACCCAGATTACTAAATCTGACTCTAATGTGGCTTTTCAGATGAAACAGCATTAAATGACATTAACGCTGCTGCATTCACTGGCAGCTTTAACGCAGATTGCTCAGGACTGGCCCTTCTTTACCCTCTTTGTATTTTTAATGAGGTGACAGAGAGAGGCAAGATTGGAATGGGATGGTCTTACAACATGCTGAGCTGGGATCAGATACAGTCCGTCTATTTGTGTAATATTCCATCAGCTCTCTTATAGGGCTGGGGTTAACCTCTTCAGTGTGACTGACATTTTTAGAGCACAGGCACCACCGCTGGCAGAGCTCAAGGGGACTTTTAGAAAAATATTACAGCCATCATTGGCACGATGAGATCACATTTTTTTAATGTTTCTTTGAGTTCAGGCCCAGATTAGCATTTACTGTAGGCTTTTGGAGATGAACAAACTGGTTCTTGATTATCACGGCGGTTTTCCAAGCTTGTGAATTAACATGCCATTTGCTCAAAATCTTTACTAATTCAACATCTGTTTGGGTGTTTATGCCCTGAGGCACATGTTGCTGCTTGTACCTCGAAGACAAAGTGGGAAACAAGCAGGACTCCAAGAACATATCTATAACTACAATACTGCTGCAATTTTCATTTTGAATAAGAAAAATTGAGAAATATATGGAAAAGGAAAAAGATGAAGAGCCTTAAACACAAGACGCCTAAGTCAGGTGAATCGTCATCTATTTCTCGGTTGTTCCCACAAAATCGTGCTTTTCTGCTCCATTTCTGTAGCAACAGTAACTTTCCCAGCACAGGAATCATGAACACTGGAGGGAACACCGACTGGAAAAGAAGAATGACAACACAGGGGTCATGAATTATACAAAGGGTGTTAGAAGCTTTGCTACACTTAACATCATTAAGGCCTGTATTAATTACGGTTATGAAGCATTGTAAATCACATCCGTAGCACTTTCCTCATCATGGCTTAACACAGCCCTTTCATAAGTGACTCATGGCATGCTGGTTAGGAAACAATACACTAATCAACATAGAACAGCGTGTGTGCGCGGCACAATTACCTCGAAGATTTCAAGAGTCATCTCAGACTGGTACACAGGAAAGAAATATGCCTGTACACTCACTTTGTTAGTCCCATTTTAGCATTTCCCCATCGAAGGCATACACATGAAAGCACACAAACACACCACTGCCACCACTATAATCACAACTAATTAGTTCCACTTTACACCTTAGAATATATATAAAGGCAGTGAGGTGATACCTAATGTAGGTGTTACCCATTTCTAAATAGCGTCTAAAAAAAGAGTGTCTCAAATTAAAATAAATAGTGCAAACAAATAAAAGTGATACTGTGTGTAAAATCTTTTGAGTCACTATCAGTGTCCACACAGGTCATATGAGTTACACTTGATAAAAAAATGAGAAAATAAACAAAATAAAGTAAAATAAGTCAGTCGCCTCATTTTGGTATAAAGTGCCCCAGGGGACAATGCTTCTACTACACTAATGTTGTTATGGTTATGGTTCACAGTTCAGGTTAAGAAAAGGCCACTTTTTTTGGCTCCATCTGAGAACCAACTGTTGTGGCTCTGAAACTATTTATTTTGGGTTTAAATGCTCTGAGCAGTTAAAAATTAGGTGCAAGAACCAGAACGAAACTGGTTCCATATTGGTGAAAAATGGGTATAAGTGAGGCCCCTTTGGCTATCATATAACAACTGGATACTGTTTGTTAGCACAGGGCTGCAATTCTTTGCCTGGGGCCTCCCAGAGTCTTGGGTCGCCACTGTAAGTTGCAGTTTTTTGTTTCTCTGGTTACATTTTGAGGTGAACTTAAATGCTGCCTGGATTATGAAAGTTTTACAATGGAAAGAAGGGGATTCTTATGTAGCCGGCAATATGCAGGAAGGTTGTTTAGGTGGATTGTGGGTTTACATATATGTAAGACTTTGACCAATGTATGGTCAGTGTAGTTAAATTTACTTTCGCTAAAGTTAGAAACAGAAATTTATGTTGAAAATTGCTGATGGTGGTTCTTACAGTATATGCTAAAGGAGAGACAACATAATCAATTTGTTAAAAACCTTTGTTGGTTATACACAGTTTTAGCTCAGTATCACAATATGCTTTTTTGTTTATGTCAGACAAAGGTGTAAACAACTTTAATTTCCATGTGAATTGTTTTTGTGTTCAAAATTTGAATGAAGCGGACCTTTAGTTTTTAAAGAGAAACTCTGCTTTGGTTTGTGTTTTCTCCATGTAGGCAGTGAACCCTCTCTGTTTTGGTATTTGCAGCTTTCCCACAAACACATGGAGCTGATCAGGGTTACAACTAGATAATGATATCATCAGCACATGGTGGGGGCCCAAACTATATCAACGCAATGCTACCACCCTGCCTCGTTCTGCTCAGACATGTGATGCACATGTCTGATAGCCAACTGCCAAAAAATGGAGGCATATGAGGAAAATCACGAATGAAGAATCGTTCTGTCCACAACTATGGCTTAATGGTAGAGAAGGCCCCTTTTAAACTCAAACTATTTATGCCAAAAGTTTAACAATCTTGAAAAACTAGAACTTCACTCAATACGATTTATGCGGTACTGCTTTCACCGGAGCCATGTGTTATTCTCATAATCATCCTCTCTAAACAAGTAAAATATATTTTGCTGCTTAGCACAATGGAAAAAAAGAAAACTATGACCACTGAGAATGTCAGTGGCCATGGTGGTTGGGGTCTGACCAGCGGCGGTCAGTGTGGTGTTTAACTGTGGTGGCCAAAGGACGCGGTCATGAACAGTGTATGCCCAGGCTTCATTTAGACAAGCATTAACAGGCAAGCCTTCAGTTCCCTCTGTGTGAATGTGGCATGTGTCAAATACTGCAATACAACTGCAGTGTTAGCAGTCCGGCCCAGAGAACTGTTATACTTTGAAGAACACAGCAGATCAGGTGCAGTTTAGTGGTGGACTTCCATTGAGTCATTTCCAGTTAACAACTAATCCTACATTGCTACACCCAACTCTTAGTATGACATCCAAAGAGTTCAATGACAACATTAGTTACTGAAGGAAAACATGCTGTCACGTGGGTGGTACTCACTTGTTTAAAGTGATAAATGAAGTCCATATTTTTTTTCTTTTTACTCAAGATTCTTGTTTTTGTGGTTCTTGGCAACAGCTTCAGTGATAAACATTCACTGCTTTGGTGTTTGGCACTGCCTTCGCCAGAAATCATCTTGCAACTATATTGTCATGCTTTGATGTCACTTTCGTGCCAGCAGCTCCAAAAACCCCAAATTAACAAGCTTTTACTGTTCTACTGCAAAACAACTGCAACTTGCAGCTCAAAGTGGCCATGTGTAGAGATACAGGTATCTGTGTGCGTACTGTATGCACATACATATGAAATCTGTTTAGCTTTATTACCCTATGACTTGTACAATCACTAGTAATGGATGAGTGACTTCATATGTTAACAGCAAGCATACAGTTCACCGCCCACTGAGCTATTATTTAACTTACAAATTGACTTTAACAGGTTCTTGACATCTTGACGTTAGAACATAAAAAACCTGGCTTGCAACTTCAACCACAATTTAAGCACCAGTATAGCATTTTACAATAATAAAAATTCTTAAAGAGCACAAACAATGGACCAAACACATCAACCCTTAAAGTCAATTGTCAGCCTTTTCGATGTAAACTGTCAGTTGAAGAAGACGCAAAGGCATGGTTGTATGCAACCAATTTTAGAATCGGCTAAATCTTCCACCACTGTGGAAATTATTATTCTTTTCTTTTTGTTGATCTATCTGGTCCGACAAACAAATCAGAAGCGCCTCTTCAGAACTGAAGGTCTGAGCACAATCTCATTGCCAAAATGCAATGTTATCCAGGTCCAACTGTGATTTTTCTCCAGACCTCTATGGTTGACCAGGTATGAGGCTACAGATGAATCTTTAGACTGTGCTGCAGTTTTTATCAAAACTTCCACAATCCTGATCTGCTTTGCACTCAGGAAATAACACATACTTGCATATAACTTAATTATTTCACTGCTGGAAAGATGGTCTTTTTATAAAACTAGACTGTCGATACAGTGGCAAGATGCAAATACCTGAGTGACTGAGTGGCATCAGCTGTTTTTTTGTCTTGAGGAAACAATATAGCTGTCTGGTAACAAACGATCTTGAAATTACAGTTTAATAGTAAGCCAAATTTTGCTCCTGAAAATATTTTAGGCAAGATATAGGCAACACAGTAACGGAATTTTGGTTCATATTTTATCTGCTTATTTTAGCGTTTTGTCTCAGTGTTTTCAGCCTCTGTTTTAAAAGTACAGGACACAGTTTGGTGCCCACTTCCTGTTTACACATTCTTGTATTCAAGCCAAACAGTGTGCTAAAATATGTTTCTGAAAACATTTAATGTAAGAAATGAGCAATGCAGTAACATAATCTTGGTATACAGTTGATCAGCACCGCCTTGTTTTATTGTTTGATCTGAGTTCGGTCTGCGTTAGAGAGAGAGAGACATGCGGGCTGGCCTCTCTCTTGATCACTTCTCTACTCTTAGTGTTTGTGGTGGCATGTGAAAATACAGAAGTGCAATCTGT
The DNA here is from genome assembly GCF_008729295.1 of Plectropomus leopardus. Classification (NCBI taxonomy): domain Eukaryota; kingdom Metazoa; phylum Chordata; class Actinopteri; order Perciformes; family Serranidae; genus Plectropomus; species Plectropomus leopardus. The sequence goes on from NC_056468.1 coordinate 13,030,530, forward strand.
AGTTTGAACAACAGTCCAGTGAAAATCTGATTGGATGTGAGCTCAACAATGAGCAGGGAAATCTAGGTGCTGGTAAGATGGAGGGAGCTTTACCATTGTTCATTTACATATACTACCAACAATGTCATGATACAAAGCTGGTCAAAAAATCTGCAAAGTGTCCTTTTAATTTATCACTTTATCACACCTACTATCATCAACAGGTGCAGACTAACTCTGGCTAGCATGCTAAATGCTATAATGATAATGGTGGATCCTCCAGCAGTGTGTGAGGCCTTTCCACTGATGTCCACAATGTGACTGCAGAGCCTCATTCAGCTCAAAATGTTTTTGAATTTTAGGAGCTCCTACTAAAAGAGAGAGCCCGAGTGGACTACTCGTACCAGGACAGAGGCTGAGTGGACTCATTACGAACAAGCAGATGGAGGAGTACTTTGCGGGGCTTAAGACTCATAGAATGACATTCAGACAGGTGAGTACAACAACACACTCTCTGAACTCACTCTCCACGAGAATGTCAACAACCACTGCATTGCCTGGTAACGCAGCATTGCGTGCGTGTGCTACGCAGTGTGTGCGATGTGCAGTGTGTGCGATATGCAGTGTGTCTCTCCTTTTAATGTTTATTTGTGGCTGCAGTCACTGTAGAGTTTATACTGTTTGCATATCTATATGTCGCCTGCATGGGTGATGTTTTATTCTGCTGTTGTGTGTCCGGCTGTTTAATTTATGTGGCTTTATAATGCTTTTTCCACCCGCCGTGGTGTCCATATACTTACTATATATACTATAATTATTATCACTCTTTTTTGTCTAATTGCCTGAGCTGTGTTTCTTTTCTGGTTAATTTTGGCGAAGCTACAGTGAGGCTGTTGTATAAATGCACACAAGTAACGTTAATGTTGTTGGTTTGGACATGAGCCGTCATGTTGCAGATGTTGTCCCACATTGACATTTACATATACACCTGTTTTGTAGCCTCAAAGTCTTCGTTGATTTAACAGAAGCATCATATACTGTATATCAATATCCCCCCCCCCCCCCTTTTCCTTTTTAAAATATAACATATTTCCTCATTTTTACTGACCATATTTCAATTACTTTTACCTGAGTAAATCCTTCAGTTTTACAAAGTACTGTAATTTCGGTCAAGTACATTGTTGTATAAAGAGTGCAAAAAGTGTTTTCTCTGTAAATTATACAGCATATGCATATAATTTAATATGATCTACTTGCATTATCCAAGCAGAGGAGACAAGAGACAGAGTTTACAGTAACAGCAATTCACATAATATTGCAGTCATCTTTATCATGCACATTACATGCTGCTTAAATCCAACACTTCCAAACATTTCTCAGTCAATTCTTAGTTTACAATTCAGAGGAGCTGAGAGAGATTAAATCACAGTTAAAGCAAAGGATAAAGAGGATTTACTCAGGTAATTTGTGTCTTTGATTAAGATAGGTTTGAATCAAATGTTTATTTTCAGATCCTCAAGAGTATAATTAATCTAAATATGAGCCTAAATTATCAACCCAAGGCACTAATTGGTCTTTGTTGTTCAGTCTTCGTTTGCTGTTTGTATTTACACTATGGCATAAGGATTTCTTATCTCGCTGAAGCCACTGAGGCATCAACAGGACCGCACCACAGCTGCAAAGCTAATTAATGTGATTTATGCTTGTTTGGTTGCTTGCTAGCTTGCACATTTTTGAGGAGAGCAAAATCATCTGCAAGTCATTGTCTTTGGTAAATAAGAAAAATTGGACTTTTCAGTAAGCCTAACACTGGCTTACTCCTTTGCCCGGTGGTCCACGAGCACACAAAGCTCACTTATTCTGCCTCGCACACTTATGTAAGCTCTGCGTAAGCCTCTGCAATAAGCCGGAGGCTTTTGAAGAGTTACCACTATTAATGCAAAACAATAAGCTCCAGACTTTGTGAAATTCCATTTTTGGCAAGGATCAAATTTGTTTCTATCTTGGAGGATGATGATATTGGTGTTTGGGTAACTTCACTAAGAGGAACAGTGGAAACAACTTCTCAGTCTTTATTTTAAAAAAAGCTACATTTCACACCACATACACAGTAAAAACAGTTGACCCCAGTGGCAGTGCACTCTATGAGAACTATTTACCACCTTGATACACAGAAATGCTATATTCACCATGAGCATTTTAATGGTTATTTAATTGTGCCCTGAACAATTATTCACTGGGTGGTGACCCTGAATATATCAGAGGACCCACAGCTGGACAGGAGCCCTTGAACATGCCACTGATTTTAGATATTTATTGTATCAGAGCTGTTGTTAAAGTGTTGTCACGGGGCTTAGAATTTCTTGCAGCGCTCCTGGTTATTTGTATTAGTGAGCAGCAAAAACCATGAAAGTCAGGCAAAATGCTTAAGTGAACACAGTTGGTTCTTCTCTCGCCCTGTCTCCCTCTGGGCTGCACGATGCAGCGGGCGAGGCAGCGCTATTTAAGGCTATGGCGCTGCCATTTGGCTTGGGGGTCCACATGTGCGCTGGAGGTCCTCATTTTGATTCTAAATCGCCTTGACACCAAAACAAACAAACTCTCCTCACTGCACCAAACAGGCCTGAAAAATTATGGGCGCAGGGAGGGATATGCAATTACAGCAGCTAATTTGCGGTCACCAAAGCTAGCCCCATTCCCAGTTGCCCCCAGCCACCCTCGATTTTAAATATTGGGGAGCACAGAGTGTGTGTGCGCACATGTGTGTGTTTGGATAGGGTCTGAGAAGGGACTGTGGGAGAAGTTCCCCCTCACAGCTGTAGGAAGGTCAGGCAGCACCAGGGCGATTAGCTTTGCTCATCACGTACAATTAGGGTTAGCGCTCTGCAAGGAGGCATCTGTTGCTAATTGAAGCAGAATAGATATCAAGGAGGTCCATGCATTCGCTATGCAGAAAAAAAACAAGCTCAACTGGAAGTAAATAGACTCTGGCTTGTGTGAAATTGGAACTGTGAACCACCTGCATATCACACAGGGTAACGCCCCCGATCAGCAGCTTTCTGTGTAACTGGTCGGCATTAGTAGGGTGTTAAACCAACGATAATTGGTCAGGCAATTTTAAAATGAGTGATGAACTGGTTCCAAAGCGTTATCAGTACATAAATCCACATCTAGACACACAGAGGCAGACAAAGAGGCTGGAGTTACTAAGGAAAGATGGGGGATGGGGAGACAGGAGAGTGAGCGCGAGCGCGTCAGAGTCGAGCCAAAACCGGCCTGTGATGGCAATCTGATGCGACTGAACCGCGTGCCCACTGGCCAGCTGACATCAGCCAGCGCCTCTCTGACCAAACCTCCCGGCCCCTTCATGCCAAGGCCAGATGCAAACAAAGAAAACCAAGGCGAGCACACACAGACACACATCCAAACAGATTCCGTGTTCATGACAACACCCTGGAAAACACAACAAATGCAAGATAAACTGCATGATCGTGTTAAAGACAAAGTTATGACAGTAAAAGCAGAATTCTGCTGCTGCTTACATCGATTGACATGTTTCTGTGGCTGCATTTCTTATTATACAGTAATATCTGAGCAGCAATCAGAGGTAGAGTAACATACAGACATGCTCCATGGTGTGAACTTACAGCTGTGTCTAAGAACTGCTGCTCTATCTGTCATTGATTTAGCTCCTTTGTTTAACAATTCATCGTGAAAACTCATTTACAAAGAACAGTCTACATGTAGACAATGTGTAGCACTTGTAATCAGCTATTGTTGTCCCTTTCTGGCATTATTGCTCTTACCGAATTCAATTTTTTCATCTAGTTTGTTCTAACATATTGTCTGTAAACATATAAAACACTGTTAATAACAAATCAAAATGTGACGCATTACCCACATCGAAAAACTACTTTTGACACGGTTTCTTGACGTCTCAGCTGCCCCTGAGGTCACAACAGTGGAGGGAGAAAAGAGAAGTGGCAGAGTTAGTGACGGTGGGAAATGTGAGTGAGAGCCGCTCAATATAATATCTGAGTGCTGTGCTGTGTGATGATTTTATATGCTCCTTCTAGTGCCCGACACACACACTTTTCACACATACATGCACACACACATGCTGAGATATCCCTGTGGAGCGACGGAGCATAACAGGGTTTATCCTCTTTGACCTTCACAGTTTGAGTCCGGAGTAGGACTTGGCTCGTTGAGCTGGTCTCAGTGTCGCAAGGTGCAGCCAAAGCTCTAGTTATCAACGTTGTGGCTCAATGGCTCTTTCTCTGAGTGTAATAAGTGTAGTGCACTGCTGACTCTCAATGTGGAGTTTCGGCCGGCACACTGTAGTATTTTGGTCATGACCCAAGAAACCCCATAGTTTAAAAACTGTTGTTCCATACATCATAAATGGACTTAATCACTGAAAATGTGCATCAGTAGTTGGATTGTATAAGATAAACTGGATAAACTTGTGTGTGTGTTTTCTGGTGGCAGTGAGGCTGCAGAGAGCATGGAGTATGAAGTTTACGCTGTTTGTCAGTGAATAAATGCTACAGCTCCTCATGACTCAAGACAAACTCTTGTGTCTTCATTGTCACCTGCTGATTGAAATGAAGGAGGTTAGCACCGAAGTTAGCAAGCTACATTAGCCTCTCAGGCTCCCTTAAGGTGGACTGTTAAGGTGGAGCAGCTGTTCTCATTAGTGACAGCCTCAGCTACTCACAGATAACAGAGACATGTCTGTCTGCTGAGTCTCTCCTGAGTTATTGAGGCAATTAAAGACCTCAAATCAAAATGTGTTTTTTTCTGTTAGCCATCCTTTAACTGTTGTTTAGTGTTTGATTATTGTAATGTAGGGTTTGTTTTTATTCTTAAGGCGAATTTGTTAATAATGCTTTGTAATTATCCGTATATATACTGTATATTTAAATATACAGTATAATTACTGTGACATATTCAAGTTAAAATTTGCCTGAAAAAAAATTTAAAAAGCCATTCTTTAGTGTCATTAACAGTTTTATGCTTTATGATTTGAAAAGTAGTGATTCAGGCACCGTTTAAGCGCTGGTACCATTTTAAAAGTATCGTTTTAACACCAGTATCAGAAAACACCACAACGATACCCAACCCTAGCTTGGTCACAAGAAGTAGCCGTGAAAATAGTTCTCTTATATCTGGCATCTGTAGAGGGAGATCTGTAAAGAGAAAATAACCTTGATGTGTAATTGTTTCTTATCCAGATTTGAGATTTAGGTTTTTTTTGGAGAAAGTCACATTGCAAACTGGAGGTGTGGAGTGTATGTAGAAGAGAGGGGCAGCCTAATGAAGGATTATTGGTTGCATTGTGGGAATCGTGGGATCCAGCACTTTTGGAGCTTGACCCATAACAGAGACCCTACTGCCCTGCTGCTGCACCCAACAAACATGGATATTTTTTTTAGTGATGCATTGCTGTGTTCCTGCGGCATTTGCCATCAAGCGGGGGTGTTTTTTGGCAACCAGTTGCTGTATTTCCATTAGCATTTTGTGTCAGCAAACTCACTAGGTGTAGTGGATGTTTAAAGCCAACAAATAACCACACTTAAAACACAGCGCTGAAACTTATCCATGGTTTGCAGAAACATACCTAACATTTATTTTGGCATTTGGGTTGATAGACGTTGCTTTGCAAAGAAATATGGGTCAATGATGATAATTGGTGGAGAGTTCCTGCCGGGCAGTGCAGTATTTCGGGGCCCTTGGCATAAAAGAAGTTTGGGAACCTCTGAATAGTGCCCTCTTGGATGACGTCAAAGTCTCCAAAGACAAATCATCCACTAATGAACATTTCACAGGTTACTGAATCACTATGATATATATCCGCTTGTGTCCTCTGTTTCCTTATATTGTTAAAGAATGCTCAGACACCGCCACCGGATGACACAGTGATTTGATTTGTAGCAGAAAGAACTTTTGGGCATGCAAAATAATTCCTCATAGTAGCTGTGTGCCTGTATGGAGAAATTGATTTTATTTAGGGGTAGTTAATCAGTGAGACCCACTGAGTCTGCCTGGTCTACCTATAGTAGCTCTTACATCCAGCCTTGTAATAACCCTCTCTAATTAGGACTGAGACACACTAACAAGGGACACCACCATCATCATCACTCAGCCACCTCATCATCATCACCATTCTCATTATCAGGCCTGAGATCAAATTCCAGCCTGGCTCCGGGACAGTGGGACTTCAGTACACCTGATGTATTGTACGTCATTAGATTGTTGTTATTACTGTGCCATGGGGAGTCAAACAGGATGGAGATTCACTCCTGTAATATTCTATATGGCCTACGAGGGAGGACCCACTTGACATTCTCCACCTAATGACAACAATCTATTGAGGCAAAGGGCTGACACATTAATTTGTTTACTCTCCCTCTTTCCTCTTTCTCTCTCAGTCGCACATATGAACAACACACACAATCAACTGCTCCAATGCTGGAGTCCATCTCAACACAAATGTTTGCATCCTTGTCTGCTGTAATCCACATGGCTCATAGTATCGATCCCTACCAGATAGAATCAACCTCATTCTCTTGTTTAATTCGTCTCAATTAACTCTGTAGGATGCTTGAATCTATTTGTATGGCAAAAGAAATAAACCCCATGACTGACACCACAGGCTGGTGACCAGGCCAGTCTGTGTAGTCTCGGCCCACCCAACTCCTTGCTCTGGTTTGGCACTGCAGGGCAGCCACTGCTAAAAAGGCAGCTGCCCGATGATCGATGACTTCATCCAGTCCGCCTGATTCCTCCACTTGTGCTGAGAGAACAATTAATGTAACAGGCCCACAGAGAAATGCCTTGATTAGGCTGTGAGAGCAAGGAGCCACGGGGAGCCACTTACAGGGAGACACTTTGCATGCAGGAGTCTTTACCAGACTATACATACACTCATTGACGTATGTGTGATGCCACAAGCACATGGCATCATTCTCAGTTGGTTGCACAACTCCGTACACACACGACTCCACTCTGTTGCCAGCAGGAAGACCAGCCCATCCAGCACAGCTGGTGTATCCCAATGTTGACTCTCCAGTTGGGGAGAACTGCTGCAAGGATTTACCATATCACCGTAGGCGTCGCAGAGATTGGTCGGGTATGAGTCGATCAAGCTTTATCTCTCCCCAAGGTACCAACACAAATCTCCCCAATAAATAACCTGTTCTTAATTCTGATTTCTTAATGCAGCTCCTGCAGAGAAGATTAATCAGTTGGAGTGAGGCCCCCAGATAGCTTGTTCCCGTGGTGTTTGTGCCCTCTCCAAGTGCACGCTCGCTACAAACTGCTTTAAAGAACTGATTGCATTATTCCATTTCTTTTCAGAGAAGGGTTCAACACCTTCCAGCTCTGGCATGTACATACTCTCACATATTCACACAGACAGCAACACACATATATATACACACACACAAACACTCATGGCACTTCGTTCCAAGCCCTCCCAACATCTGCTTGTTCTTCCTCTGATTAAAAAAATCCTCTGCGTTTCATTATCGCTGATTTGCATAGTAATAGCGTGCATATTAAGCAGCTACTTCAGAGGGTGGGCGGTCTAATGAATGCCGCAGTCTCCTCTGTTTTAACTCAATTTTTCCTCATCCATATTCAGTCGTGTGCCCCCTCCCAGCTCCCTCACGACCCCCCTGCCCTCGGGGACGGCAATTCTGTTTCCGCTGAAATGCTTCCTCCAGCCTCTCCCCAAATCCCAGAACCCTCTCCATTAATCCAATTAATTAGAGCCATTGATATGCAGCCCGCTTAGACCAAGCAGCTGTTTGCCTGCCAATTGCCTTGCTATAAGGATGGTGATGGTGGTGGTGGGGTGGAGGGGTGGGGGGGGTGTTAGGTTATGGGGAGTCCAATCACCCAATGTGCATCCAGCAACACTTAGCACTCAGCATCAAGAAAGTCGCCACCCACAATGATCCCACCAAGTTACCGTCTCCGTCCTTAAAGCCTTGGAGGTGCATCTCATGGTTGAGCTAACTCCTGATAAGTGAAACTCATAAAGCTTGCTCCGTCATATCTCTAAAAGCTAAAGAGCAGGTAACCTTTTCACTTTCACACAACCATCAGACCATTGAAATATTTGGCAGTTTGCCACTGTTTTGACTTACTGTGTCTGGATGGTAAACTGCCGAGTATAAACGTGTAAAGCAAGATGCATACAAATTGTGTTGTAATATGGGCGTTGGAAACGAAGAGTGGTAACTAACGCTCAAATCCATTTTGTTTCATTCACACTTATATTGTTTATTACCCTTGAGCATAGGTTCCTTCCAGGGGAAACAAAAATGAAGGCAAAATAGATGAGCAATGGAAATGCTTATGCCCTTTTATTCAATCAGCCATTACACATCCTTCCACTGCTCCACAAAAAGGAGCTAAATATACGTCAATGGATGATAATTCTCCCAATAAAATACCCAAAATAGAAAATCTAGAGAGAGATGTCCCTTGGTGCCCCTAGTAAGAGGTGTGCCTCAGAATTACCATACAGAAATGAATAGCAGCGACAGTGTCTAATGTTTTGTGACACAGCACGAATGTGCACACCCAGGCCCAATCCAGAGCTGAAGCCGCTCATCGGAGATATTAAATTAAGAAGTGCTGGAGTAGAAGGGTAATTCACTTTTCTGCTTCACTGGCTATCATTGCCGAGCAAAGGAACGCTGGTGGTAAACTATCCCTATCTCGCCTTCGGTCTGTCTCTCTCTCTTCTGATTCACCTCTCTCTCTTTTTTCTGTCCCTCCTCTTTGCATAGTCCTCCTCTGTTCCTTTCCGTCACCCAGATGTCCTTTCATGATCACATATATTTTTAGTACATAATCCTATTGAGCCACGATACTTTGTAAAACAAAAAAAGTAAAGCATCTCTCCCCCCAAAAACACATTCACTGCTGTTTTCCAAAGATCATAAGGCTGATTTGTTTGGAAAGCACAATGTCTATATAGACTCTTGCAGTTATATTTTATATGAATGTGTTACTAAATGGATTCTTGACTATTTTATGATGAAGTATTGTAACTCAAAGATGTTTAAAGATGTTTTCTAAACCTGCCTTTGAGCCTGCCTCCATCACCAAGATGAAAGACACGACCCTTTATGGCCAGACAGTCCAGCCTGTTCTCCCTCTTAACTCATCAAACACCACCACTTTGTCAGTGATGTTGTTGCAAGAAACTGATGCACAGAGACACCTTTTGCGGCGGTATGATATGCATTGGGCAGCAGCAAACAGACTTTATTTTAATAAAGTTTTTTTTAATAATTTGTGTTCTAGCATGTGTAGAATGCTACACTAGTGATGTTTGTCACATGACATATGTGACAAACGTACTTATTTTAAGCCAAACCATGACATTATTTTCTAAACCTAACCATGTACTTTTATTGCCTAACATGAAAGAAGTAAACCTAAAAAGTAAGTTTTTGACCCATGCTGTAAGTTTATTTTGAAAAACAAAACTGGAGGCATTTAACAGGCAGAAACTGATTTTGAACAGTACATGTAACAAACTTGAATTAACACGCCGTTTGTGAACGTCCAAAACAGATTTTGAAGGCTATCTAGCAAGACATTTTTTTGCACATGTATAGCACATTTCTAGTGTTCCGATTCCTCAAAGCACTTTACAATAAATTTCATGTTCACACATTCACACACGCATTTACACACTGATGGCCGAGGCTACCATACAAGGTGCCACCTGCTACTAACCATTCTCGTGCATTTACACACCAATGAAACAACCATCTGGAGCAATTTGGGGTTCAGTATTGGCCGACTGGTGAAGCCGGGGATCGGACTGCCAATCTTACAATTACTGGACAACCCGCTGTACCCCCTGCACCACAGACACCCCAAAAAAAGCAGCTTAATTTGATGAATTGGGATGAAATTGGGTCGGACGAGCATGTGAAACATCAATGTAGATATTGAAAAAGTCTGTAAAATACAGGATTACCTTCAATAACTGCTTTTTTTAACCTCCAATGCCAGTATATATATATATATATAAAAAACCTTGCACAGCATCTGCACATGGAAATCAAAACATGGTTAAGATTATGGAAATAGTTATAACATGATTAACTTGGTTAAGGTTAGGGGAAGATTGTGGTTACGGTCAATAAAAAATGAAACATTACGTGTTGGTCTGTGACCTCTTTATCCTCCCCTTGGAACTAAAGGTTGGCACTGGATGTAAATCATGTTGTGCTAGATTTTCCAATATGGATGTAATTCCTAGAGGAGAGGGAAATTGGAAGTGGAAAACACATCATTACTGACCTCTGTGTATTTGACCCACCAAGACGGAAAAAATAGGTGACGGCCCTGGTGAAGCGTTTATTTAGTGTTTGTTTATGTGGCTGTTTACAACTCCAGAAAGTTTTTTATTGCACACTTTATTGATGGCATTAGTGCTATGTAGAGTATGTTGCTATGCTGAAAATCACGATGGTGAATTAGCACCTGTTTCACAGATTGTGACTCATATGCCCGATGGCTGTATGGAGAAGGTTGTTTGTCTCTTCTACGATGGATAACTCCCTTTAGGATTGTTAAATGGTGAATTGAGGGAAAAAAAGAATTTCCTGATGGACTGATACCAAAGCCTGATGGTTATCATTGATGTTTCAGATTGAATCAGTATTTCCCGCTTTTCAATTATTTTGAAGCTACATTGAAAATGATTTGATGTGACATATTTCCATCTTTGTTTAGCCACTGTCAGCCATTGCCGATTTCTAACGAAGTGAGAGTGGATTTAGACATTTTGTCAGAAAGCAACATGACTTACTTGCAAATACTTCAATTTCTCATTCTTGAGAGTTCAGAAAATGTAGGTCAGGTGAGATGTTAAACTGAAGTGAAATTAATTTAATGTCCAATTACCTTCCTTTGTCTGAACACTGTGTCTCTCGCTGCACGGTCCAACGTGTAAAACTCCACCCGTGCTAGAAAAAGCGTTTGCTGGATTGTATAGCAATCAAGCCAGATGTGTGAACAGCCTGTTCTCCCACAAGATTTCAACTTTTCCTTTTGAGTTCATGTATCGCTCTGTTAGTGCGGTAGTGAGGCAGGGCTGAAACCAAAGACAAATCAAGACCAGCTTTGAAACAGGACGCACAAATGCAGCGGAGGTGAAATCAGATGAGAGAGAGGACGATTTGTTTACCCTTGATGAAGTGTTGATGTTGGAGGTCTTTGTTGCAGGAATATACAAATCAGACTGTTTAAGATACTTTGGTACCTCACTTTAGGGACTGACAAGAAAACGCTGGCTCAAAACGCGAACACGTCTGGGAATGTGCAACAGGGCATTGCTTTGTTTCAGTTACAGATTCAATCTCTCGTATTTTCCACCCTTTCAGCTGCTTTTCTCAGCGCACCCACACGCACAAAGAGAATGTCAATTTAGCATTGATTACAGTACAATTAAGGTAATGGTTATATTGAATAATATGACCTGCATTGCATATTCATGGAAATGATGATTAACATATTCTCAATTTATCGGTATAATGGTATGACCTCCAGCAGGATGGAGACATTTCCTGAAAAGTAAATAATGGGTGTGGAGCGAGAGGGAAATGGAAGAAATTGGTTTATTCCTCTGTATGTTTTCAGCTTTGTGATGATGTTGTTGTAAAAGCTGCAAAAGGCCCAGAAACAGAGCTGGAGGGCTAACACAACCCAGTCTGGACTGATTCAGAACCTCACAGCAAAGAGATAGAGAGAAGAGGAAGAAAGAGATAGGAGGTGTCTATTTATCTAGGTGAGGAAGTGCCTCTCTTCATCCCCTCCCACCCCTCCTCATGTCTTCTGAGGCAGAGAGCTGTGACTGAAACACATCGCTGCACCTCGCTCGGGATGAGCTCCAAATAAATGGGGGGGAATGGGGGGCACGGGTGGGAGCGTCAGAGAGAGAGAGAGAGAGAGAAGGGGAGGCGAATGGAGGCAGAAGAGGAGAGCTCCTTAAAAAGGGTTGTCAAAATAATGAAAACAAATGGCGATGGAGTCTCCTGAGATGGAGAGGAGAACTTCATTTGTGAGGTGTCTTCGCCAGGATTGTGCCGTGCCACGGCAACTCCTCGTTTTTTTAGAGACCTGAGGGGGAGCCTCCACCGTGCATGGCCGAGGGAGGCTGAGGAGAAGAAAAATGAGAGCGCTCATTGTAATAATTGTTCAGGGTCAATTATTCCCACGTTGGAGCAAATCATGCTGATATGTGTTAGCATGCAGCTGGGAGGAAAGGGAGCTGCTGAATGTAGCATTACCATGGATATGGATATATTCCCAGTGATGCTTGTGTTAAAAAAAAAAAAAAAGTGTGTATTGATTTAATTCAGCCAGTCTAATCACGAACAAGGGATTCAAATGTAGTGTGTTTCAAAGTCAAAGATGTGAAATGATGAGGATTTGAGAAGAGATGCTTTGACTTGCTGTCAAATTGGTTTGTTTCAAATATTATTTGGACAGTGAGACCCAAAAACTCTTTCAGTGAAAGAAGCAGTAAAGACATAAGCAGAAATGTGATGTCAATGTAGCTAAAAAACAGTTTAATATAATATTCCTATCGATAGGTGTAGGATTTAGAATAAAGCCAGGCCAGTTGTTATTTCGCTTCTCAGTGAGACGTAACATACACCACTTTACTGCACTTCCGTCCCTTCAATTCCGCTCTTTATCTCTCTTTCATCCTCCCTCCCTCTCTCTCTGGCACCTAACATCTTCGTTTGCTTATCACTGCCTTCCCTCTTCATCCTCCCTCCTTTCCCGACTTTGACTTCATCTTTCAAGTGCGGCAGCCACAGCAGCAGCATCTTCCCTCCCCATCCCCATCCTCTTCACAACGCTGTCCGCCGTCTGCATTCCTGTCACGTGCCTACCAAAGGTTATATGGCCCACTTTCTTATCAGCTGCATTGTGGGATATCTCGGCTCTCAGGCCTGTCTTCTGGAGAGCTATCTGTACCCCCCCTCCTCCCTCTGTTGACTGCTGGGAGGACAACCTTTGTCGACCTTGTTTTTTTTTTTTTGTTTTTTTTTTTGCCTTTAACAGAATAAAAATGAAAGAGAGAATGGATGCAACGCAGAGAGTGGGAGGAAAAGAAAAGGGGGAGAAGGTAAAAAAAAAAAGCACAAGTCCCCTGAGAGAATGTGTGATGAGATTGGTCCAGAGTTAGCCTTGTAAGAAAAGCGCCGTTGGCCCCTTCTCTCTCCAAGTACAGTAGACACTGAATCAATATCGCCCACCCACCCCCTCCAGAAGCATTCTGCCCCTGCGCGTGCCGTCCACCTGTCTGCCCGTCTGGGGGGTTTGGGTGAGCTGCTGGTGGGGGTAGAAGGAGGTGTATGGATGTTTGACAGAGCCGTCATGTACAAATTCATTTTGGATCAAGCCAGACTTTTGCTCTAATAGGCGCACGCGCTCAAGGTCTTTGCGGTCACGCTGAGACAGAAGAGCAGATAGATGCCTCTCCGCAGTACTGAGAGCTTCCAGACAACAGAAATGTTTAGCTCTTATACTGTAGGGCACAGTTTAGGAAGTTTATAGTCTATGGAAATAATGTGATGTCAGTTTTAACCCTGAAGTGCTTTCTAAAGCATTCCTGAACAGAAAAAAAATACATTACCTGCTTTTAGCTGCTGCAGACTTTGAAATAAAGGGTCTGTAAAGGTCTTAGAGAGCTTCTTTTTTTAAACTATTTATAATTAGAATAACTTCAAATACAGATTAGAGCCAGTGTCGGATCATTCTTAAGGCCAGTGGTTCCTAACTGGTCCAGTCATGGGGTCAAGATTTCTCCTAAGTCATTAGTTCCATGTCCACACATTGTAAATTAACACTTTTTTAAAGATAATATTTAAGATACAATCACTAATTCTGCATTCTATTTACTGAAAAGTTAGATGTTGGAGCTGGAAATAATGTCACATCCGTGTTGATCACATTCCTGCACAACAAGTTGGACAAACAAAACATTGCCAGCGATACCAGTTCAAGCCAGGTAAACCATTGTAAGTGATAACAGTTAATAACAATGCATTACGGCAAAAACAAACATACAGAAACTGTGTGGTCGCCTGTTTTAATGACACAACTGACACAATTGTGCTAATAAACAGTATATCACCACAGCTTTCCCTACTGTTGATGCACACAGCAGCCATCTTGGATTTTGAGGATGGGGTTGGCGATGGTCCTCTGAATTGGAGATCTGACTTCAGGGCTCAGGGGGCATTCCAGGTGAAATTTCCAACTGCCAACTCGGAAATACCGAATTTGCAGTACAAGTGGAACACACCGATAAGTACCATGTTGGTAAATTTTCATGGGAGCTGTAGTTTTTTCAGTGCTTACAAAGTTATTGGTGTTTAACTTGTGAAATTACAGAAGTTTCACCTTCTAATAGCAACTGCTGTAGTGGAGGCTGGGTGCGCCATAGAATATGAAAAAACCCCAAAACAAATAGGAACACAGTTCAGTTTTTCAGAAAGATTGATGAAAGAAGTGTTTGATGAGGGATTATGTTGAGTTACAGAAGCTAGTGGAACAGAGACTAGATTGGACTTGATGTCTTGACTTAAAGTCTGTATAAATTTTCAAGAGAAAAGCAAACACATTTGACACTTTTGACAATAGAGATTTATTTAAAATAAATAGTTTGAGGAATAGAGGAAGGCTTGACTGAATAAAATTAATGTTATTAGACGAGGTATGCATTTAAGATATTCTAATTCTTTTCTTTTTCTGTTCTTTTAAGTTGAGATATATTATGATTGGAACTTGCAGATAGAATGTCCAGGACCTAAATTTTCTAGTTGTATATAACACAATGTTCTTGTCATGTTTTTTTTCTGGTTGTTGGGAACAACTGGGCTCTCACAAAGATAACACACTATTCCCACCCACTCCATCAGCTATTTCTAGTGCCGAGGAGCATTTCACACGGTGGCCTGAATAATCTCTTACTTAACCGCCATACAATATTTCCTGGGGCTTCGATACAACGATCACATCGGCACACATTGCATAACAGAGGCATAATGACAGCTTAGGTACGGATAACAGCAGCAGGTAACAAACAGAATTATCCCTCCACGGTGGGCCTGCCGTGGATATATAGAATCAACATGCAGCCTGCAGCTGTGGAGGTGAAGTGATGAATGTTAAACGTGACACCTGACTTGTTTTCTTGTCTAAGTGTTTAAAACATGCATTTCACGTGAAAGTAGTTTCATTTTTATTATAAGTCTGTTAGCCATTGCTCAGTAATTGCTATGACTTTCTTAACAAATGACCAGAATACTTCAACACATATACTTTAACACACTAATTCATTTCATTGTTTGACAAACCTCAAAACTCAGGGTCATTTGTTCAGAGGTCCCATGAATTGCTGACGGGTAAACACTGTTATTTAAACTTTTAAACAAATCATGATGGATGGCGCTCCACAGCCAGTGTCTCACGATAACAACGGCATTTGGAATTTGAAAGGAACCCTCTTATCCCTGATCACCTTGGTGCTGGTCAGGACGCCGTCTCAAATAAGTTCATTGCGACTTCAGCGGCTTTGTAAATAAAACATGAGGCTCCTTTTGCACGCTGCCTTGAATAAACATCTCCTTGAGTTTAAAAAAAATGTCACAGCAAATAAACATGTCGTGTCTCAGCATGCCCAAATGTTCAAGAAGTGTTTATGTGGCCCAAACCCAGACCCACTGTTTTTCACTGTATTCATGGCATTACCATAATCTATTATGGAAGAAGCCACACATGTTCCCACCGGACCCACCTGGGACTAACTAACGTGGAGCTGAGACTTCAATCTGTGGATTGGATCTGCCCTGCTCTCTCTACCCTTTTTTTTTTCTTAACTGGGTTATCCATTCAGTTACACGCAGGAGGAGAGCAGGGTTAAGAGGGGCGATGGGGGAGCACTTAGCAAGCGAAGGCCATGGTGGCAGTGCTGGAGTGTTATTTAATGAAGTAGGGGATCAGGATGCACGGCGTTGAACACATGGGGTGGCGTAGGTGGTGCTGCAGGAGTTGAGAGCGTGTGTTTGTGGGTGGGGGGGTTGTTGGTGGCGGAGGTGACAGCAGGTTGTGTTGTATGTTCCACAGGGTGAGGGGAGGAGGGAAGGAGGTAGATGGTGCAGTGAGGGGGGGCTAATAAGATCACTTTTTATTGGCCCACAACCCCAGAGGAGTGTTTGTTTGTCTGCGTGCATGATGGAGGGGATAAAAAGTTAATGCATAGGCACTGTGGTGCAGACTGGGCTGGTCACTGCTGCCCCCTGCAGGGCATGCTCCATCTATGTGTGTGTGCGCGCGGGTGTTTGTGTGCTTATATCTGTGTGTGTGTGTGTGTGTGTGTGTGTGTGTGTGTGTGTGGATTTGAATGTGTGTTACTGCTCTTGTTTCCATGTCTCCTGACAGACAAATCTCACAACATAAGCTGTGGACATCTTTGTGTTGATTGAGTGTGACTACAATGTGATTTGCTAAAATCATAACACACACACACACACACACACACACGTAAACAATAACAGCATTTGACCATGTAGTTGAGAATCAGTGCTGTGCACACTCTCACTTGGCAAAGCTTTTCTGCATTACGTCTTTGATTGAGCGTTGCCACAAGGAAGCAATCTGCTTTCATGTTTCCACCTCATACTGTGAATTAATGCTATTACAGTTTTATTTACATTATTGATCACCAGTGGCTAACTTTTTAATTCTGCACGGCCAAAGGCACTCATTTGTGAATGAGTTTAAGTGTTTTTTTGTGCTGAGTGTGTGTGAAAGAGAAAGGGAGAACATTTGAAGGAGGTGATTTTTTTTTTTCTTTTTTGAGAGAGCGAGAGAGCTCCTCGTCACCTCAAAGTTCTGCTTCTGTGCACGAGAGGAGATGGAGCGAGGTATCAGGGTTGGGTAGTAAAAAAAAGGGAGTGGATCGGGGAGGAGGAGGAGGGAGGAGGGTGTAAATTCAACACGGGGGGAGCTGGGTGAGGAGAATATCAATCGGGCATGCGGCGTAGAGGCAGCCTGCCACGGTCCGCTCCAGGAGAAAGATTAGAGAGGGGATCAGTGTCATCAGCAGCAGGAGAGTAATGGTGCGGGCCAGGTTCAAGGCTGGAGCCAAGAACGTATCGGCATCGCAGCCACCCCCATCCCATCACCCCCCGCGCGCGAACCCCCCCCCCCCCCCCCCCCCCCCCCCCCCCCCTACATGAAATAGAGGTTAACCGCCAATCCAGACTTTTCCCCCGTCTTTTACTGAGTGTGAAAACTACCGCTGGGAGTCTCAGGACAATTTTTATATAGGATTAGAAAACAAAAATCAATATTTAATTATCTTTGAGCTTTTTGTGTCACTGCATCTTTAGGTCAGTAAGTGTTCAGGAGCCAGGGTCGCCCCGGCACTGTAAGTGAAGGAGTCGTTAAAGAGCCAGTATCTTTTTTTTTTTTTTTTACAGAGGCTTTCATTGCACAAGGTTGAAGTTTCATGAAGTTGCTGCCTTGTTGTATATAAATATCTAAAATGAATAGTTTCTAAAATGATTGAATTATTGATTGTTGAATGGGTACTTTCACATTGTCTTATTTAAACCAAAACCTTGTAATGTCACAGTAATAAACATGAATGCAGCTCCATGGCTCTAATCTTAAACTTCCACATTAGTTCAGTTATAAATTTTTATCTCTCTCCAGAGCGAAGCTCGACCGCCAAACCATCATCGCCGGCCCTTTACACAGCAGCATACATCCCCACACAGCACTGCACACACACTGCGTCCGCCCCAGTAGATAAAACACTGGCTGTTTACGTGGCTCTCAGACGCTGTATTGGATTAAGGTGGCTCTTTAGCTTTTTTTTTCTCTCTGTGGCAGTGGCCGATGAGCCCGTGGAGTGGATGTGACGGCCGCTTAAGCGGTGACAAGCAGAAGGTCAGTGTCGCTGATGAAGGAGTGAGGCCAGCTGGCCCTCTGATGTAGCCATCCTTTAAAGCACCAAGAGAATCTATCCTGTTTAAGGCAGACACCCAGACAGACATGGCCGGGAAGGACAGCAAGGGAGCGAGAGAGAGAGAGCGAGAGAGAGGGAAGAGAGAAGAAGAGACAAAAGGAAGTGGGCAAGGTAAAAGGAGTGGCAGAGACAGAGAGCTTGAATGTCCCCATTCTGATCAGTACCTCTGTAGCAGGCAAAATGTTCCCCAGTCCCCTGGGCCATTTATTAAAGTGATGAAGAGCAGAGTGGCCCACTATGAATCAGACTCCCCTGTCTGCTATGTGCTGCATAGGGATACTCATGGCCACATACTCTCCTCACTTTGATTGCAGCGATGCTTTTGTAGCTTGCAAGAGGAGCCAGGAGACTCTGACAGTGCCAGGTGAAAGGAAGGGAAGGGGATGAAGAAGCCTTTCTCTGTGGATACACATTAGCCTAGTTGTGCATATTAGATTAGATCAAATTAGATAAAACTTTAACGATCCCTGTGGGGATATTGGGTCATCTACACAGCAGGAAATAAGATTAGAGTAGAGTAGTGAAACAAACAAAATAAACGTTTGCAAAATTATTGAAACAACTAATATACTGAAAGATCATTTTAAAAAAGGAGGCTAAAAATACAATGTATTCATTAACAATTCAGATAAATGTGCAAGAAGCTAGCTGTTTCCCTGTTAGTGTGACTAAAGGCAATAGCACTTGCAGAGCTGTAATACGCCTGTACTTAAATCCAAGATATAACCCTCTTTGGAATTTTTTCTGCCCTCTTTACCCACATCTGCACTCTTCATGCTGTCTTTGTGTGTGTGCACGCAAGGCTGTGCTGCACTGTGCTGAGCCAAGCAAGGCTACACCATCCGTATGGCTCATTTCCCTTTATGAGAATGAGGGAAGTCCCATACGCTGATTATCCTATATATAGCCAGTTGTAATCATAGGCCAGTGGAAAGTAGAAGGGGCTGCTGTGGGGATCAGGCCTGATACAGTATCACTGAATTATAAATGGGAGAACTCATCTCCATGTTTGGACTAGAGAAAGGGGGGAAAGGGAGGAATTAACAATTTTGATTTTTCTGCATGGTTGTTTAGTTTATTGAATAGAGGATTTCTGCCTCTAATTATGAGGTTTCTCCTTACGGATCTGTGCAGCTGTGAAGGGATTCATTTTCATGAATACATGGAGATACAGGTGCAGATACATGGCAATACCCAGCATTGTTCTGAAGCCTTTTTCCACAGAACTTCTGAAGGTGTTATTGTCGAACATATGAGTGAGCTGTCAGGATATTTCCTCCACCTAACCCCCTCTCTGTCTTTCACCTCCCTCCTCCACCACCTCCCTCCCTCTCCCTGACACCTTCCCTCAGCGTAATACACACCAGCAAGCAATCGATACATACTCAGCTGAGAGCCAGGAGGAATTGTGGCAGTGTAGGCACCACACATTACAGGGTGGCCAAGGCCAATAAGCTGTGGAGGGGAGAAGGAGAAGGACGAAATGGGAGCTACGGCTAAATAACAGCTTCTACAAACAGACTTCTCCTGATGAGTGGAACGCCTCTCTTTCTCTTTCTTTTTTTTTTGTAGCACGCATTAAGCCTTTATTCTTCACTAGCCGTGACGTTTATTCAAATTTGCATAGATGCTGTCATTTTGATCGCACTGACATCAATTTAGGGGTGATCTGATCCCTTTTTTAAAATACTCTCGCCACCCACATTATTATGCTTATTATTGTAGCGAATGTGATGAAATGCGCAGAGCGCCACAGCAAGAGATATGCCACTATGTTTCCATAGCAACATATCACACTGCCACCGCTACATCATACACTCAAATGACAGACACAACCTATTAAGCCCTCTGAGATATATGAATACTGTCTGTTTGCATGTGAGTGAGAGTGTTAGTATGTCAGCGTACACCCCCACGAGTCTGCACGTGTCTTCACTTCACATTTTTTTCTGCCAAGTAACAAAACTTTAGTTGGATTTTATATATGATTATACCACTTAAAGTGTTTAAATTTAGAGCGTCATTTATTTTTATGAGAATTAATGCTGTAAAAAAGACAGTAAATTCTGGCTTGTGTGATGAATTAATTTCTATGTGTTTATTTTATTTGTCCCAGGGTGCAATTCTGTATTAACAGTGTAGAACTGACTTATCACACTAAACAGCAAAACCAAATTGTTTTCAAATAAAATAACAGAAAGACAAGTCGCATTTAAGGAAGTTTACCCCAAAATTAAAAATACACATTTTTCTTCTTACCTGTGGTGCTATTTAACAGTCTAGATTGTTTTGGTGTGAGTTGCTGAGTGTTGGCGATATTGGCCGTAGAGATGTCTGCTTTCTCTCTAATATAATGAAGTAGATGGCACTCGACTGCCAAAAAAAAAAGAGTTTAAAAAACTCAACCATTGTGTTTCATTCCAAAAATCCTGACCCACTTACTCAATATAACCCAAAGACCTTGTTGCGAGAGAGGCTCATGCTTATGAAAGTACCCGATGTAAACGTTAATGGTGTCCTGACTGGCTGAGCTGTAACATCAGCTAGCTCAGTTATGCTACGTGGGATAGCAGCAGCTGCACACTAACTTTTGCGCAGTGAAACTGTTTTCAAGTGGAATGAAGAAAATAGTTTCTACATGAAACTATTCACAACAAGGTCTGTGGATTATCTTGAGTAACCCCGTCAGGATTTTTGGAAAGAGACATTGCTGTTGAGTTTTTCTAATTTTTATTTATTCATTTATTTATATTTTGGGTGCTTTGACCACCACAAGCCAAGTGCTATCTAGTTCCATTATATTTAAGAGAAGAGAAGGCAGACATCACACACTTAAAAACTCACACCAAAACGATCTAGACTGTAAACAGCACTAAAGTTAAGAGGAAAAATTATCTATTTTTAATTTCAGGGTGAAATGTCCCTTTAAGTGCCTTGCATTATGGGTGTGCAGCATCAACTGTTCCAGAATAGTTAGTCGTGTATATGTATATCATTCTGTCAGTGTATATCAAGAACAACAGATTAATGCGCTGATGTGTGGCTACACTGTCAGGATCAAATATTCTGTTAGCCAAATTTGGTTGATTGATTGCTGTTTGTGTGTCATAAATTGCCCAAACTTAACAAACCTGTCATCGATTATATAAAACATCCTTTGACATCTCGGTGCAGTTACTTTAAATGTAAGAAATTATAACCGAAAACATTTTTGTCACAGACAGTTCCCTTAGTTACAAATAAATATTGTCATATGCACACCGGATAAGGAAGCATGATTCAATACAAGTGGAGATGTTGCACTTTATTAGCATTGGGGAAACTAAATAAATTCTAAAACTGTTATGCAACAAACTGTTTTCCAATGTCAATGTCAGTTTTTCTTTATTTTTTGTCACACATTAGATAAGCCACCAAGGTTTTTAAACTGTCTCTAACACAAGTGAGATAGTATGAGGAGATCTGCATTAGCGCTGTCAGTGTGTTTTACCTTTAATAAATGCACATACTTGAATTCTAAAGCTTGAATCATAACAACCAGGCACATATATGTAAGAAACCATCCACCATAGGAAAGTACCTAACATTATACATCCAAATAAATGCCATTTTAACCAAACCTTTGAGCTCTAAAACCTCCGATGAACATAATTATGCTCTCATCTCATACTTGATGCATACATTATATTACCTTTATGATCCATACAGAGCTGTACCTGAGCGCAACAGAAATGTAATAATGCAGAAATTCAGCTGCAGCAATATAAGCTAGAAATTCTATGGTCTCTGTGAAAAGGTATTCACAGAACAAAAAATATGTTTACGCAGGTGATTCAAATTAATTGCTATTGTGAAATAAACAAACATATTTTTGTATACTGAGAGCGAGCGTGCCACAGTTTTATTCCGCCTATTCAACAGCTGTTTTCTAATCATAAATTTAAAACGAGCACGCCGTATACTGTGTTAGTTTGTGTTTGCTCTGTGTTCTGATTGTTGGTTAAAGCACTTCACCGTTTAAGCCTCCTGCTGGTTGAAAGATCCCCTGAAGTTACTGAAAGTAAAAAGACCTCCAGCATCATCAGTCCTTCTGATTACAATCAGTGGCATCCAGACGACAGCATTTTGGAAAGAATTAGATGCAAAACACCTGTCATTTTACCTCAGGAATTCATTGGGGGGAAAAAACAACAAAAATAAGACTTTGAAAGAGTTTGAGATGGTCACGGAAATCATTTTTAGTTTCCATATTTTGCTTTTCTAACTGCAGTTTAACTCTTCACATTCAGGTGGAAAAACAGGTGCAGGGCGGAAGAAATCTTTATGACAAATTATCATTTAGACCCACACAAATACACTGCCATGTAATTGCAGCAATACATGGCATCAATAATGAGGCTGTAAACACTTTGTAATTTTCTAATCACCGCCACACATGGCCCAGTGACCTAGATGTCTTGCAAAAGTTTGAGTGTGATTCATTAGTCCAGTCACTCGTGCAGGCTGCTGTACCGCAGCCCACACCCACTCTGAGCCTTGGGCAGACCACCGTGATCTCAGCTTTTCTGTGAATGTTTCAAGTCCGAGAGACTGTTAGCTATCAAAGTCGTGCGAGTGACCACATCCACGCAGCCTGGAGGACATGTGTGGAGCACCCACAATCTTGAGACGTGTTTGTGCAACAGGAGAGGGAGTAAAGAGTCTCCCTTACAGGCATCGTGCTGAGGATATTGTCTGCAATTAAAATTTAAAATTAGCCTCCATTTATCTGCATGTATTCACTTTGTCTATTGCTTTTCTATTTATCTACTCTCCTCTGTCCTCTTATATCTCAGTCCACTGCTGGCGTCTGGGCTAAACGTGCTCTTTGAGCCCAATTTATCTGCCCCACCTTCTCCTCTTCTCCACCCCCTCATCCCCAACTTCATCTCTCTCTCTTTCCTCATCTGTCCTCGCCCCTTCTTCCCTCATAGATTGACTCTTTCCAATTACATGAGCGCTTTCTTCAATCACACTGTAACAAATTACCTGACAAATTAAAAAAACACCAGTGATATTTCTGGGCTTTAGCACAGGCCATTCTTACCCTTAATGAAATTTGCAATGCCATACATCAGGAGTCTGTTGTCAGCCACGCATAGCTCTTCAAATCTTCCCCGTTTCCCCCCTGCTGTTTTAATATGCTTTATACAGATAATTATTTCCACAAGAAATACACATCTTTGTCGCCGCTTCTCTTGCTGTTTTCTCTTTTTTTTATATTTTTAGATATTACCCATTAAATTTGTTAAACTTTTGCATTTTTTAAGATACGGATAGATTAAAGGGAAACATTTGCCTATTTTCTACATATCACAGACAGCCTGTAGATTACACCACTAACATGTAAAGGTAATTCTAGTGATTAAAGACTTATATAATCAGAGGAAGGTCCAGTGTTCCTTAATGTGTCTATTTGAATATTCTTCAATGCAGCTACGGAGCATATCTCGCATATTTTTTCCTCGCCCTAAATTGAATGTTTGGAACATTGGAAAAATTCATGAATAATATTTTTCTACTGTCCCAGGATTAATCACAGAATAAATTTACTTGTGAAAGGATTTTCCAGTCTCTGAGAGGTGAGATTAAATGATTCAGCGTGCAGACAAATATATGTACCTGTGAACATCCATATTTCAACTGTAACTGCATGCTCATTTTTCACATTGTGTATTCACTTTAACATCCCACTCCAAATTGAGTTATAGAGGTAATGTTTCCTGTTGCGCACACCTTTGTGTGCGTGCGTGTGTGTGTGTGTGCGTGTGCATGCATGCTCTGTAGATGGGTGGATAGACTTGTGCTGTACTGCACATGCTGATTTGAGTTTACCTCTGTTTGACATTCAAAGGCTCATTGTGAGAAGTAGCATGACATACTGTAGCTACCTGCATACAGTATTGATACTTGCTGATGTAAATGAATATCAAGTGTACTTAATGTTGGACATGACATTTTATACTGTAATTTACTGCAGGCCACACAGCTACCTTCAGTCAGCATCAGCTGTTTGTACTGTATCATGATAACTGGGAGCATTATTGAGTTGTTATGACTTTTTATGTCATGTTTTGTGCTGCCTTTTTCCCCCCGCGTTGCACTAATGGCCTATTGAACCTGCCAATTCACATTCAGCTGAGTGTGCGAAAGCCCTCCTTGTTGTGAAAGGTCTTATCATTATGAACAGCTTACAGCGTCTCGGGCTGTACACAGTCTGAATACCAGTGCACAGTTTGCGAGGGATCTATTTTTTTCCCGCGAACAGAAACATTCCATGCAGAGGAGGGATTCCTGGTGCTGGATGGGGCTCAGGACGCAGAAAGCAGATGCTGGCGTTGGAGCAGTGCCAACATGTGCAGGAGACCAGGGCCCCGGATGGTGCGCATGAACAGAAAGAGAGAAATGTTTGCTTTTTAGATGTGAGTTTCAAATGGGGGGAGAGCTATAAAAAGCATACGTCCAGAACTGAGTCTGGAAGTCAAGGCCAGAGGCCCGTCAGATGAGCACATATGCAGCACCGCTCTTTTCTTTTGGAAACATATTTATGGTATAGTTACACTTCCTCCTCTTCAGAAACTTGTGACTATTCTACAATATTTTACAATGGTAATATTATTTTACAGTATTTGCCACTGGACTATATTTTAGATGTTTCTGAAAGATACACCCCCGTTTTTAAACTTTGCGATAAAAAAAGGGGGGTCTGCAAAAGAGTGTCCCAAACTGTAACACAGTGGCTGTGCCCTGTTTACACAAGTTAAATTTAGAGCAAAACACAAAACTTAAAGGAGTAGCTCAGACTGTGTTACCTTTATACAGAGCCAGGCTAAAAGTTTCCCTGTTTCCCTGTGGGTAACATGCCATTGTTCCAAAGCCCAAAATTACAAGCCTCATCGTCCAAAAGATGTCCCACTGGACCAAAAGCCCATTTCTCCAACAACCTGTTCTGCCAGAATAACCCAGCAAATGATGAGCGATTAATACACGCCAGTGCCAGCAAACCCGGGTGTTTTTACAGACCCTTTTCAGCGTTTGAGCCACCAAAACCTGGTATTTTAATAGATGTTTGTAGCGTTTCCCAGCTGGGTTTTAGCAACCAATCCTAATGTTTTTACCACACGTTGTGGTGTTTCCCAGTGGCGTTTAAGCCACCAAATCCTGGTGTTTTTACAGACCCTTTGTGGCATTTACAGTAGCATTTCAGTCACCAATCCTGAGAGTTATCGCTGACATTTGCAGCATTTCCCCCCAAACCTGGATATTTTTCCTGGACCCCTACCTGCTTTTCCAGCAACTTTTGTGCCACCAAATGTTTAGTAACCATAATCAAGTGGTTTTGTGCCTAAATCCACACATTCACCACATTGTCAAATGTAATGTATCTTTGTTTGACAGAGAGTGTGTATTTTTAGAGAAATGGGATTTCGGAGCAACGGTTGTTTTGGGGATAATGGGCTGTCAGGCTTTCAGTCCAGTGGGACATTTTTTGGACTAACTTGGCTTTTGGTTTTGGTTTTGGTCTGATGGAACAGTGGGCACTCATCTGTGCTAAGCTAAGATGACTGTAGCTTCATATTTACAATATAAGACAGGAAAAAAAAGCATTTTTTTTCAAATTGTCAGACTATTTCCTTAATTCTGAATGACTGTCTTTATCATTCAGTTTGTGTCTCTGGTACTATTTGCCTCATTTGCTAAACATAAGTTTGCTCTGTGCATAATACAAAACTTCATACTGCTTAGAGAACTTGAAAATTGAAACCATAAAGATTCAGAAATGTCTACAACCCTCTCTGTTGCAGAATTTGATCAGGTCCACATGGAAATAAAAATTAACTCACAGCTGAAATTAAATCAGCTCCCTGACCTCTGTGAGTTTTCCATGAACCCTCCCTGTATGTTTTTCAGGGACATAAATCTCTGGGAAATAGTCCTCCTGCCGAGCACCTGCTGGATGGCCAGACCGCTCACCTCGGCCAGAGCCCTTTAACAACGCGGCTGTGACAACTTCTCAAGGCGGCTCTTGTCTGCCAGGTCAAATTAAAACACACCTAATGTTATTCTCAACAGCACTGGGTGTGTTGGATGTACACTGTAGCATGGGTCAAGGATACAGTCATATTGTTTTATGATGAGCAGTAACACAGAATACTGTAAATGTAGATGTTTATGTTGGTCATATGTGTTGTCTTAACCCCTCAACGCAAGACTAGCTCTTAGTCGTCGTTTTCTGCCTTCAAGGCCTCTTTGTTGTATTGACTTAACCTTTAATTAGCCAGGACGCATGGCTGGTTTAATGACTTTGGTGCCTCAGGTCAGGGCCACTGTAGAAACATTACAGCCTTTAACACTGGTGCTATCCTTCTGCTGATAGTAAAGATGACATTTCAGACAAAGGTATAGGAAACAGTCCATATAGTCCTTTCCTACTATAAATATCAGCTTGTGTGTGTAACATTCACACATGTTCGGTGTATCCACCTGCATGTGTGTTTACGACAGGCGGTGAGCGAGTCCGCTCCTCCAGTCTTCAGTAGGATGCTATAAAAGTCAAAAACCAAATCAGGCCCACAGGAGTATTCTTACCAAAAAATTTCCCAGCCAGGAGAAAGCAGTAAAATGTTATGTGTTCCCTGGGAGCACTTTGAACGGAAGAACCTCGACACGACATGATGCTTGAGCTCCACTCCGGCCGTCAACATGTGATGTGACCGCGGGGAAAGCACTCGTCACTTCCTGCGTTATCAGAGACATGTTGGAGCTAAAGTTGACTGTGAAATTCGGCCCGTGTTTCACATGTTGAAGGAGGTTTAACCTTTGAAACCTGGATCAACATCAGTGTTCTTGTGCTGTTTTAAGATGCCTTTCACAAGCATTTAGTGTTTTAAAAATAAGCAAATTGGTTTGATTTCTTTAAAAAACATGGGGTAAATGCAATCAGGAACTTCACAACAGATGTCCTGCAAAGTGCAAAAAAATAATGAAAGGTGACAAGAAACTTACCTGAAAACTGGTTGATAAAAAAGAGAGAGGGTCATTAGAAAGTTATTAAATAACTGAGGAATAATGCTAAGAAAATATATTTATAATTATATATTTAGAGTAGGGTTACATTAAAGAAGAAAACATTATTCATATTTATCATTTTATTTTAACACCCTTTTTCAGGTAATTTTTTTGTGATTTTGTTCTTTCACTATTCTTTTTCTTTTTTTTTCTTCAATATTAGCTAATTCTCTGGTAACTTATTAATTTCTTGCCCTGGGTCTTCTTTATTTGCTCATTGCTGTCTTTCTACATTTTTGAAAGAAATCAAGCCAATTTGCTCATGTTTCAAAGGGTTAAATGTCATTTTATTTAAGTATGTGCATTTTTTAAAAAAAACTAGTTTTATTTTTCAATTTGCTCTTTTCATTTACAGTCAATTCTTGAGAGTTGAAATGATCTGATAATTTAAGTTGATTAAAAAGAAACTTACTGCTTCATTAAAAACAAAATGTTTCTCAAAACCAGAGGATATTATTGTAATTATGCACCCTTACAGGCATACACCCATGCAGCAGAAGAGAAAACAAAGAGGAGCAAATGAAAGAAAACACAAAACAATTAAAATGCTAATTGTTTTATATGGTACCAACATGTGGAGAGGGGAGTCTGGAGGCCTTCCTCGAGAGCCTCCTCCAACATGGACTACTATTACATCTGCTGTGTGAGTGCTGGTGTGCACTTTTGTGAAAGGGTGTGTAAAAAGACTTTTCAGTTTTGATAGAATTTTTTTGTTTGCATTGGCTGTAAAGGTTTAAGACGAACTGTCGCTTCGAGGGCACACGCACGGATCACCACATGGAGTTTTGATTGACGGCTCATCACAATAACAGGCTCTGATGCCTAACCTCGTGTACTAAAACATTCCAAACACACAGCTCCCGCACAAGTGCTGAGTAAACAGAAAAATGTAAACGCTGGTTATTTAACAAGCCTCCACCTCTCCATCCTCACACACCCCTCCTCGTCTCCTCCCACCTCCTGCCCTCGTCCTGCACCCCTGCCCCAGCATCCCCGCCTCTTTACACATTAAGTATGCATTGATTCAGCCTTCCCCTGTGTTATAAATACAGCATCGATCCGCCCTGCGATCAATAGACTCATTCACATGCATAGAGCCACTTTGATAACTCTCCTAGTCTGAGCCACTCGCAATAGCATCCCTCTCTCCCCCTCTCTCTCTTTCTCTCTCGCTCTCTCTCTCTCTTTCTCTCTCCATCTCAATAGCTTGACATATTCCTCTACATCAGTCATTATTCCATCCCTATAAATACACGTATGTTTAAAGAAACCTGCTGCAAAAATCCCTTAGATCACTCCAATCCATAATTTATCAAAATGACAATTACGGTGCATAAGCATGAATGCATGTCTGATATCTTCTGCAGATAGTAACTGAATGCATAATTGTTCAAATACTTCCTGCAGTCCAAATCTCTGGTCTCCTTCAGCATGAATTCGCACACAGAGCTGATGAACGAGCTGCATGGCATTGAAAGCCAGAGACATTCCTTCCGAACACTAAAATCAATTAAAAGCAAAGAATTAAAATGTTTATTAGGTGACTGATGGATCGAGAGCAGAGCCACACGCTGCACCAGATCTATGATTATTTGCTTTCTCTACAGACATCTGGATGGAAAAGCCATTTCTGGAAAACAGCAACAGGAAAAAGACTGCCCTGGCTATAAAGGGGGAAGTAATTTCACACAAGTTACAACTGCATTTGTAATCAAAAAAGATGGAAACAAACTCCACCCGTTTTAATCAGGCTGCATGTGGTCTGCTTTAGATAACATCCAGGTGGTTTATTGCCTCTATGTGTGAATAAAACCATGCGGAACGTCTCCCCATCGCTCCAGCTGCTTAACATGACTGAGGCACTAAAAAGAGGGATTTAGAAAACTGCTTTTTCACAATTACTTTCATTTTTATTTACTATCTTTCACATTCCTACATCCTCCTTCCCGCGCTCTTCCACTCTGAAAGAAGTGAAGGTTGTTGATGATCTTTACAGGGGTCTGTCCCTGTTGTGCACTTAAGTAGCTCCTCATTGCTTTTATGGCGACTCACTAAAACCTGTCTTGTAAAAAGCAGTCCGGGGAAGGTAAGGAAAGGTGGAACACATTCATAAAAGACAGAAACGGGGGAAAAAAAATCAATGCCTATTTCTTCAGTACCTATGAATTTTATTGACGTAACCCGCCCCCCCATCACTCGGTCACAAATTTACCAGTTTTGCTTCAGAAGAAAAAAAAAGTATCATATCCAATTTGTATATTTGTACTTTTTTCCTCTTAACATTTCAAATAAATGGGAAGAGTCAACATGAAACGGGCCTCTGTGGAAACATGCAGCTGCACATTCAAGATGACTCCTCTTAATGTCAGAACCTCACTTTACATTAGTCGGGGTGTAGAACAAGCAGACAGATAATGTCATTTTGTCGCTGTGCTTTACAGCTACTCTGTTCTGATGGGGAGAGCTTTGCCTGGCAGTGTGTCTCATCTTAAAGATCAGCCTTAATTGTGCCAATGTGCAGGAGGACCCCGTTGTCCTCAGCGGGATTCTAATTGGCTTAAACTTAACTTAACCTTTTCGCGGCTCCGTTGTACAAGCAGTCAAAACGACGTTATAAATGGATCTTTTGTAAAGCGACACAGTACGAGAAATCGTCGCACACCTTGGCCGATTATATGCAGAAGCATGTTTGCATGTGCAATTCTGTGGAAGGAAATGAAATCAGGGGTTCGGGTCGACCTCAGAAATGCATTCAGTTTTCATTTATCCGCATCTGTCAAGATGTTTCACACGTTCACCGAAAGAAAAAAAAAAGATCCACTGCAATCATTATTCTCCATCAGCTCGCTCAAATTTCTGGGATTTTTTACTTCTCAGGTTAAAAAGTGCTCTTCTTTTATTCTTCAAAGGCATGCAAATGCTCTCTCTCTCTCTCTGTCTTTTACCTTCATTCCAATAAACCAGGCTTATTAAATGCATTAGGGAGAATCAAAGTTGAGGTGTGCTTTGAGTGCATTCAAAAAGGGCAGTGATTGGAGCTCGGAAAAAGGGAAAAGATGGGAACCCCTCACGGTGTCCCTGTGCCCATTACTGTACGCTACTTCATTTAGCACCAATTAGATTTTCAGTTCCCTTTCTGCCGCTAATGCCCCGGCTTGCAGGGTCCATGCTAAATTAAGCTCTAGATCTTCATTGCGGCCTGCAAACCAATTGATTTCGCCCCTTAATCAATTTATTTCATTAGTTATACATTCCTCTTTCCCCCCCCCTCGCCTCCCTCTCCGCCGTCTCGTCTCGGGAGCCGGCGTGAGGAGAGTGACCTATCCTGGAGTGTGACATGGAGGAGAGTGATTTGAATGATAACCAAATAGCTAGCGCGGCCTCGGCGGTGTTTAAAGATCATATGTAAATCAAATGTCGGGAGGGGTGGTGGTGGGGGGGAGAAATTGCTTGGTGGGGTTCTGTCAGAAAACAATTTAGTGATCGTTAAAAGGAATGCCTCGCCGTCGTGCAAACCTCCGCAAATTAAATCAATGCAGCCACCGGTCTCTGCCCCCTTTCACTTCTATCAAACCCCCCCCTTCTCCTTCTCCTCCCACCCTCATCTTTCTTCTCTCACACACACACCCACAGATGAAGACAGAAAGTGAGAGCCTAAACCTTAAAGATTCCCCGAATAAGCAAGATAAGGATGTTTTTATTACTCTGCTCCAACACTGTGCAGTCTTGGAATTATGAAAAGTGCTAAGCTGCGGCGTAAATAACACAAAGGGGACACAGCATGGCACATGCATGATGACAGGCGTGATAATGCAACATGAGATGCAGAGGAGACTGAAACAGACCCCACCCAGGATGATCTCACCGTTTATCCTAATGAGATGAGTTACTATAGCAGCGCCAGACAGCTTTGCTACAGAAAGACATCACGGCAGCAGTAGTTATGGAGGGAAAAATACTCTAAAATGTTAACCCCCCCAAGAGAGCCAGTCATGCTTGACTCCTATCCCTAAAGCTTGTATGTGTCAATCACAGTCCCTGGGGAGAGGCTGCATGTTTCATAAGACTAAGGAAATAAAAACAAGTTGTGGAAAATCTACATTTGGTAAGATGGAGGCGACATCACTCGCGTCAACATGTTTGCAGAGTTGTGCGCTGGTGCGGGCTACTGATGTGGTTTCGCAGTTGAAAAAGCAGAGTGTGTTTTTCTGTTTCTGAGCCTTTTTCGTGAGCAGGAGTGCACAGGCAGAGATGTGGGTGGGCTGGCATGTATGCATGCCCACATGTACGTTTGCTGTGTTGTCTGCAGGGTGTGCCGTCATACACAGTGTCACTGTGAACACATACTGTGAAAAAGAAAAGAACTACCCCATGTGTTGTCTGAGAGGCTTGTAACGGCACCTTTGTTGAGGATAACACGCAGGCGCTTACACATGCAACTCACACACACACGCACGCACACACACACACATAGAGATTTTGTAGTACACACTCATTGTGTCTGCTTGTCAAATGGCACCTGATATCCGCCAGCGTCTGGGAATCAAATTAAGTGAGCGACTGCTGTTGAGGCCTCCTTCTCTTTTTTCTCATCCGCCATCCCTGGGCATAATTAATTTTATCATCAGCGTCATTATTATTGTTAAATTGTTTTTCATATTTCTTCATTCCCATCCCCACCCCCACCCCCCACCCCCTCGCCTGCCCGGAATACCAAGTGTATGCTAATGTGTTTTGGAGATTGCCAGCACACAGAGAGATGGAGAGAGGAAGCGAGGAATGAGAATGAGAGAGAGGGTCTAAGATGAGAAGAGAGGGTGGGAGATGGAGGTGAGACAGAGAGGAGGAGAAGGTGGGAGGGTGGGAAGAGGAGCAGGAGAGCAATGAGGTTGGGAGGCAGGTGGAGGGGAGGAAGGGTGTCGGTGGTGGGGAGAGGAGGGGGGTGTTCAGGTGGGGAGGGGGTGCTGTTGTGAGGGGCGCATTACGTATTCCGCTGGCGTATTTGGAACCCAATTAATCAAGCCGAAGAGAGGAGAGATGCAGAAAGGATGAGATCGCCCTTCACGTTGATGAGGCCTGGCCGGGGCAAACGCTCAACCACCTGAGCTCCTAACAGCCATGCCGACACACAGGAATTATGGCAATATCTTCCCTCCTTTCTCTCTCTCTCTCTCTCTCGCTGAAGCATACACTCTCTAGCTCTCTCTCTTCACTCCTCTTTTTCCTCATCCCTCTCTTTGTGCTAATGTAACTTAGTCTCACCTTCTCTACTTTTCTACCAAAGCTATTTACCTTGCACATTTTTCACCCCGGAGAAGTAAAATCTCCAGGAGTTATTTTTTTTTCTCTGATCTGTTAATGTTAAAAGTTTTGCTGTAAAATGAGGATTTTAGCTTAATGTTGGATAATCTGTAATGATACCGCGCAGACTTTCAAGAATGAAGGTAACTTTCTTTTTTTTCTAACATTATAACTCTTTTAATGCCTGCAAGAGTTATCTTCTCTGCCACCTTCACTGACTTCTGCAACAGTGCAGCTCTCCCTCCTCTCCACACATTTTGGGGTCAAGCCTCATGGCGGCCAGCCACCACCGGCGATCGTTGGGAAATTGACCGTCTCATAGAGGAAGAGAGACCGAGAGAAAAACTCCAGTCCCTCGTTGACTTAATTTGATTCCCCTCCCTAGAATGCAAGCCAATAGATCCCGTATCTACATAGTGCTCTGCACAGGGTCTATAAATATTGACCCTCCATTTCCTGTGTGTGGCGTTAATGAAGCATTTAGTATACCCACAGCATTATGGAGGACCTATGTAAAGCCACCTCTTCCTCTGTCAATGCCATCTGAGCCTACACACACAAACACAATAGATGGACTAAGGTGCCATAAAACAGACTTCCAAAAGGTGGGTGAAAAAGGTCAATTTAAATGCCCTTTTAGAAGGTAAAACAGAAACACACACTCATCAGTTTCAGATTTTGTTTTGAAGAGCTTGAACTCAAAAACCGTGGACACAAACTATGAAAGTTTGTATTGCTCAAAGAAGTATTTCACAGATATAAAGCGAGATAAAGAAAACATAAACTAGGCCATCTACACAATAGAAAGACACAAATATTTTTGAAATTGGTTCTATATGACCAGAGAAAACAGAGAAGATGGGTGCTTATGCTCAAGAGGTTGAAAACCTACAACTACCAGAATGCTATACGCGCGATCAGACCAATTAACACTTCCACTGGTGGGTGACATAATGTGAAATGGTCCGTGTGAAAAAATGGTGGCCGGCCGGGTCTCGTATTCCAGTTAAACCGTAAGCTTAAACATGTTTCTGAAAATAATTTAAGTAAGAAACAGGCAACTCAGTAACAGAATCTTGGTTTGTATTTGATCAGCGCTGTTTAGATTACTGTTTGATCTTCATTTTTTCTGTGTTTTTCGAAGAAAGCAGCATGGCGCCCTCTTCCTGTTCACAAACTTTCACTATCACAGCCAAACACAGCATTAAAATATGTTTCTGAAAGCACGTTAAAAGAGAAACAGGCAGTGCAGTAACATAATCTTGATTTATATTTGATAAGCACTGCCTAGTTTTACCATTTGATCAGATTTCGATCCAACCTTGAGAGTGAGAGAGAGGTGTACCGAAGTCATATCTATACATATCTGCGGTGGCGGGCAATATGAAAAATAGCAAGTACTGTTTTAAGGTTAATCGGGAGGCAAATACACCTACTTGTGTTCTTACCCCCTAAACAACTGCCTGTTGCTGCTCAAGTGCCCGCTCAGGGCCGGAGCACCATTATCTAGACCCTATATGTATAAGTGGTCTCTGTGGGCCCCCTCTGTGGGCTTCTCTGGATCCATGTCTCTCTCAGCACCTTTTATAATGTTTTTACACAATCAGTTTTCTTTCCTTCTTTCTGTCTTTCTGTCTGTCTTTCTTCTATTTTTTTTTTTTTTGGAACCCTGATTTTCCTTAATTGGGAAAAGCCATGACAGCGTACATTGGCACTCCTGCAGTAAAAGTCACCAAATCGACTGTGGCTGCACAGGGGTGGACTAAAACATTTTGCACCTTTAAAAGGTGAGAAGGGCCTCTACTCTCTAGGGGCTGCGACTATTTTTTATACAAAGTTCAGACTATCAGCTGCTTTATTCAGTCAATTTAATTTACTTATAGCACTTAATTAGAAACAAGTGAAAATGTGCAAAGAAAACCAAACTTCTAATCCCAGGCTTTTTAAGGCCCCCCATCCCTTTGGGGCCCTGGGTAATCAGTCTCATTTCCCCCCCCCCTAGGACACCCCTAGAAATACTGCTTTGCTGCTGTAAAAGTATACCTTATTTCTGTCACTTGTTGTGCATGGAGCATGTGTTTGCAGCTAAAGTCATTCTTCTAATGGTGCACAGCATTAAGACATCTCTAAGTAAAATAACTTTTAGGAATTGATTTTAGCAGTGCTTCCCTATGTAGATGCAGTGATTTAAAAAAAAAAGTGGTAAAAGACTGTTGATGTACAACAAAAGTGAGCAGCAGATGGATATCTGACCCCCCACAGAAGTCTGTTTTGACCAAAGGTGGCGGCGTCACCGCTGCTGAGCCTGAGCCAGCCTTTATTTTTATCACACATTGAGTGTGAAGGACAGTTTCCCAAAATGTCCTCTTGGAGTTTTCTCTCTATCACTATCGGTTCCCTCATCTCTCTGCAGCACTCCCTCCGTCTGTCACCCCCACTTCTCACCTGTCACCCCCTCACCTCACAACCAAACACCCTCCATCCTTTTTTTGGGAGGGGGAAAAATGAAATAATTTTGTTGTGGGGTCCCCGGGCGGTTTTGTAATTTCATGCCTGTGTATGATAATTTTATGCTGTCCTGCGTCGCGTAACTCAGGGCTGCCAAATGCTGACAGGTGATAAATACGATCTTTTCCGCCCCGTGTGCAACAGACCTGAAAAAAAAAAAAAAGACAGACAGGAGGGGGTCTGGGGTTGGGGGCTGGGGGGTGGTGGGGGGCTAGAAGAGGGGGGGGGGGGGGTTCCCATTGCAGGAGACTGGTGGAGGCCTTGGTGGAAGCAGTGTGCACAGCGGTGTCGCCACTGTTGGGAGCAATTTCACGGCTTGCCCACCCCACCTTCCCTCACCCACACACCTTCATTCACTTACAGCCTGCCTCCCCACATCTCCCTTATCTCTCTTTCCCTCTCTCTCTCCCAGCATCTTTTCCGATCTCTCTCTCCCGTCTCTCCCCTCCCACCGTCCTCCGCTGCCCAGGGAACTCTGAGAGGACAAGAACCTTCAGGTAGCCTTGAACAGCAGGGATAGTGATCAGTGCATTTTTGCTTCTCTCAGGAATCACAGGAAATAAACAAGCGGACAGTTTGCGGAGGGGCAGTTTTCCAACCCGTCAAGGAGACATTTATATGGTAAAGGGGCAGGAGAACACACGGGGGGGAGCGCTCGGTAGAGGGAGGACAAGGAAGTGACCCAAGCGAGGAGGACTGATGGTTTTTTGAGTGACGTAATTATTCGCCTCCTTGCGTCGTGCAGTTAGAATGATGATATCCAGAGGAAAAAAAAAGTCTGTGCACACATGTCACATGTACACAGAGTACACAGTGACCTTCACATTATACCTGCATGTCATGTGCATTATAGTTTATAGGTTATGGCAAACACATCCTAAATTCTCTGTCATATGCAATTTGGTTGGCTCTCTGCAGCGAAAAAAAGACCTATTTGAAATTCACTTTTTTGACATTAATATATTAATTCTGCCAATGTTTTTTCTTAAAGTGCAGGTACAGGATTCTGATGGCATTTTAACTCGCAGTAATAGGGAAATTGAATGTGATCATTCCTCACAGCATATCTGCGGATTCTGCACCATGTCCAAGAAATCCACTCAATCAATCTGGAGATGTGGGCGAGGGGCGGGGTGTCTGCACCACAAAGGTTCCAAGTCATTAAGCAGCCAGAAATTAATTGACTTCACGGTGCTTATATGGCTGAGCGTGGGTTTAACCCAGGCACAGCAGCCTCTATTAGTATTGTACTGCATGTTCCTATAGAGCTGCGAAATTGGACGGACGCAGCACGATTCAAGTCAGCAAAAAACATGTCCCAGTGTCCCATATAGTATGATTAATAAGGCGATGGTGTCGTGATAAATCGCCTCAATGATACACTGTAAACGAAAGGTTAATAATGAACATGCACACATATGATCTGAGCTCATTATGCTGCAGATAGGTATATGTCAATAAATTCCAATATAACCCAGAATGAGGTTTGTAGTTCATAAAGTACTTTTCCTTGTCAGAGTGCACATGAATGACCAGAGTCCTGTGTCAACACACACACATACACACGCACAAAAGCCGAGATGAAGACCGTCCTCGAGGCTCTTTTTGACCTCTATGTTCGATCTCTCTCTCAGAATCCAATCAGGCTGAAGTCTCCAGAGGGAGCACAGGCCAGGGAAGGAGGAGGAAGTGAAGTTGGAAGCATGGAGTCAGGAAGCAACAGGAGCTTAACACATTATGTCCAGGCATGCCGTTGGAGCTGATGTGCTCGGGGGCAGCGGGCGCTCAGCATGGTGTGTTTGATGTTGTTGTGTACCGCCAGAATCAAGACAGTTCACCGGAAAGAGATGTGAAGTGATTGAATGTGTGTTTTTTTGTGTGTGTGTAGTTCTGTTTAAATGCGATCTGATTTGTTTGCTTCATGCCACTTTATGAATGGGAAGAAAGACTCTGGCTAGAGTCAGCAATTTATGAATGAAAGGAGGAATGAAAGGATGGATGGGTGCACTGAAAGGCAGACAGATTGACAGACAAACAGGTAGACAGATAAGAGGAGTTCAGAGTAGTTTCTTTTTTCCCCATATGGATTTTTCAATATTTTGCGAAGTAAAAGACATATGTTTTTTGTTTTTTTTTTACTTTGAGACTCTACTTGTGTTGTTATTTCAGCCACGATCAACATGAACTAACATCCAACAGGCACAGGATTCATGATGGATGTTTGGTCCAATCTGTCTCAGCACTCTTCTACTGTTTTATAGCCTCTAAATGCACATTAGTCTTCAAAATCAAGTGTCACAGAAAGAATTTTCCAGCATTTTTATACTATGCATATATGAGGATTACTTTGACAGTTGCTTCTCTGTAATATTCTGTGATCTGTGGCCAGAGGTGTTTTCGGGTTATCTGTCCGCCAGTATGTTTATATGTCTCATTCTTATGAAGCATCATCTCAAGAACTCCTTTAGCAAATTTCTTCAAAGTTCACAGCAATGTTCAGTTGGGCTCAATGAAAAACTGATTAAATTTAAGTGGTCAGAGGTCAAGGTCAATGTGACCTTGTCTGCCGCAATCTCATGAATGCAATACCTCAGGAACACCCTGAGAGAATTTCTTTAAGTCTCGCACAAATGTCCAATTAGAGTCAACGATGTACTGATTACAATTTATTGGTGAAAGGCCAGTTAACCCAGCAGAACATGTTTTTGGCCATAACTCAAGAAAATATATTTGTTAATTATAACAAAATTTCACATAAATGTTTAATAGGATAAAATGATGAACCATTGATATTTAATATCCCCAAGGTCAAAGGTCAACTTCACTGTGCCATCATATGTTCTGCAAAAACACTTTTCTGGCCATTTTTCACAGGAACACAGGAACAGTAATTTGGTCAGGTACTGAAATGGTGACATTAATCTTAGGTGTCCATCTTGAAACTGTAGTGATTGTAGAGATCTTCTTTGCTGTCTGGAGAAAGATGTGTGTTTTTTATAAATTGTAGCTTCTTTGCAATAACATCCATATTTTAAGCATTGTCAACTGTCATTACTTGACAGACATAGATGTAAACTGAAACTGCAACTTGACTTGTTTGCAGAGACATACAAGCATGCAGCAGTAATTCTAGTTCCCCCAAGGGATGAACAGTGCTGTTCAGGCAGATACAAATTGTTGCAGTGAAATGAGCTTTTCTCAGTTCAAAATGTTGGAGGTTTTGCTTGGTTGTATTAAAAGAGGAAAATATATTGTCTGCAAGGTCAGGATCCTGTTTGATGTTCCAGACTCAGTGTTTTGCTCGTGTTGTTGGGCACTCAAGCTTGTTCTGAGTCCTTGAGCGCCTTCTGCTGCCACCTATTGGGGCCCAATTGGCTGCCAGATCTATACCAGCTGCTGATCTGCAGTGAATGTAGTCAAAAGTTGTGAAGGTGAAAAGCAAGTGAATAGAGCAATACATATTTGCTCTCATAGTATAAATCCTAAAATAATTACAGAGTGCAGGTGATCCGAGCGACACACTCCCGATGCAAAGACCAAGACCGGGCGTAAGAGTGTGAATGGATGAATGAGAGGCAAAAGTGTAAAGCCCATAAAAAAGTCTGTTAAAAAGGTCGAAAAGCACAATAAAAATGAAGTCTGTTTCTATAACCTAGATATTATACGGCTTTGTGAGGCCGATTGTCATGTTTTCAAATCAAAACTCATCTTTGGATGAATAGATTAGCATGTAGATATAATGAAATAATGACGGGTTGACCCTAACTGTTACAGAAAAATCTATATTATATGCAGCGAAGGATAAAAAATGCCAATAAAGGGATAAATCAAATATATTTTGTATGAGAAATATATTCCTTTATGCTGTGACTTGACCCGAAGTGTCAGAGTGTGGTTACAGAAGGCCCGGCATGCTGGACAAATCATTAAAACTATGTCAAGGAAAAATCCCAGTGAGCTTAATAAAACAGTATGATTAAAATTCAAGCAAGGATGGTCGTTATTCCACACACAATGGCTGTCTGCTTAATATACAGCAGTATGCAGGCCCCAGGTCTCTTTGTCCCAGGCCTCAGTGCTTGCAAAGAGCAAGGTCTTTTTACATTTTCACCAGGTCTCAGAAAACAAGCTGCTCACACATTCATGCACCTCAGAATGAAAGTTTTTGGATGGAGGGTTGCTTCGCCCCTACTCCACATGCACCAGTCCACAGCATCTGAAAGCATCTTTAATTTTCTTTTCTTTTTGTCTGTCTTTCTTTCTTTCTCTCCATCTGCAGGGCACTCTCTTGCCCCTCTTTCTTTTCTTCTTTTCTTCAGTATTAGGGTCCCAAATGCAGGTTTCACCTTCAGAAAACATCGGTCCTGAATGTCAAGGAGAGCAGCAGTCCCTAGCTCCACAAACTTTTTTCTTTTTCTTTCTTTTTTTTCAATAAATAAGAATCATAGCTCCAGCTCCACACTTGACTGCCAGTTGTAAAGTATAAACAGCCTGAAAGGCATCAAACTGGGAGATATCTCTCCAGCAGGTTGATGGAGATTTGTGATAGGTGTGTGTACAGTATATGTGCCAGTACTGACTCTGCGTGTGTGTGTGCACGCACGCGCACGCATACGCATGTGCGCTCTGTCAGTTCCAGCACAAGGGAACTCCTAAACGGATCGGGTCACTGCTGATCACATGGCAGAGATAATGGTCCAAACAACCTTGACGAGAGTGGAAGAGGTCTCTCTATTTAATTAGAAACTTTAATATTTCATTCTCTGCTATGCCTCATTAGAGCCCTTCCATCACACCCTCCCAGGCCCATACGTACTACCACACGGCCTCTCCATCTCAGAGGATTCTCATTGGCCAGATTTTCACAGAAATGCAGTTTTTCCTTTTTTGTTCACACTTTGTCAGTTGGAAGAAAAGTGTGCATCCATTCTTTAGTAGAGGTAGGAGACTCCACAACTTGCAAAGCAAGGGTCATGGTATGACAGATGGATACAAAAAAGAACAAAGTGTTCAAATTTGTTAAAAAATCAGATCAGATAGAGTGCATGGTGTGGCCCCATTGCTAACAATTGTAAAGATGCAGTTAGAAGCAAATTCCCCTGTAAGAACAGAAATTACCAAAAAGACAATTGCAAGATGATTAGCCAAGCTGAAAATATTGAAACTTCAACCCTAAATTCATGCATGAAGTCTTAAACTTCATTAACATATGATACAAGCAGTGCTATAAGTGGGCCAGTACCCACTGGTATGCAGGAGGCTACCATACTAGCTATTCTACATTTTACTCCTCGGTGTCCTGTGACTCTTTCTGGTGCACTGGCATTTCTCACAAGCTGCTGCGACTCTTTTCTGCCCTCTCCATATCAGGTTCTCTGGGCAATTCACAACGGCTCTAGATAAACTGCATTATGCAGGGAGCACTGGGGGCACTATGTAATAGAGGTTGACTCATTTATTGGTCTGGCCAATTAATCTGTGCCGATAGGACATTTTGCAAACTACTGAAATAAGTGAAACTTGCCTCTGATAATGGTGGATGGCCGCGCAACCTCCACCGGTCCCACAGGGACATGCATCACTGCAAAGTTTCTACCATGTCCCGTTTTTATGTTTTATCAGTCACCGAGAATGTATTTTAAGTATTTTGAAAATACAAAATTACTTCACTTGAAAGTGTCTTGTTTGAAATTAAGTTTGATTTTTTAAAATAAATTCCGAAACACTCAAGGTAATTGAAATATGTATTTCAAATTCAGTTGGAGGCGCCATAAAAAAGAGACACATGATAAGGTGTAGAAAAAAAACCCTTCTCATTCAGATGGGAAATGAACTCTGAACTCCAGCATAAATGTCCTGGGTTCGTCGGATCCATCCACTGCCCCTCCCACCTGCCCTACAGTGACCTTCACGCTCCTTATATCACGTCGTCATAGGCAGTGTTTCAACCTGATGCTGTCCAGCGGTGTATCATGTGTATGTGACAGGCTCCATCCAGCCACGTTCTCGCTTGATGCCACTCTTCCATGTATCATGCTGCCACGGCGGGTGCCGTCCGGTAACATTTCATAACAATGTCTGGCTACGTTCTCACCTGACGTCGCCCGGCGGTGTATCACACAGGCGCAAAAGGTGGCTTATGGCTTCAGGATCTTACGCCAAATCACAGCAAAAGCAACGATATTTGACGACTTGTCAATGAGAACAGGCTGGAGAATCTGGCTGACTTTGAGGAAAAATAATAGCTCAAAAATAAAAATCACCCCTAGCTATATTTTTTGATGTTCAGTTTCAGATTTATTGTGTGAACAGTATGAAATCCTGCGGTGGGATTGTAAGGAGAACATGAACTGATCACAGTGAGGTGTTTTGATAATTTTGTTATTTCTAATTTGGCAGTGAAGACATGCCTGCAGATTAACTCACGAGTTGTAGGGCTAGCACAGCTTCAGTCACGTGAGCCTCCTCTTACTGGCTGTAGCTTTTCATCCAGACTCTCTCATGTTCAGACAGGTGAAAACAGCTTTGGCAGTAGTTTATATATTTGCCAGTGGGTGCACATCATATGTGGAGGCTTAAACACTTAACTATCCAC
Organism: Plectropomus leopardus; assembly: GCF_008729295.1. NCBI lineage: Eukaryota > Metazoa > Chordata > Actinopteri > Perciformes > Serranidae > Plectropomus > Plectropomus leopardus. The sequence continues at coordinate 13,072,109 of NC_056468.1, forward strand.
TGCTCGTCAGTCACTTTTGTCTCTTCACACAGCAACGGCTCAGGTATTCCACTCAGCTCCCAGTTTCATAACCATCTCCACCATGGGACCAATAAGACCTCATCTATTCTTTCTGCTTTTTATCTTTTGTCTGGTATCACGGGGGCTCAAGCCTGGTTAGGAGAGGGAAGGCTTCGCCCAATCACTCTCTGTCGTCCCAGAGGCCCCCCTGGCCCTAATAATGGGAGGCAGGAATGTGATGACAGGACACTTTAAGGGTGATTCTGTTCAAGGGCACGTCACTCTGTCACTGACAACACTTTAATCCTGATCAAGGCGTCTGACTGGACACTGCTGGCTCTCTCTCCCTGTGCTTTCTCACTGTAGATACAGTATATACCGTATATGCAAAAGCACCCGAGGTACCCGTTTAAAAAATTATGCATTTCCACAGATATCTGTCTATAATGAACCCAAGGTGAAAAAACTAATAATAGCTGGTAATTAGTATTGTATTGTAATTAAAAAAGCATGGTTTCTAGTAAATAATAACAAGGATTTATGCAAGCTAGTATTTTATTGTGTGTTTGTGTATGTTTCATGAAAATTCTATGTGCCCGTTTCAAAGCAAATGTGTGTGCGTTAATTTGCATGTGTGTGGTACATTATATGTTTGTGTGTAAGCAGGCATAGAGGGGGGCATAAAATATGAAGGATAATTACCAGGAAGAGGTTGGGACGCAGATGAAAAGGCCTCGTATTGATTCTTGAAAGGACCTGACAGCTCGCCTGAATGTTTTATTTCCTCCGCATTGTTTGTTTTGCATATAAAGGATTCCATTTTATTGTGAATTTTGATTGCAGTAAAGACGGCAGACCCTCTGCCTGCTGAGGGGAGGACAGGAGCAGTGTTAACTGTTTAGAGACAGAGAAGGGATCTGGGATGCATATGACCCCTGCAGCGGGTTGCTCTACCTGTCAAATCCCCAACAACCAGAGGCAGATGACAGACATGCAGAGGTGTGTGATAATGGCCTGAAAACAAAGACAAGAACAGTGTAAGGAGGTGGAGGCAGAGACACTAGATTCATAAATATTCCCTGCTAAGAAGCTACAGAGCTTTGTGCTTTTACATATCATGAGAGAGCAGCAGAATCTTGAGACACACACATATGCACACATTTAGGTAATGAAAAGTCAAGCGTGAAAACATGGATCCGGATCTGGTGAGCCCACCGTGAGCGCTGGAATGCATCGGCGTGTAGCGTCCCAGCCCAATGTAAACAGCCCGCGCACGTGCGTGCATGCCTCCCTCCTCTAAAGCTGCTTTCCATTTCCCCCTGGTGCCCATTTCTCCTCATTCAGACCTTTGTTCCGCCAGCTACCACAGATGCAATCCCACCGCAGGATTTCATACTGTACACAAACACAGCATCCGGATCCCCCTGCCTGCAGCCCGCCCCTCTCAGAGTCCAGCTGTCCTCACCATCATGAAGTAAAGATAGCAGTTTGCACTTCAGGTAAAGACATTATATTGAAAGGAAACATTTTTTATGCTGTCACACTTGAGGACAGACTCATCAGATTTTCTGAGCGGTTTCAATAAATCAATATTTATACTTTCTTGGATTCTAAATGTTTAACCACATTCATCTATTCATAGGCAATAGTAGCAAAATTGTGTGAAGGGCCTTTCTCTGCACCAAAATTAGTAACAAAAATAAAATGAAAGGGTCAGATGACCTAAATCACTTTTGAGATCTCAAACACTGACACTTTGCTGCCACCACATTAAAAAAAAGATGAAGTAAAAAAAAAAAAAGCCTTTTTATTTAATAATAGTTAAAAAAAAATGCCCTCTGTCCTTTCAAAAAGAATGTCCCAGTTAATCCAAATAATCCACAGACGTTGTTAGCACTTTTAATTTGAAAGAAAATAGTAGGAACACTTTTGTTGCTGATAAGCAACAACACCCGCAAATTCAAAATATTATCTTAAGTCTAAAGTTAAAAGCACATATTAAAATAGTTGCCTTTTTGTTTGCCTTTTTTAAAAAAAAACCAAGATTAATGTCACCATCTTGGCTGAAATAGCAAGGCTTATCTTGAGGTATGAAAATAGCTTTTGCCCTGTTTGGTTGTCAGCCAGTTTAAAGCATTACTTTATTGGAGTAAATCAAATTTTATTTAAGAGCACGGACTTCACAAAATACATTGAATTACTGTTTTATTTATATCCAATATCCCTTACTCCCTAATCATTTCCAGAGTGAATTTACAGGCCTTTGTGCCATAATAAATATGCAATACAATATTGATCTTTAAAGGAAATTCTCCTTTTGCTTGTGCAGCAAGGCCAAAGGTCCCGGTCAATCGCGGCACTTTGCCTCTGGAGCCAGTGAGGAAGCTTCAGAGAGTAGAAGCTCACAGATGCTGGAGCATATATATGGTTTCTCTCTGTGCACAGCAGGCCATGGTGGTGCCCCATCGTGTATTTATCAGTGGATGCATGTGCTGTGCTTGCTGTTCTCAGTGGAATAGACCTTCAACCCCACACTGTGGCTGTTACTAAACAAGACTTGTTATGCAGCACTAGACAACTTAAGGAATTTTCCACCAACTTCTTGTGGTGTTAGAGACAACTGGGTGCGATACAGACAGAGGAAGTGCAGCACAATCTAGACAGACATCTGCTTTATAAAATAAGATGTTCTCAAAATTTTTATTTTTTTCATCTTTATCTTCAAGCATGAAACACAAATTTCATATTCATATTTAAATTTGTTCAGCATGTTTTTAAAACTGTTAAAATATTTTATTTTCACTCCCTTCCAATTAAATTAGGCAATAAAAAAAAGAAGCACTTTCAACAGCTGACAGAAAAAAACAACTCAGATAAAAGTGAGCTGAAGGACAACAGAGCAGTTCTGTTCTGCATGCTGAGATTTATTTCGGGTTAGTGAAACACAGGAACTTACTGTGTGACATATCCTCTACTTTTACTGAGCCTGATCCCCGCCTGAAGGATACATGTATCATGTTGATACACATTTTTTTTTGTGCTTACATGTACTTTTTCATGTTTCTACTTTACACCACCTCCTGATTTTGCTGCACCCTCTCACATAGTTAAATTCCTCACACACACTTCACCAACAGTTCCACCATCTAAAATGTCACTCCTCGTCCCACCGTCACCCCCATTTCAAACCATCACCCCCATCAATGCCATTTTGCTCCTGGGCTGAAAAGCAATTGAAACAATTTTCTTGCAGAGAATTATTGTCCTTAATTGCAATGAAGGGCACGTTTTCCCGTCATTCCTTGGGAGTTTTTTTCTCTCTCTCTCTGGGTGGAAATGTAGGCATTGCCACTGAGCGTGGGCTCTCTGAAAGAGGTCATAATTACATCCTTCAGTATGCTCGCCGTCGGCAAGGATTTTACGCCTCATAATTATTAAATGGCAGATTCACTCTGTCTGTGTGTGTGTGTGTGTGTGTGAGTGCACCCCTGCCTGCGTGTGCGTGTGTTAAAATGCAGGGCGAAAAGAGTTTGAATTTGTTCTCCAATAAAAGATTGAGAAGAAGACTATTTGTGTATTCTGCGCACGCACTCACCAAAAGTTCTCCCTGGTGAGAGAAGTTCAAAGAAACTCTGCGGCGCTGCGCGGTTCTTTCCATCTCACTAATGTATCACCAATCACACTCAGCATTATTGGCTGCCACTGAAGTAAACAATGCTTGAATAGCATCAAACTCATTTATATGTTTCAAGGGGGCATGGCAAATTGATTTCAAGTCTATAATATTATTACTGAAGGACAGAATAGAATCCCAAATAGATAAATTATTTTGTAATTGTTATTGAGACATTAGTAATTGATATCGGAGATTGTAGGCAAAGTGCCATCCTAACAAGATAAGCTCCAGTCTGCTCAACTTTTCTCTTTCAGCATCATTTCCATATCATAATTATATTGTCTCATTCACAGCTGAGATAACATCCCACACTCTACATTCCTAATCTCCCTCCCATCTCTCTTCTCTCCTCCTCTCCGCTCCCTTGCTGTCTTGGGTTTTGCTATTATAAACTTAACACCAGAAAAAAAAATAGCCATCTTTAAAAGTCATTAAGTCTCGTGTTTTCTCTTTAAAAAAAAAAGAGGCAAAAATGATTCCAAGATAACTCTCCTAATTTCTGTTGCAGTTCAATTTGCTAAAATACTTTTCAAACAAATGAAACAAGAAAACATGCTGTAAACTCTAGTCTCAGATAAATGTATTATTTAATTGCAAATTTACAAGCGACTGTGTTTCAATGCATTATAATTGTTCCGCTTGTAAAAATGGGAAAATAGGAGAGGGGGGATACCAGTATGTGATACACGGGGGGCGTAGGTTTTGGTTCAACATGCATCTGAAAATTTTGAGCGTCAAACATGTAATTTCCTGCATTTTGGTAATTTTTGTATGAACCAATTTGTGCTTTTTCTACGTCAATTTATGATGTCAGAGGCTTGAACCCTTTGAACTCTGCAATAGAAATGGTCCACCAAGGCCTACATTGATAATTTTCTTTTCAAGAATCTTTTTATTAAGCTTTTCCATATAAAAATAAAGGGTTGGCAGATGGTCCAAATTGATACAATTTGTACAGTGGTGCAATCACAATCCCCCCACCCCTATTCCCTGTTCTCAGAGATAGATGTAGGGCACAGTGTCTACATATATAATAGAAAGTTAGAAATTGTAGTAACTTACAAAGGGTCAGGAGCTATTATCAAGGGCAGAGCTTAAGTTGCTCTTACCCTATGCTCTACATTGATATTTTTGATTATTGTGATGTAATTCTCTCTCTTTTTTTTTATTATCTTCAAATGCTTAATGTCCCTTAAATTTGTACAATCTAAGCTAAAAGGTAATGTAAATCAACAAACCATAATAATTCCCAAGATAATTCAAATAGTGACATTGTTTGGTTTGTTTTTCTTTATCGGATTTTTCAAAATAGAAACACAAAGCATATTTATCCAAAAGATTTTCAAATGTAGAAGTAAACAAAAAGTATTTCTTAGTACTCCGTGAGGTATTTGAACTTCGTAATAATTATGTTATTCAGTTTTCAAGATGTGCTCTTTTTTTTTTTTTTTTTTTTTTTTTTACAGATTTCAAAAGCATTGCCATTGACTCATCAATCATTCCTTTAGTGCCACTGTGCATTTTTGCAGTTTTACACCACACGTACAAAACGTAGCACAATGGTGTCATTACAAGCATAAAATGTGATGACACAAATGACAGAAGCCAAAATAAACTTAGAGTTTATTTTGTAAAGTTCTAATATTGAGGGGGATGGGTCACCTGCATCAACACCCCCCCCCCCCAAAAAAAAACAAAAATCTAAACCTATGTGAGATGCCTCCCTCCCTTCCCTGCATCTCTCCTTTGATGAAAAAATCCTGGAGGTGATAATTGATTGGCACTCATCACAGACCTCGGCTCAGGCCTGCTCCTGACGTTACTCCATTTACTCCTCCAGGAATTCATTATGCATGGAATATTTAGCTTTATTATAACCAACAGGAGAGTAAACAATTAGACCGCAGCATTATACCCCGACTCCTGCTAATTGTTTTATTCCACATAGTATATATATATATATATATTTATATATATCTGACATAAACATGTATACATAATGACAGTTCCCATACACACAGCTAATTACTCTTTTCCCATCCAGTTATAGTGGAGGGTCCACTGACTATGCTCACTTGTTCCCCACTGAGAGCTATTAGAAGCAATTAGAGGAAAACTCTGTACCGTTGTTGTTGTTGTTGAGGATAAGTGGAGTTTTTTTGTGCTGGTGGGAAGCAACAGCATCTGCAACCAAAGAATCCGTTAATTTATTAGTGAACTCTAGAAAATGAGTGAACATGGCAGTCCGCTATATAATTTTTTCTTTGGACTGGTACTGGTTGATACATGGCTGGAAGTGATTTATAAAAAGGCCAAACACCTGGTGTCATGTGTCATAGATCATTTATATGCCTGTACAGTTTAAACGTTAGCACTAAAAGGTGCATTCAGGCCTTTTATTAATGTTTTGTTTTTGTTTTGTTTTTTTGTGGAAATGAAATGCGCTTGCAGTTTTTTTAATCTTTGTTTTTGTGAAAGAGCTTTTTGTTTTTGTGACCAATTTTTTATCTCTTTTTCCTCACGAGTTTGTTAAGGGTACAGGAACATAACACGAAAGAGACTTAATGCACTCAACATAATCTAATACACAGGTATTGGTTTCAGAGGGGACACAAAGGACAGGTCCCCCTCAACATTTAAAACATATGTGTCCCCCATTAAAAATCTGAAAATATTAGAGGACCTTTTATTTTTGACAAAATTAAAGACATTTTCACAATACATTGATGCAGTAAAATAACACAATACAGAAAAGTAAAGTGTTAGATGCTCAAAATTTTATGGCAGAGGAACCTTGTAAACATCCAGTTAAATATTAGTGTCACCCAACACTGAAACAAAACCTACATCCTTTATTTAATAGGTATAATTGTAGTGTAAAAAAAAATGTCAAAAAATGAAATACATTAACAACACAATAAAAACTGAGAGGATTATCAAGTTCTTGTTGGACACATGTATCAAACACTGAAAGGGATAAAGAAGGTTGTGCCTATCTGGGCACAAAAATCTTAAGACTTACGGCTGAGCTTTTTTACTCACTTTTCTCTCAACAGAAGGTTTGTCATAGGAAATATTTAATAGCTTTACCTAAACATTGTTTTTGACATTGCTCGTGCACGCTCTGTGCAGACACATTTTTGGATTTGCAGAAAAATGTCTTGTTGAAAACAAGAGGTTGAACCTGTGTACAGCAACAGCATGTGCAGTATAAAAGCAAAGTTTGTGCATTTACTGTAATTAAGTGTAGACGAGGAAATGCAGTTTAAACACACAGCATACAAAGACAACAGACAACTCAAGACTACACAATTAAGAAAACAATTTCAAGCACCACAATGCCTACATTTGACAATATATCTGTAACCCATCTTAGTGTTTTCTTGCCCTTCTTGTGGATAAGAAGTGGGTTACAATGTCTCGTTTCAATCTTCTTATATTGACACCAAAACAGCAATACAGCAGACATCCAGCTTCTCTTCACTCAATTTTTGCACGTCACCTTGAGTCTACTAAACTCCCACCTGTACATGCAAAGACTAGCAGGTAGAAACTAATGTTACTCTTACTCTTGCTTGATGCTAAGGGGGCTTAAAATGGTGACTTAAAGATACACATGAAAATATATAAATAAAATAATAATAAAGTGCTGTTACTGAGAGAGGAATAATTGCTGTATGCAATGGTACAAATTAACTATGTGAGTCCAAAAACCCCAGTGTGGAATTATTCCAGCTAAAATACTCATCTTTTCACAGTATCCACTAACACATAGATTAGTACAATGACTTAAGTAACTGAAACAACCTTAAATGTATAATGTCTTGTGTAATTACGGTTACGTATCAAGAGAAGAGCCAAACACTGAGGAAGATTTTGTTCAGGTGTCAGTCGTCTTTGCGCGACTGCATTTGTTCATGTGCACATCAAGACACAGTGTAAAGCATATGAGACGGTAATAGGGGCTGTTAAATTGGGTTGTATTTACTTCAGCTTTTAATACACGTGGTGTGAACTTAGTGAATTTGATGTTTGTCTGTGTCTGTGAGATTGCTGTGTGCTGGTGGATACTCTGTATTAATGCTACTGCATGGCACAAGTTAAGTCGCTGAGCAACATGAGCTTACCCACTAACAGGGAACAGTTTCCATGTTGAGTCAATTGAAAATAATAAAATAAGTGTGACTCCTTTGTCTCTGGGGAAAACCAAACATCTCCTGCAACAAATCAAAACTTTCCCTCTCTTCTGCAGAGCGGGTGTCGAAAACGCCCTGTTTAGTCGTGCTCTATTTCTTCACAAACATGCATTTTCTGGTGAAAAGGAGGAATCAAGACTTTCAGTTGTCTCGCTGGAAACAGACACCTGAGTTGGAAAGTGGGAGAGAAGTTGAGCTGTTAGATCTCAGTAGCATACGCTCCCCTGGGGAAAGCCACAGCTCAGGGTACTCATCCTACGCTGCTGTGGAGCTAGTTTAAAATACTGTTGTCACATAGCGATCACAGGCTTCCACTGATGGTACACAAATAGTCCCCTTGCGAAGCTGTTAAAAGCCCATTAGACGTCACCACGCACGGTGCTGAAGATGCCACTGCTAAGTGCTCCTGATGCCAAAGGAAAAGCATGAAGACAGACCCGATGCAGAACAATTCCTGTTTTCACCTGTTTTTCCATCAGAATATGTTTGTTGACTTTTCCGCTCATTTCATGCGGTAAACATCTAAGAGAGTGGCAGCAAATCTCAGATCAGGGTGTGACATTTCTTCACGTTCACAGTGTGACACAGATGTTTAGCTGGTGAAAGCTGAATCCTCAAGAGTGTGTCACTCTTTGCTGTGTGGTATCAGCTCACAGCGTAACACTGACAGGATCCTGCTTGGTATAGAGGTCAATCATGACCACTGAGTTTTGGAAGGAAGCTGCTGGTGAAGTTCTGCATCTGAGGAATCAACTATGAACATGTTCTTGTTGAGTTCTTTATGCAATATGTGAAAGCTAAATAGTGCCATCTGGTGACTTTTAAGAATCAGCTGGCAAACCCAGAGGATAATAAAGTGGTAATGTAAAGTAATAATAAAAATAATGATTAACTGTATTCATTAGGGGACTTAATATGAAGAATATAGCACAGTGCGGTATTTGTACCGTTTATAAATCTTTAATTTTGCAGATAATAAATCCAGTAGTTCAGTGTAAAACAGGTGCTGTGTCTAATTAACACAACATTCTCACTTCATGCAGCAGAGCGCTGCATCTCTCATCATCCTCTGAGCCGTTATAACGACTTTTTGAAATACAAATTCCCCGATACAGAATAAAAGAGCATCGTACAAGTTGCCAGGTTTGGAGAAAAAGGGAGAAGCACTAAGAGGCAGAGGTGAAAATGTGAGAAACTGGAGAACGAAGCAGAGGAGGGGAGTGAGGTGGGGGGGAGTAAACAGCATGTGTGCGCTCTGTGCTCGGAGAGGTAGGTGAGGATAAATGGAGAGCAGAACACTGTTTGAGTGTGAGAATGCGTTGGCAGCCTCGGGAGCTCAGTGATCACTCCTCCAAACGGTTGCTGTGGGGATTGTGGCTCCTGGAAGTGGAAAAACTAACAGGTTCTAAAGAGGCGCGAGCCCAGAGGGAGGGAAACGGTGCTTACAGCAAAGGATCGGCCCAGCCAGTGCCTCTAATTGCACTTCATTATCTCATATTGATTTAATTAGCAGCTGCCTTGCCTTGTGTGCTCAGGGTTATGGTATGCCTTCAAACAAAAGAGCGCCAAAAGATGCATATATATTCGGCTGTGTAGGAGCTGAGTATATAAGAGCACGTCATATGACAACACTTAGCTGTGTCACTGTAATTACCCTTGTGCGATCCCGCTCACGCAGACACAAATAAATATGTGTTTCGACCACAGGCCACAAAGCGGGGCTTGAAGAACAGTAGGTCAAAGAGTTGAAACACATACAGCACAGACCTGGAGTCAAGGTTCCTGTTTGCTCTCACAGTAAATTGGTGTGCCATTATTTAAATAGAAAATACCTATAAAGGCTCTTGCTTGTTTTTCATGCTGCTTTCGTTGTATACAACGTCACGAAAGCTTTAAATACATAATTGTAGGCCACTTTTTCACCAACACATGTTAAGTGTTTTAACTGTCAAAATGAAGATGACAGCACATGAACAAACATATGAAAGTGTGCATTTGCAAAAAATACTCTCTCACGTCAGAAGGTGAATACATTAGAATAATTGTCTCAATGGGCACTGTTGTCCTGTTCTTCCATTACAGTGACTTCCAGCTGACTGTGGTGTTCACATAAGGGCACAGAAGAGCACTATTAACACAGTGAATGGGTCACAGAGAGGCATAAAGTGGATGAGAAAGTGCTAAGAGGATGAGCCCCAAGTTGAGTTCTGCAGGTGGAAGGATTGCAAATTTATAACCCACATAGAAAAACAACAGTTGTGTGTGGTGGCGAGTGACAGAAATAGGGAGGACAAGGTGTGAGTGTGTGAAGGTGGGATGGAGCTGACAGCTGAGTGAGCGCTTCTGAATCAAATGAGGATTCTTTTGAAGTTAAGTTAGTACACTCATAAGAGTAAGGCTGTAATCAACCAAAGAAAATCTTGCTACCGTCTCGTCAACCAATAATTTTGGCACTGAATGCGTGTTTTGTAACGTTTTGTGTCCAATGTTTTGTTTTTTTTTTTCTGTCACAGAGCTCGACATTAACAATTTCCCATTAACACTTTCAAGGGTTAGTTATATCTAGACGCATTTAAGATCACGCTATAGGGCCGCAATGACAATGTCAATCGCCAATCGTAATTTGTGATGACAAGCAATATTTCTCTGCATTCCCAATTTACAAAAGCACTATGTGCAGTCAGAAGCAGGTGTAGATTCTTTTAGTACCTACAAACAGATGGGAGCTACTAACATGTTGATGAACGCCAAAATACACATACATTTTTTTCTGCAAACAGTTTACACACAAATTCGTTCCGCTCACTTTTCATGACTGAGACCCATTGTGTGCAGTGTGATTGCATCTCTTTGAAAAGCTTTGTAATACAGCCTTAAATTTCAATGTGTTTTTGTCTTCTGTGGTTATTTATGCAATTTGTGATTAAATAAAGGAGTTGGAAAGTGTTAAACTTTGGGTGAAACGCTGCATTCAACACTGTCACCAACCATCCAGTCACAGTGGGCAAGGGGCAGGACCAATACCAACCATCACAGAGGACAAATACTTATTTAGCTTGGTCAAGAAATGCCTTGGTGCTTTATTAAAGTAACAATTGCCCAACCAACTAGAGTTTGGTTTGATAAGAGCAATATCAACCAACCAATCAACCAACCAGAAGTTTGCAGCCCCACTTAAGAGTTTTAAAAAGCTTTGTGTCCATCAGGTGGAGTTTCAAAGGTGGAGGAGTAAGTTGACAGTGGATAGGGACAAATGCTGCGGAGACATTTAGGATGGCTTAAATGATCCAAACAGCTTTGCAAACAATATTCTTTGTAGTATAACTTTTGTTATATTCCTCCCCAACGCACTCTATCCCTTTACGGCAATCTGTACCGTGTTAAGAAGAACAACTGGAAAGAGATATTTTAATCAAAAGGAGATGTCTTAGAGGAGAAGTTAAAAATATGTATTATATATATGAAACTTGAAATATGCTGTTATTAATTTTAGAAACCTGCTAAATATATTAAAGATGTATTTTACTTATCAAACAGAGCAGCCAACAGAGGATAGATCTTACAAAGGAACCCAAATTCATTTCATATCCACAGACTTTCCTGATTGTCACAGCCTTTTGAACACCCCTCTCTCTGCCTCTTTGACACGGCCCCTTTGAAGACTCCTATATACTGGTGGAATGAATGAATAGTTGAAATCGGTAACAGGGTTTAAAAGGGGTTAGCTTGACTTCACCTCGCTGCTTTTCATCCTGCAGACATGCAGTCTTTTGACAGCTCTGTCTTCTATTCAGTCGTCCAGCAAAACCAAAACTGCGGTCCCTCCTGTAGTCTACCCTCTAACCTCTCTAACTTACCCCGCTGCAGCATGTTTCAAAAATATATGTGCTTTATACTTATTATCTACCTTTATTCACCTCGTTTCAGAAATTGCACACGAATCTTGCTGCACAAATGACCATGTGCAAGTGGAAATGGAGTAAGCCTATGTATTAAAGTAAACCCAAAGAGTCTGCGGTTCACAAGGAAAGAAGTGAAGTGAGGGAATGGAGACGGCAAATAAAAAACAGCACTGGTTAGCAGAGTGCAGCATGGAGTGGAAAGCCCCAGCAGCAATCTGCTAGCACTTAGAGTGAAAGCAGCCCGGGGTCAATATCTAAAGCCAAAGACTTAGACACACAGACAATTTCAGCCACTTGAAATTGTTAAACAAATAACAGTTGTTTAGAAAGGAGCGGAGAAGGTATGGTTCCCCTTTTTTTCTTTGCATTCTTTCTCCCCAAGTCTTTCCTCCACTTTCTCCACTTTTCTCCACTTGGCATAACTTCTCCTGGAGTGTGTTCTCGTCTTCGTTCTCTCTCTGTGCTGGCTTGGCACACGGAGGCAGAGATAGATGGATAGACTTGGCAGGCACACATAGCCAGCCTGGTTATGTGAGAAAATCCGGTGCCAATACAGAGATGGTACAGATGGACATGACATGTTGCTGTTTTCTGTTTTTGTCTAATATTTCTATATTCTTTCCACGTCTGTCTTCTCACATGTGTTTAAACACATACTCGGGTGGTTCTCGCAGAGGTCTTTGCTCATATAGGCTGAGAATTGGCCATTAGGGTATATGTTCAAAGGACAAATCATCAACGGCTAATTAACAATTATTAACTGTTCTGCTGTGAAAGAAGACAAATTATCATAAATTACTGCCTAATTAAAATGTGATTGCTGGCTCAATAGTTATAAATCATTAATTTTTAACACCCTTATCACATGCGGACGGAACCAATTCAACAAAAGGTCTATTAGACAAAAATGAATTCACAGGCTTCTTTCAACACACACCCCACTTCCTGCTCCTCTCTCCCACTGCAGTCATTAGCCATAATTACTCTATGTAACACATTGGCTTTATCCATAGATATTAAAGAACAATTAAACCACAGCCTAATTGCATTAAGTGAAGTCTTGTGTAGTGGCTGCCCAATCTTAAAAGTCTATACATGCAATTAGTGCATGGAGATGTACGGGTACACTGAGGTAACCAACCAGGCAAGTGCAGAAGCAACTAAAATGCTCCGGTAGTACTCAGATCCTGTAAATAAGCGGTACCAAAAAAAATTAAAAACCCTCCAGTACAAGTAAATAAAGTCCAGCATTTAAAATCCTACTCCAGCAAAGGTACAGAAGTATAATCAGCTAAAAAAAAAACTTTAAAAAAAAAAATATTATCACTAGCTATTATTTTATTGTTAGTGGCAGAGTCTGCCGTTCCCACGCTGCATTCGGATTGACACATGAAATTATGCATGCATGCAACCCAGCATAGTTTTATCTCCTTTATAACAGCCTCACTGTGTACTGTTCACTCTTCTAACACTGTTTTAAACTGATGGTTAGCTAAATCACATCCAAAGCATTGAAATTTTGAATCATAGGGTGACTTTTATGTCGATGTCAATGGTTTTTAACATAGCATACTGTTGTGTGGAAAATTACTCACATTTGGTGTCAGTTCATGAAATCTGAGTAAATTGGTGATTAGATTTGCACATTAAACACCTTTGTTCTAAAAACCTACACCAGCGGGAAAACGTGGATTTTTTCGTAAGCACATGTGTATGTTCATAAAGGCTAGTCAATTGTAAATTTGGTTGGGGTTCAGTAGGCACAGTATTTTAGGCTATTTGATGGTTTCACGGATTGCTATATATGCCAAAAGCCACATAATTTTTTTTCTACAAACTTTTTTAAAGTTTTGTTCTGCTCACTTTTAATGACTGAGACACATTGTGTGCAGTGTGAAATCAGATCAGTGTTATTATCAGTACTGACTGACTTCCTCATTAAAAAATGTTAAATTGTTTGAATGTACTCTAAACACATACAGCAAATGCTCTTCTATTGTACTTCTGACAAAGTAGCTGATCGATGAATGTTAGCCGTAGTTTTAAACAGCACTCGCTGCCACCACAGTAACCAAAAGCACAGACTGCATAAAAATAATAGCCACCATGATGTCGCCCACTGGTTTGTGGACTCTTTGGTTGTCGCCATATTGGATCTTTGGAGTCAGAAGTGACCCAGGGTGACCATGTTTGGATGCGAGTTTATAGCGAGGCTATAGAGACAAAACTGTTTTTTGTACCAGGCTGTAAACTGTGTATTTCTGCTCTGAAGCGAGGCATTTAAACATGGGGGTCTATGGGGATTGACTTGCTTTTGGAGCCAGCCTTAAGTGGCCATTAGAGGAACTGCAGTATTTGGCGCTTCCACTTTGGTTTCATTTTTCAGCCGCACAGCTTCCCGCTTGATCAAAAGTAGACGTACTTGGCCCCAAATGCCCGTATGACTAATTATTTTATATTCTAGCACTATGTAAATACTCATTCATCTATGCATAAGTACATATAAGTAGAATAAGTACAAGCGGAAAAAGGTTGGGAGTTACTAATTAGTCACTAATAATTAATGTAAATGAATTGTATTTTATAAGCTTATCGTGTGTTTTTTTTCAGTAGGCCAATAAATGTACATTTCAGAGCATCCGCATACTCAGTCAACTTTGTGTTTAACTATAATCTTCCTCCTCTGAATCGAATATCTCTTCTTCGTAGGTGTTGTTATCCCAAAGCCCCTGTTTGTAGGATTTTTCAGTTTATTTTCCTGCGCCTTCGATCCCTCCTCCTCTCTATAACAAGCCAGGTCTGGGCCCAGTGAGGTGAGCAGAGGTGAGGGTTTGGGGGGAGAGGTGTATTGTTTAGAGCTGCTTCCGACTGACATCCAGGTAAATGGGTAAATGTGCACTCTCATCCATATTCCAGCAACCCGGGCAGAGGCATTTGGCCAGAGCATGGTTGGGGCTAGGATATGAAATATTAAAAGGATAAAGTGAAAGGTGGAGTACCCAGAGGGCCTCTGGACAGTTAAACAGCTCTTTGTGTAGATGCGTCTTCACCGCCTGTATCCCCACCTGGCATCCGCCTCTGTGAGAGGCTATGGGATTTCAGCAAGCCCGCATTGTGTACCCCAGCCAAGGTCAGCACGCAGTACACCAAGTTAGCATCAAACTGTGCTGTATGATCAGCTCTTACCATCCTAGAGCACTGTCAATGATGGACCATGTTCACAGCTCGCAAACAAATCAATAACTCTTTGGATTGCATGACTGGAGAAGAGACAGTGAGCCGGGGAAGATGTAAAAAAAGTGAAAGATGGAGCTCTTTCCATTTTTTTTCCCAGCCTCACTTGGCAGGATGAAACTAAGCCTGCTGTTTGACTGGTTGTGCGCCAAGTAGGGACTCAGATATATCAGATTTCAATTAACCACAGTTCATGAGGGCCATCCACAGAGGTGACATGGCCCTCACATTCTCCATCCCCTGCTTAGTTGCAGCCCCGGGGAGTAGGTAATGAGATGGCTTTCTATCTGGCTCTCCATCTTCTTTTCTCTTTCAGGAGGACGTCTGGCACTCAGGGCCAAGGGGGCCTGTTGACACTTAGGGCAGGTGCTTGGCCCATTTGGCTCTGGCCTGCAGCCTCCAAGCATGTTTGGCTTGCATTGGCCACACAGTTTGCCCCTCTGGACTGCTCTAGGGGGGTAGATAATGAATAGTCTCAATACAGGTTTGTGCAGGTACAAGCATGTGTGCGCGAGAGTGTATATGTACATGAATTATAAATAGGTAATGAATATAAAAATGTTTTTTAGCATTTCATATACCAGTAAACCCACTTTGAATATTTTAAAAGCATTCAGTTAAATCTCATAGCTGAATTTCAGGTTGAAGATTCCTGCGGTCATATCTGTCACTGGGAAAGACAAGAGGCCTCCAAACCTGTAGTTCACTGCTCAATCACTTGAGCCTAATTTGTATGCTGATTCAATCACAGAAAAGGAAAACAAACCAAGGTGAAGAAAAATGACAGCCAATCACTCAGAAAACAAGGGAAGGAAGCACCGGCAATTTTTCAAGCACACACGAGCAAATTTATGTAGTTACACAGTGTTGCCTGCTGCTGGCTGTGAGATGCTGGTGGACGAGGGGCATGTTGATATGTCCTTTGTCGCAGTCCACTGGGATGTGAGGCGTTGAGGCTGACACTTGTGGTCAGGGAATTTCCAGGCCAAGGCTTACCAACCTGTGAAAATGAGGTTGGGTTAGAGACATAAATGACAAGTGGTACTAAAGACGTAGGTTTTGGACGTGTTCATGTTTGACTTTTGTGCTAATATGCTTTTGAAGCCATTTTTACACAGAGATCACGCTATCAGGCCACTACAAAGTTCCTTCTTTGTGCTGCCTTTGCATTTTTACACAGAACCAAACAACATCATGCTGCTCCGGTGTGTGATTATAGACAGCACGCCTGCACTGCGAGAGCAAAAGAGGCATAACAGGGTTGACATTTAACATCAAAGGATCTAACTGTAGTGGGACATACAGCATATGCATCAGCAGTCTATTTCATACAGTAACAATGGTTTAACATGGCAGTATTAATCACTGACTGTCTGTTTTATGGTGGCGGAGCTCGTCCTCTGCTCAGAGCGTAAGGAGCTCCGGATTCATATTTTCAGCTGTTGTTCAGCCATTAACTGCTGCTAGCTGCTTTTTAAATCTCCCACTGTGGGTTGTTCGCATACCACACTGTAAAGAGGTCACACCCATCCAGCCCAGGATCCCATCCTGACAGCTGTCCCTTTTACATAGACACATACATTTGACATTGTTTCTACCACCATTGCCCGCTCAAAGGCAAGGCAACTCTGTCCCACCCATTCTGTGTTCGTACCTCTTAAACAGAGCGGCAAGGCGACAGAATTGCACAATTTTCCACCTTGTGTCTTCTGTTGGTTTTTGTTTCAGACTAAAATTCTGCTTTAGACAGAAGAAAAAGACTTGCCCCGGTATTGCCATGCTATGCCAGCAACATTCATAACCTGAGTGGGGCTGAGAGTTGGGAGGATGCAACAGTGCATCCGTCACCAAGAGGAATGGTGGTGTCATCACCAACTGTGGTGTGGAATCACAGGCAGTCGCTCTACGATACACTTCTTTATGGAGGCACTTTTTACATTCTGCTGAGTAGCCCTGGAAAAATAAAAGCTAAATCTTAGCTGTCACCATCACGCTTTGCTGCACTATAACACTGTCCAGTGTTTGGGCACTCCGCACGTAGCAAATGGAAACTCAGAATTTCCACGTATTCATCGATGCTGCATGCATCATACAAGAAAAATGGGAAAGGTTGCTTGTGTCTTTATATGTTTCTGTGCATGTGTGTGTGTGTGTGTGCTTGTTTGTGTGGTGCTGGACAATAATAGGGATGAGAAGGTCTCAGCGTGGCTGCACAGCCGTTTCAGAAAATCAAATGGCTGAACAGTCAGTAATGAGGCAGACAACAGAGACTCAGCCAGACCCAGAAGATTTGAAGGGCAGACGGAGGAGAGAAAGGAGGGTGGGGGGGGGTTGAAGGGATGACAAAGGGGGGAGAAAATTATTGAATTAGTCAGACAGTAATAGCAGAAAGAGATGAGTATAATGCGAACATGCACTGGTGGGAGGAAGGGGGGGGGGGGGGGGGGGGGGCGGTTATGACCTAAAATATGAAATCAAGCAAAACAATAGCAGAACTAACAGCAGAGAGAAAAGATGCAGAGCGCTGAATTGGTGGGTGAAGGTTTGCATTTGCATTATTTATCAGTGGGAGAGGTGTATAATAATAGGAAAAAGCATCTGCACAGTCCAGTCTTCATTTATCAGAATCAGTGGAAGGAGGAGAGGAGAGGAGAGGAGAGGAGAGGAGAGGAGGAGAGGATTTGTGGCTCATTAACATGCTGTTGATCCTCTAAGTGCCACAACTCGCCCACCATTTTTCTAGCGTCACAAACACACTCACGCTCATAAAGCCACTTAAGTTATCACTGACAAAGTTACGTTGGATATGTGTGATATATCAGCAGTTGTGGTCAATGTCGGCAATGTAATTTTTGGGACATGGCAGCACCAGCTCTCGACTATTTCAAATGGGGGGCCAGGCTGGAGCCACATGCGATTTTAGGAGAAACAAATATATTGACCACAAGTCTTGCATACCACCACTTACATAGGTGTGATTCTCTTCTCCAAAAGACTAACAATACAGCCAGAGGGTGGCACAGGCTTATGTTAAGGGGGCATTCAGGCTGTTCTCATGTAATGTTTGTACATTAAGCTATTTAAAAGTGATGCACCACACTTTGTATATCATCCATGTAATCATGGGCCAGCGTTTTCTGTATAAACCCACATACTTGGGAAGGCTTATGTGACAAATGTGCTTGAGTCTGGAAGAAGTAATCTGCATAAGGAGGCAAGTTTGCGTGTTACAGCCCGTTATCATTCCAAACACGTAAAGAAGTGCCGCTTTGTCAGAGCCTTTGGCAACTGAGCGCAACGTCAAAAGGCACCTTTTGCATGTGCTTGAAATGCAAATGGACAGCGTCAGTAGAGAACACGGCCTGATGGCAGCAGCCGGCTGGACAGCAACTGCTGACCCTGCCTGGACGAACAGAGCCTGTCGCGTGCAAATGAAATGTGGCAGGACGGCATCAGGTTGAAACGCTGCGACGTAATATAAGTAGAGCAAGGGTGGGCGGGCGGCAGGTGGATAGGTCATTAAAACACAGACTTTGATGCGGGAGAGTGGTGTACGCTTCCTGTCTCAATGTGGGGTTTTTTCTACACTTACCCATGTGCCCGCTTCCCCTAATCCTAACCATCCATGCCTGCATGTGCGTTTGTTGACATCCTGGCATTGTTTACCATGTGATGTTATTGCCTAAACATAACAACATGAAGTGTCATCCTACCATGTGCTTTTGTTGACATCACAGTAGCGGCATCCTGGAATTGCAAGAGCAGATGCAAAAAGATACCAAAAATGTAATATTAAGATGCAGAAGTCCACAAAGCTATAATATGTGACTACTTGCAGCTGGATGCATCAGAAAACACAGGACTTTCCCAAGAGGCTGGTGTTCAGAACCATGAGAAATGAAGTAATCTTTGAGGTTTTTAAAGGAATGTCATCACTGCATTTCTTTTCCTAAACCTCACATACGCAATTTAACGTTAAGTATGTAACTTTATGTTAAGTGTGTAACGTCATCCGCTGGGGGATAATTCTTTAGATATCGTACGAGCTGTTGTATGAGGATATGTTGCCCTCTAAGAAACCTTGAAACACTAATGCATACAAGTAGGGAGCCTTGGTAACCATATGTGTTTGAACTCTGCTTGTTAAATTGTTTAAGTGAAAAATGCATGTGGTTAGGAAGCACTGAGCATATGACTGGATAAATGAGACCTGTATTATACTGCACGAGTTGTGTGAGAGTTTATAAGCAGATGTTTTAGTTTTTTCCTGCTGTTATGCATCTCCCCTTACTTAAATTCATAATGAATTTTCTCCATTTTTGGATTCTTCCTTCACCATGGAGGCATCATGAATTCAACACTGTAATTAATACATATATAAACAGTCATTTTGTGGGTGAAGTATTCCTGCCTATTTCACTTAAACTGAAATTAACTCCTACACTTTTAGTATAAGTCCAGCCAAATGCAAACACACGTCACAATTTTACTTGACTTGTTAAAATTTACAGAAACGCTATGTTATTTATGCCTTTGAGCCATATACACATAATTTTTCTGTCTCCTGGAAATGATACTTTACATCAGAAAATATGTTTGAAGAGAAACCATAATATTACAGAATTATGTTTGGGTTTTTTTTTGTTGTTGTTGTTTTTTTTAATCGATACATGGAAAACTTTTTTAACATATCTGGCAAGTTTCGAAATGTTCATACTAAACTTATTTGGAAAATGTTCACTGAAACCTGCCGTATATCCACTCTTGTAATATCTGCTTATAGAAACATACCACTTGTTAAAGGTCAGAGAAAAATTTTATTGAAAAGTCATCACTTAATACGTGGTATTACACGGGGGATTTACAAGTATAAGTGCCACAGAACAAAATTTCTTTGGTTCAGAGTAGTTTAGTTACTTTTTACACCTGGATATTTTGTAATATGTCAGTGAGGAGACAAACTCTTGCAGACCCCTGTAAATATAATGTGTGAGAGCAGAGACATGCAGCTGTAGGTATTGTGATACTTCCTGTCTTCCATCTCCCCGGGAGCCCGGCTCTGTGGTATTCCTGGAAGGTGGTGATGCAGTGTCGGATTGTCGCTTCCTCTGATCTGCAGTCACACAGCGGATTCCCAGGGAGCGTGTCACCGAGGGCGGGGGGGAGAGGGGGGCTCAAATGCTCTGCTCGTTACTCTAAACGCCACCTAATTAATAATGTATCAGAGAGGACGCGCTGAGACACAGCAGGGCTCCTAGGCTTGTCACAAGCGCTGACGCACACACACACACATATATTTGGGACTGATCAAGCTCCCCCCTTTCCTTCTTCTACAGAAGCCCCCCCACCCAATGCTCCTCTCAATATTCAGATATGGAAGCAGGAGGAGGAAATAGACACCAGGCTCTGAATACATGTGTATAGTCCATTGTTTATGAATCCTCCATCCTGCTGAAGTGTTGTACATACATATATGTACATACTTACAGCGCACACTCACACAGACAAAGCAGGAACTGAGCACAACTTGATTCTTTTGGGCTTTGTTTCCGCCGCATGAATTTTCATAAGTGAAATTTTATGGTAAACTGAAGCGGTGTAGGGAGGGGTTGGGAGCAGTGATGGGGGTTAGCTTCTCTAGACTCCTCTGACACACACTCAAACATGCACCCACCAACACACATATCCAACCTGGATGTAGCGTGGCCCCCTGAGAGGGATGACAGGTGACACTGTGCTGGTGTTAAGGTAATGGCTCCTCCTGTCCGGTTCAGTCTCTGTGTTCTGTACCAAACACTTGAGGCCTTAAAAAACAACCATATTTTAACTTCTTTTTATTTTATTATTATTATTATTCAATCAAATTTTAGTATCCAAAATTTGGCAAGCTACCATCTGGTGTAGAATACAGTTTGGGTCTTAAGGGTGTTTTTTTTGGTCTATATAGTCTTTAACCCTTTGAAACTTGGAGCAACATCACTTTTCTTCTTTCACTGCCTTTAACAGGTATTTTAAATGTTAAACCTTGAGCTCTAAAGCTTGGAAAAAATGTCAAGGGGGGAAAGCTACGGAAAAACAATATATGTACATATATAATTATATGAATATTACATATTCAAAAGTATGTTACAGAATCATTATAAATTTTAAGCACATTTTCTGTGTCATATACTTGTTTTTTAATTTCTTGTTTTTTTGTTTGTTTTGTTTTGTCTTTTTTTGCTCATTGTCAAGCAGTTTTCTTGATCTTTTTGCTAATTTTGGGGGTCATTTTTTCTGTCATTGCTCATTGCCTTCTTGGAAATCAATCCAATTTGCTCAGAGTTTTCAAAGGGTTAAATAAAAACAAAGCATTGCAAGTATTGTTTTCTATGAAGGAATATCCAATCATTATATCCATCCAGTGTAGCAGTCATAATCTATACATAACTAATCATTATTATCGCACTGTTGTTTTTATATACGTATATGCTTTGAGACAGATAAACATCCACAACTGCTCTCTGCCTCCTCCTCTCCTTCCCCCTCTCTACCTCACATTTGATTTATTTGCTTCTTTGTTTGTGTTTGTCATATGGAGAGATGTAAATTTAGCCACCCCAAGGGAGAGCATCCTCACTAGTGACACAAAAAAGACTGGAGAAAAAAAAAATCAGAATAACATAAGCCACAAAAAGTGAGAGGGGTGGGAGGAAAAGTAAAGGAGGGATTGTGGTTTGAGAGATAGGAGGGGAGGGAGGGGGGGGACAGAGAACAAGAGACGGAGGTTTGAGATGCGCAGGACTCTGTAAACAGTCGACGCGGGGGCTGGAAAATTAACGCTGCATAAATTGTGCGAAACATGTCCTATTTTCTCTCCCTTTTTTCCTCTGCACCCTCTTTTAAAAGGGTTCAGGATGCAGGGCTGTCAGATGAACGCCAGACAGGCATTTTCCGACTTCGTTTGATCCCGGCTCCTTTTTAAAAAACACTTCCCAATGACAGAGGGGAGGCAGAAAAAGCAGGTCGCAGTGTGTGTGGGGTGCCGGTGGTGAGCGAAGGAGGAACAGGAGAGATGAGCAGACAGGAGACACATGTAGACAGACTTTCACAGTTATCACACCCTCATTGACACTGCCTTTATAGTCCCTGCAACCAGCACCTCTCGCCGGGAGAGCGGCGGGGATTTTGTGTCTGATAACTGTGTCAGCACCTCGGCACATCTGATCTGTGCACACTGGCGCTGTGGTGTTATGGACAGGGACATATATAGTGTATAGCACAGGTCAGTTTTTACACTGAAAAGCCAGGAGAGGTGGACAAAAACAGGACAAATACACTAGAAAAAGCTAAACAGACACTAGTGCTGTGTGTCAAGGCAGGTGTGTAGGTTTAATCCACTCAAATAAGCATTAAGGTATAATATTAGGAATGATGGATGACGATTTCTAGGTGTATTAAAATCACACAACAGTTTTTCCTCCTGCCCTCTCGCATGAAACAATTATATTTTTAAAGCCGTTCTGTCCGAAAAAATAATCCTAACTTCTTTCCTCCTGCTGCTGCTATCGACTTCACCCTTTGTGTCAAACTGCATCTGCCTCTGCTTGCTTCACCCGATAATGAATTCCAAACAGAGTGAGGAAAAGAAAGAGAGAGAAAAAAAGCAGGGCATCTCTCATTGCTCTCCCTTTTTCTCTCTCTCGATCACAACAACACCATTTCCATTTATAATTTCGATTGTTAATTTGCATGAGAAAAATTAGTTGGGTGACATGCGTGATGTTTTTTTCACCCCCCCTCTTTTCTTTTCTGCTTAATTTTCCCACTAATTATAAGCAGCAATGGCACATTATTTACATAAATAATTGTTGTTCCTTCTGTTCACTCATATTTTCCTCCTTTCTTTCTTTGTCAGAGTTGTTTTGGCATTTGTCGTCCGCAGGGGCAATTCTCCTCTGAGAACATTTTCACATCTCTCCTGACTGAAATATCTTGCATCTTGAGTGTTTCTTTTTTTTTTTTTCCCGCCTGATGTTTGTTGTGGTGTTTTGCTGTCCTTTGTTCAATAAATAGATTCATCCTACATTTTTACTTCCCCCTCAAAACTTCTAAAATCTCATAAATAAATATGTCAGTTGTGAGCACATTTCTACTATTTTTACTTCAAGACGGATCACTTTTCCACTTCTCTATCCGTGACTTTACAGAGAAAGTTGTGGTATAAGGGATCAAATGCAGACCTCGGATGCATGTTTTTGTTTGTTTATCGTCACCATTTTGTTACGGCTGGTTTTGTTCCTGAGCGAATCAAGGGTGGGTTTCAGTTATAGGGAGCAGGATAGTAATATCTTTTGTGTATCACAGGTGGAGCTGTAAACTGCCCCCCTGCTGCTCAGGGAGCGTTCACAGTTCATAAAGAACAGAACAACCAAACAATCAGGCCTGTACTGCAGGCCACATTTCCCATGTATTACACCCTGCCACACATTAAACCTGGTAATTGATATGGATGAAAAAAAATGTTCTGAGCAATTCCATTAATTGTGACTTTTTTTAGCTCATCATTGATACAAGCTTTACCCTTAATTAACCCTCAAAAAGAAAAACAAATGCTCAACATGCTCTTGTGTTGACTGTAATTCCTAAGAGGCACATTTCCCAGTAGTGAGTATACAAGACAATTTAAGATGTTGAAAGTTAAAATTTCCCAAAAGTGTCTCTTAGGGGCTTTTCATCATTTGTTGTAGAAATACAAAATAATACAACAAATGAGGAGAAAATCAAAATATGTAAACAATTTAGTCCTCAGAAGAAATACTATGGATTAATTTGATGTTTTACAGTTCAGTTACTGTAAAATATATTAAATGCTGGTGCTGCTATTAAGTCCTATGAAAAGACCAAAACCAACAAGAAGTTGATCTTTTTCCTCAACCTGATTGTGACACTCAGCTGCAAGCCAAGTAGTTCCTTCTTAAGATGTAAATCTACAGTGGCCAAAAAGAGCTCATGTGCTAAAACATCCCTAAACAATTTCATTTGGAGAAATAATGCCAATTCAAAAACACGTACAAAAATCCCAAACAAATACAGATGGAAAACAAATACATTGGAAATGTGCTGCAAATGAACAAAACAAGCTGCAGAAAGCCAAAACAAATACATTAATGGCAAACGAGTTGCAAATACAGAAACAATGCAAATTCAAAAATTTCACAAACCCATAAAACAAATGCAGCAGAAAAACGCAGCAAATTTCAACACAACAGAAGTTCTCCAGGCCTCAAAGGGGGAGAACCAGGTGCAACAACCTACGTGTTAACTGGATATGCACCGTTTTCTGTTGTATTTGTTTCAGATGTTTGTGTGTTTATCTCTGCACTGGCGATAACCATGCCAGGAACGTTATGTGTTTGGTTTGTGCATCAGGTAATACATGTTTTATGTTACAAATGCCTCGAGGGAATTTATTTTTTATCAAATTTTGCACAAACATCCACTTCAACTCAACAATGAACTACCTAGATTTTGGTGGTCATAGGTCCAAGGTCAAGTTTACTGTGACCTCATCTCTCTTATTTTTGTGAGGGTGATATCTCAAAAACACCTTAAGGGAATTTTTTTTTTCAGATTTGGCACAAACATTCATGTGACTCAAGCATTGTTTCTCTATTTACAGTGTGAATAGTTTTAATTTTTTGGCTTTCTGCAGCACATCTGTTAATTTGCAGCACGTTTTCATTGTATTTGTTTCGGATTTTGGCATGTGTTTGTGAATTGACATGGTTTCTGAAGCTGCAGCACATTTCACCTAATGGAAATGTTTTGGGCCATTGTAGCTTGTTTGCCCTTGTAGGTTTTGAATAAAGGGCCACAAATGTATAGTTTCACTCTTTCAGAAGGCTCAGTAATTTCCTAAAACAGCGAGGCACTGTAGATTTTATTAAATGTTACTCAAACAGCAGTAAATATTACACATGCTGGTGCTTTAGTTAGTATTTAAGGCAGCAGGATAGTAAATGTGGTACTGACTCAAAATAAACAGTACTCCTCTACATTGTGATGAAGGAGTATGTCCCCCAGTGCAACAGTGTGTTTCATTTATATGCTTTTTTGACAATAACAGAGTTCTATGGCACACAGAAATCATTTCATTGTTGGTTTTTAGTCTTCTTTGAATTTGTTTGCAACAGGAAAATGTAAAGTATAGGGAGCCTCATCCTTTAAGTGCAATTAGTGACAATCACTACACACTCAGACTGATGGATCATATAATTCCTCTTGCCTTTAATTGTTCTTTCCCCCCACGGTCCTGCTAAGCTCTGATGTGAAGGCCCAGTTTATTCTTGGTAACAAGGGGAGTGAGAAGTCATTGGGAACAAGGGGAGAGGGCTGCGTGTGGGGTACACACTTTTAATTGAGGGGAGGAAAATGTGCATCAGTAGCGTTGTGAGGGGTGGAGGGCGATCTTCAGAGGCCAATTAATTTGGAATACAAAGCAGCGGTGCAATCTGCTCAGGTTTCTGTCCGGGTGCGTGGCGAGGCTCACGCCGGCCATGTCTCTGAGGCATCTGAGATCAAATTAATTTAAACACTCCCCCACCCACCCCCTCCGACTCCCACAGTCCTACCACTGCTTCTCCACACTCGCTCACTGTCTCTACCCTTTTTATTGCAACTCTGAACTCTCTATAGAAAAATCTCTCTCCACAGCGCAAATTCATACTATTATCCCACACAAAATCACACGGACACTTTTTCACTCTTTCTCACAAAGCATCTCACAGAAAGGAGTCTTTCAACTCAGCCAAGGATAGCAAGACTTTTCTCCTCAGACTGCTGTCTGCGTGCACAGCAAAGAGACACACTGAAATGGCCAGAGCTCAGCCACACATTCCTGGATTTGGTCCTCTAACTGTGGGTGGATTATGAGAAAATGGGTTCCTGGGCACAGATATACAAAAGGCCCCACCACCTCATATAGCAGCATTTCTGAATCTGTTGTAGTTGGTATGCATCTTTTTGTGTTTTTATCCATTAATCCCTATTCGCTTGGGCTTAGCATTACCTGGGGACCTCATGTAATTTAGAAATTACCCCCCACATCTATGTTTCATGGTCACTGGATAAGCGATGTATGTATTTTACTCAGATTTACTGACAACTCAGTGCGTTTACATGCAGTTTAGTCGAGCTACGGTTATAGCTCGATTAGGCCATTTAATTGGGCTACTGTCTTTGTCCCAGTATGCAAGCAACGGGGGAGAATCAATTTATTGACAGTATTATGTCCTCTGCCCCACAGTAGGTGGAGATATGCCCCTTTCATGTAAATGCAAAAAAATCTATATTATTTATAAGGTCCATGAATCGTAATCATCATAACTCTTTATTTACAATAACTTTAGGGTAGAAAACCGCAGCATCACGTACATATAGGCTGATCAAACGGCACTGAGCTAACTCTGCCGTCATTGATTAGTCTTAATCGACCTAACAAAACAATGTATGTTTAATCTTATGCTATATTTTATTTAATTACAAATCATGGACATGGCTGATTTGCACAGGATTAAAATCACAGACACTGTCCGCAATTATTACAAATTACCGCAAGTCCAAACGTAATACTAGTCCTGTGCAAATATGGTAATTCCATGTCTCTTTGCGGTAAAATTGTGTTTCTTTGAGATACATGTGTGTCTCTTTTTTTTCTTATGGGTCTTCTTGTAGTTTTCTTGTGTCTCTTTGTAGTTGATTTGCATCTCTATGTTGTTTTTGTCTTTTTGAAGTCATTTTGTTTGCCTTTGAGGTATATTTGTGCAACATATCCTTATAGAACAGTTCTTATAATATCCTATGAAAATGCACACACAACTGTTCGTATGATATCCTATGACTTAGCATAACCTAAAATTGCATAATTAATATAAAGATACAGAGGTTAGGCTTAGGAAAAGAATCATGGTGAGGGAAAACCTTAAAATGACTCAGTTAACACGGTTCTGAACATATGTCTCCTAGTCTTAACAGCCTGATTCGTGTGGGTTTTTGGTCGTTTTCGGTCTCTTCCTTTGCATTTCCTCAATTGTGTAAATTTGTGTCTCTTTGAGATGTATTTGCATATTTTTGATTATTTTGGGTCTCTTTTGTTTCATGGCTTTTTGTAGTTCTTTGCATTTTCTGCCGTCGTTTTTGTCTCTTTGAAGTAATTTTATTTCTTTGAAGTATATTTTTGCCTTTTTTGGTTGTTTAGTGTCTCCTTGTAGTTCCTTTGCAATTCGTTGTCATTTCCTAATTCTTCGTAGTTCCCTTGCATCTCTATCTTTTTTGTTGTCTCATTAAGGTCTGTATATGTTCACTTGAGTGACATTTTGGGAGTGGCCAAGAAAGGCCATGAAACTTTTGGCACCTGGGCCTGTGCCTGGTTGGCCCATCCAGTAATCCATCCATGCCTCTCTACAGAGACACAAAGTGAATCCCTACGTCTGTGCTCTCAGCGCTGCAATCTTTTTATGCTAGCACTAAAAGTTCTTAATTCTATTATAATCACTCAGCAGCAGAGAAAGCCACAGGTCAACATGGCAGGTCAAGATGAAAAAGGTCTGGGTTCAGTCGACTACCAATTTGAAAATGCATTGTCTTAGTGGGCGTTTTCATTTCTTATAGCTCCAAATGTATGTTTCTGTAGGTTTTCCGTGAAGCAACAACCCTACCTAGAATCTTAAACAGACCTTCTCTAACTCATGATGAATGCTGCGCACTCGTGAGGATGAAGGCCTGAATAAGAATGGAACGAAAAGGAAAATCGTGATGTATGTTCGTGCTGATGAAGGCCTGAGTAAAAGCAGAGAGATAAGGAAGGCTTACAAAGAGGAGAAACCTAATTGTGGAGGAGAGAGAGGGTTGCAGGATTGAGCTCCTCTGTGAGATGGTTAATTTATAAGAGCGGTGGCGGAGGGTAACGTGACAGGCCGAGTAATGGTAAGGAATAGTTTGAAAGATTCCTTTGTCTCTCAGGTCAGGCATCCTTTCCCGTCACTCAATTCCCTCTTCTATCTTCTTTTTCCTCACTCTCCTTTTTTTTCGAACTCTCTCTTCCTTAGTGGACACTCTCGTTCCCTCAGAGAAGTAATCAATCTTAATCATGGTATGAATGAAATATTTTCCTTGGCTCAGCCAGGGAGCAGCATCTCTGGGCTGGGTCCAGTTGTGTCCTGTTTACTCTAAAACCCAGGAGGTCTTTTACATCAAGAAAGCGGGGCGAGATGAGAGGACACCATGTTGGCGTTTTAGAAAATGAAACACATGATTCGGCTCTATTTTATGTTTTTATTTTCTATTTAACCTCCATTTTTATTCATGGTAAAAATCTAACAACAAATCCTCCGTCTCCCGCCCAATCTCACTTGCTCTAACTCTCTCTGTGTCTCGCTCTTCCTCTCTCGCCCTCCCTATTTCTTTCACCTCTCTCTATCTGCACCTCATTGCCAATGCAGGGAGCATAGCCGCAGCCATAGACCCCTGCATGGAAACACCCAGCAGACAAGAAAAATGACGGCCAGCGCAATCTCATTTTCTGAGGGGCTGCAAGTCAGGCAGGAAATGGCTATTATTCCATCGACACTGTCGGTATTAAGTTATTTCCTTCTCTAAATACGAGAATGTTCATGAATATCTATTGAGTTCCAGGTGCGAGCGCTGGAGGTTTTGTCGCCACACACTCAGATGATTGCAGCCCTATATTCTGCCTGCTGCACCCTCACTTCTGAGATTGAAGTGAAAGACAATGGTAGTGGAAATTGGCTAATAAATCCAGAGGAGGCAAAGGGCTGTTTGAGCAATACTGCCAGCTCATGCATGCTTTTTAAGAAGAATAAAAACCTCCTGGCTTTTCTCAACCTTATGCTTTTCTAAAAAGAGGTGACCGAGCTAAACGGCTAAATCTCCAATGCCAGGGCCAGGCGATGTTCTTAACAGCTGTGCTTGTGTTGGTAGAAATGCAATTTTTGCAGTGTGGTCAAAGGGATGCTTCACCGTATCTACATGTACACAGCATCTATATTTCATAGGAATGAGATTATACATTTCTGCAGATAAGTATGCCCAGGAACGATGACACAGAGTGTGCAGCGTGGAAAGAGAAGAAGCTCGTGACAGAACTAAGGGCCATTCGCATTTGTTCAGCATGTGCTTCTCTCAGTCTGCCTTTGGCTGCGTGCTTTGTTTATCATGAATCAGAGCCATATAGCTGCCAGTCACGAGCAGAGCAGGGAGGTGAAAAAAGGAGGAGGACGCTGAGAAAGGAGGGCAGGAGAGCAAAGAGTGGCAAAGAGTGCCGTGGAAAAGTTGTAGGATGATGACCAGCAGCCAATCTAGGATTTGAGTGACCAGTTACCTCCCACTGCACAGTGACACAGAAGGCAGCCAGCTGAAGTGAGGAAAAAAAGAAAGTCAGAGCTTGTGGAGCTCTGCTTACATGTGTCCAGTCAGAGGCAGTCCATCGTGGAGAGGAGACGGGGGCAGAATTGATTGAAGGTGGTGGACCATAAATGGAGGTATTGATTTCGGGGTCAGAGTCGCAGGATGAGGTCTTGAAATAAATTGAAATAAACATATCAATACATCAAGTATATTACACCCCAAGCACACACATACACTTTCACAGATATATTATTACCCTTGTTTAGTCTAATAGATGGCTGATTAATGCACACGTAATGGCTTTTATAGATAACTGGATGAAATAAGCAAACTAGGCCATCATTTCTGATTCTGATTGTTTTAAGCATCTGTTTTTGTGGGGAATATTACATACCAGCTGATTTAGGTGAATTACGGATTATTGACTATAATGAGGAGATGATATTTTTTTTAATCTCTTGGAAATATTGGCAATAATACAGCATGCAATGATGCAGCATGTGCATCTTTACGTAGTCATGTTGTTTTCTCTTTTAAAGAGATTAACTGTGCTGAGCCAATTAACATTCTTCTGTCATTTATTTTGTGCTCTCTTCATAAATTTTGTCTTAAAACACAAATTCGGGAATGAAAGGTATTTAATAAAAGCAGGTGTGAGTGATACCAGTCCCTTTTTGAAATTTGAAAATCCATCTCATCTGCATAATAAAAGAATAAAGAGTGCACTATAAAGTGAACACTCAGGAAAGGTTAAAGCACTTCCAATTTATGGGTCAGAGGGAGACGCTTTAGCTGAGAGAGGGGGAGAAATTACTTGGCTGGGAGACCAACAGAATCTCAGTGTAAAGACATGGCAGCCAATTAAGAGAAAGGTCAGACCATAAAAGAGGAAGCAGCACAAGAAAGGCTCTGCACACAAGACGACGGCATCTCCTCCTTTCCAACTAGCTCTCACTCCACAATCTCTCTGCTGCCCGCAAAATGTCTTTATGTCTTTTACAACGACAATTTGTTTTATGAACCACGATTCATAGATGATTATTCAGATGAATAAAAGTTTATGTCCAGCTGCAGGGGAATTGGCAGTTCAAGCATTACTGTATATTGAATTAAGCAGAAACTTTCTGAGAAGGAATTAGATCAACATGCTGTACACAAAAGGCCTTTAAATCCCCAGGATGATCTAAGCTGCACAGCCAAACCAACATCTGATCTGCAGAATAATCACCCTCACTTAAATGTCTGTAGCCATAAAGACATAACACATGGGTGCAGCGATTTTTGCCTCATCTAAAATCAATGTAACTTTGCAGTTTTTGCCTAATAAAATACAGACCTCTTTTGTTTGAATAAATATTTCATCGCATAAATACTTAAAGCTCCCCCTTTTTAGACTCTTTTTCAGAGCCATTTTCTGCTACATGACCTCACTTAAAAATCAAAAACAACTGGAACTGCATAAAAATGAAAGAAATAAGTTAACCACACGACCACACACTGCGCTCATTTTCTGGTGACATCTTTGGTGACGAGCATTTAATACTGTCTTCAAATTGCGCTGCCCGAGGAGGATTTCAACATCAAATTGACTTGTTTTTGTTCAAATGTTAACTCATGCTAACTACCCAGTTCTACTCTTGAGTCCAAACAAACCACTACTGTAGAACTGACATCTGTTACACATCAGAAGACTTTTTTAGGGGGCAACAAAAGCATTGATTTGAAGTTGTCTTTCTGGCCCCTTGACAAATGTATGTCAAATCACTCTCTCTGTTTTGCTCTGTTTTGGTCTCCACCAGCTCAGACAGCTCTAAAAAAAATACCTGTCTCTTTAGCTGTTATGGCTTTACTATGGTGTCCAGCTAGTTGTTAAGTTTGTCTGTCTGCCATTTGGTGCTGGGCAGTCTGGCAGTCCTGCATCAGGTCAGGTACCTGGGGGGTGACCTGCAAAAAAGGTGATTCGCAGGTGGTGATTTGTCTTAGTGCCGGTTGGATCGAGGGTGGTGGATGATAGATTTATTGAAATGAAATGAGAATAATAATAATAATTTAATTAAATGTTTTAATCTTTTACCTTATGACTGCTGATGCTCTCTTTGGTGCCAAATGGAATGTCAGCCACATCATGTCACAAAATTATTTTTGAACACCACATGGTTATTGTAGGATTTGCAGCTTTGGTTTGGGCTGTGGATCTTGTGTCATCAGGTCGCATTGGGGTGGGGAATTTATTGGTCATGTTTGTGGGTAGCAGGGCAGATGCGGTATTGCATGTTGTGGTTGTGGTTAGGGGGCGGGTCCTGAAAATCAGAGCCCTGTAAGACTCTGGCGTACAGTGGGTTTAGAGCCAAACAGCTTTTTTGCTGAAAACCGCTGCCTCCTGCTGTCTCTTGCTGCCAAAAATGCAGTTAATAGTGACAATGAGAGTCAACTTTGATTATAAAGTTAAGGGTTGGAAAAGAAAAACAATAAGTTGAAAGATGCTGAAAAGAAACAACAGAGTCAGGTGATAATTCTCTGTTGTTCTCTTCACAGACAAGCAAGTCATGTGAGTCGTTGTTAAGAATAAAGTGATTATAGTGGCTTTAAAGGAAGTGGTTTGTATTTGATGCATTTTAACAACTACCACTAGCAACTTTTTAACTGGAAATGATGCTCCTTTTAAAATCATAAATGAAAATCTACATGATGGATGACCAGCTTGCTCCACCACCATCATAACTACACTTTGCACTCTAGCCACAGAGCACATCCTCATTATGACAGACTGATGATGTTTTTCATTCAGTGCTAATGAACAAATTTAACAGCCATTTTAATAATTGCAACTGCAGCAGCTGACTGTAGTTTTCTTCACAAATCTGTCTCACGCCAAACAATTATTTAACTAAGTGCATAAAAGCCCAGCAAATAAACACATGCAAGCACATACACACAATATGACTTAAGATACTGAGATGTTGGAGAGGTTAAATGTCTCTCTGTAGTTATGTCACGAATAATACAGAAATAGCTTGTGGAAATTAAGAAAACTGAGATGTTCTTTCTCACTCCCCCTCTCTGTCCAACGGTGATGTATGCATGCATCATGCATGTATGCATCTCTGTGACTGTGTATATTTCTTGTTTCATCACCCCCGCATTACACCACAAACCTCCTGTTTCTCCAGGGGCTTCAGACCAGCCTCTCAGCTTCAGCAACAACATCACAGGTCGCTCTGCAAGACCTGCCCAGCAGGAAGTGAGATCATCATGGCTGTGAAACAGTCTCATTTTGAAAGGCTTCTGGTCCTCCTTCCCGCTCCCCTGGCCACAGCCTTCGCCTTCACCTTAGGACCATTCAACCATGGCCTCTGTTCCCTGCCTCATTTGCCGAATATAGTTTCTGCTCTGTCCAAGTGGTGGCAGGTGGGGGTGGAGGAGTTGTCAGGTCCAGCTATTCTCAGAGAGGAAGGAGCGCACGGGGGAAATACTATCACGGGGAGCAAATGCGCTCAAAAGGACGGGAGTCTCTTGGAGTCCTAGATTACATTTGCCAAGGTAATGAGACAGAACAAAAGCTGTCTAATATCAAGCTGTTCAAATGTATTCCTCATGTACTTAACACTGCCTTTTTCCCAAGGCTGAGAACTGACAGTGATTATATTTTTCCTCAGTGAGGAACCTGGGAAAAATGTGATCTTTGTGAAGTTGCATTCACAATGAGAACTCAAACATTTAAAAAGTGACACCTGCAATTACACAACTAAAATAACACAAACTTGATATAAAAACAGTTATACTTTTTAAAAAGATATTTGGAACCTGTTCTCACTCCCAGCTTGTCAGAGACAGCAACTTGGTCAGTGGCCCTCGACATCTGATACAAACATAAAAGGCATCTTTAAGCATCTGTATGAGACGCACTGGGCCTTTAACCAACTCTACTGTAAAGTCATTTGTGCCATGTAGTATAAAGAACTAGAAAATCCCTGTGGAAAGGTGGTTGGGGTGGATGGGCCAAACTAACACAGGACTTTTACCTTGGAGACCGCTGTGTCCTGTGTCAAACCAAAAGTCAACATCATTTTAACACAAACTATAATCTTTTCCTAATTCTAACTAAGTAGTCTTGGTGTCCAAACCTACATTTCCTGTGAACACAGCAGTAGTTAGTTTAAAAAAGCACAGTATGTATGTAACGACCATGGACTGTTTAAAAAAAATTGGACAAGACATCTCCACTTCATCTCACTGTAACAATATGAAGTCAGAATATCCCAGATAACAAGCCAACATGTTCTTATCCCAAGTTGTCACATGTCCCTGCTTTGTCTGTGGATTTCACGTCTATATATTACGTGCTAGGTATCTTCTTGCACCCGCTGTTAACATTCCAGGCTGCCGCAACCAATGCTGGGATGTCACCAAAAACACATGGTTAGGTTTAGGCAACAAAAGCACGTGGTTACATTAAAAAAAAAAAAAAATCACAGTTGGCTCTACATCCGTATAGGAGGTGAACATCGGGCTCCTGAGTGACAGTTCGGAGTTTGTAGGACCCGCCCACCTTATAGGGACTTTCCAGCTCATTATATTACGTCTTTACCAGCAGTATTTTTAACTGATGCTGTCTGGAGCAGTATCATACTGCCGCTACAGTTGTCCTGCGGCTGCCTTATGAACTGATGCTGCCCATCCACGTATTATACTGTCACGACAGGTGTCATCTGACTGACCAGCTTTGTATCAAAACACTGTGAAAGGTGACTTGACATTGATGTCTGACGCCGAAATCACTGAAAAAGCAGGGTATTTAACGATTTCGGAATGAAAACATGCTGAACAAACAGAAACTTACACATCCAAAACTGCTGCTAAAGAGTTATTCAGAGCGTCATTATTTGAAAGGTATAGGGCCACTGACCAAGCTGCCATATTTGATGAGTGAGGAGTGAGAACATGTTGATATTTGGTAACATAAATCATTCCTTGACTATTCATAAAAAAGTGATTTGTCCAGTATGCAACAGTGATCAGAGTATAATCTTTACAACATGTACAGAATATATTTTTTTTATCGGGCCAGAAAAACTTTGACCAAAACTAATTATTGTTCATTTAACACCAAAGTTCAAGTGACATAAGTACATGGAAACAGTGACACCTTGCCCTGTCCTTGCTCTCCAACCCTTTCTGAACAGCTGGCCAGGCACATGGGCATGGGAGCGTGGCATGAGGAATGACATGTGTAATGGGAAGTGGCGTGACAATTAGGGTGCTTATGTGGTACTGGAGGTGGGCTGGGTGTGGAAGGGCAGCCAGGATCCCTGCTGTACTAAAAACTAGCATGAAAGGTCCCTAACACATAATAAAATGTACAACAAATCTCTCTCTGTGGGCCTTAACATTGTCTGGAGAATGGCCAGCATTTTACAAGGGTTTCAGAAATAATATCAGTCAGAGGAAGAAAATATCAAATGACATTTTATCAAGATAAAAATGTTGCATTACATTACTTTATACATGCAACATGTTACATCAAATGACTTTGTAGGAAAGAATCTGGACATCAGGGACTATATATAGTTCACGGCCTCATCAGGCCCACTGCCAATTGCACTGAGAGGGACTTACTGGAAAAAAGGCAATGATGAAATTTGAGAATGATGCAGAGATGGAGAGAGGGAAATCATCAGAATATTAAAGATGGGAAAAGCTGAGGCTTAAAAGTCTAAGAATACTTTTTTTTTTCCCTCAAAGGCATAACAGCTCATGGTGGCTCTTTGACCTCAGCAAACCACTTTCCTTTCTCTGCTGCAAACAATCCCGATCCTGGGTGGTGACAGCACCCTGACACCCTGTCACCTCCCTGCTCTCTCTCTAAGGAGCTCCTTCGTTGTATGTTTCTCATCTCTGAGCCTCTAGAGCTGATGGGAGAACAACACAGCACTGTCCTGTCTGGTGCCTCTGTCTGTTTGCGCCCCCTCTATTTTCAGCAGCAGCAGCAGCAGCCATGTGTAGTGTCATCTGTTGAGGGGATATTTTTTTGCATGGTTGTTACATGTTGGTATTGGTCAGATGATGATATGTTGAGAATTAGTTTTTGCATCAGTGACTTTACTATTCTATCAGTGACAGTATTTTTCATGCTGTATCACAGCTACGGGTAAATGCACTTGTATCGTTTATCAGTATTTTTGTCCACAATCAAATCCCCTAAAACACTCTTACCTATGTTCACATTCATACATCTACAATACAAGCTATATGCAATTAAAGTCATTTTCAGTCTGTATCCAAAGCTGTAGGATGAAAGATGACATGTTCATAAAAATTTCAAAGAACATATCAACACAGTAATTAAAAGTTAAATTGAGGCAGACACATCTCCCTCACCCCCTACCTCAATATATAGATTTAAAAAATGTATATATTTGAAAAAATATTGCTATGTTACAACAGGCAACCATGCACTGTTACACATAATCATCAAATGTCATCATACTTACAAATTGTTATCAAATTACCATTACTGGTTGGAGTATTACAGTGCACTGCAGTTCTGCATGTTGCTTGTTTAAGTGGTGTAGCCATAACCCAGCAGAACACAGCTCACAGACCTATTCAACAACATTAATGTCCTTATTATCCTATATTTGTCAGATAGCCCATGTAAAGTCCATATTCGTGTAATGTACTGTATAGCTGTACATGCTTATGATAAATCATATAATATAGTAGGAATTTAGCTTTCAAATTTTGATTTGGATCCCAGAACTCTGGGCAGATTAAGTTGCCCTGAATGTTGACTGCATGGTTACAGCCTTGGCAGATAAACAAAGAAAAACAAAAACAATGCATGTGTGTGCACAGGATGAAATATGTTAACCACAGGCTGATCTTGCGTGTGTCTATATGCACATCATAGTGCACCAATACTGAATGCACACAGTGAACAGAAACGGCATTTTTCCACATATATTCACAATTGAAATAGGCCTACATTTAGCTTCTCTGGCCCTCACCTGCAAAATGTCCTTCAAATCAATACATGTCAACCAGGAGGAGCTTCAAAATGACAACAGACACAAAATGACCACAGTGAGTACGAAGCCACTTCAAAGAGACACAAAATAACATCAAAAACAGGCAAAACAACCACAAAGAGGTGCAAAGCAACTGTTAAGAGACACAAAATAACAGACACAAAATGACTACAGTGAGTACGAAGCCACTTCAGAGAGACACAAAATAACATTAAAAATAGAAAAAAACAATACAAAGAGTTAAAAAAAAACAACAAACTACTGCAGAGAGAGAGAAAACAACCACAGGGGGACACAAAAAGATGACACAATAACACCAAATGACCAAAAAACAAAAGTCAGAAAACTATGTCAATAAGACACAGAATTACCTCAAAGAAACCTAAATGACTGCAAAAAGACACAAAACCACCACAATAAGACACCAAATTACCACAAAGAGACGCAAAACCACTGCAAAGTTTACGTGTCCTTATCTTATTTAGGAGAATTGATCGGGCTCGGGATATTTGTGCCCAGGAACCCATAATCTTTATAATCTGCCCATATTAGTAACCACAAAAAAAAACTCAGTTATATATTATAAAAATCTTCCTGTCAGTGGAAATGTACAAGGTTTTTAAAGTATTAGCAGATAAATCTTTGTTAAAAGTATGTTGAACCTATTGTTGATGGTTTAAGGTTAAATGTCTCGTCTATAGGTAGTTTTCTGCTGGTACTTTACAGCAGCTAAATCTGTGTTAGGTCTGCACAGTATGGGGGCCATGCTGTTCTTTAGACAGCGGAGCAGAATGGGAGGCTACGGTACAGAGGCCTCACTCTAGGGGTCTAGGGTTTTGGCAGCAGAATGTGTTTACATTGTAATTAGGACTTAATTGTCCTAATTAGAATCCCCAAACCCTGATTACTCAAAGCCTTGCAACCTGCTGAGCCAAACGACCTGACTCCGCTTCAGTCGTCAACCTAGACACCCTGCATAATGCTTGTTCCAGGAGCATGGTGTAGTATTCATTTAATTTTCCAAAAAGGCTCTGATGACTATGAAGGGACTACTCAAAACTGCCCAGGGAGCATTGAGAAAAATGGATTTCCTGGAAATGTGTTTCTTGCCTCAGGCTGGGTATGCATTAGCAGAGGAAATCGTATGCACAGGCCTGTTTGCAGAGGGGAAGCCTTTGTCACAAACTGCATCCTACAGGAATCCTTTATTGATTTTTATTGAGCAGTTTATGAGATCAATTTTCATACCATCACATCACCTTTTCCCTTCTCTGCCTTCATCCCATGTACCATTTTTTTCCCCTTTGTCTGATTTTCTGTCTTTGTCTCCTCCAAAATCAATGTCATGGGCATCTGTCCTGGCCTCTGTGGAGAGGGAAAGGAGGGGGGGCAACAAGTGGAACATAAACACACCTGTCTTCTTTACCCTCTCTACCTGCCCTCATGGGGCTGCTGGGCAGAAGGCCCTATCAGCGGTCCATCTGAGCCCTGTACCCAGCACTGCCAAGCCCAGCTCCCAGTAGAGCACACTGGGCTGACATTCCATGCGTTGTGTGGGGACGTCAGGCAGGCTGGCCGGGGCCGGATGGCTGCTGCTGCTGTGCTGGAGGGAAGCATCGAGCATGTCAAACCACAGCCAGTCTCTCCTGGGGCTCCGCACGGCTGGACGGGCCTGACGCTCTCAGGCGCATGGGGCTGAATCGATCCACAGCCAAGTCACGAGAGGCCACCACACATCAATGATAGCAAGGAAGGAGCATAGCAGGATGTGCTCAGTGCCTTTAAACTGTGAGTTTTGACATATTGTACTTCCACATCAGACTTCTAATTTCTACATTTTTGTCTCACAGCTTTTGTGTTGTTGTCAAGCTGCAAGTTTAGAAAATGAGCATGAAACACATTTGCAGTGTCAAACTGAAATTCAATTTAAGTTAAATTTTTATTGCAGGATCAAAACACTTTGGCCAAATACTATAAGTGCATTGTAAGTAGGCTATACACATAAAAAAAAACAACAACAACAAAAAAAACCCACTGCCACCGACATTATTGTTCTTCAGGGAGCGTGAATTTTCCTGTGTGGGCACAGGCACTAAAAATAGTCCATCATATCTCTTCAGTTTCAGCAGGAAGTGATTCAGCTGCAAGGCTGCTGGTCACTGCTAGAGCTTAAGCCAGCTTTATGTTGTCATTGTGTCTGTGGAGTGAGGTTTTCACACCAAAAACCGACACCATCCCGGCTTTCATATCAGCTATAGTCATGGTGCATGGTTGTGCTCCTCTGAATTTTTGCAGCTAGGTGGCCACTGTGCACTGCACTCTTCATTTCAACATGGATGCCTTAGACCTTATATTCTTAGACGGAAATAGCCATTATAGTGCAAGAGGAGACTTTTTGTTGCAAGACAATGATACTGTTCTCATGTTAACTTCTTTTCTGATAATGCTCTTTTGGTAACATTCATTGACTTGCTTATGCAAGAGTATTTTTTTTGTACGTACCCCTGTCATTTTGGGGCATAACGCAGCTAACATTGTATTGAGCATAAACACCTCCATGCATGCTTCTAGCTCGCACTCCATCTACAGAGGCCCACGCCACTGTGTTCAGCACGAGCATAAGAGAAAAGCTTTAGTCGCAGCTGTGATTTTAGCACTCAGTATGTTACTTTGTGTCATATGAAACATGCAGTCATGTAGCCTACGGAGTGCTGAGGTTACAGGACTACCTGTCTCTGTGAGTTATACTAGTCATTTGCCATCGCTTGAGTGAGCCCAGTAATGACAGAGTTAATGCCAGATAGACCCTTACATGCAACACAACATTGAGCATCAAGGGCTGCCAACAGCAGGTAGAACAGGATGGAAATGTAACGTCTGTTGGGGATTAGTGCTTAGGTTAGCAAGCTAGGCTTCTACCTTTCAGGCAACAAATTTGCAAATCCTGGGATAGCGAAGCAATGGCCCTCCTTGGTTGGCTCTCTTATTCCTCTTACCTAAACTCAGTCCACCCACTGGCAGCTATTAGCCATTTATAGTGATATTTGAAATTTGCAAATGCTATCATAGGATTTGCAAATTGCAAAACCTACCTTGGTAGATTACACTTTCTGAGTGGAAACAAACTTAACTATAAAATTACATTTTAGATGTTGTGAAGGGACAGAATGCTTGAATGCTTGATGATAGATAACCAATGCTTGTTGGCAAAACATATCTTGCGTTCTACAGAGATACGATGTTCTCCAGTCAGTAATGCCGCATGGTAGTTGACAACATGTCTTCTAACAATGCCAACCCTAAAATGTCATTCAACAGATGCGATGAGAAACATCCACCCAGACAAAGCTGCATGTAGCTGCAGTATCATTATAGTATATAATCCATATGTCATTTTGACTGTAATACTCGGACCATCAAAGAAACTTTACTGTTTTGAACCCACCTTCCAACAGAAAGTGAGATAAACCAATTAGGCTGTTTGATGTGCTTGGCTGCAAAACACATTGTTTTTGGAAGGTGAGCAGGAACCCATAACACACTTCTCACAGACCTGCAGTGACAGTTAAATGCATCTTTGTCTCAGGTGTGAGACAAACCTCATTTCATTTTTCCTCTACAAAAACACTAAATTAACGAAAGAAAAATACAGGGACAGCCTCTCAGTGTGTGATCTGCGCTTAGCCCACACCGCTCGCTCACATCATTTAATGAACCAAGTCCTCTCACTAATGAGGCTAGCAAAGGACTCAAGGGTCAAGTTCTCTCTCTTGCACACACACAGACACAGACACACACACACACACACGCACACACACACACACACACACACTCACACACACACTGAGTCTCCACTGACGCCCGTTTTTAGTAGCTCTGTATTAAAAAAAAAAAAAAAAAATGGCGGTAAAATTTAGAGGCTCTTAGTTAATTAGTAAGGACAGGTCAGAGTCTCTTCATTAGACTTAAGTTCATTAACCTTCGACGACACTGGGCGATAAGGTTCCTTTTTCATCTCACATCACTGTGGGAAATCACACCTTTGTGACCTCAGGAGGTGCCATCTGCCATGTTAGCATTATCAAGGCAGAAACTGTCTGTTGCATGTTGTGATAAATAATGGTGCAGGATGATTAGCTGAGTCATGTTTGAAGCTGCTGTTAAGTGAATGCAGGAATATTAACACCATCACCAGTGATCAGCGTTCATATACTTTAATGCTGTTTAGCCACCTGTTCAACAACTATGTTTCTGGGGAGAATATTGTGATTATTATTGTAAATTATAAATTAACTCACACTTTTGGCTTTACTAATAACAGTAAACCTTGGCCTCTCGTGGCTTCTTGTCTAACTATCTGACGCTGTGCAGCCCGACTGAGGCTGATTTTGGTAGTGGATTTAGACAGCCAATCAGCATTGGAGGGATTTTGTCTTGACAGGAGAATCTCTTTGTAATTTTGAAGCAGATTATTTCAAATATAAGGCAGATAAACATAGCTGTTACCCTAAAGTCTGAGGTAGACATTCTGGTGATGAATCTTGTATCTGTGCATCTGAAGGCATCCTTCACTGAGAGGCATACACAATCACACGAAAATAATGCTGACATGCCCGCACACACGCACACATGCACACACACACACACACACACACACACACACACACACACACACACACACACACACACACACACACACACACACACAGACACAATCAAATTCTCCATCTCTGCAGGTGCTGTCATGGGCCCACTCTTCAGCCTCCCATCTTTTCCCCAGCTCTCCTCTTCTTCCTTTGTTCCCAGACTGCACACCGACATGTCCAGGTCTCGCCTCTGGGGAGTTTAGCCTGGCAGGAGGCTTGTTTTCAGAGCTTTGCTCTTTTTTCCCTTCCTCTTCTTCTCCTTTCTCCTTCCTGGGTTTTTTCGTCTGTACCGGTGCTGGCTAATTACCGGCACATTCTCCTCCTGCCAACAGCGTGCTGCTGCTGCTGTCGAGCGCCTACCCACCTCCCACCCTCCTCACCCACACCACCACCACCTCCTCCCCCACTCCTCTGTTTCTCTCTTCCTCCTCACTAGGAGGGAGCGGAGAGAGGAGGTGGAGGGGAGGGCCGAGGTACAGATGTGTATTAATGAAGCAGTGAAGGGCAGGGGGTGACTCATAGAGAGGGAAAAAGAGCAGGAGGGAGTGAGGAGCAAGAGGCTATTTGCATGCAGAGACAACGAGATTCACCACTTCTACAATGCCTTTCTCTCTCTCTCTGTCTGTTTCTCTCTCCCCCTCCACATCCTCTTCCCATCATCCTGCATTCTCTCACTTTCTACCTCTCTTCCCCTCTCTCTCCTCTACCTCCTTGCCTCTCTCCTTTGCTCTCCGGCTTGCTGCCACTGCTGATTTGAATAATTCAGCACAAGCCGGTATTCTCCAGGGCCCCATTGTCTGTGAGCGGCAGGAGAATGAGAAGGAGAGAGATAGGGAAAGAGAGGAGAAGAAGAGAGAGAGAGATGGGGGGGGCAGAGTGTGTATGAGTGTGTGGGGGAGGTGGGAGGTCCATCCTGCCTGCTTTCACCTAGCTGTGGCGTAAATCAGCACTAATGAGGTAGAGGAGGAATACCTAGGCCTCACAACAGACTACAGAAGCCAGGCAGGCAGCCACGCTCAGGCACACAGGTAGTCACACATTTAGCAGTCTGCATGCATACAGCACCTCTATAACCTTCACTGCTCTGCTGTGTTTCGGTTATTGACTTGTTGCTAACCCTCACTCCCATGTGTGCTCAACTCGGCGCATGTTCAATGTCATCCTGCAGGAGGAGGAATATTGGCAAAGAGAGCAATGGTCCCAACAAACACAAGAAAAACAATCAGTGTAAGTGATCAATAGCGCTGTGTGTTAAGGTCATATGTTTGCAAGTAGTCAACAAACACTTAAAATTGTCAATGCATTTGCAGGAATCACAATGAATTCATCATGAAAACGGAAACTGAGAATAGTGATGACACCCACAGCTACTGACTAATTGCTGGCACACTTGCAGCTTTCTCTTCTAGCATACGTACCCAATGTCTCTGTAATTTAAAGGCTATCGTAGAGTGTGCACATGGAGGGTGCGTCCCCTCTCTGGAGGATTTTCTGATGAAATACTTTTATCATGATTTTGTTACCATTTGTAGTTTTTACAGCTGCATGGAGTAGAGTAAGGATTGCACCATGGATGGAATACTGAACAGACCAAGCGGGCTCAGGCCCAGGGGCCTGAAGTGTCAAGGGAACCCCTGGGCTTTAACTTCAAAATGTCCCTCAAATTAACATGTAATGACCGAAAAGAGACTCAAAATGACCACAAATAGTTGCAAAGGAACTACAAAGAGACACATAACGATGTAAAAGAGTGCAAATGCACCTTTATGGGACACAAAATGACCTCAGAGTCACAAAAGCACCACAAAGAGGTGCAAAGAAACTACAAAGAGACATAAAATAACTAGGAAGGGACAAAATGGCCAAAAACGACACAAATATACATTAGAGAAACTTGAGAGAGACACAAAATAACCACACAGAGATGCAAAGGAACTTCATAGAGAT
Organism: Plectropomus leopardus; assembly: GCF_008729295.1. Classification (NCBI taxonomy): domain Eukaryota; kingdom Metazoa; phylum Chordata; class Actinopteri; order Perciformes; family Serranidae; genus Plectropomus; species Plectropomus leopardus. Next base: position 13,115,144 of record NC_056468.1, read on the forward strand.
GGAAAACATCAGCAGAGAGTCACAAAATGACAACAACAACAACAATAACAACAACTCACAAAACAACCAAAAAGACCCACAATTATTTCAAACAGACACAAAACAACCCAAAAAATGCACAAACATACCTTAATGGGGCACAGCATTACATCAGATAGATCAAATCAACCATAAAGAGGTGGAGCATGAGCTACAAAGAGACAAAACAATTACTAGGAAGAGATAAAACAACCAAACAAATAACCAACAAATAACAAAGAGACACAAAATTACCTCAGAAACAAGATGTAAAGAAACTAAAAAGAGACTGAATGACAAAACCACATAAAAGAGACAGAAAAAAAACTAAGAAGAGACAAAGAAAATTTTAAAAGAAACAAATATACACCAAAGAGATACAAAAGGACCTCAAAGAGACACCAAACAACCACTTGGAGACATATAATCACCAAAAAGGCACACAATTATCTCAAAGAGACACAAAACAACCACAAAGAGATGCAAACGAACTATAAAGAGACACAAAATGACTAAGAATAGACAAAAATATTAAAAAGACACCAATATACCATAAAGACATACAAAATGACACCCAAATCCTTACTTCAGAGAGACCACAAACAACCAAAAAGAGACATAAAATGACCAGAAAATACGCAATTGTCTCACACAAAACATTCAAAAAAAGGTGCAAAGGAACTACAAAAAGACACAAGTGACTGAGATGAAATGATTAGAAAAAGTCATAAAACAACTAAAAACAGGCACAAATATAATATATGCCTACCTCAAAGAGACACTAAACCACTACAGAGATGCATTACAATAACAACAAAAAAAAAAAAACACATGACACAAAGTGGAAAAAATAGACAAAACCACCAAAAGATCTGTGTGTCTTCCTCCTATATAGGGGAGGTGGTGAGGCCTTTTGCATATTTGTGCCCAGGAGCCAGTTGTCTCACAGGCCATGATTTGACTTTCCTCCCCTCCCAGAAATAGATCATCCATTTGAGACTGTAAAACTGAAAGACTGGAGGCCCAACCCAAACTGCTGAGTACACAAGACACAACAGATGCTCTCTCATTCTGTCTCTTTAGTTCTCTTTGACTTTTGCACTTTTCTTTTGCTGTTGAACCTCCTTGATCTTCACCTTACATCTTACCTTCTGTCACCCTAATCCCTTACTCACTCAGCCCTCCGTCTCACTATCCACCCACTGACTCTCATCAGGGAGGCGGGGGCCGAATCGCTGTCCCGCCCATGGGAACTTCCCCACACGACAGGCGCACAAAGACCGGACTCAGATCAGCTGAATGTGACAAAGCTCCAGAGACTGTAGTGTACGCCACAGCTTCTTCTTACACCCTACTGGTGATTTGTTCCCATAAGAAAATATGTCAGTAATAGCTACACCTTCATGAATATGGACCAATGTGGAAGCTTTGTACTGTCTGCACAGTGACTTCAGTCAAGTACCTCTCTCTTAGGAGATGACACACTAGCCCGTCAGATGTTGGGTTTTTTAGTTTCTCAAAAAAAAAAGAAAAAAAAGAAACATATAACGTCTAGACATCAAAGGAATGACGCAAATGTTGTGAAAGGGCTTTCTTTTGTAAGTCTTGTGAACTTGCTGTCAGGCATCGGTAAAACGTGCATTTTAAGCCGTATGGGAGTGTAGATTCAAAACTAAGTATTGCACATTATTTCTATCAGCTCGGCTTTAGTTCTATATTTGGCTCCTGTGGGTGAAAAACTCAATAAAAAACAATGAGTATGGGGGAGGCATGATCACGAGGGGTTTTTTTTTATATAGAGGAACTGATTCCCTGGGTACATTTTACAACTGTAATAATGTAATCTGGGGAACATTTATTGGGTTGTTTGTCTGAAATAACAAGCTAACAACGTGTTAGATAGGCTCAATTAACCAGCGAATCACAAAACCAGCGTAATGTTGGTCTCCTCATTTTCTCTTTTCTCAATTTCTGCTTGTTTGTTATTCTCCACCCCCATCTAGTTAAAAAAAGTGTGAGGTGTTTTTGTGTGTTTAAGATGGGGAAGACTTTATCTCGCATTCTAAAGCTTAACATGATGAATGAGTGTAACGGTCAAGTAATCAGCTTCAGGAATTTGCTCAATGAATCAAACTCTGCATAATTTTACTCAATGAGTGGAAAGAACAGAGAGCAACTTTTCTCTGTTTGCACTCCGGGCCCTCTCACTTTGTCTGCGGTCCCTCATCACTCGCCTCGTCAAAAGCGTTGAGCTGGAGGAGGGTGGAATTCCTCCAGGCGAACTGCAAATTCGAGAGACACATCGAGTGAAATAAAAAAAGGGGGAAAGAAAGGCCCGGCGAAGAGAAAGACAGACAGAACTGTAATAAATGTAAATGATGTTACAGCCTCTATGGCACTGACGGTTTTCGGCGGTATCTCGTGTGTTGCTGTGTGGTCAGAATTATGAATTCAGTCATCGTCATGGCCATCGGGGAGTTATATAGATAAAGGGAAAGGAGGATACAAAAAGAAAGAAAGAAAAAGAAGGATATTCGACATCTGTTATGCAGCTGGGAGTATTTCTAAGGGACGCCAGGAGAAAAAGGAATTAAACACATGGGGGAGGAGGGGACGCTCAGGGAAGGCTGGGAGAGAAGAGAAACGCAGGATCCAAAATGGCTGGAGTGGATTAAGATGGCAGGAGTGAAGAAACACCTTTCTGTTTACACAGTCAACCTGGTTGTATATCATTGTCGAACAGGACTGATCCCTCTGCCATGATTAACTTTGGAAGTCTAGTTGAGAGCTTGACCTTTGTCGTAAAGAGAGGTTTTACGATAAAGGTGAAGCAATTTGCACTTTGAGTAAAGTTTCACCTAATGAGTTGTAATTGTACAGCAATGTCAGGGTTCATGTAGTCTGTAGCTGCTGAATGCAAATCCAGAGTCCTCTTCTGATAACTGCTTCTCAACAGCTGTAAAGTGGCAGTGAAAATAGGGCCACACACACACACACGCACACACACACTGTGCATCAGAGTGGGGGCCCGGGTGCAAGCTTGGCCGAGTTGCGTCACTCCTACAGGCCCTGACAGTAATCAGGAGGAGAAGTGAATGCTGAGGAAGTGTCAACAGAAACAAACCCTGTGCTTCGTTTAAGGCCAGATTGAACTGATAGCTCATTGCCAGTGACATAATTTAGATGAATGGTGGGTGCAATCCATCAGAAGAGTATCGCTGGTGCGAGTGTGGGGAAGAGGAGGGTGTGCGACCCTCTCCGTGCCTGGCTGCCAGTAGGGATCCCATTACCCTACACCTGTTAACAACACCAATCCCCTTGTATAAACAGTAAAGTGATCCTTTTATCGAAGGCGGGAGGGGGGGCGGAAAGAGACAGACGGAGAGAGAATGTGGAGAATGTGAGAGGAGAAGGAGGAATGAGCCGAGAGGAGAGATGAAGAGGAGGAATAAAGAAATGTTTTCTTGTTTGGTTTTAGAGAGACTAGCACCCCTGGACATGATGGATGAACCTGGGGTCTGGATAGACAAGTCATGGACAGATGGCTCAGACACACACTCCAATCACAACACCAGGCCTCCAGACTAAAGCAAGAGGGACATCTAGTGGTACAGAGCTGAACTTCACACTGTATTCTTCCTTTTTGCATTGGTGGACGTTTAATCCCCAAAAAATCTCAAGCAAATGTTTTAAATGTCACATTTCGAACATTTACATTTTTACAAATATTGAATTTATTTACCTAAATATCATGCAATGAAAAGATTACTGACAGCAAATATCAGTTCAGCTTCAGATGAGAAAATTTATCTGACACTTTTCTGACAGATTTTAAATGTAAAAGAATAATTATATTCTCAATTTAGACAGTTTATAGCCATTTAAATAATTTAAGTAATTCAATAAAATTGATGAATATACGAGTTAAACACTTTATCATACTGTATGTGTGGTTGCTGTTGGAAGAGCTAGAGTGTATACGTAATAGTCTTTGGCTGAGGCACTCGTGACTGATTATTCCAAGCAATGTGTTAACACTTATAATTAGAGAGCCAAATATGCTCTATGTGATGGCTGTACAGTGGGCTTCATTTGTTGGAATCAGTCCTCAGCCTTGTATGTGAGAGAAGGATATATACCAAGAGACGGAGTGAAAAAAGACCCAAGAATAATCATTTGAAACCTTTTTGTAGAGAGGATTAAGCTGATAATTTCATTAGATACGTATGTTTATAAATAATTAACACTCATTTTATTTACTTTTGAGCTGAAAAAGCTGATATGTATGCTTTATATACAATATCTTGAGTAATTATCTTCCATTCTTTTCTCAAAATTTAAAATCCACATAAAATCCACAACAGAAATGGAGGTTTTCATGTTGTAATGAGACACCAGCCAATTGCATTCTTTAAGATAGTTTATCTGCATATACATTTGTGCAATGAAGATGACCAATCTGCCACAAAACATATGGTTATTCATAGGGATATAGAGGAGACTTGTTAAAGCAAGCAAGTGGCCATTATCTGCCACTGAAAGGAAATGTTTCGGGGGTGTTGGGGGCCATTATTATCCCTCAATGGATGGCTCATGCAGAAAAAAAGAAAAGAACAACTACTGAGTAAAAGCAATTGCATCAAGTAGAAGACTAATTGCCCTTTTTCAGACAGTGAAAATAATAGGCCAAAAATCAAAAGCTGTCCAAAATTTGACTAAATTACCCTCCTATAGCTGGAGAGGGGGTTTATATTCATCACGGGGTAATAATACGAGTCAGAAAAACACAGAGCAGTGACCTGGCAGGTTTTTAGATAACCATTACCTTGATAGCTTTAGGGGGTGCAACCATCTGCATGCTTTTGTCATTATTGTTCAGTCTTTACTGTCAATTTGATTTATTTTGGAGGAAGCAAATAAGGCTGTTTTCATGGCTCTTCGTTTTTTTTTGTTTTTTTTTTACTAGTTCTTTTCAGCCACAGTTTTACATCACTTTTCTACTGACTTAACACAAGTGAGGAGAGTTGCAACAGAAAAGGGCTTAAGTGTGGACAGACTCCCTTCCTCTGCTTTTGAGAGCTGGCAGTTTCTCCTGCTTTCCATCTGTCAAACTCATCCTGTTGTGAAGGATCTATTCTGCATTTTGGCTAATTCAGTTTTGTTTTGGAAAAGGTTTCAACACAAGTTAAAAAAAAATGCTAGATGTTTCAACATAGCAACGGGAATGTGTATGAAACATAATGACCTTGGTGTGAGACGAGAGCATGGATACCACTGTCATCTGTCCGTTAACCTTACTCCTGACAGGTGATTAGCTTAGCTTAGCATGAAGCAGGAAGCAGCAGGAAATAGCTAGGCTGCTCTGTCCAAAGGTTAAAATAAACTGCTTACCAGCAACTGTAGTCTTACAAATCAACCATATGGTTTTATTTGAGTGCATTTTGTGTTGGATTTACATGTTGGCCAGGAGCATTGACTTCACTGCTTTTTTTCTGGCAACCTCCAATGACAACAGGGCAGCTAGTTTTTGTATAGACTTTCGCAGTATAATTAGCCCTTGTGAATTTTGGATGTGCTGGCAGGTTTTTTGAAACATTGTTTTAAAAAAAAGACTGATAAATCTACCTTCTACCTTCTTTTACCTTTTTTGTTTTCCCCTGCTTCTAGTCTTTGTGCCAAGATAAGCTAACCAGTTGCTGGCTGCTGCATAAAAGACAAATATAAGTGCTATCAATCTTTTCACCTAACTCTCATGAAGAACAAGAATAAGTCTGTTTTAGAAAAAGTCTAACTATTCCTTTAGCGTGACAAAGTAATAGCCTAAATCAATGGACTTAAGGCCTTAAAAAGTAAGTTCTGTCTTTTTCAACCTTAACCTTGTGTTTTTGTGTCTATGTGACTAATGGACACAATATTTTTTTTAACTGCTCTGACAACATTATGGAAACAATCCCTACAGAGAAAGACCTTTTTATTGAGGAGTAAGCTCAATTTTGTTTAATCAGGAACATCCCCAAAATCATTCTTGGCAAACTTACCAAACACCATTTAAATCAACGATTATTTAAGCGTGTATAGAGCCAGCATATTTTCAAATTTAACTGGGTGAATTGAGGGTGTATTCCAACCAAACCAGAGTTGGTGATTGTTTGACAATGAAGAGACAGACTGATATGTTTTATGTTTTTGTTGTTTATTTTTTTCCTGTCAACATTGAATGAAGTGTGTTGTATGATAATACATTTTGCATTTATCTAAATAGAGTCTGGTGGGTTTGACAATAGTGATTTTGGGGCTGTTTCTTGTTAAACAAAAAGTATCTTACTCTTTAACAAAATGTCTGTCTCTGTGGGGTCCTTTCCATAATTTTGTCAGACATAATAACAATCTTAGCCTGTCAGTGGCAGAAACAAGCACTTTTAATTGACTTAAATTGACGGTGCACAATTGCCCGTCAACTTAACATTGCAGTCTGTTTTGCTGCTGCCGGCTGCAGTGCTCTCACTTAATACTGGACCAATTTCAAAAAATGTTGTCTCCATTAGTCATTTAGAGACAAAACCATGGGACAAAATTGGGTCCAGGCTGGAAAACACTTAAGTTACCCTATAATGGAGATGCCAGCAGCTCTCATACAGGCCAGGGAAAGTGAGTAGTTCATAACCTAAATATCACATTCACTAGTAAAGCCATCAGAAATTTTGAAAGCTATGATGTGGTGCATGTGTAATAATCTATTAGTGTTCAACACAAACCTGCGGGAACTATAAAAGTGTAACCTGTGTAGAAACTCTTTCAGCAATGTTTTAGTTTCCAAATGAAGTAGTTTCACATGTCCACAATGCTAATGACAGTGCAACTAATTCTCTCCATTTCTATCTCATCAGTCCACAGTATCACTTATCAATGAGTTGGTGCAAATTGCAGTGAGTGGGAGCAAAAGTAGTGCAGCCCAACTAACAGCATTCATCCTCATAAGAGTTTCTCCCGTCCTCCCTTCCTCCCCCTCTCTCTCCTTCTCCTTCCACTCCCATATTGTGTCTCTAACGAGTCACGTCCATCTAGCAATTATTATGAAATTAAAGCTATTTTCCATGGCCGATGTTTGCCCCGGTAATAACCACACCGAGATAGGCTTCATTCATTTAGCATTTTAGTTCAGCTCAATTCCTGTCGCATTAGCAAGAGGAGCAAAATCAGAGTGTCACTCAGATATTCTGCTTAATGGTTTGGCGATGGCCTGGCCTTTTTTTCTCCTTTTCCTTTCGCGATCCTCCTAACCCTATCTCCCTGCCAATTACGCTGTTTAATCTATATGTAGATAATGGTGTCCAGGACCTCCCTGTTGAAATGTCAGGTGTGAAGAGGTTATTAGCTAACTTTTAATTACTGTCCATCATTCACCAGCCAGCAGGACAGATTGGTCTCTCCGACCGTCCGCTTATCTAGTCTCTGAATGTTGGCTGCAGGCGGGGGAAAGAAAGGCGTTTAGGAAGCACCAGGTCTCTGACTTAATATCACCATTTTCACACTATTAACAAGACTTAGTGTATGGAAGAAAGACACAGGAGGGAGGAGGATCCGGTATGACCAGGTAGATCATGTGTGAAATAGTTTAATGGATGCAGATCATGTGTCCTGCAATTTGATGGAAGATGATTTCAAAGTTATGAAGCAATAAGGCTGGGTATCCGTACCTGATACCTTTATAGGCTGAAATAACCCAAGTAGTGTCAAAACTTTTCCAGTTAAATGGTACCTGCATTTTATCCTTTTTGTACCCAGATCAAAAAAAAAAAAAAAAAGACAGTTTGTTTGGTTTTACTCACAGCCAATCACAGCAAGCATTCTTTGATTTAATGTGATTGGCCCACTATCACAGCAGCTGCAACACATACAGCCCGTGATGTGGTGAATTCAAGCATGGCATAGTTGATAGAGTTGGAAGTTCAGCTTGCCTGATCATGGGCGGATTATGAGACAATTGGCCCCTGGGTACAGACTTGTAAAAGGTCTTGCCACCTCTCCCACAGGACTGGAAACACACACACAGACTTTTCAGTGGTTTTGGTTATTTTTTGTTGTAGTCATTTTGTGTCTCTTATGGTTTTTTTTGTGTCTCTTTTTGGTTGTTTTGCCCCTTCCGTGGGTTATTTTGTGCCTCCTTGAGGATTTTTTTTGTTTTGTTTTGAGTTGGTTCTTTTTGGTGATTTGGTGTCTTCTTCGTGGTTTTGTCTCTTGTTTTGCCATTTTTTGTAGCCATTTTGTGTCTCTTTGAGGAAGTTTTTTGGGGACCCTTTTCTGTTTTTTTTCTGTCGATTTCTAGTCATTCATTGTCCCTTTGTGTTTGTTTGGCCCCTTTTGCAGTAATTTTCGGTCTCTTTGCAGTTCCTCTGCATCTCTTTGTTGTCTTTTTGTGTCTCTTCTGGGTCACTACATTTTACTTTAAGTGACATTTTGAAGATGAGTGTCAGACGGGGCCCCTGACACTTTTGGCCCCTGTGCCTGTGCCCGGTAGGCCCTTCATTCACAGCTGAGATGCCCCCAGAATGTATGGCTGTACTACATGCCTGTGGCGTCTGGTGGCATTTTGCACAATTAATTGGTTTCACATGACGGTAATTGAATCAGATAGAGAAAAAAATAGGAATTAAACACTCTGTCGGTGTCTGTGTCACTTTAAGGGGCCTGGTGTTGGTATCAATATTGTTATTTTTTAAAACTTTACAACCCAAAGAAGCAGAGTGAAGCAAGAATCAGCAAAGAAGAAAGTCTTTTTGGATTATCACCGCAAAACACTCAGCTACAAGTATGCAGTAATTTTGCATCAACATAAAGTAGAACAAGAATCTGTGCTCTCAGATTTTCCAAAATACTTGAACCATATTATGTTCGTGTTTCTGCAGACAGTCACGTCAATCCTCACGTCAGTCCTTCGATGTGTGTTGGTCTGAAAAACCTGCAGTCTGGTAAAGACAGAGATTGCCCTGTTGGTGGAGATCAGCTGGATTTTTTCTCTCTCCAGTGTTTTAAATGTCTGCAAACCATTTTCATGAACTCCCCCTGCCCTTGTGTTAAAGCCTCTATTGTACGCTTAAAGACCCGCAACCCCTGACCCAAATTCTACTGCTCTCCACTTCCATTCCTGCTCACCAATACTTGTATTGGGGCCCAAAATAATATGGGCGCTGGCCATGAGCTCTGAGGTCTGTATCTGCTATGTGGCAGATTGCAAGGGCTAACTCTATGATGCATGAAGACATATGCAACTGTAAAAAGAAAGAAGAGTGTAATATTTTTGCCTTGTTTCGATCTCACGCCCTATTGACTATAGTTTTTTGTTTACTTTTCACTTCCGTTTCTCTTTTCATACGCTGAGCTGAAATGCATATCAGAGTGATTTCAATCACCGACTGGCTCTGCCTTTGCTGACACGAATTCAACATGATGAATCAGCTGAATAAAAGCCGACTTGTGCCAACAAGGGCAAATGGTGTGGGATAGACCACAGCGACTAAAGTGAACACTCACCAACAGCCCAAAATTGATTTTATGCTTGATTTTTTTTCCAAAGTAGGTGACTGTCTTTGTCGCAGATTGTGGCCCACTGACAAATCAGTTTCTTCAAAGCTTAAGACCTACCGGTCTCGATAAGAGATGACTGACACCTTTAAGTAAAACACGTTTGGGAGATACAACTCTGGTGATGACACAGACCAATTTATGCACTTTTCTACGGGGCTTGTTTCAGTGAGGGTGGAGTTTGTAATGGTGCTTGTAGTTGATATTTGGCAAGGGGATGTTTATGTGATTTGTCAGATGCATTTACAGTGTATTTACAGATGAATGGTCTCACTACTAAATTACACTGATTTGAGTTTCTATTGACAGTGTGGAGTGTTAAGCTTGTTAAATACTGCATTTAACAAGTGTGAATGTAGAGCAGACCTGAATAAGACTTGTACCGTAAAAATAGAAACCCTCTACATTCGAACCAGATTCACACATCTTCATTCAAACTTTAAGCAGACACACACATACAAACACACATACCTGCAGTGAGAGCAATCTCTATTCAGCCCTTGAACTGTCTTTGAGCGGATTTACTATTTTAAACTCTGCAGGGCCGAACGCTGCTGATTACAGCGCCGCAGAGAGAAATACTTCCCGAGCTCACTTTTTCTTCTTCGTCTCCCTCGCCATCTTTTACAGCTTACAGACAAATTCCGTTGGAGGCAGCGAGCTGTTATTTCAGCAGACATCCTCCCTGTGATGGAGGCTCTGGTTACAGAGAGCTGCCTCTGGATCACACACATAAACACAGACACATCTGCACTGTGCACAGACATTCCTCATTCTTTTTTTAGGAAAGAGTAAAACGGAAATACATAGTCGGTAAAATCTCCAGAAATTCTGATACGATGAGATAATTGTGGAATTATTTCTTGCCAGCCCGCACTGTTTCTTCTCCATCACTCTCTCTCTCTCTCTTTCCCTCTTTTTCTCTCTCTCACTCTCACTCTCACTCTCTTTCTGGGCCACAAATGCTTCTGTTGCATCCAAGTCCCTGTAAACTGGAGCATTAGTGTGTTTTCAAAGCATGGCTAAACTAACCATTCGCGAGAAAACATCATTAAGCCGATTAATGTTTTTCATCCCAACATACCTGCCTTTGAACTGGAGTTTTGTGTGATATTCAAGACTTTAAGTGGAGCCTCAGTGTTCTGTCAGGGGTTTTGTGTGTGTTAAGACTCTGCTCTCTGAGCTCTGTGGTAAATTACAGGTGACCCATGAAGACCCTGGGCCCCGCTGCTCCTACCTCTGGAACCCCCGTCATCTGGATCACATCGGGACTCAAAGGGTGGGCAGAGCAGAACCCCCTCTGTCCGACACAAGCAAAGGAGGAGGAAGACAATGGAATGAAGGTCCACTGAGGTGTGCAACACAAACGCTTTATCATTCTCTCTGTCTGTGTCACACACATAAACCTGTTTGACATTTAGTTGGAGTAACAAAGACAGAATAATCAGAATTATTTGTTATAAATAGATAAACAAATTGGTCACATTTGTCGCTGGATCTAATATCATTTGACACTGCTGCAGTCTGCATAGCTTTCAAACTCTCAAAATATAGATGGGATAACCTTTGACCTTTGTATCTAGATCAACAAGGGATGGTGCAAGAGCAAATCAGCAAAATCGAATCTGCGTGTCTAACAAGGACAATTTCTGCTTTCCACAGCATGCATTGGAAAAGCAGTCTGATGACAGCTGCATCACAGACATCTGCCAGACAGAGTCACAGAGAGGAATCTCAAACATAATACAGGAAACAATAAATGCCTTCAATACAGATAACAAAATTACAAAACTGTGCGTGTATCCAGTGTTTCAACTTTTGTTTTAAGGTGAAAAAGTCATTACTTCACCCCCTTAAAGATGAGACACTTAAATAATGTACTGTGCATATTTTACAAAGAAACATTTATGCATGCTAATGTTATAAAGTTTGAAAACAATAAAATGAAATAAAATAATTCATTAAATTAATATAAAGTCAATTAAAATAAAGTAACAGTCAATGATAAATATGGAGTTCAACCCTTTGAAACCTGAGCAAATTGGCTTGATTTCTGCCAAAAAAAAGCAATGAGCAAATAAAGAAGAAATTAGCAAGAAATTATTAAAAAGTACAAGAAAATAACCTTAAAATTAGTTTTAAAAAAGGGTGAAGAAAGTAAAATTAAAAAAAACATTTTTTTGCTCAAGAAATGTTTCCCTAGCTTTTAAAAAGAATTGTTTCGGGTTCAAATGTTAACATATTTGTGAGGGGCATCTGATAGCAGCACAAGAAAAAAACTCCAGAGTCAAAAGGTTAAAGTGAATCAGACATGCATAGTTACTACCACAATATAGCAAATATACATATTCTATCATCCACAGAAATTGTAAATTGTATGAAATCATTGCACCTTCTCAAACATGTGTCCAGTTCTTGTGAGTATAGGCAGAAGCATATAGGATAGTTAGAGCTTACGCTGCACCAAAAAACATCAAATCCTCTACCCTGATGAGTTGCTGCCCCCTGCTGTTATACTGCATGAACGACAATCTAAAAATCTTCCCACTGATGTGTGGCAACATGTAGATTGGTGTATATGAATCAATTCAACATATGGCAAGTTTTATCATATACAAACATGAGAAAGTCTCAGTACATTTCAAAAGTCCAGCTTTGATCCCAAAAAAACAGACACAAAAATAATAAAACAAAAAATAATCTGTTATTGATTAATTACATAGATTTTGTGGATTCCTAAATACTTTTTATTTTTCAAAGAAAATGGATGCATTAGGACTATGCAAGCACTGAGCGTGCTGCAACAGTATTCACGCTTCAGCGGGATTGCAGCAATCAATAGAGGGAAGATGTTATTTAGGATAAATGGCGTTCTTGGAGTTGGCACTCCATATGGCCATAGAAATAAAATCCCTCGTAATTTCCGGAAAACATGTTCATGGACAGGGCTCTACTGTACCTTCTGTTGTTGTGGTCAGTTTGAATGCTTGTCTAGATGGGTGTGTGTGTGTGTGTGTGTGTGTGTGTGTGTGTGCAGTTTTTTATTTAAATGGATGACAAAGGAGACAATACCATAAAGCCGTTTTATTTTTTATGCGAAAATTGATTATTACAAAAGTATGTAGTAAAGTCAGCTGGTATATCAGCTATTAAGTACAAAAATAGTAGTGTACATTGAATTTATTTCTCTTTACATGCTTTATTGTTCATCACAGTTAATTTTTTGAGAGGTCTAAAGTTTAGTATCTTGATGCACAGCTAAAAGAGCAATTGTGGATATATTTGACTAAAACTGTTCTAATTAATGTAACCTCAATTGGTATGTTAAAGCAACACCCCCAAAATGATCTTTTGTATTTCAAATCCTCACCCTGTGCTACATGGAACTTATGACAAAAACTCTGCTTTTCTCGCAAGCCTTCAAAGAATCCAAAAATGGGAAATTTTTTTTTGTTATATCGAAGTAAATGGGGGCTGCGTTTAAGAACACAAAAACTATAACAAAACATGAGTTCAAAAATTTCTCACACAATCTCATGTATCCAGTCGTATGCTCAGTATTTCCCAGACACATGCATTTAAACTAAAGCTGTACAGTTCAAAAACCTTCCACATCAATAGGCTCGTGTATGGAGAGGTAGTGCGCCTGAGCAAGCATGGCCCTCTATGACTTCAGTTTATCAAGAATTTTCTCTGTTTTTTGATTCTTCATGCACTGTGGAGGCATGCAAGAAAAGCAGTTTTCCCCATGAATTCAATGTAACACAGGCTGAGTAACGCATATAAATTATCACTTTGGGGGTAGACTATTCCTTAAAATTATTTTTGAGAGAACAAACACGCACACGCTGTTCTTATCCCTCTCTCTCTCTCTCTCCCTCTCTCTCTCTCTCACACACACACACACACACACACACACACACACACACAAACAGGCACATTAGATCAGTAACTCTTGAAAACGTGTTTCTGTCAGTGATGCCACGCCTCCAAAACAGGATGCTTTACATATTCTGCCACTCAGCACAAAGTTAGTGATTTTAGTTAGTTTTTGTTAGGTTATTAGTTTATTAGTAGGTTAGTTTGTTAGTTTGCAGTGAGCTAATAAAAGCTCTTTGGTTAGTACCTGGTTATTTAACTTTAGGAGATGTTAGTAGCTTGTTGAGAGAACAGAACTTGTTTATCAGGATTTGGGTCGAGCACGTCACTAACACGGTTAGAGCTTTGTTCCCACTGATAAAAAGCATACACTCATGGCACTAGAAGATGTTTTGGGTAAAAGCCTCCATGTAATGTCATTTAATAAACATCCCCAGTACCAAGAGGCATGCTCTGATTTAATTACAGACTAACAAAGAGACGGAATAATTTGATTACAAACACCAGGAAGTTTCAGTCAGAAAGAACACGGATGTTAGTAGGAGCAACAGGCGGGCCTTTACAGCCTCACCACTGTTAGTATCAACACCATAGTAAGTTAGTAGTGAAGGTTTGCGTGGCCTGTGGTGACAACAAGCCAGGCACTCACCTGCGAGGGTTGACCACACAGGCAGAGACAGAAAGACGACCTCTAAAGATGTGAATTTAGCCTGCAAAGTGTGGAACAGCGGCGTGAGACATTTTGGGATCAAATCATTTTTGCGAGGCTTCTTCTAAAGTATGTGGTCAACCCAGTTTGATATCAGCAGCTCTTTCTGCTCCTCTTTTCATCTAGTGGTTAATAACATTTCCCTTCCCAAGTCCTGAAACCCTTCTTGACATGCTCACTTTAACAGCTTTCATTGATTTTCTTCTTTAATAATTCATCTTTGTCTGTGATTTCTAGAAGGATTGCAGGATCGTGAGAGAGGAGTGTGTGCGTCAGACTGCGGGCATAAAGCAGAGGGGTTAGTCAGTGGGTTAGAAAGATCAAGGCCAGCCATCAGCATTCAGAGTACAGGTTAGTAATCATCCGACTGTTAGCAGACATTAGTATTGTTAGATATTAGTGAGATACTGTTAGTAGAATCCAGACCTGGGTAAAAAGCTATTTGCACATAATTATTAGCATTTGCTGTAATTTGCTGAAGTATCAGATGATGGGGCTGTAGGCATCAGGACAGTTTAATTAACACTAGCAGGCACCATTTAGAAAACTACACACCATTAATTTCCAGCGACATTCTTGTGATTATCTGAATCACAAGAACCCCCACCTAACTGGTACTTCAATTAGAGCCGTAACAAATGCTAAGAATCATTTGTAAATATGGTTTTTATCCTTTTGTCTGGTACATCCAGAGTGCTAAAAGAAGAGATTCAGGCATTTTTTAAAAAGAAAAGAATCTGTGCAGCAATGAGAAAAACCACTGAAAGCAGCTAGTAGCTTCAGGCCCATTACGAATGTGTTTTGTCAGACGGACACATGCAGAGGAACAAACACGCACACCAAATAGAGCACATGCACACAAACACATGCACTCACGCAGACACTCACACGCCCACACGCTACAGTAAAAATACAGAGTTTGTACTGTAAAAATTAGTCGGCTTCACACCCAAATTGAGACGTTTCAAGACAAACAATGAACATACTGTGAGAATTACACATTGTCATAATGTGAGAAAACTCTCACACACTAAAGCAGATTTTTTTTAACAGGCTTGAAAAACTAAAGCTTTCCAGTTTTGAATCTGGCAGATAGATGCTTAGTTTGGTGAGAAGTTAACACACATTGAAAAAAAAAAAAAAACACTAGTGATTTTAAAGTGTCTTATAAAGGGAGAAGTGGCCAAAGTGTGAAAGACAAGGTAACCAAGGTAACAGAGCGAAGAGGTTACTGCACACGGCGGCTGATGAAAATAAGGATGAGAGGTTGTTCGATGGCTGCAGTGTTTATGATCAGCCAAAAAGAAAAAAAAAAAACATGAGAGTGGGGGTGGACAAAGCTATATTAGTATTACCGCACATTTGAGGGAAACAGGAAAGAGCGCTACAGCAGACTATTCTGGACCCAAAACACCAGCCGTGAAATACCTTCCTGTTAAATCAGATCATGCTGACACTGACTACAAAGCTGCGGTGGCATTTTGAACTCTTCAAAGCCCTTTTTCATTGATACACAGGAGCGGCAGAAGTCGTCTCCCAGTGGGGGAACACTTGGACATGGATCCTCTCCTTCTGAAGGTACAGGACAGCAGCGATGGCACCATGCATCGATCACTGCAGGAGAAAGGACACGACAGCTGTTAAAAAAAGAAAATAAAGAGGAGGAAACAGAGAGGTGAACATCATTTTTAGTTGAACTCTTTTACACGTCATACTCTGGGTATTTTTTGTGCAAACATTTACTTTCCAGGATTATCCTGCATAATGTTGAATAATGAATCTGAAAAGCTGATCATGCTAAATCTGATTTGGTCACGGTTTCCACTCACAGGTTTATCTCCTCTCTTAACCATAATCCTGGAAAAGGGCAGCAGCATATAGCGGAAAATATGGCAGCGATTTAACACATAACTAATCTCCCATGTTCTATCTGCTCCTCATTTATCTGCACTCTCAGCCGGCACAGAGGCTTAACGCACACACATACGCAGGGACACATCCTGTGGCAAAAAGCGAGATAAGAGTCCGTAAAAATTGGCTCTGCAGTTTATATTCATCTAGACCTATATAACAAGTCACAGGGTGGAGTGTAAAGTGAATATGAGGGGGGATAAAAGTCACAGCGGTGTAAATCTACAGACAGATCCAGTACCGTTGTGTGAGGCAGCACACAGCGGAGGGCGATGGAGTCGTGCAGCTCGTGAGGTCCAGCGCGAGCCCAGGTTTTTTCATCAGTGTAACTGGAGAGGAACACACAACACAAAGCAGCAGAAAAGTGGGACGCAACCCAACTGACCTCCTAAGACACCCAAGGGATTGCTCGTTGTTGCTGCTTTATTTAGTCTTACACAAATGAGACTGAAACACACCCACTGTTAAAAGACATGTTATCTAACTGAGTAGTGCTGTTCAATTATCCATCTGATGTTATGTGCTGTGAAACACTATCCTCCCTCATGATTTTTGGTAAATATAATCCAGCCTGTACACATAACCTGTCCTGCTGTTGGTTTCCATTTGGATCCTCCCAGTTTCCTGACTGGTGACATGTCGGCAGCTCTGTGGATGAATCCTCCAACCACAAGGTTACCTACAAAATAAAAGCATACTGAATGGGTATGTTTACAGCTGATCATAAATATCTATGAATTGATGTTACAGTAGATGATCCAGTATGTTTTTGCATTGCATTTTTGTATTTGATGTCCTACTTTGCCCAGGAAAATCTAAAGAAATGTATTAAATTAGAACTTCATACCATAGCTAGGGGGTTAAGGGTTAAGAACTGGTTTGACATTTCTGTTGTCCATGCAGTCAAGGGCGTGGGTTTTTAGCATAAAAGGGAGCGTGTCCTCCTTAATTTTTAAACAGGCCAGAAAATTTTGAGCATCAAACAGTTAATTTCCTGTGTTCTGGTGAATTTTTACGCACCATTTTGTGCATTGGCTGCATCAATTTGTGGTGTAGGCTAAATGTCTTCAGTTTTGTTAAAATGAAGGTGCTGTGCTGCTGTTATGTTTTTAATTGAGGGGAGGGGGCAAATGCACATGTTCTTAATATTGAGGGTGACGTCCCCTGTGCCCCGCCTCGAAAAAAAAAATCAATTGCCTACCTATGCAAGCTATACAAAAAAAACATGGTATATTGCATACAGCTCATGCTATAGATATTGTCTATCTGGTTTGGGCTATACATTATACTGTAACACTGCCAGCAACATATCGTCCGAGATTAAACCAATCATCTAATCTACCATGTGTCCACCAGAAATAGCTTTTCTATAAATAAGCATATATCAATATTCATAAACCCTGAAAGGATGTCAGGTTTAGGGAAGACAGACTAGGCCCTCCTCTGCAGGAAATTCACTGAGTCCATGTTTATCTTATTTAACAACAGATAAATCCGGTTAGACTAGTTTAATTAGAAAAACATGTAAAAACAGAACAAAACAATAGGAGGTGAAGTGTTTTTTTTCTCCTACCAGTGATGTCCAGGTTCCACATGCACCTGTCCCGCAGCATCAAACGGTGCAAAAACATCACTTCTTCTTCTTTTTCTTCCCCTTCTTCCTCCATGCCCAGGGCAGCCGCCGACCCTGCAAATTCACGCCGTGTGAGTGCTGCGATTAGCCCGCAGTAAAAGGCTGCTCGCCCCCTGGACCTCCACGCTACGCACTAACACGAGCTGCGGCGGAGCGTCGTCTACATGGCTGCCGATCCGAGACAAGCAGATGTGGGAGTGCCAACAACAGCTGCGCACTGACGGGAGAGCAGTCCGGGGAAACGGGATAAAGTGGAGGACGGAAGCCCCGGGACAAAGAAAATGGATGGGAGGTATTAAGAGAGAACAGAGACGCCTTTGACTAAGCACAGACCTGAATTAATCAGCGGTCTCGGTCTCCAGCTGCTGCCACAGGTTTATGGTCTTTTGTATGCGCGCCCTTCATCCACCATCTGTGTTTCCTGGGCAACCGAGGACTGCCTGCAGGCACCAGCAGCTCCACGCAGCAACCACCTCAAAGCAAAAGGCACTACAGTATTCTGCTATCGGTTTACTTAAAGGGACACACTGTAACATAACTAATGCTTTATCTGCATGTTAACTACAGTTATTTCCCTACATAGACACACCAGCATAGCACATTTAATCTCTTTTTCTGCTTCTCATTGAGCAGCACAGTGGTACACAATATGAAGATTTTGCAATTAAATTAAATTAAGATCATCATTTCTTTTTTTTTTTTTTTCCTTTTTTTTGTATTTTATTTGATTTCACAGAAATAGACAGATGACTATACAGTTCACTTTACAATTATGCCCACTTTCCTCCACCCACTCATGCCTGCCCTCCACAGCCACCCTCCAAAATTATCCAAAAGGAGGAAAAATGTCCCAAAAACTATGTTTATTGTTACAATAACGTTATATTTAAATTATGATACCAAAAAAATAAATACAATTAAAAAGAAATACTTTTAAAAAAACATTTCAGGATTTTTTGCTAGAGGGCTGTAAAATCCAACCAGTTATTGATTCAAAGACTTCTCCAGGCCTGGAATATGTTTTTGTGAAATTTCAGGACGTTTCCAGGTTTTCCATGACTGTGGGAACCGTGTTAATACTAGTATGCTGTGTTGCAGAAAGACAGAAAGCAAATAAACTGAAACATTTAGTTTCAAATCCAGCTCGACACCAAGATGCAGGGATCCACTGAGCTGGAAAACCAGAGAGATTTTGTGAGCATCCTGAAATCCCCTCTCCATACGGACCCTGAGAAGAGGATTCACATGGCTCACATCCAGAATGAGATGGGCACCTGCTTGTCATAATGCTGCGTTCAGGAGGTCAAGATATTCTGGCCTCCTATGAGAAAAAGTACAATGGAAAGCCACCCAAAATCGGAGGTCCTGCTTGTGAATTCGGAGAAAAGCCCGTGTACCCCAACATCAGTGTTCAGAACTCAACTAAGGCAATGGAAAGTAAATCTGTATCTATTTAATTAAAATAAGACATCTACTATCATATAGTCAAACCTTTTCTGCATGGACATATTGGCAATCTGATTGACGGATTCATTAATTGATTGTCATGTTTCATTTAGTGTGGAGGATGCCTAAATTGAATAAAAATTCATCAAAAATCAGCCCAAATGCAGTTAGAATATGCAGACCTCTGGTTTAAAACATACATTTTGAAAATGTCAGAAATGGATTCAACATCCTCAATAACCCCCATAAGCACCCATAAAATGTCCAAATTGGCCAAGCGGTTGCTGATGTACTGCCAAAATATATTTAATATAATGATATTATATAGGCTTTATGGTATAATTATAATTAATTATTAATACTAAATAATTGTTGTG